>NC_135233.1:789146674-790396674 GCF_051348905.1 Ranitomeya variabilis | reverse complement strand
AATTGGCATCAGATAGAATGGTCTTGGACGGGGCTCCAGGTAGAGAGTCAGAAAAGATTAGTATATCGTCCAAATAGATCACTACAAACTGGTCCAACAAATCTCTGAAAATGTCATTAGCAAGGTGTTGAAACGTTGCAGGTGCGTTACAAAGCCCGAAGGGCATCACTAGAGATTCAAAGTGTCCATACCGGCATCTGAATGCTATCTTCCACTCATCCCCTGGACGAATACGCACCAAATTATAAGCCCCACGAAGATCCAGTTTAGAGAACACCTTAGCATGGCGGACTGTTTCCAGTAATTCGGGAATCAGAGGCAAAGGGTAATGGTTTCGTACGGTTACCTTATTGAGTTCCCGACAGTCAACACAGGGTCTCAGGGTCCCATCCTTCTTCTTTACAAAAAAGATAGGTGCTCCTGCTGGTGAGGAAGAAGGACGTATGAAGCCTTTGGCCAGATTTTCATCAATATACTCCTTTAAGGCTTGAAGCTCAGGTGCCGCCAAGGAGTATACGTTACCAAAAGGAATAGCTGCCCCAGGAAGCAACTCAATGGGGCAGTCATAATGCCTGTGTGGAGGAAGCTGATCTGCATTCTTCTTGTCACAGATGTCAGAGAACTCTTTATATGCTGGAGGTAAAGAAAATACCTGTACATGTGGTTCCGTAGCCGTGGACTCAGGGACAGTTTCTGTTAATGCTGAGTTGCTCCTTGTTGGAAAGATAATCTCCTTGGTCTCCCAGTTGGTAATTGGGTTCTGAGAACGCAACCAAGGAATGCCTAAAATCACAGGAAAATGAGAAGAAATTAGCAAGAAAGAAAGTTGCTCCTGATGATTAGGCTCCAACAAAATTTCAAGGGGTATGGTCTCCTGATCCACAGGCCCAGAGATTAAAGGTGACCCATCCACTGTTTCCATGGTAATTGGAGAGGCTCTTTGCTGAATTTCAATACCATGTTCCTTGGCAAATGCGATATCCATGAAATTGCCACCTGCACCAGAGTCAATCATAGCTGCACTGGAAATCCACTGTCCTGAACACAGGATCTTAATAGGGAGAGAACAGTGAGAGTTCTTTTCCTTAAGCTCCTTGGGGGGTGAAGTCATAGAACGTGAATGGAATACAGCGTTTAAAGGCAGGCTACATTCAGAGATGTCAGATTCATCATCACAGTTGTCATACTCCCCTACTGCTGCTAGCACCTTGTTAGACCGTCTAGGACACTTAGGACAATTGATCAAGAAGTGGTCAGACTGGCCGCAGTAGAAACATAGACTTTCACGAAGGTGATGCTCCCGGCGCTCATTGATCTCGCGCCTCTGAACGGAATCAATTTGCATGGGCACCTCCTCCACCTCCCGAGATATTTTACCTGCAGGCTCTTTGGAAGGAAGGGAAAAGTTAGAAATACGGTTATATGCAGCAAACTTCTCCTGCCTACGCTCAGTAAGGCGAATGTCAATATGCGAACACAATGCTGTATAAATGTCTCTAGCTCTTGTGGTGACTCAGAGCGAGCTAGTTCATCTTTTACAATACTAGACAGACCCCTTTTAAAAATAGGCAATTGTGCATAACTGTCCCAATTGGTATCTACCGCTAATCTCCTGAATTCAGTAGCATACTCAATAACAGAACGTTTTGCCTGGCGTAAAGACAATAAAGCAGATTCAGCGGTTGCACGGTGATTAGGATCATCAAACATGCCATAGCGGCCAAGAAATCATCCAAGTTATTTAACCGTGGGTCACGAGACTCAATCATCGGATTCGCCGAGGCGAGCGCTTGTGCGGTCAGCAGCATTATTACAAACAATACTTTGGATCTATCATTAGGAAAATGGTCAGCATGCACATCAAAATATAGCATACATTGATTCACAAAGCCATGAAATTTGTCGCGATCACCATTAAATCTGAATGGGGGCAACTTAGGTGGGCTAGCTGGTGGCGGTTGCCCAGAGGGAAAAGTCGCTTGTGCAGCTATTTGAGTGCTTATGTCCTGAAAAGCCCGTCCATACTGGGACTATATGCCAGCAAGTTTGTTTTCCTGGGCTGCCATGCGGGTGCTTAAGTCCTGCAAAGTCTGTCCAAACACTTGTTGATTGTGTTCAAAGCTTCCAAACTTCTTTTGCAGACCTTCCACATCTTTTTTTTTTAGGCTAGAGTATCCTGTAATAATTATAGGGGATAACTCAGGAGACTCTTTGCGTGGAACAAGACAACTACAGGACACAGTTTAATAAGTGGTAAAGTCTATATTATCACACGGTGATTCAAACAGGTGCAGAGAGAAACTCAAGTCCACAACACTTGGTGTAAATATCAAATGCAGCTCAGCAGTCTATAGGAAACTTCAGAGGAAAATGCAATCACACAGAAAGTCTATGAAGCACAATTATTCTTGAGGATACTTGACACGAATAAGTCCTTGCTTAGTCCAAAACACAGATAGATATGCTTATAAGGCAGTTCAAATAATATCTTAGCTCAACCAGGGAGGCCTGGGTAATAGTCTCAGGTTCTTGCAGAGCAGCAACAGCTTACATGTCCAGCAAATGCAGATGGAAGTAAACACGAGCAGCAGATGAAGGAGGATTACTGGAACTGGTGTATGCGGCAGGAACTCAGAGCAGAGTAGCAGGATAACCCCACAGGTTCACAGGAGCAGGTATATAGCCAGGGAGTCACCAGAGGCCAGGAGCTGGATGCAAGGCAGAATACTCTAACACAGACTGCAGGCTGGGGTGGAGTCTTATAGCAGGAAGACACAGTGCACATGAGACAAAAGACGCCATCTTGGAAAAGGGCAGTAATGCACAAAAGGTAATAAAAAATGTTCAGAGTCCTGACACCATGAAGATACCGAGAAAGGGATTTACAGTTTCCAGGTGCACCTCCAGGACCCAGAAGCAAGAAGACCACGTTTCACGGAGCTGGTAGAAAGCCGTGCGCACCACCGTACTAGACTTTTGGGGCCCCCCCGGGACTGGATCTGAGTCTCCAACATCACCGTGAGTTTGTTCCTGTTTTGTGCATATGTTAGGACCTATTGTAGGCTGCAATAGTCAGTACACAGGAGCCGTGTGGCCTGCTTAGTAAAGGCCAGGGAGGTTATACGTAGAGTAGCATCATTATTTGTTTATTGTTTGCATTTACGTGTATGACATATGTTGATTCTGTAATAGTTGGAGCACTGTGGTATTTTACAAACAAGCTAAAGAATATAACTCTTGTAAATTATGTTTTGACATTGCATACCCCTGTTTGCATCTTCCTCATCCACTTCATTCCTTACCTTCCAATAAATCTACCCTTTGTTGTTTGCACCTCATCTTGTGTACGGTAGTCTTCCTGTACCGCAGTGGTCCCCCGGCCATCGCTTCATCCACACAGTCCAGCCTCACTAGCCAAGAGTCTGGACCACATAATGCTCACCCTGATCCTTCTTCCTCCCACCATGAAGAGTCCCAGGAGACAAGTGATCCCACACTTGGACACTCCAAAGAGCTCTTTGCATTTCCATTATTTGATTCTGGCCTTTAGCTCTGCGCGTTTCAAGAGGGACATGAGGAGCTTGTGATGCCCGAATATTTGAGCAAATAGATAAATGGCTGCACTCAATTGTACTAAAGCAAATGAATGTGTGATACATGAATTGTGAATAGCATAATGGCTTGTGAAATCTATGAAAAAACACATGAGATGCTTCACAAAAAATTGGCCAAAAAATGTGAGCCCATCCACCAACGTCAAGGTAATCTCATGGATCGGATGGGTCCCTGACCTGACTGCCTTGTGTGAACACTTACCTCTGGCTAATGTCATGGTAAAGCCTGTATTTATAGGAAGGTAGGAACCAAATGTGTTTGGATGTAATTAAAATCACAGCATGGTGAAGTGCGGGGTGTTCAAGTCAGAACTAATAGTACATAGCAAGTAATGGTAATCTGACTGAACAAAGAACTAGTCTGAACTGGTGCATAACCAAAAACAACTTACATAGCAAATAGATAAATAGCTACACTCAACTGTACTAAAGCAAATGAATGTGTGATACATGAAATGTGAATAGCATAATGGCTTGTGAAACCTATGAAAAAACATGAGATGCTTAGCACAAAATTTGGCCAAAAAATGTGAGCCCATCCACCAATGTCAAGGTAATCTCATGGATCGGATGGGTCCCTGACCTGACTGCTTAGACTGAACACTTACCTCTGGCTAAACTAGTTCTCTGTTCAGTCAGTTTACCATTACTTGCAAATATTCGAGCAGCAACGGTCAGAAGATGACAGTGGGGAACAGCATTTTGTGTGGTAGATGATGATGAGATACTGTTGCCAACAAATGATGTTGCTAAGTCAAAAACTCAGGAGGACCAGAGTGCGGAAATGGAAGGCGAGGTGGTGGACGATGAAGTTACTGACCCAACCTGGGAAGGTACCATGTAGAACGAGGCCAGCAGTGCAGAGGAGGAGGGATCCACAGCATCTCAACAGGCAGGAAGAAGCAGTGGAATGTCCAGAGGGAGAAGTCGGGAAACTGTTCCCCAGGGCACCCACATGCCAAGGGTTAGGTGTTCCCCAGTCTGGAGCTTTGTGAAAGAAAGTGAGGATGATAAAAGGATGGTCATTTGCAATCTGTGCCATACCAAGATTAGCAGGGGCCTGACCACTACCAGCCTGACCACCAACAGCATGCTCAGGCACATGTCATCAAAGCACCAGAGCACCAGACTAGGTGGGACGAACGCCTGGGTCCACAATCAGTGACACCACTGCCTCTTCCCTGTGCTACATGCTTGCCAATCCCCTGTCCATGATGCTGGCGTGGATTCCTCCCACATTCGTAAGCATTATCAGCAACCATGTCTAATTCCTTGTGCCAGAGCAGCGTTCAGCTGTGTTTAACCCTGGACATGAAAAGCAAGCATAAATACCCACAGCCTCAAACACTGAACGGGTACATTTCCAGACTGCTTGCCCTGGCAATATTGCCATTTAGGCTTATGGACATTGAGGCTTTCCACAACCTTATAACGGCAGTCATCTCTCAGTACTTGTTCCCCAGCTGCCACTATTTTTCCTGGTGTGCCATCCCTGCCTTACGCAAGCATATGTCCCATACCATCACCCATGCCCTGACCAACGCAGTTACTGGGAATGCCCACTTAATAACCAACACATGGACAAGTGCTTGTGGCCAGAGATGCAACATATCCCTGACGTCACACTGGGTGAACCTAGTGGATGCCGAATCCACCCTGGGATGGCAGGCATGCTACTCCGAGGATTGCGGGCCCTAGTTCCATCAGTGTTTCGTCCACCTACTACACTAGTTCCTGCACCCTCTCCTCCTCCTCATCCTCTATCTCCGAACTCCAAGCTAAAAGCAATGCAGCACTGTTTCGGCGAAGTGGCATCAGGCTCTTCTGACACTAATTTATTTAAGTGACAAACCACACCAACACCAATGCAGAGTTGAAAGGTATAACCGACCAGACACATCTGTGGCTCTCACCCCAGAACCTAAAACCAGGCATGGTTGTGTGTGATAATGGCTGTAACCTGGTGGCAAGCTTGCACATGTACCATGTCTGACCCAGTTTCTCAACTAAGTCATTCAGTGGTTTCTGAAGATCTACTACCCAGAGCTACATGTGAAGGTATGCCACGTGTAAGCCCATTTCCGCAAGTCAGCTACAGCTGCCACCGGCTTGACAGTGCTGCAGCAACGTTTGCAAGTGCCATCTCAATGACTGATGTTCAACATGATCACATGCTGGAACTCCACATTAATTGTGTTGGCAAGGCTTTGTGAGCAGCAGAGGGCAGCAATTGAATACCAGCTACATCATGCTAGTACGTATTCCGGTCAGCCTCCACACATGACATCTGACGAGTTGGCATGGATGTCTAACATCTGTGAGGTTCTACAAAACTTTGAGAAATCAACCAACATGGTGAGTGGCGATGGTGCCATAATCAGCATAACCATTCCACTTCTGTGTCTACTCAAACATTTGCTGCTTACAATTAAAATGGAAGCTTTGTGTCACGCACGCGCTGAGACTGGTTGGCGCGGGCGTGCGGGGGTGTGGCCCCACTGGACCACAGACCAAACTTCCCTGGAAGGGGCGTAACTAAGTAGCTTCCTAGGTGTTTGCTGGAGACTCCGATGGTGAGGTCAGACTTGCGCAATAGGAAGCTACCATGTACCACTCCAGGGTGGTGTCTGGCTGTGGCTGCTGATCCCAACGGGGAACGGAACATAGACAGGCAAGCGGGCACGGCTGGCACTCTGGCAGACAGGCGGGCACGGCTGGGACACAGGCAGGCAGACGGGTACAACAGAGACACTGGCAGGCAGGCGGACACGGCTGGCTCTCTGGTAGGCAGGCAGGTACGGCTGACTTTCTGGAAGGACAGGCGGACAAGACTGGTACACTGGAAGAACCGGTAGGGACTGGTCTGCAGGCAGGTATGTAGAACAGGTAAGAACCTGTTCAGACAGGAGGACTAAATAATAGGTAGAGAAAGACCGCAAGAGCGGATGCAGAGCGAAAGCACAGGAGCTAGAGCCAAGTGCTGAAACGCAGGAGGCGGAGCCAAGAGCTGGAGGCGGAGCCAAGTGCCGAAACGTAAGAGGCGGAGCCAAGAGCTGGCGGCAGAGCCAAGTGTAGAAACGCAAGAGGCGGTGCCAAGAGCAGGTGGCGGAGCCAAGTGCAGAAACGCAGGAGGCGGAGCCAAGAGCTGGAGGCAGAGCCAAGTGCAGAAATGCAGGAGACGGAGCCAAGAGCTGGAGGCGGAGCCAGGTAGAACCGCAGGAGGTGGAGCAAAGTAGAACCACAAGAAGCGGAGCCGCAGAGCAAGAGCTGAGCAGAGCCGCAGAGCAGGGCCACAGAGTGCACAGCAAAGTCAGAGTACAGAGCAAAGCTACAGAGAGCAGAGCTGAGAGCAAAGCCACAGAGTGCAGAGCTGAGAGCAGAGCAAAAACACAGAGTGCAGAGCAAGATCACAGAATGCAGAGCAAGGAGCAAAGCAAGGTTGCAGAGAGCGGAGCCGAAAGCAGAGCAAAGCAAGACACAGAGGGCAGAGCAGGGCAAAGCAAGACACAGCGTACTCACAGCAAAAAAAGCAAACCAAGACAGGGATATAAACGGACACAGGAACGGGACTAGACTAACACAGAGTCAGGAACAAGACTAGGCACAGAGACATAGAGACATGGACACAAGCCAGGGTACGACACCCCTCTGGGTGGCAGACATAGGCCAGGGTACGAAGCCCCGCTGGGTGGCTACACAGAAAACAGACCAGGGTACAACGCGCCCCCTGGGTGGCGGACATGAGAGTAAGCGAGACAGGGCCTGGCACCTCAGCAGCTAAGAACTGACTGGGGGAGTAAGTTGCACAGGCCCCCACCAATGGGTGGGGATGTCTTAAATACAGGAAGCCTCATGGCGATTGGCCAGGGACACCTTAGCAAGGTGCACACAGTCTCTATAAGAAACAGGAGTTGCCGGCGCCGCCCCCCTATGCACACAGACAGAGCATGCACAGAGCAAACAGCAGACATGAGGCACACAGCATGGAGCTGGCAGCAGAGAGAAGTCACAACAATTCCCAGAGAAGTGAGTTTGAGTGTAATGCAGGTGGGGGATGGAAGGCCATGCAGTGATGCCAGCAGAGTTGTTACACTTTGCAAGTGGACCAGGTGGAGATGGAGGAAGAAAGTACGCAGGGTGATACAACCCAGCCCAGGTTCTCAGCTCGGATTGCGTGATAATGATGATGAGGAGAAACAGGAGATGGTTGCCTGTGCTACAGAGAGTGCTCTCCACACCAGCTTCATCCGGTTTGTTCAGCATAGATGGGCTGACAAAGAGGAGATGGAGAATCATCCTTCTGGTTGGGACAGGAAAGTCTTGCCTGTTGGGATTCTGGCACATATGGCTTCCTTTATGTCCCGCTGCCTTTCCCGTGACCCTCGCATTAGATGCATTTTGGCCAACCTTGATTATAGTTTGTTCACCCTTCTCGACCTACGCTACAAGGAAAACTTTCCATTTTTCCTTTCTGTGGTGGAGAGTAGGGTTGAGCGACTTTCATTTTTTTAAGATCGAGTCGGGTTTTGCGAAACCCGACTTTGTCCAAAGTCGAGTCGAGTGCAGTCGGCCAATTATCGCGAAAAGTCGGAGATCGACCGAAACACGAAACCCAATGCAAGTCAATGGGGAAGCATAGTCGGCAGTGAGTGGAGGCCAGCAAAACACATACAGTGCCCATTTTAATGCCAATAACATCCATTCTTGTTTCTGAAGCTTGTCAATCTTAATTAACTTTATACTAATAGTTGGGCATTGGAAATTGGGGGTCATTTGGCAAAAGTTGTGGGGGGTAGGGCTGGTTCAAGGTTTTAGTGGGCCCAGGAAACGTGGACTACGTCACGGCGGTGGAGCAGTGAGAGGTAAGTATGTCAAGTTTGCAAGTGCTGTGATCCTAAGCAAGCAGGGGGGCCCACTCGTTGGCATTGGCACTGGCACAGGGCCCCTCAAAGTACAGCGGTGTGTTTGCACGGCGGGGGCGCCTCTGTTGTGAATTTGGATTCTGGGCTCCCCCGGTGGCCGCTTGTGGAATTGGACTTGTCATCCTCTTTCCTGTTTCACCTGGTTCCATCAGTAGTGGGTGTCGCTATTTAAGCTCATTTCTCTGGTGGTTTCTTGCCGGTCAACAATGTTATCTGATGCCTCTCAGTGCTTGTTCCTGCTTCTAGACAACTACTAGATAAGTTGGACTTTTGTCCATGTTTTGTTTTGCCTATTTGTTCCAGTTCACAGCTGAAGTTTTGTTACTGTGTCTGGAAAGCTCTCGTTGATCAGGGATTGCTACTCTGGCGTTATGAGTTAATGCCAGAGTTTAAGGTAATCTCTGGATGGTGTTTTGTTAGTGTTTTTCTGCTGACCATGAAAGTATACTATCTGTCTTCTGCTATCTAGTAAGCGGACCTCAAATTTGCTAAGACTATTTTCCTGCTGCGTTTGTTGTTTCATCTGAACTCACCGTCATTATATGTGGGGGGCTACTGTCTTCTTTGGAATATTTCTCTAGAGGTGAGCCAGGTCTTATATTTCCCTCTGCTAGCTATTTAGGTCTTAGGCCAGAGCTGGGCATCTAGCGATAAATAGGAAATGCTACCTGGCTATTTCTAGTTGCGCGGCAGGCTTAGTTCATGGTCAGTATAGTTCCATCTTCCGAGAGCTTGTCCCTCTATAGGCTTGCTATGATCTCTGCCTGCAGAGATCATGACAGTTTGACCGGCCAATAAAGTGTTAAAGACCCAGGTTGAGAAAGGAGAGTTATAAGAAGTCTGCTGGAATTTTTTTTTTTTTTTTTTTCCTTCAGTCTGCCTTGCTGCAGTCTTTTTTCTCTCTCTCCTCCTAATCTCTGTATGCTCTGTGTGCACCTGACAATAATGGATCTCCAGAGTGTAACTGTGGGTTTGAATAATCTCATCACGAAAGTACAAAATTTACAAGATTTTGTGGTACATGCTCCGGTATCTGAGCCGAGAATTCCTTTGCCGGAGTTCTTTACAGGGAATAGAGCTAGCTTCCAGAATTTCCGAAATAATTGTAAGCTTTATTTGTCCCTGAAGTCTCGTTCAGCTGGAGACCCTGCTCAGCAGGTTAGGATTGTGATTTCCTTGCTCAGGGGTGACCCTCAAGATTGGGCCTTCTCATTGCCAGCAGGGGATCCTGCGTTACGCGATGTGGATGCGTTTTTTCTGGCCTTGGGCTTGCTTTATGAGGAACCTCATTTGGAACTTCAGGCAGAAAAAACTTTGATGGCACTATCTCAGGGGCAAGACGAAGCTGAAGTTTTCTGCCAAAAATTCCGTAAATGGTCTGTGCTTACTCAGTGGAATGAGTGCGCCCTGGCGGCAACTTTCAGAGAAGGTCTCTCTGATGCCGTTAAGGATGTTATGGTGGGGTTCCCTTTGCCTGCAGGTCTGAATGAGTCCATGACAATGGCTATTCAGATTGATAGGCGTCTGCGGGAGCGCAAACCGGTGCACCATCTGGCGGTGTCTATGGAAAAGACGCCAGAAAGTATGCAGTGTGATAGAATTCTGTCCAGGAGCGAGCGACAGAATTTTAGACGGAAGAATGGATTGTGTTTCTATTGTGGGGATTCTACTCATGTTATATCAGCATGCTCTAGGCGTACAAAGAAGCTTGATAAGTCTGTTTCCATTGGCACCATTCAGTCTAAGTTTATTTTGTCTGTAACCCTGATTTGCTCTTTGTCATCTATTGCCACGGACGCCTATGTCGACTCTGGCGCCGCTCTGAGTCTTATGGATTGGTCCTTTGCCAATCGTTGTGGTTTTGATTTAGAGCCTTTGGAGACTCTTATTCCTCTGAAGGGGATTGACTCCACCCCATTGGCTAATAATAAACCACAATACTGGACACAAGTAACCATGCGTATCAATCCGGATCACCAGGAGATTGTTCGTTTCCTGGTGCTGTATAATTTACATGACGATTTGGTACTGGGATTGCCATGGTTGCAGTCTCACAACCCAGTCTTGGACTGGAGAGCAATGTCTGTGTTGAGCTGGGGATGTAAGGGTATTCATGGGGACGTACCTTTGGTTTCTATTTCGTCGTCCATTCCCTCTGAAGTCCCTGAGTTCCTCTCTGATTATCAAGACGTCTTTGACGAACCCAAGCTTGGGTCGTTACCTCCGCACCGTGAGTGCGATTGTGCCATAGATTTGATACCGGGTTGTAAATATCCAAAGGGTCGTTTGTTTAATTTGTCTGTGCCGGAACATGCTGCTATGCGGGAATATATAAAGGAGTCTTTGGAAAAGGGACATATTCGTCCATCTTCTTCTCCCTTGGGAGCTGGGTTTTTCTTTGTCTCAAAAAAAGACGGCTCTTTGAGACCATGTATTGATTATCGGCTTCTGAATAAGATCACTGTTAAGTATCAATACCCATTGCCATTGCTTACTGATTTGTTTGCTCGTATAGAGGGTGCTAAGTGGTTCTCTAAAATTGATCTTCGTGGGGCGTATAATTTGGTGCGGATCAGGCAGGGGGATGAGTGGAAGACCGCATTTAATACGCCCGAGGGCCACTTTGAGTATTTGGTCATGCCTTTTGGTCTTTCTAATGCCCCTTCAGTTTTCCAGTCTTTTATGCATGATATTTTCCGCGATTTTCTGGATAAATTTATGATAATATATCTGGATGATATTCTGATTTTTTCTGATGACTGGGACTCTCATGTCCAGCAGGTCAGGAGAGTTTTTCAGGTTCTGCGGTCTAATTCTTTATGTGTGAAGGGGTCTAAGTGCGTTTTTGGGGTCCAGAAAATTTCCTTTTTGGGGTATATTTTTTCTCCCTCTTCCATTGAGATGGATCCCGTCAAGGTGCAAGCTATTTGTGACTGGACTCAGCCCTCCTCTCTTAAGGGTCTTCAGAGATTTTTGGGCTTTGCCAACTTTTACCGCCGATTTATTGCTGGTTTTTCGGATGTCGTTAAACCACTGACTGATTTGACCAGACAAGGCGCTGATGTTGCTAATTGGTCCCCTCATGCTGTAGAGGCCTTTCAGGAGCTTAAGCGCCGTTTTGCCTCTGCCCCTGTGTTGCGTCAGCCTGATGTGAATCTGCCTTTTCAGGTTGAGGTTGACGCTTCGGAGATCGGAGCTGGGGCAGTGTTGTCGCAGAAAGGTTCCGACTGCTCCGTCATTAGGCCTTGTGCCTTCTTTTCTCGCAAATTTTCGCCCGCAGAGCGGAATTATGATGTTGGGAATCGGGAGCTTTTGGCCATGAAGTGGGCGTTTGAGGAGTGGCGCCATTGGCTCGAGGGGGCTAGGCATCAGGTGGTGGTATTGACTGACCACAAAAATTTGATTTATCTTGAGACTGCCAGACGCCTGAATCCTAGACAGGCGCGCTGGTCTTTATTTTTTTCTCGCTTTAATTTTGTGGTGTCATACCTACCGGGTTCTAAGAATGTTAAGGCAGATGCCCTTTCTAGGAGTTTTGACCCGGACTCTCCTGGTAATTCTGAACCCACAGGTATCCTTAGGGAGGGAGTAATTTTGTCGGCCGTTTCTCCTGATCTGCGGCGGTCCTTGCAAGAGTTTCAGGCGGATAGACCGGATCGTTGTCCGCCTGATAGACTGTTTGTTCCGGATGATTGGACCAGCAGAGTCATCTCTGAGGTACATTCTTCTGCATTGGCAGGTCATCCCGGAATTTTTGGTACCAGGGATTTGGTGGCAAGATCCTTCTGGTGGCCTTCCCTGTCACGAGATGTGCGAGTCTTTGTGCAGTCATGTGACGTTTGTGCTCGGGCCAAGTCTTGTAGTTCTCGGGCTAGCGGACTGCTGTTGCCCTTGCCTATTCCTAAGAGGCCTTGGACACACATCTCGATGGATTTTATTTCAGATCTGCCTGTTTCCCAGAAGATGTCTGTCATCTGGGTGGTCTGTGACCGTTTCTCTAAAATGGTCCATTTGGTTCCTCTGCCCAAGTTGCCTTCTTCTTCTGAGTTGGTTCCTCTGTTTTTTCAGAATGTTGTCCGATTGCACGGTATTCCTGAGAATATTGTTTCTGACAGAGGTACCCAATTTGTGTCTAGATTTTGGCGGGCATTCTGTGCTAGGATGGGCATAGATTTGTCTTTTTCATCTGCTTTTCACCCTCAGACTAATGGCCAGACCGAGCGGACTAATCAGACCCTTGAGACATATCTGAGGTGTTTTGTCTCTGCTGACCAGGATGATTGGGTTGCTTTTTTGCCATTGGCAGAGTTCGCCCTCAATAATCGGGCCAGTTCTTCCACCTTGGTGTCCCCGTTTTTCTGTAATTCGGGGTTTCACCCTCGATTTTCCTCCGGTCAGGTGGAATCCTCGGATTGTCCTGGAGTGGATGCGGTGGTGGAGAGATTGCATCACATCTGGGGGCAGGTTATGGACAATTTGAAGTTGTCCCAGGAGAAGACTCAGCGTTTTGCCAACCGTCGTCGTCGTGTTGGTTCTCGGCTTTGTGTTGGAGATTTAGTGTGGTTGTCTTCTCGTTTTGTCCCTATGAGGGTCTCTTCTCCTAAGTTTAAACCTCGGTTCATCGGCCCTTATAGAATATTGGAGATTCTTAATCCTGTTTCTTTCCGTTTGGACCTCCCTGCGTCCTTTTCCATTCATAACGTTTTTCATCGGTCGTTATTGCGCAGGTATGAGGTACCTGTTGTACCTTCAGTTGAGCCTCCTGCTCCGGTGTTGGTTGAGGGTGAGTTGGAGTACGTTGTGGAGAAAATTTTGGACTCTCGTGTTTCCAGACGGAAACTCCAGTATCTGGTCAACTGGAAGGGTTACGGCCAGGAGGATAATTCTTGGGTCAATGCATCTGATGTTCATGCTTCTGATCTTGTTCGTGCCTTCCATAGGGCTCATCCTGGTCGCCCTGGTGGATCTGGTGAGGGTTCGGTGCCCCCTCCTTGAGGGGGGGGTACTGTTGTGAATTTGGATTCTGGGCTCCCCCGGTGGCCGCTTGTGGAATTGGACTTGTCATCCTCTTTCCTGTTTCACCTGGTTCCATCAGTAGTGGGTGTCGCTATTTAAGCTCATTTCTCTGGTGGTTTCTTGCCGGTCAACAATGTTATCTGATGCCTCTCAGTGCTTGTTCCTGCTTCTAGACAACTACTAGATAAGTTGGACTTTTGTCCATGTTTTGTTTTGCCTATTTGTTCCAGTTCACAGCTGAAGTTTTGTTACTGTGTCTGGAAAGCTCTCGTTGATCAGGGATTGCTACTCTGGCGTTATGAGTTAATGCCAGAGTTTAAGGTAATCTCTGGATGGTGTTTTGTTAGTGTTTTTCTGCTGACCATGAAAGTATACTATCTGTCTTCTGCTATCTAGTAAGCGGACCTCAAATTTGCTAAGACTATTTTCCTGCTGCGTTTGTTGTTTCATCTGAACTCACCGTCATTATATGTGGGGGGCTACTGTCTTCTTTGGAATATTTCTCTAGAGGTGAGCCAGGTCTTATATTTCCCTCTGCTAGCTATTTAGGTCTTAGGCCAGAGCTGGGCATCTAGCGATAAATAGGAAATGCTACCTGGCTATTTCTAGTTGCGCGGCAGGCTTAGTTCATGGTCAGTATAGTTCCATCTTCCGAGAGCTTGTCCCTCTATAGGCTTGCTATGATCTCTGCCTGCAGAGATCATGACACGCCTCCCACCAGCAGCGACACTTTTGCATACTCTGAGGGGCCCTGTGCCAGTGATGTCGCCAACGAGTATGCCCCCCCACCTGATGAAGGAACCTGCACTTTCATCTGCACCTTCCTCTTTGTCCCTGTGTAAGGTGGTATAACATGCGGGAAGGGGAACCTTACTTTCAGCAGGGTCAGATTCTGGCTGTGTAGAGTGCAAGGGGAATGTAGTGGTCTAGGTCAATGTACCAGCAGACTCATCTAGCAGTGGCTGGGCAATGGGCAGGATGAGGAGGAAACACAGATATAGGGCCAAAGAATAAAGTAGGCTAAATGCAGTTCAAAATTGGTAACAGGACTAAACAGGCGGCATTGCTTTGTTCACTGGAGTAGCAAACCCAGGAGCAGCAGACACTGTTTTAAGGGCCCAACCACACTAGTAGGCCAAATGCAGTTTAATATCTGCTACTATAGGCCGAAAGCCTAAAGACTGAAGCTCAGCTTTATACAGTGGAGGACAACACCAGGGAGCGGCACACACCGTTAGTAGGCCCCAATCAAAGTTGAAGGCCAAATGCAGTTTAATATCTGCTACTATAGGCCGAAAGCCTAAAGACTGAAGCTCAGCTTTATACAGTGGAGGACAACACCAGGGAGCGGCACACACCGTTAGTAGGCCCCAACCAAAGTTGAAGGCCAAATGCAGTTTAATATCTGATACTATAGGCCGAAAGCCTAAAGACTGAAGCTCAGCTTTATACAGTGGAGGACAACACCAGGGAGCGGCAGACACCGTTAGTAGGCCCTAACCACCAATTTATTTAAAGAAAGCACTTAATGAGAGCCAGAAGGTTGAAGCTCAGATTTATACAGTGGAGGACAACACCAGGGAGCAGCAGACACCGTTAGTAGGCCGTAACCACCAATTTTTTTTTAAAAAGCACTTAATGAGAGCCAGAAGGTTGAAGCTCAGATTTATACAGTGGAGGACAACACCAGGGAGCGGCAGACACCATTAGTAGGCCCTAACCACCAATTTATTTAAAGAAAGCACTTAATGAGAGCCAGAAGGTTGAAGCTCAGATTTATACAGTGGAGGACAACACCAGGGAGCGGCAGACACCGTTAGTAGGCCGTAACCACCAATTTTTTTTTAAAAAAAGCACTTAATGAGAGCCAGAAGGTTGAAGCTCAGATTTATACAGTGGAGGACAACACCAGGGAGCGGCAGACACCGTTAGTAGGCCCTAACCACCAATTTATTTAAAGAAAGCACTTAATGAGAGCCAGAAGGTTGAAGCTCAGATTTATACAGTGGAGGACAACACCAGGGAGCAGCAGACACCGTTAGTAGGCCGTAACCACCAATTTTTTTTAAAAAAAGCACTTAATGAGAGCCAGAAGGTTGAAGCTCAGATTTATACAGTGGAGGACAACACCAGGGAGCGTGTCATGATTCCCCAATGGCATGGGAACATCAGAAACACAAAAATAACAGACTAGCTCTCGGGTGATGGAAACTCAAGCTGACCGTGACCTAAATCTACCACACAACTAACAGTAGCCAGGAAGCATTCCTACGGCTGCCTAGATGCCATGTGCCAGCCGGAGAACTAACTACGCCTGGAAGAGGAAGGAACAGACCTGGCTTACCTCTAGAGAAATTCCCCAAAGATGATAGTAGCCCCCACGTATATTAACGGTGAGTTCAGAGGAAAAGACATACACAGTATGAAGGTAGATTTAGCAAAGCGAGGTCCACTTACTAGATAGAGGAAGGATACAAAAGAGGACTTCACGGTCAGCTGAAAAACCCTTTCAAAAACCCATCCTGAAATTACTTTAAGACTCCTGTGTCAACCCATGACACAGGAGTGGCAATTTCAGTCCACAAGAGCTTCCAGTAACAGGAAATGACAAAATTGTAAACTGGACAAGAAAAACAAAACAATAAGGACAAGAGTCCACTTAGCTGATCAGCAGACTAGTAGCAGGAACATGCAACTGAAAGACTCAGGTTACAATGATGACCGGTAAGGAAGTGACTGGAGAGCAAGGCTAAATAGGGAACTCCCAAAACTGATGGAAGCAGGTGAGCTGAGGCAGAAAAGCACACACAAGTCTCCAGTACCACCAGTCACCACCAGGGGAGCCAAAAAGCGGATCACAACAGTACCCCCCCTTAAGGAGGGGGCACCGAACCCTCACAAGAACCGCCAGGGCGACCCGGATGAGCCCTATGAAAGGCACGAACCAAATTCGAGGCATGAACATCAGAGGCAGTTACCCAAGAATTATCTTCCTGACCATAGCCCTTCCATTTAACCAGGTACTGGAGTCTCCGCCTGGAAATACGGGAGTCCAAGATCTTCTCTATAACGTACTCCAATTCACCCTCAACCAGCACAGGAGCAGGAGGCCCAGCAGAAGGAACCACCGGCACCTCGTATCTCCGCAACAACGACCGAGGGAACACATTATGGATAGCGAAAGATGCCGGAAGGTCCAAACGAAAGGAAACAGGGTTAATAATCTCCAAAATCCTATAGGGACCGATGAACCGAGGCTTGAATTTAGGAGAAGAAACCCTCATTGGGACAAAACGGGAAGACAACCACACCAAGTCCCTAACACGAAGGCGAGGACCAACCCGACGCTGGCGGTTAGCAAACCGCTGAGTCCTCTCCTGGGACAAATTCAAATTGTCCACCACTTGTTCCCAAATCCGATACAACCGATCCACCACAGCATCTACTCCAGGACAATCCGAAGACTCCACCTGACCAGAAGAAAAACGGGGATGAAACCCCGAATTGCAAAAGAAAGGGGAAACCAAAGTGGCAGAACTGGCCCGATTATTAAGAGCAAACTCTGCCAACGGCAAAAAGGCAACCCAATCATCCTGATCCGCAGACACAAAACACCTCAAATACGTCTCCAAAGTTTGATTAGTTCGCTCCGTCTGGCCATTAGTCTGAGGATGGAAGGCAGACGAAAAAGACAAATCAATGCCCAACCTGGCACAGAATGCCCGCCAAAATCTAGAAACGAACTGGGTACCCCTATCAGAAACGATATTTTCAGGAATACCATGCAAGCGAACCACATTTTGAAAAAACAAAGGAACCAACTCAGACGAGGAAGGCAACTTCGGCAATGGCACCAAATGAACCATCTTAGAAAAACGGTCACACACCACCCAGATAACAGACATCCTCTGAGAGACAGGAAGATCAGAAATAAAGTCCATCGAGATGTGCGTCCAAGGCCTCTTCGGAATAGGCAAGGGCAACAACAACCCGCTAGCCCTAGAACAACAAGGCTTGGCCCGAGCACACACATCACAAGACTGCACAAAAACACGCACATCACGAGACAGAGATGGCCACCAGAAGGATCTAGCCACCAAATCCCTGGTACCAAAAATTCCAGGATGACCCGCCAGCGTAGAAGAATGAACCTCCGAGATGACTCTACTGGTCCAATCATCCGGAACAAACAGTCTACCAGGTGGACAGCGATCAGGTCTATCCGCCTGAAACTCTTGCAAAGCACGTCGCAGATCTGGGGAAATAGCGGATAATATCACCCCATCCTTAAGGATACCTGTAGGTTCCGAATCACCAGGGGAATCAGGCTCAAAACTCCTAGAAAGGGCATCCGCCTTCACATTCTTAGAACCTGGTAGATATGAGACCACAAAATTAAACCGAGAGAAAAACAACGACCAGCGCGCCTGTCTAGGATTCAGGCGCCTGGCAGACTCAAGATAAATCAGATTCTTGTGATCAGTCAAAACCACCACCTGATGTCTAGCACCCTCAAGCCAATGACGCCACTCCTCAAATGCCCACTTCATGGCCAAAAGCTCCCGATTACCGACATCATAATTTCTTTCGGCGGCAGAAAATTTTCGAGAAAAGAACGCACAAGGTCTCATCACTGAGCAATCGGAACTTTTCTGCGACAAAACCGCCCCCGCTCCGATCTCGGAAGCATCGACCTCAACCTGAAAGGGGAGAGAGACATCGGGCTGGCGCAACACAGGGGCAGACGAAAAGCGGCGCTTAAGTTCCCGAAAGGCCTCCACAGCGGCAGAGGACCAATTGGCAACATCAGCACCCTTCTTAGTCAAATCCGTAAGAGGCTTAGCAACACCAGAAAAACCAGTTATAAATCGACGATAAAAATTAGCAAAGCCCAAGAACTTCTGAAGACCCTTTAGAGAAGTAGGCTGCGTCCAGTCACAAATAGCCCGAACCTTGACAGGGTCCATCTCAACAGAAGAAGGGGAAAAAATGTACCCCAAAAAGGAAATCTTTTGAACCCCAAAAACACACTTAGAACCCTTTACACACAGAGAATTCTCCCGCAAGACCTGAAAAACCCTCCTGACCTGCTGAACATGAGACTCCCAGTCCTCAGAAAAAATCAAAATATCGTCCAAATACACAATCATAAATTTATCCAGATATTCACGGAAAATATCATGCATAAAGGACTGAAAAACTGAAGGCGCATTAGAAAGGCCGAAAGGCATTACTAAATACTCAAAGTGGCCCTCAGGCGTATTAAATGCGGTTTTCCACGGCTAAATAGGGAACTCCCAAAACTGATGGAAGCAGGTGAGCTGAGGCAGAAAAGCACACACAAGTCTCCAGTACCACCAGTCACCACCAGGGGAGCCAAAAAGCGGATCACAACAGGAGCGGCAGACACCGTTAGTAGGCCCTAACCACCAATTTATTTAAAGAAAGCACTTAATGAGAGCCAGAAGGTTGAAGCTCAGATTTATACAGAGGAGGACAACACCAGGGAGCGGCAGACACCGTTAGTAGGCCCTAACCACCAATTTATTTAAAGAAAGCACTTAATGAGAGCCAGAAGGTTGAAGCTCAGATTTATACAGTGGAGGACAACACCAGGGAGCAGCAGACACCGTTAGTAGGCCCTAACCACCAATTTATTTAAAGAAAGCACTTAATGAGAGCCAGAAGGTTGAAGCTCAGATTTATACAGTGGAGGACAACACCAGGGAGCGGCAGACACCGTTAGTAGGCCCTAACCACCAATTTATTTAAAGAAAGCACTTAATGAGAGCCAGAAGGTTGAAGCTCAGATTTATACAGTGGAGGACAACACCAGGGAGCAGCAGACACCGTTAGTAGGCCCTAACCACCAATTTATTTAAAGAAAGCACTTAATGAGAGCCAGAAGGTTGAAGCTCAGATTTATACAGTGGAGGACAACACCAGGGAGCGGCAGACACCGTTAGTAGGCCCTAACCACCAATTTATTTAAAGAAAGCAC
The DNA here is from genome assembly GCF_051348905.1 of Ranitomeya variabilis. Taxonomy (NCBI): domain Eukaryota; kingdom Metazoa; phylum Chordata; class Amphibia; order Anura; family Dendrobatidae; genus Ranitomeya; species Ranitomeya variabilis. The sequence continues at coordinate 790,377,121 of NC_135233.1, read as the reverse complement.
TTAATGAGAGCCAGAAGGTTGAAGCTCAGATTTATACAGTGGAGGACAACACCAGGGAGCGGCAGACACCGTTAGTAGGCCCTAACCACCAATTTATTTAAAGAAAGCACTTAATGAGAGCCAGAAGGTTGAAGCTCATATTTATACAGTGGAGGACAACACCAGGGAGCGGCAGACACCGTTAGTAGGCCCTAACCACCAACTTTTTTTAAAAAAGCACTTAATGATAGCCAGAAGGTTGAAGCTCAGACAAGGCAACCTGGAGGAGAACACCAAAGAGGAGGAGAACACTCAGGAGGAGAACAACACCCAGGAGCGGCAGACACCCTCAGTAGGCCCTAACCACCAATTTATTTAAAGAAAGCACTTAATGAGAGCCAGAAGGTTGAAGTTCAGATTTATACAGTGGAGGACAACACCAGGGAGCGGCAGACACCGTTAGTAGGCACTAACCACCAATTTATTTAAAGAAAGCACTTAATGAGAGCCAGAAGGTTGAAGCTCAGATTTATACAGTGGAGGACAGCACCAGGGAGCGGCAGACACCGTTAGTAGGCCGTAACCACCAATTTTTTTTTAAAAAAGCACTTAATGAGAGCCAGAAGGTTGAAGCTCAGATTTATACAGTGGAGGACAACACCAGGGAGCGGCAGACACCGTTATTAGGCTCTAACCACCAATTTATTTAAAGAAAGCACTTAATGAGAGCCAGAAGGTTGAAGCTCAGTCAAGGCAACCTGGAGGAGAACACCAAGGAGGAGGAAAACACTCAGGAGGAGGACAACACCCAGGAGCGGCAGACACCGTTAGTAGGCACTAACCACCAATTTATTTAAAGAAAGCACTTAATGAGAGCCAGAAGGTTGAAGCTCAGATTAATACAGTGGAGGACAACACCAGGGAGCGGCAGACACCGTTAGTAGGCCGTAACCACCAATTTTTTTTTAAAAAGCACTTAATGAGAGCCAGAAGGTTGAAGCTCAGATTTATACAGTGGAGGACAACACCAGGGAGCGGCAGACACCGTTAGTAGGCCCTAACCACCAATTTATTTAAAAAAAGCACTTAATGAGAGCCAGAAGGTTGAAGCTCAGATTTATACAGTGGAGGACAACACCAGGGAGCGGCAGACACCGTTATTAGGCTCTAACCACCAATTTATTTAAAGAAAGCACTTAATGAGAGCCAGAAGGTTGAAGCTCAGACAAGGCAACCTGGAGGAGAACACCAAGGAGGAGGAGAACACTCAGGAGGAGGACAACACCCAGGAGCGGCAGACACCGTTAGTAGGCCCTAACCACCAATTTATTTAAAGAAAGCACTTAATGAGAGCCAGAAGGTTGAAGCTCAGATTTATACAGTGGAGGACAACACCAGGGAGCGGCAGACACCGTTAGTAGGCCCTAACCACCAATTTATTTAAAGAAAGCACTTAATGAGAGCCAGAAGGTTGAAGCTCAGATTTATACAGTGGAGGACAACACCAGGGAGCGGCAGACACCGTTAGTAGGCCCTAACCACCAATTTATTTAAAAAAAGCACTTAATGATAGCCAGAAAGTTGAAGCTCAGACAAGGCAACCTGGAGGAGAACACCAAGGAGGAGGAGAACACTCAGGAGGAGAACAACACCCAGGAGCGGCAGACACCCTCAGTAGGCCCTAACCACCAATTTATTTAAAGAAAGCACTTAATGAGAGCCAGAAGGTTGAAGTTCAGATTTATACAGTGGAGGACAACACCAGGGAGCGGCAGACACCGTTAGTAGGCACTAACCACCAATTTATTTAAAGAAAGCACTTAATGAGAGCCAGAAGGTTGAAGCTCAGATTTATACAGTGGAGGACAGCACCAGGGAGCGGCAGACACCGTTAGTAGGCCGTAACCACCAATTTTTTTTAAAAAAAGCACTTAATGAGAGCCAGAAGGTTGAAGCTCAGATTTATACAGTGGAGGACAACACCAGGGAGCGGCAGACACCGTTATTAGGCTCTAACCACCAATTTATTTAAAGAAAGCACTTAATGAGAGCCAGAAGGTTGAAGCTCAGTCAAGGCAACCTGGAGGAGAACACCAAGGAGGAGGAAAACACTCAGGAGGAGGACAACACCCAGGAGCGGCAGACACCGTTAGTAGGCACTAACCACCAATTTATTTAAAGAAAGCACTTAATGAGAGCCAGAAGGTTGAAGCTCAGATTTATACAGTGGAGGACAACACCAGGGAGCGGCAGACACCGTTAGTAGGCCGTAACCACCAATTTTTTTTTAAAAAGCACTTAATGAGAGCCAGAAGGTTGAAGCTCAGATTTATACAGTGGAGGACAACACCAGGGAGCGGCAGACACCGTTAGTAGGCCCTAACCACCAATTTATTTCAAGAAAGCACTTAATGAGAGCCAGAAGGTTGAAGCTCAGATTTATACAGTGGAGGACAACACCAGGGAGCGGCAGACACCGTTAGTAGGCCCTAACCACCAATTTTTTTTAAAAAAAGCACTTAATGAGAGCCAGAAGGTTGAAGCTCAGACAAGGCAACCTGGAGGAGAACACCAAGGAGGAGGAGAACACTCAGGAGGAGGACAACACCCAGGAGCGGCAGACACCGTTAGTAGGCCCTAACCACCAATTTATTTAAAGAAAGCACTTAATGAGAGCCAGAAGGTTGAAGCTCAGATTTATACAGTGGAGGACAACACCAGGGAGCGGCAGACACCGTTAGTAGGCCCTAACCACCAATTTTTTTTTAAAAAAGCACTTAATGAGAGCCAGAAGGTTGAAGCTCAGATTTATACAGTGGAGGACAACACCAGGGAGCGGCAGACACCGTTAGTAGGCCCTAACCACCAATTTATTTAAATAAAGCACTTAAGGAGAGCCAGAAGGTTGAAGCTCAGATTTATACAGTGGAGGACAACACCAGGGAGCGGCAGACACCGTTAGTAGGCCCTAACCACCAATTTATTTAAAGAAAGCACTTAATGAGAGCCAGAAGGTTGAAGCTCAGATTTATACAGTGGAGGACAACACCAGGGAGCGGCAGACACCGTTAGTAGGCCCTAACCACCAATTTATTTAAAGAAAGCACTTAATGAGAGCCAGAAGGTTGAAGCTCAGATTTTTATACAGTGAAGGACAATTTGAATTAGGGACTGCAGACAGACTTAGTAGGCTGTCCCCTGTGGACCATGCATCCACCACACTAACCCATTGCACCGTAATGGACACGTAACCTTCCGTGGCCATGCCTACAGGTCCATGCGTCTGTTGTCAGGTGCACCTTTGTACTCACAGATTGCCAGAGTGCATGGACAATGCGGTCTTTTACATGCTGGTGGAGGGTTGGGATGGCTTTTCTCGCAAAAGAAGTGTCGACTGGTTAGCTTGTAGCGTGGTACAGCGTAGTCCATCACGGCTTTATTAATATTAAATAAAATATATAAATAGGCTCTATGAACTTTTAACCCCTTCATGACCGTGGGATTTTTCGTTTTTCCATTTTCGTTTTTCACTCCCCTCCTTCCCAGAGCCATAACTTTTTTATTTTTCCGTCAATTTGGCCATGTGAGGGCTTATTTTTTGCGGGACGAGTTGTACTTTTGAATGACACCATTGGTTTTACCATGGCGTGTACTAGAAAACGGGAAAAAAATTCCAAGTGTAGTGAAATTGCAAAAAAAGTGCAATCCCACACTTGTTTTTTGTTTGTTTTTTTTGCTAGGTTCACTAAATGATAAAACTGACCTGCTATTATGATTCTCCAGGTCAGTACGAGTTCATAGACACCTCACATGTCTAGGTTATGTTTTACCTAAGTGGTGAAAAAAAATTCCAAACTTTGCAAAAAAATAAATAAATAAAATTGCGCCATTTTCCGATACCCGTAGCGTCTCCATTTTTCGTGATCTGGGGTCGGGTCAGGGCTTATTTTTTGCGTGCCGAGCTGGCGTTTTTAATAATAGCATTTCGGTGCAGATACGTTCTTTTGATCGTCCGTTATTGCATTTTAATGCAGTGTCGTGGCGAACAAAAAAACGTAATTCTGGCGTTTCGATTTTTTTTCTCGTTACGCCGTTTTGCGATCAGGTTAATGCTTTTTTTTTATTGATAGAACGGGCGATTCTGAACGCGGCGATACCAAATATGTGTAGATTTGATTTTTTTTTTGATATTTTTTTTATTGATTTATTTTGATTGGGGCGAAAGGGGGGTGATTTAAACTTTTATATTTTAATTTTTTTTTTCACATTTTTTTTAATTTTTGCCATGCTTCAATAGCCTCCATGGGAGGCTAGAAGCAGGCACAGTCCGATCGGCTCTGCTACATAACAGCGATCATCAGATCGCTGTTATGTAGCTAAAATGCAGGTGTGCTGTGAGCGCCGACCACAGGGGGGCGCTCACAGCCACCGGCGATCAGTAACCATAGAGGTCTCAAGGACCTCTATGGTTACCTTCCTGACTCATCGCCGACCCCCGATCATGTGACGGGGGTCGGAGATGCGCTCATTTCCGGCCGCCCGGCCGGATGCAGTAGTTAAATGCCGCTGTCTGCGTTTGACAGCGGCATTTAACTAGCTAATAGCGGCGGGTGATCGCGATTTCACCCGCCGCTATCGCGCGCACATGTCAGCTGTAAAAAACAGCTGACATGTCGCGACTTTGATGTGCGCTCACCGCCGGAGCGCACATCAAAGCAGGGGACCCGACATCGGACGGTATAGTACGTCCGATGTCGGGAAGGGGTTAAGTAGGTTCCAGGGGTACACGGGCAGCATTGGTGTGGTCAGAGGAGGACGATTGCAAGGAGGGACCGCAGACAGGCTTACTAGGCCTAAAATAAATAAAAATAGGCTCTATGCAGTTTTAAATAGGTTACATGGGTTCACAGGCAGCATTGTTGTGGTCAGTGGAGGAGGATTGCAAGGAGGGACCGCAGACAGGCTTACTAGGCCTAAAATAAATAAAAATAGGCTCTATGCAGTTTTAAATAGGTTCTATGAAGAGGTAAGTTCAGGACTGGACCAAGGGAACCCAGTGGACGTAGTATATATGGACTTTTCCAAAGCTTTTGATACGGTGCCACACAAAAGGTTGTTACATAAAATGAGAGTAATGGGGATAGGGGAAAATATGTGTAAGTGGGTTGAGAGCTGGCTCAGGGATAGGAAACAAAGGGTGGTTATTAATGGAGCACACTCGGACTGGGTCACGGTTAGCAGTGGGGTACCACAGGGGTCAGTATTGGGCCCTCTTCTTTTTAACATATTTATTAATGACCTTGTAGGGGGCATTCAGAGTAGAATTTCAATATTTGCAGATGACACTAAACTCTGCAGGGTAATCAATACAGGGGAGGACAATTTTATATTACAGGATGATTTATGTAAACTAGAAGCTTGGGCTGATAAATGGCAAATGAGCTTTAATGGGGATAAATGTAAGGTCATGCACTTGGGTAGAAGTAATAAGATGTATAACTATGTGCTTAATTCTAAAACTCTGGGCAAAACCGTCAATGAAAAAGACCTGGGTGTATGGGTGGATGACAAACTCATATTCAGTGGCCAGTGTCAGGCAGCTGCTACAAAGGCAAATAAAATAATGGGATGTATTAAAAGAGGCATAGATGCTCATGAGGAGAACATAATTTTACCTCTATACAAGTCACTAGTTCGACCACACTTAGAATACTGTGCACAGTTCTGGTCTCCGGTGTATAAGAAAGACATAGCTGAACTGGAGCGGGTGCAGAGAAGAGCGACCAAGGTTATTAGAGGACTGAGGGGTCTGCAATACCAAGATAGGTTATTACACTTGGGGCTATTTAGTTTGGAAAAACGAAGACTAAGGGGTGATCTTATGTTAATGTATAAATATATGAGGGGACAGTACAAAGACCTTTCTGATGATCTTTTTAATCATAGACCTGAGACAGGGACAAGGGGGCATCCTCTACGTCTGGAGGAAAGAAGGTTTAAGCATAATAACAGACGCGGATTCTTTACTGTAAGAGCAGTGAGACTATGGAACTCTCTGCCGTATGATGTTGTAATGAGTGATTCATTAATTAAATTTAAGAGGGGACTGGATACCTTTCTGGAAAAGTATAATGTTACAGGGTATATACACTAGATTCCTTGATAAGGCGTTGATCCAGGGAACTAGTCTGATTGCCGTATGTGGAGTCGGGAAGGAATTTTTTTCCCCATGGTGGAGTTACTCTTTGCCACATGGGTTTTTTTTGCCTTCCCCTGGATCAACATGTTAGGGCATGTTAGGTTAGGCTATGGGTTGAACTAGATGGACTTACAGTCTTCCTTCAACCTTAATAACTATGTAACTATGTAACATGGGTACACAGGCAGCATAGTTGTGGTCAGTGGAGGAGGATTGCAAGGAGGGACCGCAGACAGGCTTACTAGGCCTAAAATAAATAAAAATAGGCTCAAGGCACTTAGAGTTATCTCGCAGGGGTACACAGGCAGCATAGTTGTGGTCAGTGGAGGAGGGGATTGCAAGGAGGGACCGCAGACAGGCTTACTAGGCCTAAAATAAATAAAAATAGGCTCTATGCAGTTTTAAATAGGTTACATGGGTACACAGGCAGCATAGTTGTGGTCAGTGGAGGAGGATTGCAAGGATGGACCGCAGACAGGCTTACTAGGCCTAAAATAAATAAAAATAGGCTCTATGCAGTTTTAAATCGGTTACATGGGTACACAGGCAGCATAGTTGTGGTCAGTGGAGGAGGATTGCAAGGAGGGACCGCAGACAGGCATACTAGGCCTAAAATAAATAAAAATAGGCTCTATGCAGTTTTAAATAGGTTACATGGGTACACAGGCAGCATAGTTGTGGTCAGTGGAGGAGGATTGCAAGGAGGGACCGCAGACAGGCTTACTAGGCCTAAAATAAATAAAAATAGGCTCTATACAGTTTTAAATAGGTTACATGGGTACACAGGCAGCATAGTTGTGGTCAGTGGAGGAGGATTGCAAGGAGGGACCGCAGACAGGCTTACTAGGCCTAAAATAAATAAAAATAGGCTCAAGGCACTTAGAGTTATCTCGCAGGGGTACACAGGCAGCATTGGTGTGGTCAGCGGAGGACGATTGCAAGGAGTGTCTGACACAGTTAGTACTCACAAAAAATAAATAGATGTTAATGTCTCGCAAAACAACAAAACAAAAAAAAAAAAGTGTGGCATACTTAGGTACAGGGGTGGGCTCATCTGCTGAGTTTCTGACATAGTAATTTGGCAGTAAGTATTTACTGGTGTCAATATAGGACACTGACCCAGACTACTTTAACTAGCATCATAGATGTCAACAAATTGGTATTGTCAGTGCCAGGCATTGAATAATGTCAGCGCATAGACTAAACATTGGTGGAGCTGTGAGAGATAATTTTGCACGTGGTAGAGCACAGTTTGAGCTGGGGGGGGTGAACTCTCTTGTGGCCGGCGGTACCGTCCCAGGGCCCCTCATGTTACAACGGTGTGTCTGACGTTGGGTGCGCGCCACCACCGCCAGAGACACTTTATTGTACTATGAGGGACCCAGTGGCAGTGCCGTCGACCAAAAGCGGGCACACCCACCTCTTCAGACAAACGGCACTCTAACGGGTGCTTGCGCCAAGTGGCGAGACCACGGCCCCGTGGGGGGAGTTTTCCCATTGAGGGAGGTGTAAACATGTCGTATGCTGGACACAAGCAAGACCTTTTTATAGGAAAGCTAGGTGTCAGCCGGGAAAGGTGGGGCAAAATAATTTGAAATCCAGGAGTGGTTCATTTTAATGAAGGTTAGATCATCCACATTTTGGGTAGCCAGACGAGTCCTTTTTTTTGGTTAATATTGAACCAGCAGCACTGAATACTTTCTGATAGCACACTAGCTGCTGGGCAAGCAAGCTCCTGCAATGCATATTCTGCCAATTCAGGCCAGGTGTCTAATTTGGATGCCCAGTAATCAAATGGGAATGACGGTTGAGGGAGAACATCGATAAGGGATGAAAAATAGTTAGTAACCATACTGGACAAATGTTGTCTCCTGTCACTTTGAATAGATGCTGCAGTACCTGTCCTGTCTGCGGTCATTGCGAAATCACTCCACAACCTGGTCAGAAAACCCCTCTGTCCAACGACACTTCTGATTTGTGCACCTCTAACACCTCTGCCCTGTAGCCCCCTGCAGCTCGTGTGAGAACCATCACCGGCGCTGTGTGCTGGGAATGCCTGAATCAAACGGTCTACAAGAGTTGCTTGTTTGGTTGCTAATATTTGTTCGAGGTTCTCATGTGGCATAATATTTTGCAATTTGCCTTTATAGCGAGGGTCAAGGATGCAGGCCAACCAGTAATCATCATCGGTCATCATTTTAATAATGCGTGGGTCCCTTTTGAGGATACGTAAGGCATAATCCGCCATGTGGGCCAAAGTTCCAGTTGTCAAATCTGCGGTTGTGCTGGTTTGAGGGGCAGTTACAGGCAAATCTACGTCACTTGTCTCCCTTAAAAAACCAGAACCTGGCCTTGCAACGCCACTAATTTCTGTTGGCCCAGGAGAAGCTTCTTCATTAAAAAAGTACTCATCCCCATCATCCTCCTCGTCCTCCTCGTCCTCCTCATCCTCTTCGCCCGCTACCGCGTCCTCTACACGGCCCTGACCAGACAATGGCTGACTGTCATCAAGGCTTTCCTCTTCCTCGGCTGCAGACGCCTGCTCCTTTATGTGCGTCAAACTTTGCATCAGCAGACGCATTAGGGGGATGCTCATGCTTATTATGGCGTTGTCTGCACTAACCAGCCGTGTGCATTCCTCAAAACACTGAAGGACTTGACACAGGTCTTGTAGCTTCGACCACTGCACACCTGACAACTCCATGTCTACCATCCAACTGCCTGCCCGTGTATCCTCCCACAAATACATAACAGCACGCCTCTGTTCGCACAGTCTCTGAAGCATGTGCAGTGTGGAGTTCCACCTTGTTGCAACGTCGATGATTAGGCGATGCTGGGGAAGGTTCAAAGACCGCTGATAGTTCTGCATACGGCTGGAGTGTACGGGCGAACGGCGGATATGCGAGCAAAGTCTGCGCACTTTGAGGAGCAGGTCGGGTAACCCCGGATAACTTTTCAGGAAGCACTGCACCACCAGGTTTAAGGTGTGAGCCAGGCAAGGAATGTGTTTCAGTTGGGAAAGGGCTATGGCAGCCATGAAATTCCTTCCGTTATCACTCACTACCTTGCCTGCCTCAAGATGTACAGTGCCCAGCCATGACTGAGTTTCTTTCTGCAAGAACTCGGACAGAACTTCCGCAGTGTGTCTGTTGTCACCCAAACACTTCATTGCCAATACAGCCTGCTGACGCTTGCCACTAGCTGTTCCATAATGGCACACCTGGTGTGCAACAGTGGCAGCTGCGGATGGAGTGGATGTGCGACTGCGGTCTGTGGACGAGCTCTCGCTTCTGCAGGAGGACGAGGAAGAGGAGGAGGGGGGCGAACGCCTACAGCCAACTCTTTCCTTGACCGTGGGCTAGGCAGAACTGTCCCAATATTGCTGTCCCCTGTGGACCCTGCATCCACCACATTCACCCAGTGTGCCGTGATGGACATGTAACGTCCCTGGCCAAGCCTACTGGTCCATGCATCTGTTGTCAGGTGCACCTTTGTAGTCACAGACTGCCTGAGTGCTTGGACGATGCGGTCTTTAACATGCTGTTGGAGGGCTGGGATGGCTTTTCTAGAAAAGAAATGTTGACTGGGTAGCTCGTAGCGTGGTACAGCGTAGTCCATCAGCGCTTTGAAAGCTTCGCTTTCAACTAACCGGTAGGGCATCATCTCTAATGAGATTAGTCTAGCAATGTGGGCGTTCAAACCCTGTGTACGCGGATGCGAGGATGAGTACTTCCTTTTCCTAACAAGAGTCTCATGTAGGGTGAGCTGGACTGGAGAGCTGGAGATAGTGGAACTAGCGGTGGTACCGGTGGACATGGCAGACTGAGAGAGGGTTGGAGATGGTATTCTTGCCGGTGCCCTACATGCAGTGTTTCCTACTACGAACCTGGTGATTCCCTGACTGCTTTGGCCTGGAGACAAAAGCTGCACAGATACTGCAGGTGTTGCGGGAAATGGTGGGCTTACAGTGAGGGAAGGGAAGTAGCGTTGCTGACTAGCTTCATTGGCCGAGGGTGCTGCAACCTTTAGGCACGTTTGGTAGTTAGTCCAGGCTTGCAAATGCATGGTGGATAAATGTCTATGCATGCAACTTGTATTTAGACTTTTAAGATTCTGACCTCTGCTTAAGGTAGTTGAACATTTTTGACAGATGACTTTGCGCTGATCATTTGGATGTTGTTTAAAAAAATGCCAGACTGCACTCTTTCTACTATCGGATACCTTTTCAGGCATTGCAGACTGAGCTTCTTTAATCGGATGGCCACGCTGTCCTCCAACTGGTTTTGGTTTTGCCACGCGTTTTTGGCCAGATACGGGCCCGGCAGATGGAACCTGTTGTGATGTTGATGCCTGCTGCGGCTCCTCCTCCTCCTCCCCTTCAGAACTACTGCCGCCTTGACACTGTTCCCCTAATGGCTGCCAATCGGGGTCAACAACTGGGTCATCGATGACCTCCTCTTCTATCTCGTGTGCAACTTCGTCTGTGTCACCGTGTAAGCCGGTGGTAGAGCGTTCGTGACGGGGCACCATAGTCTCAGCTGGGTTTGATTCTGGCTCAGTACACTGCGAGGGCAATGTTCTGGTCTGAGTCAAAGGAACAGCATAGTAATCTGGCTGTGGCTGTGCATCAGTGCACTCCATGTCCGATTCAACTTCTAATGGGCATGGCCTGTTTACTGTTTCACTGTCTAACCCAGGAACGGTATTGTGTAAAGAACTCCATGGAGTAACCCGTTGTGTCTCCTGACGCATCCTTCTCTCTTGTTCTGGGTGAAGAAGACAAGGAAGCGACTTGTCCCTGACCGTGAACATCCACTAACGACGCGCTGCTTTTACATTTTGCACTTTCAGAAGAGGAGGCAAAAGAGCTAGAGGCTGAGTCAGCAAGTAAAGCCAAAACTTGTTCTTGCTGCTCCGGCTTTAAAAGCGGTTTTCCTACTCCCAGAAAAGGGAGCGTTCGAGGCCTTGTGTAGCCAGACGACGAACCTGGCTCAACAACTCGAGACTTAGGTGCTGTACTGCTTTTACCACGACCACCTGATGCTCCACCACCACTACCATCATTACCAGCTGACAATGACCGCCCACGGCCACGACCTCTTCCACCAGACTTCCTCATTGTTTGCAAAACGTAACCAAAGTAACGGTATTTGTTACTGTAAAACAACTTATAAGGTGAACTCTAACTTCTGTAGGATTTATATACACCTTTATAGGTGGCTGACTGTTGTGAACTATACTTTTTGGCTCCCTCTTGTGGTCACTAGTGATTTGGCACTTGGATTGCCTTTTACCAGGTTGGTGCTCACCTGCTTCGTTAGGCCTGGGGTGTTGCTATTTAAACTTCCTGGATTCTCAGTCCAGTGCCTGGCATCGTTGTAATCAGTTCACTTCTGTTTGCTCCTGTCCTCAGGTCCTGGTTCTTTGCAAGATAAGCTAAGTCCTGCTTTCGTACTCTTGATCATTTGCATTGTTCATATTTTTTGTCCAGCTTGTACAATATGTGATTCCTGTTATTGCTGGAAGCTCTAGGGGGGCTGATATTCTCCCCCCACACCGTCAGTCGGTTTGGGGGTTCTTGGATATTCAGTGTGGATATTTTGCAGGGTTTTTCGCTGACCATATAAGTCTTCTTACTATATTCTGCTATTAGTCAGTGGGCCTCTCTTTGCTAAATCTAGTTCATTCTTACGTTTGTCTTTTCTTCTTACCTCACCGTTATTATTTGTTGGGGGCTTGTATTACTTTGGGGTCTTTTCTCTGGAGGCAAGAGAGGTCTTATTTTCCCTGATAGGGGTAGTTAGTTCTCCGGCTGGCGTGAGACGTCTAGGACCAACGTAGGCACGTTCCCCGGCTGCTGTTAGTGTTTGCGCTAGGATCAGGTATATGGTCAGCCTAGTTACCACTTCCCTATGAGCTGGTATTTATGTTTTGCAGACTTTGCTGTAATCTTTGAGGTCCCCTGCCATTGGGATCATAACAGTATGCCAGGCCAATAAATAGTTAATGCATTGCTGAAGTGGGATTAAAAGAAAAGAAGTTCTGAGTTTTTTTTTGTTTTTTTTTTCTTCCTCCCCTTTATCTCTGAGTGGCTTGAAGCTTTGCTGCAGACATGAATGTTCAGACCTTGATTACTAGTGTGGATCAGCTTGCTGCACGTGTGCAGGGCATTCAGGATTTTGTTGTTAGCAGTCCTATGTCAGAGCCTAACATACCTATTCCTGAGCTGTTCTCTGGAGATCGATTTAAATTTAGGAATTTTAGGAATAATTGTAAATTGTTTCTATCTTTGAAACCTCGTTCGTCTGGAGATTCAGCTCAGCAAGTCAAAATAATTATCTCCTTCTTGCGTGGCGACCCTCAGGATTGGGCTTTCTCGTTAGCGCCAGGAGATCCTGCATTGGCGGATGTTGATGCGTTTTTTCTGGCGCTCGGATTGCTTTATGAGGAGCCTAATCTTGAAATTCAGGCAGAAAAAGCTCTACTGGCCATCTCTCAGGGCCAGGATGAAGCTGAGGTGTACTGCCAAAAATTTCGGAAATGGTCCGTGCTTACTCGATGGAATGAATGTGCTCTGGCCGCAAATTTCAGAAATGGCCTTTCTGAAGCCATTAAGAATGTGATGGTGGGTTTTACAATTCCTACAAGTCTGAATGATTCTATGGCGCTGGCTATTCAGATTGATCGGCGTTTGCGGGAGCGCAAATCCGCTAAACCTCTGGCGGTGTTGTCTGAACAGATACCTGTCTCAATGCAATGCGATAGAATCCTGACTAGAACCGAACGACAAAATCATAGACGTCAGAATGGGCTGTGTTTTTACTGTGGTGATTCTACACATGTTATATCAGCATGCTCTAAACGCCTAACCAAGGTTGTCAGTCCTGTCACCATTGGTAATTTGCAGCCTAAATTTATTTTGTCTGTGACTTTAATTTGTTCATTGTCTTCCTACCCTGTTATGGCATTTGTGGATTCAGGTGCTGCCCTGAGTCTTATGGACTTGTCGTTTGCCAAGCGCTGCGGTTTTGTCCTGGAGCTTTTAAAGGTTCCGATTCCTCTCAGAGGAATTGATGCTACGCCACTGGCGGAAAATAAACCGCAGTATTGGACACAAGTGACCATGTGCATGACTCCTGAACATCGGGAGGTGATTCGTTGTCTTGTTCTGCATAAAATGAATGATTTGGTCGTTTTAGGTCTGCCATGGTTACAGACCCATAATCCTGTTTTGGATTGGAAGGCTATGTCTGTCTCAAGTTGGGGTTGTCAGGGAATTCATTGCGATTCTCCGCCGGTGTCTATTGCTACTTCTACTCCTTCAGAAGTTCCTGAGTATTTGTGTGACTATCAGGATGTATTCAGTGAGTCCAGGTCCAGTGCTCTTCCTCCTCATAGGGACTGTGACTGCGCTATAGATTTGATTCCTGGCAGTAAATTTCCTAAGGGACGATTATTTAATTTGTCAGTACCCGAGCATGCCGCGATGCGTTCTTATGTCAAGGAGTCTTTGGAGAAGGGGCATATTCGTCCATCCTCTTCCCCTCTCGGTGCGGGATTCTTTTTTGTGGCCAAGAAAGACGGGTCTTTGAGACCTTGTATAGACTATCGGCTTCTGAATAAAATCACTGTTAAGTTTCAGTATCCGTTGCCGCTATTGTCAGACTTGTTTGCTCGGATTAAGGGCGCCAAGTGGTTCACCAAGATAGATCTTCGTGGTGCGTACAACCTTGTGCGCATTAGGCAGGGAGATGAATGGAAAACTGCATTCAATACGCCCGAAGGTCATTTTGAATACTTGGTGATGCCCTTTGGGCTCTCTAATGCCCCTTCAGTGTTTCAGTCCTTTATGCATGATATCTTCCGGAAGTATCTGGATAAACTTTTGATTGTGTATCTTGATGATATTCTAGTTTTCTCGGATGATTGGGATTCTCATGTAAAGCAGGTCAGGATGGTGTTTCAGGTTTTGCGTGATAACACTTTGTTTGTGAAGGGCTCAAATTGTCTCTTTGGAGTGCAGAAGGTTTCCTTTTTGGGTTTTATTTTCTCCCCTTCTGCCGTGGAGATGGACCCAGTCAAGGTCCGAGCTATTCATGATTGGACTCAGCCCACGTCTGTTAAGAGTCTTCAGAAGTTCTTGGGGTTCGCTAATTTCTACCGTCGCTTTATCGCTAATTTTTCTAGCGTTGTTAAACCTTTGACTGATATGACCAAGAAAGGTTCTGATGTGGCTAATTGGGCTCCTGCAGCCGTGGAGGCCTTCCAGGAGCTGAAGCGCCGGTTTACTTCGGCGCCTGTTTTGTGCCAGCCTGATGTCTCACTTCCCTTTCAGGTTGAAGTGGATGCTTCTGAGATCGGTGCTGGGGCTGTTTTGTCGCAGAGAGGCTCTGGTTGTTCTGTGATGAGACCATGTGCCTTTTTCTCTAGGAAGTTTTCGCCTGCTGAGCGGAACTATGATGTTGGTAATCGGGAGTTGTTGGCCATGAAGTGGGCATTTGAGGAGTGGCGTCATTGGCTCGAGGGTGCTAAGCATCGTGTGGTGGTCTTGACTGATCACAAAAATCTGATGTATCTCGAGTCTGCTAAGCGCCTGAATCCTAGACAGGCTCGTTGGTCATTGCTTTTCTCTCGTTTTGACTTTGTGGTCTCATACCTGCCTGGTTCGAAGAATGTTAAGGCTGATGCTCTCTCTAGGAGCTTTGTGCCTGACTCTCCTGGAGTCTCGGAGCCAGCTGGTATTCTTAAAGAGGGAGTGATCGTGTTGGCCATATCTCCGGATTTGCGATGTGTGTTGCAGAGATTTCAGGCTGGTAGACCTGACTCGTGTCCACCCGACAGACTGTTTGTTCCTGATAAATGGACCAGCAGAGTAATTTCCGAGGTTCATTCCTCGGTGTTGGCAGGGCATCCGGGAATTTTTGGTACCCGAGATTTGGTGGCTAGGTCCTTTTGGTGGCCTTCCTTGTCACGGGATGTGCGGTCATTTGTGCAGTCCTGTGGGACTTGTGCTCGGGCTAAGCCTTGTTGTTCTCGTGCTAGCGGGTTGCTTTTGCCCTTGCCCGTCCCGAAGAGGCCTTGGACGCACATTTCCATGGATTTCATTTCTGATCTTCCGGTGTCTCGGGGAATGTCTGTCATCTGGGTGGTGTGTGATCGTTTTTCCAAGATGGTCCATTTGGTACCCTTGCCTAAATTGCCTTCCTCTTCCGATCTGGTTCCTTTGTTTTTTCAGAATGTGGTTCGTTTACATAGCATTCCGGAGAATATCGTGTCCGACAGAGGATCCCAGTTTGTGTCCAGATTCTGGCGATCTTTTTGTGCTAAGATGGGCATTGATTTGTCGTTTTCATCACCTTCCATCCTCAGACTAATGGTCAAACGGAGCGAACTAATCAGACACTGGAGGCTTATTTGAGATGTTTTGTTTCTGCGGACCAGGATGATTGGGTGACCTTCTTGCCATTGGCGGAGCTTGCCCTTAATAATCGGGCTAGTTCCGCTACTTTGGTTTCGCCATTCTTCTGCAACTCTGGTTTTCATCCTCGTTTCTCCTCGGGTCATGTTGAGTCTTCTGACTGTCCTGGGGTGGATTCCGTGGTGGATAGGTTGCAGCGGATTTGGAATCATGTGGTGGACAACTTGAAGTTGTCACAGGAGAAGGCTCAGCGTTTTGCCAACCGCCGCCGCGGTGTGGGCCCCCGACTTCGTGTTGGGGATTTGGTTTGGTTGTCTTCTCGGTATGTCCCTCTGAAGGTTTCCTCTCCTAAGTTTAAGCCTCGCTTTATTGGTCCTTATAAAATTTTGGAAGTTCTTAACCCGGTTTCTTTTCGTTTGGATCTTCCGGTGTCGTTTGCCATTCACAACGTGTTCCATAGGTCTTTGTTACGGCGGTACGTTGTGCCTGTGGTTCCTGCTGTTGAGCCTCCTGCTCCGGTGTTGGTTGAGGGCGAGTTGGAGTACGTGGTGGAGAAGATCTTGGATTCTCGTCTCTCTAGACGGAGGCTCCAGTATTTGGTCAAATGGAAGGGCTATGGTCAGGAGGATAATTCCTGGGTGGCCACCTCTGATGTTCATGCGGCCGATTTGGTTCGTGCCTTCCACGCTGCTCATCCTGGTCGCCCTGGTGGTCTTGGTGAGGGTTCGGTGACCCCTCCTTAAAGAGGGGGTACTGTTGTGAACTATACTTTTTGGCTCCCTCTTGTGGTCACTAGTGATTTGGCACTTGGATGGTCTTTTACCAGGTTGGTGCTCACCTGCTTCGTTAGGCCTGGGGTGTTGCTATTTAAACTTCCTGGATTCTCAGTCCAGTGCCTGGCATCGTTGTAATCAGTTCACTTCTGTTTGCTCCTGTCTTCAGGTCCTGGTTCTTTGCAAGATAAGCTAAGTCCTGCTTTCGTACTCTTGATCATTTGCATTGTTCATATTTTTTGTCCAGCTTGTACAATATGTGATTCCTGTTATTGCTGGAAGCTCTAGGGGGGCTGATATTCTCCCCCCACACCGTCAGTCGGTTTGGGGGTTCTTGGATATTCAGCGTGGATATTTTGCAGGGTTTTTTGCTGACCATATAAGTCTTCTTACTATATTCTGCTATTAGTCAGTGGGCCTCTCTTTGCTAAATCTAGTTCATTCTTACGTTTGTCTTTTCTTCTTACCTCACCGTTATTATTTGTTGGGGGCTTGTATTACTTTGGGGTCTTTTCTCTGGAGGCAAGAGAGGTCTTATTTTCCCTGATAGGGGTAGTTAGTTCTCCGGCTGGCGCGAGACGTCTAGGACCAACGTAGGCACGTTCCCCGGCTGCTGTTAGTGTTTGCGCTAGGATCAGGTATATGGTCAGCCTAGTTACCACTTCCCTATGAGCTGGTATTTATGTTTTGCAGACTTTGCTGTAATCTTTGAGGTCCCCTGCCATTGGGATCATAACAGCTGACACTGAAAGGAAAAACAGGCCCAATGTTACACACTAGGTTTTCTGTGCCCCAATAATTTGAGACAGATGGCACACACACGACCGGCACTCAAGCAGAAATGCCAATCTTAATCTTCCACTATTTTTTGTTTTCAGGGAGAATTAAAAAAAAAAAAAAATTAACAGTATGACACACTAGGTTTTCTGTGCCTCAATAATTTGAGACAGATGGCACACACACGACCGGCACTCAAGCAGAAATGCCAATCTTAATCTTCCACTATTTTTTGTTTTCAGGGAGAATTTACAAAAAAAAAAAAATGGCCCAGTATTACACACTGGTTTTCGGTGGCACACAATGAGAGACAGATGCCACACACAGCACTGGCACAGAGGCAGACTTGCCAATCTTTATCTCCCACTATTTATTTTTTTTACAGGGAGAATTTACAAAAAAAAAAATGGCCCAGTATTACACACTGGTTTTCGGTGGCACACAATGAGAGACAGATGACACACACAGCAATGGCACAGAGGCAGACTTGCCATTCTTTATCTCCCACTATTTATTTATTTTTTTACAGGGAGAATTTACAAAAAAAAAAAATGGCCCAGTATTACACACTGGTTTTCAGTGGCACACAATGAGAGACAGATGCCACACACAGCAATGGCACAGAGGCAGACTTGCCAATCTTTATCTCCCACTATTTATTTATTTTTTCAGGGAGAATTTACAAAAAAAAAAAAAATGGCCCAGTATTACACACTGGTTTTCGGTGGCACACAATGAGAGACAGATGCCACACACAGCATTGGCACAGAGGCAGACTTGCCAATCTTTATCTCCCACTATTTATTTATTTTTTTTTCAGGCAGAATTTACAAAAAAAAAAAATGGCCCAGTATTACACACTGGTTTTCTGTGGCACACAAAGAGAGACAGATGCCACACACAGCACTGGCACAGAGGCAGACTTGCCAATCTTTATCTCCCACTATTTATTTATTTTTTTACAGGGAGAATTAAAAAAAAAAATGGCCCAGTATTACACACTGGTTTTCTGTGGCACACAATGAGAGCCAGATGCCACACACAGCAATGGCACAGAGGCAGACTTGCCAATCTTTATCTCCCACTATTTATTTTTTTTTCAGGGAGAATTAAAAAAAAAAAGGCCCAGTATTACACACTAGGTTTTCTGTGGCACACAATGAGAGACAGATGCCACACACAGCACTGGCACAGAGGCAGACTTGCCAATCTTTATCTCCCTGCAGTAATCTCAGAAAAGTATGGCAGGCAGCTATAAAAAGGACTGCTGCACACAAAAGTGTGGAGAAACAAACAAGATAGCTGTGCAGAAAGGAAGGAACAACAGGATTTGTGCTTTGAAAAAAGCAGTTGGTTTGCACAGCGGCATACACACACAGCAACGCAGCTATCAGGGAGCCTTCTAGGGCAGCCCAATGAGCTACAGCGCTGAGGAAAAAAAAATGTAGCTTCCACTGTCCCTGCAAACAAAAGGTGATGTTGGACAGTGGAAATCGCTACAGCACAAGCGGTTTGAGGGTGAATGTACCCTGCAAAACACTATCCCTGCTTCTGACGAAGCGGCACCTCTCCCTACGCTCAGATCAGCAGCAGTAAGATGGCGGTCAGCGGGAACGCCCCTTTATAGCCCCTGTGACGCCGCAGAAAGCAAGCCAATCACTGCAATGCCCTTCTCTAAGATGGTGGGGACTGAGATCTATGTCATCACGCTGCCCACACTCTGCGTCCACCTTCATTGGCTGAGAAATGGCGCTTTTAGCGTCATTGAAACGCGACTTTGGCGCGAAAGTCGCGTACCGCATGGCCGACCCCACACAGGGATCAGGTCGGGTTTCATGAGACGCCGACTTTGCCAAAAGTCGGCGACTTATGAAAATGAACTATCCGTTTCGCTCAACCCTAGTGGAGAGTGCAAGTAAAATGGTCAAATAGCAGAAGGCCCTAGTCAACCAATTAGTAAAAAAAATCCCATCTGACAACGATGGTGGCAGAGATCATACATCCTTGGGCAACCAAGGAGGACACATGTGGGATACTCACACCAGGTCTAACAGAGGCAGGAATACTATAACAAGTCTGGAATGGTTTCATTAGACCCTCCTAGCGCTCATGGCCTAATATGCAAGGTTGTCTGACAAAAACGGAAAAGTTTTTTTTTTCTGAAGGTAAAGGAGTACCTAGCAGACCACACCAGCCTCCTCCGCGATTCCTCTATGCCTTACAACTATTGGGTTTCCAAGCTGGACACGTGGCATGAAGTATCCCTTTACACCTTGGGGTGCTGGCCTACCCTGCCATTAGCGTTTTGTCAGAGCAGGTTTTTAGTGCCACCAGGGGTATAATAACTGATAGGTTCATCCGCCTGTCAACTGAAAATGCTGACAGGTTGACTCTTATCAAAATGAACAAGGGCTGGCTTAGCCGAGACTCCAACTCCACTGGATGACAGCAGCAGAACATAAAGCAAATTCAGGTGTTCATTTTTTTTCTGGTGTATTCCCATGCACAGGGCCGGCGTCAGCACCCGGCGTACCCGGGCAAGTGCCGGGGCCCTGGTGAGACAGGGGGGCCCATTTAGGGCCGGCGTTAGGGGCAGGCTGTCCGCATGCGGCCCCTGAGGCAGGCATCTGCGGTCTGAGGTGCACGCTAGAAGAGAGGAGGCAGAGGCAGCACGGAGCTCTGGGACTTTTGCAGCTGCTGGAGAGCCGCCCACAATCCGTCGCCATGGATACGCAGAGCAGAGTGACTTCCGACTGTCCAGTGCCTGGAGAATGAGCCGAGCGTCGCCAAACAGGAAGTGTGCAGCACCTGCCACCTGGAGCAAAGGATTGCGGGAGCCGGGGGGATGCAGAGCCTGGCTGGGAGGACAAGGTATGGGCTCTTATATACTGGTTGGGCTGTATTATATACTACGTGGTGGGCTGCTATATGATACGTGGGCTGCTATATACTACATGGGCTGTGCTGCTATATGATACGTGGGCTGCTATATACTACATGGGCTGCGCTGCTATATACTACGTGTGCTGGGCTGCTATATACTACGTGGGCTGCGCTGCTATATACTACATGTGCTGGGCTGCTATATACTACGTGGGCTGGGCTGCTATATACTACGTGTGCTGGGCTGCTATATACTACGTGTGCTGGGCTGCTATATACTACGTGTGCTGGGCTGCTATATACTACGTGTGCTGGGCTGCTATATACTACGTGGGCTGCACTGCTATATACTACGTGGGCTGGGCTGCTATATACTACGTGGGCTGGGCTGCTATATACTACGTGGGCTGGGCTGCTATATACTACGTGTGCTGGGCTGCTATATACTACGTGGGCTGGGCTGCTATATACTACGTGTGCTGGGCTGCTATATACTACGTGGGCTGCACTGCTATATACTACGTGTGCTGGGCTGCTATATACTACGTGGGCTGGGCTGCTATATACTACGTGGGCTGGGCTGCTATATACTACGTGGGCTGGGCTGCTATATACTATGTGGGCTGCACTGCTATATACTACGTGGGCTGGGCTGCTATATACTATGTGGGCTGTGCTGCTATATACTACGTGTGCTGGGCTGCTATATACTACGTGTGCTGGGCTGCTATATACTACGTGGGCTGCACTGCTATATACTACGTGTGCTGGGCTGCTATATACTACGTGGGCTGGGCTGCTATATACTACGTGTGCTGGGCTGCTATATACTACGTGGGCTGGGCTGCTATATACTACCTGTGCTGGGCTGCTATATACTACGTGGGCTGCACTGCTATATACTATGTGTGCTGGGCTGCTATATACTACGTGGGCTGGGCTGCTATATACTACGTGGGCTGGGCTGCTATATACTACGTGGGCTGGGCTGCTATATACTATGTGGGCTGCACTGCTATATACTACGTGGGCTGTGCTGCTATATACTACGTGTGCTGGGCTGCTATATACTACGTGTGCTGGGCTGCTATATACTACGTGGGCTGCGCTGCTATATACTACATGTGCTGGGCTGCTATATACTACGTGGGCTGGGCTGCTATATACTACATGTGCTGGGCTGCTATATACTACATGTGCTGGGCTGCTATATACTACGTGTGCTGGGCTGCTATATACTACGTGGGCTGCACTGCTATATGCTACGTAGGCTGGGCTGCTATATACTACGTGGGCTGGGCTGCTATATACTACGTGTGCTGGGCTGCTATATACTACGTGGGCTGGGCTGCTATATACTACGTGTGCTGGGCTGCTATATACTACGTGGGCTGCACTGCTATATACTACGTGTGCTGGGCTGTTATATACTACGTGGGCTGGGCTGCTATATACTACGTGGGCTGGGCTCCTATATACTACATGGGCTGGGCTGCTATATACTATGTGGGCTGCACTGCTATATACTACGTGGGCTGGGCTGCTATATACTACGTGGGCTGTGCTGCTATATACTACGTGTGCTGGGCTGCTATATACTACGTGTGCTGGGCTGCTATATACTACGTGGGCTGCACTGCTATATACTACGTGTGCTGGGCTGCTATATACTACGTGGGCTGGGCTGCTATATACTACGTGTGCTGGGCTGCTATATACTACGTGGGCTGGGCTGCTATATACTACGTGTGCTGGGCTGCTATATACTACGTGGGCTGCACTGCTATATACTACGTGTGCTGGGCTGCTATATACTACGTGGGCTGCTATATACTACATGGGCTGTGCTATATACTATGTGGCCTGCTATATACTACATGGGCTGCTATATGCTACGTGGGCTGCTATATACTACGTGGGCTGCTATATAATACGTGGGCTGTGCTATATACTACGTTGGCTGCTATATACTACATGGGCTGCGCTGCTATATACTACGTGGGCTGTGCTATATACTACGTTGGCTGCTATATACTACATGGGCTGCTATATACTACGTGGGGTGGGCTGCTATATACTACGTGGGCTGTGTTATATACTACGTGGGCAGTGTTATATACTACATGGCTGTGTTTATATGCGATCATGAATCGTGGTATGTGTTAAAGAGGGGGCCCACTGAGACTCTTTCGCCCGGGGCCCTCAAAAACCTGGAGCCGGCCCTGCCCATGCACCTATTCCCAGCCAAAAAAAGGTATACGGTTCATGGTTTCTTCTTTTTCTTGTCCTTCTCCTCCTCCTCCACCATAGCAACAGGATCATCAGGTGGCCCTCACTCAAAATCTTTAAAGGGTCATCAGGCGACCCTCATTTAAAATTTTTACAGTGTCACCCTGGGGCCTTCGCTGAAAATTTACAAGACCTGGATTGGCCCAGACTTCTCAACCCCACTGTATGACAGTCAAAACACATATAAGACCAATAAATAAATAAAGATACTTCCAAAGTATAAAATATCAGAAAGGAGGGAAGCAGAAAAACCCAAAGAGCAAAATAAATGGTATAAAGCACAATACCTGTATGATACTATAGACAAGTCCCTGACACGCAATTTGCTGTTGCTTCTTCTTGGGAGGTGTGCGAAGTGACAGCAAAACGCGCATCAGGAACCATGACTAAGGCACGCTAGCCGAAACGCGTTTTTTTTTGTACTGTGTCAGGCTGACATGTTGGATTTGTAATGCTAATATGCTTAATACTTACCTGTTTTTCCCCCATCTCTGGAGAACCACTTTTTTTCTACATTTCTATGTTAGATGGTGCTTGTAATTGCTAATTTGTATATTCATTAATATGCCCACTAGATGGCTTTATGATATTACAGTGATTTTTACTTGTAAATCAGTTTGCACCTTAACTCCATAATTTATACACGTGTTTTTACCTGAAATTAATATGTGTTTATGATGACTGTATCTGTCCAGACATTACTCTGCCCTTAATTCACCCTGCTGTTATCAATTTTATAGTTTTTTTTATTGTTAATTAATAAAGATTCATTTATTTTACCCACTGGATGACAGCAGCAGAACATAAAGCCAGTTCAAATGTAATGTCATCATGTGGCCCTCACTCAAAATCTTTATAGGGTCATCAGGAGGCCTATCTCCAAATTTTAGGGGATCATTATGCGTCACTCTTAACAAATTTTTAAAGGGTCATGAATGCACTCTCTCCAATTTTTTAGAGAGTCATCATGCATCCATGACTCCAAATTTTTAGGTCAATATGTGTCACTCTCTCCAAATTTTTTGAGGGACATTATGGGTCACTCTCTCCAAATTTTTAGCGTTCCATTTTGCGTCACTTTCTCCAAATTTTTAGTGGGCCATTATGCGTCACTCTCTCCAGATTTTTAGAGTCTCATTATGCATCACTCTCTCTAAATTTTTAGAGGCTCATCATT
The DNA here is from genome assembly GCF_051348905.1 of Ranitomeya variabilis. Classification (NCBI taxonomy): domain Eukaryota; kingdom Metazoa; phylum Chordata; class Amphibia; order Anura; family Dendrobatidae; genus Ranitomeya; species Ranitomeya variabilis. The sequence continues at coordinate 790,353,626 of NC_135233.1, read as the reverse complement.
AGAGATGAGTGAATAGTTCAATGCTCTGTTTGGATTACGATCGCCGATTTTGCAATATTCGCCAATTTATTCATCCAATATTCGCCAAACATAGCCAAATGTCATTGAAGTCAATGGGAGGCAAAAACAATGCATGCACAACACCTTCAAATGTTCCCAAAAGCTGCCAAAACACATCAAATTAGGGGCAGACACCAGGAAAGTGGCCTTAATTCACTCACAGTGCAAATTTTAAAATGGCACGGCAGCAATCAGCCATGCATGAGGTATTAGGGTCTGGGCCAGCATGTACATCTTGAACTGAACTTCAAATTAAGACAAGGTGGGTGAGAGATCGATGGAGGACTGCTGTGCTGGGACCCCTGATACCACATGCAACAGCTCAACCTATTTTGATGCTCAGCCACACTCAGGTGGCACAAATATCAGTTTCGTAGACTACTATTGTCAGAAAAATGTAATGATAGTAACACGAGTAGTTGACTCAAAGAAAGTGGAAGCCTGCTGGTCTCGGAGGCCTATTGCAACAGGCAACACACATGAAGGAGACCCAACCCCGAGACTACACATTTCCAAAAATTAGTGACAGACACCAACCAAGTGGCATCAATTGCAATAGAGTAGAACTAGCATAATGGGAACTGACACCTCTCCCACTACAGCCAACCCAGCTGATGGATTGGGAACCCAATCAGAAAAAATTAGGGCCTGTAGTGCAGCGTTGTCCTCGTTGTGCAGTGAGAAGGCAGTGACCCGGCAAAAATTAAAAATAAAGTCTTAATTAATGTACAGCGTACTCACAAACAGAAAGTAAAATGGATCCTCTGGATCGCAGCCGGGAAAACAAAGACGGTCCGTGACTGGTTGCCGGAGGCAATGGTGCGTACGCTGAGGGTGCCAGGCTTTTTGGATCTGCTTGGCCCTGTGTTGTCTCACACAGGTAGTGCTCTGTAGAGCTGTCTGCTCTGCTGGTTTGCAAGACCAAAACTGACATACCCAAACCCTTTACTGCAGGGCCTTTAACTTGAATCTGTTGCCATGGGCTACATGGAAAACCCGGAGCTGGGGAGGAAACGGACCAACCCCACTACCTTCCTGTAGTCCGTTTCAAAAATAAAAGCCCATGACAGGTTTTTCCTAAATCTGCCTTGGACATATAGCTTGCCCAAAGCTACGCTTACTTTTATTCTGTATTGCAATCACAGCTATGCCTGTGACTTTAATGCACTCCCACAGCCTCCATATGCTTCTTTGCACATCCTGGGGGACACATAGCGACCCTCACATATAACAGCGGTCACTGCCTCACATACACCCGTCAAACTTGTGGGATTGAACATTTGTCACCATCCATGGGGCCCGTGACAGGGCATGCGCATTTCCCTGCGACTTACTGGCTCGATGTTCCACTGAAAAGCTGAAGTTTTGTAGGGACAGGAACCATCTGGTGACCCAAGCATTCCTTTCCTTTGCGTTTCTCAGCCAGATGAGGGGTGAATGGTCCGTTACTGAAAGAAACTGACGCCTGAGCAAATAATAGCGTAGGGACTCCAAGGCCCACTTAATCGCCAAGCACTCCTTCTCTACTATGCTGTAATTTTTATCCGCTGGGGTCAGTTTCCTGCTCAGGTAGATTACTGGATGCTCATCCCTGTTCACCTCCTGCGACAGCACCGCTCCCAGGCCCACCTCTGAGGCATTTGTCAGCACGATAAATGTTTCCTTGAAGTTGGGGCTGATGAGGACCGGCTGCTCATACAACGCTGACTTCAAAGACTGGAATACTTCCTCCGCTGGAGGATTCTGGCAGATCATAACTGACTTCTTTCCTTTTAATAGGTCAGTTAGGGGTGCCGATTTTCCAGCAAAATTGGGTATAAACTGGCAGTAGTACCCAATGATGCTGAGGAATGCCCTCACCTGTTTGGTACTCAATGGCTTGGGCCAGTTTTGGATGGCCTCGATCTTGTTTACTTGGGGTTTGATAACCCCGTGTCCAATCACATAATCTAAGTATCGGGCTTCCATGAGTCCTATTGCGCATTTTGTTTGGGTTTGCTGTTAACCCTGTGACTCTCTCAGAGTCTCCAGCACTACTTGGACCTGGGACAAGTGGGTATCACAGTTGGTACTAAAGATGACTATGTCATCCAAATAGGCTGACACGAATTTCCGATGAGGCTTTAACACAATGTCCATCAGCCTCTGGAATGTGTCCGGAGCCCCATGTAACTCAAAAGGCAAGACAACATATTGATAGAGTCCCTCTGGTGTAATAAAAGCAGTCTTTTCTTTTGCCGATGCCGTTAGCGGGACCTTCCAGCAACCTTTGGTGAGATCGAGCGCAGTGAAATACTGGGCCTCCCCCAGTCTTTCAATTAGCTCGTCCACCTGGAGCATTGGATAGAGGTCAAACTTAGATACCTCATTCAGTTTCCTAAAGTCATTACAAAATCGTAAAGACCCATCTGGCTTTGGAATCAGCACAATGGGGCTAGCCCACTCACTCCGGGATTCTGACACCCAGTACGGTTTCATCCTTACCCTTACCCGGGGCTCAGTGACTATGTTATGCTGCATCACCGAAGTCCGCCCCAGCAGCTCTGAGAATACGTCCTTATTCTGTTGTACCAGCATCCGAGCCGCCCATCGCTGCAGTATGGTGAGTGTATCATTAATTTTAACCTGACACCCGGCCGTGTCCTTGGCCGGTGCCAGTGGGTTCCCCGGTGGTACGACCGGAGTCTCCTCTGTGAACAAACATTCCTGGTTAGTGTTGAGCATTCCGATACCGCAAGTATCGGGTATCGGCCGATACTTGCGGATATCGGAATTCCGATACCGAGATCCGATACTTTTGTGGTATCGGGAATCGGTATCGGGATTAATATCAATGTGTAAAAGAAAGAATTAAAATAAAAAATAGGGATATACTCACCTCTCCGACGCAGCCTGGACTTTACCGCCGTAACCGGGAGCCGTTGTACCTAAAAATGAGCGCTTGAATGGCCTTAGATGACGTCACGGCGCTCTGATTGGTCCGTAGCGGTCGCGTGACCGCTACGGACCAATCACAAAGCAGTGACGTCACCTAAGGTCTTTCAAGCGCTTGAAAGACCTTAGGTGACGTCACTGCTTTGTGATTGGTCGCGTAGCGGTCACGCGACCGCTACGCGACCAATCAGAAGCTGCGGACGTCTTCTAAGGTATTTCAAGCGCTTGAAAGACCTTAGGTGACGTCACGGCTTTGTGATTGGTCGCGTAGCGGTCACACGACCGCTACGGACCAATCAGAGCGCCGTGACCTCATCTAAGGCCCTTCAAGCGCGCATTCTTAGGTACAACGGCTCCCGGTTACGGCGGTAAAGTCCAGGCTGCGTCGGAGGGTGAGTATATCCCTATTTTTTATTTTAATTCTTTCTTTTACACATTGATATGGATCCCAGGGCCTGAAGGAGAGTTTCCTCTCCTTCAGACCCTGGGAACCATACAGGATACCGTCCAATACTTGGTGTCCCATTGACTTGTATTGGTATCGGGTATCGGTATCGGATTAGATCCGATACTTTGCCGGTATCGGACGATACTTTCCGATACCGATACTTTCAAGTATTGGACGGTATCGCTCAACACTATTCCTGGTCCTTCCAGGCTTTTATCAGGTTTACATTGTACAGTTGCTCGGGTTTCCTTCTTCCGGGTTGGTACACTCTATTTCACTTCTCCCATCTTCCCCCATATCTCATAAGTCCCTTGCCACTTGGCCATGAGCTCCCACTGGGGTGGGTACTAGTACCAACACCCGGTCCCCTTCTTTAAAGGTCCTGACCGTGCCCCTTTTATTGTACGTGCGGCTCTGTGCAGCCTAGGCATCCATTAGATGCTCTTTTACTATGGGCCGTACTGCCGCAATCCGGTCCTTCATGCTTGCCACGTGCTCAATTACGCTTCGATGCGGAGTGGGCTCCTGTTCCCATGTCTCCTTAGCTACATTGAGCAGTCCCCTCGCATGCCTGCCATACAACAGGTCAAACGGGGAAAATCTGTGGACGCCTGTGGTACTTCACGGATAAAGAATATCAGATAGGGCAATAACATGTCCCAATCCCTCCCGTCCTTGGCGACCAACTTTTTGATCATGGCTTTGAGGGTCTTATTGAACCTTTCTACTAATCCGTCGATTTGTGGGTGAAATACCGATGTGAATAGCTGTTTGATCCGGAGCAACTTGCATAGCTCCTTGGTCACCTTGGACAAAAAAGGAGTTCCTTGATCCAGGAGGATCTCCTTTGGTAGCTAGAGGCGACAAAACATGGAAAATAGCTTGCAGGCTATTAGTTTTGCTGAGGTGTTGCGAAGAGATATCGCCTCTGGGTATCGGGTTGCGTAATCCACTATGACCAAAATATGTTGATGGCCACAGGCGGACTTCACAATAGGCCCTACCAGGTCTATTGCTATCTGCTCAAAGGGTACCTCTATGATGGACTTCAAAAACATCATTAGCGGAGGCAGGCCGAGGAGAATGAGCAGTAGAGGCATGGAACTGGTTGAGGACAAGTGGCTTCAGGAGGGAAACGTGGAAAGAATTAGGAATATGGAGCGAGGGAGGTAGCCTTAACTTGTAAGAGACATCATTAATGCGGGCCAAGATATCAAAGGGTCCGATATAGCGGGGACCCAACTTACTTGAGAGAATCTTTAAGCGAACAAACTTGGAGGATAACCACACCTTATCACCAGGATGATATATCGGAGGATCTAAGCGCCTCTTGTCCGCATGTCTTTTCATTCTGTCACATGCAAATTAGAGAGCGGTTTTGGTCGCCTGCCAAATCCTGGAGAACTCCCCGGACAGAAGATCAGCCGCCAGCACACCCGAGACAGGAGGAACCGGTAGAGGTACACCAGGATGTTGCCCGTAGACGATAAAGAAAGGACTTGGAAGAAGATTCACTGGAATGATTGTTGTATGCGAATTCAGCCCATGGGAATAAATGGGACCAGTCACTGTGGCGGGAGTTCGAAAAATGACAGAGAAAAGTCACCAGAGTCTGATTAGTACGCTCCACTTGACCGTTGGTCTGTGGGTAATAGGCAGAGGGGAAGTCAAGCAAGATGTTCATAAATTTACAGAGAGCTCTCCAGAACCGAGAGGTGAAATGGACTCCCCTGTCCAAAACGATATGTTGAGGAAAGCCATGAATACGAAAAATATGGTGAATAAACACTTTTGCCAATTCAGGTGCAGAGGCAAACCAGGAAGGGATATGAATTGAGTCATTTTGGAGAACCTATCCACAACCACAAGAATGACGGTGCAGCTGGAAGAGCGAGGCAAATCGGTGATAAAATCCATTGCAATGTGATACCACGAAGCCGAAGGAACTGGAAGTGGATGAAGAAGTCCATAGGGCCATTGCCTAGGTACCTTGTTCTTGGCACAAGATGGACAGCAGGGAATAAAACTTTGGACATCCAGTGAAAGGGTTGGCCACCAGTAGTAGCGAGACACAAGCATGAGTCTTCTTGAAACCAAAATGACCAGCAAATTTGGAGGCATGGCCCCAGCATAAGACCTGCCTTCTGTTGCACTCAAGAGACGAAGGTTTTGCCTAGAGGCAAAGAAGTCAGATTAACGAGAGCTACCACGATGACTTTGGAGGGATCCAAGATGTGCGCTGGTTCCTCTTCCGTATCGATAGACAAAAAGGATCTGGACAGAGCATCAGCCTTGAGATTCCTATTGCCGGGACAGAAATGCAACTCAAAATTAAAACGTGCAAAAAAGAGAGTGTTAAATATTCTTATTTTCGCACATTTATTTAATCAGGACTTTATCAGGTGTGTTATTCTTAAAGAAAAATGTCATGACATTCTCATAAAAAGTGCAGTGGTTTATTGAATTGTCCACAGAAAAACCATATTGCAGCAAAACATAAAAATAGATTAAATAGTTACGAACAGATTGTCTATGTGTAAATATCAGCGCTTGTTACTCATCTTTCCCAAAGTTCTGAGTGGTAAAAGTTGTCTGTCTGTGTGAAATCTGAAATCATTATGGCTACCAGCTGTTGCTTCCTTGTGTGACTTGTCTGATGTCCATGGAGAATGATGGTGAAGACAGCCCCCATGTGACAAAAGCCCCCCACCCTCCTAAGAGCTGTGTTTATATATGTGTCCCACAGACCACGTGTTCCCCTTTATATGGTGTTGACTTATACTCTGAGCTAAATACACATAAATAGCCCTTTGTAATGTCAGCAAGAAGCAATGTGCTCAGTACTGAATTGAATAAGAATAATTCAAATAATAATTAATATTTAACAGAGAGACCATCTAGCTTGCCGGAGGTTAAGTCTTTGTGCCGAACGGATATAAGCTAGATTCTTGTGGTCTGTATAGCTCTTGAACAGATGAACGGCTCCTTCCAATAGATACCTCCACTCTTACAACACCAACTTGATGGCCAATAGCTCCCTGTCACCAATGGAATAGTTTCGTTCAGAAGAGGAGAAAGCCTTGGAGAAGAAACCCCAGGTAACGAGCCGCCCGGACGAAGACCTTTGAGAAAGTACCGCTCCGTCTCCTACAGCAGAAGCGTCCACCTCAAGAATAAAAGGTTTATTAGCCTCTGGACGATGAAGTATGGGAGTTGTGGAGAAGGCTTGTTTTAGGGACAGAAAGGCATCATTAGCTTCTGAGGACCAGATGTGAGGATTGGATCCCTTGCGAATCAGAGATGTGATGGGTCTGGTCAGAGAGGAAAAGTGAGGGATGAACTGTCGATAATAATTTGCGAAACCGAGGATTCACTGGATAGTTTTGATACCATGAGGTCGAGGCCAATTGAGCACGGCGGACACCTTTTCCGGATCCATACACAAACCAGAGTCGGAGATGATGTAACCCAGGAACGGAAGAGACGACAGTTCAAAGGCACACTTTTCGATTTTGGCAAAAAGACGATTCTCCCTCAGACGCAGAAGAATGAGACGGACGTCCCTTCTATGAGTAGATAGATCCGGAGAGTAAACGGGAATATCGTCCAAGTATACCACCACGCAAGAATACAAAAGGTCTCGGAAAATGTCATTCACAAATTCTTGGAATACTGCGGGGGCATTGCATAAGCCGAAAGGCATGACCAAATACTCATAATGACCATCTCTGGTGTTAAAAGCGGTCTTCCACTCATCTCCGGGATGGATTCGGATTAGATTGTAGGCCCCACGAAGATCTAGCTTGTAAAGATTCATGCTCTCCGTAGCCGATCAAAAAGTTCAGGGATGAGAGGGAGCGGGTACATGTTCTTAATAGTTATACCGTTGAGACCCCGGTAATCGATACAGGGATGGAGGGTTCCATCCTTCTTCTTAACAAAAAAGAAACCTGAGCCGGCGGGTGAAGAGGACTTTTGGATAAAACCCCTGGCCAAATTCTCCTGTACATACTCGGTCATGGCTTGAGACTCAAGAGGGTTCAGCGGATAAATTCGACCCCTGGGTGGAGTTAAACCACGAATGAGGTCGATCGGGCAATCATATGGACGATGCGGGGGCAAGCTCTCGGCCTCCTTCTTGTCGAAGACGTCCACAAAGGAGCAGTAGGCCGAAGGCAAACCTGCAGGCAGTGTGGTTGACCGAGAAGACCTTTTAGGCTGAATGGAGCGCAGACATTTGGTCAGACAGGAATGACCCCAACGGAGGACATCACCAGATCGCCAATCAAAAACGCGCTCATGAATTCTTAACCAAGGAAGGCCCAGAAGAATCGTATAAGACAACGATGGCAGCACATAGAAGGCTATCTTCTCCCGATACAAGGCTCAGATTTGTAGCTCCACTTCTTCGGTGACCAAGGTAACGGTCTCCCGCAAGGGCCTGCTGTCGACCGAAGCTAACTGCCGAGGAGACTCCAAGAATCTGACAGGAATCCGAAACCTTCTGACCGCCTCAAGTTGAATAAAATTCCCTGCTGCTCCAGAATCAACATAAGCCACCTCAGAAAAGCGATTAGAACCAAAATTCAATAAAACAGAGAGAGTAAAGGGTAGAGAGGTATCACTATCACCTAGGAAGGCCTCTCTTACCTGTCCTAGCCGGAAGCGTTTCCCGGCCTCACCGGACAGGAATGCAGAAGATGGGAGGCGCTGCCACAATAAAAGCAGAGACCCTCTGCGAGTCTTTCTTTACGGCGCTGTTCAGCTGGCTAGATACGGTCCACTTGCATGGGCTCCGGTGCCGAGGCCGTAGAAGGAGAGGCATGTAGAGAGCGAGGAGGACTGCGAGTAGTCAAAGCTTGACGGGGTAACTTCCCCTCCCTGGCAGATTCACGGAGATGTTCCTGAAAACGCAAATCAATCCAGGTTGCCAGGGAAATGAAATCCTCCAAGGACGTTGGAGTGTCTCTACCCGCCAGCTCGTCCTTAATTCGACCAGACAGACCCCGCCAAAAAGCTCCCACCAGAGCCTCATTGTTCCACCCCAGCTCGGAGGCCAAAGTACGGAAATGAATGGCGTACTGGCCAACAGAAAGGGTGCCCTGGTGGAGATTAAAAAGAGACTCAGTGGTTGAAGCTAGTCGCCCCGACTCATTGAAGACCTTACGAAAAGTCTCCAAAAAAGTGGAAAGTTGGGAGATGAGAGGATCGTCTCGTTCCCAGAGGGGATTAACCCAGGCCAAAGCCTCACCCTCCAAGTGGGACACCACAAAAGCCACCTTAGCTCAGTCAGTGGGGTATTGTTGTGGCAGTAATTCAAAATGTAACTGACATTGATTTAGGAAACCCCGACATAATTTGGGGTCTCCGCTATACCAGGGGGATTTAGCCAGACAGGGCAGTGGATGCGAAGCCGGAACTTGGGCAGGAGCAGAGGTGGCAGTTTGTAGGGAGAGAAGACAGTTATCCACCGAAGCCATATAATTAAAAATGTGACCCTGAGTATCGCATTGCTGGGTGAGTTCCTGCTGGAGACCGGCCAGCTGAGATGCATTCCCCGGGTCAGAAGGCTGAAGAGCAGATAAAAGGGATTCCATAGACTTTTAAAAAGCCATGATCCTGGTTTGGTTCTCCCGTAGGAACGCCAGTTCTTTTTGGGTGGAAGCTGAGGTACCAGCGGGGTCCATGGCCTGATTATACGGTTAGAACTTGGAGAACTACAAAAGGTGAACCCACTGGACCGAGACAGCGAACCTCCCCAGGACGAGTAGACCAGGTAGATGACTGTTATGGCACTGGTGGTTAGGAACACTTGGAATGACCTGATAGGTAAACCAGAAATATAGGACAAGCTCTGGGGACGTGGGAACTTTACTGACCGCAAACCTGATCCTATCACACACACTATAGGCAGCCGTGGAGCGTACCTAACTCTCCCTAGATGCCTCTTCACAGCCTGAGAGCTAGCTACCCCTAGAGAGAAACAAAAGCCTCACTTGCCTCAGAGAAATTTCCCCAAAGTAAAGTCAGCCCCCCACAAATAATGACGGTGAGTTAAGAGGAAAATACAAACATAGGAATGAAAACAGGTTTTAGCAAAAGAGGCCCACTAGTACTAAATAGTATGAAGATAGCAAGGGAACTGTGCGGTCAGTATAAAATACTACAAAATATCCACGCAGAGAGTACAAAAGACCCTCACACCAACTCACGATGTGAGGGAGCAACTCTGCTCCCCAGAGCTTCCAGCTAGCAAGAAAATAGCATATAAGCAAGCTGGACTGAACTTATCATATACTGAGAAACATTTTCCAAAAGCAGTGAGCAAAAATGAACTAGCATGAACTTAGCTTCTCCAGGAGGAGACAGGTCACACATGAAGTCCCAGAGAGAACTGAACCAATACTGAATACAATGACAGCTGGCAACAAGTAAAGATCTAGGTGGAGTTAAATAGGCAACCAGCACTGCAGAAAACGAGGCAGCTGGAGCCCAGCTAAAGACCAGCAGTATCACTCAAAGCCACCAGAGGGAGCCCACGAACAGAACTCAACAAAGTACCATTCATGACCACAGGAGGGAGCCCGAGAACGGAATTCACAACAGTACCCCCTGTTGTGAACTCTGTTTTTGGGCTCCCTCTTGTGGTCACAAGTGGTACTGTGTGAGTGCTGTCTTTGGGCTCCCTCTGGTGGCTCTTTGTGTCATTTTGCAGGTCTGAGGCTGGATCAGCTGTCTCGTTATGTTAGCTGGTTTCCTATTTAGCTCACCTGGACTATCAGTTGTTGCCTGCTGTCAATGTATTCAGTGCTATTTTGATCTCTCCTGCCTACCTTTGTTACCAGTCTCTCCAAGAGAAGCTAAGTTTTCTGTTTGTTCATTTTTTGATCATCAGTGTTCAATATGTTCCTTGGTTATTTATTTGTCCTTGTCCAGCTTGCTAATATGTGATTTCCTTGCTTGCTGGTAGCTCTAGGGGGCTGAGTTTCTCCCCTCACACCGTTAGTTGGTGTGGGGGTTCTTGAATTCTCAGCGTGAATATTTTGTATAGGGTTTTTTACTGACCGCACAGTTCCCTGCCTGTCTTCTGCTATCTAGTATTAGTGGGCCTCATTTGCTGAATCTGTTTTCATTTCTACGTTTTGTATTTTCCCCTTACCTCACCGTTATTATTTGTTGGGGGCTTCCTATATCTTTGGGGTCATTTCTCTGAGGCAAGTGAGGTCTTACTTTCTCTATAGGGGTAGCAAGTTTCTCAGGCTGCGTCGAGACGTCCAGGAATTTAGGCACGTTCATCGGCTACCTTCAGTGTGTTTGGTTAGGATCAGATTTGCGGTCAGTCCAGTTACCATCTCCCTAGAGCTCGTTCTATGTTCAGTAACTTAGCTAGTTCATTCTGTGATCCTCAGCCACTAAGGATCATAACAGTACAGCAGGCCAAAAAGTGTTTAATGCATCGCAGAAGTGGGATAAGAGAAGCCCTGAGTACAATTTTTTTTTTCCTCTCCCTTTGCTGCAGTCTGTCCAGCTTCTCTCATCCCCTTAATCTCTGGGTGGCTTTGAGTTCAGCTGCAGACATGGATATTCAGAGTCTGACTTCTAGTGTGGATCATCTTGCTGCAAGGGTGCAAAGCATTCAGGATTTTGTTGTTCACAGTCCTATGTCTGAGCCAAAAGTACCTATTCCTGAGTTGTTTTCTGGAGATAGATCAAGGTTTCTGAATTTTAAGAATAATTGTAAATTATTTCTTTCTTTGAGACCTCGTTCCTCTGGTGATTCCGCTCAGCAAGTTAGAATTGTTATCTCCCTGTTACGTGGCGACCCTCAAGATTGGGCTTTCTCCCTGGCGCCAGGAGATCCTGCATTGCTGAATGTGGATGCGTTTTTTCTGGCGCTTGGATTGCTTTATGAGGAACCTAATCTTGAGAACCAGGCAGAAAAGGCCTTGCTGGCTCTCTCTCAGGGCCAGGATGAAGCCGAGGTGTATTGTCAAAAATTTCGGAAATGGTCGGTGCTTACTCAATGGAATGAGTGTGCCCTGGCTGCAAATTTCAGAGAAGGTCTTTCTGAAGCCATTAAAAATGTTATGGTGGGGTTCCCCACGCCTGCAAGTCTGAATGACTCAATGGCTTTGGCCATTCAGATTGATCGGCGTTTGTGGGAGCGCAAATCTGCGCACCATCTGGCGGTGTTTTCTGAACAGAGACTTGAGTCTATGCAATGTGACCGAATTCTGACCAGAGTTGAGCGGCAAAATCATAGACGTCAAAATGGGTTGTGCTTTTACTGTGGTGATTCAACTCATGTTATCTCAGCATGCTCTAAGCGCTTAAAAAAAATCGCTAAAACTGTCACCGTTGGTACTATACAGCCCAAATTCATTTTGTCTGTTACTTTAATTTGTTCTCTGTCATCTTACTCAGTTATGGCTTTTGTGGATTCAGGTGCTGCCCTGAACCTGATGGATTTGTCGTTTGCCAGGCGCTGTGGTTTTGTCCTGGAGCCTTTAGAATTCCCTATTCCACTGAGGGGAATTGATGCTACACCATTGGCTGAGAATAAGCCTCAGTATTGGACTCAAGTGACCATGTGCATGACTCCTGTACTTCAGGAGGTGATTCGCTTTCTTGTGCTGCATAATTTGCATGATGTTGTCGTTTTGGGTCTGCCATGGCTGCAGGCTCATAATCCAGTGCTGGATTGGAAAGCTATGTCTGTTTCAAGTTGGGGTTGCCAGGGGATTCATGGTGATGCTCCTTTGGTGTCAATTGCTTCTTCCACTCCTTCTGAGGTCCCTGAGTTTTTGTCGGACTACCAGGATATATTTGATGAGCCCAGATCCGGTGCCCTACCTCCTCATAGGGATTGTGATTGTGCTATAAATTTGATTCCTGGTAGTAAGTTCCCTAAGGGACGACTTTTTAATTTGTCTGTACCAGAACATGCCGCGATGCGGAGCTATATAAAGGAGTCTTTAGAGAAGGGACATATTCGCCCGTCCTCCTCCCCTCTTGGTGCAGGATTCTTTTTTGTGGCCAAGAAGGATGGTTCTCTGAGACCTTGTATTGATTATCGTCTTCTAAATAAAATCACGGTGAAATTTCAGTATCCTTTGCCATTATTATCTGATCTGTTTGCTCGGATTAAGGGGTCCAGTTGGTTCACCAAGATAGATCTTCGTGGTGCGTATAACCTTGTGCGTATTAAGCAGGGGGATGAATGGAAAACAGCATTTAATACGCACGAAGGCCATTTTGAGTACTTGGTGATGCCTTTTGGACTCTCTAATGCTCCTTCTGTGTTCCAGTCCTTCATGCATGACATCTTCCGAGAATATCTGGATAAATTCATGATTGTGTATCTGGATGACATTTTGGTCTTTTCTGAGGACTGGGAGTCCCATGTGAAGCAGGTCAGGATGGTATTTCAGGTCCTACGTGCTAATGCCTTATTTGTGAAGGGCTCAAAATGTCTCTTCGGAGTAAGGAAGGTTTCCTTTTTGGGTTTTATTTTTTCTCCTTCTACTATTGAGATGGACCCAGTCAAGGTTCAGGCTATTCATGACTGGACTCAGCCTACATCTGTTAAGAGTCTTCAGAAGTTCTTGGGTTTTGCTAATTTTTACCGTCGCTTCATTGCAAATTTTTCTGGCGTGGTTAAACCCTTGACGGATTTGACCAAGAAGGGTTCTGATGTGACTAATTGGTCTCCTGCGGCCGTGGAGGCCTTTCGGGAGCTGAAGCGCCGGTTTTCTTTGGCTCCAGTTTTGTGTCAGCCTGATGTCTCTCTTCCTTTTCAGGTCAAGGTTGATGCTTCTGAGATTGGAGCAGGGGCTGTTTTGTCGCGGAGAAGCTCTGATTGCTCTGTGATGAAGCCTTGTGCTTTCTTTTCGAGAAAGTTTTCGCCTGCCGAGCGGAATTATGATGTTGGTAATCGGGAGCTGTTGGCTATGAAGTGGGCATTTGAGGAGTGGCGACATTGGCTCGAGGGAACTAAGCATCGTGTGGTGGTCTTGACTGATCACAAAAATCTGATTTATCTCGACTCTGCCAAGCGGCTGAATCCTAGACAGGCTCGTTGGTCGTTGTTTTTCTCCCTTTTCGATTTCGTGGTCTCGTACCTGCCTGGTTCGAAGAACGTGAAGGCTGATGCGCTTTCTAGGAGTTTTGTGCCTGACTCTCTGGGAATTTCAGAGCCGGCTGGTATCCTCAGAGAGGGAGTGATTTTGTCTGCCATTTCCCCAGATTTGCGACGAGTGCTGCAGAAATTTCAGGCGGATAGACCTGACCGTTGCCCATCAGAGAGACTGTTTGTCCCAGATAGATGGACCAGCAAAGTTATTTTCGAGGTTCATTCTTCGGTGTTGGCAGGCCATCCTGGGATTTTTGGTACCAGAGATTTGGTGGCTAGGTCCTTCTGGTGGCCTTCCTTGTCGCGGGATGTGCGTTCCTTTGTGCAGTCCTGTGGGATTTGTGCTCGGGCTAAGCCTTGCTGTTCTCGTGCCAGCGGTTTGCTTTTGCCTTTGCCTGTCCCGAAGAGGCCTTGGACGCACATTTCCATGGATTTTATTTCGGATCTTCCAGTCTCTCAGAGAATGTCTGTCATCTGGGTGGTGTGTGATAGTTTTTCCAAAATGGTCCATTTGGTGCCCTTGCCTAAGTTGCCTTCCTCCTCCGATTTGGTTCCTCTATTTTTTCAGAATGTGGTCCGCTTGCACGGCATCCCTGAAAATATTGTGTCTGACAGAGAATCCCAGTTCGTGTCCAGATTTTGGCGGATCTTTTGTGCAAAGATGGGCATTGATTTGTCTTTTTCGTCGGCCTTCCATCCTCAGACGAATGGCCAAACCGAGCGAACTAATCAGACCTTGGAAACTTATTTAAGATGTTTTGTTTCTGCTGATCAGGATGATTGGGTGACTTTTTTGCCATTGGCCGAGTTTGCCTTTAATAATCGGGCTAGTTCTGCTACTTTGGTTTCGCCTTTTTTCTGCAATTCTGGTTTTCAACCTCGTTTTTCCTCGGGTCAGGTTGAGCTTTCTGACTGTCCTGGGGTGGATTCTGTGGTGGATAGGTTGCAGCAGATTTGGAACCATGTGGTGGACAATTTGAAGTTGTCACAGGAGAAGGCTCAGCGCTTTGCCAACCGCCGTCGCGGTGTGGGTCCCCGACTTCATGTTGGGGATTTGGTATGGCTGTCTTCTCGGTATGTTCCTATGAAGGTCTCCTCTCCCAAATTCAAGCCTCGCTTCATCGGTCCTTATAAGATTTTGGAAATCCTTAACCCGTGTTCCATAGGTCTTTGTTGTGGAGGTATGTGGTGCCTGTGGTTCCTTCTGTTGAGCCCCCTGCCCCGGTGTTGGTTGAGGGCGAATTGGAGTACGTGGTGGAGAAGATCTTGGATTCTCGTATTTCTAGACGGAGGCTTCAGTATTTGGTTAAGTGGAAGGGCTATGGTCAGGAGGATAATTCCTGGGTTGTCGCCTCTGATGTTCATGCGGCCGATTTGGTTCATGCCTTCCATGTTGCTCATCCTGATCGCCCTGGGGGTTTTGATGAGGGTTCGGTGACCCCTCCTCAAGGGGGGGGGGTACTGTTGTGAACTCTGTTTTGGGGCTCCCTCTTGTGGTCACAAGTGGTACTGTGTGAGTGCTGTCTTTGGGCTCCCTCTGGTGGCTCTTTGTGTCATTTTGCAGGTCTGAGGCTGGATCAGCTGTCTCGTTATGTTAGCTGGTTTCCTATTTAGCTCACCTGGACTATCAGTTGTTGCCTGCTGTCAATGTATTCAGTGCTATTTTGATCTCTCCTGCCTACCTTTGTTACCAGTCTCTCCAAGAGAAGCTAAGTTTTCTGTTTGTTCATTTTTTGATCATCAGTGTTCAATATGTTCCTTGGTTATTTATTTGTCCTTGTCCAGCTTGCTAATATGTGATTTCCTTGCTTGCTGGTAGCTCTAGGGGGCTGAGTTTCTCCCCTCACACCGTTAGTTGGTGTGGGGGTTCTTGAATTCTCAGCGTGGATATTTTGTATAGGGTTTTTTACTGACCGCACAGTTCCCTGCCTGTCTTCTGCTATCTAGTATTAGTGGGCCTCATTTGCTGAATCTGTTTTCATTTCTACATTTTGTATTTTCCCCTTACCTCACCGTTATTATTTGTTGGGGGCTTCCTATATCTTTGGGGTCATTTCTCTGAGGCAAGTGAGGTCTTACTTTCTCTATAGGGGTAGCAAGTTTCTCAGGCTGCGTCGAGACGTCCAGGAATTTAGGCATGTTCACCGGCTACCTTCAGTGTGTTTGGTTAGGATCAGATTTGCGGTCAGTCCAGTTACCATCTCCCTAGAGCTCGTTCTATGTTCAGTAACTTAGCTAGTTCATTCTGTGATCCTCAGCCACTAAGGATCATAACAACCCCCCCCTTGAGGAGGGGTCACCGAACCCTCACCAGAGCCCCCAGGCCGATCAGGACGAGCCAAATGAAAGGCACGAACCAAATCAGTAGCATGGACATCAGAGGCAACAACCCAGGAATTATCCTCCTGACCATAGCCCTTCCACTTAACCAAGTACTGAAGCTTCCGTCTCGAGACATGAGAATCCAAGATCTTCTCCACCACATACTCCAATTCTCCCTCGACCAACACCGGAGCAGGAGTATCAACAGAAGGAACCACAGGCACCACATACCTCCGCAACAATGACCTATGGAACACATTATGGATGGCAAAAGATGCTGGGGGGTCCAAACGAAATGACACAGGATTGAGGATTTCAGAAATCTTATAAGGACCGATGAAACGAGGCTTAAACTTAGGAGAGGAAACCTTCATAGGAACATAACGAGAAGACAACCAAACCAAATCCCCCACATGAAGTCGAGGACCCACACAGCGACGGCGGTTAGCAAAGCGCTGAGCCTTCTCCTGTGACAGCGCCAAATTGTCCACTACGTGGTTCCAAATCTGCTGCAACCTGTCCACCACAGAATCCACACCAGGACAGTCAGAAGGCTCAACCTGCCCTGAGGAAAAACGAGGATGAAAACCAGAATTACGAAAAAAAGGCGAAACCAAAGTAGCAGAACTAGCCCGGTTATTGAGGGCGAACTCAGCCAATGGCAAAAAAGTCACCCAATCATCCTGATCAGCAGAAACAAAACATCTCAGATACGTTTCCAAGGTCTGATTTGTTCTTTCGGTTTGGCCATTTGTCTGAGGATGGAAAGCCGAAGAAAAAGACAAATCAATGCCCATCTTAGCACAAAAGGACCGCCAAAATCTGGACACAAACTGGGACCCTCTGTTCGACACAATGTTCTCCGGAATGCCATGCAAACGAACCACATTCTGAAAGAACAGCGGAACCAAATCAGAGGAGGAAGGTAATTTAGACAATGGCACCAAATGGACCATCTTAGAAAAACGATCGCAAACCACCCAGATGACAGACATCCTCTGAGAGACCGGAAGATCCGAAATAAAATCCATGGAAATATGCATCCAGGGCCTCTTTGGGACAGGCAAAGGCAAAAGCAATCCGCTGGCACGAGAACAGCAAGGCTTGGCCCGAGCACAAATCCCACAGGACTGCACAAAAGAACGCACATCTCGCGACAAGGAAGGCCACCAAAAGGACCTAGCCACCAAATCTCTGGTCCCAAAAATCCCAGGATGACCCGCCAACACTGAACAATGAACCTCAGAAATAACTCTACTGGTCCATCTATCAGGGACAAACAGTCTCTCCGGTGGACAACGGTAAGGTCTATCGACCTGAAACTCCTGCAGCACCCGCCGCAAATCAGGGGAGATGGCAGACAGAATCACCCCCTCTCTGAGGATACCAGCCGGTTCAGGAACTCCCGGAGAGTCAGGCACAAAACTCCTAGAAAGGGCATCAGCCTTCACATTCTTAGAGCCCGGAAGGTACGAAACCACGAAATCGAAACGGGAGAAAAACAGCGACCATCGAGCCTGTCTAGGATTTAGCCGCTTGGCCGACTCGAGATAAATCAAATTCTTGTGATCCGTCAAGACCACCACACGATGCTTGGCTCCCTCAAGCCAATGTCGCCACTCCTCAAATGCCCACTTCATTGCCAACAACTCCCGAATGCCAACATCATAATTACGCTCGGCAGGTGAAAACTTTCTACAAAAGAAAGCACATGGCTTCATCACAGAGCCATCAGAGCTTCTCTGAGACAAGACAGCCCCTGCTCCAATCTCAGAAGCATCAACCTCGACCTGAAAAGGGAGAGAAACATCCGGCTGACGCAAGACAGGAGCCGAAGAAAACCGACGTTTCAGCTCCTGAAAGGCCTCAACGGCCGCAGGAGACCAATTCGTCACATCAGCACCCTTTTTGGTCAGATCAGTCAAAGGCTTAACCACACTAGAAAAATTAGTGATGAAGCGACGGTAAAAATTAGCAAAGCCCAGGAACTTCTGAAGACTCTTCAGAGATGTAGGTTGAGTCCAATCATAAATGGCCTGGACTTTAACTGGATCCATCTCGATAGTAGAAGGGGAAAAAATAAAGCCCAAAAAGGATACCTTCTGGACTCCGAAGAGACATTTAGAGCCCTTCACAAACAAAGCATTAGCACGCAGGACCTGAAATACCATCCTGACCTGCTTCACATGAGATTCCCAATCATCAGAAAAGACCAGGATATCATCCAGGTATACAATCATGAATCTATCCAGATACTCTCGGAAGATGTCATGCATAAAGGACTGAAACTCGGAAGGGGCATTAGAAAGCCCAAATGGCATCACCAAGTACTCAAAATGGCCTTCAGGTGTATTAAATGCTGTTTTCCATTCATCGCCCCGCTTTATACGCACAAGATTATACGCTCCTCGAAGATCTATCTTGGTGAACCAACTAGCCCCCTTAATCCGAGCAAACAGATCGGACAGCAGAGGCAAAGGGTACTGAAATTTGACCGTGATTTTGTTAAGAAGGCGATAATCAATACAGGGTCTCAGAGAACCATCCTTCTTGGCCACAAAAAAGAACCCTGCTCCCAATGGTGACGAGGACGGGCGAATATGTCCTTTCTCCAAGGACTCCTTTATATAACTCCGCATAGCGGTATGCTCTGGCACAGACAAATTGAACAGTCGACCCTTAGGGAACTTACTACCAGGAATCAAATTTATAGCACAATCACAATCCCTATGAGGAGGTAGGGCACTGGATTTGGGCTCATCAAATACATCCTGGTAATCCGACAAAAATTCAGGGACTTCAGAAGGAGTAGAAGAGGCAATTGACACCAAAGGAACATCACCATGTACCCCTTGACAACCCCAGCTAGACACAGACATTGATTTCCAATCCAATACTGGATTATGAACCTGCAGCCATGGCAACCCCAACACGACAACATCATGCAAATTATGTAACACCAGAAAGCGAATATCCTCCTGATGTGCAGGAGTCATGCACATGGTCACTTGAGTCCAGTACTGAGGCTTATTCTTGGCCAATGGCGTAGCATCAATTCCCCTTAGTGGAATAGGAAACTGCAAAGGCTCCAAGAAAAAACCACAGCGCCTGGCAAATTCCAAATCCATCAAATTCAGGGCAGCGCCTGAATCCACAAAAGCCATAACTGAGTAGGATGACAGAGAGCAAATCAAAGTAACAGACAAAATAAATTTAGGCTGTACAGTACCAATGGTGACAGACCTAGCGAACTTTTTAGTGTGCTTAGGACAAACAGAGATAGCATGAGTGGAGTCACCACAGTAAAAACACAACCCATTCTGACGTCTGTGATTTTGCCATTCAATTCTGGTCAGAATCCTATCGCATTGCATAGACTCAGGCTTCTGCTCAGAGAACACCGCCAGATGGTGCACAGGTTTGCGCTCCCGCAAACGCCGATCAATCTGAATGGCCAAGGACATTGAATCATTCAGACCCGCAGGCGTGGGGAACCCCACCATAACATCCTTAAGGGCTTCAGAAAGACCCTTTCTGAAAATCGCTGCCAGGGCACACTCATTCCATTGAGTGAGCACAGACCACTTCCTAAACCTCTGGCAGTTAACCTCCGCTTCATCCTGACCCTGAGACAGAGCCATCAAAGTCTTTTCTGCCTGGTCTACTGAATTAGGCTCCTCATAAAGCAATCCAAGTGCCAGAAAAAACGCATCTACATTTAGCAATGCAGGATCTCCCGGCACCAGGGAGAATGTCCAGTCTTGAGGGTCGCCACGTAACAAAGAAATAATAATTTTAACTTGCTGAGTAGGGTCGCCAGAGGAGCGGGGTTTCAGAGCAAGAAACAATTTGCAATTGTTTTTGAAATTCAGAAACTTAGATCTATCTCCATAAAACAAATCAGGAATTGGTATTCTAGGCTCTAACATAGGGTTCTGAACTACAAAATCCTGAATGCTTTGTACCCTTGCAGTGAGATGATCCAAACTAGAGGACAGACTTTGAATGTTCATATCTGCAGCTGAGTCCTGAACCACCCAGAGATTAAGGGGAGGAGAGAAGCAAAACACACTGCAGAGGAAAAAAATTAACTCAGGACTTCTCTTATCCCTCTTTTGTGAGGCATTAACACTTTCGGGCCAGCTGTACTGTTATGACACTGGTGGTTAGGAACACTTGGAATGACCTGATAGGTAAGCCAGAAATATAGGACAAGCTCTGGGGACGTGGGAACTTTACTAACCGCAAACCTGATCCTATCACACACACTATAGGCAGCCGTGGAGCGTACCTAACTCTCCCTAGACTCCTCTTCACAGCCTGAGAGCTAGCTACCCCTAGAGAGAAACAAAAGCCTCACTTGCCTCAGAGAAATTTCCCCAAAGTAAAGTCAGCCCCCCACAAATAATGACGGTGAGTTAAGAGGAAAATACAAACATAGGAATGAAAACAGGTTTTAGCAAAAGAAGCCCACTAGTACTAAATAGTATGAAGATAGCAAGGGAACTGTGCGGTCAGTATAAAATACTACAAAATATCCACGCAGAGAGTACAAAAGACCCTCACACCCACTCACGATGTGAGGGAGCAACTCTGCTCCCCAGAGCTTCCAGCTAGCAAGAAAATAGCATATAAGCAAGCTGGACTGAACTTATCATATACTGAGAAACATTTTCCAAAAGCAATGAGCAAAAATGAACTAGCATGAACTTAGCTTCTCCAGGAGGAGACAGGTCACACATGAAGTCCCAGAGAGAACTGAACCAATACTGAATACAATGACAGCTGGCAACAAGTAAAGATCTAGGTGGAGTTAAATAGGCAACCAGCACTGCAGAAAACGAGGCAGCTGGAGCCCAGCTAAAGACCAGCAGTATATCTCAAAGCCACCAGAGGGAGCCCACGAACAGAACTCAACAAAGTACCATTCATGACCACAGGAGGGAGCCCGAGAACGGAATTCACAACAGATGACTCCCTATACAGAGAGCGTTAGGAGCAGGCCCAGGGGAGACTACTGCACGGCTGCTGGTACCCAATGAAAGAGAGCATAAATAACAGCGGGAGACAAGAAGGTGGACAAAAAGGCAAGGCAGGAACGAAGGGAAACACGGACGGCGAAGAGATGCAGGCAGTTACAGTAAAAGACGGAAGCCCTAAAGGAAGGTGGAAAACAAAGCGGCAGACATGGTGGAGACACAGGAATACGGATGGGTAGAGGACAACAGCAGGACTACGCAGAAGCACTGGAGCACCGAGGAGACGGAGACACAGGAAGACTGGAGCTGGAAAGAAACAAAGGAACGAACAATGGTCAGGCACTAGAAATCTAGCTAAGGAACGGAAGACAAGCCACAGAGGCCATGCAGAGAAACGTGGAGGCCAGAGTCTCTTGCGGAGAACAAATGATAATCAGGCACAGCCAGGAGGAAAAGGCGGCCTGATATGCAGAGCGGCAGCGTACCTTCCGGGTCAAGGTCCTCCAGAGGCATAGAGTGAAGCGGAAGGAGCAGCTGAAATCAGAGAGTACTGTGTGTGTGTGCGCAGTGGAACCTAGTGTGCGCGCACCCGACAGAAAGCAGAAGCCGGGGGTGCGAGCAGAGGAGCCGCGCTGGAGGAAGAACAGGAGCGTGCCGGGATGCCGTGGAATGGAAAGTATGAGCAGGCACCAGGGATAGCGGTGGCGGCGGCGTGACAGGAGGCAGTGGCATGACATACTCCTTCAGTGGAGTCCAGCTGTGTTTAATTAAACTGAAAGGACGTGGTTTGGAATTGCACACTCCTGTCTATATAAGACCCCACAGCTCACAGAGCATGTCAGACCAAATGAGAATCATGAGGTCAAAGGAACTGACCAAGGAGCTCAGAGACAGAATTGTGGCAAGGCACAGATCTGGCCAAGGTTACAAAAGAATTTCTGCAGTACTCAAGGTTCCTAAGCGCACAGTGGCCTCCATAATGCTTAAATCGAAGAAGTTTGGGTCCACACGAAGTCTTCCTAGACCTGGCTGTTGTGAATCTGCTTTTGGGCTCCTTCTGGTGGTGGCTAGTGGTACTGGTGACTCGGGTGTGTTTTCTTTCTCAGTTCACCTGTTTTCATCAGTAGTGGGGAGTTCCTATTTATTCCTGCTCTTCAGTCATTGCCTTGCCGGCCATCAATGTAACTAGAGCCTTTCTGTTGCATGTTCCTGCTCCTAGACTACTGATCAGCTAAGTTGGACTCTTAGTCCTAAGTTTGTTTGCATTTTTGTTCCAGTTTACAGTTAAGTCTTTCTCTGTAGCTGGAAGCTCTTGTGGGCTGAAATTACCACTCCTGTGTCATGAGTTGACACATGAGTTTTAAAGTAATTTCAGGATGGTATTTTAAAAGGGTTTTCAGCTGACCGTGCAGTTCCCTTTTGTATCTTTCTACTATCTAGTAAGCGGACCTCGCTTTGCTGAACCTACCTTCATACTGCGTATGTCTTTTCCTCTGAACTCACCGTCAATATATGTGGGGGGCTTCTGTCTCCTTTTTGGGGGAATTTCCCTAGAGGTAAGCCAGGTCTGTTTTTTCCTCTACTTGGGTAAGTTAGTTCTCCGGCTGGCGAGAGACGTCTAGGGATAAAACGTAGGCACGCCCCCCGGCCACTGTTAGTTGTGTTGTAGGTTTAGCTCACGGTCAACTCGAGATTCCATCACCCAAGAGCTCGTTCGTTATTTATGTGTCCTGACGTTCCCCTGCCATTGGGAACCATGACAGTATGGCCGGCCAAGTGTTAAAACAGTTGGCAGAAGAAAGGAGAGAAAAAGAAGTCTGCAAATTTTTTTTTTTTTTTCCCTTGGTGCTTGCTCTATAGTTGAATCAGTTGCATTTCAGCTCTAATTGCAGTCTTTGTCTCCCTCTCCTTCTAACCCTTGAATGGCTCTGATCTCACCTGCTTAAAATGGATCCTCAGAGTTTGGCTACAGGTTTGAATAATCTTGCCACAAAAGTTCAAGATTTACAGGATTTTGTTATACATGCTCCTATATCTGAACCTAGAATTCCTATACCAGAATTTTTCTCCGGAGATAGATCTCGTTTTTTGAATTTCAAATATAATTGTAAATTATTTCTTTCTCTGAGACCTCGCTCCGCTGGAGATCCCGCACAGCAGGTTAAGATTGTAATTTCCTTGCTGCGAGGTGACCCTCAAGATTGGGCATTTGCATTGGCACCAGGGGATCCTGCGTTGCTCAATGTGGATGCGTTTTTTCTGGCTTTGGGGTTGCTTTATGAGGAACCTAATTTAGAGATTCAGGCTGAAAAAGCCTTGATGGCCCTGTCTCAAGGGCAAGATGAAGCTGAAATATACTGCCAAAAATGTCGTAAATGGTCTGTGCTTACTCAGTGGAATGAGTGCGCTTTGGCGGCGAATTTCAGAGAGGGTCTCTCTGATGCCATTAAGGATGTTATGGTGGGGTTCCCTGTGCCTACAGGTCTGAATGAGTCCATGACAATGGCTATTCAGATTGATCGGCGTTTGCGGGAGGGTAAACCTGTGCACCATTTGGCGGTGTCTTCTGAGAAGGCGCCAGAGAATATGCAATGTGATAGAATTCTGTCCAGAAGCGAACGGCAGAATTTTAGGCGAAAAAATGGGTTGTGCTTCTATTGTGGTGATTCAACTCATGTTATATCAGCATGCTCTAGACGCACAAAGAAGGTTGATAAGTCTGTTTCAATTGGCACTTTACAGTCTAAGTTTATTCTATCTGTGACCTTGATTTGTTCATTATCGTCAATTACCGCGGACGCCTATGTCGACTCTGGCGCCGCTTTGAGTCTTATGGATTGGTCCTTTGCCAGGCGCTGTGGGTTTAATCTAGAGCCTCTGGAAGTCCCTATACCTCTGAAGGGTATTGATTCTACGCCATTGGCTAGTAATAAACCACAATACTGGACACAAGTGACTATGCGTATGACTCCAGACCATCAGGAGGTGATTCGCTTCCTTGTGTTGTACAATCTACATGATGTTTTGGTGCTCGGATTGCCATGGTTACAATCTCATAATCCAGTCCTTGACTGGAAAGCAATGTCTGTGTTAAGCTGGGGATGTCAGGGGGCTCATGGGGACGTACCTTTGGTTTCCATTTCATCATCTATTCCCTCTGAGATTCCGGCATTTTTGTCTGATTATCGTGATGTTTTTGAGGAGCCTAAGCTTGGTTCACTCCCTCCTCACAGAGATTGCGATTGTACCATAGATCTGATTCCAGGCAGTAAATTTCCAAAGGGTCGTTTGTTTAATTTATCCATACCTGAACATGTTGCTATGCGAGAGTATATTAAGGAGTCCCTGGAAAAGGGACATATTCGTCCTTCTTCATCTCCCTTAGGAGCCGGTTTTTTCTTTGTGTCTAAAAAAGATGGCTCTTTGAGGCCGTGTATTGATTATCGACTCTTGAATAAAATTACAGTCAAATATCAGTATTCTTTGCCACTGCTGACTGATTTGTTTGCTCGAATAGAGGGGGCTAAGTGGTTCTCTAAGATTGATCTTCGTGGGGTGTATAATTTGGTGCGAATTAAGCAGGGGGATGAGTGGAAAACCGCATTTAATACGCCCGAGGGCCATTTTGAGTATTTAGTAATGCCTTTTGGTCTTTCAAATGCCCCTTCAGTCTTTCAGTCCTTTATGCATAACATTTTCCGTGAATATTTGGATAAATTTATGATTGTGTATCTGGATGATATTTTGATTTTTTCGGATGACTGGGACTCTCATGTCCAACAAGTCAGGAGGGTTTTTCAGGTTTTGCGGGCTAATTCCTTGTGTGTGAAGGGTTCTAAGTGTATTTTTGGGGTTCAAAAGATTTCTTTTTTGGGGTACATTTTTTCCCCTTCTTCCATTGAGATGGATCCTGTCAAGGTTCGGGCTATTTGTGATTGGACGCAACCTACTTCTCTTAAGAGGCTTCAGAAATTCTTGGGCTTTGCTAATTTTTATCGTCGATTTATAACTGGTTTTTCGGATGTTGCTAAACCTTTGACTGATTTGACTAAAAAGGGTGCTGATGTTGCTGATTGGTCCCCTGCTGCTGTGGAGGCCTTTCGGGAGCTTAAGCACCGCTTTTCTTCTGCCCCTGTGTTGCGTCAGCCTGATGTTGCTCTTCCTTTTCAGGTTGAGGTCGACGCTTCCGAGATCGGAGCTGGGGCGGTTTTGTCGCAGAAAAGTTCCGACTGCTCCGTGATGAGACCTTGTGCGTTCTTTTCTCGAAAATTTTCGCCCGCCGAGCGAAACTATGATATTGGTAATCGGGAGCTTTTGGCTATGAAGTGGGCTTTTGAGGAGTGGCGTCATTGGCTTGAGGGGGCTAGACATCAGGTGGTGGTATTGACCGATCACAAGAATCTGATTTATCTTGAGTCTGCCAAGCGCCTGAATCCTAGACAGGCGCGCTGGTCGTTGTTTTTCTCTCGGTTTAATTTTGTGGTCTCATACCTACCAGGTTCTAAAAATGTGAAGGCAGATGCCCTTTCTAGGAGTTTTGAGCCTGATTCCCCTGGTGATTCTGAACCTACAGGTATCCTTAAGGATGGGGTGATATTATCTGCTGTTTCCCCAGACCTGCGACGGGCTTTGCAGGAGTTTCAGGCGGATAGACCTGATCGTTGCCCGCCTGGTAGACTGTTTGTTCCTGATGATTGGACCAGTAGAGTCATCTCGGAGGTTCATTCTTCTGCGTTGGCAGGTCATCCTGGAATCTTTGGTACTAGGGATTTGGTGGCTAGGTCCTTCTGGTGGCCTTCCCTGTCTCGAGACGTATGAGTTTTTGTGCAGTCTTGTGATGTTTGTGCTCGGGCCAAGCCTTGTTGTTCTCGGGCTAGCGGATTGTTGTTATCTTTGCCTATTCCGAAGAGGCCTTGGACTCACATCTCTATGGATTTTATTTCTGATCTCCCTGTTTCTCAGAAAATGTCTGTCATCTGGGTGGTGTGTGACCGTTTTTCAAAGATGGTTCATTTGGTACCTTTGCCTAAGTTGCCTTCCTCATCCGAATTGGTTCCTCTGTTTTTTCAAAATGTGGTTCGCTTGCATGGTATTCCGGAAAATATCGTTTCTGACAGGGGGACCCAGTTCGTGTCTAGATTTTGGCGGGCATTCTGTGCTAGGATGGGCATTGATTTGTCTTTTTCGTCTGCGTTCCATCCTCAGACTAATGGCCAGACGGAGCGAACTAATCAGACCTTGGAGACTTATTTGAGGTGTTTTGTGTCTGCGGATCAGGATGATTGGGTTGCCTTTTTGCTGTTGGCAGAGTTTGCCCTCAATAATCGGGCTAGTTCTGCCACTTTGGTTTCTCCTTTCTTTTGCAATTCGGGGTTTCACCCTCGTTTTTCTTCCGGTCAGGTGGAGTCTTCAGATTGTCCTGGAGTGGATACTATGGTGGATAGGTTGCATCGGATTTGGGGACAGGTGGTGGACAATTTGAAGTTGTCCCAGGAGAAGACTCAGCATTTTGCCAACCGCCATAGTCATGTTGGTCCTCGTCTTCGTGTTGGGGACTTGGTGTGGTTGTCTTCCCGTTTTGTCCCTATGAGGGTTTCTTCTCCTAAGTTTAAGCCTCGGTTCATCGGTCCTTATAGGATTTTGGAGATTCTTAACCCTGTATCCTTTCGTTTAGACCTTCCGGCATCTTTCGCTATCCATAATGTCTTCCATCGGTCGTTGTTGCGGAGGTATGAGGTGCCGGTTGTTCCTTCTACCGAGCCTCCTGCTCCTGTGCTGGTTGAGGGTGAATTGGAGTATGTTGTGGAGAAAATTTTGGACTCCCGTATTTCCAGACGGAGACTACAATATCTGGTTAAGTGGAAGGGTTATGGTCAAGAAGATAATTCTTGGGTAACTGCTTCTGATGTTCACGCCTCTGATTTGGTTCGTGCCTTTCATAGGGCTCATCCGGATCGCCCTGGTGGTTCTTGTGAGGGTTCGGTGCCCCCTCCTTGAGGGGGGGTACTGTTGTGAATCTGCTTTTGGGCTCCTTCTGGTGGTGGCTAGTGGTACTGGTGACTCGGGTGTGTTTTCTTTCTCAGTTCACCTGTTTTCATCAGTAGTGGGGAGTTCCTATTTATTCCTGCTCTTCAGTCATTGCCTTGCCGGCCATCAATGTAACTAGAGCCTTTCTGTTGCATGTTCCTGCTCCTAGACTACTGATCAGCTAAGTTGGACTCTTAGTCCTAAGTTTGTTTGCATTTTTGTTCCAGTTTACAGTTAAGTCTTTCTCTGTAGCTGGAAGCTCTTGTGGGCTGAAATTACCACTCCGGTGTCATGAGTTGACACATGAGTTTTAAAGTAATTTCAGGATGGTATTTTAAAAGGGTTTTCAGCTGACCGTGCAGTTCCCTTTTGTATCTTTCTACTATCTAGTAAGCGGACCTCTCTTTGCTGAACCTACCTTCATACTGCGTATGTCTTTTCCTCTGAACTCACCGTCAATATATGTGGGGGGCTTCTGTCTCCTTTTTGGGGGAATTTCCCTAGAGGTAAGCCAGGTCTGTTTTTTCCTCTACTTGGGTAAGTTAGTTCTCCGGCTGGCGAGAGACGTCTAGGGATAAAACGTAGGCACGCCCCCCGGCCACTGTTAGTTGTGTTGTAGGTTTAGCTCACGGTCAGCTCGAGATTCCATCACCCAAGAGCTCGTTCGTTATTTATGTGTCCTGACGTTCCCCTGCCATTGGGAACCATGACACCTGGCTGTCCAGCCAAACTGAGCACTCGTGGGAAAAGAGCCTTGGTGAGAGAGGTAAAGAAGAACCCCAAGATCACTGTGGCCGAGCTCCAGAGATGCAGTAGGGAGATGGGAGAAAGTTCCACAATGCCAACTATCACTGCAGCCCTCCACCAGTCGGGCTTTTATGGCAGAGTGGCCCGACGGAAGCCTCTCCTCAGTGCAAGACATATGAAAGCTCACATAAAGTTTGCAAAAACACACGTGAAGGACTCCTAGACTATGAGAAATAAGATTCTCTGGCCTGATGAGACAAAGATAAATTGACCTTTTTGGTGATAATTCTAAGTGGTATGTGTGGAGAAAACCAGGCACTGCTCATCACCTGCCCAATACAATCCCAACAGTGAAACATGGTGGTGGCAGCATCATGCTGCAGGGACAAGACAACTGGTTGCCATTGAATGAAACATGAATGTGGCTAAGTACAGAGATATCCTGGATGAAAACCTCTTTCAGACTGCTCTGAACCTCAGACTTGCTCGAAGGTTCACCTTCCAACAAGGCAATGACCCTAAGCACACAGCTAAAATAACAGCGGAGTGGCTTCAGAACAACTCTGTGGCCATTCTTGACTGACCCAACCAGAGCCCTGCCCTAAACCCAATTGAGCATCTCTGGAGAGACCTGAAAATGGCTGTCCATCAGCGTTCACCATCCAACCTGATGGAACTGGAGAGGATCTACAAGGAAGAATGGCAGAGTATCCCCAAATCCAGGTGTGGAAAACTTGTTGCATCATTCCCAAGAAGACTCATGGCTGTATTAGCTCAAAAAAGTGCTTCTACTCACTACTGAGCAAAGGGTCTGAATACTTATGACTATGTGATATTTCAGTTTTTCTTTTTAATAAATTTGCAAAAACTTCTATATTTCTATTTTTTTTTCAGTCAAGATGGGGTGCAGAGTATACATTAATGAGAAAAAAATGAACTTTTTTGAATTCACCAAATGGCTGCAATGAAACAAAGAGTGAAAAATTTAAAGGGGTTTGAATACTTTCCGTACCCACTGTACACTGCCTTGCGAAAGTGTTCAACCTTCTGAAGTTTTCAACCTTTTCCCACATATCATGCTTCAAACATAAAGATACCAAATGTAAATTTTTGGTGAAGGATCAACAAGTGGAACACAATTGTGAAGTTGAACGAAATGTATTGGTTATTTTACATTTTTGTGGAAATTCAAAAACTGAAAAGAGGGGTGTGCAATATTATTCGGCCCCTTTACTTTCAGTGCAGCAAACTCACTCCAGAAGTTCATTGTGGATCTGTGAATGATCCAATGTTGTCCTAAATGCCTAATGATGATAAATATAATCCACCTGTGTGTAATCAAGTCTCCGTATAAATGCACCTGCTCTGTGATAGTCTCAGGGTTCTGTTTGAAGCACAGAGAACATCATGAAGACCAAGGAACACAACAGGCAGGCCTGTGATACTGTTGTGGAGAAGTTTAAATCCTGATTTGGATACAAAATAATTTTCAATACTTTAAACATCCCAAGGAGCACTGTGCAAGCAATCATATTGAAATGGAAGGAGTATCATACCACTGCAAATCTACCAAGACCCGGCCGTTCCTCTAAACTTTCATCTGAAACAAGGAGAAGACTGATCAGAGATGCAGCCAAGAGGCTTTTGCAAGGTACTGTATATAGTGATTTGCACTATGTAGTAACTCTGGTTCAGCCTTGCTCTCTAGTGGCCAGCTTTTGGGATAAGATGAATCAGAGATACTAGGCAAACATCAGACAATGGGGCAGTAAAACAACAGAATTCAAAAAGCTGCCAAGATAACATACAGTTGTGGCCAAAAGTATTGACACCCCTACAATTCTGTCAGATAATACTCAGTTTCTTCCTGAAAATGATTGCAATCACAAATTCTTTGGTATTATTATCTTCATTTAATTTGTCTTAAATGAAAAAACACAAAAGAGAATGAAGCAAAAAGCAAAACATTGATCATTTCACACAAAACTCCAAAAATGGGCCAGACAAAAGTATTGGCATCCTCAGCCTAATCCTTGGTTGCACAACATTTAGCCAAAATAACTGCGACCAACCGCTTCCGGTAACCATCAATGAGTTTCTTACAATGCTCTGCTGGAATTTTAGACCATTCTTCTTTGGCAAACTGCTCCAGGTCCCTGATATTTGAAGGGTGCCTTCTCCAAACTGCCATTTTTAGATCTCTCCACAGGTGTTCTATGGAATTCAGGTCTGGACTCATTGCTGGCCACCTTAGAAGTCTCCAGTGCTTTCTCTCAAACCATTTTCTAGTGCTTTTTGAAGTGTGTTTTGGGTCATTGTCCTGCTGGAAAATTTGTTGGTAGTCTTCAGACTTCATAATGCCATGCACATGGTCAAGCAGTCCAGTGCCAGAGGCAGCAAAGCAACCCCACAACATCAGGGAACCTCCACCATGTTTGACTGTAGGGACCGTGTTCTTTTCTTTGAATGCCTCTTTTTTCTCCTGTAAACTCTACTTTGATGCCTTTGCCCAAAAAGCTCTACTTTTGTCTCATCTGACCAGAGAACATTCTTCCAAAACGTTTTAGGCTTTTTCAGGAAAGTTTTGGCAAACTCCAGCCTGGCTTTTTTATGTCTCGGGGTAAGAAGTGGGGTTTTCCTGGGTCTCCTACCATACAGTCCCTTTTCATTCAGACGCCAACAGATAGTACGGGTTGACACTGTTGTACCCTCGGACTGCAGGGCAGCTTGAACTTGTTTGGATGTTAGCCGAGGTTCTTTATCCAACATCCGCACAATCTTGTGTTGAAATCTCTTGTCAATTTTTCTTTTCCGTCCACATCTAGGGAGGTTAGCCACAGTGCCATGGGCTTTAAACTTCTTGATGACACTACGCACGGTAGACACAGGAACATTCAGGTCTTTGGAGATGGATTTGTAGCCTTGAGATTGCTCATGCTTCCTCACAATTTGGTTTCTCAAGTCCTCAGACAGTTCTTTGGTCTTCTTTCTTTTCTCCATGCTCAATGTGGTACACACAAGGACACAGGACAGAGGTTGAGTCAACTTTAATCCATGTCAACTGGCTGCAAGTGTGATTTAGTTATTGCCAACACCTGTTAGGTGCCACAGGTAAGTTACAGGTGCTGTTAATTACACAAACTAGAGAAGCATCACATGATTCTTCGAACAGTGCCAATACTTTTGTCCATCCCCTTTTTTATGTTTGGTGTGGAATTATATCCAATTTAGTTTTAGGACAATTCTTTTTGTGTTTTTTCATTTAAGACAAATTAAATGAAGATAATAATACCAAAGAATTTGTGTTTGCAAAAATTTTCAGGAAGAAAGTATTATCTGACAGAATTGCAGGGGTGTTAATACTTTTGGCCACAACTGTAAGTCCAAAACAGACAGTGGTTAAATAAACCTCCATGTTTTACAATAACAATCAACAAACATAGAAAAACATAGAACTATTTGTGAGGTAAAAGCTTTCAGACAATGAAGTAAACATTTCTCAAGATTGTGTCACTATGAGCATTGTCTGTCTGTAAATGTATGACCAGCAATGCTTCTCTGTCATGGTCTGAATACATTCTGTATATTTCAATGTGGACTCAAAATATCCATTTTTATATTCACACTACAGGTACCCCGGAAGAAGACATAGGAAAAGGCACTTGAGGATGTTGGGCGTAAACAATTAAAAATGAAGATGCTCCTTAAGACTCCACAACATGGTTGTTGAAGGAGAACTCCGTCCAGGGGAGTAGTTGTACCCAGTCATCCCAGCAGGTAGAAATAAAGTGGTGAAGATCATTTTGAGTGTCTGGTTAACCCGTTCCACTTGTCCATGTGAATGGTACGTGGAGGAGAAATCCAGCTGGACAGCAATAACGTTACTGCTCTTCACAGTCGCCGGGATTTGCTAAGCGCAGCATAAGCCAGATTAGAGGAGTATCGTGGGAAGTGCTGGACTACATCTTGTAGGAACATTTTTTTATAATAAATTATTGAACAAGGGGCAGTGGCTTGTTTTTATTTATCTCTTTTTTATGTTATTCAGGTTTCAATTTGTAGATTACGTCGAACCTGCATGAGATTAAAAAAAAAAAATTGCTGAACCATGGAAAGAGTTGGGGAGTGTTTTTTTAAATAAGTTATTTTTGTGTGTTTTTTTCACCAGGGCTTGATGTCAGCTGTATTTTTGGACAATTCACAGCTGAGATCAACCTGAACTACCATTACCCGATTGCTAATGCACCAAGCTAATCGGGAAGAGCTGAGGTAAAGCACCAGACATATTGCATCTAATGTGATGTGTGCGGGAAAGGCTGTGAAAGGCCCAATAACCAAGGACCTTCCCAGACTGATAATGTCAGTTCTCAGCTGTCTGCTTTACCTTTGCTGGTTACTAAAAAATGGGGAGGGGCATTTTTTTATTAGATTAATACCTGCACTGTAAGCTACACACGCAAGGCACTAATTATACAGTATGTCTCACTGATCTTTTTCTAGCTATTTTCCATTTACCTCATATCTATATCTTTGCACATCTTTTACACCTAAAAATCTCTCATTTCTATTTTGCATTCTATTCCGGTGTCACATGGACTGTACACATGGATAGGACTTGAATGACACATGGATGGCACACATGTACACAATGATGGCCCAAAGAAACCACACAAATATTAAAAACAGACCTCTTACGTGTATGTTTTTTTAAGCGGACATGTGAAAAAGGCCAAATACTCAGTCCATGCTAGCAATAAATCTTTGCTAAATAGTCCACACTTTAAAATCAGAAACCCAGCAAGAGTACAGTGGGTATAACTGGCCTCTGTGATCCTTTCAACAAGTGTAGTAAAGTTGAGAAAGGCAGGAAACGCTGGAGTGCTTAAACGGATCCCAAAGATTCTGAGAATGTTTTTTCGTGACATATATATTTATTCAATATAACTTGAGTTTATTTGTGAGAAAAAAAATGGAAATTTATTAAAAATTTGAAAAATTTTGCAATTTTACAACTTTGGATTCTTATGCCCTTAAATCAGAGAGATGTGTCACACAAAATAGTTAATAAATTACATTTCCCACATGTCAACTTTACATCAGCACAATTTTGTAACCAAAATTTCTTTTTGTAAGTAAGTGATACGGATTAAAAGTTGACCAGCGATTTTTCATTTTTCCAACAAAATTTACAAAATCATTTTTTTAGAGACCACATCACATTTGAAGTCACTTTGAGGGGTCTATATGATAGAAAATACCCCAAATGTGTCACCATTCTAAAAACATGCACCACTCAAGGACCTCACAACCACATTCAAGTCAAGAAGTTCATTAACCCTTCAGGTGCTTCACAGGAATTTTTGGAATGTGGAAAAAATATATAGTTACTAACAGATAGCGGTATTTCTCTGACCCCATGACGGTACCACGGAGAGAGGGGATCAGCCCCGCCGGGACAGGTAACCTACAGATAAAAAGGCGGTACCCCTCTTCCGCATCAGTTGTTTTACAGAGCACTAAAGAAACTTTCAGATTAATCGATATTACTAATAAAATTAAATATTTACCATTATTGAATGGAAGCAACATGTGACAATATTTACTAAATAACTACAGTACATGTGCACATCCACACGTGAAGGGAGGGAATATACGGGTGTCGTCATGGGGTCAGAGAAATACCGTTATCGGTAAGTAGCTATATTTTTCTCTCTCCCCACATGATGGCACCACGGAGAGAATTGCAGAGATATGCAGATTAGGGTGGGACCACCACCTCCAGAACCCTTTTGCCAAAAGTAAGGTCTGAAGAGGAGGCTAGATCCAGCCGATAGGAAGTTGCCACTGATTTTGTTGAGTGAGCTTTTATTTTCTCCGTGAGAGGAGTATGAGAGTGTGATAGCATCTCTTATCCACCTTGCGAGTGTACTTTTGGATACTTTCTGCCCTTTCCGCGGTCCCTGAAAGCACAGAAAAAGAAACCTATCCTTCCTACACTCCCGAGTTGCCGCTAGATATTGGACTATGCTTCTCCTGACGTCTAGGGTGTGTAAGACTTCCTGTTAGGGTTTGCGGAACGCACCGAATATATTTATTGATGGGATTGGTGCGTTCGCAACCCGGGATCCACCGTGCAGGAAAGATCCTGCTGCTAAGTGAATGGCGGCACAATATGGCGGTATGAACCAGCTCTGTTAGCTTCACAGAGCGGCCGAGAAAGCAAAGCTCTGTGCCCTGTTAGACTCTCACAGAGGCACAGGCTAACTACCCAGATGAGAGCAGTCAGTGGTCATGCATGCACACAACACTCCTCGCCGGAGGTGCCAGCATTCTAAGGGCTTATTTCAGCCAGGTCCCTGAATACACTCATACACAATCTCCTCGCCGGAGGTGCCAGCATTCTAGGGGCTTATTTCAGCCAGGTCCCTGAACACATTCAAGCACATGACCACAGTGGCGCAAAGCACGTAACTTTGGAAGATACTAGCGCATGGCCGTGCGGCCATGTGAGCCTTAAATAGCTGCAGCACGTACAGGACCTTCCTAAAAAGGACCAATGAGAGACTGCCACAGAGCCTGCGTACCTACAGGACCTTCCTAGAAGGACCAATAGATTTGGCTGCAGTACCTGAGCATGTGACCCTTGATCTCCACTGAGAGATCTTACCCTGGGCATGCTCAGTGTGTGCAAAGCAGGACTTAGTCCCAGAAAAGCCTGCTTGCCGCAGATCAGTGCAGGGTACAATAGCAGAGCTTGGAGAGGCAGCAGTAACCCTTTGCACAGAATCAGGCTCAGTGAGACGCTGGGACCGACATCTCCGCTGAGCAGGCTCCACTGCGGCCGAAGGAGAATGGGAGACCGCAGCAGACACGGATCGAGATTCCCCCTGTGCAGCAGAGGAAACTCGACTCCTAACACTTCCTACCTTCTATTTTTGGGGTTGGGACAGAAAGCAGGGAGGGATATTTCCTGAGCCCTGTGAAAACGTGACGCCACTTTTGGAAGGTAAGCTGGGTCTGTTTTAAGGACCACTCTATCCTCTAAAACCTGAGTGAAAGGTGGGTATGCCGATAGAGCCTGAATATCGCTGACCCTGCGCGCCGAAGTTAAGGCCACTAGTAAGGAAGTTTTAAGGGACAACACTTTCAGCAGGGCTTCTGATAGAGGTTCAAAAGGAGACTTACTGCAGCGATACAGACAACGATGCTGATCGCTGCAGCGTCGCTGTTGTGTCGCTGTGTGGTCGCTGGGGAGCTGTCACACAGACAGCTCTCTCCAGCGACCAACGATCAGGGGAACGACTTCGGCATCGTTGAAACTGTCTTCAACGATGCCGAAGTCCCCCTGCAGCACCCGGGTAACCAGGGTAAACATCGGGTTACTAAGCGCAGGGCCGCGCTTAGTAACCCGATGTTTACGCTGGTTACCAGCGTAAATGTAAAAAAAACCAAACAGTACATACTCACCATCTGTTGCCCGTCAGGTCCCTTGCCGTCTGCTTCCTGCTCTGAGTGCCGTACAGTGAGAGCAGAGCGCAGCGGTGACGTCACTGCTGTGATCTGCTCTCACTTTACGGCGGCTCAGTCAGAGCAGGAAGCAGACGCCAAGGGACCTGACGGGCAACAGATGGTGAGTATGTACTGTTTGTTTTTTTTTACATTTACGCTGGTAACCAGGGTAAACATCGGGTTACTAAGCGCGGCCCTGCGCTTAGTAACCCGATGTTTACCCTGGTTACCAGTGAAGACATCGCTGGATCGGTGTCACACACACCGATTCAGCGATGTCAGCGGGACCTCAACGACCAAAAAAAGGTCCAGGCCATTCTGACACGACCAGCGATCTCGCAGCAGGGGCCTGATCGCTGGTACGTGTCACACATAGCGAGATCGCTACTGAGGTCGCTGTTGCGTCACAAAACTTGTGACTCAGCAGCGATCTCGCTAGCGATCTCGCTATGTGAGACGGGGCCTTTAGTTAGAGCTGAGAGGACCAAATTCAGATCCCAGGGGGGAACACCCTGAGATAGGATGGGTCTTGATCTACTGCAGCCTTGATAAATCTAGCTATCCAGCGATTCCCAGCCAAGTCATAATTGTACAGGGCTCCGAGTACCGCAACCTGAACTTTTAAGGTACTTGTGATCAACCCCTGTTCTAGGCCCTTCTGTAAAAATTCTAATATGGCCGTGAGTGGAAACTCCCCGCCCCAAGAAGCGCCTGACACTGAGATAATTTTTTTCCAAATTCTACCATTATGTTCTGGTAGTTACCGGTTTTCTACTTTGTTGGAGGGTGGCAATTAAGTTTGGGGAGAACCCTCTATTGCTCAAAAGTGACCTTTCATGTTCCAAGCTGTCAAGTGTAAGTTTTTTACTTGCGGATGGATCACAGGTAGTGTTGAGCATTCCGATACCGCAAGTATTGGGTATCGGCCGATATTTGCTGTATCGGAATTCCGATACCGAGATCCGATACTTTTGTGATATCGGGAATCGGTATCGGGATCGATATTAATGTGTAAAATAAAGAATAAAAATAAAAAATATTGATATACTCACCTCTCCGACGCAGCCTGGACCTTACCGATGTAACCTGCAGCTTCCGTTCCTAAGAATGAGCGCTTGAAAGACCTTAGATGACGTCGCGGCCTGTGATTGGTCGCGTGAGCGGTCACGTGACCGCCACGTGACCAATCACAAGCCGCGACGTCATCTAAGGTCTTTCAAGCTCTTGAAAGTCCTTAGATGACGTCGCGGATTGTGATTGGTCACGTGGCGGTCACGTGACCGCTCACGCGACCAATCACAGGCTGCGACGTCATCTAAGGTCTTTCAAGCGCTCATTCTTAGGAACGGAAGCTGCCGGTTACATCGGTAAGGTCCAGGCTGCGTCGGAGGTGAGTATATCAATATTTTTTATTTTTATTCTTTATTTTACACATTAATATGGATCCCAGGGCCTGAAGGAGAGTTTCCTCTCCTTCAGACCCTGGGAACCATACAGGATACCTTCCGATATTTGGTGTCCCATTGACTTGTATTGGTATCGGGTATCGGTATCGGCGATATCCGATACTTTTCGGGTATCGGCCGATAATATCCGATACCGATACTTTCAAGTATCGGACGGTATTGCTCAACACTAATCACAGGCCCTTGGGAAAGAAGGTCCAGAAGATCCAGAAGGACCCAAGAGTCTGAGATGGACAGCATCCTCAGCCATGAAAACCATGGTCTCCTCGGCCAGAAGGGGGCTATCAAGATTACCCTCACCTCATCCTCCGACTCTTCCTCAGGACTGCTGGAATCAGGGCCATACACGGGAAGGCGTATACTAGGTGGTAATCCCAAGGTATCATGATGGCATCTAGAGCAACCAGGTTTCCCAGGGGATCTATTGAACAGAAGGTGTCGACTTTCTGTTTTTTGCTGTTTGCGAACCGGTCTATGGCTGGATAACCCAATGTTTTTACAATTTGATTGAACACTGACTGCTTGAATTCCCACTCGCCCTGTCTTAGCTGGGTTCAGCTCAGGAAATCCGCTGTTTGGTTCTCTGACCCCTTTATGTGTAGTGCTGACAGAGAATTCAAGCTGTTTTCGGCAATCTGAAAAATGGACTCTGTTACCTCCATCAGAGAGTGGGATCTGGTGCCCCCTGATGATTTAGATAGACCACTACTATTTGATTGTCCGAGAATATTTTCACATGGTGGGACTGGAGAGAGCTCAAAAAGTGTATCAGAGCGAACTTTACAGCTAGCTCCTTCATATTTGAGAATACCGATCTTAATTGCCCTTTCCAAACTCCTTGGGCTAATTGGCCGTTCAGGTGAGTCCCCCACCCCCTTAGACTTGCGTCTGTAGTCAAGATTTGAGAAATTGGCCATGTCCAGGGGAACACCCCGAATTAAGTTGTCTGTGTTCGTCCGCCAGCGAGAGGACTGTTTCTGATGATATATTTAATCGCTCTTCTAAATTCCCTCTTAGAGAATTTTCTGCTGCCAATATTTCCCACTGCAATTTTCTGGAATGAACCTGAGCCCAATGAACAGCCGGGATACATGAAGTCATTGTACCTAGGAGCGACATAGCTTTCAGCAGAGTAGTAGAGGGGAAGGCTATCGCTTGAGTTGCCAGTTCTGCCATATTTTGGATCTTCCGATCCGGGAGGCGGCATTCCTGATTGTTTGAGTCCAGTAATATGCCCAAATACTCCTGTACTTAACTTGGCATGATCTTGGATTTTTGCAAGTTTAGCAGCAAACCTAAGTTGTCAAAGCCGTCATGACCCTGTCTAGTTGGTCTCTGCAGTGACGAGGGGAATTGCATATTATTAGAAGATCGTCCAGGTATGGGACTATAAAAATATTTTGTTCCTCAAGTGGGCCATCACCTCCGCCACTATCTTGGTGAAGACTCTCAGGGTGATAGCTAAACCGAATGGTAGAGCCCTGAATTGGAAAAGCTTTATCTCCCCTTGAATCATGAATGCCACCCTGAGGAATTTGCGATAATCCATGTGGATGGGGACATGCTAGTATGCGTCCTTTAAGTCTAACAGTCATAAAACAGGAGGGAAACAGCATTTTAACTGCTAATTTTATTGTCTCCATTTTTGAAGGACTCTACATGTAAACATTAGTTCAGGTTTTTTAGATTTACAATTGTCCTGAAAGTCCCATCCGGTTTCCTCCTTAGGAAAAGAGGAGAGTAAAAACCATTGCCTTTTTCTTGACGGGGGACCTCTTGGAGAACGTTATTTTCCTCTAGGCCCAGAATTTTCTGTTGAAGGGCCAGCTGCTATTCTTTTGAGGATCTTTGGGGAGTCACTATGAGGGATGGGGAGGGAGTAAAGGAACCTTTGTTTTAGTCCTGATTTTATTATGCCTAGAATCCATGTGCTGCTGGATATTTCTTCCCAGGCTGGGAGAAAGAAAGATAACCTTCCCCCCACCCGGGGAACACCCTCATTGGGATTGTCTTTTGGAGGTACTGGGCTTTTGTTCTTTTTATCCCCCCATCCGTCCCGGGGACTTTTGAGATGCTTCCTGTTACCGAATCTCCTACTTCGAAAGGACCGTTTGTAGTAGTAACCGGAGAGATTAGGGAAAGATTTCTCTTTATCTCCAGCTTTATCTAAAATATCGTCCAGCATGGGCCCGACCAGGAACTCTCCTTTGCAGGGGATAGAACACAATTTCGATTTAGTTTGAAGATACCCCGGCCAAGTCTTAAGCCACAAAGCCCGCCTAGCTGCATTAAAAAAAGAAGCTGACCTAGCGGCTAGTCTGACAGAATCCGCGGATGCGTCTGCCAAAAATGCTGCCGCCTCCCTCATTATAGGAACAGTGTTTAAGATTGTCTCTCTAGGGGTCTTGTCTTTCAGCTGTTTCTAGTTGATCTAGCCAGATCATTAAAGCCCTAGCTGTATAAGTGGCGGCAATTGCAGGCTTTAGTCCACCCCCAGCGGACTCCCAGGAACCTTTTTAAAAAAAAATCCGGCTTTGTGTCCATGGGGTCTTTTAACGTTCCCATATCATCGAAAGGAAGTGAAAATTTTTTTGAGGCTTTGGAGATAGCCACATCTAATTTTGGGGCTTTTTCCCAGAATGAACACATTGGGTCTTCAAAGGGGTATTTTCTTTAGGGGATGAGAAGGCCCTTTTTTTCTGTTTTTTCCATTCTTTTTTAATTAACTCTTGGACTTTCTCGTTCAATGGATATGACCTCCTGGTTTATTGTTCAAGCCCGCTAAACATTTTATCTTGAACGGTTTTCTTGGGCCGGGGGTCCACGAGACCCATGGTGGATCTAATGGTTTTAACTAAATTATTTGTTTCCCCTATTGGAAAACAGCACCGACCATCCTTGGAAGAAGATGACGAGGAATAAGAGGGTGAGCTAGCAGACTCTGATTCACTTATATTCCCTGAGCTACTGGTCTCAGAATCAGGGGAATTATGCCTAGTTTTCTGCCGTGTTTTCCCCAACCTCTGTAGGGATTTATAGGGAATCTGTCACCTACTTTTTCATATATAGGATTCGGCCACCACCACCAGGTGTTTATCTACAGCATTATGTAATGCTGTAGATAAGCCCCTGATGTAACCTGAAAGATAAGAAAAACAAGTTATATTATACTCACCTGGGGGGGCAGTCCGGTCCGATGGGCGTCGTGGTCCAGGTCTGGCGCCTCCCATCTTCATGCGATGACGTCCACTTCAAAGTACTGCAATGCGCAGGTGCCGGGAAGGTCCGAGAAGCCCAGCGCCTGCACACTGCAGTACTTTGCTCCGCCCTCAACAGGGAAAATAAAGTACGCCTGCACAGGAGGCGTGACAGGAAGCAAGGAAGAGGACGTCATCGCATGAAGATGGGAGGCGCCAGACCCGGACTGCAATGCCCATCGGACCGGACTGCCCCACGGGTGAGTAAAATATAACTTGTTTTTCTTATCTTTCAGGTTACATCGGGGGCTTATCTACAGCATTACAGAATGCTGTAAATAAGCCCCTGATGGCAGTGGCCGAAGCTTATATATGAAAAAGTAGGTGACAGATTCCCTTTAAGGGAGTCCTCCACCTGACTTTTAATTAAAGATGAGGTCTGAAGCAACGTTCGGATACTCTTCGCAAATCGTTTGCTCAATACAAGAGCTGCAAAGCCTCTTCCCCCAAGGGGCGGGTAGATCCTCTGCACATAGCGCACATATGCTATGTTTAGTCTTGGTGGTACACTTCTTCCCCTATAAGACAAGAGGAATAGGCCCTAATTATAAAGTGACTTTCTCAAAGTTCACTTACCATCCCAGCAGAAATGGAAGGATACTGGATACAGGGAGGGACCCTTTATCCGAAGATGGATTTTCTTTCCCACTGATGACCATGCTGGGCTTCTTACTGTGTTGACAGCCTGAGCGGTTGCTGCATCTGTGGGAAGGATCCTTCTCCATCCGTTTTCTCTGCTGCCGTGGCTGCTGCTGCCGCGACTCCTACTGCTGAAGGCTTGGCCTGGAGAAAGCAACCTGACTGGGAGAATGACCCAGAGGGCCCTGCTCTTCTGGGAGCTCCTGGTCGCTCATATCGGTAAGGATGTAGACGCACTGTGAAGCACCCACCCGGAGTCTGAAATGATTAAGAAGCTGCTCAAGGACGCTGCATGCCTCAATTACAGTGTTCCCAGTAATGCAATGTGCGCCTGACGTCATTGGGACCTCGCACATGCGCAGTACTGGATTTCCGAGTAAGCCATAGCGGTCGCAACCTCCCGTGTGAGCTCCGGAAACTGCAGCTGCAGAAGCACAGGGAGAGGTGGTCTTCGTTCCTTCTTCCGCCACCTCTCCCCGCACACCCTCAAGGGCCCGCTGACCCTGGCGGTGATGCTTCAGAAAACCACCCCAGTTGAGGCAGGGGGTCCCCTGCCTGAATCAAACTGACTGGCCCCGCAATGCCATGGTGATCAGACGTACGCCAAATAACTGCATGGTTCCCCCGGGACAGGAAACCAACTGATGCGGAAGAGGGGTACCGCCTTTTTATCTGTAAGTTTCCTGTCCCGGCAGGGCGAATCCCCTCTCTCCGTGGTGCCGTCATGGGGGGAGAGAGAAATAAAGAACATTTAACTTTTTTCACAAAAAAATTATTCAGATACAATTTTCTTATTTTGACAAGGGTAACAAGAAAAAATGGACCCAAAAATGTGGTGTGTAATATCTCCTCAGCATGCCGATACCCCGTATGACTTTTTGAATGCAAAATTTGCTGAAACAATTGGTGGATGCCATGTCATGTTTGGAGAGCCTCTGATGTGCCTAAACGGTGAAAATCCCCCACAAGTGACTCCATTTTGGAAACTAGACCTCTTGGGGAACTGATCTAAATGTGTGGTGAGCACATTGAACACCCAGGTGCTTCACATAAGTTTATAACTTTGAGCCATGAAAATAATAAAATCACCTTTTTCCCACACAAAAAAATGTCATTTTAGACCCAACTTTTGCATTTTCTTAAGGGTACCAGGAGAAATTGAACCATACAATTTGTAGTGCAATTTCTCCTGAGTACGCTAATACCCCATATGAGGGAGAAAATTGCTGTTTGGGTGCACGGCAGGGAAGTAGCATCATTTGACTTTTTGAATGTAAAATTTCCTGGAATCAATTGCAGAAGTCATGTCCCATTTGGAGAGACCCTAATGTGCCTAAACAGTGGAATCCCTCCCAAGTGACCCCATTTTGGAAACTAGACCCCTCAAGGAATGTACTTAGATGTGTGGTGAGCACCTTGAACACACAGGTGCTTCACAGAACTTTATAACATTGAGCGGGGAAAATAAGAAAAATCAT
The DNA here is from genome assembly GCF_051348905.1 of Ranitomeya variabilis. NCBI lineage: Eukaryota > Metazoa > Chordata > Amphibia > Anura > Dendrobatidae > Ranitomeya > Ranitomeya variabilis. The sequence goes on along the minus strand of NC_135233.1, from coordinate 790,311,628 downwards.
TTTGCTCACAAAATTTTTTATTTTGGCCCCACATTTTACATTTTCTCAAGGGTGACCGGACAAATTGCACCATACAATTTGTTGTGCAATTTTACCTGAGTACGCCGATCCCCCATATGTGGGGGAATACTATTTCAGAGGCACAGTGCAAAGCTCAGAAGGGAAGAGGAGCCATATTGGAGTTCAGATTTTGCTGGAATGGTTTGAGGGTGCCATGTCACATTGGCAAAGCCCCTTAGGTGTCAGAACAGAAACCCCTTATATGTGAACTGATTTTACAAACTACATTCCCAAATTAATTAATCTAGGTCAGTGATATTTTTCAGGCACAGTGCAAAGCTCAGAAGGGCCATACTATAGTGCAGATTTTACTGTTATGTTTGGGGATGCCATGATCCACTAGGAGAGCCCGAGTTGCCTGAAGAGCAGAAGCCCCTCATATGACCCAATTTTACAAACTACACCTCTCAACAAATTCATCTAGGGGTGCAGTAATCATATTGATACCACGGGTGTGTCACAGAATTTTATACCATTGGGCAGTAAAGAAAAAATAACATTTTTACCACCAAAATTTTGTTTTAGCCCCAAATTTAACATTTTCACACAAGTGGGTAAAAAATATAGTTCTTACCGATAACGGTATTTCTCTGAGCCCATGACGGCACCACGGAGAGAGGGGTTCCGCCCATCAAGGACAGGAAACCTACAGATAAAAAGGCGGTACCTCTCTCCCGCATCAGTTGTTTACTAGAGAATGATGGGAGACTAAGGAACAGATTCTTACTTATAACATTACTTAAACTATATTTGAGATACCGCGTGACTATTCAGGTAATTAGCATAAGGCACTATATTAATGTGCACACCCAAAAGTGAAGGGAGGGAATGTACGGGTGCCGTCATGGGCTCAGAGAAATACCGTTATCGGTAAGAACTATATTTTTCTCTGACGCCCATGACGGCACCACGGAGAGATTTGCAGAGATTGTACATTCAGGGAAGGACCACCGCTTTCAGAACCCTTTTACCAAAAGTCAGGTCTGAAGAGGAGATAAGGTCCAATCTATAGTGCCTATAGAATGTAGATGGTGAAGACCAGGTAGCAGCTCTACATATCTGGTCAATTGAAGCTCTGGCCTTCTCCGCCCAAGAGGTTGCTACTGCTCTCGTTGAGTGAGCCTTGACATCTCCCGGGACGGGCACCCCACTTGATGAATATGATAGGCTGATGGCGTCCATGATCCATCTTGCCAAAGTGGCTTTGGAGGCTTTTTTCCCCTTCAGGGGACTCTGAAAACACACAAAAAGAGAGGCGTCCTCCCTACTCTCTCTGGTGGCTTCTATGTAATGCCTAAGGCATCTCCTAACGTCTAACGTATGTAAGGACTCTTCCTCTTTGTTTTTAGGGTTGAGACAAAAGGAGGGAAGAGATATCCCCTGAGTTCTGTTGAATCGGGTTGCCACTTTCGGGAGGTATGCTGGATCTACCTTGAGAACAACCCTATCTTCCAAGAACTGGGTGTAAGGAGGGTTAGCCGATAGGGCCTGTATGTCGCTAACTCTACGAGCCGAGGTGAGGACGACCAGCAGGGATGTTTTGAGGGATAGGATTTTCAATGTAATATCTGCTAAGGGCTCAAAGGGAGGCTGAGTCAGGGCTTTAAGGACTAAATTTAAATCCTATTGAGGGGTAACTCTTACAGGAAGAGGTCTCGATCTCCCTGCTGCCCTAATAAACCTGGAAACCCACCTATTTCCTGCCAAATCGTAGTTAAACAGGGCTCCCAAAGCTGCTACATGGACCTTTAACCCCTTTCTGTCATTGGACGTACTATTCCGTCCATGTGGGGTGGGCCCTACTTCCCAAGGACGGAATAGTACGTCCAGCGCGATCGGCCACGCTCACGGGGGGAGCGCGGCCGATCGCGGCCGGGTGTCAGCTGCCTATCGCAGCTGACATCCGGCGCTATGTGCCAGGAGCGGTCATGGACCGCCCCCGGCACATTAACCCCCGGCACACCGCGATCAAACATGATCGCGGTGTGCCAGCGGTATAGGGAAGCATCGCGCAGGGAGGGGGCTCCCTGCGGGCTTCCCTGAGACCCCCGCAGCAACAAGATGTGATCGCGTTGCTCCGAGGGTCTCCTACCTCCTTCCTCGCTGCAGGTCCCGGATCCAAGATGGCCGCGGCATCCGGGTCCTGCAGGGAGGGAGGTGGCTTACCGAGTGCCTGCTCAGAGCAGGCGCTGGTAAGCCTGCAGTGCTCTAAGTCAGATCGGTGATCTGACAGAGTGCTGTGCAATCTGTCAGATCACCGATCTGTGATGACCCCCCTGGGACAAAGTAAAAAAGTTTAAAAAAAAATTTCTACATGTGTAAAAAAAAAATAAAAAAAATTTTTCTAAATAAAGAAAAAAAATATATATATTATTCCCATAAATACATTTCTTTATCTAAATAAAAAAAACAAACAATAAAAGTACACATATTTAGTATCGCCGCGTCCGTAACGACCCAACCTATAAAACTGTCCCACTAGTTAACCCCTTCAGTAAACACCGTAAGAAAAAAAAAAAACGAGGCAAAAAAACAACGCTTTATTATCATACCGCCGAATAAAAAGTGGAATAAAACGCGATCAAAAAGACAGATATAAATAACCATGGTACCGCTGAAAGCGTCATTTCGTCCCGCAAAAAAAGAGCTGCCATACAGCATCATCAGCAAAAAAATAAAAAAGTTATAGTCCTCAGAATAAAGCGATGCCAAAATAATTCTTTTTTCTATAAAATAGTTTTTATCGTATAAAAGCGCCAAAACATAAAAAAATGATATAAATGAGATATCGCTGTAATCGTACTGACCCGAAGAATAAAACTGCTTTATCAATTTTACCAAACGCGGAACGGTATAAACGCCTCCCCCAAAAGAAATTCATGAATAGCTGGTTTTTGGTCATTCTGCCTCACAAAAATCGGAATAAAAAGCGATCAAAAAATGTCACGTGCCCGAAAATGTTACCAATAAAAACGTCAACTCGTCCCGCAAAAAACAAGACCTCACATGACTCTGTGGTCTCAAATATGGAAAAATTATAGCTCTCAAAATATGGTAACGCAAAAAATATTTTTTGCAATAAAAAGTGTCTTTCAGTGTGTGACGGCTGCCAATCATAAAAATCCCCTAAAAAACCCGCTATAAAAGTAAATCAAACCCCCCTTCATCACCCCCTTAGTTAGGGAAAAATTAAAAAAACGTATTTATTTCCATTTTCCCATTAGGGCTAGGGTTAGGGTTAGGGCTAGGGTTAGGGCTAGGGTTAGGATTAGGGTTAGGGCTAGGGTTAGGGTTGGGGCTAGGGTTAAGGCTACAGTTAGGGTTGGGGCTAAAGTTAGGGTTGGGGCTAAAGTTAGGGTTTGGATTACATTTACAGTTGGGAATAGGGTTGGGATTAGGGTTAGGGGTGTGTCTGGGTTAGAGGTGTGGTTAGGGTTACCGTTGGGATTAGGGTTAGGGGTGTGTTTGCATTAGAGTTTCAGTTATAATTGGGGGGTTTCCACTGTTTAGGCACATCAGGGGCTCTCCAAACGCGACATGGCGTCCGATCTCAATTCCAGCCAATTCTGCGTTGAAAAAGTAAAACAGTGCTCCTTCCCTTCCGAGCTCTCCCGTGTGCCCACACAGGGGTTTACCCCAACATATGGGGTATCAGCGTACTCAGGACAAATTGGACAACAACTTTTGGGGTCCAAGTTCTCCTGTTACCCTTGGGAAAATACAAAACTGGGGGCTAAAAAAAAATTTTGTGGGAAAAAAAAGGATTTTTTATTTTCACGGCTTTGCGTTATAAACTGTAGTGAAACACTTGGGGGTTCAAAGCTCTCACAAAACATCTAGATAAGTTCCTTGGGGGGTCTAGTTTCCAATATGGGGTCACTTGTGGGAGTTTCTACTGTTTAGGTACATTAGGGGCTCTGCAAACGCAATGTGACGCCTGCAGATTAATCCATCTAAGTCTGCATTCCAAATGATGCTCCTTCCCTTCGGAGCTCTGCCATGCGCTCAAACGGTGGTTCCCCCCCACATATCAGGAATCAGCGTACTCAGGACAAATTGGACAACAATATTTAGGGTCCAATTTCTCCTGTTACCCTTGGAAAAGTACAAAACTGGGGGCTAAAAAATAATTTTTGTGGAAATTTTTTTTTTTTTTATTTGCACGGCTCTGCGTTATAAACTGTAGTGAAACACTTGGGGGTTCAAAGCTCTCACAACACATCTAGATGAGTTCCTTAGGGGGTCTACTTTCCAAAATGGTGTCACTTGTGGGGGGTTTCTACTGTTTAGGTACATTAGGGGCTCTGCAAACGCAATGTGACGCCTGCTGTTGTGAATTCTGCTCTTGGGCTCCCTCCGGTGGTTGTAAGTGGTAGCGCTGCTGTCTCTGAATCGCAGCATTTATCAGGTGTGTTCACTTTGTGCAATTTTGACTGGGCTATTTAGTCTTGCTTCACCCTTTAGTCAGTGCCAGTTGTCCATTGTTCTTGGAGGATTCACATCCCTGCCTGGTCTCTTCTGCTTTGCAGTTCATTTCTTCAAAGATAAGTTCTGGCCTTGATTTTGCTGTCCACATGCTGTGGTCTTATTGTTCAGTTCTTTTCTATGTTTTGTCTTGTCCAGCTTGGTCTGTATAAGGATTTTTTTAGCCAAGCTGGTATCTCTGGAGATGCAGATATACCCTCCATATCTTTAGTTAGATGTGGAGATTTTGTATTTTCTGTGGTGGATATTTTCTAGTGTTTTAATACTGACCGCATAGTACTCTGTCCTATCCTTTCTATTTAGCTAGAAGTGGCCTCCTTTGCTAAATTCTCATTTCAGTCTGTGTATGTTTTTCCCTCTCCTCTCACAGTCAATATTTGTGGGGGGCTGCCTATCCTTTGGGGATTTTCTCTGAGGCAAGATAGTTTTCCCTTTTCTATCTCTAGGGGTAATTAGTCCCCCGGTTGTGTCGAGATGTCTAGGGAGCGCTAGGTACATTCCACGGCTACTTCTAGTTGCGGTGTTAGGTTCAGGGTCTGCGGTCAGTACAGGTACCACCTTCTCCAGCGTACTTCTCATGCTGCTCCTAGGCCACCAGATCATAGAGTACAACTGGCCAACAATGAGTTAACCGTATCTCAGAAGAAGGGAAGGAAAGTGCTGAGTCATTTTTTTTTCTGTAGTCTGTTGTGGTTTTTTTTTTCTCTTCCCTCTTTACCTCTGGGTGGCTCAGGAGTTCGGCGCTGGTATGGATGTTCAGGGATTGGCTTCTCGTGTGGATCAACTTGCTGCTGGAGTACAGGGTATTTCTGATTATATCGTTCAGACTCCAGTTTTAGAACCTAGAATTCCAACTCCTGATTTGTTTTTTGGGGATAGGTCCAAATTTCTGAGCTTTAAAAATAACTGTAAACTATTTTTTGCTCTGAAACCCCGTTCCTCTGGTGATCCCATCCAGCAGGTTAAAATTGTTATATCTCTGCTGCGTGGTGACCCCCAGGATTGGGCATTTGCCCTGGAACCTGGGAATCCGGCGTTGTTTAATGTAGACACCTTTTTCCAGGCGCTTGGGTTATTGTATGATGAACCCAATTCAGTGGATCATGCTGAGAAGACCTTGTTGGCCCTGTGTCAGGGTCAAGAAGCGGCAGAATCATATTGCCAGAAGTTTAGAAAATGGTCTGTACTGACTAAATGGAATGAGGATGCCTTGGCGGCAATCTTCAGAAAGGGTCTTTCTGAATCCGTTAAAGATGTTATGGTGGGGTTCCCCACGCCTGCTGGTCTGAGTGATTCTATGTCTCTGGCCATTCAGATTGATCGGCGCTTGCGCGAGCGCAGAGTTGTGCACACTATGGCATTGTCTTCCGAGCGGAGTCCTGAGCCTATGCAGTGTGATAGGATTGTGTCTAGAGCTGAACGACAAGGATTCAGACGTCAGAATAGGTTGTGTTTTTACTGCGGCGATTCTGCTCATGTTATTTCTGATTGCCCTAAGCGAACCAAGAGAATCGCTAGTTCTGTTACCATCAGTACTGTACAACCTAAATTTCTGTTATCTGTGACCCTGATTTGCTCATTATCGTCATTTTCTGTCATGGCATTTATGGATTCAGGCGCCGCTCTAAACTTAATGGACTTAGAATTTGCCAGACGTTGTGGTTTCCCCTTGCAGCCTTTGCAGAGTCCTATTCCTTTGAGGGGCATTGATGCTACACCGTTGGCTAAAAATAAACCTCAGTTTTGGACACAGCTGACCATGTGCATGGCGCCAGCCCATCGGGAGGATTGTCGTTTTCTGGTATTGCATAATTTGCATGATGCTATTGTGCTGGGTTTCCCATGGTTACAGGTGCATAACCCGGTATTAGATTGGAATTCTATGTCTGTGACTAGTTGGGGTTGTCAGGGGATTCATGGTGACGTTCCTGTGATGTCAATTGTCTCCTCCCCCTCTTCTGAAATTCCTGAGTTTTTGTCAGATTTCCAGGATGTATTAAATGAGCCCAAGTCCAGTTCCCTTCCACCGCATAGGGACTGTGATTGTGCTATTGACTTGATTCCAGGCTGTAAGTTCCCTAAGGGCCGACTTTTCAACCTGTCTGTGCCAGAACATACCGCCATGTGGAGCTATGTTAAGGAGTCCTTGGAGAAGGGGCATATTCGGCCATCTTCTTCACCATTGGGAGCAGGTTTTTTTTTTGTTGCCAAAAAAGATGGCTCCTTGAGACCCTGTATTGATTATCGCCTCTTGAATAAGATCACGGTCAAATTCCAATACCCTTTGCCTTTGCTTTCTGATCTGTTTGCTAGGATTAAGGGGGCTAGTTGGTTTACTAAGATTGACCTTCGAGGGGCATATAATCTTGTTCGTATTAAGCAGGGTGACGAATGGAAAACTGCGTTTAATACGCCCGAAGGCCATTTTGAATACCTTGTGATGCCATTCGGACTCTCTAATGCTCCATCTGTGTTTCAGTCCTTCATGCATGATATATTTCGGAATTATCTTGATAAATTCATGATTGTATATTTGGATGATATTTTGATTTTTTCAGATGATTGGGAGTCTCATGTGAAACAATCAGGATGGTATTTCAGATCCTTCGTGATAATGCCTTGTTTGTGAAGGGGTCTAAGTGCCTCTTTGGAGTACAGAAGATTTCTTTTTTGGGCTTCATTTTTTCTCCCTCATCTATAGAAATGGATCCGGTTAAGGTTCAGGCCATTCATGATTGGATCCAGCCCACATCCGTGAAGAGCCTTCAGAAATTTTTGGGCTTTGCTAATTTTTATCGCCGTTTCATTGCCAACTTCTCCAGTGTGGTTAAACCCCTGACCGATTTGACGAAGAAAGGCGCTGATGTGACGAATTGGTCCTCTGCGGCTGTTTCTGCCTTTCAGGAGCTTAAACGCCGATTTACTTCTGCCCCTGTGTTGCGTCAGCCGGATGTTTCTCTTCCTTTTCAGGTTGAGGTTGACGCTTCTGAGATTGGGGCAGGGGCCGTTTTGTCTCAGAGGAATTCTGATGGTTCCTTGATGAAACCGTGTGCCTTCTTTTCTCGAAAGTTTTTGCCTGCGGAACGCAATTATGATGTTGGCAATCGTGAGTTGTTGGCTATGAAGTGGGCATTTGAGGAGTGGCGACATTGGCTTGAGGGGGCCAAGCACCGTATTGTGGTCTTGACCGATCATAAGAATCTGATTTATCTCGAGTCTGCCAAACAGCTGAATCCTAGACAGGCCCGATGGTCCCTGTTTTTCTCCCGTTTTGATTTTGTGGTCTCATATCTTCCGGGTTCTAAGAATGTTAAGGCTGATGCCCTCTCTAGGAGCTTTTTGCCTGATTCTCCTGGGGTCCTTGAGCCGGTCGGTATTCTGAAGGAAGGGGTGATTCTTTCTGCCATCTCCCCTGATTTACGATGGGTTCTTCAGAAATTTCAGGCTGATAAACCTGACCGCTGTCCAGTGGGGAAATTGTTTGTTCCTGACAGATGGACTAATAAAGTGATTTCGGAGGTTCATTGTTCTGTGTTAGCCGGTCATCCTGGGATTTTTGGTACCAGAGATTTGGTTGGTAGGTCCTTTTGGTGGCCTTCTTTGTCACGGGATGTGCGTTCTTTTGTGCAGTCCTGTGGGACTTGTGTGCGGGCCAAGCCTTGCTGTTCCCACGCTAGTGGGTTGCTTTTGCCTTTGCCGGTCCCTGAGAGGCCTTGGACGCATATTTCTATGGATTTTATTTCGCATCCTCCGGTTTCCCAGAGGATGTCAGTTATCTGGGTGGTTTGTGACCGGTTTTCTACGATGGTTCATTTGGTACCTTTGCCTAAGTTGCCTTCCTCTTCTGATTTGGTTCCGTTGTTTTTTCAGCATGTGGTTCGTTTGCATGGCATTCCGGAGAACATTGTGTCCGATAGAGGTTCCCAGTTTGTTTCTAGGTTTTGGCGGGCCTTTTGTGCTAGGCTGGGCATTGATTTGTCTTTTTCTTCCGCATTTCATCCTCAGACAAATGGCCAAACCGAGCGAACTAATCAGACTTTGGAAACTTATTTGAGATGCTTTGTGTCTGCTGATCAGGATGATTGGGTGGCTTTCTTGCCAATGGCCGAGTTTGCCCTTAATAATCGGGCTAGTTCTGCTACCTTGGTTTCACCCTTCTTTTGTAACTAGGGTTTTCATCCTCGTTTTTCTTCAGGGCAGGTTGAGCCTTCTGATTGTCCTGGGGTGGACTCTGTGGTTGATAGGTTGCAGCAAATTTGGGCTCATGTTGTTGACAATTTGGTGTTGTCTCAGGAGGGGGCTCAGCGTTTTGCTAACCGTCGTCGGTGTGTTGGTTCCCAGCTTCGGGTTGGGGATTTTGTCTGGTTGTCTTCCCGTCATGTCCCTATGAAGTTTTCTTCCCCTAAGTTTAAGCCTCGGTTTATTGGCCCTTATAGAATTTCTGAGATTATCAATCCAGTGTCTTTTCGTTTGGCCCTTCCAGCCTCTTTTTCCATCCATAATGTTTTTCATAGATCTTTGTTGCGGAAATATGTGGTGCCCGTTGTTCCCTCTGTTGATCCTCCTGCCCCGGTATTGATTGATGGGGAGTTGGAGTATGTGGTTGAGAAGATTTTGGATTCTCGTTTTTCGAGGCGGAGGCTTCAGTATCTTGTCAAATGGAAGGGTTATGGCCAGGAGGATAATTCTTGGGTTGTTGCCTCCGATGTTCATGCTGATGATTTGGTTCGTGCCTTTCATTTGGCTCGTCCGGATCAGCCTGGGGGCTCTGGTGAGGGTTCGGTGACCCCTCCTCAAGGGGGGGGTACTGTTGTGAATTCTGCTCTTGGGCTACCTCCGGTGGTTGTAAGTGGTAGGGCTGCTGTCTCTGAATCGCAGCATTTATCAGGTGTGTTCACTTTGTGCAATTTTGACTGGGCTATTTAGTCTTGCTTCACCCTTTAGTCAGTGCCAGTTGTCCATTGCTCCTGGAGGATTCACATCCCTGCCTGGTCTCTTCTGCTTTGCAGTTCATTTCTTCAAAGATAAGTTCTGGCCTTGATTTTGCCGTCCACATGCTGTGGTCTTATTGTTCAGTTCTTTTCTATGTTTTGTCTTGTCCAGCTTGGTCTGTATAAGGATTTTTTTAGCCAAGCTGGTATCTCTGGAGATGCAGATATACCCTCCATATCTTTAGTTAGATGTGGAGATTTTGTATTTTCTGTGGTGGATATTTTCTAGTGTTTTAATACTGACCGCATAGTACTCTGTCCTATCCTTTCTATTTAGCTAGAAGTGGCCTCCTTTGCTAAATTCTCATTTCAGTCTGTGTATGTTTTTTCCCTCTCCTCTCACAGTCAATATTTGTGGGGGGCAGCCTATCCTTTGGGGATTTTCTCTGAGGCAAGATAGTTTTCCCTTTTCTATCTCTAGGGGTAATTAGTCCTCTGGCTGTGTCGAGATGTCTAGGGAGCGCTAGGTACATTCCACGGCTACTTCTTTTTTGTGTTAGGTTCAGGGTCTGCGGTCAGTACAGGTACCACCTTCTCCAGCGTACTTCTCATTCTGCTCCTAGGCCACCAGATCATAACAGCCTGCAGACCATTCCATCTAAGTCTGCATTCCAAATGGCGCTCCTTCCCTTCCGAGCCCTCCCATGCACCCAAACGGTGGTTCCCCCCCACATATGGGGTATCAGCGCACTCAGGACAAATTGGACAACAACTTTGGGGGTCCAATTTCTCCTGTTACCCTCGGAAAAATACAAAACTGGGGGCTAAAAAATAATTTTTGTGGGAAAAAATTTTTGTTTTACTTTTACAGCTCTGCATTATAAACTTCTGTGAAGCCCTTGGTGGGTCAAAGTGCTCACCACACATCTAGATAAGTTCCTTAGGGGGTCTACTTTCCAAAAAGGTGTCATTCGTGGGGGGTTTAAATGTTTAGGCACATCAGTGGCTCTCCGAACGCAACATGGCGTCCCATCTCAATTCCTGTCAATTTTGCATTGAAAAGTCAAATGGCGTTCCTTCCCTTCCGAGCTCTCCCATGCGCCCAAACAGTGGTTTACCCCCACATTTGGGGTATCAGCGTACTCAGGACAAATTGTACAACAACGTTTGGGGTCCATTTTCTCCTGTTACCCTTGGTAAAATAAAACAAATTGGAGCTGAAGTAAATTTTTTTGTGAAAAAAAGTTAAATGTTCATTTTTATTTAAAATTCCAAAAATTACTGTGAAATACCTGAAGGGTTAATAAACTTCTTGAATGTGGTTTTGAGCACCTTGAGGGGTGCAGTTTTTAGAATGGTGTCATACTTGGGTATTTTCTAGCATATAGACCCCTCAAAATGACTTCAAATGAGATGTGGTCCCTAAAAAAAAATGGTGTTGTAAAAATGAGAAATTGCTGGTCAACTTTTAACCCTTATAACTCCCTAACAAAAAAAAATTTTGGTTCCAAAATTGTGCTGATGTAAAGTAGACATGTGGGAAATGTTACTTATTAAGTATTTTGTGTGACATATCTCTGTGATTTAATTGCATAAAAATTCAAAGTTGGAAAATTGTGAAATTTTCAAAATATTCGCCAAATTTCTGTTTTTTTCACAAATAAACGCAGGTAATATCAAATAAATTTTACCACTATCATGAATTACAATATGTCACGAGAAAACAGTGTCAGAATCACTGGGATCCGTTGAAGCGTTCCAGAGTTATAACCTCATAAAGGGACAGTGGTCAGAATAATAAAAATTGGCCCGGTCCATAACGTGCAAACCACCCTTGGGGGTAAAGGGGTTAAGGTACTAGTAGCCAGACCGATTTCCAACCCGTTTTGGAGGAACTCCAATATGGATTTGAGAGGGACTCCCTCACCCATTTTAACACCTGAGGCCGAAAGAATTTGTTCCATATTTTCCCATATTGTTTGGTTGTAGCTGGTTTCCTACTTTGTAGTAGGGTAGATACCAGACCTGGAGAAAATCCTCTGCTTTCTAGTAGCTTCCTCTCAAAAGCCAGGCTGTCAAGTGTAAGCTGGCTATTTGCGGATGATGAACTGGGCCCTGGGAGAGGAGATTTGGAAGATCTGGAAGTACCCACGGATCGGAGATTGACATTCTCATCATCCAAGAGAACCAAGGCCTCTTCGGCCAGAACGGGGCTATTAAGATCACATGAGCCCCGTCCTCCCGAATCTTCCTCAGCACCGCCGGAATCAGAGAAATTGGGGGAAATGCATAAGCTAGTTGATGGGACCATGGGATCAGGAACGCATCCAATGACACTGGGTTCCCCAATGGGGTTATGGAGCAAAACGTGTTTACTTTTTTGTTCAGGTTGTTTGCAAAAAGGTCTATGCTCGGAACCCCCCATTTCTCCGTGATTTGGGTGAACACCGATTGATTTAGTTCCCATTCCCCCTGCTTTAGACGGGAACGACTCAGAAAGTCTGCTTTGTGATTGTCCACCCCTTTTATGTGAAGGCCTGACAGGGAAAGAAGGTTGTTTTTGGCTATGTGGAATATTGACCTGGTTACCTCCAGAGTGAGTACCCCCCTGATGATTCAGGTAAGCTATCACTACCCTGTTGTCTGACATGATCCTGACATGGTGGGAGTGAAGAGGCCCTAGGAACCCTAGTAGTGAAAATTTGACTGCCAGTAGTTCTTTCATGTTGGAAGAGGTTTGTTTCAGAATTGGAGGCCAGATACCTTGGGCTAAGAGGTCGTTCAGATGAGCCCCCCACCCGCTGGGGCTTGCATCCGTGGTTACTATTTTGGAAATCGGAGTTACCCACGGGACCCCTCGAGAAAGATTGTTTTGTGATGTCCACCAGTTTAGTGACCGAGTTGTGTGCGGAGATAAAGCGAACCGACCTTCTAAATTCCCTTCTAGAGGGACCTGATCCGACAAGATTTGCCACTGAAGGTCCCTCGTATGAAGTTAAGCCCATTGGACTGCGGGGATGCATGAAGTCATGGATCCCAAGAGGGACATGGCTTGGCGGAGGGTTATGGAGGGGAGAGTTTGCATCCTGGTTACCAGCCCCACTATTTTTTGTGTAGCTTTTCTGCTGGAAGGCGGCATTCTTGTTTTATGGAGTCTAAAGTGAGACCCAGATATTCTAGGATTTGGGATGGTAGCAACCTTGATTTTTTTAAGTATATCAACCATCCCATATTTTCTAGAGAGCGCATTATAAATTCCAGCTGTTTGCTGCAGTGTTGGGGCGAGGTGCCGATTACCAGGAAGTCATCTAATTATGGCACTATCAGCGTGTCCTGCTCCCTCAGGTGCGCCATTACCTCTGCGACTAGTTTAGTGAAAACTCTTGGTGCTATGGCTAGCCCGAAAAGGGAGAGCTGAAAATTGAAAGTGGTATAACACCCCCCCGATGTGAACAGCTATCCTGAGAAACTTTTGGTAATCTCTGTGGATGGGGACGTGATAGTATGCGTCCTTCAGGTCCAGGACTACCATGAAACACCGGGGAAACAGCATTTTTATAGTTTCCATCTTGAAAGCCTGGATCTCCAGGTATTTGTTTAGTTTCTTCAAATTTATGATAGTCCTGTAAGACCCGTCCGTTTTTTTCCTCAGGAACAGAGGGGAATAATAACCTTGCCCTTTTTCTTGAGGGGGAACCTCCAGAAGAACCCCCTTGTTTACCAGTCCCAAGACCTCATTTTCCAGAGCTAGCTGCTCTTCCTCTGAAGACCTCAGCGATGTTACCATGAAGGAGGGACGAGGGAGTTTGAGGAATGGCATTTTCAGTCCTGACTTTATTATGTTTAGAATCCACGGACTGCTGGTAATCTTTTCCCAGGCCGAGAGAAAGAGGGACAGTCTTCCCCCCACCTGGGGCAAGCCTTCATTCGGGAGGTTTTTTATTGTCACTGGGGCTTTTATTGAATAAAAACCCTTTACTCTTGTTTCTTTTACCTTCCCATTTATCTTGGTTTTTCCCCGGCTTCCTTCGGAAAAACCTCTTGCTCCGAAAGGGCCTCCTGCAGGAAGGGAACCCTAGGGAAAGAAAAGATTTCTTTTTGTCCCCTGCTTTTTCCAGGATGTCGTCTAAGGTGGGGCCAAATAACAATTCACCCTCACAGGGGATGGTACACAATTTTGATTTTGTTTGTAAGTCCCCCGGCCAACATTTAAGCCAGAGGGCACGTCTAGCCGCCTTAGAAAAAACTGCCGATCTGGCAGCAAGCCTGATTGAGTCGGCGGAGGCGTCTGCCAAGAAAGCGGCTGCCCCCCTTATTACTGTTAAGGTATTTAGAATGGAATCCTGGGAAGATTTCCCTTTTAGTTGGCCCTCTAATTGGTCTAACCAAACCATTAATGACCGAGATGTACACGCGGCAGCAACCGCCGGGTTTAGACCTCCCCCAGCTGCCTCCCAGGAACTTTTGAGAAAAGCGTCTGCTTTTTTGTCCATAGGGTCCTTCAAGACCCCATGTCCTCAAAAGGGAGAGCAAATTTTTTAGATGCCTTAGCTATGGTGACATCCAGTTTAGGGGCTTTTTCCCAGTAGGAGCAGGATTCATCCTCAAAGGGGTAATTTCTTTTTGGTGTTAATAATGCCTTCCTTATGGGTTTTTTCCACTCTTTCTTGATTAATGCAGATATAGCCTCATTAAGAGGAAAAGCTCTCCTCTTTTTTTGCTCAAGACCCCCAAACATGATGTCCTGGACTGATCTTTTTGGGTGGGGGTCTGCGAGCCCCATTGTACTTCTAACTGCTTTAATGAGGCCGTCTGTGTCTTCCAAAGGGAAACAGTTGGGCCCCCCCCATCCCCGGGAAGAGGAGGAAGATGAAGAACTTGAAGAGGAGTTAGATGTGTCTGAGTCCGCGTCATCACTATCCGGACTATTAGACGCAGGAGATGGGGACCTGTGTCTAGACTTCCTCCGTTTTTCCCCCCTTTAGGGATCTAAAGATGTCTTCCCTTTTAAGGTCTTCTGCGAACCCGGGAAGCCCCTCGGATACTGTCTGATGTATACACATGCTACAAAGTCTTTTCTCCCAGGTAACCGGAAGGTCCTCTCTACAAAGGGCGCAAATCCTATGCTTAGATTTTCCTAAGCTCTTCTTCCCCGGTTGGGGATGCTCTGCATCTGTCATCCTTGCTGATGCCGTACTGGATTCCTTGCTGTGCAGGGACCTTTGGCATCCTTTACCGGTGACCTCCTGGTGTCCTTTTTGGGGTCGTCGCTTTTGCTGCTGCTGTTGCGCCGACATTGGTGGCGGTGGTGATTTTTGCCGGGGTGATGCCTCTGGGTCACTCATGTTGCGGCTGCTTCTGCTGCTGCCTACTGCAGTCTGCTGCTGCTGGCCTATAGAAGCGCCTGACCTGGCAATTTTCCCTTTATGCGGCGTTCCCACCGTCTTTTCAAATCCGCGCATGCGCGGTAGCGCTGCTCAGCTCTGCTTAGTAGGCCGGCGCCTGTGCAGCCCGTATTCGCGTGAGAATCGCGTGAGAATCGCGAGATCCCGCGCACGCGCAGACCGGCCCGGCTTTCCAAGATGGTGCCGCGCATCGCGCGCCGAACGCTGCATACCGGAGCCCCCAGATTCCGCAGTCGGCATGCTAACCGCATCACTCCCCCACATGCACAGAGGGACCCCTCTGGATGCTTCCGCAGCCATGTCCGGAGCTGCTGCTGCTGCTCCCATCTTACCTGGGGAGGGGGCTTTGTCCATGCCACCCTCTCCCCTCGCACACCCTTAAAGGCCTACTAGCCCAAGCGGTGGCGCTTCAGGCAACCACATCAGCCGAGGCAGGGGGACCCCCACTGCCTGAGTCGGACCGATTGGACCTGGATTCCCACGACATCTTCCGTCGGTAAGTCTGTAGGTCTCCCATCAAGGACAGGAAACCAACTGATGCGAGAGAGAGGTACTGCCTTTTTATCTGTAGGTTTCCTGTCCTTGATCGGCGGATCCCCTCTCTCCATGGTGCCGTCATGGGCGTCAGAGAAAAATATAGTTCTTACCGATAACGGTATTTCTCTGAGCCCACGACGGCACCACGGAGAGAGGGGATCCGCCCACCAAGGACAGGAAACCTACAGATAAAAAGGCGGTACCTCTCTCCTGCATCAGTTGTTTACTAGAGAACGATGGGAGACTATAAACAGAGACTTGCTTTAACCCCTTAGTGACAGAGCCAATTTGGTACTTAATGACCGAGCCAATTTTTACAATTCTGACCACTGTCACTTTGAGAGGTTATAACTCTGGAACGCTTTATCGGATCCCGCTGATTCTGAGATTGTTTTTTTGTGACATATTGTACTTCAAGTTAGTGGTAACATTTCTTCGGTATTACTTGCGATTATTTATGAAAAAAACGGAAATATGGCGAAAATTTTTAAAATTTTGCAATTTTCAAACTTTGTATTTTTATGCCCTTAAATCAGAGAGATACAGTTAGGTCCAAATATATTTGGACAGAGACAACATTTTTCTAATTTTGGTTATAGACATTACCACAATGAATTTTAAACAAAACAATTCAGATGCAGTTGAAGTTCAGACTTTCAGCTTTCATTTGAGGGTATCCACATTAAAATTGGATGAAGGGTTTAGGAGTTTCAGCTCCTTAACATGTGCCACCCTGTTTTTTTTGCCACCCTAACTGTATGTCACGAAAAATAGTTAATAAATAACATTTCCCACATGTCTACTTTACATCAGCACAATTTTGGAAACAAAATTTTTTTTTGTTAGGGAGTTATAAGGGTTAAAAGTTGACCAGCAATTTCTCATTTTTACAACACCATGTTTTTTTTAGGGACCACATCACCTTTGAAGTCATTTTGAGGGGTCTATATGATAGAAAATAACCAAGTGTGACACCATTCTAAAAACTGCACCCCTCAAGCTGCTCAAAACCACATTCAAGAAGTTTGTTAACCCTTTACGTACTTCACAGGAACTGAAACAATGTGGAAGAAAAAAATGAACATTTAACTTTTTTTTGCAAACATTTTACTTCAGAACCATTTTTTTTAATTTTCACAAGTGTAAAAACAGAAATTTAACCACAAATTTTGTTGTGCAATTTCCCCTGA
The DNA here is from genome assembly GCF_051348905.1 of Ranitomeya variabilis. Taxonomy (NCBI): domain Eukaryota; kingdom Metazoa; phylum Chordata; class Amphibia; order Anura; family Dendrobatidae; genus Ranitomeya; species Ranitomeya variabilis. Next base: position 790,295,020 of record NC_135233.1, on the reverse strand, counting down.
GTACGCCGATACCCCATATGTGGAGGTAAACCACTGTTTGGGCGCACCGCAGAGCTTGGAAGAGAAGGAGTGCCGTTTGACTGTTTCAATGCAGAATTGGCTGGAATTGAGATCGGACGCCATGTCGCCTTTGGAGAGCCCCTGATGTGCCTAAACAGTGGAAACCCCCCACAAGTGACACCATTTTGGAAACTAGACCCCTTAAGGAACTTATCTAGATGTGTGGTGAGCACTTTGAACCCCCAAGTGCTTCACAGAAGTTTATAACATAGAGCCGTGAAAATAAAAAATCGCATTTGTTTTCACAAAAATGATCTTTTTGCCCCCAAATTTTTATTTTCACAAGGGTAACAGGAGAAATTAGACCACAAAAGTTGTTGTGCAATTTCTCCTGAGTACGTTGATACCCCATATTTGGGGGTAAACCACTGTTTGGGCGCACCGCAGAGCTTGGAAGAGAAGGAGTGTCGTTTTACTTTTTTAATGTAGAATTGGCTGGAATTGAGATCGGAGGCTATGTCACGTTTGGAGAGCCCCTGTTGTGCCTAAACAGTGGAAACCCCCCACAAATGACACCATTTTGGAAACTAGACCCCTTAAGGAACTTATCTAGATGTGTGGTGAGCACTTTAAACCCCCAGGTGCTTCACAGAAGTTTATAACGTAGAGCCGTGAAAATAAAAAAATCGCATTTTTTCTACAAAAATGATCTTTTTGCCTCCAAATTTTTATTTTACCAAGGGTAACAGGAGAAAATGGACCCCAGAAGTTGTTGTACAATTTGTCCTCAGTACGCCGACACCCCATATGTGGGGGTAAACCACTGTTTGGGCGCATGGCTGAGCTCGGAAGCAAAGGAGCCCCATTTGACTTTTCAATGCAAAATTGACTGGAATTGAGATCGGACGCCATGTCGCGTTTGGAGAGCCCCTGATGTGCCTAAACAGTAGAAACCCCCCAAAAGTGACCCCATTTTGGAAACTAGACCCCCCATGGAACTTATCTAGATGTGTAGTGAGAACTTTGAATGCCCAAGTGCATCACAGAAGTTTATAATGCAGAGTCGTGAAAATAATTTTTTTTTTTTTAACAAAAAAGATTTTTTAGCCCCCAAGTTTTTATTTTCACAAGGGTAACAAGAGAAATTGGACCCCAAAAGTTGTTGTCCAATTTGTCCTGAGTATGCTGGTACCCCATATGTGGGGGTAAACCACTGTTTGGGCGCATGGCTGAGCTTGGAAGGGAAGGAGCGCCGTTTTTGAATGCAGACTTTGATAGAATTGTCTGCGGGCGTTATGTTGCGTTTGCAGACCCCTAATGTACCTAAACAGTAGAAACCCCCAACAAGTGACCCCATTTTGGAAAATAGACCCCCCAAGGAACTTATCTAGATATGTGGTGAGAACTTTGAATGCCCAAGTGCTTCACAGAAGTTTATAATGCAGAGTAGTGAAAATAAAAAATATATTTTTTTCCCACAAAAAAGATATTTTAGCCCCCAAATTTTTATTTTCACAAGGGTAACAAGAGAAGTTGGACCCCAAAGGTTGTTGTCCAATTTGTCCTGAGTATGCTGGTACCCAATATGTGGGGATAAACCACTGTTTGGGCTCACGGCAGAGCTCGGAAGGGAAGGAGCGCCATTTTGGAATGCAGGCTTTTGATAGAATGGTCTGCGGGCGTTATGTTGCGTTTGCAGAGCCACTGATGTACCTAAACAGTAGAAACCCCCACAAGTGACCCCATTTTGGAAACTAGACCCCCCAAGGAACTTATCTAGATATGTGGTGAGAACTTTGAATGCCCAGGTGCTTCACAGAAGTTTATAATGCAGAGTAGTGAAAATAGAAAATATTTTTTTTTTCCACAAAAAAGATTTTTTAGCCCCCAAGTTTTTATTTTCACAAGGGTAACAAGAGAAATTGTACGCCAATATTTGTTGTCCAATTTGTCCTGAATATGCTGGTACCCCATATGTGGGGGTAAACCACTGTTTGGGCACACGGCAGAGCTCGGAAGAGAAGGAGCGCCATTTTGGAATTCAGACTTTGATAGAATTGTCTGTGGGTGTTATGTTGCGTTTGCAGAGCCCCTGATGTACCTAAACAGTAGAAACCCCCCACAAGTGACCAAATTTTGGAAACTAGACCCCCTAAGGAACTTATCTAGATATGTGGTGAGAACTTTGAATGCTCAATTGCTTCACAGAAGTTTATAATGCAGAGTAGTGAAAATAAAAAAATATTTTTTTTCCCCAAGTTTTTATTTTCACAAGGGTAACAGGAGAAATTGGACCCCAAAAGTTGTTATCCAATTTATCCCGAGTACGCTGATGCCCCATATGTGGGGGTAAACCACTGTTTGGGCGCACGGCAGAGTTCAGAAGGGAGGGAGCACCATTTGACTTTTTTAGCGCAAAATTGGCTGTCGTGTTTGGAGACCCCCTGATGTACCTAAACAGTGGAAACCCCCCAATTCTAACTCCAACCCTAACTCCAACACACCCCTAACCCTAATCTCAACACGATCCATAATCCTAATCACAACCCTAACGATAATCACAACCCTAACCCCAAAACAGCCCTAATCTCAACCCTAACCATAACCCTAATCAAAACCCTAAATCCAACACACCCCTAATCCTAATCTCAACCCTAACCTCAAACCTAACCCTAATCCCAATACACCCCTAACCCTAATCCCAACCCTAACCTTAACCCTAATCCCAACCCTAACCCTAATCCCAACCCTAATCCCAAACGTAACCCTAATCCCAACCCTAATCCCAAACGTAACCCTAATCCCAACCCTAATCCCAAACGTAACCCTAATACCAACCCTAATCCAAACCCTAACCCTAATCCCAACTCTAACCCTAACTTTAGCCCCAACCCTAACTTTAGCCCCAACCCTAACCATAACTTTAGCCCCAACCCTAACCCTAACTCTAATTTTAGCCCCTACCCTAGCCCTAACCCTAACTTTAGCCCCAACCCTAACCCTAAATTTAACCCTAACCCTAGCCCTAACTTTAGCCCCAACCCTAACCCTAAGGCTACTTTTACACTTGCGTCGTGTGGCATCCGTCGCAATCCGTCGTTTTGGACAAAAAACGGATCCTGCAAATGTGCCCACAGGATGCCTTTTTTGCCCATAGACTTGTATTACCGACGGATGGCCACACGTCGCGTCCATCGTGCACTGGATCCGTTGTGTTTTGGCGGACCGTCGTCACAAAAAAAGTTCAATGTAGCCTAAGGCTACTTTCACACTAGTGTCGTACTCGGCCCATCGCAGTGTGTCGGGCCGACGTACCGACGCTAGCGTTGTAAGCGCCGCACAACGGGTGCAGTGGATGCTGTTTTTTCAATGCATCCGCTGCCCCATTGTGAGGTGCGGGGAGGCGGGGGCGGAGTTCCGGCCGCGCATGCGCGGTCGGAAATGGCGGACACGTCGCACAAAAAAAGTTACATGTAGCGTTTTTTTGTGCTGACGGTCCGCCAAAGCACGACGCATCCGTCGCACGACGGATGTGACGTGTGGCAATCCATCGCAATGTGTCGCTAATGCAAGTCAATGGAGAAAAACGCATCCTGCAAGCACTTTTGCAGGATGCGTTTTTTCTCCAACGACGCATTGCGACAGAAGCCAAAAAACGCTAGTGTGAAAGTAGCCTAACCCTAACCCTAGCCCTAACCCTAAATTTAGCCCCAACCCTAACCCTAAATTTAGCCCCAACCCTAACCCTAGCCCTAACCCTAGCCCTAACCCTAACTCTAATTTTAGCCCCAACTCATCTCTCCTGCCGGCCGGCAGATGGCAGCAGATGGCGGGCGCACTGCGCATGCGCCCGCCATTTTCTTTGCAGAGGAAGAAGCCGGCCGGCAAGAGGAGACGCTGGAGGACCCGGGGACACCGGGTGAGTATGATAGGGTCCCCGAATCCCCCTATTTCTCTGTCCTATGATGTGCGATCACATCAGAGGACAGAGAATTACAGATCGCTTTTTTTTTTGTTTTTTTGCGGTCGCCGGTAAACAGTTAATTACGGGCGATCGCAAAACAGGGGTCGGTAAAAACCGACCCCGATCATGTTCTTTGGGGTCTCGGCTACCCCCGGCAGCCGGGACCCCAAAGATCTTCCGGGTGCCGGGCGGCGGGCGCACTGCGCATGCGCCCGCCATTTTTTCCCGGAAAAAAGATGGCGGCGCCCATCGGGAGCCACGAGGAGCACCGGGGGAGATAGGTGAGTATTGGGGGGCTATTGGGGGCCATCGAGGACACTATTTCTCTGTCCTCCGTTGTGCGATTACATCGGAGGACAGAGAAATTAAATGGCAAATCGCGTTTTTTTGTTGTTGTTGCGACCGCCGGTAAACGGTTAATTACTGGCGATCGCAACTCGGGGGACGGTAAAAACCCCCCGAATCATGTTCTCTGGGGTCTTGGCTACCCTCGGCAACCGAGACCCCAGAGAAAATCCGACTCTGGGGGGCGCTGTTATGACCCCAATGGCAGAGGGTCTCAGGAATAAATACCAAGTCTGCAAACACAAAAAACCAGCTCATAGGGCAGTGGTAACTGGGCTGACCATATATCTAATCCTAGCACCACAAATAGAAGCAGCCGGGGAACGTGCCTACGTTGGTTCTAGACGTCTCGCGCCAGCCGGAGAACTAACTAACCCTAGAAGGGAAAAGAAAGACCTTTCTTGCCTCCAGAGAAAAGACCCCAAAAGTTGGATAAAAGCCCCCAACAAATAATAATGGTGAGGTAAGAGGAAAAGACAAACACAAGCATGAGCTAGGTATTTAGCAAAGAGAGGCCCACTAGCTAATAGCAGAATATAGTAAGATGACTTATATGGTCAGCAAAAACCCTATTAAAATATCCACGCTGGATATTCAAGAACCCCCGAACCGACTAACGGCCGGGGGGAGAACACCAGCCCCCTAGAGCTTCCAGCAAGGTAAGAAATCACATTTAGTACAAGCTGGACAAAAATAGGAGCAAGTAAATAACTCAAAAAACAAAGAAGCAGGACTTAGCTTAATTTTGCAAGAGCCAGGGCCAGCAGACAGGAGCAACAGAAGGATCTGATTACAACGATGCCAGGCACTGGACTAAGGATCCAGGAAGTTAATATAGCGACACCCCTGGACTAACGACCCAGGTGAGTTCCAAACTGAAGAAAGACAATCCTAGAGTCATACCACTAGTGACCACAAGAGGGAGCCAAAAAGTCAATTCACAACAGTACCCCCCCCCTTAAGGAGGGGTCACCGAACCCTCACCAAGACCACCAGGGCGATCAGGATGAGCAGCGTGAAAGGCACGAACTAAATCGGCCGCATGCACATCAGAGGCAACCACCCAGGAATTATCCTCCTGACCATAGCCCTTCCACTTGACCAGATACTGAAGCCTCCGCCTGGAGAGACGAGAATCCAAGATCTTCTCCACCACGTACGCCAACTCGCCCTCAACCAACACCGGAGCAGGAGGCTCAACAGAAGGAACCACAGGTACAACGTACCGCCGCAACAAAGACTTATGGAACACGTTGTGAATGGCAAACGACACCGGAAGATCCAAGCGAAAGGACACAGGATTAAGGATTTCCAATATCTTGTAAGGACCGATGAAGCAAGGCTTAAATTTAGGAGAGGAGACCTTCATAGGAACAAATCGAGAAGACAGCCATACCAAATCCCCAACACGAAGTCGGGGACCCACACCGCGGCGGCGGTTGGCAAAACGCTGAGCCTTCTCTTGTGACAACTTTAAGTTGTCCACCACATGATTCCAGATCTGCTGCAACCTATCCACCACAGAATCTTCCCCAGGACAGTCAGAAGGCTCCACATGTCCCGAGGAAAAACGAGGATGAAAACCAGAGTTGCAGAAAAATGGCGAAACCAATGTAGCGGAACTAGCCCGATTATTAAGGGCAAACTCAGCCAACGGCAAGAAGGTCACCCAATCATCCTGATCCGCGGAAACAAAACACCTCAAATAAGCCTCCAGAGTCTGATTAGTTCGCTCCGTTTGTCCATTAGTCTGAGGATGAAAGGCAGACGAAAACGACAACTCAATGCCCATCCTAGCACAAAAGGATCGCCAGAACCTGGAAACAAACTGGGATCCTCTGTCAGACACAATATTCTCAGGAATGCCGTGTAAACGAACCACATTCTGAAAGAACACAGGAACCAGATCGGAAGAGGAAGGCAGCTTAGGCAAAGGTACCAAATGGACCATCTTAGAAAAGCGATCACATACCACCCAGATGACAGACATGCCCTGAGACACCGGGAGATCTGAAATGAAATCCATGGAAATGTGTGTCCAAGGCCTCTTCGGGACAGGCAAGGGCAAGAGCAACCCGCTGGCACGCGAACAGCAAGGCTTAGCTCGAGCACAAGTCCCACAGGACTGCACAAACGACCGCACATCCCGTGACAAGGAAGGCCACCAAAAGGACCTAGCCACCAGATCTCTGGTGCCAAAAATTCCCGGATGCCCTGCCAACACCGAGGAATGAACCTCGGAAATGACTCTGCTGGTCCACTTATCAGGAACAAACAGTCTGTCAGGTGGACAAGAGTCAGGTCTACCAGCCTGAAATCTCTGCAACACACGTCGCAAATCTGGAGAAATGGCTGACAAGATAACTCCCTCTTTAAGAATACCAACTGGTTCTGCGACTCCCGGAGAGTCAGGCACAAAGCTCCTTGAAAGAGCATCAGCCTTCACATTCTTTGAACCTGGTAAATACGAGACCACAAAGTCAAAACGGGAGAAAAACAATGACCAGCGGGCCTGTCTAGGATTCAGGCGTTTAGCAGACTCGAGATACATCAAATTTTTGTGATCAATCAAGACCACCACACGATGCTTAGCAGCCTCGAGCCAATGACGCCACTCCTCAAATGCCCACTTCATGGCCAACAACTCCCGATTGCCAACATCATAATTCCGCTCAGCAGGCGAAAACTTCCTCGAGAAAAAGGCACAAGGTCTCATCACAGAGCAACCAGGGCCTCCCTGCGACAAAACGGCCCCTGCCCCAATCTCAGAAGCATCCACTTCAACCTGAAAGGGAAGTGAGACATCAGGCTGGCACAAAACAGGCGCCGAAGTAAACCGGCGCTTCAACTCCTGGAAAGCCTCCACGGCTGCAGGAGCCCAGTTAGCAACATCAGAACCTTTCTTGGTCATATCCGTCAAAGGTTTAGCAATGCTAGAAAAATTAGCAATAAAACGACGGTAGAAGTTAGCAAAACCCAAGAACTTCTGAAGACTCTTAACTGACGTGGGTTGAGTCCAATCATGAATAGCACGGACCTTGACTGGGTCCATCTCCACCGCAGAAGGGGAAAAAATAAACCCCAAAAAGGGAACCTTCTGTACTCCAAAGAGACACTTTGAGCCCTTAACAAATAAAGCATTCTCACGCAAAACCTGAAACACCATCCTGACCTGCTCTACATGCGAGTCCCAGTCATCAGAAAAAAACAGAATATCATCCAGATAAACGATCATAAATTTATCCAGATACTTCCGGAAAATATCATGCATAAAGGACTGAAACACTGAAGGAGCATTAGAGAGCCCAAAAGGCATCACCAAGTACTCAAAATGACCTTCGGGCGTATTAAACGCGGTTTTCCATTCATCTCCTCGCTTAATGCGCACAAGGTTGTACGCACCAAGAGGGGAAGAGGAAGGACGGATATGCCCCTTCTCCAGAGATTCCTTGATATACGAACGCATTGCGGTATGCTCAGGTACAGACAGATTAAATAGTCTTCCCTTAGGAAATTTGCTACCTGGGATCAAATCTATGGCGCAGTCACAGTCCCTATGAGCATATGTTAACACAATCGTCAGTAAATATATAAACATAAGGCGACTCAAAATCATATTATTAATTTTGGAGAACAAAGAGTCAAAAACTGGCCAAAAAGGTAACATTAAAACATGTTTATTGGTAATTCAACTTTGCATATAAGCACATATGGAAAAAACTTCATATAATAAAATGGTAGATTGTGACTGTGTCCTTTGGTGCAACCAGTACACCAGGTTCACAGATCAGGGCACGATTGTAAACATAGTGTGAATTATATGTTGCAGCAATAAATAACAATAAACTCCATATAAGTAAGGAGAATTAAATCTGATGCATGGCAACCAAAACAAATATTAGCAGCTAACAATGGTGCCGGTCATATGACCATACATACATATATACCTCGCAACATATAGGACATAAAGGTGTAAAGACTAGTTACTCATGAATGTTCAAATGAGCCCGACTGGATCCTGGATGTGTACACATCCAGGATCCAGTCGGGCTCATTTGAACATTCATGGGTAACTAGTCTTTACACCTTTATGTCCTATATGTTGCGAGGTATATATGTATGTATGGTCATATGACCGGCACCATTGTTAGCTGCTAATATTTGTTTTGGTTGCCATGCATCAGATTTAATTCTCCTTACTTATATGGAGTTTATTGTTATTTATTGCTGCAACATATAATTCACACTATGTTTACAATCGTGCCCTGATCTGTGAACCTGGTGTACTGGTTGCACCAAAGGACACAGTCACAATCTACCATTTTATTATATGAAGTTTTTTCCATATGTGCTATATATGTGCTTATATGCAAAGTTGAATTACCAATAAACATGTTTTAATGTTACCTTTTTGGCCAGTTTTTGACTCTTTGTTCTCCAAAATTAATAACAGTCCCTATGAGGAGGCAGAACACTGGACCTGGACTCGCTGAACACATCCTGATAATCAGACAAATACTCAGGAACTTCCGAAGGAGTAGAGGAAGCAATAGACACCGGCGGGAAATCACCATGAATACCCTGACAGCCCCAACTTGACACAGACATTGCCTTCCAATCCAAGACTGGATTATGAGTCTGTAACCATGGCAAACCCAAAACGACCAAATCATGCATTTTATGCAGAACAAGAAAACGAATCACCTCCCGATGTTCAGGAGTCATGCACATGGTTACCTGTGTCCAAAACTGCGGTTTATTTTCCGCCAATGGCGTAGCATCAATACCCCTCAGAGGGATAGGATTAACCAACGGCTCAAGAACAAAACCACAGCGCTTGGCAAATGACAGATCCATAAGACTCAGGGCAGCACCTGAATCCACAAACGCCATAACAGGGTAAGAGGACAATGAGCAAATTAAAGTTACAGACAAAATAAATTTAGGTTGCAAATTACCAATGGCGACAGGACTAACAACCCTTGTTAGGCGTTTAGAGCATGCTGATATAACATGTGTAGAATCACCACAGTAAAAACACAACCCATTCTGACGTCTATGATTTTTCCACTCATTTCTGGTCTGAATTCTATCACATTGCATCAAATCAGGTGTTTGTTTAGACAACACCACCAGAGGATTAGCGGTTTTGCGCTCCCGCAAACGCCGGTCAATTTGAATAGCCAGCGCCATGGAATCATTCAGACTTGTAGGAATGGAGAAACCCACCATCACATTCTTAATGGCTTCAGAAAGGCCATTTCTGAAGTTTGCAGCCAGAGCACACTCATTCCACTGAGTAAGCACGGACCATTTCCGAAATTTTTGGCAATACACTTCAGCTTCATCCTGGCCCTGAGAAATAGCCAGCAAGGCTTTTTCTGCCTGAACCTCAAGATTGGGTTCCTCGTAAAGCAATCCGAGCGCCAGAAAAAACGCATCAATATTTGCCAATGCCGGATCTCCTGGCGCTAGCGAGAAGGCCCAATCCTGAGGGTCGCCCCATAAAAAAGAGATAACAATTTTAACTTGCTGAGCTGAGTCTCCAGATGAACGGGGTCTCAGAGATAGAAACAATTTACAATTATCCCTGAAATTCCTAAACTTAAATCGGTCTCCAGAAAACAGTTCAGGAATAGGTATTTTAGGTTCAGACATAGGACTACTGGTAACAAAATCTTGTATGCTTTGCACACGAGCAGCAAGCTGGTCCACACTTGTAATCAAGGTCTGGATATTCATGTCTGCAGCAAGCTCAAGCCACTCAGAGGTAAAGGGGAGGAAGAGAGGAAAAGAAAAAAAAAAAAAACTCAGAATTTCCTTTCTTATTATCCCACTTCTGCAATGCATTAAACATTCAATGTTGGCCTGGCATACTGTTATGACCCCAATGGCAGAGGGTCTCAGGAATAAATACCAAGTCTGCAAACACAAAAAAATTCACTTTTTCCACAGCGCCGTTAATTAACGGCGCTGTGGTTTAAGTACCCTTAGCGGCCGCCGTTAAAAGGCGTATCGGCGGTCGTTAAGGGGTTAAACATTACTTAACGACTTAACTTGAGATACCGCGTGACTATTTATACTATTAGCATAAGGCACTATAATAACGTGCACACCCAAGAAGTGAAGGGAGGGAATGTACGGGTGCCGTCGTGGGCTCAGAGAAATACCGTTATCGGTAAGAACTATATTTTTCTCTGACGCCCACGACGGCACCACGGAGAGAATTGCAGAGATTTGTACATTAGGGAGGGACCACCGCTTCCAGAACCCTTTTACCGAAGGTAAGGTCCGAAGAGGAGATAAGGTCCAATCTATAGTACCTATACAAAGTGGACGGTGAAGACCAGGTAGCAGCTTTACATATCTGCTCAATTGAAGCTCCGGCCTTCTCCGCCCAAGAGGTTGCCACCGCTCTCGTTGAGTGTGCCTTGATATTTCCCGGAACGGGTATGCCACTCGATGAGTATGACAGGCTGATGGCTTCTGTAATCCATCTTGCCAGGGTGCCCTTAGATGCTTTCTTCCCCTTCCGGGGACCCTGGAAACATACAAAGAGAGAGGAATCCTCCCTACTCTCCCTAGTGGCTTCTATGTAATGCATCAGGCATCTCCTCACATCTAATGTATGTAATGCCTCCTCCTCTTTGTTTTTGGGAGGGCAGAGATATTTCTTGTGTCCTATGAAAACGGGATGCCACCTTTGGGAGATATGCCGGGTCAGTTTTTAGGATGACCCTATCATCCAGGATTTGCGTGAAAGGGGGGTTGGCGGACAAGGCCTGGATATCACTGACCCTACGTGCGGAAGTGAGCGCGACTAGCAAGGAAGTCTTAAGGGATAAGATTTTAATTGAAGCATCTGCTAAGGCTTCAAAGGGAGGTTTAGATAATGCTTTAAGAACTAAATTTAAATCCCACTGAGGGACAGATTTCACGGGAAGAGGCCCTGATCTACCGGCTGCTTTGATGAATCTAGATATCCATCGATTCCCTGCTAAATCATAGTTGAATAAAGCTCCTAGAGCCGCTACATGGACTTTCAAGGTGCTTGTGGCCAGACCCAACTCTAATCCATTCTGCAGAAACTCAAGAATGGCTTTAAGGGGGACGCCCTCCCCCATTTTGGCACCTGAAGATGAAAGGAATTTTTTCCATACTTTCCCATATTGTCTGGTTGTAACAAGTTTTCTACTTTGTAGCAGTGTAGATACCAGCCCTGGGGAAAACCCCCTGCTTTCTAGTAACTCCCATTCAAATGCCAAGCTGTCAAGTGCAAACTTGCCACCTGTGGATGATGAACTGGGCCTTGGGAGAGAAGGTTCGGGAGATCCGGCAGTACCCATGGATCGGAGATGGACATTCTCATCATCCAGGAAAACCAAGTCCTCTTCGGCCAGAATGGAGCTATCAAGATTATGTGAGCCCCGTCCTCCCGAATTTTCCTCAGCACCGCTGGAATCAGAGCAATAGGGGGAAAAGCATATGCTAGTGGATGGTTCCAGGATATCAGGAACGCATCTAGGGAAACAGGGATCCCCAACGGTGTTATTGAGCAAAAGGTGTTCACTTTTTTGTTTAGATGGTTTGCGAAGAGGTCTATGTTCGGTGTGCCCCATTTTAACGAGATCTGAGCGAATACTAACTGATTCAGCTCCCATTCCCCTTGTTTCAAGTGAGAGCGACTTAGGTAATCTGCCCTGTAGTTGTCCACCCCCTTTATATGCAGGCCCGATAGGGATTGAAGGTTGGTTTCGGCTATGTGGAAGATTGATCTGGTTATCTCCATCAGACTCCGAGAACGGGTACCCCCTTGGTGATTTAGATATGCTATCACCACTTTGTTGTCCGACATAACTCTGACATGGTGAGACCGAAGGGGGCCTAGGAACTCTAATAGTGCAAATTTGACTGCCAGTAGTTCCTTCATATTGGAGGACACTTTTCTCAAATATGGGGGCCAAGCCCCCTAGGCTAACAGGTCATTCAGGTGTGCCCCCCACCCGCTGGGACTCGCATCTGTTGTTACTATCTGAGATACTGGAGTTACCCACGGGACTCCTTGAGAAAGATTGTCTTGCGATGTCCACCAATCTAGTGACCGAATCGTGTTTGGAGATAAATTTAGCCGACTTTCTAAATTCCCTTTTAGAGAGACTTCTTCTGACAAGATTTGCCATTGAAGCCCCCTTGTGTGTAACTGAGCCCATTTGACTGCCGGGATGCAGGCCGTCATGGATCCCAGGAGGGACATCGCTTGGCGCAGGGTTATGGCGGGGGTGTCTCGCCTTCTGGATACCAGACTTATGATGTTTTGAACTTTTTCCTCTGGAAGACGGCATTCTTGTTTTATAGAGTCCAGAGTGAGACCCAGGTACTCCTGGATCTGGCATGGTAACAACCTGGATTTTTTTAAGTTCACTAACCAGCCCAGTTTTTCCAGTGAATGTCTGATTGTTTTCAGCTGTTCCTCGCAGTGTTGTGGAGAGGAACCTATTATCAAAAAGTCATCGAGGTATGGCACTATCAGGGTATCTTGTTCCCTCAGGTGAGCCATTACCTCTGCAACTAATTTCGTGAAGACCCGTGGGGCTATAGCCAGCCCGAAGGGTAGAGCCAAGAATTGAAAATGGTATATCACCCCCCTTATATAGACTGCTATTCTGAGGAATTTTTGGTGATCTTTGTGGATAGGGACGTGATAGTAGGCGTCCCTCAGATCCAGGACTACCATGAAACACAGTGGAAACAACATTTTTATCGAGGTTTTTATTGTTTCCATTTTGAATGGCTGGATTTCTAGGAATTTGTTTAGGCCCTTCAGATTTATAATAGTCCTGAAGGAACCGTCCGGCTTCTTCCTCAGGAACAGGGGGGAGTAATACCCTTGACCTCTTTCTTGTAGGGGAACTTCCATGAGAACCCCTTTGTTTACTAGTCCCATGACCTCTTTTTCTAGCGCTAGTTGCTCTTCCTCCGAAGATCTTAGCGAAGTCGTCATGAACGAGGGGTGAGGGGGCTTTTGGAATTTCAGTTTCAGTCTGGATCTTATTATGTTCAAAACCCAAGGACTGCTGGTAATTTTCTCCCAGGCTGAGAGGAAGAGGGCCAGTCTCCCCTCCCACCTGGGGCAAGCATTCATTGTGCGGGTTTTTTGTTGTCGTTAGGGTTTTTGTTGAATATGAAACCCTTGTTCTTGTTTCGCTTGTCTTCCCACCTATCCTGGTTTTTTTCCGGCTTCCTTCGGAAGAACCTCTTGCTCCGAAAGGGCCTCCTGTATGAAGGGAACCCCAGGGAGGGAAATCATTTCTTTTTATCCCCCGCTTTCTCCAGTATATCATCTAGAGTGGGCCCGAATAGGAACTCTCCTTCACAGGGGATGGTACACAATTTAGATTTTGTCTGGAGGTCTCCCGGCCAACATTTCAGCCAGAGGGCCCGCCTTGTGGCATTAGAAAACACTGCTGACCTGGTGGATAGTTTGATTGAATCCGCAGAGGCATCTGCCAAGAAGGCGGCAGCTCCACGCATGACAGGTAACATATTTAAAATTGAGTCTCGGGATGATTTGTTTTTGAGCTGGCTTTCTAATTGGTCTAACCATACCATCAGGGAGCGAGATGTACATGCGGCAGCGACTGCCGGTTTAAGGCCTCCACCAGCCGCTTCCCATGAACCTCTGAGGAAGCCATCTGCCTTCTTGTCCATTGGGTCTTTTAAGACCCCCATGTCCTCAAACGGAAGGGCATATTTTTTGGATGCCTTAGCAATTGCCACATCCAGTTTAGGCGCCTTATCCCAGAAGGAACAGGATTGGTCATCAAACGGATACTTCCTTTTCGGAGTAAGTAGTGACTTTCTTATAGGCTTTTTCCACTCTTTCTTAATCAAAGCCTGGATTTTTTCATTAAGGCCCTTCTCTTTTTTTGGTCAAGCCCCCCGAACATTATGTCTTGAACGGGACCTTTTTGGGTGAGGGTCTGCCAGCCCCATAGTGTTCCTAACAGCCTTAACCAGGCTGTCAGTTTCTTCTATAGGAAAGCAACTACGGCCTCCCGAGGAAGATGAAGATGATGAGGAAGAATTGGATGTGTCTGAATCCATATCTTCCCCTGAATCACCAGATTCAGGAGACGGAGATCTGTGCTTAGTCTTCCTTCGCTTTTTCCCTCCTTTGAGGGATTTAAAGGTCTCTTCTACCTGGACTTTAATCAGATTTTTAAGGTCTGCTGCGAACCCGGGGAGGCCTTCTGACACTGTCTGCTGAATACAAATACTGCAAAGTCTTTTTTCCCATGAAGATGGAAGATCTTCTTTACATAAGGCACATATGTTATGTTTAGTTTTGCTTGCGCTTTTCTTCCCCTATAGTAAAAGACACAAAGATAGGCCCTCACTATCACTAACTTTCACGAAGATCACTTACCACCTTATGGACCCATAAATACCGGTTGGAGACGATCCATGTTTGTTATCGCTTTATCCCTTGAGCCGGACGTCGCGCTGGACCCTTTGCTGCGCAGTGATCCAGAATGTCCTTTCCCGGTAGAGTCCTGGTGTCCTTTCTGGGTTTGTCGCTTCTGCTGCTGCGGCGGCAGCTGTGGAGATGCCCTGGGCAGGGGAGATACTTGCTCCACATCGCTCATTGGTGAGCACTGGCCGGTCTCCATTTGGAAGCGTTTTGCCCCCAGGTGTATCTTGCTAAAATAGCGGTGGAAGGCGCCATTTTTTTTTCTTTTGCGCATGCGCAGTTCAAACTCGCGCCCGAAATCCCGTGCCTGCGCAGTTCGCCTCGTGCGCGAAATCCCGCGCCTGCGCAGTTCCTCCAGAGGCTGCGCGCACAGGGCGAGGATCGCAGCGCTCGCACGCGCGCGCTCAAGGCCCGCTTGAAATCTCGCCCTATCTCGCGCGTGCGCAGATGGGGGCAAGATGGTGCCACGCACCACCGCATGCTGACTCCTCGGAACTCCCGGGAGCTGCAGCCCGCAGACTGATGCCAGGGAGCAAGACCTCGGCTCCTATCCATAGAGGGACCCCCCTTGGACATGGCTGCTGCTGGTGAGTCTTACCTAGAGAGGCAGCCGCTGGTCCTGCCACCTCTCTCCGCGCACCCTAAAAGGCCTACTAGCCCCTAGCGGTGGCGCTTCGGGTCACCACATCTAGCCGAGGCAGGGGGGCCCCCGCTGCCTGGATTGGCTGATTGGCCCCGGAATTCCCACAAAGAATCTTTTTTCCTCTGACGGAGGTGAATCTGTAGGTCTCCCATCAAGGACAGGAAACCAACTGATGCAGGAGAGAGGTACCGCCTTTTTATCTGTAGGTTTCCTGTCCTTGGTGGGCGGATCCCCTCTCTCCATGGTGCCGTCGTGGGCGTCAGAGAAAATGGCACCAAAATTTAAATTTGTCCCACAATTTATAAGGCTAGGTTCACATTGCGTTAGGGCAATCCGTTTAGCGCTAGCGGATTGCGCTAACGCAATGTATTTTTATGGATCGCGTTTGGGGGTCGCGTTAACGTCCCCGCTCTCGCAGATCCCCGATCTGCGAGAGTGGGGAACGGACCTCGGGCGCGCCACGGACGCTGCAAGCAGCGTCCGAGGCGCGTCACAGAAGAACGGCACATCACTAGCGCAAGCCGAAAAAGGCACGCGCTAGTGATGCGCTGCTGGCGAAATTAACATTGCTGTCAATGGGTGCGCTAACGGACCCGTTGCATGGCGTTAATTGCGACATTTTCGCCGTGCAACGCTGTCCGTTAGCGATCACCCATTAACGCAATGTGAACCTAGCCTTATGCATGTGGCAATACCTCATATATGGCTGTACAATACTACTTAGCCATATGGATATACTCGGGAGGGACGGATTGCTTATTTGCCTCCTGGACCGCAGGTTTTCCTAGAACAGTTTGTGGACTCCATATACAGAGCCCCTAATTTCTAGAAGAGCAGAATCCCACCTCTAGTGGCCTCATTATGGATATTATACGCCTTTGGGAATTTATCTACAGGTGTAGTGGCGATTTTGACCCCATGGGTATGTTCCAGAAACAAGCAGCAATGAATGATGCTGAGTGAAAATTGCAAACTGCCGTTGTAGTGACCAGTACGCTGTAGTTAACAGTACTTTATGCCCAGCTCACGCTTCTGGAGACATGTACCTATAAGTTATGCGGGCTTTCATTGCTTCACAAATGCCAGACATGTGGAAAGCTATATGTGGTTTAGGTACACTGTGGGATTCAGTTTTAGGGGGAGCATTTGGAGCGCAGAATTTCCTGAATTTCATTTGAGGAGCGAGAAGACCATTTGCTTTTCCAGAGTCTTTGTACTACCAGTAACGTGGAAGCCTCCTATATTTCCATTAACAGACTTGAGTGAGGGCTCGCTTTATTTGTGGATTGAGTTGAAGCATTTATTGGTAACATTTTACATAACTTTTGGGATCACATTTATCCGGTGCTCAAAGCTGAGCACTTACTCTGGGGTTCCATCTAAATCTTTGAGTGACACGATTCAGATGAAACCCCTTCCCCCCCTCCGAGGGATCCATTCGCTATGAGGCAGCAGTTAATCTGAACTCCGTTCAGCATTGTCCTTTTCATAAGTGCATAAAAAGGTGGTCAACGGCACGTAAAAGCAATCCTAAAAATTAAAAAAAATGGACACTGCTGAAACACAGGTACTATGTCGTCTACAGTGCTTCAATCTGCCACATTATAGGGAACCTTCCAACGGGGGTTCCATCTGAATCACGTATTTCAGAGATTTACACGGAAAACACAGTATAAGCGCTCAGCGCAGGATAAAATGTGCATCGAGCCTTACTGCAATCTTTGGAGGCAAGAATGAAAACAGCAGGTGAACATGCCATTCCTCGTGCGGTATAAGTGATTAGACAACTTTATTCTGGATGGTGTGATTACCGCGATACCAGATTTATGTTTTTATGTTTGGCTACTGTCACACACTAAAAGACACTTTATTACAAACTAGTTTTGGCATCACCATATATTGAGCTATCATTTTTCCATATATCGGCCCAGAGTCATGCGAAGCTTGTTTTTTTGCAGGACAAGTTCACGTTTTTATTGGTACCATTTTCAGAAATATGACATTATTTGATCGCTTTCTATTCCAATTTTTTTGAGACAGAATGAACAAAATCCAGGATTTTGTTTTGTTTCTGGGTGGAAAGGGAGAGAAATTATGTTGTTTCACATGTGGGAAATTTGATAAAGCAGCTTTATTCTTCAGTCAGTATGATTACAGAGATCTTTTTTTTGTGTATTTACACAATTTTTTCTATAAAATAGTTTCTACTATTTGTGCATCGCTTTACTGAGAGCTATCAGTTTTTTGGTTTTTTTTGCTGATGGAGCTGTATGATGGCTTGTTTTTTTGAGGAAGATGACAACGTTTTCAGAGGTATCATGTTTATATTTGCCTTTTTGATCGCATTTTATTCCACTTTTTGCTTGGCGGTATGATAATAAAGCAGTTTTTTTTTTTTAAAGGTGTCAAGTAGTGGAACAGTTTCATAGGTCGGATCATTCCGGACACGCACGATACCAAATGCGTAGTTGTTTATATATTTTTTTTTCATGAAAATACACTGCTCGAAAAATTATAGGGAACACTAAAATCCCACATCCTAGATATCACTGAATGAAATGTTCCAGTTGTAAATATTTATTCATTACATAGTGGAACGTGTTGAGAACAATAAAACCTAAAAATTATCAACGTAAATCACAAGTAATATCCCACGGAGGTCTGGAGTTGTAATGATGCTCAAAATCAAAGTGGAAAATGAAGTTACAGGCTGATCCAACTTCAGTGGAAATGCCTCAAGACAAGGAAATGATGCTCGGTAGTGTGTGTGGCCTCCACGTGCCTGTATAACCTCCCTACAACGCCTGGGCATGCTCTGGATGGTCTCCTGAGGGATCTCCTCCAAGACCTGGACTAAAGCATCCGCCAACTCCTGGACAGTCTGTGCTGCAATGTGACGTTGGTGGATGGTGCAAGACACGATGTCCCAGATGTGTTCAATCAGATTCAGGTCTGGGGAACGAGTAGGCCAGTCAATAGCTTCAATGCCTTCATCTTGCAGGAACTGCTGACACACTCCAGCCACATGAGGTCTGACATTGTCCTGCATTAGGAGGAACCCAGGGCCAATCGCACCAGCATATGGTCTCACAAGGGGTCTGAGGATCTCTCGGTACCTAATGGCAGTCAGGCTACCTCTGGCGAGCACATGGAGGGCTGTGCGGCCCTCCAAAGGAATGCCACCCCACACCATTACCGACCCACTGCCAAACCGGTCATGCTGAAGGATGTTGCAGGCAGATCGCTCTCCACAGCATCTTCAGACTGTCATGTGCTCAGTGTGAATCTTTCATCTGTGAAGAGCACAGGGCGTCAGTGGCAAGTTTGCCAATCCTGGTGTTGTGGCAAATGCCAAGCGGCCTGCACGGTGTTGGACTGTGAGCACAACCCCCATATGTGGATGTCGGGCACTCAGTCCATCCTCATGGAGTCGGTTTCTAACCGTTTGTGCAGACACATGCACATTTGTTGGAGGTCATTTTGCAGGGCTCCTCCTGCAGGGCTGAGGTAGCGGTCCTGCTGCTGCGTTGTTGCCCACCTACGGCCCCCTCCACGTCTCCTGGCCTGTCTCCTGGTAGCACCTTCAGCCTCTGGACACTACGCTGACAGAAACAGCAAACCTTGCCACAACTCACATTGATGTGCCATCCTGGATGAGCTGCACTACCTGAGCCACTTGTGTGGGTTGTAGAGTCCGTCTCATGCTACCCTGAGTGTAAAAGCACAAACAACATTCAAAAGTGACCAAAACATCAGCCAGAAAGCATTGGTACTGGAATGTGGTCTGTGGTCCCCACCTGCAGAACCACTCCTTTATTGAGTGTGTCTTGATAATTTCCATCTGTTGTCTATTCCATTTGCACAACAGCATGTGAAATTGATTGTCAAACAGTGTTGCTTCCTAAGTGGACAGTTTGATTTCACAGAAGTTTAATTTACTCGGAGTTATATTCTGTTGTGTGTTCCCTTTATATTTTTGAGCACTGTATTTCTTTATTCAGCGCTGCACTGACAAAGTTGCTGATTATACGACAACATTGGGTCACCATGGCAACAAGGGACCCCATGATGATGTCCCTGGGTCTCTAATCCAAGGGCAGAAGGGCTGTCTTTCTTTTGCTTGCTCCCCCATTCAAGGGGTTAGTCTTGGAAGTTGTGAAGGACCGCTCTGACACTGAGCGCAGGGTGTCAGCTGTGAGAATCAGCGCATACCCGGCGACAATTGCACATGCGCACAGCCTCTGTGCATGCAAAATTGCCAGGACATATCCATACATCCCAGGTAAGACAAAAGGTAACAGGGACGTGTGGATACATCTTGGGTGGGAAAGGGGTTTAAAAGATCTTTCAGATATAGTGGTATCAATAGCTGGTTGTAAGGGATCTGTCCTAAAACTATTGGTCGCTTTTTGACACCAGGACAATTCCATGGCTTTGAAATCCATTCTAGTAAATCGAGCCATGTGTTTAAAAACAGAAAAATACACGAATATACAACCCATGCACCATCTCAACGCTAGATAGTGTAACACTCTTGGGATGCAAGAGATCACCAATCCCAGGATTCTCAGAGTACCTGTCCAATACTGTTCTCTCTCTGGAAGGATCAGATCGTTTCTGATTTCTTCCCTTTTTATAAGGGGTAGGGAGAAGATTCCGAGATGAGTTGAGGAGGACAGTGTCTGGTTGTAAATCGTACTTCTCCCAGTTGATTTACCACCCTAGATTTTTCTCAATGAGACACTGACAGAGAAGCCTGCTACCAAAATATGTATGGGATGACAATTATCTCCTTTCACAAGAAGGCCATCACTACCGTCATTATCTTTGAAAAATTGTAGTTACTTACCAATAACGGTATTTCTCTGATCCCATGATGGCACCACGGAGGGGTCCGCCCCCAGGGACAGGAAACCTACAGGTGAAAAAGGGCGTACCTCTCTCCCACATCAGTTGGTTTACAGAGCCTTATACAGAACTTCAGCTGCATCTCAATATTTGCACAAATTAAACTTAACCAATTTAACTTAACAGAGCCGCCGTGACTAAAGCTAATTACTAGTACATTATAATGTGCACACCTGTGTGTGAAAAAGGGAGGGAATATACGGGTGCCATCATGGGATCAGAGAAATACCATTATCGGTAAGTAACTACAATTTTCTCTATCCCCATGATGGCACCACGGAGAGATTTGCATAGATTGTAACTCTTAGGGAGGGACCACTGCCTCTAGAACCCTTCGCCCAAAGGTGAGATCAGAGGAGGTCAAGTCTAAACGGTAATGTTTGAAAAATGTAGACTGGGAATACCAAGTGGCCGCTCTACATATCTGTTGTATCGAAGTGCCAGCTCTCTCCGCCCAGGATGATGCCACTGCTCTGGTTGAATGAGCTTTTATATTCTCCGGGATGGCCATCCCGCCGGATGAGTAGGATAGGGCGATGGCGTCTCTTATCCACCTCGCTAACGTGGCTTTCGATGCTTTTTGTCCCTTCCGTGGACCCTGGAAGCAGACAAACAGAGCCCTATCCTTCCTGCACTCCCTAGTGGCTGATAGATATTGGACCAGACATCTTTTTACATCTAGGGTATGCAGTGTTTTCTCCCCCTCATTTTTGGGGCTGGGACAAAAGGAGGGCAAAGAGATCTCTTGTGTTCTATGAAATTGTGACACGATTTTAGGGAGGTAAGCCGGGTCAGTTTTAAGAATGACTCTGTCTTCAGGTACTTGAGTAAAGGGTGGGGATGCAGATGCTTGTATATCGCTGACGCGACGGGCCGAGGTTAGGGCCACTAGGAGTGTGGTTTTTAGAGATAAGATCTTTAGAGGGGAGTCTGCCAGGGGCTCAAAGGGAGGTTTGGTTAGAGCATTTAAAACAAGGTTTAGATCCCATGGAGGAGCATTATGGAGAGGGATAGGCCTGGACCTACCTGAGGCTTTAATGAATCTCATGATCCAGCGATTTCTGGCTAGATCATGATTATACAAAGCTCCCAAGGCTGCTACCTGAACCTTCAGAGTACTTGTAGCTAGGCCTTTTTCCAATCCCTTCTGCAGGAACTCAAGAATTTTCCCTATTGGGATTTCCCCGGATGGGTCTGCGCCCGATACCGACATAAATTTTTTCCACACTTTCCCATATATTTTGGTGGTTACGAGTTTTCTACTCTGTAATAGAGTGGACACTAGATTGGGTGAAAAACCTTTATCACTTAGTAGCTTCCTTTCAAAAGCCAAGCTGTCATGTGTAGGTTCTTTACGCTGGGATGAAACACTGGGCCCTGGGATAAAAGATTCGGAGTGTCTGGTAGAACCCAAGGGCTGGCTATGGACATTTTTCTTAGCCAAGTGTCATGGTTCCCAATGGCAAGGGAACGTCAGAGAACTTAAATAAAAGACTAGCTCTTGGGTGATGGAATCTCGAGCTGACCGTGAGCTAAACCTACCACACAACTAACAGTGGCCGGGTGACGTACCTACGTTTTATCCCTAGACGCCCAGCGCCAGCCGGAGAACTAACTAACCCTAATAGCGGAAAAAACAGACCTGGCTTACCTCTAGGGAAATTCCCCCAAAAAGGAGACAGAAGACCCCCACATATATTGACGGTGAGTTCAGAGGAAAAGACATACGCAGTATGAAGGTAGGTTCAGCAAAGCGAGGTCCGCTTACTAGATAGTAAGAAGATACAATAGGGAACTTCACGGTCAGCTGAAAACCCTATTAAAATACCATCCAGAAATTACTTTAAGACTCATGTGTCAACTCATGACACCGGAGTGGTAATTTCGGCCCACAAGAGCTTCCAGCTACAGAAACATAACATAACTGTGAACTGGAACAAAAATGCAAACAAACTTAGGACTAAGAGTCCAACTTAGCTGATAGTAGTCTAGAAGCAGGAACATGCAACAGAAAGGCTCTGGTTACATTGATGGCCGGCACTAGAATAACTGAGCAGCAAGGCTAAATAGGATACTCCCACATCCTGATGGAAACAGGTGAACAGAGAAAGTGAAGCACACAAGTCCAGTACCACCAGCGACCACCGGGGGAGCCCAAAAACCAAATTCACAACAGTACCCCCCCCTCAAGGAGGGGGCACCGAACCCTCACAAGAACCACCAGGGCGATCAGGATGAGCCCTATGAAAGGCACGGACCAAATCAGAGGCATGAACATCAGAGGCTGTCACCCAAGAATTATCCTCCTGACCGTAGCCCTTCCACTTGACCAGATACTGAAGTTTCCGTCTGGAAACACGGGAGTCCAAGATCTTCTCCACAACGTACTCCAATTCACCCTCAACCAACACCGGAGCGGGAGGCTCAACGGAAGGCACAACCAGTACCTCATACCTGCGCAATAATGACCGATGGAAGACATTATGGATAGAAAAAGATGCCGGGAGGTCCAATCGAAAGGACACATGGTTAAGAATCTCCAAAATCTTATACGGGCCGATGAACCGAGGCTTAAACTTAGGAGAAGAAACCCTCATAGGGACAAAACGAGAAGACAACCACACCAAGTCCCCAACACGAAGACGAGGACCAACACGACGACGGCGGTTAGCAAAATGCCGAGTCTTCTCCTGGGACAACTCCAAATTGTCCACCACCTGTCCCCAAATCCGATGCAACCTATCCACCACAGTATCCACTCCAGGACAATCCGAAGACTCCACCTGACCAGAAGAAAAGCGAGGATGAAACCCCGAATTGCAAAAGAAAGGAGAAACCAAAGTGGCAGAACTAGCCCGATTATTGAGGGCAAACTCCGCCAACGGCAAAAAGGCAACCCAGTCATCCTGATCCGCAGACACAAAACACCTCAAATAAGTCTCCAAGGTCTGATTAGTTCGCTCAGTCTGGCCATTAGTCTGAGGATGGAACGCAGACGAAAAAGACAAATCAATGCCCATCCTAGCACAGAACGCCCGCCAAAATCTAGACACGAACTGGGTCCCCCTGTCAGAAACGATATTCTCCGGAATACCATGCAAGCGAACCACATTTTGAAAAAACAGAGGAACCAACTCGGAAGAGGATGGCAACTTAGGCAAGGGCACCAAATGAACCATCTTTGAAAAACGGTCACACACCACCCAGATGACAGACATTTTCTGAGAAACAGGGAGATCAGAAATAAAATCCATAGAGATGTGAGTCCAAGGCCTCTTTGGAATAGGCAAAGATAACAACAATCCGCTAGCCTGAGAACAACAAGGTTTGGCCCGAGCACAAACATCACAAGACTGCACAAAAACTCGTACATCTCGAGACAGAGAAGGCCACCAGAAGGACCTAGCCACCAGATCCCTGGTACCAAAGATCCCGGGATGACCTGCCAACGCAGAAGAATGAACCTCCGAGATGACTCTACTGGTCCAATCATCAGGAACAAACAGTCTACCAGGCGGGCAACGATCAGGTCTATCCGCCTGAAACTCCTGCAAAGCCCGTCGCAGGTCTGGGGAAACAGCAGATAATATCACCCCATCCTTAAGGATACCTGTAGGTTCAGAATCACCAGGGAAATCAGGCTCAAAACTCCTAGAAAGGGCATCCGCCTTCACATTTTTAGAACCTGGTAAGTATGAGACCACAAAATTAAACCGAGAGAAAAACAACGACCAGCGCGCCTGTCTAGGATTCAGGCGCCTGGCAGACTCAAGATAAATCAAATTCTTGTGATCGGTCAATACCACCACCTGATGTCTAGCCCCCTCAAGCCAATGACGCCACTCCTCAAAAGCCCACTTCATAGCCAAAAGCTCCCGATTACCAATATCATAATTTCTCTCGGCGGGCGAAAATTTTCGAGAAAAGAACGCACAAGGTCTCATCACGGAGCAATCGGAACTTTTCTGCGACAAGACCGCCCCAGCTCCGATCTCGGAAGCATCGACCTCAACCTGAAAAGGAAGAGTAACATCAGGCTGACGCAACACAGGGGCGGAAGAAAAGCGGCGCTTAAGCTCCCGAAAGGCCTCCACAGCAGCAGGGGACCAATCAGCAACATCAGCACCCTTTTTGGTCAAATCAGTCAAAGGTTTAGCAACATCAGAAAAAACAGTTATAAATCGACGATAAAAATTAGCAAAGCCCAAAAATTTCTGAAGGCTCTTAAGCGAAGAAGGTTGCGTCCAATCACAAATAGCCCGAACCTTGACAGGATCCATCTCAATGGAAGAGGGGGAAAAAATGTACCCCAAAAAAGAAACCTTTTGAACCCCAAAAATACACTTAGAACCCTTCACACACAAGGAATTAGCCCGCAAAACCTGAAAAACCCTCCTGACCTGTTGGACATGAGAATCCCAGTCATCCAAAAAAATCAAAATATCATCCAGATACACGATCATGAATTTATCCAAATATTCCCGGAAAATGTCATGCATAAAGGACTGAAAGACTGAAGGGGCATTTGAAAGACCAAAAGGCATTACTAAATATTCAAAATGGCCCTCGGGCATATTAAATGTGGTTTTCCACTCATCCCCCTGCTTAATTCGCACCAAATTATACGCCCCACGGAGATCAATCTTAGAGAACCACTTAGCCCCTTTTATTCGAGCAAACAAATCAGTCAGCAGTGGCAGAGGATACTGATATCTGACTGTAATTTTATTCAAGAGTCGACAATCAATACACGGCCTCAAAGAGCCATCTTTTTTAGATACAAAGAAAAAACCGGCTCCTAAGGGAGATGAAGAAGGACGAATATGTCCCTTTTCCAGGGACTCCTTAATATATTCTCGCATAGCAGCATGTTCAGGTACAGATAGATTAAATAAACGACCCTTTGGAAATTTACTGCCCGGAATCAGATCTATGGTACAATCGCAATCTCTGTGAGGTAGTGAACCAAGCTTAGGCTCCTCAAAAACATCACGATAATCAGATGAAAATTCCGGAATCTCAGAGGGAATAGATGACGAAATGGAAACCAAAGGTACGTCCCCATGAGCCCCCTGACATCCCCAGCTTAACACCGACATTGCTTTCCAGTCAAGAACTGGGTTATGAGATTGTAACCATGGCAATCCGAGCACCAGAACATCATGTAGATTGTACAACACAAGGAAGCGAATCGTCTCCTGATGGTCTGGATTCATACGCATAGTCACTTGTGTCCAGTATTGTGGTTTATTACTAGCCAATGGTGTAGAGTCAATACCCTTCAGAGGTATAGGAACTTCCAGAGGCTCTAGATCAAACCCACAGCGCCTGGCAAAGGACCAATCCATGAGACTCAAAGCGGCGCCAGAGTCGACATAGGCATCCGCGGTAATTGACGATAATGAACAAATCAAGGTCACAGACAAAATAAACTTAGACTGTAAAGTGCCAATTGAAATAGACTTATCAACCTTTTTTGTACGTTTAGAGCATGCTGATATAACATGAGTTGAATCACCACAATAGAAGCACAACCCATTTTTTCACCTAAAATTCTGCCGTTCGCTTCTGGACAGAATTCTATCACATTGCATATTTTCTGGAGCCTTCTCAGAAGACACCGCCAACTGGTGCACAGGTTTGCGCTCCCGCAAACGCCGATCAATCTGAATAGCCATTGTCATGGACTCATTCAGACCTGTAGGTGCAGGGAACCCCACCATAACATCTTTAATGGCATCAGAGAGACCCTCTCTGAAATTCGCCGCCAGGGCGCACTCATTCCACTGAGTAAGCACAGACCATTTACGAAATTTTTGGCAGTATATTTCAGCTTCATCTTGCCCTTGAGATAGGGCCATCAAGGTTTTTTCAGCCTGAATCTCTAAATTAGGTTCCTCATAAAGCAACCCCAAAGCCAGAAAAAACGCATCCACATTGAGCAACGCAGGATCCCCGGGTGCCAATGCAAATGCCCAGTCTTGAGGGTCACCCCGCAGCAAGGAAATTACTATCCTAACCTGCTGTGCGGGATCTCCAGCGGAGCGAGATCTCAGGGAAAGAAATAATTTACAATTATATTTGAAATTCAGGAAACGAGATCTATCCCCGGAGAAAAATTCTGGTATAGGAATTCTAGGTTCAGATATAGGAGCATGAATAACAAAATCCTGTAAACTTTGAACCTTCGTAGCAAGATTATTCAAACCTGTAGCCAAACTCTGAGGATCCATTTTAATCAGGTGAGATCAGAGCCATTCAAGGATTAGAAGGAGAGAGAGAGGCAAAGGCTGCAATTAGAGCAGAAATGCAACTGAGTAAACTATAGAGCAAGCTCAGAGGAAAAAAAAAAAAAAAAAAAATCTGCAGACTTCTTTTTCTCTCCTTTCTTCTGCCAACGGTTTTAACCCTTGGCCGGCCATACTGTCATGGTTCCCAATGGCAAGGGAACGTCAGAGAACTTAAATAAAAGACTAGCTCTTGGGTGATGGAATCTCGAGCTGACCGTGAGCTAAACCTACCACACAACTAACAGTGGCCGGGTGACGTACCTACGTTTTATCCCTAGACGCCCAGCGCCAGCCGGAGAACTAACTAACCCTAATAGAGGAAAAAACAGACCTGGCTTACCTCTAGGGAAATTCCCCCAAAAAGGAGACAGAAGACCCCCACATATATTGACGGTGAGTTCAGAGGAAAAGACATACGCAGTATGAAGGTAGGTTCAGCAAAGCGAGGTCCGCTTACTAGATAGTAAGAAGATACAATAGGGAACTTCACGGTCAGCTGAAAACCCTATTAAAATACCATCCAGAAATTACTTTAAGACTCATGTGTCAACTCATGACACCGGAGTGGTAATTTCGGCCCACAAGAGCTTCCAGCTACAGAAACATAACATAACTGTGAACTGGAACAAAAATGCAAACAAACTTAGGACTAAGAGTCCAACTTAGCTGATAGTAGTCTAGAAGCAGGAACATGCAACAGAAAGGCTCTGGTTACATTGATGGCCGGCACTAGAATAACTGAGCAGCAAGGCTAAATAGGATACTCCCACATCCTGATGGAAACAGGTGAACAGAGAAAGTGAAGCACACAAGTCCAGTACCACCAGCGACCACCGGGGGAGCCCAAAAACCAAATTCACAACAGCCAAGAAAACCATATTCTGCGGGGCCAGAATGGAGCTATTACTATCACTGTTGCTCCCTCTTCCCGAATTTTCCTCAGTACTAAGGGGATGAGGGATATTGGAGGGAACGCGTAGGCGAGGCGATAGTTCCAGGGAATTGGAGGGGCGTCCAGAGCTACTGGGCCCCCCGGGGATCGATTGAGCAGAATGTTTTTACTTTCTGGTTTTGACTGTTCGCAAATAGGTCTATTTCTGGCTGTCCCCAACGTTTTACGATCTGGTTAAATACCGATTGTTTCAGCTCCCACTCCCCCTGTTTTAAGCATGTCCTGCTCAGGAAGTCTGCAGTTTGGTTTTCTGAGCCTTTTATGTAGAGAGCTGTTAAGGACTTCAGATTGTGTTCTGCTATGTGGAAGATGGATTGGGTTACCTCCATCAGTGCTCGAGACCTGGTGCCCCCTTGGTGGTTTAGATATGCTACCACTACCTGGTTGTCTGAAAAGATTTTTACGTGATGGGAGTGAAGGAGTTTTAGAAAGTGCGTTAGGGCGAACTTTACCGCTAACAGTTCTTTCATGTTTGAAGAGACTAGCTCTTGACTTTTGCTCCAATTCCCTTGTGCCACTTGATCGTCTATGTGTGCTCCCCACCCCCAGGGGCTTGCATCCGTCGTTAGGATTTTTTCCGTCGGTAGTGCCGAAGGAACCCCCTTGGTTAAATTCACTGGGTCTGCCCACCACACTAGGGAGTGTATCGTGCTTGCTGAAATACTTAATTGCCCGTCTAAATTTTCACGCAGAGATAGGCTTGAATCTAAAGTCTCCCATTGTAGGTCCCGGGTATGACACTGTGCCCACTGCACTGCCGGGATACAGGCTGTCATGGAGCCTAGCAGGGACATCGCTTTTCTGAGAGTAGTGACTGGAGATATCGTCAACTGTAACACAGCCTGTGTCATTTTTTGAATTTTCCCCTGAGGAAGGTAACACTTCTGCGTGGTCGAGTCCAGGACTATCCCTAAGTACTCCTGTACCTGGGTTGGCACTACTCTGGATTTGGCCATGTTCAGTAGCCAACCTAGACTCGACAGAGAAGCCATGACCAAATCCAACTGTTGTTTGCAATGTTGGAATGAGGTCCCTGCCACAAGGAGGTCATCCAGATAGGGAACTATTAGAACATTCTGTTCCCGTGTGTGGGCCATCACTTCTGACATTATCTTCGTGAACACCCGAGGTGCGATAGCTAACCCGAAGGGGAGAGCCTGGAATTGGTAGTGTTTCACTTCCCCCTGGATATTCACTGCTAGTCTGAGATACTTTTGATGATCCCTGTGGATATGCACATGGTAATATGCGTCTCGTAAGTCTAGAACAGTCATAAAACACAAGGGAAAGAGTATTTTCACGCAAGATTTTATTGTCTCCATTTTGAAGTGTTGAATCTCGAGGAAACTGTTTAATCTTTTGAGATTTATGATCGTCCTGTATGATCCGTCCGGTTTCCTCCGAAGGAAGAGGGGAGAGTAGAAGCCCATGCCTCTTTCCTGGTATGGGACTTCTTGTAAGACTCCCTTCTGGATTAAGTTCAAAATTTCTTCCTGGAGAGCGGACTGTTCGTGTGATTGTCTCTGCCGTGTTACCATGAAGGAATTGCCAGGAGGAATGCGGAATTTTAGTTTGAGACCTTCTCGTATTATGCCTAATATCCAGGAACTGTTTGAAATTTTTTCCCAGGCTGGAAGAAAACCGGCTAGTCTCCCTCCGACCCGGGGAATACCTTCATTGTGTTTTCTTATTATCTGTTCTTATTTATTTTGTCTTCCCATGCGTCTTTATTCCCTTTTGGGGGTCTCCTCCGCATGAACTTTCTGTTCCGAAAGGGACACCTGTAAGACTGGTTGGGGAACCCGGGAAAAGATTTCTTCTTATCCCCCGCTTTGTCGAGGATGTTGTCTAATGTTCACCCAAACAAGAATTCGCCTTCGCAAGGTATTGAGCATAGTTTCGTTTTCGTTTGCAAATCCCCTGGCCAACACTTTAGCCACAGGGCACATCTTGCGGCGTTTGAGAAGGAGGCTGACCTGGCTGCTAATCTAGCTGAATTTACCGATGCGTCAGCCAAAAAGGCTGATGCACCTTTCATCACAGACACTGACTTTTGAATTGTCACTCTTGAGACTTTTCCCTTTAATTGGGAATCCAAGTGCTCGAGCCACACCATTAAGGCGCGAGCTGTGCAAGTGGCCACGATGGCTGGTTTTAGTCCACCCCCTGCCGCTTCCCAGGAGCTTTTCAAGAAAGTCTCAGCTTTTTTGTCCATCGGGTCTTTTAAGGTACCCATGTCCTCGAAGGGTAAGGCAAACTTTTTAGAGGCCTTTGCTATGGCCACATCTAATTTTGGTGCCATACTCCAGGATGAGCAGGCTGGGTCATCGAAAGGGTACTTTCTCTTGGGAGTCAAGAGAACTTTTTTGTGTTTTTTTCCATTCTCTCTTGATTAGAGAGTGAATTTTTTCATTTATTGGGAACGCTCTTTTATTTTGTTCCAAACCGCTGAACATTATATCATGCGCCGTTTTTTTAGGGCGTTCATCTACCAGACCCATTGTTGTCCTGACGGCTTTTACCAAGGCGTCTGTCTCTTCGATAGGGAAGCAACTTTGTCCCCCTTCTGAGGATAGCGAAGAGGTGTCAGAGGCTGATGAATCACTAGAATGAGATATTTCGCTTTCCGACTCGTCCACACTAGATTCAGGGGATCTGACTTGTTTTGCATTTTTTCTTTGAGGTTTTAATGCCTTTGAGGGCACTCTCCACCTGACTCCTTATTAATGATTTTAGGTCTGAGGCAAATGCCAGGGGATTCTTCCTGAATTGTCTTCTCTATGCAAGTGCTGCATAGTTTTTTCTCCCAGGAGGAAGGAAGTTCTTCTGAACATATAGCACATACTTTGTGCTTTGATTTGCCTGTACATTTTCTTCCCTAGGAGAAAGAGTAACCCCGTATTAAACTCAGCACTTTCACGTAGATCACTCACCCCCTGTGGATAAGAGATACCGTCTCAGGCCTGGGGACTATATCCACCACTGGATTCGTCACCGGTCGTGTGGTTTTGCAGAAACCTGGCTGCGTTGTGACTGAGCGTCCGCTGCTGCTGCGCTGTTGAGAGGAAGACTTTCCCTTGCGCTGATACTGTGAGCGCTGGTGCCGCTGTACCTGCGCTTGTTAAGGCGATAATTGTACGATCTCCTGCAGCTCCTTGTCGCTCATAGTGGCCTCCACACTGCGTTTAGTGCAAAGGAGGTTTGAATTGTCCACGTTCTCCCGCCTGAAAGCGCTCCTTTAATCGCTTGCGCCGCCGGCGGAAGTGGCGATCTGCGCATGCGCCCGCCTGACTTCCCCGGACCACAGGCGCTCACATAGGGGAAGAAACAAGCTGGGACGCCCGCGCGCCTCAGCGTTCCGTCTGCCGGCGCCTGCCTGCGCCCTGTTTGGAGCTTCCGGTTCGGACGGCAATGGCGCCGGCGTTTCAGCGGTCCCACATGTCGCTCCGGCCTGCCGGCCTCCATCCGGCTTTGTCTGGGACCTCATGGAAAAGTAGCCGCCGCTACCTCCATGTACCGCTGTGCCTTGGTACAGAGGCTATTTTGGTGACCGCCGCCACCTCCTTTTTTTTTTCCCCCCCGTGGGGAAGGCAGGCTTGATCCTCTTCACTGCCTCCCCCTTCACACTCACCCATAAGGCCCGCCGACCCCAGCGGTGGTGCTTCAGGGAAGGGAAAAAGGGGGGAGAGAAAATCCGCTCAACCCAGCCGTGGCAGGGCGCCCCGTCAGGAACCGACTGGACCGGCCCCTGGAATCCCACGAAGATCCTTCAGGTACGTGCTGTAGGTTCCCCGTCAGGGACCGGAAACCAACTGATGTGGGAGAGAGGTACGCCCTTTTTCACCTGTAGGTTTCCTGTCCCTGGGGGCGGACCCCTCTCTCCGTGGTGCCATCATGGGGATAGAGAAATACATGAGGTGCCGCTGACAGGCCAAACAGACACAAGTTGAAAGTAGCGGATTATTCGGATACTACAGTGCAAACCTAAGGAACTGTTGGCAGGCAGGATGGCCACATGATAATATGCATATTTTAGCTCTGATGTGAATATTACTAATATTAATAAATGCCTCCCCTAATAATCCAATATAATCATTTGCGATTTTTTTCTCAGCCGAAATCGGACTGAGAAAAATCTGGATCGGCTGAGAAGAAAATCGCAGCATGCTGCGTATTGCTGCGATTCTCGGACGAGACTCGCCAATGCAAGTCAATGGGTGCGAGACAAAAATCGCACAGCACTCGCACCATGCGAGTTCTGTCCGATTTTTACGCACCGGTGTCCTTTGAAAAGCCGGCAATTCAGCGCGGTGTACAGTAAAATCACACTGACAGGTTAGAATAGAATAGATATATACACATAGAATGTGTATATATACATACAGTGCCTACAAGTAGTATTCAACCATCTGCAGATTTAGCAGGTTTACACATTTGGAATTAACTTGGCATTGTGACATTTGGACTGTAGATCAGCCTGGAAGTGTGAAATGCACTGCAGCAAAAATGAATGTTATTTCTTTGTTTATTTTTTTTTTTAAAAAGTCTTTTCAGAGGATCATTTATTATTCAACCCCTCAACCCACCAGAATTCTGTTAGGTTCCCCTAAAGTATTAAGAAGTAGTTCAGGCACAAAGAACAATGAGCTTCACATGTTTGGATTAATTATCTCTTTTTCCAGCCTTTTCTGACTATTTAAGACCCTCCCCAAACTTGTGAACAGCACTCAAACATGGGAAAGACAAAGGAGCATTCCAAGGCCATCAGAGACAAGATCGTGGAGGGTCACAAGGCTGGCAAGGGGTACAAAACCCTTTCCAAGGAGTTGGGCCTACCTGTCTCCACTGTTGGGAGCATCATCCGGAAGTGGAAGGCTTATGGAACTACTGTTAGCCTTCCACTGCCTGGACAGCCTTTGAAAGTTTCCTCCCGTGCCGAGGCCAGGCTTGTCCGAAGAGTCAAGGCTAACCCAAGGACAACAAGGAAGGAGCTCCGGGAAGATCTCATGGCAGTGGGGACATTGGTTTCAGTCAGTACCATAAGTAACGTACTCCACCGCAATGGTCTCCGTTCCAGACGAGCCCGTAAGGTACCTTTACTTTCAAAGCGTCATGTCAAGGCTCGTCTACAGTTTGCTCATGATCACTTGGAGGACTCTGAGACTGACTGGTTCAAGGTTCTCTGGTCTGATGAGACCAAAATCGAGATCTTTGGTGCCAACCACACACGTGACGTTTGGAGACTGGATGGCACTGCATACGACCCCAAGAATACCATCCCTACAGTCAAGCATGGTGGTGGCAGCATCATGCTGTGGGGCTGTTTCTCAGCCAAGGGGCCTGGCCATCTGGTCCGCATCCATGGGAAGATGGATAGCACGGCCTACCTGGAGATTTTGGCCAAGAACCTCCGCTCCGCCATCAAGGATCTTAAGATGGGTCGTCATTTCATCTTCCAACAAGACAACGACCCAAAGCACACATCCAAGAAAAAAAACCAAGGCCTGGTTCAAGAGGCAAAAAATCAAGGTGTTGCAGTGGCCTAGTCAGTCTCCTGACCTTAACACAATTGAAAACCTGTGGAAGGAGCTCAAGATTAAAGTCCACATGAGACACCCAAAGAACCTAGATAACTTGGAGAAGATCTGCATGGAGGAGTGGGCCAAGATAACTCCAGAGACCTGTGCCGGCCTGATCAGGTCTTATAAAAGACGATTATTAGCTGTAATTGCAAACAAAGGTTATTCCACAAAATATTAAACCTAGGGGTTGAATAATTGACCCACACTTTTATGTTTAAAATTTATAAAAATTTAACTGAGCAACAAAACTTTTTGGTTTGTAAGATTTATGCATCTGTTAATAAATCCTGCTCTAGTTTGAAGGCTCTAACTTATTTGCATCTTATTAAACCTGCTAAATCTGCAGGGGGTTGAATACTACTTGGTGGGTGTGGGTCTGTCTGTCTGTCTGTCTGTCGTCAGTGAGACACCTATATATGTATATTTAATGCAGCGCTAGATAGCATAAAAGCCGCTAATTCAATTGCCGGCTTTTGCTCTCTCCTTCACAAACCCGACAGGATATGAGACATGGTTTACATACAGTAAACCATCTCATATCCCCCTTTTTGCATATTCCACACTACTGTTAGTAGTGTGTATGTGCAAAACTTGGCCGCTGTAGCTAAAATAATGGGTTAAATTGCGGAAAAAATTGGCGTGGGTTCCCGCGCAATTTTGTCCGCCGGAGTGGTCAAGCCAGTGACTGAGGGCAGATATTAATAGCCTAGAGATGGTCCATGGTTATTGCCCCCCCCCCGGCTACAAACATTTGCCCCCAGCCACCCCAGAAGATGCACCTATTCTGGCACTTGGCCACTCTCTTCCCACTCCCGTGTAGCGGTGGGATATGGGGTAATGAAGGGTTAATGCCACCTTGCCATTGTAAGGTGACATTAAGCCAGATTAATAATGGAGAGGCGTCAATTATGTCACCTATCCATTATTAATCCAATTGTATGAAAGGGTTAAAAAACACACATTATTTCATTAAAATACTTTTTAATAAACAAACAGGTTGTTTTAGTATTTTATTGCTCTCTCAATCCATCCGGAAGACCCGCGCTTGGCAAAATAAACCAACAATATAAATACCTTCTGATGAACTGTCAAGTCCCACGAAGTAAATCCATCTGAAGGGGTTAAATCATTTTACAGCCAGGAGCTGCGCTGAAGCACTGCTCGTGGCTGTAAAAACCCCGGGTGCTGAAAGGAAAGCTGGGTGATCTGTACTTACATTGAGTCGCGGTGAGGCGCCCTCTGGTGGATGAACTCATATGAACTCGAGCGTGGGAACTTTTCCAAGGCTCCAGTTCATGAGTTCATCCACCAGAGGGCGCCTCACCGCGACTCAATGTAAGTACAGATCACCCAGCTTTCCTTTCAGCACACGGGGTTTTTACAGCCACGAGCAGTGCTTTAGCGCAGCTCCTGGCTGTAAAAGGATTTAACCCCTTCAGATGGATTTACTTCGTGGGACCTGACAGTTCATCAGAAGGTATGTATATTGTTGGTTTATTATTTTGCCAAGCGAGGGTCTTCCGGATGGATTGAGAGAGCAATAAAATAAAATACTAAAACAACCTGTTTATTTCATTAAAATACTTTTTAATAATGTGTGTGTTTTATTAACCATTTCGTACTATTGGATTAATAATGGATAGGTGACATAATTGACGCCTCTCCATTATTAATCTGGCTTAATGTCACCTTACAATAGCAAGGTGGCATTAACCCTTCATTACCCCATATCCCACCGCTACACGGGAGGGGGAAGAGTGGCCAAGTGCCAGAATAGGCGCATCTTCCAGATGTGCCTTTTCTGGGGTGGCTGGGGGCAGATGTTTGTAGCCAGGGGGGCCAATAACCATGGACCCTCTCTAGGCTATTAATATCTGCCCTCAGTCACTGGCTTTACCACTCTGGCGGAGAAAATTGCGTGGGAGCCCACACCAGTTTTTCTCCGCCATTTAACCCTTTATTTTAGCAGCTACAGCGGCCAAATTTTGCACATACACACTACTAACAGTAGTGTGGAATATGCAAAAAGGGGGATATGAGATGGTTTACTGTATGTAAACCATGTCTCGTATCCTGTCGGGTTTGTGAAGGAGAGAGCAAAAGCCGGCAATTGAATTAGCGGCTTATGCGATCTAGCGCTGCATTAAATATAAATATACATACATAGGTGTCTCACTGACATATATATGTATATATACCTTTTCTATGTGTATATATCTACTCTATTCTAACCTGTCAGTGTGATTTTACTGTACACAGCACTGATTTGCCAGCTTTTCAAAGGACACCGGTGCGTAAAAATCGGACAGCAATACGGATGTCATACGGATGTTGCGAAGAAAAAAAATAAATAAATAAAAAATAAAAAAATAAAATAAAAAAAATCGCATGACACTCGCACGATTTTCCTCCGTTTTTTTTGGTCCGTTAACCGGACCATTTTTTCGCTCGCAAGTGGAAAGGGACCCTTAAGGGGGTACTAGAATGGCTACACTGGAGTCTTTTTAAAGGAGGATTGTGATTGAGGTACCATGAGGCAAAAACTTTGTGAGGGGTGGGCTGGGTAAATTCTATCCTGTAACCTTCCCCTATGGTTTGTAAAATCGACAATTTCCTGAGATGGCCTACCAGAAAACTCCCCTGCTGTCAAGGATGACCGGATGGGTCTGAAGTAAACTGGGTAGCTCCAACCTTAACTCCATTGGGGTAACTCCACCTTCCCATTTTACTCTTTCCCTTGAAATCCTGTCTCTGGGATAGACCGGATTTTCGAAAGCGAGATCTCCTAGGCTTCTCTTCAGAAAAAAAAAAAAAAAAAAAAAAAACAAACTGTCAGAGCCCCTCTAGTATTTAATCTAATACGGGACCAACCACACGTATCCCTGAGAATAGGATGGAACAGAGCTTTTTTTTTTTTTTTGAGCGACTATGCCCTGACCAAGTTTTCACCCAGATTGCCCACCTCACTGAATTAGACAGGACATTGCTTCTGGCTGCAAAACTCAAATTCCGCCATGAACGGTGTCAATTTTTAACATTGGCAGGGATTCTAACAAGGTCTCTGGGAGTGTTTGATTTTAATTGGGCCATTAGCTCATCAAATCGACACATGGACCTTGCTACTGAGATAGCAGATATGTTAGCAGCTGAAGCCCCTCGGCTCCTGTTTAGTAACCCCCCTCAGCCTTTCTATCTATAGCATCTCAGAGACATAATGAATCTTAAAAGGAAGAATTTTTCTTTGAGAAAAGGAATGTCAATTTTTGGGATCTCTTCCCAAACCATGAAAAATTGTATTTTCCTCATATTCTAGGTCTGGATGAGAGTAAGGACCCTTTCACACATCAGTTTTTTGCCATCAGTTGCAATCTGGTGAATTTTGGGGAAAAAACAAACAAACAAAAAAAAAAAAACACGGACCCGGCAACTGATGCCGCCGGATCAGTTTTTTCTCATAGACTTGTATTAGCATAGGATAGCCTCACGTTTCATCCGTCGTTCGCCAGACCTGTCGAAAATTGTTTGTCCAGCGGCCGGAGACAACAGACATAGTAACTTTTTTTTGCGTCCGTCGAAAAAATGGACAGCGCTGGATCTGTCGTTTGCTAGAATGGAAGCCTATGGCACCGGCTCTGTCAAATGATGGAATCTGGCGACAGATTAATTGTTTAACTGAGCATGCTCCGATTTTTTTAGGATCCAATTAGCCGGATCCGGCAAAAGAAAAGACAAAAAAACTAGATCCGTCGCATCAGTTTCACAATCTGCGACGGATCCATTTTTTTCCATCATTCGAAGGATTGTGACCGATGGCAAAAAAGCTGGTGTGAAAGAGGCCTAATACAAACCCACTTCTTCCTCTAACTATTCCTCCATCACACATCCAGCCCTTCTGTGAGGAGATGTGCTCTGAACCATCTGAGTGGGGCAGAGGGAAGCGGTGGATCATGGCTGAAGCCCACCACTGGGGTGTCAGCCCCGAGCCTCTTCACAGAAGAGATGGATTCTCTCCGATCCCCAAGCTCCCAGGTATGTATTTGTGACGATGCACACTCCTCATGTGCCTGTCTTGCCACGTACAGGAAAAAAAACATAAGGTGAGGGGCTTTTAACTTCTTGTGTTTCCTTTCCCTAGAGAATGAGGACTACCTCCTGTCATGAGACATCCTCACAGCAAAAAAGGTTGTGTCAAATTGGGGCCCGCATTGTAGTTCAAATTTAGCTTGTGCGGGGTTGGTCACAGGATGTGGGGTTACTGCTGCAGGTAGCCGATTGAGCAGAGATCTAAATGTGTGCATGCGCCAGCCATTTTCGTGAAGCCCACTGCCAGGACAGCAACGTACAGAGCGGTATCTGCACTTGCCGTACATGGTCAACATTTTCTTGAAGCCCACCAGTGGGACAACCCTCCTCTGCCAGCTCAGGGCCTGCAGCACCACCCCACTTCTATCAGTGATCCTGCTCCACTGCAGCTTCCCCTAGGTAAGGTACATTTTCCTCCCAAATCGTGAGTTTTTATAGTCTGCAAAATACAGTATTTTGCCTTAAGTTTAAAAGGGTTGTACCACAAACAGTTTTGCTTTAGGTTTTAAAGTCTGCCAGTTGAACATTGTTTAGTACCATGATGCAAAAGATTACCCAAACTAAAATTACTGTACATCTTATTTAGCAAGTCCGGAGTAGAACCAGTAAGACAGAAAAGGCCATTTTAAACCTAATGTGCATTTACAATTCTAATGTGCACAGCATTTTTAATCTAGCATGAGTTTATATTTTTAGGCAAAGAAAGTTGCCATCAGCAGAGTCTGTAAGGTCCCACACAAAGTCAGAAATGTGGTCTACTTTGTTACCTATTTAAATACCCCCTTTTCAAAACTCTTAGTTGCACATATCTTACCGGATACCACTGTTTAAAGGGAACCTGTCACCTAAATTTGGCGGGTTCTTTTTTGGGTCATATGGGCGGTGTTTTTGGGTCTTTTATTAACCCCTTTCTTTCCAGCTGGCCGCACGCTGGTCGCGAAATTGACTTGACACAGCGAAATACTTCCGGGACATAGTGTGACGGCGCATGCGCACTAATGGTTTTCGGCTTTGCCCGCAGTTGGGCAAAGCATACTGCGCGTGCCCAAGGCAAGATTGCTTTGCGCACGCATTAACTAGGGAGTAAAGAGAATCATCATCAAGTCAATTTCGCGACCAGCGGGAAAGAAAGGGGTTAATAAAAGATCCGAAAACACCGCCCATTTGACCCAAAAAAGGACCCGCCAAATTCAGGTGACAAGTTCCCTTTAACTGTTTTCTCCTTGCCAGTCAAGGCAAATGTTTACCCTTTAAGAAATTTGTGTTCTCTTGTATCAAGAACAATTTTGATAATAGAACTTCAGAAGGTCAAAAAAAGTGTTTTACCGCAATTAAAAAGGCAACACCCTTTTATTTTTATACTTTAAATGAAAAACAAAAAAAATAAAAACAGCAGATGGTCACAACAATTTAGTCATTTTCAAAACCACAAAACCGTAAGTACAAAAGCACCACACTAATTATTGCTATAGAAAATGCCATGGAAAATTTCATAAATGCACAGTAAAAAAAAAAACAAACAAAAATCACTATATGCACAAGTTTTTTTTTTAGTTTTTAAAAGCAATAAGATATGTAAAACAGCCTCAAATGCACCCACTAACGCTAAAATGTTTATATTTTTTGCTTAAAACTTGCAGACAATGAGGAAAATCATAATCAGCAAAGCATGAATATGTAGAAGAAAATGTTCATGTACATTATATATGTAAAAGTTAACTACACTTGTCCTAAAAAAATTAGCATTTACAAAATACTTGAGAAAAATATTGTTTTTTTTTTCTTAAAGTTCTTCAAGAGGTACGTAAAATCAACGAAAAATTTCCATGACCATTTCATTCGCTCTCATCATCCACTGGTTCAGTTTTCTGTGCCTAGGAGATTTAACAAAATAAAAAAAAAAAGGATAAGTCAGAATAGTTTGACCAGTACTAAAGACCCCAACCCTCAGCTAGTGGTGGTCTATAAATTGTATAAAAAATAAAAATAGTAGAAAAATTGAATCTTCTCTAGAAGAAAATATGGAATATGTAAAAAGACCTTCTAAGGAAACCTTTGTTCAACTTTCTCAAAATGTAAAAACCCAAGAAGCCTTACCTGAAAGCTTCCATTATATCCACATAGAATAAGCACCACACCACTAGCTTTCTATGCACTGCACACAAAAATATTGATCTACCGTACCCTTAACCTTCACTGTTTCAATCTGCCCTTTTATTGACAGTGTGCTGGGCATGGCACCTCTGGATGTGGAAACATTAACAGTTGAGCGAGAGATGTGAATCTGTAATAACATTTCAGTCAACAAAAATAAGTATTATGAACATGCAATCAATGGTTGTACGACTGTATAAAAACACCACCACTGATTCACTCTCTGAAAAGTACCTCATCAGCTCTATTTTCACCATTTTCAGAGGGAGCAGTACCTTCCTTTCCAGCTTCTTGTTTTTCTTCCTTCTTCCCTTTAGCACCTTTGTTACCCTTTGATCCTGGCTCCTTCTTTATAATAACGTGGGGAAATTAAAAAAAAAAAAAAAGTTAAACAAAAATGTTAACATGCATCGTAAAACCAGTGTGCCATAAAGTAAAAATGGTTAAGAAGCTATTGCAGTTTTCCAATGCTTTTTGTAGAAATTCCTCAGTTTAAGATCTTGCCTGTCATTGAATGGAAACTCCCATTGTTTACTCCCAGGAAATACAAGTTTGCAAGGGTCGTGTGATGACTACATGAAAGCACTGATGTAGTTTAATGAGCTGTGATCGTGTGTAACAGGCTTCGTACCGTGTCCACGTGACTAGAACATAAATGTGTTCACTAGTCAGGGCATGGCCCCACTTAATACAATTGTGTGGAGAGAGACCACACCAATAGGTACTGGCCAGGAGTATGTATAACTCATACCCTCAGGTCCCAGCTCAAAAAACAGCAAATCCCTGCAGTGCGCATGCTGGCGGAATTCATAATCTTATCAATTTGGACTGGACAACCCTTTTAAGCAAGACACTGATGGGATACGAATAGGGTGTTGTCTTGCCTACCCAGCTTAAACAGTGGCAGTTTTCCAACATTTATCAACTGCTGGGAATATGTAACTGTAGCAATTCCCGACATGCTCCATGTATTTAAAAAGGACCCGGTCATCAATTTTTTGCCACATAGCAGCTAAAAAAAATAAATAAATTCTTATTTAGCGTTTTCATCCAGTTCTATGGGCTTGGCATCGGTCCTCTCCATCCTTCCCCCCCCCCCATCTTTTTGACTTCGCCCGCAGTTGGACACAGCATTCAGCGCAGGTGCGCGTTCTCTCACAGTGATGACGCAGGAGATAGCTATCCATGTGAAGGTCAGCAAGCAGCAGTCTGGGGAGGGGTGGAGAGGACCGAAGCCACAACCATCGGACCAGATTAGCATACAGTGCTGGAGAAATCAAAAAGGTTTTTGGGGCTATACAAGGGTAGTCAGAGGATCATGTAAGAATTTAGGGATTGTAGCACAGATGCTGAGTAACATGATATTTTTAGCTGCTATGTGACAGAATCCCTTTAAGAAAATATCCATCAAGGTTAAGGTCACTAAATTATGTATGGGACATTATAGTATTGGAAAGAAAAAACAAAATTAAAGAAAAAAGGCTTACCTTGGCTGCAGCTTTTTTTGGTTTTGCTTCAGGTTTAGGAGGGGCAGGTTTCTATAAGCAAGTAAACATTTTGGTGAAATGTACAACACTTAATCACAGTAAAAAACAGAAAGACAAGTATTAAAACACATTTCACAACAAGGACAAAGTAAAAGGCAATCGTTTTTACATAAAAAGTGAGGATGGTCATTCTTTTGGGCAATACTTAAGTAAAAGACAAGGGGAAAAAAAAATGACATTTACTATTTGCTTTTCTAGCATATCAGATGTTGACATAAGGCATGTAGTGTGAATCCAGGTTTGCAATGAAGCCTTCAGTATAAAGTGTAATCAGAATATGAAAACCACACATTTGACTCATGCACAGCAATTGTTAATCAGGCAGCTGGTACTGATAAATATACAGACATCAGCTATATACTTACTGACGACAATCTTGCTGATCTTCTAGTTGGCTGAGAAAAAAAAAAAAACAGGGAGAAAGAAGGGCAAGTGTTTAAATCTTAATAGATTGGATAAAAAAAACATAAGTGAACCTGTCAGCATAATTGGTGATATGCCGGTATAGGCGCTTATACAATTACTCATATGCAAATCAGGCTGGAAGTGAAGTTTAGTTGTGCCAAAGTACTTGGAAGACATCCATATGTACCAACACACCTCCATTGCACTTCCTGATTTGTAGCTCATCAGATCTGTTCAAACCCCCCCCCCAATAAATCATTATTGTGGAACATACAGCCATACAGCCATACCACTTCTCCCAGATGTAAAAAACAAACAAAGGGCCAAAGGGTTCCCGTTACCACCATCGTGGAAAACGGATATCAGCAGACCGAGGTTGAAGACATCTTTCAGCCAAGTCAATGTAAGGAAACCTCACATACTTACCTCTTGCTTAGTTACTTTGCCAGCATCCTTGGCTTCAGCACCCTCTGGAGACTGCAACACAAGAAAGCCAAAAGAAGATTTAGAGTTGCCCCCCTTAAACATTCAAATAATTTGTAGTTCTACAATCACTATATGAATGAAGACTTCTGAACCCTCACAGGGCACATCATAAGCGGTCAGGAACCACTGCTGCCATTGACGATAGCGGGAAGTCACATGACCGCAAGTATGTGTTGCATACTTCTGGCCACGAGCAGATCACATGTGTAGCTTCACTTAATGCAAGTGGACTGAGTGAGGCTGAAGACATCTAGTCATGACTGTAAATCTGCTGCAGATGTATTTGCCGATTTACTGTAGTTTGTGCATTTTTTTATATTTGTAACCTATCAGGTAAATATAAATAGGATTTATATATCTATTATGTGGATAAGTGATAACCAATTCGATAACTATGAGCAAGTGCTGTGCTCCATTGACTGTGACTAGAGTGATGGTTAAGCGGGCTTACTGCAACACCAAAAACTAGAGGACCAAAATCCTGTTTCACTGTTTAGTGGCTGTCCCAGCTATAGGACCACCACAATAACCAGTCTATCCTATGCACAGAAGTATTTAGTGACAAACCCTTTTCTCAAACGAGAAAAAGAAATAAGGAAATTGCAGGGGTTTAACTTAAATTGTGGGGAATTGTTCCCCTATTTCAGTCTTCAAGTGCCACTGATCTATCATATTTTCAGGATTTCCTTTGTACTGCTCGGGGTGGGGTGGAGTTATTCTATCACCAGTACAACACTTAGGAAATCCTGAAACCCAGGGCTGTGGAGCTGGTTGCCATTTTGGAGGATTCGGTATAAAATGGACAGACTCCGACAATATAGAATAATTGGGTACAGTAGTTCAGTGCAGGGTGTGCTGTAAATCTTTTCAGAATTTGATAAAGTCATAAAATGTCTTAAGTCTGTTCTATTCCTGATCTAAGGACTTAGGCGTTTCGTGGAGATGAATCTGTGCTGCACTTTATGTACATGCTCAGTAGTGAGGCATCGCTGTGCAGTCAGAAGTCAGGGAAATTGAGGAGTCGGAGTCAGTCTGGTTTGGCTTACAGACTCCACAGCACTGCTGAAAACATTGAGAGTGCATCTTCAGGACTCGAGTTAGGGGAACTTTGCTGTAGAGAAATGGAGTAAATGCATGATCATGCCAATCTTTAGACCATGTGATCAATCTCAGAACATATCAAGACATGTGACATGTTCAAACATAAAACCAAATTAAGCATTTTTCACTGCCCACACCTAACCCAGTATTACAACATCTGTCCCACTGTATCATCAATTACAAGGATTAAAAGTAGTGATGAGCGAATATACTCGAGCACACTCGAGTGTCCTCCGAGTATTTTTTAGTGCTCGGAGATTTAGTTTTTATTGCCGCAGCTGAATGATTTACATCTGTTAGCCAGCATAAGTACATGTGGGGATTCCCTAGCAACCAGGCAACCCCCACATGTACTTATGCTGGCTAACAGATGTAAATCATTCAGCTGCGGCAAAGAAAACAATCTTCAAGCACTAAAAAAATACTTGGAGGACACACGAGCGTGCTCAAGAAATCTCGAGTAATGAGTATATTCGCTCATCACTAATTAAAAAGTTTACCATGTGCTTCTGTAACTTTTCACTAGACCCAATATTAAAAGGGTTGCGGTCACCAGTTATGTCATATTTCCACTACAACTACCACCTTATTCAGCGCCTGTGCTGCACTTCATGAATGCTTATGTAACACCCCCCCAAAAAACTTTAGGTTCTCACGTGCTATATGGAAATCAGGTAAGAGCAGTCTGGTTACGGGCTCTACATCTGTCCCCGACTGCTGCTCGCTGTCTTTTAATTGACGCAGATGACGCCTCGCCTCATCCACGTTGGTGGGCGAAGTCTTGCGACTGCGCACAAATCACCCAGCAATGTGGTTGATGCGAGGAGTCACATCAATTAACGGAAGACAGCAAGCAGTAGGAAGAGATGGAGAGCCCCGAAACCACACCCAGTGGACAAGACTGACCA
The DNA here is from genome assembly GCF_051348905.1 of Ranitomeya variabilis. Lineage (NCBI taxonomy): Eukaryota > Metazoa > Chordata > Amphibia > Anura > Dendrobatidae > Ranitomeya > Ranitomeya variabilis. The sequence continues at coordinate 790,251,181 of NC_135233.1, read as the reverse complement.
GATATCCACACAGCTCAGAACTAAAAGGTGTTTTGGGGGTATACAAGCATTTGTGAAATGCAGCACAGGTGCTGAATAAGGCAGTAGTTTTATTTGAAATATGACAAAACTGGTGACAGGTTCCCTTTAAATCATTCAGCTAGGCATATAAGTGGGGGAAAGAAATTGCAGGGATCCAACTATCAACTATTGTCAAATTGTAAAAGCCAAAAAACAGGTGCTAAAGTGGACATCATATAGCACAGGGACAGCTGTTTGTAAGCATGTGCTGAAATGTTGTATGCCTTTAAACAATGAAAATAATATGGTGTACAACTAACAATCACACACAGCTAGCTGGAAAAGCCCAGAGCTGGATGCTTTGTTTCCACTGACTAAAGCGTAAAAAAGAATACACCTGAAAGTGTACTTTTAATAGTGACCATCAGTGGATCTGCATTTGCTATACGTCAACTCAGAAGATGTAGTGCTTTTTATTTTCAGAACTGGGTAGTAATTATTGTATTAAAATGATGATGTAAGAAATTTAATGGCAATATTAAATTGTCAGGAATTACAAACACTATCTTGTCAAAAAAGTTGGAATTTTAAGCTAGATATTACTGGAATGGCAATTATAATAGGTGACAAGCTGACACAGAATCAAAGGCTTTATGGATGATGTACGATTGCAAAGGTCCTCATCTCTCCACCCTATACAGGCACTCTGCACCCCCCCTCCCCCCCCCAGATGAGTCGCGCACTGGATACACCAAATTCATCAAGAGGCTTATACTCATTGAATTTGTAATATCTTTCACCAGCCACACACTACAGCCAAAAATTGAGTACATTTCTGTGAAGAATTTACCTGTTGCACTCGACCTTGACCCCTCTCTGTCAAATGCAAGATATTGGACAGGCTGGCAAAGATTGGTTTTAAAATGTCAAGAGTGGCAAAATGTTTGTGCGAGTACAAATCGTGCAAAAAAAGATGGATTCTCTCTTATGTAAGAATTCTGACGAATCAGGTGTGTGTGTGTGTGTGTGTGTGTGTGTGTGTGTGTGTGTGTGTGTGTGTGTGTGTGTGTGTGTGTGTGTGTGTGTGTGTGTGTGTGTGTGTGTGTGTCAATATGGAAAAATCAGAAACATCTCAAAAAGGTGCATTGCGTCGGCCATAATACAATGAAATGCACATATATATATATATATATATATATATATATATATATATATATATATATATATATATATATATATATATATATATATATATATTTAGTTGATTTAAAAAAAAAAAAAAAAGTGTATGCGCCAAAATGTAAATTTTGAAAGTAATTAAAAATGTAATACTTAAGTGTTGGCTTTCATACTCAACTGTAACAAGTTGACAGACGTTACAGCCTGAGGGTCAGAGCCTGGTTAACAATAGAGGGGTATTACATCCCTGCTCCAGCACACGTGCCAACTGTTCAACACCAAATTGGCAATTTTAAAGACAACGCAAAAAAAAAAGTTACACACACAACACAGCTACTTACCAACATGGGAGCAGAACAAATCACAAAGTGAGAATTGCGGTCACTAAGCCTGCTCCTTGCCCCGTCCCATGTGCTTAGGATCAGCCCCGAGTCTACTTATATGAAGCGGCATGCTAATGTTCTACACGACAAGTCCCAAGCTGCGAGGACTCTTCAACGGTGCGACAACTAACAGTAATTATTGCACATCCGCTGCTAAACTGTGTGGAGAAGACCACTGAGGACCGCATGATGAGTGGTCTTCTAATGATGGGGCTAGTGCGGATAACTTATGGGGGGGACTGGTCTGTAAAAAAGGGGGTGGATTTCTCATAAAGGTGGTCTTCTGGGGGAGGTTCCACCACTAAGAGGGGGAAAAAAATAATCTGATGTTAGATTTATAAGCGATGTAATCGGGACGGACTAAACTGCATATTGGGATGATGGGATGATGGGCTGCAATACTAGACTTGACCACTAGATGGCAGCACATTTTCCAAATGCAGACCAGGAAATGACTTCTTGTAATATAGCAAGCAGGGAATTCAATGGAAATACTTAAATGAATCAGAACATCCACAGGGCTGGATTAAAGTGTAATAATAGAACCAGGGAAAAAAGATTGTAACTATATGGGATTATGTGTAGAATATCGGGTTACACACGCCTGGTGATATATCTCATCAACATCTCATAGGAATATGGGTATAACTATTGATCTGTATGGGGATTATGGGTGAAATATCCCAAATACACATGCCCAGGAACATACTTCATCTACTTCTGATAGGAATATGGGTATATCTATTGTTCTGTATGGGGATTATGGGTGAAATATCACACATACACATGCCCAGGAACATACTTCATCTACTTCTGATAGGAATATGGGTATATCTATTGTTCTGTATGGGGATTATGGGTGAAATATCACACATACACATGCCCAGGAACATACTGCATCTACTTCTGATAGGAATATGGGTATAACTATTGTTCTGTATGGGGATTATGGGTGAAATATCACACATACACATGCCCGGGAACATACTTCATCTACTTCTGATAGGAATATGGGTATATCTATTGTTCTCTATGGGGATTATGGGTGAAATATCACACATACACATGCCCAGGAACATACTTCATCTACTTCTGATAGGAATATGGGTATATCTATTGTTCTGTATGGGGATTATGGGTGAAATATCACACATACACATGCCCAGGAACATACTTCATCTACTTCTGATAGGAATATGGGTATAACTATTGTTCTGTATGGGGATTATGGGTGAAATATCACAAATACACATGCCCAGGAACATACTTCATCTACTTCTGATAGGAATATGGGTATATCTATTGTTCTGTATGGGGATTATGGGTGAAATATCACACATACACATGCCCAGGAACATACTTCATCTACTTCTGATAGGAATATGGGTATATCTATTGTTCTGTATGGGGATTATGGGTGAAATATCACAAATACACATGCCCAGGAACATACTTCATCTACTTCTGATAGGAATATGGGTATAACTATTGTTCTGTATGGGGATTATGGGTGAAATATCACAAATACACATGCCCAGGAACATACTTCATCTACTTCTGATAGGAATATGGGTATATCTATTGTTCTGTATGGGGATTATGGGTGAAATATCACACATACACATGCCCAGGAACATACTTCATCTACTTCTGATAGGAATATGGGTATATCTATTGTTCTGTATGGGGATTATGGGTGAAATATCACACATACACATGCCCAGGAACATACTGCATCTACTTCTGATAGGAATATGGGTATAACTATTGTTCTGTATGGGGATTATGGGTGAAATATCACACATACACATGCCCAGGAACATACTGCATCTACTTCTGATAGGAATATGGGTATATCTATTGTTCTGTATGGGGATTATGGGTGAAATATCACAAATACACATGCCCAGGAACATACTTCATCTACTTCTGATAGGAATATGGGTATATCTATTGTTCTGTATGGGGATTATGGGTGAAATATCCCAAATACACATGCCCAGGAACATACTTCATCTACTTCTGATAGGAATATGGGTATAACTATTGTTCTGTATGGGGATTATGGGTGAAATATCACACATACACATGCCCAGGAACATACTTCATCTACTTCTGATAGGAATATGGGTATATCTATTGTTCTGTATGGGGATTATGGATGAAATATCACAAATACACATGCCCAGGAACATACTTCATCTACTTCTGATAGGAATATGGGTATATCTATTGTTCTGTATGGGGATTATGGGTGAAATATCACACATACACATGCCCAGGAACATACTTCATCTACTTCTGATAGGAATATGGGTATAACTATTGTTCTGTATGGGGATTATGGGTGAAATATCACACATACACATGCCCAGGAACATACTTCATCTACTTCTGATAGCAATATGGGTATATCTATTGTTCTGTATGGGGATTATGGGTGAAATATCACACATACACATGCCCAGGAACATATTTCATCTACTTCTGATAGGAATATGGGTATATCTATTGATCTGTATAAGGATTATGGGTGAAATATCACAAATACACATGCCCAGGAACATACTTCATCTACTTCTGATAGGAATATGGGTATATCTATTGTTCTGTATGGGGATTATGGGTGAAATATCACAAATACACATGCCCAGGAACATATTTTATCATTATTTTAAGAACATATATATTTATCCCAAATAGTCATGCCCAGTACCACATTTGATGAATTTCCCATAAAAATATGAATAGAATTATTCACCTCCATGGTAATTCAATGTGAAATATTATATTTACAGAGGCCAAATAATTTTGCAGCTTTGTTTGAAAAAATATCTTTAAAAACTTGTGGGCACCTAAGCTCCATAATAAATGAATGCCTATATGTACATTTATATTACAGCGTCAAATAGGCTAAGTAATTTGCTTTTACAGCTTGGTAATTCTGCATTCAATAGCGCTGTAATAAGTCAGTATAGGCTGTTTATTGTCTCTATATGACGGCTTTTCATTAATATAGCGATAACAGTTTGAACTATTAATTTGAAAATATCTGCATTGATTTCCTGGACATATGCAGTGTTTATACGCTCGAAGATGCTGAAACAGGCCTGGAAAGACGGGTTTAACAAAGTTTTTGCTTTTTTTTTTTTTTTTTTTGTTCAAGATCGTGAAAACTGTCTGAAGCATTGACTTGAAAATAGCTTTTGTGACTTTATTGATATATTTTGTGGTTGGACGTCAAGGTTGCTGAAATAAGTAAATAAAGGCTGATTTAAGAGACTTTTAACTGCTTATCTTCAGTACTGAAAAGAAGGCTTAAAGCTGACCTGTCATCACATTCAATGCCACCAAGCCGCAGCTATGGTGGTATAGCTGACAGGTCCAGCAGTGTGGACAGCCCTCTATCCGCCTCCCTGGTGCCTCCGCACTAAAATATTAAACTTTATTCCTCTCGACGGGCACCACTGGAAGCATGAAGTGTCTGTATCGGTCCGATGGAGTGTGAACAAATCTGCGCTATCTACAATGCACTGCGTCATCAGTTGCTGGGCAGGAATTTTTTTACTGCCCAGCGACTGATGACACGGCACAGCGCAGGGCTCAAGCACTGATTGGTTCACACTCCAAAACACCAACAGGACCACTTCTTGATTCCCGTTACGCGCGTCAAGGGGGCAATAAAGTTTAGTATTTCAATCAGGCGGCACCCAGGGAGGTGGACAAAGGTCTCTCCACACAGCTGGACCTGTCAACTCTGCCACCATAGCTGCGGCTTGGTGGCATTGAATGTGATGACAGGTCCTCTTTAAAGCGTCGAGTTGAAAATAGCCAGTGTTTTCCTTGTGAAATTTAATACTTAGCTGCTCAATTGTGCATAGCGTGTGCTGTCAACCAACAAACACCTTACCCCACTAATTTCACATAAAATGTAATGTGATATGATCATTAGATGTGGATGATTATATTATTGATTATTATCAATATTCATTTATATGGGGATTATGATTTGGATAACATGGCTTCAAATCCCAACTCCCATATTTATCCTTTACCTGATAAAAATATCCAGTAGAGTCTCTTTTATCCAAGCTAAACGGGAGCAGAGGGTGCTTGGATTTGTGAAAAACTGGGATAACTCAAACAACTGAATAAAATGCCCCCCCTTTGTATCCTGCTGTCCCGCTTTGGGTCTTCCTGTCCCTCTTGTATCCTTCTGTCCCTCTGAGTATCCTCCTTTTGTGTCATCCTACTTCTCTTTTATGTTCTACTGTCCGCTTTTGTCCCTTTTTTGTGTCTAAAAGGGGAGCCCTGGGCAGCCGCCTGGATGCTTGGATAAAGCAGTAAATTGGCTGGCAAAGTGCTGTACAGTCATGGCCAAAACTATGGAGAATGAGACAAATAGTAATTTTTCCAAAGTCTACTGCTTCATTTTTTCTAATGGCAATTTGCCTATACTCCTGAATGTCAGAGTGATCAGCTTAACAGCAATTACTGTACTTGCAAAGTCAATATTTGCCCAGAAAATGAACTTTAACCCCCAAAACACATTTCAACATCATTGCAGTCCTGCCTTAAAAGGAGCAGCTAACATCGTTTTAGTGCTTGATCCATTAACACAGGTGTGGGTGTTGATGAGGACAGGGCTGGCGATCAATCAGTCATGATTAAGTAAGAATGACATCACTGGACACTTTAAAAGGAGGCTGGTTCTTGGTATCATTGTTTCTCTTCAGTTAACCATGGTTATCTCTAAAGAAACACGTGCAGCCATCATTGCACTGCACAAAAATGGCCTAACAGGGAAAAGTATCGCAGTCAACAATCTATCACATCATCAAGAACTTCAAGGAGAGAGCTTCCATTGTTGTCAAAAAGGCTCCAGGGCGCCCAAGAAAGACCAGCAAGCGCCAGGACGGTATCTTAAAACTGTTTCAGCTGCGGGATCGGACTCCCAGCAGTGCCGAGCTTGCTCAGGAATGGCAGCAGGCTGGTGTGAGTGCTTCTGCACGCACTGTGAGGTGGAGACTCTTTGAGCAAGGGCTGCTGGTTTCAAGGAGGGCAACAAAGAAGCCACTTCTCTCCAGAAAAAACATCAGGGACCGACTGATATTCTGCAAAAGGTACAGGGAGTGGACTGCTGAGGACTGGGGCAAAGTCATTTTCTCTGATGAATCCCCTTTTCGATTGTTTGGGACATCTGGAAAACAGCTTATTCGGAGAAGAAGAGGTGAGCGCTACCACCAGTCTTGTCTCATGCCAACTGTAAAGCATCCTGAAACCATTCATGTGTGGGGTTGCTTCTCAGCCAAGGGAATCGGCTCACTCACAGTCTTGCCTAAAAACACAGCCATGAATAAAGAATGGTACCAGAATGTCCTCCAAGAGCTACTTCTCCCAACCGTCCAAGAGCAGTTTGGCGCCCAACAATGCCTTTTCCAGCATGATGGAGCACCTTGCCATAAAGCAAAGGTGATAACTAAATGGCTTATGGAACAAAACATAGAGATTTTGGGTCCATGGCCTGGAAACTCCCCAGATCTTAATCCCATTGAGAACTTGTGGTCAATCGTCAAGAGACGGGTGGACAAACAAAAACCAACAAATTCTGGCAAAATGCAAGCATTGATTTTGCAAGAATGGACTGCTATCAGTCAGGATTTGGTCCAAAAGTTGATTGAGAGCATGCCAGAGAGAATTTCAGAGGTCTTGAAGAAGAAGGGGCAACACTGCAAATATTGACTTGCTGCATTAACTCATTCTAAGGCCGGCGTCACACATGCGAGTTTTACGGACGTAAGAGCGCAGAAACTACGTCCGTAAAACTCGCATTACATACGGCACAATTATTCTCAATGGGGCTGCTCCTATCAGCCGTATATTACGGATCCGTAATATACGGCTTTCTACGGCCGTACAAAATCGCAGCATGCTGAGTTTGTCAGCGTATTGTGCAAAAAAATCACCAATGAAAGTCTATGGGGGCGAGAAAAATACGGATTCCACACGGACCATGCGTGTGCATGGCGAGAAATAAGCAGCGGTGTTAGTGAAAAGTCGGTAATTCAATTGCCGGCTTTTCATTTCTCCTGCACAAACCCGACAGGATATGAGACATGGTTTACATACAGTAAACCATCTCATATCCCCTTTTTTTTTGCATATTCCACACTACTAATGTTAGTAGTGTGTATGTGCAAAATTTCAGCGCTGTAGCTGCTAAAATAAAGGGTTAAATGGTGGAAAAAATTGGCGTGGGCTCCCGCGCAATTTTCTCTGCCAGAGTGGTAAAGCCAGTGACTGAGGGCAGATATTAATAGCCAGGAGAGGGTCCATGGTTATTGGCCCCCCAGTGGCTAAAAACATCTGCCCCCAGCCACCCCAGAAAAGGCACATCTGGAAGATGCGCCTATTCTGGCACTTGGCCACTCTCTTCCCACTCCCTGTAGCGGTGGGATATGGGGTAATGAAGAGTTAATGCCACCTTGCTATTTTAAGGTGACATTAAGCCAGATTAATAATGGAGAGGCGTCAATTATGACACCTATCCATTATTAATTCAATTGTAGGAAAGGGTTAAAAAACACACACACACACACGATTACAAAGTATTTTAATGAAATAAACACAGCGGTTGTTTTAATATTTTATTGCTCTCTCAATCCATTGGGAACACCCTCACTTGGCAAAACAATAAACACACAAGATACATACCCTCCGATGAACTGTCTCGTCCCATGAAGTAATCCATCTGAAGGGGTTAAAATAATTTACAAGCAGGAGCCCTGCTAATGCAGCGGTGTGCTCGTGCTTGTAATTCCCCGGAGAATGAAGGAAATGTAGGTCATTGACCTATAGTTACCTTCAGTCGTGGTGAGGCGCCCCCTGCTGGATGTCCTCATGAACTGCAGCCTGGGAACTTTTTCCCACGCTCCAGGTCATATGAGGACATCCACCAGGGGGCGCATCACCGCGACTGAAGGAAATGTAGGTCGTTTCATCGGAGGGTATGTATATTGTGTGTTTATTGTTTTGCCAAGCGAGGGGTTCCTAACGGATTGAGAGAGCAATAAAATATTAAAACAACCGCTGTGTTTATTTCATTAAAATAATTTTAAATCATGTGTGTGTGTGTGTTTTAACACTTTCCAACAATTGGATTAATAATGGATAGGTGTCATAATTGACGCCTCTCCATTATTAATCTGTTTTAATGTCACCTTACAATAGCAAGGTGGCATTAACCCTTCATTACCCCATATCCCACCGCTACAGGGAGTGGGAAGAGAGTGGCCAAGTGCCAGAATTGGCGCATCTTCCAGATGTGCCTTTTCTGGGGTGGCTGGGGGCAGATGTTTGTAGCCAGGGGGGCCAATAACCATGGACCCTCTCCTGGCTATTAATATCTGCCCTCAGTCACTGGCTTTACCATTCTGGCGGAGAAAATTGCGCAGGAGCCCACGCCAATTTTTTCCGCCATTTAACCCTTTATTTTAGCAGCTACAGCGCTGAAATTTTGCACATACACACTACTAACATTAGTAGTGTGGAATATGCAAAAAAAATGGGGATATGAGATGGTTTACTATATGTAATCATGTCTCATATCCTGTCGGGTTTGTGCAGGAGAAATAAAAAGCCGGCAATTGAATTACCGGCTTTTCACAGATATCGCGCTGAAGTAAATATAAATACAGAATATATATATATATACATATATATGTGTCTCAATGATATATATATATATATATATATATATATACTGTATCTATGATTTACCGAACATTTGAGCACATAAATCCATTAGATGTCGGTTTTGCAAGACTGTGAGAAAAAATCGCAGTACAGATGCCATACGGATTACATACGGAGGATGCCATGCGCAAAATACGCTGACACACCCTGACTACGGATCACTATGGGAACATTTCTCTGTATTATGGCCGTATTATGGACGTATAATACGTTCCGTATTGTCTTACGCTGAGTGTGACTCCAGCCTAACTGTCAATATAACCTATTGGTACTCATAATATGATTGCAATTATATTTCTGTATGTGATATAAACATCAGACAAACACTAATAAAAACCAGAGGCCAGCAGATCATGTGAAAATATAATTTTGGTGTCATTCTCAAAACTTTTGGCCATGACTGTATACATTACCCTCATCTTTTTCCCACATACACACCAAAAAAAAAAAAAAAACACACACACAAAAAAAAAAATGAATATAATTTCTTTTTTGTTAAAGGGACTGCCAGTGCCAAATCACATGTGTTGTGCTCAGCAGGCCTGCATTGACCTGCTGCCGCACAGCACAGCAGCACAGTGATCCCAGCCGCGCTCCGATCCAATGAGCCGTTCGGGCAATACGGCACCCGAAACGGAGCGCGTGCTGGGCTGTCACAGCGCTGACACTAGTCCTGTGACGTAGCTCCCCCATTCAAGTCAATGGAAGGTGACCCCGTGACCGGGACTAATCTCGGCTCTGACAGCCAGCATGTGCTCCATTCCAGGGGCCGTAGCACAGCTCATTGGATCAGAGCGTGGCTGTGATCACTGTGCTGTGCTCAGCAGGCCTGTATTTGCCTGATGACGCAGAGCATAGTGAGACCAGCGGCGCTCCGATCCGATGTACAGTAAGGGTGCTACGGCCCCTGGAACGGAGCGCACGCTGCCTGTCAGAGTCGGGTTTAGTCCGGTCACATGGTTTCCTCCATTGAGTTCAATGGAGGAGCTGCATCATGGGACTAGTCCCAGCGCTATGACAGCCCAGCACGCGCTCCGTTCCAGGGGCCGTAGCACCCTTACTGTACATCGGATCGGAGCGCCGCTGGTCTCATTATGCTCTGTGTCAGCAGGTCAATGCAGGTCAGAAGCAAAGATGATTTTGAGGTGGCAGATTAAATGGCTTTTACAACTGCAGCATGTCTTTCTCTATACATGGAGAGATCCAGCTCAGGATGGTCACCTGACTCTTACCAAAGCAACATCTTAGGGGAAAAGTTACATATATTAGATGCAACTACTAGCCTCTCAGTGACCCTCCCAGGATGAAGGAGAATCTGCCTACATTCTTAACCCTCCGTCAGGCGCAATATAGATTCTCGTCAGTTCAGGCGCAATGTGCCTGACAAGCACAGGTCAGAAAACCACCGATAGTAGCTACATATTTCAATTTCAGGACTATAGAAGTAGTCAGTGACCTTCATAGGAATGTATTAAAAGAGATTACACCAAATCAGATGCAAAAAAACCCATTTATTAACCATAAACTTATTAAAAGTAAAAGTACCACTTTTCGGTAGTAACGCCAAATAGGCTCCAGTTATCTTTACTTAACTATTGCTTAAATATAAAATTATGGAAAAAAACTTAAAGGATATTGCACTTAGATGTTACTTAATTATTTTCTACTCATCTTCAGTGGTTTCAATTGCAGCAGAAGCAGCACAGGTACACTTAGAAAAGCAAGGCTGGCAGACGAAAGTTGCATGGGAAAGGCAGATTGATTCTTTACATATTTTGCAGTCATATTTAGAAAGCCTTCTGAAACCAGATACAAATGAGCAGGTAGTACAACTGCGTCTTTTAGAAGGTGGTAGAGTCGGTGTTTGTTCTGGAACGTCCTTGGGACGATATCTCTTCAACCGGTGTTGCAGGGCAAGGGGCATTCCAACCGTCTTTGTACTTCTTAGGCTTAGCTCTCCACTCACCAGTTCATTAGCCAATTGTTTTAGGTACATTCTTCTGCGCATTTGTTTAAGTTCATTACCGAGGTAAATTACTTGTGAGTTGATGCCACCCACATTCAGCATTGTAAAGAAGATTACCATCGGCCAGCGTTTGGTATTTCGACTTACATTGAAATTGCCACACATTTGGTCAGCAGTGTCAACGCCGCTTTTGGTCAAATTATAAAAAGTTATGATTCCTGGTTTCCTTAGCTCCCCAGACTCTGGATCAATGGTGTAATCATTATGTAATGAAGAGACCAAAATCACATTTTTCCTCTCGCGTGGGATGTAAGAAACTAAAATCTTTCCATTACTGAACCCAAACATAGTGCTATACTGTTGTTTGCCTTTTGTATATAGAAAATCTGGCGGCAACTGCCTTTTGTTTTTTTCTAACAGTTCCCACATATGACAGCTTTTTCGTTTTTAAAAAATCAATCAGATCAAAGTCAGTAAACCAGTTGTCAGCAGTGATATTTTGACCAGATCCAAACATTGGCTCAGCAATTCTCTTTACCACATCACTAGGCTTCTTGCTCACATTGAAAGGACCTGGTGGCTGTCTTCCACAATAAACTTCCATGTTCATAGTGTACATCATCCTTGCATCAACCATGGCAAAAATTTTAATTCCATATTTGTTTGGCTTCGATGGTATATATTGCCGAAAACCACATCTTCCACGGAAACCTGGAAGCATCTCATCAATAGTGAGGTTTTGCCCCGGGCAATAGCTTTTTTGACAATTCATAATAAATTGTTGAAATATGTCCCGAATTGGTGCAAGCCGGTCATAACCTTTTCGTTCTGTCCGGGTACTTCGATCATCGAAACGGAGGCAACGGATCAGGACTTTGAATCATTTCAGATTCATCACAAGGCTGAATTTTTCGATGCCATCACCGTCTGTCCCCCACAGCTCCGCCACACTTTGCCTATTTGCTGTGAAAGCACCAGCTAGGTATAACAAGCCAATAAATGCCTTGAGTTCAAGCACATCAGTGTTTTTGATGTCCCGCTCTCTGGAGAATTGCTCTTTGGATTGTGTCAATATACTGGTTAGGGTACCGTCACACATTGAAATTTTCATCGCTGCGACGGCACGATCCGTGACGTCGCAGCGATCGTATGAATATCGCTCCAGCGTCGTAGACTGCGGTCACACGTTGCAATCACGGCGCTGGAGCGATGCCGAAGTCCCCGGGTAACCAGGGTAAACATCGGGTAACTAAGCGCAGGGCCGCGCTTAGTAACCCGATGTTTACCCTGGTTACCAGCGTAAACGTAAAAAAACAAACAGTACATACTCACCCGTCGGTGTCCTTCAGGTCCCTTGCCGTCTGCTTCCTGCTCTGAGTGCAGCCGTACAGTGAGAGCAGATCGCAGCACCGCTGTGATCTGCTCTCACTTTCCGGCCGGCACTCAGAGCAGGAAGCAGACGGCAAGGGACCTGAAGGACACCGACGGGTGAGTATGTACTGTTTGTTTTTTTACGTTTACGCTGGTAACCAGGGTAAACATCGGGTTACTAAGCGCGGCCCTGCGCTTAGTTACCCGATGTTTACCCTGGTTACAAGCGAAGACATCGCTGGATCGCTGTCACACACAACGATCCAGCGATGTCAGCGGGTGATCAAGCGACGAAAGAAAGTTCCATACGATCTGCTACGACGTACGATTCTCAGCAGGATCCCTGATCGCTGCTGCGTGTCAGACACTGCGATATCGTAACGATATCGCTAGAACGTCACGAATCGTAACGTCGTAGCGATGGAAATTTCAATGTGTGACGGTACCCTTAGTGAACCGAACAATAGTTTCCAACATGCTATCTGTAATTAGATTACTCCAACATTCCACTGCAGTTTTAGCTTTTCTAGCACTTCCAATAACTCCAGGAAGGTGTGGAATAATATTGTGGGATTCTCTGCCCTGTTTGTTCTTGGGTGCCTTTTTGTTCCACTTTGTATTTTTATCTTTGCCCAAATAATAACCTAGATCTGTGTCTGTTTCCTCTGTATCAGTGTCATCACCATCCTGCTCTGTTCCAGAATCAGTGTTACATTCTGCTACCTCATCTTCAGATGAAATGTCACTAGATTCCTCTAAATCCTCAGTTACTGCTGGTTCTTCCTCATCATCTTCTAACAAAAAAATCTTCATTTCTTCTAAATGAAGGGGTTTAGATAAATCATACTGTTTTCTGGCCATTGCAGCAGAAAATCTGAAGCAAGAGAGAAAGAGTATGTGTTAGGGCGCAATGTGCCTTAGAAGCCACCCTCCTTTTGTCTAAGAAAACAGTACTTATGTACACTAACTTAGCATTAATCCTTCATAAAACAAGCTAAATACACAATCGTGATGAATAAAAAAAGAAAATACTAAACTTTCAATTTGTGTTGAAATCAGGCGCAATGTGCCTGAGAAGCCAAAGTGTTGATATCTGCTCACTAGAGGGTCTGCTGAGTCACTGTGAGATAAGGTTTCACAGAGCCTGTAGAGTCAGGAGATAACTAGGATGGGTGGGGTTTTCTGATAAGTGGGCAAGGAGAGAGAAGTGAAACTACTGTGTGCCTGTCAGATCTATTGCGCCTGACGGAGGGTTAAACGGAGTTTTCTTTCTCTGACCATTGTACCAATCTAATGGCGAACAAACCATATTTAAGAGACAAGAAGGATGACCTTACAAATCAACAGGTGATTGACCTGATTGAAAAGGTAGCTAGAGGAGAAATTGCAGAAGAACTAATGATGCATGGTCCACCAGTGACTCCCAAAGGAGGAGAAATTTACATCTTTGTGCCTCTAAATAGTCTTCAAGAAAATGATTATTCAAAAGATCAATACAGATGGATTTCAAGAGGAAACAACAAGCAGCGCAAGTGGTATGTGGAAACACAACTCCAAAAAAGGTGGGCTCTAAATCATTTTTCTATTGTGAAAGGGAATTTGCAAAAATCTGTGCAAAACAAAGCTGACTGTAAAAATAAATCAGTTTGTCTTTTTTTTTGTCATGTGTTGCTTCAGTTTATCTGGAAAGAGCAACTGTGACCAATTATTTATTTATGTCACTACAGTGGTTGACCTTGTATTTTGCACCTACAGTTCCACATATTAAGGCTTTTGTACTGCATCGCATGTCAGTGACGAGTGTGACCATGAGCCAGAATTTCAGCCTCGACACAGGCTGCCTGTGTTGGGCCAATGCTAATCAGGAGGGCTGCGCTGCATTGCATTACTCATGTCTTGCTATGACACCCGCACTGAGCTGATGCATTAGCATCAACTCAGTGCAGGCCCAACCGCGAAACCTGTGTGAGGCAGCCTGATTCTAATTTCATGGGTGGCACTGCATCGCATTATGCCGATGCAGCATCGGCCACAAAATTAGCATCAGGCTGCCTCACACAGGTCTTGCAATAGCGCCCGCACTGAGCTGAAGCATAAACTCAGTGCGGGCGCCAGCCATAGCGAGACCTGAGTAATGCAATGCGGCGCAGCCCTCCTGATTAGCATTGGCTCAAAACAGGTGGCTATTGTCAATGCTGAAATTGCCGTTTCACACCCACAGCTACTAGAAGGCAGCTTCTGGTCCACATCGTACGTCAGTATTGTTAGGTTAGGTTCGCACATGCTTTAGTTCACTCTTAAGACCAGAGGGTAACAACTCCATTCTTTACGGTGAAGTAGCGGAGCGTTACTAATCTCCATCGACTTGGATTGACAACACAAGTGGCACGAATGTACACAGTTATAATAATGGTCACCGGACAACTGACACATCAGGACTGAAGTTTCGCTCGTTATTCGGCAGCGGCCAAGTGACGATTATTGTATCCAAACGTTAAAAATTCCATAGATTTAAATACATACCGTAACTAGTGTTGAGCGAACATGCTCGACACTGCTCGTTACTCGCCCGAGCATCACGCTACTCGGGATGTTCGGCGAGCACCGAGCATTTCCGGGTTACTCGGGCAGTAGCTCCGGTCTCCGCCCTGCATGTTTGGCGCTCTTTACAGAGCCAATGAACATGCAGAGATTGCCAGCCAGTCACTGGAATGCTGCATCCATGTTGTTTGTGGGCATTACAGTGATTGGCTGGCCGCACAGCGTCACCTCGAGTATTTAAAACCGGGCGCCGCCATCTTGGAAACAGTCGCTCCGGATTAGACAGTGTAGGGACAGCGCTGCTGAGCTAGGGAGAGATTTATACTGCAAAATAGTTAGTGTAGGGTCTCTAAAGGCTGCCAGATCAAACAAGCAGTCCTTCTCAGGACTAATATCCATCCCAGATATCAAGCAGGCAGGCTGTATAGGAGACGCAGTGGTTATACCAGCAAACGCTGCATTACAGTCCTGTGTGCTCCTGTTGCTGAAATTTCTGGACTTAGCTCCAGGTCTCGGGGGACAGGAAAAATCCTTTTTTTTTCATCTATATCCTCTTTTTTTTTTCCTCCTTCACACTGTACAAATACCCGTCTTATTAACCTTTTGTTGTCCCCCCCCCCCAAAAAAAAAGTGTGTCTGTGACAGTTCAGACACAAATATATCTGTTGAAAATAGTCTGGTGTAGGCCAGAGAAATAGAACTGTGGTTTTCCTCTTCCACAGTTCTAATCTCCTTTTTCTTACCCTTTTTCCATCGGGTGTAACCACTGCTTCTTCCACTGTTGTGCGTGCAATAGAACCCCCTGTTGTGTGTGCAAGGCAATCCCCTGTCCATACTGCATGTAAAGATGCCCCCTCCTCTCAGTCTTCACTTGTTATGGCAGTTTCTCAAGAAACAGCATCTACGTCCACGTCCCACGGCAGCGTTCAATTGTCTATATCCCAGACCTTTGAACGAAAGCGGAAATTCGCAGATAACGCCCCACAGGCCACAGTCCTAAATTTGCACATTTCACTACTGCTTGCGTTGGAAATGCAGCCTTTTAGGCTGGTGGAGACGGAATCCTTCCGCAATCTTATGGCGGTGGCCGTCACTCGGTACTCGGTCCCCAGCCGACACGATTTTGCCCGGTGTGCCATCCCCGCACTACACAAGCACGTGTCCCAAAGCATCTGCCGTGCCCTCAACAACGCAGTTACTGGGAGAGTCCACCTGACAACGGACACGTGGACAAGTGCTTATGGCCAGGGACGGTACATCTCTCTGACGGCACACTGGGTAAACATAGTGGAAGCCGGGACCCAGTCGGACCTTGGGACAGAACACGTCCTCCCCACACCGAGGATTGCGGGCCCTATGTCAGTCATAGTTGCCCCCACAGTGTATAGCTCCTGCGCATCATCCTCCTCCTCCTAATGTTCAGCCTCCATCTCAGAAATCACCACATCAGTTACAAGCTGGAAGCACTGCAGTACTGCCTCCGCCAAGCGGCAACAGGCTGTGCTGAAACTCATAAGCTTAGGTGATAATCCTCACACTGCTTGTGAGTTGTGGACAGCTGTGAAAGAGCAGGCAGATCTGTGGCTGAGACCGCTGAACCTACATCCCGGCAGGGTCGTGTGTGACAATGGCCGTAACCTGGTGGCGGCTCTGAGGCTAGATGAGATCACACACGTACCATGCCTGGCTCATGTGCTTAACCTCGTGGTTCAGCTGTTTCTTAAATCGTACCCCGAGTTGCCAGATCTGCTCGTGAAAGTACGCCTGAGCAGCCCCAGCCAATAGCAGCGCTCGTAGCTGCAGGGAAGCACAGAGACTGTGCTTCTCGGCAGGCGAGGACCCCGGCATGCGGGGACCGGAGAAGCACTCCGCCGTACATGTACGGCGGCTGTCCATTGGTCTGGACAAAATACGACGTACATGTACGGCGGATGTCGGGAAGGGGTTAAAGAGCAACTGAATGCAAAATTTTTATTGCAGCAATGTGCTGCAAATGTTCCCCGACCCCTGGAAACAGTATATTCTCCTAACCTTAGTATAGGAGAATACACTGTTTTCTCCCCTCTTATCTGCAGCTTTGGGTCCCGGTGCGATGCTCTGCAGCCGACCCGACATGGTTTCATGCATGGGAGCAGCGCTGAGAAGGCTATTGGCTGATTGATAAGTCATGCTTGATTGACACAGCAACCAGACAATAGCGAGCACCCTCTCAGCGCTGCTGCCTCGGAGGAGCCGACACCTTTAGGCCGGCTGCAGAGTGCATATGTGACATGCGCTGCAGGTAAATGAAAAAGTAAATGAATACAAGACAGTACAATTTTGACCTGAAGTAAATTTATGTTCTCTTTCCATTTATACTGTGAATGTCAAAAGTTTATATTGTGTACTACAACTAATTTTGTAAATACTCCTTTTATAGGTATTTTGCTTTAAAGGATCCAAATGGCAAAGGTAAACAGTACCTACTGACATTCAGAAAGCAGGTACAGCAATAAGAGCAATTGTAGTTTACTGTCAAACGATACAGTATTTTTATGTTTTCATATTTAACCCCTTCCTGACATCAGCTGTATATATACACACACACATCTTTTGTCTGGTGTCGGTATATGCTGTGTACATGCATGGTGCTTGTCTACTGTGAAAGCTGACACACCTGCAAACGGCTATGACCAGAGATAACTGATTGTGGCTGTTTAACATACTGTGAACACTGAAAGTGGCATTTACATGGTCTTGCAGAAACACATACACCCGCAATTAAATTCATGGCCGTCCATGAAACTCACATGGCAGCCGGAGGTCTTGTTAAAGAGGAAGTATAGGTTTAACTTACCTGCCGGATTCAGACCCATGGCGGCACGATTATCACATCTGGATTAGCTTCTCCTGGTCCCCGACGGCTCCTTCACCCTCTTCTTGGCCTGGTTAAGTCCCGACACAGCGCTCCATGCACCACCAGAAAAATCGGAGCGCTGAGCGGGACCATTTGTCCTTTTTGCTGCTGTCAAACACAAATTCAAATCCAATAGACTTAAAGGGGTAGGACCAACTTAAAGATCCCCCCTCATTATACAGAACACAGCAGCATATTACTTTTTGCAATATGCTTCCTATGTCCCTGTGTCCGCTGGGGGGGCTGAAGCAGGACACCCCTAGAGCGATGCTATTTGCATCACCCAGGTATATGTCCTGTAGTTCTATAACTGGGCTGGCCAGGCATGAGCACTAGCGCATACCCTGGCCAGCATTCTTTGCTATAGCTCGCTGCAGCGCATGTGTGTCTATAGCCATGGCTATAGCCACACATGCGCCATGTGTGCCATGACCACGAGCATTTATGGGAGATTTAGTCTCCCATGAGCTCAGGTACACAGTCGCGTTCCCCCTAGCGGTGGTCATCCATCCACCACGTTCAGCGGGAGCGCACGCCGGGACTTTTGTGGTTCATGCTGCGGTGGCGGGAGCTGGCACCACAGTGCAACACGCATCATTAGGCTGCTGGGGCGACTGGGCAGCCCTCCCCAAAAGTCCCAATAGTTGGGCCAAACCCTTTAAACGGACTGTTATCATTTGATCAACACAACATGCATAGCATTTTGAATGTGCAAAATAACTTATGAAAAACAATGTTTTACTATGTCTCTTTAGTTCTCATCTCAAAAAGATGTTTGTTTAACATTAGATTTCATTTTTTCCCAGGTATGGCAATACATGACTGGGCCACACAAACATATAAAAGTTATACAATATCTTGGAGATCATTCTGTAAATCTTCCAACCCCTCATGGAAATTCAAAATCTAACCGTATGTTCATACCGTCCACTCCATCGCTATTACTAAAATGTAGACAACATTACTCCAGTGCTCCAAAAAACACATACTCAAAATTGCATAGTGAGGCATCTGCAGGAGGAGATGATGGAAGAGCAGCCGTAAATCGCCCAAGAAATCTAAAACAAGTACAGAATGTTCGCTATTCAGAAATTATCAGACGCAAAATTGGTAAAGATGAAATTTTTAGTACAATACAGCTGGCAGAACAAACAGATTTTGTAAGACATGTCACAATATATCCAGATCTTGTGGTGTTTGCGTGGTCAAAAGAGTTATTGGATTTTGGAAAAGAGTTAATAAAAAGTGCCTTACAAGACATGGAAATAGAACAAATGTTTGCCTATGACACCACCTTTAACCTTGGTGATTTCTACATGTCAACTTTTGTTATGAGAAATACAATGTTGGAGAAAAATCCAATATTTCCAGTAGCTTTTATGGTTCATGAAAGGAAGTTTCAAAAATACCATGAACTCTTCATTGGAGAACTTGTTAATCAGTTAAATCTAAAAGACATCAAAACTATTCCATTTGTGACTGATCGTGAAAAAGGAATTATTAATGCTGTGAAGAAAGTGGCACAATCTATTTCACTTGTGTTATGTGAAAATCACATTTTGAGAGATATTGAATATTGGGTGAAGTCTGCTAGAGGAAAAAACGATGACATAAAGGTATTGAAGGATCATGTAGAACAGCTGAAAGATTCTGAAAGTGAAGAAGAATGGAGGAACAAATATGAAGAGTTCAAAATACTCTGGTCGCACTCATTCGCTGAATATTTTGAACATAATTTGCATGAACACATATTCAAATTTGCAAGCAGGTTCTATACTAAGAAGTTTGCAGCATTTCAATATAAAGGGTCAACAAATAATGTAAGTGAAAGCATGAACAAAATATTGAAAAACGCAACAGATTGGAAAGAATTGTCTTTGGACTGCCTTCTATTGTGCTTACTCCATTTACAATTGTTTTATGTTTATGAGTTCCAAAGGGCTTACTATAGTCTAGGAATGTATCACTTGAAAGCAACATTCAAGAAATTGCAGAAAGTCCCCAATGAGTACACACAATTCCCATTATATATACCAGTTGAGAAAATTGTTGAGAAGGTGAAATCAGAAAATTCCACAATTGTTCCCAGCCTTAAAAAAGAATCCACTAACAGAATGACACAGACAGCTATTGCAAACTTATGCATTGAGAACAATTTAGTTTCTTTAAATGGGCAACTACAGGTGTTTGTTGTTAAGAGTCCATTTAAAAATGATGTCCATTCAGTGTGCTTGTCACGAAAACCTCAATGTTCCTGTAATAGCTCTGGACTGTGTTTCCATTTAATAGCAGTCCAAAAGGCATGTGGAATTTTTATCCCAGATAATTTCACTTATAATCTTTCCACTTTGAGGAAACGACAACGTCGGAAAGATGGAAAATCAGGACGTAAAAAGGCAAGAAAGAGAGATTATGACTATGAAACAGAGGCTGCACCAGATTCCGAGAAGGCAACTCAGCCAAACTCTTCACAGCCAAATCTTAACCAAAAAAACCTAGAGGAGAATGTAGCAAATGAATCTCATGCAATCTTGATACCTACAGTTATGCAGTTAATAGAGAATACTCAAGACCAGTCTGCCAGTTCACACAAACAAATTGATAACCAACCAGTGTCACCGTTTTCCTGTGAAAGTCTCACGTGTAAAGAATTAACTGATGAGAATATTGCAGTACAATCTCCAAAGTATGAAAGCACACCAAGAAAGCCTGATAGCTTTATAGACAGAAAGCCTTGGGATCAACCAGTAGACCTAATTGACAGTCTGACACTATGTCTAAAACCAAAGGCCTGGCTTGAAGGAGAAGTAATAGACAGTGCCATAATACAGTTGGTTAAGGAATCTGGAATTTCCAGTGGTTGTTTGACTGTTCCTCCATATTTTTTCAATGCTATTAGTAATGGAGGACACGCATCTTTTTTAAGATTTGCTGATTCCTTAGCAATGTTAAACTATGACATTTTGCTATTTCCAATAAACAGTGACCTCACTTTATACGGACCAGGTTTCCACTGGTTTTTGGCTTTAGCAGACCTAAAATCTAAAACAGTGACAATAATGGACTCTATGATCTCCGAATACAACATACACTGTGCTGTTCTCAAAAAAATTCTCTATGGCATCCACTCTCTATGCTCCTCTGTGGAGTTTCTTGAAGATGAATGGACTTTTATTGTGAGCGCCGACTGCCCAAAACAGAATAATTCATATGACTGTGGAGTGCATGTCATACTAAATTCATATGTGATATGTAATGGTATTAACTATGTTCATTGGTTTGACAGCAATAATGTTAGAAGGTGGATACAGACCAAGATTAGGGAAGTTAATTACTCACATTTCAGCTACAAACAAACACCACAACAAAAAATTGTGGCTGAGAAAATGAAGACCTACAGCCCATCAATGATCAAAATAATTGAAAAGGAAACAGAGCAGGAAATAAGTACTCTTGCATCCCGCTACAGCAATTCAGAAGGGTGGACATTTTGCAGGTCTTGCTATTGCACAGGTGACAGTTATCATGAAGAAAAACAGATCCTGTGTGTAATGTGTCGAAATTGGTATCACCAGAAGTGTGCGGGACCGATGGGCCGACCACCAAAATATTTCCTATGTTTACAATGTAAAAGAAACTAGTGCAAAATGTTATTGCCATTTTGTTTACGGTGAGAGACTTGATATTTAAAAAAAAAAAAACCTTTATATTTAAATGTGGACTTACTTTTTAAAGAGTTACTGTCCTTTTTACTAACTTTTCATTTTCAGGTCCGCGCTGTCCTCCAGATCCTCCTCAGTCCAGCGGTGCCAGGTCTCCTCGCGCTCCTTCACCCGCTTCTGACCCGCTGAAGATCCCGGATCCTGTATCAGCGCTGAGCAAGCTGTGTCACATGACACGGAAGTGCCAGCGCTAATACAGCGATCCTGATTGGCTAGCTGCAAACTCCAGCGAGCAGCCAGCCAATCAGGCACACGGTCTCAGTGCTGCGCTCCGATTTTTCTCATTTGTTGGAGCGCAGTGCTGACACCGGACTCCGGAGCTGCGGCGGGTCAGAAGCGGTGAAGGAGCATGAGGAGACCCAGCATCGTGGGTCCAAAAAGCATCTGGAGGACGGCACGGAGCTGAAAATGACAAGTAAAAAGTACACTGACTCTTTAAACTGATTAAAAACAAGGAAGATTGATATTTTTAGCTTGGAATCCAGAATTTTACAAGTAATTTCTATTTTATGGGCGCTTTAGACTTTGATTATTTTCCAAAAGTGCCCATAAAATACAGTAAAGAGTATATCAAGGCTCTCAATTGGCATAATGTGTGTTCTGTACATCAGGAACGAATGCGCTGAACATAGGACTTTGATGGTGGCACAGCTAAACTGTGCAATCAGGGAGGCAGTGAGGGCTGAGGGAGAGGGGTGAGTAGGTCTGCCCACCACCAATCCCTATTGCAGTGGAGAGGGAGGATGATGTCTGTGACCTATGTCAGGCAGACATCATCCTCCTCTGATGTCCACCCCTCCACATGAGTGTTCCGGCAGAGGTCAGAATTCTCTTGAAGAAGTAGAAGGAAATATGCCATGCACTGGACCTGGGTTTCCGAAGCACAGCAGAGGATGATAGTGGCAGCACAGAAACAGCCACACAAAAAAAAAAAAATCTGCCCTGTATAGCGGGGAACAATATGAAAGTTTCCATTCCCATTCAAGTGAACCTGGATGGAAAACAGGCACATAAGATTCAATTATGCCTTGCCTACTGACGAAGAAGCAATACCGAGTCCTACATCAGACATATGAACGTAAGCAGGATCATTTATTGTTCCATGAAAGCTATTTTGTTGGATTTGTTATGATGGCCTTCGTATTAACCTAGAGACCAGTATACACTAAAATACATGTTCCATTTCCAAATATTTTTGTTAAGATAAAACCTGTTATTTTATTAAAAGTTTTTTCAAAAAAATTCTATATATCTCCATTAAAAGTTATTGATGTCAACAAACCTAAGTAACCAATAAAATCCTGCTAAATATCCAACATCCTATAAAGAACAATGTATTGAGAATAATATAGGTATATAAGCAAGAGGTATGGTGCAAGACTGCTCATCTCTATGACATGGCCGGCATAATAAGGAGGTGGGAACACTGGGTCAAAGACCTATGATGCCAGGGCTCACATCTCCCAGGGGTGGGAGAAGTCAATGGACATGTAATCCTGTCAGATGCAAATAGGTTACAGGATCTGTATATCCATGGCATTCTGACCATAACCCCATATAGAATAATAAATATACCCATATTCTTACCGGAAGTTAATGAAATGTTTCATCATATTTTACCAATAATCAACATATAAAACAATAATTGTACACATACGTGTTCTTACCAGGAATTGATCGAATATGACACTGGGCATGTGTATTCATGATATATCACCTATAATACCCACAAAGAACCATTATACCCATATTCCTAACAGAAGTAAATCATATATGTTACTGGGCATGTGTATTCATTGTATTTCAAACATAATTCCCAGTAAAAATATTTATACCCTGTGACAACTTCAGTCTCGGGATGTCCGCTAGCGTCTCCAGGCGGATGCCACTCTTCAATTAAAGCCACTTCACATGGGTTTTAAAGGTAATTCTGGCTCCTGCCAGGTTTATTTCTTTTCAAATAATTTTTATTGTATCTTTGAAATTTAGTATTAACATGCGAAGATAGTCATATAATCAGCTCTCAAGGGAATAAGGGTAAGGAGAGGGAGGGAGGTAAGGGAAATGGGAAAAGGTAAGTACAACTTTGTGGACACGCTGTCCAGACATAACAGAATTTGATAGTTATTAACAATTTTAACAGATTAACATATATTATCCTCACAGGTATGCGGTAACCACCATCTTTCCTTTTAATGCGATAAGTTGGAGTCTACCTCAACCCACTTCTTCCATTTCCTATCATATTTCTTATAATAATTGTTTGCTATTGCGAAGTTTTCTTCATATGTCTTGTGTAGGTTAATTTGGTCTATAATTTCGGTAAAGGCCGGTAAGATCGGATTTTTCCAATGGAAGGCTATAATTTGTTTAACTACGAGACAGATATGAATTATAATAGATCTCACATTTGTGTCCGTGCTTTCCCAGTTCAATGACAAGGCCATTGCAGGGGTGACTATAGTGTTGTCTGTTAATAGTTTATTGATTAATTTTATGGCCTGTCTCCATAAGGGTTTCACCCGGGGGCATGTCTAAAACACATGTAGCAAACTTCCGTGTTCTCCACATTCTCTCCAGCACAATGGAGATCCTCCTGACGGTAGATGAGAGAGGCGAACCGGAGTATAGTACCATCTTGTGATGATTTTATAGTATGCCTCTTTCAATGTCATGCAGATGTTTGAGGCATAAGTAAAGTGGATCGCATTTTCCCACTGTTCTGGAGTGAACGTTGTATTCAGATCCCTTTCCCATTTTGTCATGTGAGATAACTTATTAAAATGTATATCATTGTTAAACCACCGATATATTTGCTTGTTGCTCCAAAATAGATGATGTTTGGGGTTTTTTCATAATTTAATAATTGCTTCAGATATTTTTGGTTTGTTTGTGATGAAGTTTTGAGCTTGGTCCTTCAGTGCCAAATAAGGGAAAAAGGCTGAGGAGGGAATTTTAAATTTTTGTTTTACAGAGCTGAAGCTGAGAAATTTAACCCCATCGTGAATATCATTTAATTTTGATCCCATTGTCTCTCCATATGGGAGAGGGGTTAATACTTTGGATAAGCATGATAATCTCTATAGGGGTGTTGTGAAGAAGGATTTTCCTGTTGGATCCTCTCTTTCGTTTAGACAGTTTGTCCCAGGCGTATATAATGGGAGAAAAGATAGGGTGATGAGCGTAGGCATTACAAGGTCTGTTTAGAATATGGTCAAAAACCAATTCTTTAGGTGATTTATTATGGTTATGTGCAATTTCAAGATCAAGCCAGCTCGGAGAGTCTGCTTGCATAAACCAGTACTGGCTTTGTTTTATTAAATTCGATAAATATATAGCGGTTATGTTTGGTAGGCCTGTGCCCCCAAATTTCTTGCATTTATATAAAATGTTTGTGGGAATGCGGGCCCTTTTTTTATTCCAAATAAACAGATTAATTGTGGATTGAATACTAGTCAGGTAGGAAGTGTTGACTTTTAGGGGGAGTGTTCTCAATATATAAGAAATTTTTGGGACGATAAAAGTTTTTATTACCAATACTTTTCCCCACCGTGAGAGATCTTTGGTGCCGAGGAAATTTAGGTCCTTGTTTATAGTCTCCAAGAGTTTGTCCAGATTTTTCCTCATTATTGTGTCTAAGTTTTTTGAGATGATTGTACCTAGATAAGTCTAAGTCTCCTTCTGACCAATTTAATGAAGCTATGTCCTCAACTTTCTTTGTTTCTGATTCCGTCAAGTAAAATGGCAATATTTTTGATTTATTTTCATTTATCTTGAAGAAGGTAATATTTGAAAAAATTTGAAGGGTTTTTTTGTAGCTCAGAAATTGATTCATAGGGATCCTTCAGGGTAAACATCAGGTCGTCGGCAAAAAGCCCGATCTTGTAATGACGTGTTCGCGTTTGTAAACCTTTTATGTTATTATTTTGCCTAATTGATTGCGCCAGTGGTTCCATTGATAAAATGAAAAGAAGCGGAGATAAGGGGCATCCTTGTCTTGTACCATTTGAAATATCAAATGGTGTAGAGGAATAATTGTTTGCATAAATTTTAGCTTTTGGCCTTGAATAGAGTGCCATGACACTGTTGATATATTTTTCGTTACACCCAAATTTCCGTAAAACTGATGTTAAGTAAAGCCAGTTTAGTCGGTCAAAAGCCTTTTCGGCGTCTAGAGTTATAATTACCGTTGGCACTTTAGAGGAATGAATCAATTTGAAAGAGTTAATAAGTCTTCTAGTGCCATCTGGCGCTTGACGACCCGTAATAAAACCCATCTGGTCCCCATGAATCAATGACGGCAAATAGGATTTGAGCCTATTTGCTATTAGCTTGGAGTAAATCTTCAGATTTGTATTGATTAGGGAAATTGGCCTGTAATTTTTAACAAGGGTTAAGTCGAAATTGTGTTTGGGGATCAAAATAATTGTTGATTATAACATTTCTGCTGGGAAATTACCTGAGGAACTAGCTATATTAAAAAGATTTTGGAGATGTAGGGAGAGTAATTTAGTGAAAGTTTTATAATATTCGTTTCCGAAACCATCTGGGCCTGGTGATTTAAAGTCCTTGAGTTGGAGGATAGTTTTTTCGATTTATTCTTGGGAGAATGGGGAAGTTAGGTTTTCTAAATCGTTGTGGGTCAATTTTGGAAGGTCAATTGAGGTCAGAAATTTTTCGATGTCAGAAATATTGGGATGTGGGGTGGAAGGTTGGGAATGTAAATTATACAATTTGCTGTAATAATCTGCAAAGGAGTTGGCTATATCTTGGGGATGAGATACTGTTGTACCATCTTGCGTTTGTATTTTGGTGATCCTGTTTACTTGTCTTATTTTTTTCATTCTATTAGTCATGTATCGTGTTGGCTTATTAATTGAGGAATACTGCTTCATTTTGGAAATTTTGACCATGGTGTGGTATGATGAAAATATGATTTTCTTGAGCTCCTGCCTGAGTTTTAGTAGCTCTGTTTTATTTTGAGTAGATGGAGGGTTTGAATTTAGTTGTTCGCTTTCTTTATCTTTTATTTTATTTTGAATATCGTCAATCTGGATTCTAAACATTATTTTCCTTTTTGCAGAGATTTGGATCATGATGCCCCTTATGACCGCTTTATGCCGCACCAATGGGTGAATGGGGTTGTTTCAGTAGGTGAATTTTCTGTGAAATAATTTGTTAATGATTTTTCTATTATTGATCTGTGATAATGGTTGTGTAATAGATTAGCGTCACATTTCCATAGTGGATTTTTATTAATCGTGTGGCCAATTTGAATTTCCGCTGAAACTGGGGAGTGATCCGAGAAGGTTTTCCTTTCTATAGTAATTATATGGAAAGATATCTGATAAGATTAAGTCAATTGTTGACGCTGATTGATGAGGGTCAGAGAAATGGGAGAATTCAATTGAAGTGGTGTTTAGGCACCGAAAGATGTCAAATAATTCATTTTTATGTATCCAATTGTCTAAAGTGTGTGGTCTGTATCTATTTGGGTTGGAGGAATCCATATTTGCATTCGGAACCATATTAAAGTCTCCTAACTAGTGTTGAGCATTCCGATACCGCAAGTATAGGGTATCGGCCGATACTTGCGGTATCGGAATTCCGATACCGGTATTCCGATACTTGCCGCGTATCGGATACCGGAATCGGAAGTTCCCAGATTCAAAATGCACAAATTCAGCCAATGAGAAGGATTCCAAGTGTGGGCACATCCTGTTTAGCATGGAGGGCATGAAACTACTGGCAAGGCTGTGATTGGCTGCTGAAATGATGTCATGCTGCAGTTTAAAAGTCGCTGGCGCCATTTTGCGATCACTCTGCTGTGAATTCAGTTAGTGACAGGACGCTGTTTGCTGACTGAGGGCCAGTTTAGAGATAGCGATTTGCTTCTTTGTGCTTTCCAAAGGCTAATTTAGCAACCGCTGTGTTCACCTACTATTCACCTTGCTATTGCCTTGTAGCGGTTTTCACAGCGATCTGCAAGGTCTGTGTGTGTGTGTGTTTGTGAGTGCAGCCCACTCTCTAGTCTGAGTGCAGCCACATAGGCCATCCATAGCTGGTTGTATTCAGTTCAGGGAGGGTGGTTCATTGCCTCATACTGTCCTTTTTTTTTTTTTTTTTCAAGTAGTGTAGTCTGCTGCTAATTTATTCAAAAAAATCCTATTAGTGTCTTTCCACCCGTCTCCAGCTAATTTGTGGAAAAACACTACATAGGATAACGTAGAGGAGGGTTTTTGGGCCTTGCAGCGCCGTTTACGGCTGTCTGCACGGTCTCCGTGTGACTGCAGCTCGCCCTGTAGTCTGTGAGCAGCCATAGCCTGGTTGTCTCCAGCTCAGGGTTCTTCACTGCGTCATACCGTAAAATCAATTTTCCTTTTCTTTTAAGTAGTGTAGTCTGCTGCTAATTTTTTTTTAAAAATCCTATTAGTGTCTTTCCACCCGTCTCCAGCTAATTTGTGGAAAAACACTACATAGGATAACGTAGAGGAGGGTTTTTGGGCCTTGCAGCGCCGTTTACGGCTGTCTGCACGGTCTCCGTGTGACTGCAGCTCGCCCTGTAATCTGTGAGCAGCTGTAGCCTGGTTGTCTCCAGCTCAGGGTGCGTCACTGCGTCATACCGTAAAATCAATTTTCCTTTTATTTTAAGTAGTGTAGTCTGCTGCTAATTTTTTTTAAAAAATCCTATTAGTGTCTTTCCACCCGTCTCCAGCTAATTTGTGGAAAAACACTACATAGGATAACGTAGAGGAGGGTTTTTGGGCCTTGCAGCGCCGTTTACGGCTGTCTGCACGGTCTCCGTGTGACTGCAGCTCGCCCTGTAGTCTGTGAGCAGCCATAGCCTGGTTGTCTCCAGCCCAGGGTTCTTCACTGCGTCATACCGTAAAATCAATTTTCCTTTTCTTTTAAGTAGTGTAGTCTGCTGCTAATTTTTTTTTTAAAATCCTATTAGTGTCTTTCCACCCGTCTCCAGCTAATTTGTGGAAAAACACTACATAGGATAACGTAGAGGAGGGTTTTTGGGCCTTGCAGCGCCATTTACGGCTGTCTGCACGGTCTCCGTGTGACTGCAGCTCGCCCTGTAGTCTGTGAGCAGCCATAGCCTGGTTGTCTCCAGCTCAGGGTTCTTCACTGCGTCATACCGTAAAATCAATTTTCCTTTTCTTTTAAGTAGTGTAGTCTGCTGCTAATTTTTTTTTAAAAATCCTATTAGTGTCTTTCCACCCGTCTCCAGCTAATTTGTGGAAAAACACTACATAGGATAACGTAGAGGAGGGTTTTTGGGCCTTGCAGCGCCGTTTACGGCTGTCTGCACGGTCTCCGTGTGACTGCAGCTCTATCTGTTGTCAGTTCAGCCCCCAAAAAATAAATAAATAATAAAGTTCACCAAACACACCAGTTACACCACTTTACATTTGTGTAGGCCACATTAGCTCATATTAAAGTCTAGTCCACACTTTAGAAAATTAGTGTTTCTTATACCTGTTAGGAGGAGTTGTTTAGGAATAAGCACACAAATCCGTTAGTACTTTTCTGCTTATCTTTATCAGTCAACCAAGATGAAGAAGGCAGTGAGTAAGGCACGTGGGTGTGGGTGCGGAGCAGGGAGGGGACGTGGGGATTCTGTGCCTGCTGCGGGCACCGGTGACTCATCAGCACCCACTTTCACCAGGCAACAGTCATTCATGCGCAGCTTTGTGTCAGAGCGCCGTACACCGCTGCTGCGTGAAAAACAAATTGAAGCCGTTGTCGGATGGATGGCAGCTAATGCATCAACTTCAATTAGTGCCACATCCTCTCAGACACAGAGCACTGGAGAGCAGCCATCTGTCTCTTCACCACCTGCCAAATTGCCCAGGCAGACAGAGAGCCCAGGACAGGAGCCGTCTCTACTTCTGTTCTCTGAATCTCTTGGCTTGGAAACAGGGGGCCAGCCAAGCAGCATTGGAGAAATGGAAGAAGAGGCAGGGTGCAGTGATGCCCAACAGCTTTTTCTCTCTTCCTCTGAAGAGGCGGGTGGGCCAGTGGCTCCGGTCACCACATCGCAGGCCGCATCAGCTGATGATGACACTCAGGTGCCACTTACTGGTGCGTGCTCTGCTGCTGAGACTACCCAGGAGGAGCAGTTGGGGGCAGAGGGTAGTGTAGATGATGAGGTCCTTGACCCATCTTGGCGTGAGGGACAGGAAGGTGGTGGGAGCAGCTCTGAGGAAGAGATTCCCCGTACGGCCCAAAGAGGGAGAGGGAGGGGGAAGACTGCGGATCCTGCAGCCTCCGCTTTGGCACCCGTTAGGAGCATGTCTCTTCCAAAAGCCAAAAAGGGCGCTCCCAAGACTTGCAGTGCCTGGGCCTTTTTTGACACAGTTGCAGCTGACATTTGCTATGTCAAATGCAAGGTGTGTCATCACAAAGTCAAAAGAGGTCGAAATGTCAGCAGCCTCAATACCTCCAACATGTGGAAACATGTGCGCACCAGGCACCTGGCGTTGTTAGAAAAACACTGAAGAGCTAGGCCAACCAACAGCGGCAGCTACCACCTCTTCAGCTCGTGTTGCCTCTTCCTCCAGCTCACACGCAGCTGGTTCGGCTTCCTCCCAGGATCGCCGTGGAAGAACCTCTGGCCCTGTTGTCCAGAGACCCGCTGTAATTCCACCCGCAGCACCACTTTCCCAGTCATCCACACACTCCCAGCCCAGTCTACAGCCATCGGTAGTACAGGCATGGGAGAAAAGGCGGCCTTTCTCGTCAAACCACCCACGAGCACAGGCTCTGACTGTCACTGGAAATGCTGTCATTCAGGCTGGTGGAGACTGAGCTTCCGTGACTTGATGTCATTGGCAGTCCCACAGTACAATGTGCCCAGCCGCTTTTACTTCAGCAGGCAAGCCGTCCCTGCCCTGCACAAGCATGTGGAGGGACACATAAAACACACACTGTGCGGTGTCAGCTGATCCCTAATAGCATGCCACGGCCGTGACACCGCACAGTCTTAAGAAGCCGTAGGGAGGGGAGTGAGAGGCGAGGATATGCACTGCGCATGGCCACGGATCACAGGCCCGTGGTGGGATTACATTAGACGACACTGCGAGGCGGGATCTCGGCCAGCGCACCCGCACAGGCGCAGCCAGCCTGACACCAAATGATGTCAGAAGACGGGCAGCGCAACATGTGTGCATGGCCAAGGGCTAACCTAACAGCGCAGGCTCCGGGACAGATTCAAACAACGCTGAGGAGGCGGCGCACGGCGCCAAGGGGGTAAAAATGATGGCTGTGCTGCATCACACGACAAAGGAAAGTTCCACCTACCGGACGGTTTAACGCTGTGAGGGGACACATTTCATAACTGTTAGGTTCCGCATGTGCAAGGACCATAATTAAAAGAGCTAAGTTTACCTTTTCCAGCATTAGTGCTGTACACAATGGCTCTTTCAGCTACAAACGCCTGGGGGGGGGGGGTTAAAGGTTTCCTTTCAACTTGCTCGAGTGCAGGCTTCGGCCTACACTCCGCTCCCCCTGCTCCTCCTGCTGACCCTGGGCTCTAACACCGCCAGTTTTGGCCCAGATGTGCTAGCTGCACAGAGAAAAACACCAGCCAATGTGTCAGTGGGGTTCAGCACCGCCAGCTGTTCCCCTGCTGTGTAGCCGGCAACGTGTCCTGCAAAAGCCACGCAGACACAAGAGAACTGAAATTGAAGGGAACCTGTCCCCCCTCCCCCAGGCGTTTCTACGTTTTACAGCCACCTTGTACAGCGGTAATGCTGCATGTGTGCAAGGTGGCTCATAAACGTATTCTCCTCGCACATGTGGAACTGAAAACACGTCTGAAATGTGTCCTCTGTGTGACCATTTAACCGTCCCGGTGGTGTGACTTTCCTTTGTAATGACACGCTGCAACCCCCTTGGTAGCGCTGCCCGTCTTCTGGCATCATTGTTTGGCTGCCTGCGCCTCTGCGGCCGCCCTGACCCACACAACGCCCCTCGGTGTCTTATTTATTGGGACTGCGAGGGTGTGATTGATGGGCATGAGCAGTGCATCAGTTCGCCTGTCCCTCATCTCCTTCCGCCTTCTTCAGACTGTGCGGCTTCATGGCCGTGGCATGCGATAAGGGATCAGCTGACGCCGCACAGTCTGAAGCGGGTGTAGGGACCCGAGTGCGAGAGGCGAACATATGTGCTGCGCCAGGCCATGAATCACAGCCCCGCAGTGTTTTAACAATGTTAAGACACCGCGGGGCTGGGATTCATGGTCATCGCGAACCGCAGCGGCCGACATTAAATGAGGTCAGAAGATGGGCAGCGCTAACAGCGCTAGGCCAGGGGATAACACGACAGCGCAGACTCCTGTACAGCAAATAATAACGCTCAGGAGGCTGCACCCAGCACCAAGGTGGGATTCTTGACATCTGTGCTGCGTCTCATTACAAAGGGAACTCGCGCCTCCAACACAGTTTGACTGTATAAAGGGCTAAATGTTATACGTGTTTCATTCAGCGTGTGCAAGGAGCAAAATTAAAAGAGCAACCTTTGACTTGTGCAGCACTACTGCTGCATAAGCTGTGGCTCTTCTACTTTGTAACCCCTGAGGGGGGGTTAAAGGTTACCTTTGAAATTGGTTCAATTAGGCTTCGGCCTACACTCTGCTCCCCCTGCAGAGCCCGGGCTCCAACACCGCCAGTTGGGGCCCGGTACTGCTAGCTGCACAGAGAAAAACACCAGCCAATGTGTCAGTGGGGTTCAGCACCGCCAGCTGTTCCCCTGCTGTGCAGCCGGCAACGTGTCCTGCAACAGCCACGCAGGCACAACAGACCCAAAGCTGCCGCCAGTGCAGGCTTCGGCCTACACTCTGCTCCCTCTCCTCCTCCTGCTGACCCCGGGCTCTAACACCGCCAGTTGGGGCCCGGTACTGCTAGCTGCACAGAGAAAAACACCAGCCAATGTGTCAGTGGGGTTCAGCACCGCCAGCTGTTCCCCTGCTGTGCAGCCGGCATCGTGTCCTGCAAAAGCCACGCAGACACTTGCTCTTGTACCTTCTGCTCCCCATCCTGGTTCCAGTACCGTCAGCTGGTTCCGGGCAGAGCCTTTGGCTTAGGTGCCTCCCTCTGGGTATCCGAGTTCCACCAACGTCAGGTGGTCCTTGGTAGTGCTTTCAGGCACGGGTACCTCCTGCTTAGTACCCGGGTTCCAGTAACGTCAGCTGGTCCTCGGTAGTTCCATTGGCTCTTGGACCTTCGGCTACCCATCCGGGTTCCAGCACCGTCAGCTGGTTCTCGGCACTGTCTTTTGCTCTTGTACCTTCTGCTCCCCATCCTGGTTCCAGTACCGTCAGCTGGTTCCGGGCAGAGCCTTTGGCTTAGGTGCCTCCCTCTGGGTATCCGAGTTCCACCAACGTCAGGTGGTCCTTGGTAGTGCTTTCAAGCACGGGTACCTCCTGCTTAGTAACCGGGTTCCAGTAACGTCAGCTGGTCCTCGGTAGTTCCATTGGCTCTTGGACCTTCGGGTAGCCATCCGAGTTCCAGTTCCATCAGCTGGTTCTCGGCATTTTCTCAGCCTTCTTGTACCTTCTGCTACATTTCCAAGTTCAAGAGACTAAACACGATGACCCGGAAGACCACCCCTAAGATGACGACGACACCAGAGACGACAACCACCGTGATGACGACAACCCTGGAGATGATGACCCTGAAGACCACCCCGATGACGACGACCCCGGAGACTACGACCCTGAAGACCACCCCGATGACGACGACCCCGGAGACGACGACCCTGGAGACGACGACGACCTGGAAGACCGAGAAGCAGAAGAACAAGAGGCTGCAGAACAAAGAGCAGAAGAACATTAAGCATAACACTAAATATCAGAGCAAAAAATATTATCTAAATTATAAGCAGAAGAAGACTAAGCAGTGTATGGGGGTGAGTCCGTTCCTCCTCGTGGTGCCCCTGGATAAAGCCTGATGCTGCAGGCCAAACTGAACGCGGACAAATGTAACTGTTTTGTGACAGGCAGAACGGACGGTGTAATCTTCAAACTTTTATAGATAACAACTACGGGAATGCCTGTCACAAATAAGAATATGATGAAGAAGTAGAATATGATGAAGATAATAGTAAAATAAAAAGAATATGAACAATGTAACCAAAAAAATAATAGGTAGAAGATGAAGAAGAAGATGAATAAGGTGAAGAAGTTGATGTCAAAGAAGCTGATGATGAGGATAATGAAGAAGAAAGTGTGGGAGAAGTAAAAAAGAAGGTGAAGGGCGTGGAAGTAGTGAAACATCAATATCTGACAAAATAAAAAAAAAATTAACATAGTCAAAATCTTTCTAACGCCGAACGTCATAAAAAAAACCAAAATCCTGCTATTCTATTACATTGGGCTAAACCTCTGTGCCTTTAATGTCTCCGCCACGTCCCCCAATACATCCTACATTATTCTTAGTTGTTTTCCTTCATGTAGAATTAACCTACAAGTTTATAAAGGGTTTATTTTAATTCCGATATTTTCGTCCCATTGACTTGCATTGGGATCGGGTATCGGTATCGGATTAGATCCGATACTTTGACGGTATCGGCCGATACTTTCCGATACCGATACTTTCCGATATCGGAAGGTATCGCTCAACACTACTCCTAACCAAATCATGGCACCTCTCTTGACTGACATGACTTTTTTATTTACTTTGTCCAGGAAACCTATTTGACCCGTGTTGGGGGCGTAGATATTAACAATTGCGCAAATCTGGTTATTCAGAGAACAAACAAGAATATGAAATCTCCCTTTAGCATCTTTGATCTCCTCCAGAAATTCAAATTAGATAGTTCCTTTGATGATGGTGACCACGCCGGCTTTCTTTTTTGTGTTGTCAGACTTGTAGATATATGGGAAGTTTTTATGTGAAAATTTTGGGTTATCTGTGTGTTTGAATTTGGATTCCTGTATACAAATTATTTCGGCATGGCTCTGCCAGGTTAATTTCAACAGAAAAAGATACGGCTCAGTTACAGCACTGTTCAAACACTTTTGGACCCCATGGCCCAATAATTTTCCTTGCCCACAGGCCTCTCTCGCCTGCAAGGGATCCTTCAGACTTCCGGGTCCGGCTCCCTCCTGGAGCAATGCACGATACTGCTGTAAGGGCATAGGGCCAACAAATAACCCTCCCAACAGTGTCCAAATTGACGCACCCAATAGATTAACCCCTATGCTGCAGGGATGGGTGTCCATATGGCCTCCTAGCAACCAACAACTAGCATTACTGTGGTTAACCTGCCACAACTCACATAGCATTATACATTAC
This sequence comes from Ranitomeya variabilis, assembly GCF_051348905.1. Taxonomy (NCBI): domain Eukaryota; kingdom Metazoa; phylum Chordata; class Amphibia; order Anura; family Dendrobatidae; genus Ranitomeya; species Ranitomeya variabilis. The sequence continues at coordinate 790,216,064 of NC_135233.1, read as the reverse complement.
CCCAACCTTTATATAAACAGCGCAAGAAACAACATACTCGACACATTGATTAGATGGAAAACAATTGGCCATGGCCTTAATTTAAATATTTAAAATATTAAAAACTCATAAAATTAAAGTATAAACCAATAAATATTTCAACTTTATTAAAAACCAAGTTAAAACCTTTATCAACCCGCAGCTTAGCCATAAGGCTCAAGCCCGTTAACCAAAATTACCTGTCCATCCAGATCCCTGGACAACTAACCCCGGCCATGACTAAACGCATAAAATAGGGGAGGGAGGGTGGGGCAGCTCCCAGGTATGACAGCGCCGGAGAACAGACACACACTTCTGGCGCTGGCCACTTGTATCACCCTGCACTTACCCAGTAACCAAAGTCCAGACCAATCAGGGGGCAGTCACCAGGGCAAAAAATACTGTCTGCCCTACAACTGACCCCTGAGTGGCTGGACCCACTCACTAATCACTTAGCCCTATCACCTTGTTGACATGACCTAAGAAAAAATAGCGGGAAAATATCTTCCCTCCAATTAACCCCTTCAGTACCAGAGGAATACAAGGCAACAGATAACACCATGTATTGCACTCCTAAAGGATCGGGGAAAATCATTCTTTTTGAAAATTGTTCACATATGTATTCCTGATATGTGACCCAAAATCCACATATAGAATACGAATAATATCAATATTCCTATCAGAAGTACAAGAAATATGTTACTGGATATGTGTATTTGTGATATTTCACCCATAATCCCCATACAGATCAATAGATATACCCATATTCCTATCAGAAGTAGATGAAGTATGTTCCTGGGCATGTGTATTTGGGATATTTCACCCATAATCCCCATACAGAACAATAGATATACCCATATTCCTATCAGAAGTAGATGAAGTATGTTCCTGGGCATGTGTATGTGTGATATTTCACCCATAATCCCCATACAGAACAATAGATATACCCATATTCCTATCAGAAGTAGATGAAATATGTTCCTGGGCATGTGTATGTGTGATATTTCACCCATAATCCCCATACAGAACAATAGATATACCCATATTCCTATCAGAAGTAGATGAAGTATGTTCCTGGGCATGTGTATGTGTGATATTTCACCCATAATCCCCATACAGAACAATAGATATACCCATATTCCTATCAGAAGTAGATGAAGTATGTTCCTGGGCATGTGTATTTGGGATATTTCACCCATTATCCCCATACAGAACAATAGATATACCCATATTCCTATCAGAAGTAGATGAAGTATGTTCCTGGGCATGTGTATGTGTGATATTTCACCCATAATCCCCATACAGAACAATAGATATACCCATATTCCTATCAGAAGTAGATGAAGTATGTTCCTAGGCATGTGTATGTGTGATATTTCACCCATAATCCCCATACAGAACAATAGATATACCCATATTCCTATCAGAAGTAGATGAAGTATGTTCCTGGGCATGTGTATTTGTGATATTTCACCCATAATCCCCATACAGAACAATAGTTATACCCATATTCCTATCAGAAGTAGATGAAGTATGTTCCTGGGCATGTGTATTTGGGATATTTCACCCATTATCCCCATACAGAACAATAGATATACCCATATTCCTATCAGAAGTAGATGAAGTATGTTCCTGAGCATGTGTATTTGGGATATTTCACCCATTATCCCCATACAGAACAATAGATATACCCATATTCCTATCAGAAGTAGATGAAGTATGTTCCTGGGCATGTGTATGTGTGATATTTCACCCATAATCCCCACACAGATCAATAGATATACCCATATTCCTATCAGAAGTAGATGAAGTATGTTCCTGGGCATGTGTATGTGTGATATTTCACCCATAATCCCCATACAGAACAATAGATATACCCATATTCCTATCAGAAGTAGATGAAGTATGTTCCTGGGCATGTGTATGTGTGATATTTCACCCATAATCCCCATACAGAACAATAGATATACCCATATTCCTATCAGAAGTAGATGAAGTATGTTCCTGGGCATGTGTATGTGTGATATTTCACCCATAATCCCCATACAGAACAATAGATATACCCATATTCCTATCAGAAGTAGATGAAGTATGTTCCTGGGCATGTGTATTTGTGATATTTCACCCATAATCCCCACACAGAACAATAGATATACCCATATTCCTATCAGAAGTAGATGAAGTATGTTCCTAGGCATGTGTATGTGTGATATTTCACCCATAATCCCCATACAGAACAATAGATATACCCATATTCCTATCAGAAGTAGATGAAGTATGTTCCTGGGCATGTGTATGTGTGATATTTCACCCATAATCCCCATACAGATCAATAGTTATACCCATATTCCTATCAGAAGTAGATGAAGTATGTTCCTGGGCATGTGTATATGGGATATTTCACCCATAATCCCCATACAGAACAATAGATATACCCATATTCCTATCAGAAGTAGATGAAGTATGTTCCTGGGCATGTGTATGTGTGATATTTCACCCATAATCCCCATACAGAACAATAGATATACCCATATTCCTATCAGAAGTAGATGCAGTATGTTCCTGGGCATGTGTATGTGTGATATTTCACCCATAATCCCCATACAGAACAATAGATATACCCATATTCCTATCAGAAGTAGATGAAGTATGTTCCTAGGCATGTGTATGTGTGATATTTCACCCATAATCCCCATACAGAACAATAGATATACCCATATTCCTATCAGAAGTAGATGAAGTATGTTCCTGGGCATGTGTATGTGTGATATTTCACCCATAATCCCCATACAGAACAATAGATATACCCATATTCCTATCAGAAGTAGATGCAGTATGTTCCTGGGCATGTGTATGTGTGATATTTCACCCATAATCCCCATACAGAACAATAGATATACCCATATTCCTATCAGAAGTAGATGAAGTATGTTCCTAGGCATGTGTATGTGTGATATTTCACCCATAATCCCCATACAGAACAATAGATATACCCATATTCCTATCAGAAGTAGATGAAGTATGTTCCTGGGCATGTGTATGTGTGATATTTCACCCATAATCCCCATACAGAACAATAGTTATACCCATATTCCTATCAGAAGTAGATGAAGTATGTTCCTGGGCATGTGTATTTGGGATATTTCACCCATTATCCCCATACAGAACAATAGATATACCCATATTCCTATCAGAAGTAGATGAAGTATGTTCCTGAGCATGTGTATTTGGGATATTTCACCCATTATCCCCATACAGAACAATAGATATACCCATATTCCTATCAGAAGTAGATGAAGTATGTTCCTGGGCATGTGTATGTGTGATATTTCACCCATAATCCCCACACAGATCAATAGATATACCCATATTCCTATCAGAAGTAGATGAAGTATGTTCCTGGGCATGTGTATGTGTGATATTTCACCCATAATCCCCATACAGAACAATAGATATACCCATATTCCTATCAGAAGTAGATGAAGTATGTTCCTGGGCATGTGTATGTGTGATATTTCACCCATAATCCCCATACAGAACAATAGATATACCCATATTCCTATCAGAAGTAGATGAAGTATGTTCCTAGGCATGTGTATGTGTGATATTTCACCCATAATCCCCATACAGAACAATAGATATACCCATATTCCTATCAGAAGTAGATGAAGTATGTTCCTGGGCATGTGTATGTGTGATATTTCACCCATAATCCCCATACAGATCAATAGTTATACCCATATTCCTATCAGAAGTAGATGAAGTATGTTCCTGGGCATGTGTATATGGGATATTTCACCCATAATCCCCATACAGAACAATAGATATACCCATATTCCTATCAGAAGTAGATGAAGTATGTTCCTGGGCATGTGTATGTGTGATATTTCACCCATAATCCCCATACAGATCAATAGATATACCCATATTCCTATCAGAAGTAGATGAAGTATGTTCCTGGGCATGTGTATGTGTGATATCTCACCCATAATCCCCATACAGAACAATAGATATACCCATATTCCTATCAGAAGTAGATGAAGTATGTTCCTGGGCATGTGTATGTGTGATATTTCACCCATAATCCCCATACAGAACAATAGATATACCCATATTCCTATCAGAAGTAGATGAAGTATGTTCCTGAGCATGTGTATTTGGGATATTTCACCCATTATCCCCATACAGAACAATAGATATACCCATATTCCTATCAGAAGTAGATGAAGTATGTTCCTGGGCATGTGTATGTGTGATATTTCACCCATAATCCCCATACAGAACAATAGATATACCCATATTCCTATCAGAAGTAGATGAAGTATGTTCCTGAGCATGTGTATTTGGGATATTTCACCCATTATCCCCATACAGAACAATAGATATACCCATATTCCTATCAGAAGTAGATGAAGTATGTTCCTGGGCATGTGTATGTGTGATATTTCACCCATAATCCCCACACAGAACAATAGTTATACCCATATTCCTATCAGAAGTAGATGAAGTATGTTCCTGGGCATGTGTATGTGTGATATTTCACCCATAATCCCCATACAGAACAATAGATATACCCATATTCCTATCAGAAGTAGATGAAGTATGTTCCTAGGCATGTGTATGTGTGATATTTCACCCATAATCCCCATACAGAACAATAGATATACCCATATTCCTATCAGAAGTAGATGAAGTATGTTCCTGGGCATGTGTATGTGTGATATTTCACCCATAATCCCCACACAGATCAATAGATATACCCATATTCCTATCAGAAGTAGATGAAGTATGTTCCTGGGCATGTGTATGTGTGATATTTCACCCATAATCCCCATACAGAACAATATATATACCCATATTCCTATCAGAAGTAGATGCAGTATGTTCCTGGGCATGTGTATGTGTGATATTTCACCCATAATCCCCATACAGAACAATAGATATACCCATATTCCTATCAGAAGTAGATGAAGTATGTTCCTAGGCATGTGTATGTGTGATATTTCACCCATAATCCCCATACAGAACAATAGATATACCCATATTCCTATCAGAAGTAGATGAAGTATGTTCCTGGGCATGTGTATTTGTGATATTTCACCCATAATCCCCATACAGAACAATAGTTATACCCATATTCCTATCAGAAGTAGATGCAGTATGTTCCTGGGCATGTGTATGTGTGATATTTCACCCATAATCCCCATACAGAACAATAGATATAGCCATATTCCTATCAGAAGTAGATGAAGTATGTTCCTGGGCATGTGTATGTGTGATATTTCACCCATAATCCCCATACAGAACAATAGATATACCCATATTCCTATCAGAAGTAGATGAAGTATGTTCCTGGGCATGTGTATGTGTGATATTTCACCCATAATCCCCATACAGAACAATAGATATACCCATATTCCTATCAGAAGTAGATGAAGTATGTTCCTGGGCATGTGTATGTGTGATATTTCACCCATAATCCCCACACAGATCAATAGATATACCCATATTCCTATCAGAAGTAGATGAAGTATGTTCCTGGGCATGTGTATGTGTGATATTTCACCCATAATCCCCATACAGAACAATAGATATACCCATATTCCTATCAGAAGTAGATGAAGTATGTTCCTGGGCATGTGTATGTGTGATATTTCACCCATAATCCCCATACAGAACAATAGATATACCCATATTCCTATCAGAAGTAGATGAAGTATGCTCCTGGGCATGTGTATGTGTGATATTTCACCCATAATCCCCATACAGAACAATAGATATACCCATATTCCTATCAGAAGTAGATGAAATATGTTCCTGGGCATGTGTATGTGTGATATTTCACCCATAATCCCCATACAGAACAATAGATATACCCATATTCCTATCAGAAGTAGATGAAGTATGTTCCTGAGCATGTGTATTTGTGATATTTCACCCATAATCCCCACACAGATCAATAGATATACCCATATTCCTATCAGAAGTAGATGAAGTATGTTCCTGGGCATGTGTATTTGGGATATTTCACCCATTATCCCCATACAGAACAATAGATATACCCATATTCCTATCAGAAGTAGATGAAGTATGTTCCTGAGCATGTGTATTTGGGATATTTCACCCATTATCCCCATACAGAACAATAGATATACCCATATTCCTATCAGTAGATGAAGTATGTTCCTGGGCATGTGTATGTGTGATATTTCACCCATAATCCCCACACAGATCAATAGATATACCCATATTCCTATCAGAAGTAGATGAAGTATGTTCCTGGGCATGTGTATGTGTGATATTTCACCCATAATCCCCATACAGAACAATAGATATACCCATATTCCTATCAGAAGTAGATGAAGTATGTTCCTGGGCATGTGTATGTGTGATATTTCACCCATAATCCCCATACAGAACAATAGATATACCCATATTCCTATCAGAAGTAGATGAAGTATGTTCCTAGGCATGTGTATGTGTGATATTTCACCCATAATCCCCATACAGAACAATAGATATACCCATATTCCTATCAGAAGTAGATGAAGTATGTTCCTGGGCATGTGTATGTGTGATATTTCACCCATAATCCCCACACAGATCAATAGATATACCCATATTCCTATCAGAAGTAGATGAAGTATGTTCCTGGGCATGTGTATGTGTGATATTTCACCCATAATCCCCATACAGAACAATAGATATACCCATATTCCTATCAGAAGTAGATGCAGTATGTTCCTGGGCATGTGTATGTGTGATATTTCACCCATAATCCCCATACAGAACAATAGATATACCCATATTCCTATCAGAAGTAGATGAAGTATGTTCCTAGGCATGTGTATGTGTGATATTTCACCCATAATCCCCATACAGAACAATAGATATACCCATATTCCTATCAGAAGTAGATGAAGTATGTTCCTGGGCATGTGTATTTGTGATATTTCACCCATAATCCCCATACAGAACAATAGTTATACCCATATTCCTATCAGAAGTAGATGCAGTATGTTCCTGGGCATGTGTATTTGGGATATTTCACCCATTATCCCCATACAGAACAATAGATATACCCATATTCCTATCAGAAGTAGATGAAGTATGTTCCTGAGCATGTGTATTTGGGATATTTCACCCATTATCCCCATACAGAACAATAGATATACCCATATTCCTATCAGAAGTAGATGAAGTATGTTCCTGGGCATGTGTATGTGTGATATTTCACCCATAATCCCCACACAGATCAATAGATATACCCATATTCCTATCAGAAGTAGATGAAGTATGTTCCTGGGCATGTGTATGTGTGATATTTCACCCATAATCCCCATACAGAACAATAGATATACCCATATTCCTATCAGAAGTAGATGAAGTATGTTCCTGGGCATGTGTATGTGTGATATTTCACCCATAATCCCCATACAGAACAATAGATATACCCATATTCCTATCAGAAGTAGATGAAGTATGTTCCTGGGCATGTGTATGTGTGATATTTCACCCATAATCCCCATACAGAACAATAGATATACCCATATTCCTATCAGAAGTAGATGAAGTATGTTCCTGGGCATGTGTATTTGTGATATTTCACCCATAATCCCCACACAGAACAATAGATATACCCATATTCCTATCAGAAGTAGATGAAGTATGTTCCTAGGCATGTGTATGTGTGATATTTCACCCATAATCCCCATACAGAACAATAGATATACCCATATTCCTATCAGAAGTAGATGAAGTATGTTCCTGGGCATGTGTATGTGTGATATTTCACCCATAATCCCCATACAGATCAATAGTTATACCCATATTCCTATCAGAAGTAGATGAAGTATGTTCCTGGGCATGTGTATGTGTGATATTTCACCCATAATCCCCATACAGAACAATAGATATACCCATATTCCTATCAGAAGTAGATGAAGTATGTTCCTGGGCATGTGTATGTGTGATATTTCACCCATAATCCCCACACAGAACAATAGATATACCCATATTCCTATCAGAAGTAGATGAAGTATGTTCCTGGGCATGTGTATGTGTGATATTTCACCCATAATCCCCATACAGATCAATAGTTATACCCATATTCCTATCAGAAGTAGATGAAGTATGTTCCTGGGCATGTGTATATGGGATATTTCACCCATAATCCCCATACAGAACAATAGATATACCCATATTCCTATCAGAAGTAGATGAAGTATGTTCCTGGGCATGTGTATGTGTGATATTTCACCCATAATCCCCATACAGAACAATAGATATACCCATATTCCTATCAGAAGTAGATGCAGTATGTTCCTGGGCATGTGTATGTGTGATATTTCACCCATAATCCCCATACAGAACAATAGATATACCCATATTCCTATCAGAAGTAGATGAAGTATGTTCCTAGGCATGTGTATGTGTGATATTTCACCCATAATCCCCATACAGAACAATAGATATACCCATATTCCTATCAGAAGTAGATGAAGTATGTTCCTGGGCATGTGTATGTGTGATATTTCACCCATAATCCCCATACAGAACAATAGATATACCCATATTCCTATCAGAAGTAGATGCAGTATGTTCCTGGGCATGTGTATGTGTGATATTTCACCCATAATCCCCATACAGAACAATAGATATACCCATATTCCTATCAGAAGTAGATGAAGTATGTTCCTAGGCATGTGTATGTGTGATATTTCACCCATAATCCCCATACAGAACAATAGATATACCCATATTCCTATCAGAAGTAGATGAAGTATGTTCCTGGGCATGTGTATTTGGGATATTTCACCCATAATCCCCATACAGAACAATAGATATACCCATATTCCTATCAGAAGTAGATGAAGTATGTTCCTGGGCATGTGTATGTGTGATATTTCACCCATAATCCCCATACAGAACAATAGTTATACCCATATTCCTATCAGAAGTAGATGAAGTATGTTCCTGGGCATGTGTATTTGGGATATTTCACCCATTATCCCCATACAGAACAATAGATATACCCATATTCCTATCAGAAGTAGATGAAGTATGTTCCTGAGCATGTGTATTTGGGATATTTCACCCATTATCCCCATACAGAACAATAGATATACCCATATTCCTATCAGAAGTAGATGAAGTATGTTCCTGGGCATGTGTATGTGTGATATTTCACCCATAATCCCCACACAGATCAATAGATATACCCATATTCCTATCAGAAGTAGATGAAGTATGTTCCTGGGCATGTGTATGTGTGATATTTCACCCATAATCCCCATACAGAACAATAGATATACCCATATTCCTATCAGAAGTAGATGAAGTATGTTCCTGGGCATGTGTATGTGTGATATTTCACCCATAATCCCCATACAGAACAATAGATATACCCATATTCCTATCAGAAGTAGATGAAGTATGTTCCTAGGCATGTGTATGTGTGATATTTCACCCATAATCCCCATACAGAACAATAGATATACCCATATTCCTATCAGAAGTAGATGAAGTATGTTCCTGGGCATGTGTATGTGTGATATTTCACCCATAATCCCCATACAGATCAATAGTTATACCCATATTCCTATCAGAAGTAGATGAAGTATGTTCCTGGGCATGTGTATATGGGATATTTCACCCATAATCCCCATACAGAACAATAGATATACCCATATTCCTATCAGAAGTAGATGAAGTATGTTCCTGGGCATGTGTATGTGTGATATTTCACCCATAATCCCCATACAGATCAATAGATATACCCATATTCCTATCAGAAGTAGATGAAGTATGTTCCTGGGCATGTGTATGTGTGATATCTCACCCATAATCCCCATACAGAACAATAGATATACCCATATTCCTATCAGAAGTAGATGAAGTATGTTCCTGGGCATGTGTATGTGTGATATTTCACCCATAATCCCCATACAGAACAATAGATATACCCATATTCCTATCAGAAGTAGATGAAGTATGTTCCTGAGCATGTGTATTTGGGATATTTCACCCATTATCCCCATACAGAACAATAGATATACCCATATTCCTATCAGAAGTAGATGAAGTATGTTCCTGAGCATGTGTATTTGGGATATTTCACCCATTATCCCCATACAGAACAATAGATATACCCATATTCCTATCAGAAGTAGATGAAGTATGTTCCTGGGCATGTGTATGTGTGATATTTCACCCATAATCCCCACACAGAACAATAGTTATACCCATATTCCTATCAGAAGTAGATGAAGTATGTTCCTGGGCATGTGTATGTGTGATATTTCACCCATAATCCCCATACAGAACAATAGATATACCCATATTCCTATCAGAAGTAGATGAAGTATGTTCCTAGGCATGTGTATGTGTGATATTTCACCCATAATCCCCATACAGAACAATAGATATACCCATATTCCTATCAGAAGTAGATGAAGTATGTTCCTGGGCATGTGTATGTGTGATATTTCACCCATAATCCCCACACAGATCAATAGATATACCCATATTCCTATCAGAAGTAGATGAAGTATGTTCCTGGGCATGTGTATGTGTGATATTTCACCCATAATCCCCATACAGAACAATAGATATACCCATATTCCTATCAGAAGTAGATGCAGTATGTTCCTGGGCATGTGTATGTGTGATATTTCACCCATAATCCCCATACAGAACAATAGATATACCCATATTCCTATCAGAAGTAGATGAAGTATGTTCCTAGGCATGTGTATGTGTGATATTTCACCCATAATCCCCATACAGAACAATAGATATACCCATATTCCTATCAGAAGTAGATGAAGTATGTTCCTGGGCATGTGTATTTGTGATATTTCACCCATAATCCCCATACAGAACAATAGTTATACCCATATTCCTATCAGAAGTAGATGCAGTATGTTCCTGGGCATGTGTATGTGTGATATTTCACCCATAATCCCCATACAGAACAATAGATATAGCCATATTCCTATCAGAAGTAGATGAAGTATGTTCCTGGGCATGTGTATGTGTGATATTTCACCCATAATCCCCATACAGAACAATAGATATACCCATATTCCTATCAGAAGTAGATGAAGTATGTTCCTGGGCATGTGTATGTGTGATATTTCACCCATAATCCCCATACAGAACAATAGATATACCCATATTCCTATCAGAAGTAGATGAAGTATGTTCCTGGGCATGTGTATGTGTGATATTTCACCCATAATCCCCACACAGATCAATAGATATACCCATATTCCTATCAGAAGTAGATGAAGTATGTTCCTGGGCATGTGTATGTGTGATATTTCACCCATAATCCCCATACAGAACAATAGATATACCCATATTCCTATCAGAAGTAGATGAAGTATGTTCCTGGGCATGTGTATGTGTGATATTTCACCCATAATCCCCATACAGAACAATAGATATACCCATATTCCTATCAGAAGTAGATGAAGTATGTTCCTGGGCATGTGTATGTGTGATATTTCACCCATAATCCCCATACAGAACAATAGATATACCCATATTCCTATCAGAAGTAGATGAAATATGTTCCTGGGCATGTGTATGTGTGATATTTCACCCATAATCCCCATACAGAACAATAGATATACCCATATTCCTATCAGAAGTAGATGAAGTATGTTCCTGAGCATGTGTATTTGTGATATTTCACCCATAATCCCCACACAGATCAATAGATATACCCATATTCCTATCAGAAGTAGATGAAGTATGTTCCTGGGCATGTGTATTTGGGATATTTCACCCATTATCCCCATACAGAACAATAGATATACCCATATTCCTATCAGAAGTAGATGAAGTATGTTCCTGAGCATGTGTATTTGGGATATTTCACCCATTATCCCCATACAGAACAATAGATATACCCATATTCCTATCAGTAGATGAAGTATGTTCCTGGGCATGTGTATGTGTGATATTTCACCCATAATCCCCACACAGATCAATAGATATACCCATATTCCTATCAGAAGTAGATGAAGTATGTTCCTGGGCATGTGTATGTGTGATATTTCACCCATAATCCCCATACAGAACAATAGATATACCCATATTCCTATCAGAAGTAGATGAAGTATGTTCCTGGGCATGTGTATGTGTGATATTTCACCCATAATCCCCATACAGAACAATAGATATACCCATATTCCTATCAGAAGTAGATGAAGTATGTTCCTAGGCATGTGTATGTGTGATATTTCACCCATAATCCCCATACAGAACAATAGATATACCCATATTCCTATCAGAAGTAGATGAAGTATGTTCCTGGGCATGTGTATGTGTGATATTTCACCCATAATCCCCACACAGATCAATAGATATACCCATATTCCTATCAGAAGTAGATGAAGTATGTTCCTGGGCATGTGTATGTGTGATATTTCACCCATAATCCCCATACAGAACAATAGATATACCCATATTCCTATCAGAAGTAGATGCAGTATGTTCCTGGGCATGTGTATGTGTGATATTTCACCCATAATCCCCATACAGAACAATAGATATACCCATATTCCTATCAGAAGTAGATGAAGTATGTTCCTAGGCATGTGTATGTGTGATATTTCACCCATAATCCCCATACAGAACAATAGATATACCCATATTCCTATCAGAAGTAGATGAAGTATGTTCCTGGGCATGTGTATTTGTGATATTTCACCCATAATCCCCATACAGAACAATAGTTATACCCATATTCCTATCAGAAGTAGATGAAGTATGTTCCTGGGCATGTGTATTTGGGATATTTCACCCATTATCCCCATACAGAACAATAGATATACCCATATTCCTATCAGAAGTAGATGAAGTATGTTCCTGAGCATGTGTATTTGGGATATTTCACCCATTATCCCCATACAGAACAATAGATATACCCATATTCCTATCAGAAGTAGATGAAGTATGTTCCTGGGCATGTGTATGTGTGATATTTCACCCATAATCCCCACACAGATCAATAGATATACCCATATTCCTATCAGAAGTAGATGAAGTATGTTCCTGGGCATGTGTATGTGTGATATTTCACCCATAATCCCCATACAGAACAATAGATATACCCATATTCCTATCAGAAGTAGATGAAGTATGTTCCTGGGCATGTGTATGTGTGATATTTCACCCATAATCCCCATACAGAACAATAGATATACCCATATTCCTATCAGAAGTAGATGAAGTATGTTCCTGGGCATGTGTATGTGTGATATTTCACCCATAATCCCCATACAGAACAATAGATATACCCATATTCCTATCAGAAGTAGATGAAGTATGTTCCTGGGCATGTGTATGTGTGATATTTCACCCATAATCCCCATACAGAACAATAGATATACCCATATTCCTATCAGAAGTAGATGAAGTATGTTCCTAGGCATGTGTATGTGTGATATTTCACCCATAATCCCCATACAGAACAATAGATATACCCATATTCCTATCAGAAGTAGATGAAGTATGTTCCTGGGCATGTGTATGTGTGATATTTCACCCATAATCCCCATACAGATCAATAGTTATACCCATATTCCTATCAGAAGTAGATGAAGTATGTTCCTGGGCATGTGTATATGGGATATTTCACCCATAATCCCCATACAGAACAATAGATATACCCATATTCCTATCAGAAGTAGATGAAGTATGTTCCTGGGCATGTGTATGTGTGATATTTCACCCATAATCCCCATACAGAACAATAGATATACCCATATTCCTATCAGAAGTAGATGCAGTATGTTCCTGGGCATGTGTATGTGTGATATTTCACCCATAATCCCCATACAGAACAATAGATATACCCATATTCCTATCAGAAGTAGATGAAGTATGTTCCTAGGCATGTGTATGTGTGATATTTCACCCATAATCCCCATACAGAACAATAGATATACCCATATTCCTATCAGAAGTAGATGAAGTATGTTCCTGGGCATGTGTATGTGTGATATTTCACCCATAATCCCCATACAGAACAATAGATATACCCATATTCCTATCAGAAGTAGATGCAGTATGTTCCTGGGCATGTGTATGTGTGATATTTCACCCATAATCCCCATACAGAACAATAGATATACCCATATTCCTATCAGAAGTAGATGAAGTATGTTCCTAGGCATGTGTATGTGTGATATTTCACCCATAATCCCCATACAGAACAATAGATATACCCATATTCCTATCAGAAGTAGATGAAGTATGTTCCTGGGCATGTGTATGTGTGATATTTCACCCATAATCCCCATACAGAACAATAGTTATACCCATATTCCTATCAGAAGTAGATGAAGTATGTTCCTGGGCATGTGTATTTGGGATATTTCACCCATTATCCCCATACAGAACAATAGATATACCCATATTCCTATCAGAAGTAGATGAAGTATGTTCCTGGGCATGTGTATTTGGGATATTTCACCCATTATCCCCATACAGAACAATAGATATACCCATATTCCTATCAGAAGTAGATGAAGTATGTTCCTGGGCATGTGTATGTGTGATATTTCACCCATAATCCCCACACAGATCAATAGATATACCCATATTCCTATCAGAAGTAGATGAAGTATGTTCCTGGGCATGTGTATGTGTGATATTTCACCCATAATCCCCATACAGAACAATAGATATACCCATATTCCTATCAGAAGTAGATGAAGTATGTTCCTGGGCATGTGTATGTGTGATATTTCACCCATAATCCCCATACAGAACAATAGATATACCCATATTCCTATCAGAAGTAGATGAAGTATGTTTCTGGGCATGTGTATGTGTGATATTTCACCCATAATCCCCATACAGAACAATAGATATACCCATATTCCTATCAGAAGTAGATGAAGTATGTTCCTGGGCATGTGTATGTGTGATATTTCACCCATAATCCCCATACAGAACAATAGTTATACCCATATTCCTATCAGAAGTAGATGAAGTATGTTCCTGGGCATGTGTATGTGTGATATTTCACCCATAATCCCCATACAGAACAATAGATATACCCATATTCCTATCAGAAGTAGATGAAGTATGTTCCTGGGCATGTGTATGTGTGATATTTCACCCATAATCCCCATACAGAACAATAGATATACCCATATTCCTATCAGAAGTAGATGAAGTATGTTCCTGGGCATGTGTATGTGTGATATTTCACCCATAATCCCCATACAGAACAATAGATATACCCATATTCCTATCAGAAGTAGATGAAGTATGTTCCTGGGCATGTGTATTTGGGATATTTCACCCATAATCCCCATACAGAACAATAGTTATACCCATATTCCTATCAGAAGTAGATGCAGTATGTTCCTGGGCATGTGTATGTGTGATATTTCACCCATAATCCCCATACAGAACAATAGATATACCCATATTCCTATCAGAAGTAGATGAAGTATGTTCCTGGGCATGTGTATGTGTGATATTTCACCCATAATCCCCATACAGAACAATAGATATACCCATATTCCTATCAGAAGTAGATGAAGTATGTTCCTGGGCATGTGTATTTGGGATATTTCACCCATAATCCCCATACAGAACAATAGTTATACCCATATTCCTATCAGAAGTAGATGCAGTATGTTCCTGGGCATGTGTATGTGTGATATTTCACCCATAATCCCCATACAGAACAATAGTTATACCCATATTCCTATCAGAAGTAGATGAAGTATGTTCCTAGGCATGTGTATGTGTGATATTTCACCCATAATCCCCATACAGAACAATAGATATACCCATATTCCTATCAGAAGTAGATGAAGTATGTTCCTGGGCATGTGTATGTGTGATATTTCACCCATAATCCCCACACAGATCAATAGATATACCCATATTCCTATCAGAAGTAGATGAAGTATGTTCCTGGGCATGTGTATGTGTGATATTTCACCCATAATCCCCATACAGAACAATAGATATACCCATATTCCTATCAGAAGTAGATGCAGTATGTTCCTGGGCATGTGTATGTGTGATATTTCACCCATAATCCCCATACAGAACAATAGATATACCCATATTCCTATCAGAAGTAGATGAAGTATGTTCCTAGGCATGTGTATGTGTGATATTTCACCCATAATCCCCATACAGAACAATAGATATACCCATATTCCTATCAGAAGTAGATGAAGTATGTTCCTGGGCATGTGTATTTGTGATATTTCACCCATAATCCCCATACAGAACAATAGTTATACCCATATTCCTATCAGAAGTAGATGAAGTATGTTCCTGGGCATGTGTATTTGGGATATTTCACCCATTATCCCCATACAGAACAATAGATATACCCATATTCCTATCAGAAGTAGATGAAGTATGTTCCTGAGCATGTGTATTTGGGATATTTCACCCATTATCCCCATACAGAACAATAGATATACCCATATTCCTATCAGAAGTAGATGAAGTATGTTCCTGGGCATGTGTATGTGTGATATTTCACCCATAATCCCCACACAGATCAATAGATATACCCATATTCCTATCAGAAGTAGATGAAGTATGTTCCTGGGCATGTGTATGTGTGATATTTCACCCATAATCCCCATACAGAACAATAGATATACCCATATTCCTATCAGAAGTAGATGAAGTATGTTCCTGGGCATGTGTATGTGTGATATTTCACCCATAATCCCCATACAGAACAATAGATATACCCATATTCCTATCAGAAGTAGATGAAGTATGTTCCTGGGCATGTGTATGTGTGATATTTCACCCATAATCCCCATACAGAACAATAGATATACCCATATTCCTATCAGAAGTAGATGAAGTATGTTCCTGGGCATGTGTATGTGTGATATTTCACCCATAATCCCCATACAGAACAATAGATATACCCATATTCCTATCAGAAGTAGATGAAGTATGTTCCTAGGCATGTGTATGTGTGATATTTCACCCATAATCCCCATACAGAACAATAGATATACCCATATTCCTATCAGAAGTAGATGAAGTATGTTCCTGGGCATGTGTATGTGTGATATTTCACCCATAATCCCCATACAGATCAATAGTTATACCCATATTCCTATCAGAAGTAGATGAAGTATGTTCCTGGGCATGTGTATTTGTGATATTTCACCCATAATCCCCATAGAGAACAATAGATATACCCATATTCCTATCAGAAGTAGATGAAGTATGTTCCTGGGCATGTGTATTTGGGATATTTCACCCATTATCCCCATACAGAACAATAGATATACCCATATTCCTATCAGAAGTAGATGAAGTATGTTCCTGGGCATGTGTATTTGGGATATTTCACCCATTATCCCCATACAGAACAATAGATATACCCATATTCCTATCAGAAGTAGATGAAGTATGTTCCTGGGCATGTGTATGTGTGATATTTCACCCATAATCCCCACACAGATCAATAGATATACCCATATTCCTATCAGAAGTAGATGAAGTATGTTCCTGGGCATGTGTATGTGTGATATTTCACCCATAATCCCCATACAGAACAATAGATATACCCATATTCCTATCAGAAGTAGATGAAGTATGTTCCTGGGCATGTGTATGTGTGATATTTCACCCATAATCCCCATACAGAACAATAGATATACCCATATTCCTATCAGAAGTAGATGAAGTATGTTTCTGGGCATGTGTATGTGTGATATTTCACCCATAATCCCCATACAGAACAATAGATATACCCATATTCCTATCAGAAGTAGATGAAGTATGTTCCTGGGCATGTGTATGTGTGATATTTCACCCATAATCCCCATACAGAACAATAGTTATACCCATATTCCTATCAGAAGTAGATGAAGTATGTTCCTGGGCATGTGTATGTGTGATATTTCACCCATAATCCCCATACAGAACAATAGATATACCCATATTCCTATCAGAAGTAGATGAAGTATGTTCCTGGGCATGTGTATGTGTGATATTTCACCCATAATCCCCATACAGAACAATAGATATACCCATATTCCTATCAGAAGTAGATGAAGTATGTTCCTGGGCATGTGTATGTGTGATATTTCACCCATAATCCCCATACAGAACAATAGATATACCCATATTCCTATCAGAAGTAGATGAAGTATGTTCCTGGGCATGTGTATTTGGGATATTTCACCCATAATCCCCATACAGAACAATAGTTATACCCATATTCCTATCAGAAGTAGATGAAGTATGTTCCTGGGCATGTGTATGTGTGATATTTCACCCATAATCCCCATACAGATCAATAGATATACCCATATTCCTATCAGAAGTAGATGAAGTATGTTCCTGGGCATGTGTATGTGTGATATTTCACCCATAATCCCCACACAGATCAATAGTTATACCCATATTCCTATGAGATGTTGATGAGATATATCACCAGGCGTGTGTAACCCGATATTCTACACATAATCCCATATAGTTACAATCTTTTTTCCCTGGTTCTATTATTACACTTTAATCCAGCCCTGTGGATGTTCTGATTCATTTAAGTATTTCCATTGAATTCCCTGCTTGCTATATTACAAGAAGTCATTTCCTGGTCTGCATTTGGAAAATGTGCTGCCATCTAGTGGTCAAGTCTAGTATTGCAGCCCATCATCCCATCATCCCATCATCCCAATATGCAGTTTAGTCCGTCCCGATGTAATCTCACACCATTGTAGGCTCCATGACACTTCTCTGGATTTCATAGAGGACTTATGGGGCGGAATCAAAAGGCGTCAGAGTATAGGTGGCTGGTAGGTAGGTGGCCATCTCCACACACAAATATGTATTTAGTTATTGTACACCGCCAGACGTATAGAATATAGGTTATATATCCCCCATGAGCCAGCACAGACGGCGCAGATAACGCACAGCCATCGCCTTGGCGGCCATGACAGACAGAACGTGCTCGGCGCCCGTCTCCCCCGCGCTGGCGGCTGTGCAGGAATGCGGGCACGGAGCGCTGCACAGCCCGGAGGGCGGGCACAGGCCCTGCTGCTGCGGCGGCGACCCCAGCCATCCGAGCGCTACAAACATGGACGCCATGCTCCACGCTATCCAATAATAGAAAAATATGGAGGAGCGACCCCTCCCCCACCACAGCCCCCCGGGGCCAGCAGGGCTATGAAGGAGAAGGCGCGGGCAAAGCGCTGCAAGAAGCGGGAACAGCGCGAAAGGGGATTACCGGCGAGCGGTGAGGAGGGCCAGGGCTGCACTGCGCGCACGGGGACACTCACCTTTCTCTTGGGCATTGTGAGCTGGGTGACGGTCTCGCCTGGACGTAGATGAGGGAACTGAATCTGTGAACGAAACGCAGCGACTGAAGCCTAACAACCGCTTTCCGCACAACTACAGTCTCTCCCCCCTCTCCAATCCTGGTTCGTTCTTCATTGCAGCGTTCTCATTGGCGGAACCCAGTTTACAAATTCCACAAGACACGCCCTCCCCCAGAGCAAACCACCTAAAGCCGGACCCTAGATGGGCGTGCCACGCCTTATTACGTCACGGGTGATTTACTACAGCCCTGCGTCTCCGCCTTTCTCCTTTCTACGGACCAATGAGCGCTTCGGGTTCGGCTTCAGCAGTTCAAATGAGAAGTTTCAGGGCGTGAACCAGCGGCTGCCAATCACTGTCCGTGGCGGGTTTTTCCCCCTCAGCCGTTAGGCGCGTAGCGTGCGCTTGGCTCCTCCCCTCTGTGGAGTGCGCTATTTATTTTTGAATTGTGTGACGAGCGCTAATTCCTGAGGTAATAATCCATTACCCGCCATTTTACAGCAGCTGCGGAAAGCACAATGTAGCGTGTGCGCGGGCAGCACGCGGTGACCCGGCCGTGTGTCTGACGCCATTACACTGTGATGGGGCATGGGCGGCTGGGAGAAGCCCCCGACCTGCATAGTGGTTAGTGGGGTCACCACACTCCGCCAGAGCGATAACACTGACACCCCGGGACCCGCTCCTGCTCTCACAGCTGCACACTCCGTCCTCCTCTCTGCGGTTCTTCAGTGTATTGTCCTATACAGTACAGCCACAATCAGGGGGGCTGATCCTGCCATACTATAACCGTGTGTTCTACTCCATTACCTGTATTTTCACATAACACAGCAATGAACCCAGTTTAAACCTGCCAACAATTTTTGGACAATTTATTGCTGCTGAATGCGTTGTTCACAGAAAAGCGCTTATCTTTATCCACATGATAGGTGCTAATTCATTGATCGGTGGTGGTCTGACTGGACCTGTGTTATTGGCAGAAGGAGCATTGTTATCCCCATTAGAGAATGAGCCCACCATCCATAAACGCTGCGGGTTCGACGCCGAGTGCTCGTGCAGCATCCAACCAGCAGTGTCCAGATGTTACGGCATAGTGGATAGGATTTCTAGAAATCCCCTGTCCACTATGTGTCCATAGACGCCCAAGGATCACCCGTGGAGACGGACATGCGGAGCGTCTATCTTGCAGAGATGCGAGTCTCCGCAAGAGAAATTACATCAATAGAATGTATTGGACGCGGTGAGTCCGCACGGTTCAGTGGTCACATGCGGGTTTACCTGCATTCAATAGACGGCAGCGCTTTGGACACAGCGGACATGCACTTTGTCCAAAGCGCTGCTAGTTGCGGATCATGGGCACCTGGCCTTAGGCTATGTTCACGTGTTGTGTTTTTGCAACATTTTTTTTATACCAAGTTTAAGCTGCTTACAAAAAACAGGTTTTGCAGTGTAATTTTTCTACTGCGGTTTTGTCCGGGTACATTAGTCTGTTGGATGCTGATAAAGTTTAGAAAAATTTGATTCAGCTTCATCAGGTTTTAGCAACAAAAACGCTTCAATACCTGATACCCGCATTTTATTTGCACTACTCATTGAAAACCGCTGAAAGAAATGACATGCTGCATTTTGCAAAAACACAACTCTTTGACAAAACAGTCAGGAAAAAAAACAAGATGAGATTGTATGAGATTTTTGAAATCACAGATTTTGCTGGTAATGTGAAACGCGAATGAAAATTTGCATCAAAACCGTTGCAAAAACGTAACGTGAACATAGCATTAGAATGGAGTGGCAGTGCGTATGCTTGGTTGTCGCTCTTTTCATTCTCATGTCGTTGCCAAGCTCTTCGTTTGGCTTCTTACAGTAGCCCCATAGAGAATGAATGGAGCAACAGTTGCGTTGCCGGTCTATGGTTGGACCCACATCAGTCAGCAAATTATCGCCACTGAATAGGAGATGACTTGTTTATAAGGCCTCTTTCACACTTGCGTTTTTCAGCTTCCATCAATCCGTCGTTTTTTGCGAATGCAGGATCCAGCAAAAAAATTTGCAGGATCCTGCATTTTCCCATAGACTTGTATTAGCGACGGATGGTCATCCGTCATGCACTGGATCCGTCGGAAAATAATGGTCCGTCGTGTGCGGAGAAAACGTTCAGAGGAACGTTTTGTGTACGTCGGAAAATCGGTCAGCGACGCATCCTGCGCTGCCCGTCGTCGGCTATAATGGAAGCCTATGGACGCAGGATCCGTCGCTGAGCGTCACACACAGGAATCCACCAACGTATCACGTTTTTCCCCTTTGAGCATGCCCGGAAGGATTTTCAACTCCGAGAAAAAGTCTATCTCTCTCTCTCGTCCGTCGGGCAGAGACAACGCACAGAGGAACGTTTTATCTGTACGTCGGAAAATCGCTCAGCGATGGATCCTGGCTGTCCGTCGTTGGCTATAATGGAAGCTTATGGACGCAAGATCCGTCGCTGACTGTGAAAAGCCGGAATCCAGCGACGGATGCCGTCTTTTCAAACTGAGCATGAGTGGAAGAATTTCCCGTCAGGGAAATTCTCTCTTTTTACTATTGATGCTGCCTATGCAGCATCAATAGTAAAAAGATATAATGTTAAAAATAATAAAAAATCGTGATATTCTTACCTTCCGGTGTCCCGCGATGCTGCCGGCAGCTTCAGTTCCCTGTGATGCATAGCGAAATGACCCAATGACACATCACAGGTCATTGTCTCGCTATGCATCACTGGGAACGGAACATCACAAGCATCGGGAAGGCTGCGCGGGACCCTGCAAGGTAAGAATATCACGATTTTTTAAAATTTTTATCATGGGTTGTGTCATGTATGCGTTTTCGCAGCGAAAAACCGCTGCGAAGACATACACAACGTGTGCACATAGCATTCTAGGATGCACTGGAACCGTCAAAAAAAGGGCTCCAGTGCATCCGTTTTTTACAATCAGCACAGGATCCGTCTTTTCAACAATTTGACTGATTGTGACTGTAAAAACGGAAGTGTGAAAGAGGCCTTAGATAGGTCATCAATATTAGATCTATGGGTGTTCTCTCCTATTCCCTTGCATGTCAGTTAATGCTCAGTACAATGTCTGGGACTGGTGTGTTCCACCTTGTGCATTGCTTACGCTCCCTTGGCAACAAACACAAGAAAAGGATGCCACATATCGATGAGCACACCCAAATGCAGATAAAATGTATAAAAAGTTTATTAGAGAAACGTGGACTATATACAGGTCCTTCTCAAAAAATTAGCATATAGTGTTAAATTTCATTATTTACCATAATGTAATGATTACAATTAAACTTTCATATATTATAGATTCATTATCCACCAACTGAAATTTGTCAGGTCTTTTATTGTTTTAATCAGGGTGGATTGATTTAAATCACACCGATTTAAATCATGATTTAAATCACGATTTAAATCAAAAGATTTTTTTCTATTTAAATCGGATCGATTTAAATCATGATTTTAATCATGATTTAAATCACTGATTTAAATCAAAAGGTTTTTTTTAATATAAATCACGATTAAAATGAGAAGTGAGAGCAGTGCGCATGTGCGCCCATAGTTACACGGACGAAACTAGGGGCAACGATCTAACGCCAGGGTGAGGGGGGGACCCCAAAGTAAGTAAAAATCTTTTTTGTTTTACTATATGGCAATAGGTAGGTGTTTAAAAGCAGCATGTCTTAATTGTATAAACTATTAATAGCCTCCACATTTTGTTCATACTGCCCCTTTAATTCCACACTTCTAGCTTGGTTTCACTTTTGGTTTAGTTTCTTTTTCCATTCAGTTGACATGCCCAAACTTGTTGGATAGTCAGCATCCTACAGAAACCTCTGGAAGAGCATGGCATTGTGAATGTTACACATATACAGCCTTTATTCTACTGAGTTAAACAACTCAGCTTTATCTCATGATGGAAGAACCTTTGGATGGTAAAATATTTTCCTCAAAAAGCAGTTTATTGAAAAAAATCCGATTTAAATCAAAAAAATCCGATTTAAATCAAAAAAATCCGATTTTTTTGATTTTTTTTTAAAAAACATTGATTTTTATCCACCCTGGTTTTAATACTGATGATTTTGGCATACAACTCCTGATAACCCAAAAAACCTGTCTCAATAAATTAGCATATTTCACCCGACCAATCAAATAAAAGTGTTTTTTAATACCAAACAAAAAAACCATCAAATAATAATGTTCAGTTATGCACTCAATACTTGGTCGGGAATCCTTTGGCAGAAATGACTGCTTCAATGCGGCGTGGCATGGAGGCAATCAGCCTGTGACACTGCTGAGATGTTATGGAGGCCCAGGATGCTTCAATAGCGGCCTTAAGCTCATCCAGAGTGTTGGGTCTTGCGTCTCTCAACTTTCTCTTCACAATATCCCACAGATTCTCTATGGGGTTCAGGTCAGGAGAGTTGGCAGGCCAATTGAGCACAGTAATACCATGGTCAGTAAACCATTTACCAGTGGTTTTGGCACTGTGAGCAGGTGCCAGGTCGTGCTGAAAAATGAAATCTTCATCTCCATAAAGCATTTCAGCCGAGGGAAGCATGAAGTGCTCCAAAATCTCCTGATAGCTAGCTGCATTGACCCTGCCCTTGATGAAACACAGTGGACCAACACCAGCAGCTGACATGGCACTCCACACCATCACTGACTGTGGGTACTTGACACTGGACTTCAGGCATTTTGGCATTTCCTTCTCCCCAGTCTTCCTCCAGACTCTGGCACCTTGATTTCCGAATGACATGCAAAATTTGCTTTCATCAGAAAAAAGTACTTGGGACCACTTAGCAACAGTCCAGTGCTGCTTCTCTGTAGCCCAGGTCAGGCGCTTCTGCCGCTGTTTATGGTTCAAAAGTGGCTTTACCTGGGGAATGCGGCACCTGTAGCCCATTTCCTGCAGACGCCTGTGCACGGTGGCTCTGGATGTTTCCACACCAGACTCAGTCCACTGCTTCCTCAGGTTCCCCAAGGTCTGGAATCGGTCCTTCTCCACAATCTTCCTCAGGGTCCGGTCTCCTCTTCTCGTTGTACAGCGTTTTCTGCCACATTGTTTCCTTCCAACAGACTTACCATTGAGGTGCCTTGATACAGCACTCTGGGAACAGCCTATTTGTTGAGAAATTTCTTTCTGGGTCTTACCCTCTTGCTTGAGGGTGTCAATGATGGCCTTCTTGACATCTGTCAGGTCGCTAGTCTTACCCATGATGGGGGTTTTGAGTAATGAACCAGGCAGGGAGTTTTTAAAAGCCTCAGGTATCTTTTGCATGTGTTTAGAGTTAATTAGTTGATTCAGAAGATTAGGGTAATAGGTCATTTAGAGAACCTTTTCTTGATATGCTAATTTATTGAGACAGGTTTTTTGGGTTATCAGGAGTTGTATGCCAAAATCATCAGTATTAAAACAATAAAAGACCTGACAAATTTCAGTTGGTGGATAATGAATCTATAATATATGAAAGTTTAATTGTAATCATTACATTATGGTAAATAATGAAATTTAACACTATATGCTAATTTTTTGAGAAGGACCTGTATATATACTGTATATACTCGAGTATAAGCCGAGAATTTCAGCTAATTTTTTTTAGGCTGAAATTGCCCCTTTTGGCTTATACTCGAGTCATTCCCAGGGGTCAGCAGGGGAGGGGGAGTGGCAACTGTCTAATAATACTCACCTGCTCCTGGCGCGGTCCCTGCACGTCCCTGGTTCTCTAGGTGCTGACGGCTTCTTCCTGTATTGAGCGGTCACATGGTACCGCTCATTACAGTAATGAATATGGACCCGACTCCACTCCCATAGAAGTGGAGCCGCATATTCATTACTGTAATGAGCGGTACCATGTGACCGCTCAATACAGGAAGAAGCTTCCGGCGCCCGGAGAACCAGGGACGTGCAGGAACCACGCCGGGAGCATGTGAGTATGACGGGGGGGCAGTGCGCGATATTCACCTGTTCCCCGTTCCACCGTCAGCGCCGCTGTGTCTTCTGCGTCCACTGCAGTGACGCTCAGGTCAGAGGGCGCGATGACGTGATTAGTGTGCGCACCGCCCTCTGCCTGAACAGTCAGTGCAGAGGATGTGGAAGACACAGCGGCGCCGACGGTGGAACGAGGTCAGGTGAATATTGCAAGTGCCGGGGGCCTGAGCGACGAGAGGTGAGTATGTGATTTTTTTTTTTTAATCGCAGCAACAGCATATGGGGTATAATATTCTATGGAGCATCTTATGGGGCCATAATCAGCATTTGTGCAGCATTGTATGGGGCAAATATTTCTATGGAGCATATTATGGGGCCATGTGCAGCATTATATGGGGCAAATATCTCTATAGAGCATCTTATGGGGTCATAATGAGCATTTGTGCAGCATTATATGGGGCAAATATCTCTATAGAGCATCTTATGGGGTCATAATCAGCATTTGTGCAGCATTATATGGGGCAAATATCTCTATGGAGCATCTTATGGGGCCATAATCAGCATTTGTGGAGCATTATACGGGGCAAATGTGTCTATGGAGCATCTTATGGGGCCATAATCAGCATTTGTGCAGCATTATATGGGGCAAATATCTCTATGGAGCATCTTATGGAGCCATAATCAGCATTTGTGGAGCATTGTATGGGGCAAATGTGTCTGGAGCATCTTATGGGGCCATAATCAGCATCTGTGCAGCATTATATGGGGCAAATATCTCTATGGAGCATCTTATGGGGCCATAATCAGCATTTGTGGAGCATTATACGGGAGAAATGTGTCTATGGAGCATCATATGGGGCCATAATCAGCATTTGTGCAGCATTATAAGGGGCAAATGTCTGTATGGAGCATCTTATGGGGCCCATCATAAACTGGAGCATTATATGGGGCGTATTTTGTATGGAGCATCTTATGGGGTCCATCATGAACTATAAGAGAATTATATGGGGCTCCTGATTCAATATGGATATTCAAAAACACTTAACCTACTGATGTCTCAATTCATTTTACTTTTATTGGTATCTATTTTTATTTTTGACATTTACCGGTAGCTGCTGCATTTTCCACCCTAGGCTTATACACGAGTCATTAAGTTTTCCCAGTTTTTTGTGGCAAAATTAGGGGTCTCGGCTTATACTCGGGTCGGCTTATGCTCGAGTATATACAGTAATTGGTTTTAAATGGTTTTATATCTTGTAGCAATCCCCTAAGCAATAATATGCCCAAACTGAGCCCCACAATATACACGGATGGTTGTAATAGATGGCTTGTCTACACTGTGTTCCAAATTATTATGCAAATTGGATTTCAGTGTCGTAAAGATTTAATTGTTTTGTTTTTCAAATAAACTTGTGGATGGTATTGTGTCTCAGGGCTCAATGGATCACTGAAAACAATCTGAAACACATGTGATAATTAGTTTTCCAGGTGATTCTAATTAAAGGAAAACTACTTAAAAATGATGTTCCACATTATTAAGCAGGTCACAGGTTTCAAGCAATATCGGAAATAAAAAGGATCTCTCTCTTCCTGAAAAGCATCAAATAGTGCAATGCCTTGGTCAAGGGATGAAAACAATAGATATTTCCCGAAAACTTAAGCGTGATCATCATACTGTGAAGAGATTTGTGGCTGAATCTGAGCACAGACGTGTTCGTGCTGATAAAGGCAGAATGAGGAAGGTTTTTGCCAGTCAAGTTAATCGGATTAAGAGAGCAGCTGTTAAAAAGCCATTACAAACCAGCAAACAGATATTTGAAGCTGCTGGTGCCTCTGGAGTCCCTCGAACTTCAAGGTGTAGGATCCTTCAAAGGCTTGCTGTGGTGCATAAACCTACTATTCGGCCACCGCTAAACAGTTTTCACAAGCAGAAACGGTTGCAGTGGGCCCAGACATACATGAAGACTAATTTTCCAACAGTCTTGTTTACTGATGAGTGTCGAGCAACTGTGGATGGTCCAGATGGATGGAGTAGTGGATGGCCACCATGTCCCAACAAGGCTGCGACGTCAGCAAGGAGTGGAGGAGTCATGTTTTGGGCCGGAATCATGGGGAAACAGCTGGTAGGGCCCTTTAAGGTTCCTAAAGGTGTGAAATTGACCTCTGCAAAGTACATAAAGTTTCTGACTGACAACTTTCTTCCATGGTATAAAAAGGAGAAACGTGCCTTCAGGAACAAAATCTTCTTCATGCATGACAATGCACCATCTCATGCTGCAAAGAATACCTCTGAGTCATTGGCTGCTATGGGCATAAAAGGAGATAAACTCATGGTGTGGCCACCATCTTCCCCTGACCTCAACCCTATAGAGAACCTTTGGAGTATCATCAAGCAAAAGATCTATGAGGGTGGGAGGCAGTTCACATCAAAACAGCAGCTCTGGGAGGCAATTCTGACTTCATGCAAAGAAATACAAGCAGAAACTCTCCAAAAATTCACAAGTTTAATGGATCCAAGAATTGTGAAGGTGACATCAAAGAAGGGTTCCTATGTTAACATGTAACTTGGCCTGTTAGGATGTTTTGGAGTTAAATAGCTTTTTTGTTCAGTGAATGTGACCTCCTAATGCTGCAAATTCCACAATTGAGCATTTTCAGTTCTTTAAAACATATCAAATGTTTAGAAATTCTACTGTGCATAATAATTTGGAACAGTGCATTTTGAGTTTGTATTCATTTTGGAGATTATACTGTTATCATTGGGAGGTTTCTCAATAAAATTCAATGTATAATCTAACGGGTGATGACTTTTATTATACTGACTGTCATTTGCCCCGAACTTTTAGGAAAATCTGAGAAAAATGTAATTTGCATAATAATTTGGAACATAGTGTATAAGGCAGATAAGAATAACATCTAGAAAATCAATAATAGTCTGTAGCCATATACCTAGGGAACATGTAAATGTACCATAAGAATATTCAAAAACCCAGTAAGCAACAGTGTGTCAAGAAAAATAAAGATTATTATTATTAAGTAGACCCAACAGTATATACAAATATACACTCACCGGCCACTTTATTAGGTACACCATGCTAGTAACGGGTTGGACCCCCTTTTGCCTTCAGAACTGCCTCAATTCTTCGTGGCATAGATTCAACAAGGTGCTGGAAGCATTCCTCAGAGATTTTGGTCCATATTGACATGATGGCATCACACAGTTGCCGCAGATTTGTCGGCTGCACATCCCAAAGATGCTCCATACAAGGCAGGATGGATCCATGCTTTCATGTTGTTTACGCCAAATTCTGACCCTACCATCCGAATGTCGCAGCAGAAATCGAGACTCATCAGACCAAGCAACGTTTTTCCAATCTTCTACTGTCCAATTTCGATGAGCTTGTACAAATTGTAGCCTCAGTTTCCTGTTCTTAGCTGAAAGGAGTGGTACCCGGTGTGGTCTTCTGCTGCTGTAGCCCATCTGCCTCAAAGTTCGACGCACTGTGCGTTCAGAGATGCTCTTAGGCCTACCTTGGTTGTAACGGGTGGCGATTTGAGTCACTGTTGCCTTTCTATCAGCTCGAACCAGTCTGCCCATTCTCCTCTGACCTCTGGCATCAACAATGCATTTCCGCCCACAGAACTGCCGCTCACTGGATTTTTTTTCTTTTTCGGACCATTCTCTGTAAACCCTAGAGATGGTTGTGCGTGAAAATCCCAGTAGATCAGCAGTTTCTGAGTTTTCTGTGCTTGCTAAGGGTCTGAACTTTTGTCTTCCTGAGCCTTTCGATTTGGTAGATTTTAAGATCGATATGTATAAAGCAGTGAGAAAAATACATCTGTTTAAAATGTTTAAAACCAAAAATAACAACTCTAACGGAGCATTTTACCCGGAGAAACCCCATGCAAGGTGGGTCCTCTGGGCTTTATGCCACCTATACGAGAAGATGCTCGGCTACTGTTAAGTTTAACGGACCCTATGATAGAATTGACACCCGCTCAAAAAACCTCAATAGAGCCATTCATGGGAGGGGTCAAGTCCACCTTTATGCCTCCAGTTGCCCCGGGCAACCCAGTGGATATCTTTGAGACACAAGTTAATAAAGATATGGAAGCTTTACTCTATCAAACAATGCCATTGAATTTATCTACAGTAGAAAATAGGGCTTTGAAAGAAATACAAAATTGGCAAGACACAGTAGTCCGAGCATCAGATAAAGGAGGCAATATCGTTCTTTTGACAAAAAACTACTATATAACGGAGGCTCTTAGACAATTGACAGACGGTACAACCTATGAAAAAATTAAAAGTGACCCCACAGTAAAATTTCAGAATGAATTAAGATCTATGTTGAGGGTATATGTAGAGAGGGGGACAATTTCAAAGAAACAGGCAGAAAAACTAATACCGGACTCACCAAATAAACCTCATTGGTACCACGTACCAAAAGTTCATAAATCAATAACTAACCCCCCAGGTCGACCAATTGTGTCAGGGGTGGGCTCCCTTACGGAGCCTCTATCGAGGTATTTGGATTGGCTCCTACGCCCCCTTCTCCAAGATATACCCTCATACATTAAAGACACTAATCATTTATTACGGGTAATAAAAAATTTTACCTGGCAGGAAACTTTCAGCTTAGCATCAGTTGATGTAGAAAGCTTATATACCAGGATCCCACAAGATCTAGGGGTCAAGGTCATAAGAGAAATATTACATAAAACACCAACAGACGACCAAACTATTAGCTTTATATGTGACGGTTTGACATTTGTACTCAAACGTAATGCTTTTATATTTGATAATCAATGGTATGTCCAACGAGAAGGTACAGCCATGGGTACATCAGTCGCATGTACCCTGGCTAACCTTTATTTAGCATATTTTGAGGACAAGTATGTCTATTCTGAGGTCAATCCTTTCCTTAAACATATAAAGCTATTTATTAGGTATGTGGATGACGTCTTGGTTATCTGGGATGGTTCAGCAGATGATTTTTCTAACTTTGTTTCCTTCTTATCTGAAAATAATACCATGAACATGAGTTTCACTTCTCTGTATGGGAACCAAAGTTTAGACTTTTTGGACGTAAAAATCATGATAGAAGAAGGAGAAATAAACACTGAGGTTTTCCGTAAGCCCACCTCCTCCAATGCACTCCTCCATTTCCAAAGCGCTCACCCCTTCTATACAAAACAGGCTTTGCCGTTTAGCCAATTTCTAAGGGTCAAAAGGATCAATAGCACTGATAGGGGTTTCAAAAAACAATCGCAGATGTTGTATAAGCGCTTCGCAAATCGGGGATATCCACTCCCCTTACTTGATGCAGCCCTAATAAGGGCAGAAAAAGAAGCTTCCCCTTCCAAAAAATTGGATAATTATAAAAACACCAGTGATAATAAACGGTTTATATTCAGTTTCAAATATGGACCGATGGACACGCACATAAGGTCAATAATCAGGAAAAATTGGCATATACTAGGTAAAGATACAGAGTTGACTGACAGACTTGAAAAAGGCCCGTTGTTTGCTAGCCGACGCAGCAAAAACATAGGGGACATATTGGTACGAAATCGAATCACCACTGACCGCACACATTGGCTCAACAAAGATACCCCTAAGGGAAATTTTAAGTGCGGACATTGTAACCTATGTACACAACATATAACGGGTAATACCATTAAAATAGGACCAATAAAGCACACCGTCAAAGATTTCATCTCCTGTAAAACCACCTATGTAGTGTATGTCATCTTTTGCCAGTGTGGTTTCTATTATATAGGTAAAACCATCCGCCCCCTATACATTCGTATAAAAGAACATTTTGCTTCAGTCCGAACAGGAAAGGGTGTCCCCCGTTTAATAAATCATGTCAGGCAAATTCATGCAGGTAACACTCAAACATTACATTTTGCTGGCATTTCACGGGTGTTTTCACCGCAACAAGGGGGGAATTTAAATCAGCTTCTATTAAGATGTGAGGCTCGATGGATAATGCGTACAAACGCTATTGGCCCAATGGGACTAAATGAACGGATAGACATGTCGGTCTTCCTTTAATCCGCACTCACAAATTTGTTACAGATATCCCTCTTGCTGCGTTAGATACATATCCTTCCTTTTTTCTCCTCTCTCTAAGCTGTGTTAAATATAATATGACTTAGCACACTTCACTTCGGTTTTTAAAGTATGTGTATGAGCACTTGTTTTAAATCTGCTATATGTTTTTTTTGTATCGTTATAAAATAAACAATTAATTTGTATTACCTGTGAGGCACGGCAATATGGGGAGGTAACAATGTCTGGATAAGACTATAAATCCCTCCTCCCCATTTCCGTCTATCACCGGGACCTGTAGAAGCGCCTTCTGCGCGAAACAACTGTTGTCCTTTTTTCCTCCAGCACGTTCCCTCCCGCCCGCTTGACTCTGTAAAATGTCCTTTTAAAGAATAAAGAAAACGATTTTTTTGTCCGGCCTGAGGAGTGCGCTACATTCTTTTTCTTTGGACTTGATTATGTTGGATCTCACAGGCTGCAGCACCCTCAAAGAGCCGACCATATGAGACGATGGAGTCTCAGCTACTTGGATAAATTCCACACACGAGGGGTAAGTGCACTACAGCGGTGCTCATTTTCTTTCTTTTCTTTTTTTGGCAATTATTATTAAGTAGACCCAACAGTATATACAAATATACACTCACCGGCCACTTTATTAGGTACACCATGCTAGTAACGGGTTGGACCCCCTTTTGCCTTCAGAACTGCCTCAATTCTTCGTGGCATAGATTCAACAAGGTGCTGGAAGCATTCCTCAGAGATTTTGGTCCATATTGACATGATGGCATCACACAGTTGCCGCAGATTTGTCGGCTGCACATCCCAAAGATGCTCCATACAAGGCAGGATGGATCCATGCTTTCATGTTGTTTACGCCAAATTCTGACCCTACCATCCGAATGTCGCAGCAGAAATCGAGACTCATCAGACCAAGCAACGTTTTTCCAATCTTCTACTGTCCAATTTTGATGAGCTTGTACAAATTGTAGCTTCAGTTTCCTGTTCTTAGCTGAAAGGAGTGGTACCCGGTGTGGTCTTCTGCTGCTGTAGCCCATCTGCCTCAAAGTTCGACGCACTGTGCGTTCAGAGATGCTCTTAGGCCTACCTTGGTTGTAACGGGTGGCGATTTGAGTCACTGTTGCCTTTCTATCAGCTCGAACCAGTCTGCCCATTCTCCTCTGACCTCTGGCATCAACAATGCATTTCCGCCCACAGAACTGCCGCTCACTGGATTTTTTTTCTTTTTCGGACCATTCTCTGTAAACCCTAGAGATGGTTGTGCGTGAAAATCCCAGTAGATCAGCAGTTTCTGAAATACTCAGACCAGCCCTTCTGGCACCAACAACCATGCCACGTTCAAAGGCACTCAAATCACCTTTCTTCCCCATACTGATGCTCGGTTTGAACTGCAGGAGATTGTCTTGACCATGTCTACATGCCTAAATGCACTGAGTTGCCGCCATGTGATTGGCTGATTAGAAATTAAGTGTTAACAAGAAGTTGGACAGGTGTACCTAATAAAGTGGCCGGTGAGTGTATTATGCAGATAACCTCAGTGATATGATGGCAAAGAATATTCGGAACTGGGGCTATACAACAGTGCTAACTGGGAATCTATTAATAGCACTTAGACATGCATATCACAGATATATAATCAGATACAAGCCCATATGTCTGGCATGTAGATAGTGCCTCCTGGTGTATATGGTATAGAAAATATTATATTTAACCAATCTAATGCGCAAAAGATGTAAAAGCTATGATGTAGAATGGAGTAATCATACCAAGATATATTCTCGGTTGCCTTCCATAGAAAGTAGGTAAGGATAGTAGGTCGCAAAAGAAAACTGTCAGTTCTTAAAGGGAATCTGTCACCTCAAATTGGCGGGCTATGTAAATGCCCTGTGTCTGGTCCAATGGGCGGTATTTCGTCTTTTCTCCACCCCAACGTTCCCCGCTGTCCGCAATATTTTCGTGAATTTGAGTAGATGTCCTCCATACACAGTGCTTTTTGGCTTTGCCCGCAGTTGGGCAAAGCATACTGCGCGTGCGCGAGGCAAGATTGCATTGCGCACACGCGAACTATGGAAGACACCTACTCAAATTCACGAAAATATTGCAGATAGCGGGGAAGGATGGGGTGGAGAAAAGAAGATGAAACACCGCCCATCGGAATGGACACAGGGCATTTACATAGCCCGCCAATTTGAGGTGACAGATTCCTTTTAAGACAAATAGCACTGGCCGCACCTCAAGTGAGGAGGGACGACAGCTATACCTACTGGCGCCTATGGCGATATACCCAGGAGGAGAGTAGCAGGAGCAAGAGAGAACCTCATGCGTTTCGCTGTAGACGCACAGCTTTGTCAGGAGAAAGGTTCCCTTCACACAGCATGTTGGTCCTATGGGGGCTTGCCCAAATGCCCCCGCAAAGCGAGATTTGGGGGTGTGCGCTGACGGAGTCAACATGTACTCTGTCATGCATCACTTTCGGGCATATACGCCCACTATAGGCGGACACTTACATGTAGTAGACTACGTTTGGGTTTCTTCCTCCAGTATGTGCATACACCCGAAAATGACACATGACAGAGTACATGACTGTTGGTGGATATGCCCGTATCCAGATGGGACCAACAAATGTAGGCAGTAGTTCAATGCAGTATGTGATGTAAATTTTTTCATAAGAATTTGGCAAAGTTATGAAATGTCCTATAAATTTCTGTTCTATTCCTGATCAAGGCTTTTAGTTGAGATGAATCTGTACTGCACATTATGTACATGCTCAGTAGTGAGGCAGTGCTGTGGAGTCGGAAGTCAGGGAAATTGAGGAGTTGGATGTTTGGCTTAGGCTAAGTTCACATTAGCGTCTCTGTGCGCAGCGTATCATCTGCATGTGCAAACGCATGCAAACCCATGGTTATGCAGCATTTTTTATCCGCATCAGCTTACGCATGATGTCAAAAAAAGTTAGTGTGTGGTTTTGCATGCATTTGCATTTTTTCAGCGCATGCATTTGAAGTTTCAAAGAATTTCCTTGACAAAAGCCACACCCAATGGGCACGTCTCATGGCGATTCTGTATATATAGACCCTACACAGATGAATCCCTCACCTTTTGCTGCTGTTTACAGCTACAAGATGGATCTTGGCATGGAGAGCTTCTATCGTAATCTGGATTTGAAATTGACATTGTCTTTTGCCTTTGCAGTGGCTTGCAAAAAAGAAAGAAGAAGAGCAAGACGGAGAAGATGTCATTGCTACTGGCAACACCCCATCGTTGAAGTCTGAGAGAGCCATGGAGCCTACCACTTGTTGTACACCGAGCTGCGTGCAAACCCAGAGAAGGTTTTCGACTACACATGGATGTCTGAACAGAGCTTCGATGAATTGCTGCAACGTGTGCGAGGATCTATCACCAGGCAGGACACGCATCTATGTAGAGCAATTCCTGCTGAGGAACATCTGTTGGTGACCCTGAGGTGCATAATATTGAAAAATTAACACGTCGTTTGTATTATTGTTAGAAAAGCCATGTACTGATTTTTTTTCCCATTTTCTGTTCGTCAGATTCCTGGCTACCGGAGAGACCTTAAGATCTCTACGTTTCCAATTCCGGATTGGAGTGTCCACCCTTTCTGGGATTGTTGGAGAAACCTGCCGTGCTTTATGTGGCGTTCTGCGTGCAGAATTCCTTCCACAACTGAACTCTGGCTGTAATTTTTTATTTTCCTAACTGTGTGGGAGTTGTGGACTGCAAACATTCGGATTCTGAAACCTGTTGGAAGTGGATCCGAGTATTTCAATTACAAAAAATACTTTTCGATTGTTCTCATGGCAGATGCTGAGGGTCGATTTGTCGCTATTGACGTTGGCTCAATTGGACGAGGAAATTACTCACAGACTTTCAAAAACTCTGACATGGGACAACGTTTGTATGCTAATGATTTTAATTTTCCTCCACCACAACCTCTGCCGGACACTGATGGACCGCCAATGCCGTTTGTTGTGGTTGGGGATGAGGCATTTCAAATGTGTGCCAACCTCATAAAACCCTACTCGAGTCGGGATTTGAATCATGCCAAAAGGGTTTTCAACTACCGACTGACAAGGGCACAAAGAACTGTGGAGTTTTTACCTTTGGTTTGCTGGGGTCAAAATGGTGTGTTTTGGGAACACCAATCAATCTAAAAACAGAGACAATTGATGATGTGGTCAAAACGTGTATTGTTATGCACAATTACATCCTGGCAAAAACGTGACTACAGTTACAACTTGACGAACCTGTTGATACCACTTTGCAGGATTACCGTGATCACCCTCTGAGGACTACAGTGGAAGTTGCCCACATGAGGGACAAGTTTGCTGCTTACTTTGTTTAGGATATTGGACGTCTTGCATGGCAAGACAATATGGTTTAAGTCACTTTAAGTAAATGTTTATGTTTGCTGACTTACTAAATATGTTTGCTGACTTAACTACTAATAAAACACCTCCAGTTAAACACCCGTTACAACTTGACTCAACAATACAATAGACACGTGTGTGTTTTCGCATAAAGAGATAAAGAAAACAAGGATTGTGCAAACAATATAATTTTATTTAACAACAAAAACAATGGGTTTTATGTTCGGGTTCTGTATGACGGTAATATATTGTGGACCTTGGGGGTGTTGTGCTGGGATGATTGAGTTACATTTGATGATGAAGGGGTTACAGGGCAATTAATTGAAGGATTGGCTCCTGGATGGGACTGGACACATTGGGAATAGACAACACATTTGGAGTTGAACTGTGGGAAGGGATAGACAAATTGGAAGGGGGACAACCAAGGGAAGATAGTGACATATTAGACAACAGAGACACATTGGGAGGTGAGGGTGGAGGTGGTAAGAGCTGTTTTGGCCGAGATTTCTTGCTCCTGGTCTTACGGTGCGGTGCCAAGTCAATAGTTGGAGTCCTTCTGAGTTTCTTTGTTTTGGCCTCTGTAGCAGCGTGTGGTGCTGGACTGTTCAGCGTTGTGGATGCTGCTTACTGCAGAGGTGCTGCATTCTGGAGTGAGATGCATGCTGCTTGCCGCCGGGGTGCTGCACTCTGGAGCGTGTTGGATGCTGCTTGCTGCAGGGGTGCTGCACTCTGGAGCGTGGTGGATGCTGCTTGCCAGGGCTGCCACTAGAAATTTCGGGGCCCCATACTGGCAAATTTTTCGGGGCCCCCTTGAGACTTCGCCCAGGCTCCACCCCAGCCCCGCCTCCACGCTCCACCCCTCGAACTGTCCACAGTCCCACTGCTCTCTCTTGGAAAAACTCCACTTCTCACCTATCACACATTAAGGCCACGTTCACACTTTGCGGCGTCCCTCTGCGGGTTCTCCCGCAGCGGAATTGATAAATCTGCAGGGCAAAACCGCTGCGGTTATCCCTGCAGATTTATCGCGGTTTGTTCCGCGGTTTCCGCTGCGGGATTACTCCTATACTATTGATGCTGCATATGCAGCAATATGCAGCATCAATAGTAATGTTAAAAATAATAAAAATTGGTTATACTCACCCTCCGATGTCCGGATCTCCTCGGCGCTGCACGCGGCGCTCCGGTTCCAAAGATGCTCTGCCGAGAAGGACCTTCGTGACGTCACGGTCATGTGACCCGGGCGTCATCACGGTCATGTGACCGCGACGTCACCGCAGGTCCTGTTCGCACAGCAACTCTGACCGGCCGGCCGCGTGCAGCGCTGAGAGGTGAGTATATCATGATTTTTTATTTTTATTCTTTTTTTTTACCCCAAATATGGTTCCCAGGGCCTGGAGGAGAGTCTCCTCTCCTCCACCCTGGGTACCACCCGCACATTAACTGCTTACTTCCCGCAACGTGGGCACAGCCCCATGTGGGAAGTAAGCGGTTCAATGCATTCCTATGGGTGCAGAATCGC
This sequence comes from Ranitomeya variabilis, assembly GCF_051348905.1. Classification (NCBI taxonomy): domain Eukaryota; kingdom Metazoa; phylum Chordata; class Amphibia; order Anura; family Dendrobatidae; genus Ranitomeya; species Ranitomeya variabilis. The sequence continues at coordinate 790,178,756 of NC_135233.1, read as the reverse complement.
AGCGATTCTGCACAAAGAAGTGACATGCTGCGGGTTTTAAACCGCTGCGTTTCTGCGTGGTTTTTCCCGCAGCATGTGCACAACGGTTTGCGGTTTCCATAGGGTTTACATGTAAATGGAAACGCTATGGAAACTGATGCGGACCCGCAGCATCAAAATCGCCGCGGTTCCGCAGTAAAAACCGCAAAGTGTGAACATGGCCTAACAGTTCCCATCACCAGATCACACATATAGCCAGCAGCTTTTGTTTTGGCCAAAAGATTTTTTAAGCCGCCACCATAACACGGTAGACACTTTTGGCCGGGCCCTACTCTGCTGTAACCTATGAAATATTTGTTAAAATATGCAATACAATTTAGGTATATTTTTATTTATTTTTCAATTTTTAACCCCTTAAGCCCCGAGGTTTTCTCGTGACATATTGTACTTCATGATAGTGGTAAAAAAATTTTGATATTACCTGCGTTTATTTCTGAAAAAATGGAAATTTGGCGAAAATTTTGAAAATTTTGCAATTTTCCAACTTTGAATTTTTATGCCCTTAAATCACAGAGATATGTCACACAAAATACTTAATAAGTAACATTTCCCACATGTCTACTTTACATCAGCACAATTTTGGAAACAAATTTTTTTTTTGTTAGGGAGTTATAAGGGTTAAAAGTTGACCAGCAATTTCTCATTTTTACAACAAAATTTACAAAACCATTTTTTTTAGGGACCACCTCACATTTGAAGTCACATTTAGGGGTCTATATAGCAAAAAATACCCAAAAGTGACACCATTCTAAAAACTGCACCCCTCAAGCTGATCAAAACCACATTCAAGAAGTTTATTAACCCTTCTGGTGCTTCATGAGAGCTAAAGCAATGTTGAAGGAAAAAATGAAAATGTAACTTTTTAGTCATGAAAACGATCTTTTAGCGTCAATTTTTTTATTTTCCCAAAGGTAACAGGAGAAATTGGACCACAAAAGTTGTAGTCCAATTTGTCCTGAGTACGACAATACCCCATATGTGGGGGGGATCCACTGTTTGGGCGCATGGCAGGGCTCAGAAGGGAAGGAGCGCCATAAGACTTTTTCAAGCTAAAATTAGCTGGAATTGAGATCGGATGCCATGTCGCGTTTGGTGAGCCCCTGATGTGCCTAAACAGTGGAAACCCCTCACAAGTGACCCCATTTTGGAAACTAAACCCCCTAAGGAACTTATCTAGATGTGTGGTGAGCACTTTTATCCCCCAAGTGCTTCACAGATGTTTATACCGCCCGTGTGTGAAAATAAAAAATCCTATTTTTTCCACAAACATGATGGTTTAGTCCCCAATTTTTTATTTTCACAAGGGTAACTGAAGAAATTGGACCACAAAAGTTGTAGTCCAATTTGTCCTGAGTACGCCAATACCCCATATGTGGGGGGGGGATCCACTGTTTGGGCGCATGGCAGGGCTCAGAAGGGAAGGAGCGCCATAAGACATTTTCAAGCTAAAATTAGCTGGAATTGAGATCGGACGCCATGTCGCGTTTGGTGAGCCCCTGATGTGCCTAAACAGTGGAAACTCCCCTCAAGTGACCCCATTTTGGAAACTAGACCCCCTAAGGAACTTATCTAGATGTGTGGTGAGCACTTTTATCCCCCAAGTGCTTCACAGATGTTTATACCGCCCGTGTGTGAAAATAAAAAATCCTATTTTTTCCACAAACATGATGGTTTAGTCCCCAATTTTTTATTTTCACAAGGGTAACTGAAGAAATTGGACCACAAAAGTTGTAGTCCAATTTGTCCTGAGTACGCCAATACCCCATATGTGGGGGGGGGATCCACTGTTTGGGCGCATGGCAGGGATCAGGAGGGAAGGAGCGCCATAAGACTTTTTCAAGCTAAAATTAGCTGGAATTGAGATCGGACGCCATGTCGCGTTTGGTGAGCCCCGGATGTGCCTAAACTGTGGAAACCCCCACAAGTGACCCCATTTTGGAAACTAGACCCCCTAAGGAACTTATCTAGATGTGTGGTGAGCACTTTTATCCCCCAAGTGCTTCAGAGAAGTTTATACCGCCTATGCGTGAAAATAAAAAAACTTATTTTTTCCACAAACATGATCGTTTAGTCCCCAATTTTTTATTTTCACAAGGGTAACTGAAGAAATTGGACCACAAAAGTTGTAGTCCAATTTGTCCTGAGTACGACAATACCCCATATGTGGGGGGGAACCACTGTTTGGGCGCATGGCAGGGCTCAGAAGGGAAGGAGCGCCATAAGACTTTTTCAAGCTAAAATTAGCTGGAATTGAGATCGGATGCCATGTCGCGTTTGGTGAGCCCCTGATGTGCCTAAACTGTGGAAACCCCCCACAAGTGACCCCATTTTGGAAACTAGACCCCCTAAGGAACTTATCTAGATGTGTGGTGAGCACTTTTATCCCCCAAGTGCTTCACAGAAGTTTATACTGCCCATGCGTGAAAATAAAAAAACATATTTTTTCCACAAACATGATCGTTTAGTCCCCAATTTTTTATTTTCACAAGGGTAACTGAAGAAATTGGACCACAAAAGTTGTAGTCCAATTTGTCCTGAGTACGACAATACCCCATATGTGGGGGGGGATCCACTGTTTGGGCGCATGGCAGGGATCAGAAGGGAAGGAGCGCCATAAGACTTTTTCAAGCTAAAATTAGCTGGAATTGAGATCGGACGCCATGTCGTGTTTGGTGAGCCCCTGATGTGCCTAAACAGTGGAAACCCCTCACAAGTGACCCCATTTTGGAAACTAAACCCCCTAAGGAACTTATCTAGATGTGGGGTGAGCACTTTTATCCCCCAAGTGCTTCACAGAAGTTTATACCGCCCATGTGTGAAAATAAAAAAAACGTATTTTTTCCACAAACATGATCGTTTAATCCCCAATTTTTTATTTTCACAAGGGTAACTGAAGAAATTGGACCACAGAAGTTGTAGTCCAATTTGTCCTGAGTACGACAATACCCCATATGTGGGGGGGAACCACTGTTTGGGCGCATGGCAGGGCTCAGAAGGGAAGGAGCGCCATAAGACATTTTCAAGCTAAAATTAGCTGGAATTGAGATCGGACGCCATGTCGCGTTTGGTGAGCCCCTGATGTGCCTAAACTGTGGAAACCCCCCACAAGTGACCCCATTTTGGAAACTAAACCCCCTAAGGAACTTATCTAGATGTGGGGTGAGCACTTTTATCCCCCAAGTGCTTCACAGAAGTTTATACCGCCCATGCGTGAAAATAAAAAAACGTATTTTTTCCACAAACATGATCGTTTAGTCCCCAATTTTTTATTTTCACAACGGTAACTGAAGAAATTGGACCACAAAAGTTGTAGTCCAATTTGTCCTGAGTACGACAATACCCCATATGTGGGAGAAAAGTACTGTTTGGGCACACGTCAGGGCTCGGAAGGGAAGTAGTGACGTTTTGGAACGCAGGCTTTGATGGAATTGTCTGTGGCCGTCACGTTCCGTTTGCCGAGCCCCTGATGTGCCTAAACAGTGGAAACCCCCCACAAGTGACCTCAATTTGGAAACTAGACCCCCTAAGGAACTTGTCTAGATGTGTGGTGAGAACTTTTAGTGTTTCACTAAAGTTTATAACGCCCGGGCGTGAAAATAAAAAATCATATTTTTTGCCCACAAAAATGATCTTTTAGTCCCCAATTTTTTAATTTCCCAAGGGTAACAGGAGAAATTGGACACAAAAGTTGTTGTCCAATTTGCCCTGAGTACGCTGGTACCCCACATGTGGGAAAAAACTGTTTGGGCACACGTTGGGGCTCGAAAGGGAAGTACTGACGTTTTTGAATGCAGACTTTGATGGAATCGTCTGCGGGCGTCATGTTCCATTTGAAGAGCCCCTGATGTGCCTAAACAGGAAAAAAAAACACAAGTGACAACATTTTGGAAAGTAGACCCCCAGAGAACTTACGTAGATGTGCCAACTTTGGAATTATTCTATTTCCTGTAAAGTAAATTAGTAGTGCATGGAGGTGTGGTACAATTTAAAGCAATCCTTCATACACAGGCCAGGTTTGTCGGGGCAGGTGTCGCATTGATAGATGGTGTCCCTTCGAATTCCTCTTTTGTAGCACACTCGGCACCTTTTTTGCGGCTTACCTTTTTTTTCAGTTGGCGGGACCACCCCAGGAAAATGCTGGCCTGGTACGATACGTGCACCTTCAGTTCCAGAAGTACTGGGGCCCGCTCCTTCCCTCGTGCCAAACATCAGGGCCTTAACCACTACCTCCTGGAAATGAAGGTACGACGTATCGGTGTTGCGTGCACATCGTGACAGCAGGAAAGCGTTGAGCATTGCCATTTGTACGATGTGCACGGACAGCTTTTTGTACCACACCCTGGCCTTTCTCAAAGCACTGTACAGTTGGAGTTGATCGGAGAGATCAACGCCCCCCATGTTTTTGTTGTACCCAAGTACACAGTCCGGTTTGAAGACCTGTGCAGAGGTACCCCGTATAGTGCTGAGGGCTCTGCCATCACCATGTATGGTGGTCAACAGAAGGACATCCCTTTTGTCCTTGTACTTGACAACCAGCAGGTGGTTGCTACATTGGGCTTTGCTCTCGCCTTTTCTGAGAATCTGCCCAAGTAGCGTCTTCGGGAGGCCTCTCTGATTTTTGCGGACAATACCGCAGGCTGCGGTACCTCGCGCAAAGAGAGATTTGTAGAGTGGGATGCTGGAATAAAAGTTATCGGTATAGAGGTGTTTCCTTTATCCAGCAGTGGGTGCACCAAATCCCACACAATTTTCCCACTCACTCCCAGGATAGAAGGACACTCAGGCGGTTCAATCCTGCTGTCCTTCCCTTCGTAGACTCTAAAGCTGTGGGTGTACCCTGAGGTACTCTCACACAGCTTGTAGAGTTTGATTCCGTACCTGGCCCTCTTGCTGGGCAGGTATTGACGGAATCTAAGCTGCCCCTTAAAATGAATTAAGGACTCATCCACGCAGATGTCCCTTTGAGGCACGTACACTTCTGCAAACTTTTTGTTGAAGTGTTCGATGACCGGCCGAACTTTGAACAGACGGTCAAAGTTGGGGTCATCTCGTGCGGGACACCGTGCATTATCATTGTAATGCAGGAACTTATGGATGGCCTCAAAACGGGTCCGGGTCATGACCATTCTGAGTACTGGAGTGTTATAAAATATCCACACTCCAATATTGCCGAAGTTCAGGCTTCTTCAGGATCCCCATGTGGAGGACCAGGCCCCAAAACTGCATCATTTCAACTGCGTCTACAGGAGACCAGTTAGAATATGATGAACCCGAGTTTTGGTCCAAAAATTGCCGAGCATACAGATTAGTTTGCTCCACCATGAGGTTGACGAAAGCCTCAGAGAAAAAGACTTTGAAAAAGTCTAGTTCTGTGAGGCCGGTGGTGTCAAACTTGATTCCTGATTCTGCTACAAAATCAGGAATAAGTGGCTCGTAATTTTCGGGTGGCGAGGTCCATATGGGGTCCGCAGTGGGGTGCGCTGTTTCGTCTTCAGCAATGGTGGGCGCTTCATCTTCATCTTCATCAACGATGGGCCTAGCCTCATCTTCTGTCCTGCGGCGTCTGCGTGGCGGTTCCGCAGGGCCGGAGGAGGAAGATTAGGAGTGGGAAGAGGATGAGGAAGAATCAGAAAAATAAAGAAAAGTGGGATCCTCTCCCTCGCTATCAGTGTCGGAGACAAGGAAAGAATATGCCTCCTCCGCTGAATAGCGCTGTTGGGACGAACGGGACGAGCGGGACATTTTTTTTGTAAGTGTGGTGCTTGGGTGTACTTTATTGGTAACTATGTGTAAGTGTGGGGGGATAGTGCTTGGTGCAAACTACTCTGAAAAGAAAAAGCTAAAGGAAAAAAAAATACCTGTGAAATAAAAGTATAAAACAGCAGGCCCTAGCTCTGATAAGTGAACCGCGTCACTTATCAAAGTTTGGCGGCTGCTGGGTGTGTGAACGGGGATGTGAAAAAAAAAACGCAGGCACGAGAGCTCTGATAAATGAACCGCATCACTTATCAAAGTTCAGTGGCTGCTGGGTGTGTGAACGGGGATGTGAAAAAAAAAACCCCGCAGGCACGAGAGCTCTGATAAATGAACCGCGTCACTTACCAAAGTTCAGTTGCTGCTGGGTGTGTGAACGGGGATGTGAAAAAAAAAAAGCAGGCACGAGAGCTCTGATAAATGAACCGTGTCACTTATCAAAGTTCAGTGGCTGCTGGGTGTGCGAACGGGGATGTGAAAAAAAAAACACAGGCACGAGAGCTCTGATAAATGAAACGCGTCACTTATCAAAGTTCAGCGGCTGCTGGGTGTGTGAACGGGGATGTGAAAAAAAACCCCGCAGGCACGAGAGCTCTGATAAATGAACCGCCTCACTTACCAAAGTTCAGTTGCTGCTGGGTGTGTGAACGGGGATGTGAAAAAAAAAAACGCAGGCACGAGAGCTCTGATAAATGAACCGTGTCACTTACCAAAGTTCAGTTGCTGCTGGGTGTGTGAACGGGGATGTGAAAAAAAAAACCGCAGGCACGAGAGCTCTGATAAATGAACCGCGTCACTTATCAAAGTTCAGCGGCTGCTGGGTGCGTGCACAGGGATGTGAGAAAAAAGAAAAGGAAAGCACGGGTTAGACGCGGCGGGGTGAGCGCACGGAGATGTGGGGAAAAAAAAAAAGAAAAGGAAAGCACGGGTTACACGCGGCGGGGTGAGCGCACGGAGATGCGGGGAAAAAAAAAGAAAAGGAAAGCACGGGTTACACGCGGCGGGGTGAGCGCACGGAGATGTGGGGAAAAAAAAAAGAGGAAAGCACGGGTTAGACGCGGCGGGGTGAGCGCACGGAGATGTGGGAAAAAAAAAAAGGAAAGCACGGGTTAGATGCGGCGGGGTGAGCGCACGGAGATGTGGGGAAAAAAAAAGAAAAGGAAGGCAAGGGTCAGATGCGGAGGCTGGGTGAGCGCATGGGGATGTGTAAAAAAAAAAAGAAAACGGCAGGCACGCGAGCTTTGATAAGTGAACCGCGTCACTTATCAAAGTTCGGCGGCTGCTGGGTGTGCGCACAGGTGTGGTGAAAAAAAAAAGGAAAACGGCAGGCACAAGCTCTGATAAGTGAACTGCGTCACTTATCAAAGTTTGGCGGCAGCGGGATGGGTGTACGGAATTTGGCAAAGGGGGCTGCTGAAAAAAAAGCGAGCACGAGTGTTGATCGGTGAACTGCGTCACCAATCAACGCTCGGCGGCTGCTAAACGTGTGCACGGAGGCGGTGCAAAGAGGGACGGAGGGGGTAAAAAAGAGGGGGGAGGGGGGGGAGGGGTGGATGGAGGGGGGAAGGGGGGATGGGGGGTGAAGTGAGACCAGGTAGGGGCTGTTAGCACTTACCTTTTGTAGTCTCTCTTTCTTTGGTTTTCTTTCTTCAGTTTTCTTTCGCTTTTTATGTATCGCAGGGGATTGTGGTGTTACAGGCTTCTGTAGCACCACAAGGCCCAGCAAGACAGGATCTGGCTGTGTGACGGCTCAGCAGGAGTCCCTCAGCTAGAGTGAGGACCCCTGCAGAGCGGTGACACAGGTCACCTGCAGGTGACAGACAGGTCACAGAGCGGTCACACCGCTGCTGTGAGCTGTCATTGGTGGGATCGAATGATAACATCGATCCCACCAATCCCTGCAGGGCTTGGTGACCATGGCAACTGCCTAGGATCCCTCCGATCCTACGTTGTGACCGCCGCTGTGCCCTGTGATTGGCGCGATCGTCGATCGCATCGATCGCGCCAATCAGCTCCTGCAGGCCCTGCTGGGCCTGCACTAGGCTCTGGCCTACGATCGGTGCTATTGCAGCACCGATCCAGGCCAGTACAGCAGGGCACAGCGGCGGTAATACCGCCGCTGTGCCCTGCGATTGGCGAGATCGATACCATCGGCGATCGCGCCAATCCGGGGGGTTTTGCCGGTGCCTGGCGTTGCCAGGCACCGGCCCTAGGATCGAGTACATCGGTACTCGATCCTAGCCTGCGACCTCATTGTTTCAGCCGCTCCGATTGGCTGAAACAATGAGGAACGCTGTGATTGGCTGTTCAATTCTGAACAGCCAATCACAGCGAACCAGAGGCCTGGGGGGCGGAGCCAGGCCCGGGGATGTCGGCGCCATCTTCATCCAGGTAAGATGGCGCCGGAAATTTAATGCGATCACCGCGACTTAAGTCGCAATGTCGCATTAAACAGTATGACGTACTATCCCGTCGGTGGGAATTAAGGCCCACCCCACCTCGACGGGATAGTTCGTCATATGGGATTAAGGGGTTAAAATGACCAATAATATCACATACAAGGAACAAATACCACAACACCATGACCAGACACCATATTATTACCACATAGTGACCAAATGGCACATACAAAGGACAAATACCACTGCACCATGACCAAACCATATATTACCACCAGTGACCGAATAATATCACATACAAGGAACAAATACCACCACACCATGACCAGACCACATATTACCACCACAAAGTGACCGAATGCTACAATACTGATCAGTAATAAAAAAAACACAATACCATCACCATAAGTGCCATTATACTCAGGAGATCTGTACTTAGCATGCAGTGTCAGTGTAGAGGTAATACAGTGATCACTGGTGACATTATACACATGAGCTCTGTATATAGTGTATAGTGTCAGTGTATAGGTAACACTGACTCACCAGTGACGTCTCTAGGTGAAGTCCTTCATCTTTCATCCAGCGCCTACCGCCATCACTTCTTCCAGCCAGGACTTGTCTCTGCAGGAAATAACACAGTTATCTCGAGCTCCGCTTGCAGAACACATTACTTAATTTTTCCCAACTTTACATTACAGCACATGAAGAAAAAAAGGTGACATAGTATCACTCTACACAGTAACAGGACCGCCCCCCCATTTAAAACAGTATACTCAAAGAATAAAATAAATACATCACTGCAGTAATAATATCCCTTAATTAGCCCCTATGGTAATAATATCCCCGATCCTGGCCCCGTGTGTCTCATCCTGGCTCCAGCCATATGTTCTCGCATCCTGCCCTCATGATTATCTATTCTGCCCCATATGATCTCCCCATCCTACCCCATATGATCTCCCCATCCTGCCCCATCTGTCTCCATCGTATCCATCCTGCTCCATGATCCTGCATGATCTGTCTCCAATCCTGCCCCCAGTGTCTCCAATCATGCCCCCATGTCTTTCATTCTGCCCCGTGTCTCCAATCATGCCTGTATCTCCGTTCTTCCCCCAGTGTCTCCAGCATTTATGCCCCCAGTGTCTCCAGCATTTCTGCCCCCGTGTGTCTAGCATCTTTGCCCCCAATGTCCAGCATCTGTGCCCCCAGTGTGTCCAGCATCTCTGCCACCAGTGTGTCCAGCATCTCTCCCCCAGCGTGTCCAGCATCTCTGCCCCCAGTGTGTCCAGCATCTCTACCCCCAGTGTGTCCAGCATCTCTGCCCCCAGCGTGTCCAGCATCTCTGCCCCAGCGTGTCCAGCATCTCTGCCCCAGCGTGTCCAGCATCTCTGCCCCAGCGTGTCCAGCATCTCTGCCCCAGCGTGTCCAGCATTTCTGCCCCAGCGTGTCAAGCATTTCTGCCCCAGCGTGTCCAGCATCTCTGCCCCAGCGTGTCCATCATCTTTGCCCCAGCGTGTCTAGCATCTCTGCCCCAGCGTGTCCAGCATTTCTGCCCCAGCGTGTCCAGCATTTCTGCCCCAGCGTGTCTAGCATCTCTGCCCCAGTGTGTCCAGCATTTCTGCCCCAGCGTGTCCAGCATCTCTGCCCCCAGTCGGGCAGCAAACCCCCTTTCCCCCGGACCCTGTTTGAATGTGGGCTAAGCCTAGAGTCAGCTCACGCGGCACGCCTCACGGTACTCACCCTGCTCGCCCGCCGCCTTCACCTGCTCGTCCGGTCTGCAGCCTGCACATTGACCTCGGCCCGTCCTGCCAGTGTCCCCCGTCGCTTAGTCCGGTCCCTCGTCATCCGGTGGTCCCCCGCTGCCGCCTGCTTCTTCTGCTCCGCCGTCCGCAGCCACGTGGCACACCGCACGCCGCTCTGCTCCGGAATGAGGAAGTGGAGCAGTGCAGCGTGTGACGTCACAAACTGGCCCATGAAGCACCGGGCCGTGGGCGGCAGCTTAAAGCTACAGCGCTCATTTCTGTTGCATTGCACCACAGTGTTGTTGGCGTAATCGGCAGCCTGAATAAAATGTCAGGGGGGCCTGAGCTGAGCGCGGACCGGGCTGCCAGCGTGCTCGGGCCCCACTTTTTGCTCCTCATCACCGGGCGCCATACTGTAGTAATGGCTGTAATGCCCTGATGGCGGTCTTGCTGCTTGCTGCAGGGGTGCTGCACTCTGGAGCGTGGTGTAGCTATGAACTGTGTTGTGAATTCTGCTCTTGGGCTCCCTCCGGTGGTTGTAAGTGGTAGCGCTGCTGTCTCTGAGTCGCAGCATTTGTCAGGTGTGTTCACTTTTTGCAAATCTGACTGGGCTATTTAGTCTTGCTTCACCCTTTAGTCAGTGCCAGTTGTCCATTGTTCCTGGAGGATTCACATCTCTGCCTGGTCTCTCCTGCTTTGCAGTTCTTTTCAACAAAGATAAGTTCTGGCCTTGATTTTTTGCTGTCCACATGCTGTGGCCTTATTGTTCAGTTCTTTTCCATGTGGTATCTCTGGAGATGCAGATATACCCTCCATATCTTTAGTTGCTGTGGAGTTTTTGTATTTTCTGTGGTGGATATTTTCTAGTGTTTTAATACTGACTGCATAGTACTCTGTCCTATCCTTTCTATTTAGCTAAAAGTGGCCTCCTTTGCTAAATTCTGATTTCAGTCTGTGTATGTTTTTTCCCTCTCCTCTCACAGTCAATATTTGTGGGGGGCTGCCTATCCTTTGGGAATTTTCTCTGAGGCAAGATAGTTTTCCCTTTTCTATCTTTAGGGGTAATTAGTCCTCCGGCTGTGTCGAGATGTCCAGGGAGCGCTAGGTACATTCCACGGCTACTTCTAGTTGCGGTGTTAGGTTCAGGGTCTGCGGTCAGTACAGGTACCACCTTCTCCAGAGTACGTCTCATGCTGCTCTTAGGCCACCAGATCATAACAGTACAACTGGCCAACAATGAGTTAACCGCATCTCAGAAGAAGGTAAGGAAAGTGCTGAGCCATTTTTTTTTCTGTAGTCTGTTGTGGTTTTTTTTCTTCCCTCTTTACCTCTGGGTGGCTCAGGAGTTCAGCGCTGGTATGGATGTTCAGGGATTGGCTTCTCGTGTGGATCAACTTGCTGCTAGAGTACAGGGTATTCCCGATTATATTGTTCAGACTCCGGTTTTAGAGCCTAGAATTCCAACTCCTGATTTGTTTTTTGAGAATAGGTCCAAATTTCTGAGCTTTAAAAATAACTGTAAACTGTTTTTTGCTCTGAAACCCCGTTCCTCTGGTGATCCCATCCAGCAGGTTAAAATTGTTATATCTCTGCTGCGTGGTGACCCCCAGGATTGGGCATTTGCCCTGGAACCTGGGAATCCGGCGTTGCTTAATGTAGACACCTTTTTTCAGGCGCTTGGGTTATTGTATGACGAACCTAATTCAGTGGATCATGCTGAGAAGACCTTGTTGGCCCTGTCTCAGGGTCAAGAAGCGGCAGAATCATATTGCCAGAAGTTTAGAAAATGGTCTGTACTGACTAAATGGAATGAGGATGCCTTGGCGGCAATCTTCAGAAAGGGTCTTTCTGAATCCGTTAAAGATGTTATGGTGGGGTTCCCCACGCCTGCTGGTCTGAGTGATTCTATGTCTCTGGCCATTCAGATTGATCGGCGCTTGCGCGAGCGCAGAGTTGTGCACACTATGGCATTGTCTTCCGAGCGGAGTCCTGAGCCTATGCAGTGTGATAGGATTGTGTCTAGAGCTGAACGACAAGGATTCAGACGTCAGAATAGGTTGTGTTTTTACTGCGGCGATTCTGCTCATGTTATTTCTGATTGCCCTAAGCGTACCAAGAGAATCGCTAGTTCTGTTACCATCAGTACTGTACAACCTAAATTTCTGTTATCTGTGACCCTGATCTGCTCATTATCGTCATTTTCTGTCATGGCATTTGTGGATTCAGGCGCCACTCTAAATTTAATGGACTTAGAATTTGCCAGACGTTGTGGTTTCCCCTTGCAGCCTTTGCAGAGTCCTATTCCTTTGAGGGGCATTGATGCTACACCGTTGGCTAAAAATAAACCTCAGTTTTGGACACAGCTGACCATGTGCATGGCGCCAGCCCATCAGGAAGAATGTCGTTTTCTGGTGTTGCATAATTTGCATGATGCTATTGTGCTGGGTTTCCCATGGTTACAGGTGCATAATCCGGTATTAGATTGGAAATCTATGTCTGTGACTAGTTGGGGTTGTCAGGGGGTTCATGGTGACGTTCCTTTGATGTCAATTGCCTCCTCCCCCTCTTCTGAAATTCCTGAGTTTTTATCAGATTTTCAGGATGTATTCAATGAGCCCAAGTCCAGTTCCCTTCCACCGCATAGGGACTGTGATTGTGCTATTGACTTGATTCCAGGCTGTAAGTTCCCTAAGGGCCGACTTTTCAACCTGTCTGTGCCAGAACATACCGCCATGCGGAGCTATGTTAAGGAATCCTTGGAGAAGGGGCATATTCGGCCATCTTCTTCACCATTGGGAGCAGGTTTTTTTTTGTTGCCAAAAAAGATGGCTCCTTGAGACCCTGTATTGATTATCGCCTCTTGAATAAGATCACGGTCAAATTCCAATACCCTTTGCCTTTGCTTTCTGATCTGTTTGCTAGGATTAAGGGGGCTAGTTGGTTTACTAAGATTGACCTTCGAGGGGCATATAATCTTGTTCGTATTAAGCAGGGTGACGAATGAAAAACTGCGTTTAATACTCCCGAAGGCCATTTTGAATACCTTGTGATGCCATTCGGACTCTCTAATGCTCCATCTGTGTTTCAGTCCTTCATGCATGATATATTTCGGAATTATCTTGATAAATTCATGATTGTATATTTGGATGATATTTTGATTTTTTCAGATGATTGGAAGTCTCATCTGAAACAAGTCAGGATGGTATTTCAGATCCTTCGTGATAATGCCTTGTTTGTGAAGGGGTCTAAGTGCCTCTTTGGAGTACAGAAGATTTCTTTTTTGGGCTTCATTTTTTCTCCCTCATCTATAGAAATGGATCCGGTTAAGGTTCAGGCCATTCATGATTGGATCCAGCCCACATCCGTGAAGAGCCTTCAGAAATTTTTTGGCTTTGCTAATTTTTATCTCCGTTTCATTGCCAACTTCTCCAGTGTGGTTAAACCCCTGACCGATTTGACGAAGAAAGGCGCTGATGTGACGAATTGGTCCTCTGCGGCTGTTTCTGCCTTTTAGGAGCTTAAACGCCGATTTACTTCTGCCCCTGTGTTGCGTCAGCCGGATGTTTCTCTTCCTTTTCAGGTTGAGGTTGACGCTTCTGAGATTGGGGCAGGGGCCGTTTTGTCTCAGAGGAATTCTGATGGTTCCTTGATGAAACCGTGTGCCTTCTTTTCTCGAAAGTTTTCGCCTGCGGAACGCAATTATGATGTCGGCAATCGTGAGTTGTTGGCTATGAAGTGGGCATTTGAGGAGTGGCGACATTGGCTTGAGGGGGCCAAGCACCGTATTGTGGTCTTGACCGATCATAAGAATCTGATTTATCTCGAGTCTGCCAAACGGCTGAATCCTAGACAGACCCGATGGTCCCTGTTTTTCTCCCGCTTTGATTTTGTGGTCTCGAATCTTCCGGGTTCTAAGAATGTTAAAGGGAACCTGTCACCACGTTTTTGGAAGATGGGCTAAAAACAGCGTTAAATAGGGGCAGAGGTGGGCGTTACATTAGTGTGTGTGTTATGCATTTATTACCCACCGAAGCTGCCGAAATATCTTTGCAAAGTCTCCGTTTTGGGCTGTCACTCAGTCTGGTCAGGTCATATGGGCGTTGAGAAATAACGGTTCCTCCCCCACCTCTTGCGTTTCCCTGCGAAATTTATTACCGCCGTTGGCGTTGTGTTTAGCGCCTGCGCAGTTAATTCTACTTTGGCGCCTGCGTATTATGCTTTTCCCATCTGTGGGCATAGCACACTTTACATCAGTGCGCATGCGCGGGTCGTCACTCCCTGGGTGCCCCGGAAGTTATCATATGCACGTTGTGTTTATGTGGATGCCGGTAACAGTTTCTCTTCCCCAGCTGCGATCGTAAGTTTGGTGCCAAGATTCCTTACCTATCTATCTATCTATCTATCTATCTATCTATCTATCTATCTATCTATCTATCTATCTATCGCTCTATCTATCTATCATCTATGTATCCTTCTTTCTATCTCTTATTTCTCTATCGCTCTTCCTATCTATCTATCTATTATCTATCTATCTTTCTATCGATTATCTATATCTTTCCGGTGATTGTGACGCCCTGGGGTTCAGCGGCAGACGGTGATGGCGGACTGCCGAGAGCCGAATCCTTGCTGGTTCTTCACCCGGGAGGAGCTGGAGATCAGCCCGTCCAGGCGCAGCGTAGTGGAGGCCGATAAGGAGCTGTCGTACCGGCAACAAGCTGCCAACCTCATCCAGGACATGGGGCATCGATTCACGTATCTCAGCTCACCATCAACACTGCCAGTGTTTACATGCACCGCTGGTCATACTTGAAACTGTTCTGCTACCGATTCTACATCACTATCGAAAATCCGCATACAGATGGTGTTAAATGCACCCAATTAGTGAGAGCAAGCAAGGATTTGGCACAGACATCCTATTTCATGGCTACCAGCAGCCTTCACCTCACAACGTTCTCCCTTCAGCATCTTTCTACCTATCTATTATCTATGTATCGTTTTTTCTTTCTATCGATTTTTTTTTATCTATCTCTCTATTATCTATATTTTGTTCTTTCTATCTATCTATCTATCGTTCTTTCTATCTATCATCTATCTATCTATCTATCTATCATTCTATCTATCTATCAATTATCTATCTTTCTATCTATCTATCTTGCTATCTGTTTTTCTATTTCTTTCTATCTATTATCTGTTTAGCGTTCTTTCTATTGATCTATCTATCTATCGATGTATGTATTATCTATCGTTCTTTCTATCTATCGATCTTTCGAAGTATATATTATCTATCGTTCAATTTATCTATTGATCTTTCTATCTATTATCTATCTATGGATCTATCTATCGATCGTTGTTTATACCTATACAGCTATCTATTAATCTATCATTCTATCTATTGATCAATCTATCAATCAATTATCTATCTATCTATTGTTATTTCTATCTATCGTTATTTCTTTCTATGATCTATCGATCTTTCTATCTATCTATTATCTATCGATCTATCTTTCTATTTATCGTTCTTACTATCTATCTGTTTATCGTTCTTTCTATCTGTCTATCTATAATCTATCTATCATTCTATCTATCAATTATCTATCTTTCTATCTATCATTCTATCTATCGATCTTTCTATTTATCTATTATCTATCGATCTATCTATCTATTTATCGTTCTTACTATCTATCTGTTTATCTATCGTTCTTTCTATCTGTCTATCTATAATCTATCAATCATTCTATCTATCATTCTATCTATCAATTATCTATCTATCTTTCTATCTATCTATCATTCTATCTATCAGTTATCTATCTATCTATCATTCTATCTATCCATCTTTCTATTTATCTATTATCTATCTATTGTTTTTTCTATCTATCTATCATTCTTTCTATCTATCTATTTATCTATCGTTCTTTCTATCTGTCTATCTTTAATCTATCTGTCTATCTATAATCTATCTATCAATCATTCTATCTATCATTCTATCTATCAATTATCTATCTATCTTTCTATCTATCTATCATTCTATCTATCAATTATCTATCTATCATTCTATCTATCCATCTTTCTATTTATCTATTATCTATCTATTGTTTTTTCTATCTATCGTTCTATCTATCTATTATCTATCGATCTTTCTATCTATTTATCGTTCTTACTATCTATTTATCTATCGTTCTTTCTATCTGTCTATCTTTAATCTATCTATCGATCATTCTATCTATCAATTATCTATCGTTCTTACTATATATCTATTTTTCTATCTATCATTCTATCTATCGATCTTTCTATTTATCTATTATCTATCTATTGTTTTTTCTATCTATCTATCGTTCTTTCTATCTATTATCTATCGATCTTTCTATCTATCTATTTATCGTTCTTACTATCTATTTATCTATCGTTCTTTCTATCTGTCTATCTATAATCTATCTATCAATCATTCTATCTATCAATTATCGATCTATCTTTCTATCTATCATTCTATCTATCGATCTTTCTATTTATCTATTATCTATCTATTGTTTTTTCTATCTATCTATCGTTCTTTCTATCTATCTATCTATTATCTATCGATCTTTCTATCTATCTATTTATCGTTCTTACTATCTATTTATCTATCGTTATTTCTATCTGTCTATCTTTAAACTATCTGTCTATCTATAATCTATCTATCAATCATTCTATCTATCAATTATCTATCTATCATTCTATCTATCGATCTTTCTATTTATCTATTATCTATCTATTGTTTTTTCTATCTATCTATCTATCGTTCTTTCTATCTATCTATCTATTATCTATCGATCTTTCTATCTATTTATCGTTCTTACTATCTATTTATCTATCGTTATTTCTATCTGTCTATCTTTAATCTATCTATCGATCATTCTATCTATCAATTATCTATCGTTCTTACTATATATCTATTTTTCTATCTATGTATCCATCTATCTATCTATTATCTATCTCTTTTCAGCTAGCTATCCCATTCTATCTATGGTATACCTTCTAACTTTCTTATTCCCTCTGTATATCTATGTGTCTATCTCATCTATCTAAGAGCAGATTACATAAAACATACACCCGGCAACATAAACACTTATGACATACACCCTGCGATATACGACTAGCAACTTACCACATTTGACATGCAACATACTGTGTTCGACATGCAACGTGCAATTCCAACATGCGACATATGAAAACATGCTACACGCAACATGCGACTACATGCGCGATATGCAACAACAGGCGACAAGCAACATGAGACTACATGTGAGTACATGCGACATTCAACAATATGCACCATGCGACTACATGCGTCATGCAACTACATGCGACATGCAACAACATGCCACATGCGACTACATGACACATGCAACTACATACACCATGCGCCAACAAGCGACTACATGCGACATGCATCAACATGAAATAAAATTGTGACAACATGCGACATGCAATTACATGAGACGACATGTGACAACATGCAACAACATGCGACATGCGACTACATGAGACATGCAACAACATGCTACTACATGCGACATGCAACAAGTGACGTACGTGCGACATGCAACTACATGCGACTACATTCGACATGCAACTACCGACTACACGCAACATGCCACTACATGCAACATGCTATAACATGCGACTACATGTGCCATGCAACAACATGAGTCTAAATGCAGCAACATGCGACAAGCGACAACATTCAACCCCATGCGACATGCAACATCGTGCAACATGAGAATACATGCGACATGCGTCAACATGCGACTAAATACAATGACATGCGACATGCAACAACATGCAACTTGCGACATGCAACAACATGCTACTACATGCGACATGCTACTACATGGAAGAACATGCAACAACAATCAACATGCGACTACATGCAACAACATGCAACATTCGAGTACATGCGCCATGCAACAACATGCGACTACATGCAACAACATCAGACTACGTGCGACATGCAAACACATGAGACATGCAAAAAACATGCGTCAGAATGCAACATGCAGAACCATGCCACATGTGATAGCATGTGAGTTGCAACAGCATGCGACATGCAGCATGCAACATACACCATACACAACATACATACAATACAGACATACAGTACATATAACATACATTACATACTCACCATCACTTGTCACTTTTATCCCCGAAGCCAGTGTCATCTTTAAACAAAAAAAATTAATTAACACCCTGTCCGCAGAAATCCAATGTAAACGAGTGTCCCACGACGATCTACCGTGGAGAGCAGGAGCATCTGTTGATGTGACTGCTCTCCCGGGGCTACAGGAACACAATGATGGAAGATATCCATCCACAATGTGTTCCTCACAATATATTCCTACACCATTGTGAGAAAATAGTCCCTGGCCTCACTTCTGGCAATGCTGTTCAGGCACCTTTGACAGAAACTGAGACTATGAACTAAGGTTAACCTCTTCAGTGATGCAGTGCAGGAGCCATTGTCTCCTGTCAGTGTGTCGCTGAGGGTCCTATAGAGCAGTGACATCACCCGATCTCACTGTTCTATACGGGAGATCGTCGTGGGACCTGCGATAGTTATTGTACTCCGGTTAATACAGGTAGTATACGGTGTATGATTTTAGTATTTTTACAGGTGCAGAACTATGGTAAGTATGGTCAAATGAAGAATATTAAAAATAAATTTTCAAACAATGCGTGTGTTTTATAAACCCATTACTATCATTGGATTTATAACGGATAGGCGTCTTATTGACGCCTATCTGCTATTAACCCGGCTTAATGTCACCTTACGATAGCAAGGTCACATTAGCCCCTTATTACCCCATATCCCACCGCTACACGGGAGTGGGAAGAGAGGGCCTAAGTTCCGGAATTGGCGCTTCCCAAAGATGCGCCATTTCCGGGGAGGCTGGGGACTGGTGTTTGTAGCCGGGGGGAGGGTGGCAATATCCATGGCCCCTCTCTAGGCTATGAATATCAGCCCGCAGCTGTCCGCGTAGCCTTTCTGGCTATAAAATATAGGGGGACCCCACGTAATTTTTTTTTTTGGGGGGGGCCCCTATTTTAATGGCCATTAAAGGCTACGCAGACAGCTGCGGGCTGATATTCATAGCAGGCTACAAATATTGGTCCACGGCCATCGGCTTTCCCCCTCTGGCGCAGAAATTTCCGCGGCAGCACCCTTTTTTTTTTTTTTTAAATTTATTTGGGGATTCTATGTCAAACTTCTAACATCGTTACTTGCTTCACACCATGGGATTCATGAAGTTTTGCTATCTATCTGTAATTTTAATCCTGATACAGTTTGGAAAATTTTTTATATAGTGCCATATATCCACTTTGGTTAACAGTAAGGGTAATATATGAATGGTCCTATACATAAGCAATGATTAGCTGTCAACATATCCGTTGATTGTTTGGTGGTACCTTTTGCGCATTTAATATTTGTTTGTCTATTTTGTTAAATTTCTTCAATATAACAACTTCGCCGTGCAATGAACCAGACCCACTAGGGCCATTGTGGTTAATCTGATCCACACTCGTACATTATTTTAATTAATATTTTCATGGTCTTTTACATTATATCAGTGGCTTATCGAAAACATTAGCCAAATACACAATCCATCAAAGGTAGTGGGCGTATGTTAAAGACTCCAACCATGCTTACAACGTACAATCACTGCAAAATTTGATAATGAGATATGGAAACTACGGGCACATGTCAAAACATTTATAAAATTATGATAATCATTGCTTTCATCTTCACATTATGTTTTATATACGCTATCTATTAAATAATTGTTATATGATATTTCAGAAATTCAACATTTATCGTACATCAAAATGCAAAGTAACCTGTGCTGAAACAAAATAATTCTACTACAATAATAACAATTAAAATTTTCAATAAAACTAAGACGAATTATCTATGTTTTCTAATAGGTAAGCTGTCACCACAAACAATGGATTTGAACTGAGGCCACCATTTTAAGGGCTTATCTACAGCATTCTGAAATGCATTCTGTAATGCTATAGATAACCCCACAATGTATCCATAAAAATAAGAAATCAAAGACTTTATATTATACCCACCCAGGGGCGGTCATGTTCAATGGGCATTGCAGAACGTTTTCATGGTCGTCACGGTATTTTTGGATGGGCGTCACGCTCCGTGTAAGGCAGTGCCCGGGCGCATGGAAAGGTTAAAAATCCTAAACTCCGGCGCACTGCAGTATTTACTCTACCTGTAACAAGGCAGACTAAGTATGCCTGCACCGTAGCTTATGCAGGAAGACAAGAAGAGTACATCATCTTATGAAAAAGTGAAGTGCCGTACCCAATACGCAACGTCCATCACATATGCATGCACCGCCCCTTGATGAGTATCATATTATATTTTTTGCATACATTTCACGGGACAGTGTCGGAATTTGACAGTGCTGGACATAAGACCCAGATTAATTTTTACTTACCTCTTATATGTTGTGGTGGTGCAAGATTGACTTTCAAGCCTCCTTTTTAAAGAATATCTGTATAACATTTTATATATATATTAAAAAAGCTATTAACATTTCAAAAATTTTACAATTTTAACAAGTTATTTTTCTGTTTAACATTGTATTTTTAGATTTTTAGTATTAGAATGGAAAGCACTGAACAGGAAACAGTAATTAATGTGGTAAGTACAATTAAGCAAACTAAAAAAACTAAATGGCCATTTCCTTACTGAAATACATGGTGCTTGAACAGCGCTGCCAGCTTTGCAGCAGCACTTTGCACAACTAGGAAGGGGGGTTGCCGTTAATTTCACACAAGGGATCGGGGGGGGGGGCAATAAATTTGCACACACGGGACCAGGGGTCCACTGACTTTTCACACACGGGCATTGTGTTTCAATTAATTATCACACAAGGGCCAGTGGGTGCAGTTACTTTTCACAAATGAGCCTGGGGGTGCAGTTACTTTTCACACACGGTAGCGGGGTTTGACTTAATTTGCAAACACGTGAACAAGTGGGTGCAATTACTTAATAACAAATGGGAAGGGGGGGTGCAGTTACTTTTCACACACGGAAACGGGGCCAGTTATTTTTAAAGGGACTCTGTCACCTGAATTTGGAGGGAACAATTTTCAGTCATATGGGCGGGGTTTTCGGGTTTTTTATTCACCCTTTCCTTACCCGCTGGCTGCAATATTGGATTGAAGTTCATTCTCTGTCCTCCATAGTACATGCCTGCGTAAGGCAAGATTGCCTTGTGCAGGCATGTACTACGGAGGACAGAGAATGAACTTCAATCCAATATTGCGGCCAGCATGCAGCCAGCGGGTAAGGAAAGGGTGAATCAAACACCCGAAAACCCCGCCCATATGACTGAAAATTGTTCCCTCCAAATTCAGGTGACAGAGTCCCTTTAACATACAGGATGGGGGGTCACTTACAGTGTAGGTTGTAAGGGTATAGGAGTGTCGGTTGTCGCAGTGTGTGAGTGTCATAGTCACTTTATTTTGATATTTGTTACTTTCGTAAATGATCATGTCATAAAATTGATGCCATAAATTTGCATAGCTGCCATCTTTGGAAGGTCAAGTTTGTGGTCATGGAAATTTTGCTATGAATTTGTCTGAGAAATTTTTGGTTTGAAATGCTATCTTTAAAAAAACAAACAAAAAAACTCCTCAAATACATAGCACACCTGTCCCCACAAAGGGCTTTGAAACGCAGCCAGAACGAGGTCTCTGCGCCGAGTGGTTCATGCAGCATTAATTGTGGAAAACGCGGAGAAGAATAATAATAACATATACGAAATCTGATTACAATATATTCCTTGAACCTAAGGTCAAAGCACCATAATAATAAAAAATATATGTAATTATATTCATTTTTTGAAGGGCCTAGAAATATTAATTTAGGATCTCAACATTTTTAAAATTTACATTATGATTTAGAAATAACGTGAAGTTTTAAGGAAAGTTAAAATGACGCAATAAGGAGGATTCCATGATGGTGAAGTATCAATACTTGTATTTGTAATACACCTTTTTTCAACACGTTATTCAAAAAATTGTAAGTTTTTGTAAATATTTATACGGTATTATTGTTCACAGATAATTATGTCAACTACCTACTTTTCTTTATTTTTCAATTTTTAATTATCACTGATTCATCACATTCATCCAACCATTGTAAAGTATTGTATCTATTGAATTTCTATTCCACATTTTCTTTGCCTGACTTTATAACTATGGCGCTGTACTTGGGGCATGTGTTGGTTGAGCTTTCAGTACTTTGTTAAGTCAATATGACTACCGGCGCTTGGGTTAAACATCACACCAAAGTGTACAATGCAGAATTTTTTAATTACTAACATTCATAATAGTATTATTTTCAAAGGTTATTGCAGATATAATATTACTCTACATCAGAGCGCTGTGACGATTATGCGTTTAATTGGTCAATAGCCTCATGATATGGTTTTAATATAATATTTAACATATTGATTTTATGTATTGTAGGCAGAAGAAAACATTTTGATAACTGACGGTGATGGTCTAATAATGCAAATATCAAGGGGAGATGATTCAGAGTTGGTGTTGCAAACAAACTACAACGTTTTGTCATGTATTGTTGAAGATCAATACGAAGACATACAGGTATGTGAACTTCTAAATATTTATATTAAACTTTCATATACATATATTTAAAACCAAATACTGTTGTCATTATTTTTTTAAATTTTAAACAATTTTTTATTTCTTTCAATACAGCCAAAAAATAAATAAAAATATTTTTACCTTGCTAACAACACATATATTTAGTGTATTATTGTTACTGCTCATTCACATTTTATCCAATGTGCTTATTAATCATGCCTTTCGACACGGAATCAGGCTTTTATTTTTGAACAATAATACAATTAATAAAATACATTCTCATTTTATACGAAACAATAAAATAATTATTCACTTCATTAACATTTTATGTTACTATAAAAATTGATGTAAAATTTATCATTTATTTTTTTAGACGTTATTTGCTGAGGAAGAACATGTTGCCAGTAACTCAACAAACAATGTTATTGATATTAATTATCTTGATGATAGACCATTGGATGAAGGATTTGTGATCCCAGAGAGTAACATGATGACTCATGCTGATAGCACTGATGAAGAGGTGTGTTTAACGGATATACTCTTGTATAATAGGCAGTTTGTGTAATTAAATTATCCTAGAGACTTCAACACAATCTGTTATGGCTGTGGAGTGTGGTTGTGGTAGCAGAACACATTTGACTCACCCTCCTGGCATCATCGACACATATATATCCCTGCATCTCATTACATGATGTAGCATGTATTAATATATGTAAATATATCTCACTAAATATCTAAATAGATTACGATTACTATACATCTATATCTAAATATAAATATATATACAGAGAGACACCTATAGAAAAAATATATGCTAACTATATCGAAATGTTTAATTAACAAATTTTAAAATTGAAAAAATAATAATAAATCTTTACTTTACATTTCTCCACAGATGAAAACAATGCTTGCAGAACTTCATCGAAAATTTGGTGGGGATTGTGAAAGTGAACAGTGCTTTCCTTCCAACCCTTTGCGGATCAACAATCAAAATTACATTGAATTCAACGATGACACGGATGAAAATAGAAGTGGGAAAAATGATTGGTGTCAATGTGGAAACTGTGTTCCAATGCCAACCGCTATTGAATCAATTTGTTGTCAAGAAATTCCAAATGCTGAACCATATATGTTGGATTTTAGTTGTGTAACTCTACACGAGTTTTTTCACACATTCTGTGAACGGAGTGAAACAGTTAACATTGTACTAAGAACTGTGGATCATAATTTACATCCACCTCCATCCAAGGAAATGAAAAGGTTATTACTTTTACAGTATTATTTTTACTCCGGAGCAAGCATAATATTCTATATGTTTTTCAAAAGTACGATTGTATGGTTTCCTAAAAATTAAAACTGCATTGACTTTAACTTTTCTAATCTGTTTTAAATTTTGGGGGGATAATTCACACCTTGAATACAGTATCGTAACTCCAAAAGTTATGGGCCACAGTGCAAAATTTCTAAAAGTTCCACCCCACCATGCCAAAAGATTTTCATAACAAAATCAGTTTCTCAAACGTACTTTTACCCACACTATAGTTTTATTGCACAGTTTTCTAGTGTCACCTCAGTTGCATAACTAAGGTGAACACCATCCTGCCTTATATTAGTCCACCGTTATTTAATTGTTAGGTAATTTCTATAATAAAGTAAATTATTATACTCATCCGGGGCTAACATAAAATTCATTGGGAATCCATATAAGAAGTATAATGCACCCCCATAGTCCTCCTTCAAGGAAAATACACTCACCATAGTCACCCATATAGTATAGTACACTCCTCAGTCCTCTATATAGTTTTTTACACTACTCCATAAAATTTAATTACACTCCTCAACGTGCACCATATAGCATAATACACTCTTCATACTCCTCCATATAGTGTAATACAATGCTCATTTCTCAATTTTGTATTAACCCCTTCCCGACCTTTGACGCATACGCTGCGTCATGAAAGTCTGTGCCTTCCCGACCTATGACGCAGCGTATGCGTCATGGAGGGATCGCGTCCCTGCAGATCGGGTGAAGGGGTTAACTCCCATTTTACCCGATCTGCAGAGACAGGGGGAGTGGTGCTTCAGCCCAGGGGGGGTGGCTTCACCCCCCCGTGGCTACGATCGCTCTGATTGGCTGTTGAAAGTGAAACTGCCAATCATAGCGATTTGTAATATTTCACCTATGAAAATGGTGAAATATTACAATCCAGCCATGGCCGATGCTGCAATAGCATCTGCCATGGCTGGAGACCCCGATCTGCCCCCACCCCAGCCCACCGATCGCCCCCCCAGTCGTCCTTTTTGCCCCGATCTCCGTTCCGCTCCCCTCCTCCCTCCTGTCGGCTCCCCCGGTCCTCCTGTCCGCTCCCCAGGTCCTCCGATCCCCCCCCCCGTGTTCCGGTCTCACCCCCCCATACTTACCTAGCTCCGATGTCCCTCCCGGTGTCCGGCCGTCTGCTTCATGGGCGCCGCCATCTTGGAAAATGGCGGGCGCATGCGCAGTACGCCCGCCGAATCTGCCAGCCGGCAGATTCGTTCCTGCACATTTTGGTCGCTGTGATAAGTTCTATCACAGCGATCAAAATAAAAAAAATAGTAAATAAATCACCCCCTTTATCACCCCCATAGGTAGGGACAATAATAAAATACAGAAAATATAATTATTTTTGTTTTTTCCATTAGGGTTAGGGGTAGGGGTAGGGTTAGGGTTAGGGGTAGGGTTGCACTTAGGGTTGCACTTAGGGTTGCACTTAGGGCCAGGGTTGCACTTAGGGTTGAACTTAGGGTTGCACTTAGGGCTAGGGTTGCACTTAGGGTTGCACTTAGGGCTAGGGTTGCACTTATGGTTGCACTTAGGGTTGCACTTAGGGCTAGGGTTGCACTTAGGGTTGCACTTAGGGTTGCACTTAGGGTTGCACTTAGGGC
The DNA here is from genome assembly GCF_051348905.1 of Ranitomeya variabilis. Classification (NCBI taxonomy): domain Eukaryota; kingdom Metazoa; phylum Chordata; class Amphibia; order Anura; family Dendrobatidae; genus Ranitomeya; species Ranitomeya variabilis. The sequence continues at coordinate 790,153,231 of NC_135233.1, read as the reverse complement.
TAGGGTTGCACTTAGGGTTGCACTTAGGGCTAGGGTTGCACTTAGGGTTGTACTTAGGGCTAGGGTTGCACTTAGGGTTGCACTTAGGGCTAGGGTTGCACTTAGGGTTGCACTTAGGGTTGCACTTAGGGCTAGGGTTGCACTTAGGGTTGCACTTAGGGCTAGGGTTGCACTTAGGGTTGCACTTAGGGCTAGGGTTGCACTTAGGGTTGCACTTAGGGCTAGGGTTGCACTTAGGGTTGCACTTAGGGTTGCACTTAGGGCTAGGGTTGCACTTAGGGCTAGGGTTGCACTTAGGGTTGCACTTAGGGTTGCACTTAGGGCTAGGGTTGCACTTAGGGCTAGGGTTGCACTTAGGGCTAGAATTAGGGTTAGAATTAGGGTCAGAATTAGGCTATGTGCACACGGTGCGGATTTGGATGCGGATCCGCAGCGGATTGGTCGCTGCGGATTCGTATCAGTTTTCCATCACGTTTACAGTACCACGTAAACCTATGGAAAACCAAATCCCCTGTGCCCATGGTGCGGAAAATACAGCGCGGAAACGCTGCGTTGCATTTTCCGCAGCATGTCAATTCTTTGTGCAATTCCGCAGCGTTTTACACCTGCTCCATAATAGGAATCCGCAAGTGAAATCCACACAAAAACAACACTGGAAATCCGCGGTAAATCCGCAGGTAAAGCGCAGTGCGTTTTACCTGCAGATTTTTCAAAAACTGCGGAAAAATCCACACAAATCCGCAACGTGAGCACATAGCCTTAGGGTTGGAATTAGGGGTAAGACTAGGGTTAGGGGTGTGTTGGGGTTAGGGTTGTGGTTAGGGTTGGGATTAGAGTTAGGGGTGTGTTGGGGTTAGTGTTGGAGTTAGAATTGAGGGGTTTCCACTTTTTAGGCACATCAGGGGGTCTCCAAACGCGACACGGCGCCACCATTGATTCCAGCCAATCTTGCGTTGAAAAAGTAAAATGGTGCTCTCTCCCTTCCGAGCCCCGATGTGTGCCCAAACAGTGCTTTACCCCCACATATGGGGTACCAGCGTACTCAGGAGAAACTGATCAACAACTTTTGGGGTCCAATTTCTCCTGTAACCCTTGGGAAAATAAAAAAATCAGGGCTAAAAAAAATTTTTTTGAAGAAAGAAAACGTATTTATTATTTTCACGGCTCTGCGTTATAAACTTTTGTGAAGCACTTAGGGGTTCAAAGTGCTCACCACACATCTAGATAAGTTCCCTTGGGGGTTTAGTTTCCAAAATGGGGTCACTCGTGGGGGGTTTCTACTGTTTAGGCACATCAGGGGCTCTGCAAACGCAACGTGATGCCCGCAGAACATTCCATCAAAGTCTGCATTTCAAAACATCACTACTTCACTTCCAAGCCCCGGCATGTGCCCAAACAGTGGTTTACCCCCACATATGGGGTATCAGCATACTCAGGAGAAACTGGACAACAAATCTTGGGGTCAAATTTCTCCTGTTACCCTTGGGAAAATAAAAAAATCAGGGCTAAAAATCATTTTTGAGGAAAGAAAAATTATTTTTTATTTTCACGGCTCTGCGTTATAAACTTCTGTGAAGCACTTGTTGGTTTAAAGTGCTCACTATGCATCTAGATAAGTTCCTTGGGGGGTCTAGTTTCCAAAATGGGGTCACTTGTGGGGGAGCTCCAATGTTTAGGCACACAGGGGCTCTCCAAACGCGACATGGTGTCCGCTAACGATTGGAGCTACTTTTCCATTCAAAAAGTCAAATGGCGCGCCTTCCCTTCCGAGCCTTGCCATGTGCCCAAACAGTGGTTTACCCCCACATATGAGGTATCGGCGTACTCAGGAGAAATTGCCCAACAAATTTTAGGATCCATTTTATCCTGTTGCCCATGTGAAAATTAAAAAATTGAGGCTAAAAGAATTTTTTTGTGAAAAAAAAATACTTTTTCATTTTTACGGATCAATTTGTGAAGCACCTGAGGGTTTAAAGTGCTCACTATGCATCTAGATAAGTTCCTTGGGGGGTCTCCTTTCAAAAATGGGGTCACTTGTGGGGAAGCTCCAATGTTTAGTCACACAGGGGCTCTCCAAACGCGACATGGTTTCCGCTAACGATGGAGATAATTTTTCATTCAAAAAGTCAAATGGCGCTCCTTCCCTTCCGAGACTTACCATGTGCCCAAACAGTGGTTTACCCCCACATGTGAGCTATCAGCGTACTCAGAACAAATTGGACAACAACTTTCGTTGTCCAGTTTCTCCTTTTACCCTTGGGAAAATTAAAAAAAAGTTGCTAAAAGATCATTTTTGTGACTAAAAAGTTAAATGTTCATTTTTTCCTTCCATGTTGCTTCTGCTGCTGTGAAACACCTGAAGGGTTAATAAACTTCTTGAATGTGTTTTTGAGCACCTTGAGGGGTGCAGTTTTTAGAATGGTGTCACTTTTGGGTATTTTCAGCCATATAGAAACCTCAAATTGACTTCAAATGTGAGGTGGTCCCTAAAAAAAATGGTTTTGTAAATTTTGTTGTAAAAATGAGAAATCACTGGTCAAATTTTAACCCTTATAACTTCCTAGCAAAAAAAAATGTTGTTTCCAAAATTGTGCTGATGTAAAGTAAACATGTGGTAAATGTTATTTATTAACTATTTTGTGTCACATAACTCTCTGGTTTAACAGAATAAAAATTCAAAATGTGAAAATTGCGAAATTTTCAAAATTTTTGCCAAATTTCCGTTTTTTTCACAAATAAACTCAGAAATTATCGACCTAAATTTACCACTAACATGAAGCCCAATATGTCACGAAAAAACACTCTCAGAATCGCTACGATCCGTTGAAGCGTTCCGGAGTTATTACCTCATAAAGGGACACTGGTCAGAATTGCAAAAAATGGCAAGGTCATTAAGGCCAAAATAGGCTGGGTCATGAAGGGGTTAAACAACCATCATTATCCGCTATACAGTATAATACACTGTTCAGTCCTCCATGTTGTATTATACACTACACATAGTCCTCAATATATTAAAATACACTGCTAACAGCTCCATATAGTGTAATTTACTCCTCATAGTGCTCCATATAGTATAATGCTTCAACATCGTCAAAGATGTTGGACAATTCACCCAGATGCACCCTAGTTCTTCATATAGTATAATATATTTACCCTACTCCTCAATTAAGTATAATTAAGCCCACAGGTAGTATAATACAGCCAGCCCACAGAGTATACTGCATCCCTGCCATACAATAAAATGTAAAATCAAAAAAATATAATGTTTCCCTCGTCATAGTGGAATGCAGCCCCTCCATACAGGGGCATTCAGAAAGACATTAGCAAATGGTGACTAGGGGGCAGGGGATAAGGACACAAGGGGGCTAGGGGAGACAGGCACAAGTGTAACATAGGGTGGCTAGGGAGCAAGTAATACAGGCATAAGGGGATAAATATACGGTTAGGATGCTGGAGAGAAGGCTTAAAGTGGACTATTGGGCAAGGGAGACTGACACAAAGGAACTCCAAGGGCACAGTGGATAGGGACACCATGCCTGCAAGGGGACAGAGGAATACTGGACGGATACTTGGGAGGAGTGAAGAAGGGGGCACAGGGATTACAAGGACAGGGTTGATGGAGAACACACGGTGAGAAAGGTGACAGGGGAGACTTGACAGCAGGGCAGACGAGTCACACGTGGACAAGGGCCTTGGAATGCATGGGGGGTCCAGGAGAACTCAGGGCATGGGAGCATTGGGAGACCTGGGGAGGAGAAACAAGGTGTGTACGGGGGTCCATGAGTAGCACAATGACCTGAAACTAGGGACCTACTAGGACATGGTGCACGGGAGAGCAGGGAGTAAACGGGGCAGGTGTCACAGTGGGCAAGTGACACTGGTGGAAGAGACGGTGACACACAGGCAGCAGACACACCTCACAACTACCGTTCACGTACACCTCCATGTTCATCCCCGGATCCTACACATGGCTGATACGCTGCGGCATGGCCCTCCTGGTATTCTTCAGTCCACGTGCCCCACATTAGCTCCGGAGCCGCATGTTCCCAGTCCCAGCAGCCGCCACAGGGTTTGCCAATATGGCGGACACCATCACATGTGCAGATGCTGCACTGCCTGTGCCACGCATACAACATGTGCGCAATTAAGTGATGTCACCACGCACCCGCTGTCTCAAAGGCAGAGGTGAATGATGGGAGAGGGATCAACAGATGAAGCTCTCAACTCCATCATTGATTTGAACTCAACCGCCATCATAGACGCTGTTATATTTCACAGGGGCATCTGCGACGGGGGGAATCCTCTGACTTTTTGGGACCCTTACTTGCCAGACCTGCTTCAACATTGGTAGTTACGCTCCTGACTAACACACAGTACATATATCATACACACAAACACACACACACACACCAACTACAGATAGAGCGCACACACACTACAGAATTCACACACACACACACACACTTGAAATTTTCAACACTACATATATCACAAACACACAACAGATGTCACACACACACACTATAGATATGTCACACACAAACACACACACCAGCTCATCTACACATCTCACAATCTCCTCTCTGGTAATGGTGAGGCTTATGTAAACTAGAATCTCATCTTCTTATGACTACAACAGCTCTGTGATGTCCTGCACCTTCACACGCTCTCGCCTTCTTTACCTGGGCTGCAGAGCAGGAGAAGCTGTTTCACCTTGTTAACTGGACCTGCTTCCTAACTCGGCTCTCAAATTCCACGGTTGCCAACTACCACGAGAAACGACTTGGAATGTTGCCATGCGGGAGGGATCTCCTGCACTGCCACATGCTGAGGATTGCCTCTGAACTTCCTGTCCCCTTCACAGTGGCAACGGCTGCCACAGTGTTAGTTATGCCACTGCATGAAGACATGAGTGTAATCAATATCAAACAGCAAATCAAAACAGGTAATCAGGCTGTCTTGCAGCCGTTAATCATGCAGTTTACACAGGAAAAAAAATGTAAACAAACTGGTAACTGTTAATTATCGATCTACCAATCATGCTTGGTAAAACACAACTAAATAGTATTATTGCTCTGCAATAATTTAAATTTTACTAAATATAAGTTTTCACAAAAATCACAATTAATACTATATGTTTCATACAAATCCATTACTTTAGCATCCTGCCAAAAAAAAAGCTTTGTCTTTTTCCTCCAATAAAAACATTATTAGTGTATATTTCGACTTTAATATTACAACACAAACATAAATAATGTGTGACTCTATTTGTGATTAATGGAACACAATAAGAATGCATGTGCACTCCCTATGTAACTGTACAACTGTAATTGTTGTATTTCCTTTATTAAGAAATGGTATAATAAACTAAAAAAATATTTACTTTTTTAATTAACTTTTTATTTTTAAAAAAAATAAAAATTTTGGGTGAATAATATAAACAATCAAAATATCATACAATTTGGCATTTCATGTCTAAATGACAAGTTATACCATGTCTTTGTTGAGTATGGAAAAATTAATGTTATTTTTTTTTATTACATATTTCAGAAAACTACGGAAAACAGCATATAGAAGCTTTACAGCATGGATCCACGGCTACTTAGGTGCCGGAAACAGACGACCCATACCGTCGTGTGTTGTAACTAAAGTCCGTTTTGCTTTTCCAGACGATGATGATGAATATATGGGTTTTAAGCATAGCAATGACTATGCAGCCGAATTTATGGCTTTAGAATAGTTATTAATTTATTGATTGTGTATAACAATAACCGTTGTTTAAAAATATTATATGTTTTTATGTAATTAACTTATGTTGTGTTTTAAAAATGAATACAAAATATTTATATTTTGGAATTTTACATGCAACGAGTTATAGTTAATAACTGGGAAACACTGTCTACACCAATGATACAATCATAAAAATTCTAAAAAGGCTTGTTTGTATATAACTAATTGTTATTTAATAAGGTTTCAACATTTATAATTATTTCAAATAAAATACTCAATTTCAAAAATTGTTATTTTTTAAAAAGGTTTTGAAAAAAATGTGTGTAAAATCATCACAGTAATGAGTATTTTTATAATCGACATTGTACCCTGGTTTTATTGTGAAAGCATTACTCAATCCAGGTTAACAAGTTCAGGTGAGCAGTGGTCTGTCCGGCTTGTAGACATTATGAGATCTCTCTCCCAAGTGAGGTGCGTAATTCTTTTCTACTTGTGCTAAGCTGTTGTTTAGGTCCCTGACGCTTTATATTTAATTCAAAGTACCCTGTCTCTATTGTCCAAAGATAGAAGTCTGTACAATAGGGAGTGCTAGCTTGTTTATAGTGTCTTGATCATGACCTTGGCTCACAGGTTACTGTCTCAACTTATACTACATGCAGGCAATTGACATACAGTCCGAAGGCCAACGGTTCTGTTTGGTGTCCTTGAGAACCAAAACAAAAAAATTTGTTAACTTTATACTTCATCCTTGTGCAATTTCCCACGGTGTTCTTCCCGTGTTCCCCTCCTGAGCCTCTACCTCCTCTGTGCTTCTTCCATCAAAGGTCCTTGACTACTCAATTATTTTGAATTATCTATCTTTACAGGGTTAGCATCACCCTGGGTTATGCTCGCCCCTTATGTCAGCTCCGGATGTCCTTCTACTCTCCTTTATCCTCTACTCCTCTGTCTAACTGAATTGTTAATAAGACCATGATATATAAAGTCTAAGGAAGATCCTATGAATCCAGTTCCTATGCTGACCCTCCAGGCCTTTATTGATATATGTTTAATGGCAGTTCCGTCACCCTTTCCTAATGGAATGAAACATCACTGCAAACTACGTTGACCTAGCTCATAGATATATATATATATATATATATATATATATATATAATCTTTCTTTTTATATAGCACTAACATTCTGCAGAGCTTTACAGTTCGCACTCATTATCATCGCTGTCCCTGATTGGGCTTACAATCTAAATACCCTATCAATATGTCTTTGGAATGTGGGAGGAAAGCGGAGTGCCCGGAGAAAACCCACGCAAACACGGAGAGAACATACAAAACTCTTTGCAGATGTTGTCCTGTGTGGGATTAGAAACCAGGACTCTACAGCGCTGCAAGGCTGCAGTGCTAACCACTGAGCCAACGTGCTGCCCTACATATATATACATATATATACATATATATATATGCTGATAATAGAACACTTTAGTATAATTTGCATGTGATGACACTCTTTGTCCTTTACGTGGGCAATCATATCACAATAATTTGGTGTTCACTCTTCATGGGACTGATGGTAATCATCTGTGGGTGACGTAAGACCTATCATACAGATAAAGATGAGTGTTCATGTTTGTTCTGGTGTGTAACACATCACAGTTTTGTTAATGTTAAATTGATATGGCTCATACGAGCGACACTTTTTAATGACAGTGTAAGGCCTACCTAATATCTTTTGAATTCACACCAGATAAATACTTAGACCAACAAAGTCGCTAACACTACTATTCTTTGACCAATGCTGTTCTGTCAAATATGCCTTATACTTCACAAAGAATAACTGAGTATTCTATCTACAATAAAATTGTCTTAGGGTCACTTCCATCTGTCTGTCTGTCACAGATATTAATTGGTCGCGGCCTCTGTCTATCTATGTCGCAGATTGGTTGCGTAAAAATAGCCACGAGCAATCAGCGACAGGCATAGTCCGTAAGAAAATGCCCACTCCTTAATACCCGCAATCACTAGCTGTTGCCCGCATACTCCACTACTGCCACCGCTAACACATGGTTAATGCAGGCGGCAAGGGACCGCGTTTTGGAGCGTGTAATAAACTATGTTATCCACGCTCTTTACCCTGTGTGGTCAACGCTTTTTACTATTGATGCTGTCTATCCAGGATCAACAGTTCAAAATTGTTTTTTTTAAAATAATAATCACAAAAAATATAAACCTGCTATTCTCTCCCTCCGTAGTCCACTGAACCGCACCCGCCTCCTGCCATCTTCCATTCCCGGCGCTGCATTGCGAATTTACATAGAAGAATTAGTGGTCTCGCTCATTCAATTTACTACGTGACTGGGCAATATACTACGTGGCTGGCCAATATACTATGTACCTGGGTAGTATAGTATGTGACTGGGCAATCTACTACGTGGCTGTGCAATATACTAGGAAAATGGTATATATACTACGTGGACATGCATATTCTAGAATACCAGATCCGTTTGAGTCCGTTTGACGTCACCGCTGTGCTCTGCTTTACTGGCGGCGCTGACAAATTCAGTGCAGGAAGCTGTGAGAAGCAGCGCGTAACCCTGTGGACGCCGGGGGACGTGACAAACATCAGAATGTGAGTATGTTTTTTTTTTTGGTTATTTGAAATTGATAAACAGGTTAAATATTGTGTTACTAGGAGCGTCCCTGAACTTAGTAACCCGATGTTTACCCTGGTTACTCGGGGACTTCGGCATCGCTCCAGCGCCGTGATTGCAAAGTGTGACCACAGTCTACGACGCTGGAGCGATAATTAGACGACGCTGCGACGTCACGGATCGTGCAGTTGTAGCGACGAAAATTGCACTGTGTGACAGTACCCTTAGTCTCCTTAGCTGTTCTTGTCTGCTCCTGCACTGTTATTTTCAAGGATTTTCCTTGCAATAAAATCAGAAGGAGATATGTTGAGAGATAAATGATGTTTAGAAAGCTAGACAAACTAACCAAATGAAAGAGTTACAAACTTTAATTTGTCTAATAATGTTTTATTTAAACGTTATTTATATTTAAAATTCGTTTTCTTAGACTTTTATACGGTATTCTCTTGTGCTGTAGTCTTCTGCTCTTGTCCGGTGCTCTTTTCTTCTGCTTACTCCAGGAAAGACAGATTCAATGACGTTCCTGGTACATTACGAAAAAAGTAAAATAAAATTATATGTAAATGAAAGCACATCGATACATATAATTATTTAGTTACATAAACAAAAATGATCACATAGCAATATTTTTTTTTTGATGGAAGGTAACCCCTGGATATGTCACGGAGGGTCAAAATGAGGGGGGCATGACCGAAGCAGGTAGCGAGTGACAATTTAGATTTGTGATTTGGGCTTATGCTGGTTTATGACCGGGTAAAGGTTTGGGAGAAGAGAGGTAGTAAGTGTCTGATTTGTTAAAGGGCAAGTGTTTTTTGGTAAAGTGACGTAGAACTGTGGCAAAAGGAGTATGGACAAAGGGTGATAAAAAGGCCACATGGAGGAGCCGTGATCAGATGTCGCTACCAAGATGGCCGAACATTAATCCACAACCAAGCATACCAGAGGAAAAGAAGTACGACCGTGTAGCAGTAGCCTGAATAAAAATTTGAATGACGACCTTAATGATATTTATCACAAAATATAACTTTGTCAGTTAACTTGTAAGGCCAGGGGAAGGTAAAGTATTGTCCATGGTTCCATGAAGCTTTTGAAAACAGGTGATTTTCCCTCTCATGACTGGTGTAGGATAGCTATTTGTGAGCCACATGTTATGTAATGTAATTGCAATTATGATTTTAGCTGAGTTTGGTCTTTGAATCTAGCCAAAAATTAGACTAAAGGGGTGAATATTGAATTGCGGGACCCTCCAACAGTGAATAGTTACTTTGTTGGTGGTCTGATGATACTTTGATGATACCTGACGCGGCAATTCGGGATCACATTAACAAGGGACACGTAGGGCCACCTGATGTTGTTGGTCGGGTAAGCGTTACCACTGTGTGTTTACCCGACGATGGAAGTCGGGTAGAGGTTAACGGTGTGTAGGCAACCTCTTCCCTCATTTCATAGTGCTTCCGAGTTTTGGGAAAAACAGGGCTGGAAGTAGGGCTGAGAGGGAAGAGTCAATGACGAAAGGTTAATGACCAGACCATGATCAAGCTAGGTTAGAGGGCCTCACAAACGTTATTTTATTATGATTAATAATAAATTATCAGCAGTGGACATTATTATACCAAATTAATGGTGTGCTTAGTCAATAAATAATTGTCGGGAAATCACGGAGAGTCAACCTTGCCAAGGTAATGAGTAGATCAATACATAGATAAGTAATGATAAAGATAAATGTAATTTGATGGAAGTAAAGATACATTATAATAGAAGAAATCCTATAGTCAGAAGTAATGAGAGAGACAGATGTAATAATAATGAAAGCTACCTAGATCGATTGTTAGCTAGATAGATATATAGATTAAAAGAGGGTTTTTTAACCAAAAAAAAAAATCTAAACATTGGTTGCATTAATAAAGCTTACAATTTGGCATAGCATTCATTCCTTTTTAAAAAAAAAATAATGTCATTAACAATACAATCAATAATGAATGATATTAGAAATGAATAAAAAAAAAAGCTTATAGATAGAATGAATGATATAGAATAAATTAGAGAAGTAATGCAAGCATTGTTTTTTTTTTAAAAAAAAATTGTAAAAATACTAAAATCATACACCGTATACTACCTGTATTAACCGGAGTACAATAACTATCGCAGGTCCCACGACGATCTCCCGTATAGAACAGTGAGATCGGGTGATGTCACTGCTCTATAGGACCCTCAGCGACACACTGACAGGAGACAATGGCTCCTGCACTGCATCACTGAAGAGGTTAACCTTAGTTCATAGTCTCAGTTTCTGTCAAAGGTGCCTGAACAGCATTGCCAGAAGTGAGGCCAGGGACTATTTTCTCACAATGGTGTAGGAATATATTGTGAGGAACACATTGTGGATGGATATCTTCCATCATTGTGTTCCTGTAGCCCCGGGAGAGCAGTCACATCAACAGATGCTCCTGCTCTCCACGGTAGATCGTCGTGGGACACTCGTTTACATTGGATTTCTGCGGACAGGGTGTTAATTAATTTTTTTTGTTTAAAGATGACACTGGCTTCGTGGATAAAAGTGACAAGTGATGGTGAGTATGTAATGTATGTTATATGTACTGTATGTCTGTATTGTATGTATGTTGTGTATGGTGTATGTTGCATGCTGCATGTCGCATGCTGTTGCAACTCACATGCTATCACATGTGGCATGGTTCTGCATGTTGCATTCTGACGCATGTTTTTTGCATGTCTCATGTGTTTGCATGTCGCACGTAGTCTGATGTTGTTGCATGTAGTCGCATGTTGTTGCATGGCGCATGTACTCGAATGTTGCATGTTGTTGCATGTAGTCGCATGTTGATTGTTGTTGCATGTTCTTCCATGTAGTAGCATGTCGCATGTAGTAGCATGTTGTTGCATGTCGCAAGTTGCATGTTGTTGCATGTCGCATGTCATTGTATTTAGTCGCATGTTGACGCATGTCGCATGTATTCTCATGTTGCACGATGTTGCATGTCGCATGGGGTTGAATGTTGTCGCTTGTCGCATGTTGCTGCATTTAGACTCATGTTGTTGCATGGCACATGTAGTCGCATGTTATAGCATGTTGCATGTAGTGGCATGTTGCGTGTAGTCGGTAGTTGCATGTCGAATGTAGTCGCATGTAGTTGCATGTCGCACGTACGTCACTTGTTGCATGTCGCATGTAGTAGCATGTTGTTGCATGTCTCATGTAGTCGCATGTCGCATGTTGTTGCATGTTGTCACATGTCGTCTCATGTAATTGCATGTCGCATGTTGTCACAATTTTATTTCATGTTGATGCATGTCGCATGTAGTCGCTTGTTGGCGCATGGTGTATGTAGTTGCATGTGTCATGTAGTCGCATGTGGCATGTTGTTGCATGTCGCATGTAGTTGCATGACGCATGTAGTCGCATGGTGCATATTGTTGAATGTCGCATGTACTCACATGTAGTCTCATGTTGCTTGTCGCCTGTTGTTGCATATCGCGCATGTAGTCGCATGTTGCGTGTAGCATGTTTTCATATGTCGCATGTTGGAATTGCACGTTGCATGTCGAACACAGTATGTTGCATGTCAAATGTGGTAAGTTGCTAGTCGTATATCGCAGGGTGTATGTCATAAGTGTTTATGTTGCCGGGTGTATGTTTTATGTAATCTGCTCTTAGATAGATGAGATAGACACATAGATATACAGAGGGAATAAGAAAGTTAGAAGGTATACCATAGATAGAATGGGATAGCTAGCTGAAAAGAGATAGATAATAGATAGATAGATGGATACATAGATAGAAAAATAGATATATAGTAAGAACGATAGATAATTGATAGATAGAATGATCGATAGATAGATTAAAGATAGACAGATAGAAATAACGATAGATAAATAGATAGTAAGAACGATAAATAGATAGAAAGATCGATAGATAATAGATAGATAGATAGAAAGAACGATAGATAGATAGATAGAAAAAACAATAGATAGATAATAGATAAATAGAAAGATCGATAGATAGAATGATAGATAGATAATTGATAGATAGAATGATTGATAGATAGATTATAGATAGACAGATAGTTTAAAGATAGACAGATAGAAATAACGATAGATAAATAGATAGTAAGAACGATAAATAGATAGATAGAAAGATCGATAGATAATAGATAGATAGATAGAAAGAACGATAGATAGATAGAAAAAACAATAGATAGATAATAGATAAATAGAAAGATCGATAGATAGAATGATAGATAGAAAGATAGATCGATAATTGATAGATAGAATGATTGATAGATAGATTATAGATAGACAGATAGAAAGAACGATAGATAAATAGATAGTAAGAACGATAAATAGATAGATAGAAAGATCGATAGATAATAGATAGAAAGAACGATAGATAGATAGAAAAAACAATAGATAGATAATAGATAAATAGAAAGATCGATAGATAGAATGATAGATAGAAAAATAGATATATAGTAAGAACGATAGATAATTGATAGATAGAATGATCGATAGATAGATTAAAGATAGACAGATAGAAAGAACGATAGATAAATAGATAGTAAGAACGATAAATAGATAGAAAGATCGATAGATAATAGATAGATAGAACGATAGATAGAAAAAACAATAGATAGATAATAGATAAATAGAAAGATGGATAGATAGAATGATAGATAGATAATTGATAGATAGAATGATAGATAGATAGAAAGATAGATAGATAATTGATAGATAGAATGATAGATAGAATGATTGATAGATAGATTATAGATAGACAGATAGATTAAAGATAGACAGATAGAAAGAACGATAGATAAATAGATAGATAGAAAGAATGATAGATAGATAGAAAAAACAATAGATAGATAATAGATAAATAGAAAGATGGATAGATAGAATGATAGATAGATAGATAACTGATAGATAGAATGATAGATAGATAGAAAGATAGATAGATAATTGATAGATAGAATGATAGATAGAATGATTGATAGATTATAGATAGACAGATAGAAAGAACGATAGATAAACAGATAGATAGTAAGAACGATAAATAGATAGATAGATCGATAGATAATAGATAAATAGAAAGATCGATAGATAGAATGATAGATAGAAAGATAGATAATTGATAGATAGAATGATAGATAGATTATAGATAGACAGATAGAAAGAACGATAAACAGATAGATAGTAAGAACGATAAATAGAAAGATAGATCGATAGATAATAGATAGATAGAAAGATCGATAGATCATAGAAAGAAATAACGATAGATAGAAATAACAATAGATAGATAGATAATTGATTGATAGATTGATCAATAGATAGAATGATAGATTAATAGATAGCTGTATAGGTATAAACAACGATCGATAGATAGATCCATAGATAGATAATAGATAGAAAGATCAATAGATAAATTGAACGATAGATAATATATACTTCGAAAGATCGATAGATAGAAAGAACGATAGATAATACATACATCGATAGATAGATAGATCAATAGAAAGAACGCTAAACAGATAATAGATAGAAAGAAATAGAAAAACAGATAGCAAGATAGATAGATAGAAAGATAGATAATTGATAGATAGATAGAATGATAGATAGATAGATAGATAGATGATAGATAGAAAGAACGATAGATAGATAGATAGAAAGAACAAAATATAGATAATAGAGAGATAGATAAAAAAAAATCGATAGAAAGAAAAAACGATACATAGATAATAGATAGGTAGAAAGATGCTGAAGGGAGAACGTTGTGAGGTGAAGGCTGCTGGTAGCCATGAAATAGGATGTCTGTGCCAAATCCTTGCTTGCTCTCACTAATTGGGTGCATTTAACACCATCTGTATGCGGATTTTCGATAGTGATGTAGAATCGGTAGCAGAACAGTTTCAAGTATGACCAGCGGTGCATGTAAACACTGGCAGTGTTGATGGTGAGCTGAGATACGTGAATCGATGCCCCATGTCCTGGATGAGGTTGGCAGCTTGTTGCCGGTACGACAGCTCCTTATCGGCCTCCACTACGCTGCGCCTGGACGGGCTGATCTCCAGCTCCTCCCGGGTGAAGAACCAGCAAGGATTCGGCTCTCGGCAGTCCGCCATCACCGTCTGCCGCTGAACCCCAGGGCGTCACAATCACCGGAAAGATATAGATAATCGATAGAAAGATAGATAGATAATAGATAGATAGATAGGAAGAGCGATAGAGAAATAAGAGATAGAAAGAAGGATACATAGATGATAGATAGAAAGAGCGATAGATAGATAGATAGATAGATAGATAGATAGATAGATAGGTAAGGAATCTTGGCACCAAACTTACGATCGCAGCTGGGGAAGAGAAACTGTTACCGGCATCCACATAAACACAACGTGCATATGATAACTTCCGGGGCACCCAGGGAGTGACGACCCGCGCATGCGCACTGATGTAAAGTGTGCTATGCCCACAGATGGGAAAAGCATAATACGCAGGCGCCAAAGTAGAATTAACTGCGCAACTGCTAATAAAGAGCGCGATCTGTGCGATTCACAGATCGAATTTACGCCACACAAGCCGAGGAGCAGGGGGAAGGAACCGCTATTTACCAACGCCCACATGACCTGACCAGACTGAGTGACAGCCCAAAACGGAGACTTTGCAAAGATATTTCGGCAGCTTCGGTGGGTAATAAATGCATAACACACACACTAATGTAATGCCCACCTCTGCCCCTATTTAACACTGTTTTTATCCCATCTTCCAAAAACGTGGTGACAGGTTCCCTTTAAGGCTGATGCCCTCTCTAGGAGCTTTTTGCCTGATTCTCCTGGGGTCTTTGAGCCGGTTGGTATTCTGAAGGAAGGGGTGATTCTTTCTGCCATCTCCCCTGATTTACGACAGGTTCTTCAGGAATTTCAGGCTGATAAACCTGACCGCTGTCCAGTGGGGAAATTGTTTGTTCCTGACAGATGGACTAGTAAAGTGATTTCGGAGGTTCATTGTTCTGTGTTAGCTGGTCATCCCGGGATTTTTGGTACCAGAGATTTGGTTGGTAGGTCCTTTTGGTGGCCTTCTTTGTCACAGGATGTGCGTTCTTTTGTGCAGTCCTGTGGGACTTGTGCGCGGGCCAAGCCTTGCTGTTCCCGCGCTAGTGGGTTGCTTTTGCCTTTGCCGGTCCCTGAGAGGCCTTGGACGCATATTTCTATGGATTTTATTTAGGATCTTCCGGTTTCCCAGAGGATGTCAGTTATCTGGGTGGTTTGTGACCAGTTTTCTAAGATGGTTCATTTGGTACCTTTGCCTAAGTTGCCTTCCTCTTCTGATTTGGTTCCGTAGTTTTTTCAGCATGTGGTTCGTTTGCATGGCATTCCGGAGAATATTGTGTCCGATAGAGGTTCCCAGTTTGTTTCTAGGTTTTGGCGGGCCTTTTGTGCTAGGCTGGGCATTGATTTGTCTTTTTCTTCCGCATTTCATCCTCAGACAAATGGCCAAACCGAGCGAACTAATCAGACTTTGGAAACTTATTTGAGATGCTTTGTGTCTGCTGATCAGGATGATTGGGTGGCTTTCTTGCCAGTGGCTGAGTTTGCCCTTAATAATCAGGCTAGTTCTGCTACCTTGGTTTCACCCTTCTTTTGTAACTCTGGTTTTCATCCTCGTTTTTCTTCGGGGCAGGTTAAGCCTTCTGATTGTCCTGGGGTGAACTCTGTGGTTGACAGGTTGCAGCAAATTTGGGCTCATGTTGTTGACAATTTGGTGTTGTCTCAGGAGGGGGCTCAGCGTTTTGCTAACCGTCGTCGGTGTGTTGGTCCCCGGCTTCGGGTTGGGGATTTGGTCTGGTTGTCTTCCCGTCATGTCCCTATGAAGGTTTCTTCCCCTAAGTTTAAGCCTCGGTTTATTGGCCCTTATAGGATTTCTGAGATTATCAATCCAGTGTCCTTTCGTTTGGCTCTTCCAGCCTCTTTTTCCATCCATAATGTTTTTCTTAGATCTTTGTTGCAGAAATATGTGGTGCCCGTTGTTCCCTCTGTTGATCCTCCTGCCCCGGTGTTGATTGATGGGGAGTTGGAGTATGTGGTTGAGAAGATTTTGGATTCTCGTTTTTCGAGGCGGAAGCTTCAGTATCTTGTCAAATGGAAGGGTTATGGCCAGGAGGATAATTCTTGGGTTGTTGCCTCCGATGTTCATGCTGATGATTTGGTTCGTGCCTTTCATTTGGCTCATCCGGATCGGCCTGGGGGCTCTGGTGAGGGTTCGGTGACCCCTCCTCAAGGGGGGGGGTACTGTTGTGAATTCTGCTCTTGGGCTCCATCCGGTGGTTGTAAGTGGTAGCGCTGCTGTCTCTGAGTCGCAGCATTTGTCAGGTGTGTTCACTTTTTGCAAATCTGACTGGGCTATTTAGTCTTGCTTTACCCTTTAGTCAGTGCCAGTTGTCCATTGTTCCTGGAGGATTCACATCTCTGCCTGGTCTCTCCTGCTTTGCAGTTCTTTTCAACAAAGATAAGTTCTGGCCTTGATTTTTTGCTGTCCACATGCTGTGGCCTTATTGTTCAGTTCTTTTCCATGTTTTTTTGTCTTGTCCAGCTTGGTCTGTATAAGGATTTGTTTAGCCAAGCTGGTATCTCTGGAGATGCAGATATACCCTCCATATCTTTAGTTGCTGTGGAGTTTTTGTATTTTCTGTGGTGGATATTTTCTAGTGTTTTAATACTGACTGCATAGTACTCTGTCCTATCCTTTCTATTTAGCTAGAAGTGGCCTCCTTTGCTAAATTCTGATTTCAGTCTGTGTATGTTTTTTCCCTCTCCTCTCACAGTCAATATTTGTGGGGGGCTGCCTATCCTTTGGGAATTTTCTCTGAGGCAAGATAGTTTTCCCTTTTCTATCTCTAGGGGTAATTAGTCCTCCGGCTGTGTCGAGATGTCCAGGGAGCGCTAGGTACATTCCACGGCTACTTCTAGTTGCGGTGTTAGGTTCAGGGTCTGCGGTCAGTACAGGTACCACCTTCTCCAGAGTACGTCTCATGCTGCTCTTAGGCCACCAGATCATAACAGAACTGGGGGAACACCACATCCTGTCACAGCTGAGTAGTGTTAGTCCAGATATATTCAGAGCCATGCGTCTGCCCCAGATGTAGTCTGCTCCTAGCATCTTTCAAATTCCATCTTTCAAATTACAGATTTCTAATTACACTCCTCTGAATTAGACTGGAATTGGCTGTAAGGTAACGGAATATAAAAGCACTACAATGTTTCTGATTCTTTTAACTTTTACCCCAATATAACTATTTTTCCCTACCTCCTGTAATCCCCCCACCTAGTAAGGAACCAGTAATTTCCCACTCCATCCTCCCAAGCCATCTCACCTCCTCCTCAGAACTGCTCATCCACATACAAGCCTTTTCCTCCAGACACACACGGCCACACCATGTCCTATCCTGCTCCCACTTTCTAATGCTCTGTCTGCTACTCATTGCTGGTGACGTATCCCCAAATCCAGGCCCTCCTCAACACATCCCCACTCTCATTTCTAAGCCCCTGCCACGATCCTCTACAAGTTTTCGCAATCATGATAACCTTATACCCATTCATCCAGTCCCCACTCCCCCGATCCTCCTACCTGGAGCACTATGCAATGCAAGCTCTGTCTGCAACAAACTGAACTTTATCCATGACCTCTTAATCACCAACAAACTCTCCTTCCCTGGCGTCACTGAAACCTGGCTCACTTTCCTATGGTGGATTCCACCTCTCTCACACCCCTCGCCCCAGCAACAAATGTGGCGGAGGAGTTGGCTTGCTCCTGTCCGATACCTGCTCCTTTACCTCAGTTCCGCTACCACCCTCCACTACTCTTCCCTCGTTTGAGGTGCACTCCGCCCGCATCTATTCCCTCTCCAACATCCAACTGGCTGTCATCTACCGCCCCCAAAACTAGCCATCTCCACCTTTCTCGACCACTTTACCACCTGGCTACTTCATTTCTTTTCTGCTGACATCCCCACTATCATCATGGGTGACTTCAATATCCCTATTGACACTTCCACCTCAGCTGCCTCTAAACTTCTATCGCTCACTGCCTCCTTCGGCCTCACTCAATGGTCTTCTGCAGCCACTCACACAGATGGCCACACGCTAGGCCTTATCTTCACCTGCCTCTGTTCCCTTACTAATCTCACTAACTCACCCCTCCCCCTGTCTGACCACAACCTACTGTCATTCTCTTCCCTCTCCTAGTGTGCAACCCCCACACCACAAACTCACCCACCCTCACAGAAATCTCAAGCACCTGAATTTACAATCGCTCTCTGAGTCCCTTCTCCCTCTTACAGACATAGCTTCACTTCATGACACAGATGCTGCTGCCACTTTTTTTAACACCACAATAACAGGAACACTTGATTTGGCCGCCCCCCTCATGCATAGCAAAACACGTACAATCAACAGGCAGCCCTGGCTGACCAGCCTGACCAAAGAACTGAGACAGGCTTCCAGGGTCGCTGAGCGGAGATGGAAGAGATCCCACTCTGCCAAGCATTTCATCGCATACAAGCAGTCCCTCGTCAGCTTCAAGTCCATGCTCACTGTCGCAAAACAAACTTACTTCTAATCCCTCCCTGTCTCAAAACCCTAAACAGCTTTTCAACACTTTCAATTCGCTACTCTGTCCCCCAGCAACCTCCTCCCTCTCATTTCTGCTGAAGACTTTGCCTCTTTCTTTAAACAGAAGATCGATACGATCAGAGAAAGCTTTGGCCCGCAGCGCCCAATGCCCCTCTTAGCTGCTCAGCCCTGTTCCTCCTAAACCACCTTCACCATGACCGAAGATCAGCTCTCCACCCTCCTGTCAAGATCACACCTCACCACCTGCACACTTGACCCGCTCTCGTCCCACCTCATCCCTAACTTCACCAGTCTTGATCCCAGCTCTAACACACCTCTTCAACCTCTCACTTACAAATGGTGTCTTTCCCTCATCTTTCAAACACACCTCGATCACACCCATCTTCAAAAAGCCCTCCCTTGACCCATCCTCTGTGTCTAACTATCGCCTAATATCTCTTCTCACTTATGCCCCAAAACTACTGAAACAGCATGTCCATCTTGAACTGTCCACCCACCTCTCCTCCTGCTCCCTCTTTGACCAGTTACAATCTAGCATCCGACCTCATCACTCAACCAAAACTGCCCTAACTAAAGTCACCAACGACCTACTAGCCCCCAAGAGCAAGCGACACTACTCTGTCCTCCTTCTCCTGGACCTGTCTTCTTCCTTCAACACTGTGGACCATTCCCTGCTGCTACAGATTCTCTCATCTCTCAGCATCAAAGACTTGGCCCTATCTTGGATCTCGTCATATCTAACAGATATCTAACGGACATTCAGTGTCTCCCTCTCCGACACCACCTCCGCACCTCGGCCCATGTCTGTCGGTGTTTCCCAAGGCTCAGTTCTAGGACGCCTACTCTTCTCCATCTACACACTCCTGGGACAGCTCATAGAATCCCACGGTTTGCAGTATCATCTCTATGCCGAAGACACGCAGATCTACCTATCTGAACCTGACCTCACCTCCTTACTGACCTAAATCCCACAATGTCTGTCTGCTAGTTCAGCTTTCTTTTCTGCTCACTTTCTAAAACTGAACATGGACAAAACAGAATTCATCATCTTTCCCCCTTCTCACTCTACCCCTCCACCAAACCTATCCATCAATGTCAACGGCTGCTCAGTTTCCCCAGTCTCACATGTTTGGTGCCTCTGGGTGATCCTCGACTCTGCCCTCTCCTTTAAGCCACATATCCAAGCCCTTGCCTCCTCCTGCCTTCTCAAACTCAAAAACATTTCCCGGATCCTCTCATTCCTTGACCACAAAACCACAAAAACACTAGTGCATGCCCTCATCATCTCCTGCCTCGACTACTGCAACCTCCTACTCTCTGGCCTCCCCTCTAGCACTCTGGCACCACTCCAATCCATCCTACACTCTGCTGCCCGATTGATCCACTTGTCTCCCCGCTATTCCCCAGCCTCTCCCCTATGCCAAACCCTTCACTGGCTTCCTATTGTCCAGAGGCTCCAGTTCAAAACCCTAACTATGACATTCAAAGCCATCCACAGCCTGTCTCCTCCATACATCTGCAACATGGTCTCCCGGTACTTACCTACACGCAACCTTCGATCCTCTCAAGATCTCTTCTTCCCACAACCGCATACAAGACTTCTCCCATGCTTCCCCCATACGCTGGAACTCTCTACCCCAACACATCAGACTCTCGCCTACCATGGAAACCTTCAAAAAGAACCTGAAGACTCACCTCTTTGACAATCCTACAGCCTGCAGTGATCCTCAGTCTGCTGAACCGCCGCACAAGCTCTACCCTCTCCTGGTATATCCTCACCCATCCCCTGTAGACTGTGAGCCTTCGCGGGCAGGGTCCACTCTCCTGTACTTATCTGTGCCTTGTTTTTGCTCATGTTTATTGTTCTTGTCTATGTGTGCCCCTTTTCACATGTAAAGCGTCATGGAAAAATGAGCTATAAAAAGTCTAATAATAATAACAACAGGCCGGTGATGCTGTGCTTGTTGATGCTGGTAAAATCCGGCCAGCGCCTGATAGCTTCGGGACTTCTGCTGCTGTAATGCCTGGTAGGCAGTCTGGCAGTGTCACGGGGAGACTAGGTGAGCGAGAGCTAATAACCCGGGCCCCTGCAATTTCCCTCAGACTAGGGAAATCCTGACTGACCCTCTACCTGCAGTTTACACTGATGGTGTGCATGTCCAGGCCTCGAACCTCACCCTGTCTCCTGTTTCAACCCTAGGCTGAAACCTCCGCCCACCACCCAGTGGAGAGGTAATACACCAATACCCACAGTTAGCACAGACAAGGATAAAGGAAAATATACAACACGCCGCAGTCACTCAGGAATACACTAAAAATGTGCAGGGCAAAATAAATACAAAAATAGGAAGGAGTAAATAAGACTAAGGAAAATACACCACCAGCAACGAATCTCCAACAACCAGCTCTCCACTCCAGACCGAGATAACAACGCACAAGACAGAAGCTATAATCGGCGACGCCCAATGATCAGGAGAACTATTTAAAGGCAATGGGCATGGCCCAGCTTCCAATCCGAGGATCAGGTAAATTAACCCTGGAACAGCTAGATAAAATCTAGCCGACGCCATTGAGCAAATAGTGGTCAAAAGCGGAATTACCGCTGTCTGTCGAACGACCTGGTCTGAACAGCGTCCAACATGACAGGCAGGCCTACATGACGTTCAGCTGGAGTTCAGGCGTAAGGTTTTCCGACACGCCCCGCTCTATTGCTGAAAAAAATAGTCTCTGAAGGCCAGCTTCTAGGCGGTAAAGGCATCTGTGGACATCCTGGAAAAGTGTGTTCACCTTAGTGAACCCACTGTCCAGTCTATCTCCAATCACCTTCATCCCATCCTGGAAGACCGAGCTTAAGTGAATAAACTCGGGCATGACTGCCCTCTCCCAGGCCCTCTGCAGCTGATGAGAAGTCCCCACAAAAGCAGTGGCAGAGGGGAAAGCCTGATGGACTGGCTGCCTGTTTCCCAGCCTGTAAAGCCTGCCTGGTTGCTACGTCGCTGGTGGATGATTGGGACTATTGAGACTGTTCGTTGGCTGGTCGATGAGGGGCCTCTTCAACAGAGGAAGATGCGGATTCTATAGTACTTCTCTAGGTTCTGTGTGGAAAATAAAAGAAAAACATTGCAAATTTTTTTTTTAAAGTTTATATAATAGACAACAGAAAAGATACGTTTGCTGAGCAAGCACAGGACTCAGAAAAGCATACGATTATATTTATACTTCAAAAGCTTTGGAGCAGCACCACTTTTAACCCGCATCTCCTGTCTGATATCCTTATTGAAGCGACCCTTCATCAAACGCCAACGAACTTTTATTCTCTTCACTGTGAAGGGGGAGGAAAAAAAACAACATTTACAACAAAACAGAGACCACATTGCACAAGACTTGCATGATCCCAATCATCCAACAACGATCTGGCCACTTCTTCCCAGAGTCGTCGAATCAATACTGAGTCGGAATGATTACGATCACAGGGGTCCCACAATGCTACACACTCTTGAACCAGTGGAATGAGTAGGTAATTGTCAATAACATGTTGACCTTCCTCACGTTGTCAAAGCTGTAGATCAAATAAAATAAGGAAAAAAAATTTCAGTACTACAGTTTTAAATAGACAAAAATGAAAAAAAAATCCAATTACAAGTCTGATAAGGAAAAGAATACTTACACCCCGTCTTTCCTCACGAATTTGAACCCGACGACCCTGGGAAGATTCATTTCCACTTGACTGCTCCTGCTCTTCCACACTAGAAGGTTCCTATAAAGAAAATACATGATTTACCACATGTGTAGTATTGCCAGTCAACACATACCAATCAGTATATCCAATGTGATTACATAGTCAGTGTCATGTCCACCCTGGGAAGCAGTCAGGTCTTCACTGGAGGACATGTTTGAAGAGCAGGCAGCAGTCAAGTGAAACACTACAGAAAAGAACAGAAAAATTGAACTTGTTTAAAAGAGACAAACACAATGTAGATTAAGCAAAAAAATATATATATATTTCAAGGCCAATACATACATTACAGGCAGCAGTCCATCAGCACAGCAGGCAGCACAGCACCGGAACAGCAGCTCAACACGGGGACAGCAGCACCGCAGCGGAAAAGTAGCTCAACACAGGGACAGCAGCACCCCACAGTCTACAAGAAAAAAAAGGAAAAAATAAGACACAAAGTGACGAAAGGTGTGAAACTGGGCAGAGTGTGAGACTGGGCAGAGTAACATAGTACACACACTCATACTTACACAGGGAAATAGGAGCAATCCACAACAGGTAATCACGGAAAAGGAAGACGCAAGCAGGCAAGGAGTCCAGGACAGGAAAAAAACGCAGTCTGGAAGGAACAGAAAACGAAACATAAGTACAGAATGCAGTGAGAGACAGACATACATTTTCAAAGCTTCTATAGTTATATCCACAGTCTTGTGCTTGCATCCAGAGTCTTGAGAGTAATGGACTACCTGTCTCCAGACCCCCTTTTATACATCAGGGATTTTGTAGGTGGTGACATCATTTCCTGGACATGATTAGTGTGAAGTACACATATGTATCGAACGCATGCGTACACATGTCCTTGCGTATTAATGCATTCCCATAGACAGTAATGCGTTGTTTTGACGCATTCATCCACATGCGTATGTCTGCTCTAAATTGATGCCTCAAAAAATGCAACATGTTGCATTCGCCGCACACCGCAAAAGACGCATGCGTATGCATCCGCATTCTAACGCATGTCCCTGCGTGCACAATGTTAAATATATGTACACAAGACGCATGCGGATCGGTACATAGGTATACGCTGCGAGCACATACGCAAATGTGAACCCTGCCTTACTGACTACACAGCTCTGGTTTCCATCTGAATCCACCTAAAACAGGATTCAGATGAACATACGTAGAATACAATGAAACAAACAGAGTTCAAGTGAATTACATTTGTGTTTTGTTTTCTCTGAATGTGTCTGTTTGGATGGACAAAAAAGTAGTCTGATCAAATGAATTCATTGAGCGAAAAAAGACACAAACACAGTTCATTTGAATTCTTTTTGTGTCATTGTATTCTAGGACCCCATCAGGACCCTCAAACCCATTGCAGGAACACAGTGTGAACAGGATTTTATATCCAGTCATTGCCAGAGCAGATTTCAGCTGATGCCAGGTATCAAACCATAACTGATAACCTAGCCATGGGATTTGTCATCAATATGAGGCTTCCCAGACCATCCCTTTAGGCTACGTTCACATGCAGCAGTCATACTGTGGCTTTACATTGCAGCAGCCCTGTATTGCTGCAGTCTTTTCACATTTTCCTTGCACAGTAATTGAATCTTGGAGGAAAACAGCTGTTTTACCCGCAAGACTACTTAGCCAATTGTAATCAGGGCTGTGGAGTCAGAGCCAGTGTCCATTTTGGTGGAGTTGGAGTTAGTATAAAATGGACTGACTCCTAAAATATAAAATAAATTGGATTCAGTAGTTCAATGCAGGATGCGCTGTAAATGTTTTCATAATAATTTGGGAAAGTTATAAAATGTCCTATAAATGTCTGTTCTATTCCTGATCTAAGGACTTAGGCCAGGTTCACATTGCGTCCACGGCGTCCGTTAGACTGACTACGTTACACCGCGGCATAACTCGGTGTAACGCAGTCCGTTAATGCCGCCATTATGCCCTATGTTGGACGCATCACTAGTGCACGCCCACAATGGGCGTGCGATTATGATGTGCCGTCATTGAGTGATGGACCCTGGGACGCGGGCTGCAGCGTTTCCGGGTCTGTCTCTCCTAGCGCAGATAGAGCATCTGCTAGCTCTATCTGCGCTAGCGCTATATCAAATCGGCACTTGCGTTAACAGCAGCCCGTTAACACATGTGTTGAACAGACTGCTGTTAACGCAATGTGAACCTGGCCTTAAACTTTTAGTTGAGATGAACCAGAGCTGTACTTTATGTGCATGCTCAGCAGTGAGGCAGTGCTGTGAAGTCAGAATCGGAAGTCAAGAAAATTCAGGAGTCTGAGTCGGTGGTTTGGCTTACCGACTCCACATCCCTGGTTGTTATGGCCATGTGTATTTGCTAGTGAAAGTTATTTCCCTGCAATATTGAGTGATTGCACAGGGAAACAATGGCAAGACTACAGTAGCGCAGTTCTGCTGCTCTTTATAGTGTGAGACAGTGAGGGGGATCATATGCGAGGGTTGATATGTGTACTCCAGGATTAAAACAGAGTCTTATTAAACCCACTTGAGTGCATTGCAGTCACAGATATAGTGTGGTTGCAGTGCTGAATAAAAGTAAGATTGGTCTTGGACAAGCTATTTGCCCAAGGCAGATCTAAGAAAACCCGGCATGGGCTTTGATTTTTGGAGCGAACTACAGGAGAGTAGTGGTGCGGTTCGCTCCTTCCAGAGCGGGTTTTGCAAGTGGCCAATGGCCACAGATTCCATATAAAAACCCTGCAGCAAAGGGTTGGGTGTGTCAGAGTTTGTTTGCAAACTGCAGAGCAGGTAGCTCTGCAACATCCGGCTTAGGTGTGCAGTTAACACAGAACCAAAGGAAGCGAATGCCCGGCGCCCCCTTAGCGTGACATGGTGGTGCAGTCGCCCATGGCAACATTTCTTGGATACGGACTGTTTTGACACCTCAGCTGCGATCCGGAGGATATCGTTGTTTTCCATTTGTAAGTTTTTTTGCTTTGAACTTTCCTGTGGTCCCTGCCTATCTGTCGCACTGCATCAATCCCATTGCTCTACATATGGCTGTAGAATGCGGGCATTGTGAACTGAGGCATACCCAAAGCATCCTGTGTGGTGCCCCTGGAGAACAGTCATAACAGAGGTACTGCACCTCATCCAGAGGTGTGGTATCCCACTCTCAGGTAAGGAGGGAGCCCTACCCAGGACTCTAACATTCACATCCAACACACACCTGTTCAATCGGGGCACTTGGGCATACCCATAGGGAGGAAGGCCTCCTCCCAGGATGGACAGGAATGGGTGTTGGGAGTGGGTGGGGTAGGTAGAGTAGGGGATGAGCTATTTAGGAGGGAAAGTGACGGAAGGAGGGAGGAAGTGGAACTGAGCAGGTCTGCAGCTCCTGATAGAACAGAAGAAGAGTGAAATAGAGACAGAAAGAAGCTCCCACAGAAGGGGTTCTAGGGGTACAAGAGTGCAGAAGCCACCCATGGGGTCCGTATCCAGATGTGGAGGGACCAAGTCGCAGTAAGGGGACCGGCTCCAACTTAGTGAGAAACTGCAAGTCTAGCTAAAAAAACAGAGGCTGTGGCTTCTGCAAGAGTCACAGCCTCATCCACCCATACTTCGCCAAAAAGGCAGACGGGGAGAATGCAGGGGACGTCGCTCGACTAGGTTCGTGGCTGCTGGCTTGGGACACTGTGGGTAAGGCGCTGGACAGGAGAAGTGGAAGCCAGCGTAGAGAGACAGCTAGAGAAAGGCATGTGAAAGGAGTACTGGAAAGGTGCATCCCAATCTACCTGGGAGTTTGCTGGACCACAAACCCGGAGGACACAGCACACCTGGCTGGGTGTCATAAAGAAGTGTAAGTAAAAGTCTGGAAACTGTACCTTGCTGTGTCCTTTGCATTATTCCAATCGTACCTGCCCGGCATAGCTACCACCGCCATCTTATATCCTCTACACCACATCTGCCCAGGGGTTAGCTCTATTCGTGGAGAGCTGCACCAACTCTGTTGCATGACCATCTGCCCCAGAGGATCTGAACTGCAGCGTCAGCCACCATCTTATTGCCGAACACCACAGGTGGCGTCACGATCATTTCCCCTTCTCCCCGTAAACTTTATTCCCATTTTCCATTGGCGACAAAAACATCACTTTATTATTGGACGCCCAGGGCCACGGACCGGGTTACTGCTGCCGTGACCTTCCCCTTTAAGAACTGCCATTTCGTACCCGGTACCATGTATCCCACCGCCCCATGGGGCGCTCCAACTTGGCGTCACGAACAGGATGAACTGACCACACCACCCACCAAGCTGTGCCTGCACAAAGTAAAGAGTACGATGCAAAAGGAGCAGGCCCGTCGGTCAGGGGGATCCTCCTCCTGGCCCAGAATGGCGGGAAGAGGAGAAGAAACCGCCCACCAAGAAAGAGGAACCGCCACAGAGACGGGCATGGAGCAGTGAAAGCGTGTGAAACGGCAAGGACGGAGCAGACCCTGGCAACGCCTTGCCGGAGGGTGGTGAGCGAGCACCAGTGCGTGGGGTTGAGCAGGAGGACTCCCCCAGCCAGGACTCACAAGAACTGTACCAGCTGCCTGCGGTGGGCCCGGACCTCCTGGACGCGGAGGTAGAGGAGTTGACCTGCCAGCTCCTGCAGACTCAGCTGGCGGCAATAGCGGGATGGAAGGAGGCCTACCTGGAGAAGCTGACCAGGAGACAGACGGCCTTGCCACCAACAACATCAACCGCAGTGGAGGAGACCGGCACCAGTGAGACACCAGCAGCAGGTGCTATGACTTACCCTGCCCCCGTGACCGACGGCACTTTAGTAGGCCCACTTCCCACCCCGACAGCCCCTAGGCCTGGCTGGGCATCCAGAAATGCGTCCTGGGACCAGACGCCAGACATCTTAGATGAGATGCCATCCCCACTGACACCGAGTGGGCCTCAGAAGGTGCACGCTGAGCCGGTGGTAATTAAAGGGGGACCCCAGGGGACTGATATGATCGAGCTCCACGGGGAAACCCTGGCCATTACGTGGGAAAATTATTGCTGGCAGCAAAATATGCAGAAAAGAGGGCCCGGCAGGAGGAGAGGGAGAAGAGGAACCTGCAGGCTAAGTCCCAAGCCCATAAGAGCAAAAGCATTAACCAAAGCCCACTGCGGCAGGGAGTAGTGGTCACCTTCCACTTAGAAAAAGGAGTGGTGGTGATAGCCTTTCATCAGAAAAAGGGGTGGTATGCCCTGGATGTCAAAAAATGTGTACCTGTACCAAGAAGATTAGCAGCTGCAGACCTGGCTGCAAAAACAGACCCCGCAGGTGCTGCCCAATCAGTCACTCTGGCATTGTATGACATACCCGTTGAGAGGTACGATCCTGAACTTTCCCTCCCAGGGAGTAGCAGCCGCCAGGAGCTGCCCTGGAAGAGAAAATATAGAGCTTACTGATTGTTGCTGAAAGTTGAGATGACTGCTAAAGTTTAAGAGTTTAGGAGTTAAAAATTGAAAGGACAATAGGATCATGAACAATGAGTGACCCAAAAACTATTATTGTACATAGTTAGCAATTCTTAAAGTGCCCCTTATTGGTTTTACCACACCTGTTTAGTGTGGGTGGAACCTTTCTTGTTTAGCTTTGTACCACAGAACTAAAACCGTCTGGCGTGACTGAAGACGTGGTCCTATGTGGAGACCAGCTATGCTCTGCAGTCATGCCCAAAGCCTACGTGGGGGGTTTGGGACTGTTCCCCCATAGTACACTGACTGGAGGGGTGCCCCGACTGGGGATCTCACTAAAGCTTGTTGAACTCATTTAAGACTGAGAATTGCACTTGACATAAAGATGTTTTAATTGCACTTTGAAAATGTTTTACTGATGTTGTCCTATCTTTGACCGGAAATGGCCTAGTGAACTTAAAGGAAAGTTTATTGGAAGAAGTATTAATGTTTACTGCGACTATGTTGCTATTTTACTGAAAGAATGCTAATGTTTTGTACTTTGCTAAATGGTCATGTTATTTACAGTAAATTGCAACATTAAAATTTGTAGAGCCCCCCATAAAGGGAAGAATTATTTTTACCTGTTGACATGCATGTCTAAAAATTATTGACAATTTCTTTGTTAACACCTGTTGTTTACTGTGTTCCAGCCCGCGGTCATGTTGTGTTTAATGGGGGGGTATGTGGTGCCCCCGGGGTCCAGTCACCACAGAGGTACTGCACTTCATCCAGAGGTGTGGTAGCCCACTCTCAGGTAAGGGGGGAGCACTACCCAGGACTCTAACATTCACATCCAACACACACCAGTTCGGTCGGGAGACCTGGGTGTACCCTTAGGGAGGAAAGCCTCATCCCAGGCTGCCAGGCTGTATAGGAATGGGTGTTGGGAGTGGGAGGGGTAGGTAGAGTAGGGGAGGAGCTATTTAGGAGGGAAAGTGAGTGAAGGAGGGAGGAAGTGGAGCTGAGCAACGTGCAGGTCTGCAGCTCCTGACAGAAAAGAAGAGTGAAATAGAGACAGAAAGGAACTCCCAGAAGGACAGAAGGGGTCCTAGGGGCATGGGAAGTACAGAAGTCACCCATTGGGCCCTTATCCAGATGTGGAGGGACCAAGTCGCAAGAAGGGGACCGGCCCCAACTTAGTGAGAAACTGCAAGTCTAGCTAAGAAACCGGAGGCTGTGGCTTCTGCAAGAGTCACAGCCACATCCACCCGTACTTTTCCAAAAAGGCAGCCACAGGGAATCCAGGGGATGTCGCCCGAACAGGTTGTGGCTGCTGACTTGGGACACTGTGGGTAAGGCTCTGGGCAGAAGAAGTGGAAGCCAGCGTAGAGAGACGGCTAGAGAAAGGCATATGAAAGGAGTCTTGGAAAGGTGCATCCCAATCTACCTGGGAATTTGCTGGACCACAGACCTGGAGGACACAGCACACCCGGCTGGGTGCCATAAAGAACTGTAAGTAAAAGTCTGGAAACTGCACCTTGCTGTGTCCTTGGCGTTATTCCAATCGCACACGGCCACGGACCGGGTCACTGCTGCGGTGACTTTCCCCTTTAAGAACTGCCGTGTCAGACCTGGAACCGTGTATCCCACGGCCCCATGGGGCACTCCATCCTGCATGTCAGTAACTAAACCTGCAACGCTACTACTCAAGCCTGCTAACAAAGATGGAGGAAATACTCAAGCTGTTAGCCCTCACCCAGCAGCAGCTGCAGTTTCAGCAGCATGTGCAGCACAATCATCATCAGCAGCTGTTGTATCAGCAGCAAGAAAAGACTAATGAGCTGACAGATTGCGGCCCTGCAAGAGATGTTCCCACTAGCGACCCCGATCCATTCGGAGGTACGGTATAAAGTTCGGTCCGCCTTGAGGAAGATGAGTCATGAGGATGATTTAGAGGCTTTCCTCACTGTGTTCGAGCGCACAGCAGAGCGAAAGAGCTTGCCGATGTCCCAGTGGGCTGAAGTGGTGGCCCCCTTCCTGACAGGAGATGCCCAGAAGGCCTACTTGGACTTCAGTTGGGATGATGCCCTGAACTATGAGAAACTGAGAGGTGAGAATCTTGCCCGGCTGAGGGTTAATACATATGTGGTCCTTTGCGGAGTCTCGTCCCGCCAGGTCTCATGCATATGACTTGTTACAGCTCATAAAAAAATGGCTTTAGCCTGAGATCTTATCCCCTTACCAGATAGTGGAGAGAGTGGTTGTCGACCACTAGTACGAACTCTGCCAGCCGCTGTTCAGCGTTGGGTGGGCCAAGGGGATCCTGGCAGCCTAGACCAGGTGGTCAGCCTGATTGAGCGTTATATGGCCACTCAGGACTTTATATGGGACTCTGCTCCACTATGGTTATAACGTCGGGCCCCACCAGCCCAGGAGCCTGGGAAAGGTCCATGACCCTCTGTGGGGCCAATCAGGACCGAGCCCGTACTGAGGGGGTACCCTGGAGTAAGAGTGACAAGAGACCCGGTTCCCCTAAATTGGCCCCAAGGTCCAGTCGTGCCGCAGCTATAAATGTTGGCTGTGCCAAGGGCCAGGACATATGGCTTCCAACTGCCCCTGACAGCTGAACCCATGGACTGTGGGTATACTAGCTGTATGTCGCTGTACGCCCAGGTTGTTTTCACCAAAGATCTGTTCATCCCAGTAGGTGAACCGCATCTGTGCCAGGTGCGTGCCAACGGACACCAGACTGAGGTCCTCCTGGACTCGGAGAGCCTGGTGACACTTGTGGTGGGTCATTAATCTCAGGTTTAGAACCCACTGGGAAAAATGTGGGTGTTGTATGCATTCATGGTAAACTCCACGAGTACCCGACAGTGGAGGTCTTATTTGTTATGCCCTGCAGGGAAATTAAACATCTGGTGAGGGTAGTGAAGACCCTTCCTTATGGGGCTGTTCTGGGAAGGGACTTGATCCTATTTTGGTCTCTATGGAATAATAAAATTACCCCTCTCAGGGTAAATGTTATTCCGGGTGTGGAACCCAAAGATCCCGAGTCAGGGATACCTGCCATAGCGGTTGCCAACCTAGGGACAGAGTGTAACCTCGATAGGTTCCCCTAGAGGTATTGGCAGGAGAGGTTGAGGTGACCACATCGATCCCCAAACTGCAAGTGTCCCCTGGTATGTTTTCGACAGCTCAGCTCCAGGATGCCGCAATGACCTGGACTCGGGAAACAGTAATCTAGGTAAATGGGTTGGCTCAACAACCAGGTGCGGAGATGGTGTTCCCACATATGGCAATCAACCAGAAGTTAATATACTGCGTTGCTAAAATTCAGGATGAGGTGGTAGAACAACTCGTAGTGCCCCAATCCTACCGTCGAGCGGTGTTCAAAATGGCTCATACCCATATGCTTTGAGGGCGCTTGCAGGCCAAAAAGACGCAGGAGCGCACATTGCGGCTTTTTTTTGGCCTGGAGTCTACTCTGAGATGCAGAGGTTCTGCGAAACGTGTCCTGATTGCCACTGCAAACTACCGGAGTCTTTTGGTACCTCTACCCATTATAAGAGGTACCTTTCGAGCAGATTGCGATGGATCTGGTAGGGCTGATAGTAAAATCCACTCGGAGCCACCAACAAATATTAGTGGTCGTAGACTACGGTACCTGGAGTCCATTCTGCTTCGGCACACCTCGGTTAAGCTTATCGCCCAGGAGTTGTTTGCCATGTTCTGTCACCAGTAGCGTAGCTACTGGGGGGGCAGAGGGTGCGAGCGCCCCAGGCCAGGTGCTCAGAGGAGGCCCACCCATAGCTACGCTACTGTAACTGTATCGGCATGCACAGCGCACCGATACAGTTACATTTTGCGGCAGAGCAGGGAGAGCCGATCTCCCTACTCTGCCGCCGGCCGCTATGGGGCACCTGACCAGGTGGGGGGGCCGGTGCCAGCAGTGTGCCCCCCCGCCCGTCATCGCAGGGTCAGCTGTATAGGCATTTTAGTCGATACAGCTGATTGTATTAATGAGGGAAGGAGCGCGCAGCGCTCCTCTCATCACCCCCCTGTCAGCGTCTGACGATGCCGACACTGACAGGGGGCGCGATGACGTCACTGCCCGGCGCCCGCAGTCCGGAGGTGAGCAGGAGTAGGGAGCAGCGCAGGAACCAGGAAGAAGAGAGGTGAGTATTTATTGCTTTTCTTAATGGGGGTGCTGCCTTATACTACAGAGTCTGCCTGGGGAAGGGGGGGTTCTGCCTTATACTACAGAGTCTGCCTGGGGAAAGGGGGGTGCTGCTTTATAATACAGAGTCTGCCTGGGGAAGGGGGGGGGGGTGCTGCCTTATACTACAGAGTCTGCCTGGTGAAGGGGGTGTGCTGCCTTATACTACAGAGTCTGCCTGAGGAGGGGGGTGCTGCCTTATACTACAGAATCTGCCTGTGGGGAGGGGGTGCTGCCTTATACTACAGAGTCTGCCTGGGGAAGGGGGGGTGCTGCTGTTAGAATCTATTTTGTTCTTTGACCATCCACCATTTTGATGTGGTTTTCTGGCTGCTGGTCTTTTTCCCCTGGTGCTGGGTTGTCTTAGGTCAGGTGATTGTATCACCCTTTATTACCCAGCACCTGCCTCCCATTCCTTGCTGGACAACAGTGTTAATCCACTAGAGTTCTGGCTAGGTGCTTTGATAGCTTTGTGTGTTTGATATTGTGCAGTCTGGGATCTCTGGTTCTGCTATCCTTAGTTTCTGTTTTCAGTTAGTTTCTGCAACTGTCTCTGTGTTTTCTTTTAGGAGGTGACCTGTTTTTATACCCAGTCCTTAGATCTTTCAGGGACCTCCTTCCCCCTATCTATAGGTCTTCGCTTGAGTTTAACCTAGGATCATCGGTGGGTCTATTCGCAAGGAATGGGTCGCCCACTCCAGTTTCCCCCCCTTCTATTCTAGTTCTGTGTTGCAATTCCGTAACAGCTGCCTAATACTTGTCAGTATTCCAGGTTTTCCAAGTCACCTTGTGAATGATCTTGCCCTTTGTTAAGATGGAGTTTGCTGTTTTTGTCTGCCCTACTTCCTGTTCGTTTGTTTAAAACCCGACTCAGGTGTCAGCTTCCTTGCTGGAATATTCTGTTTCCATTCCCCTTCAGCTCAGCTGCTTGTTCTACTGTGCTTCTACCCGTGGCTCTGGACATTCTCTGCGTATGTAAGCTACACTCTCTAAGTTATCTTTAGTCTTGATTCATTCCTCCTTGTAAGAACTCTGTTTCTGAACTGTGTTTTTGAACTATGTTGCTGAACTGTGTTTTGCTACTTAATCCTTCATTTACTCCCCCCTGTGGGAGCTGCTGGAATCTACACCAGTATAATACTTTAATGTGAACTTGTTTCTGGACTTACCCGTGTTTATGCCACGACTGAGATCAACTTAAGAACTAGTTTCTGGACTTACCTGTGTTCATGCCACACCTGGGATTAACCTGTGGACTTGTTCTGGACTTCCTTGTGTTTACTACATACCTGGATTTGACTCTTTCTGCACCGACAGTATTTTGGATCTGCACTACGTCACCTGTCACACTCACCTTTTGATCACCTTGCTGATGACTCTGCCTTAATAACTCTGCCGATTTGCTGTCTATGTTTCAAGGACTTGTTTCATTGCAGGTCACTGCGTGTAATCAGTATATTGTTTTGGGTGTTATTGCTGTGATACAAATACTCTATTTGCACTAAAGAAACCCGTCTCTGTCTGTTCATTGCCCCATGCTACCAGAATCCTCGAATTCCTACAATAGTATTACAATATTACAGAGTCTGCCTGTGGGGAGGGGGGCTGCCTTATACTACAGAGTCTTCCTGGGGAAGGGGGGTGCTGCCTTATACTACAGAGTCTGCCTGGGGAAGGGGGGTGCTGCCTTATACTACAGAATCTGCCTGTGGGCAGTGGGTGCTGCCTTATACTACAGAGTCTGCCTGCAGAAGGGGGGTGCTGCCTTATACTACAAAGTCTGCCTGGGGAAGGGGGGGGTGCTGCCTTACACTACAGAGTCTGCCTGTGGGAATGGGGTGCTGCCTTATACTAAAGAGTCTGCCTGGGGATGGGAGGGTGCTGCCTAATACTACAGAGTCTGCCTGTGGGGAGGGGGACTGCCTCATACTACAGAGTTTGCCTGTGGGGAGGGGGGGCTACCTCGTACTACAGAGTCTGCCTGGGGAAGGGGGGTGCTGCCTCATACTACGGAGTCTGCCTGGGGAAGGGGGGGTGCTGCCTTATACTTCAGAGTCTGCCTGGGGAAGGGGGGGTGCTGCCTTATACTTCAGAGTCTGCCTGGGGAAGGGGGGGTGCTGCCTCATACTACGGAGTCTGCCTGGGGAAGGGGGGGTGCTGCCTCATACTACGGAGTCTGCCTGGGGAAGAGGGGGTGCTGCCTTATACTTCAGAGTCTGCCTGGGGAAGTGGGGGGGGTGCTGCCTTATAGTACAGAGTCTGCCTGTGGGGAGGGGGGCTGCCTTATACTACAGAGTCTACCTGGGGAGGGGTTGCTGCCTTATTAGGGCACTTGCACCCTGCATTACTAATATTATAGAGAGTTGCTTTAGAATTTAGAAGACACACAGTACCACACGGTAGGGCCAGTAATAGGGACACATACGGTAGCAGAGGCTCAGTATTGGGGTATCAGGGGCAGTAATAGGGACACATACGGCAGCAGTGGCTCAGTATTTGGGGTACCGGTAGGATGAGGAGTTTGTGCAGGTTGGGAATAGATGGTGATGGCTGGAAGTGAAATGTGTCTTTGTTGTAATCTCTGCAGGCGAGTCCTGGCTTGAGAAGTCGTCATGTCGGTCTTGGCCAGATGGAAAAGACGTGAAAAGTGACGACTCAATCAGAAAGAACGTCAGCGGTAAGACATTATCTGTAACAGTGCTGTGATCTCTTACATGTTCTGTAGGGCTGGTATCTACCACTAACCATAATATCCATGTTGGTCATTATATAGAGATTATTTTCAGTAACAGCGCGGTCATCTGCTGAGGTTTTCCTCCACTATTAGGGTGCGTCACCCAGTTGTAATCAAGGTTACCTGGTTAAGTGCCCACTCAGAAGCTTCACCCCTCCCCCCCCGAACCAAAACCCTAGCTACGCCTCTGTCTGTCACCTTGGGCTACCAAAGGAGATCCTCACTGATCAGTGGACTCCTTTCATGTCCAAGGTGGCAAAGTAACTGCAAGCTTCTCAAAATTAAACAGTTGCGTCAGTGTATCACCCTCAGACTGACGGACTAGTCGAGTGGTTCAACAAAACCCTCAAATCCATGTTTGAAGATGGTAGTTTCCAAGGATGGAAGGGATTGGTACATGTTCTTGCCCTACTTGAGGGGCATGACACAGTGGTGCTGTTACCCATGGCAACCGGTCTTGGATATGGACTGTTTTGACGCTCCGGCCGTTGTTTTCCATTTGTAAGTTTTGGACATTAAAGACACTTTGCTTGGAACTTTCCTGTGGTCCCTGCCTATCTGTCGCACTGCACCAACCCCACTGCACTACAATAGTCACAGCATGACCTCTGTGTTAACACAGACTAAGGGTACTGTCACACAGTGCCATTTTGATCGCTACGACGGCACGATCCGTGATGTCGCAGCGTCGTATGATTATCGCTCCAGCGTCGTAGACTGCGGTCACACGTTGCAATCACGGCGCTGGAGCGATGCCGAAGTCCCCGGGTAACCAGGGTAAACATCGGGTTACTAAGCGCAGGGCCGCGCTTAGTAACCCGATGTTTACCCTGGTTACCAGCGTAAACGTAATAAAACAAACAGTACATACTCACATTCCGGTGTCTGTCCCCCGGCGTCTCAGCTTCTCTGCACTGTGTAAGCACAGCGGCCGGAAAGCAGAGCGGTGACGTCAGACGTCACCACTGTGCTCGCTTTCTGGCTGGCCGGTGCTCACAGTGCAGAGAAGCTGAGACGCCGGAGGACAGACACCGGAATGTGAGTATGTACTGTTTGTTTTTTTTACGTTTACGCTGGTAACCAGGGTAAACATCGGGTTACTAAGCGCGGCCCTGCGCTTAGTTACCCGATGTTTACCCTGGTTACAAGCGAACACATCGCTGGATCGCTGTCACACACAACGATCCAGCGATGTCAGCGGGTGATCAAGCGACGAAAGAAAGTTCCAAACGATCTGCTACGACGTACGATTCTCAGCAGGGTCCCTGATCGCTGCTGCGTGTCAGACACTGCGATATCGTAACGATATCGCTAGAACGTCACGAATCGTACCGTCGTAGCGATCAAAATTGCACTGTGTGACAGTACCCTAAGGCTATGTTCACACTCTGCATTTAAAACTGCTAAAAGAATTGTCATGCTGCAGATTTCCAATTTATTCAGGAAAAAAACAGTGTGTGCATTAAATATCTAAAAATATCTGAAATATCTGAAATCTTATAGCTTTTGCTCATACTATAAAAAGCAGCTTTCAATTTGCATATAAAACATTGCAAAAATACAACTTGTGAATGTAGCCTAATAGCTCTTTCACACATCAGTGTCTCCAGTACGTGTGACAGTTTTCATACATACCGAAGAAACTTACACATGTAGACACATTCAAGTGAATCCGTCTGTCATCAGTGTGACACATACCGGCGCCTGGGAATCAGCGGTACTGTTCGCACCAGGAGCTGAAGACATTTCTCATTATTGTCCCCTCTCTGCCAGCGATCAGCATGAGCAGGGGCAATGGTGAAAGTTTTATTCAAGTGTAAAATTAATAATAAAATAAAAAATTATATTCACCTTAACGTTTAACCAGCTGACACATTTGTCCCTTGTAAACAATAAAAAAATAAAAACAACAATATCCTTCACCTGTCCGAATTTGACAGTTTCCCTTTGGTCACAGGTGTCGGCTGATGGGACTACTACTCCCATCAGCCTCTTCATGCGGCTACTAGTAACAACGAGACGAGGTGCGGTTGATGGAAGCATTCATCAGCCAAAGCTGATATTTTTTTTAAATGGAGTGAGTTCCCCTATATTTTGTTAGTCAGGCAAAACTGACAGCTGCGGGCTGCAAACTTCAGCTGTCAGCTTTAGCCAGGCTGATTATCAAGAATAGAATAAATAAATAAATAAATAATTGAAAAAAAAACTCAGCCAGGCTAATGTTTAATAATAATAAAAAAAATTAAAAATCATTATATACTCACCTTTCCCGCTCCTCGCGACGCTCCGGTGACCGCTCCATGCAAGCGGCAGGTTCCGCTGGCAAGGATGGTCTGCGAGAAGGACCTGCCATGACGTCATGGTCATGTGACCGCGACGTCATCACAGGTCCTGCGCGCTTGCGCGAGAAGGACCTGCCGTAACGTCACGGTCATGTGACCGCGACACGGTCATGTGACTGCGACGTCATCACAGGTCCTGCGCGCCTGCACGAGAAGGAGGCGACAGGACTACAAGGGGCCCGGGAAGGTGAGTATATGTTTATTTTTTATTTTTTAACCTGTGACATACGTGGCTGGGCAATATACTACGTAGCTGGGCAATATAATACGTGACTGGCCAATATACTACGTGGCTCTGTGCTGTATAATACGTCGCTCTGCAATATACTACGTGGCTCTGTGCTGTATACTACGTAACTGGGCAATATACTACGTAACTGGGCAATATACTACGTGGCTCTGTGCTGTATACTACGTCGCTGTGCAATATACTACGTGGTTGGGCAATATACTACGTGGCTGGGCAATATACTACGTAGCTGGGCAATATACTACATGACTGGCCAATATGCTACGTGGCTGGGCAATATACTACGTGGCTCTGTGCTGTATACTAGGTCACTGGGCAATATACTACGTTACTGGGCAATATACTACGTCACTGGGCAATATACTACGTGGCTGGGCAATATACTACGTGGCTGGGCAATATACTACGTGGGCTGGGCAATATACTACGTGGGCTGGGCAATATACTACGTGGGCTGGGCAATATACTACGTGGACATGCATATTCTAGAATCTAGAATACCCGATACGTTAGAATTGGGCCACCATCTAGTGTGTGTGTGTGTGTATATATATATATATATATATATATACAGTATTTTTTTTTTCATTTTAAAAATAACAAAAAGGAAAATGTGCTGATACAAAAATGTGGGCACCCTTGGAGATTTGTGTGCTCAGATAACGTTGACCAAGGTTTCAGATCTTAATTAGCCTGTTAGGGTTATAGCTTGTTCATCATTGTTCGTAAAGGCCACGTGCTGCAAATTTTCCAGCTTTCTAAAAACCCAGCATCCTCTAGCCTTGTACCAAAAACACACTAGCCATGGGTTCTTCAAAGCAGTTGCCTTGCGCTCTGAAAATGGTGCAGGCCCACAAAGCAAAGGCTATAAGAAGATAGCAATGCGTTTTTCAAATTGCCATTTCCTCAGTTCGAAATGTAATTCAGAAATGGTAATTAACAGGAACTATGGAGGTCAAGTTAAGGTCTGAAAGAACAAATTAAGTTTGTAGGATTGCTAGAGAGGCAAATCAGAAACCCCACTTGACTCCAAAAGACCGTCCAAAAGATTCAGCAGATTCTGGAGTTTTGGTACCTTATTCTACTGTTTAGAGACACTTGCACAAATAAGGCCTTCATGGAAGAGTCACCAGAAGAGAACCTCTCCTGCGTCCTCACCATAAAATTCAGCGTTAGAAGTATGCAAAAGAACATGTAAACAAGACTGATGCATTTTGGAAACAAGTCCTGTGGACCGATGAGGTTAAAATAGAACTCTTTGACGACAGTGATCAAAGGTATGTGTGGAGAAAAAAGGGCACAGAATTTCAGGAAAAGAACATCTTGCCAACCACTAAGCATGGGTGTGGATCAATCATGATTTGAGGTTATGTTGCAGCCAATTGAACAAGGAACATTTCATGGGTAGAGGGAAGAATGTATTCAATTAAATTTCAACAAATTATTGATGCAAATATCTTCTGTAAAAAAAAACTGACGTTGAAAAAAAGATGGCTTCTACAAATGGATAGTGATCCTAAACACATCAAAATCCATAATAGACTACCTCAAAAGGTGCAGGCTGAAGGTTTCACAGTCCTCTGATCTGAACATCATTGAAAATCTGTGGCTAGATCTCAAAATAGCAGTGCATGCAAGAAGACCCAGGAATCTCACAGATCTGGAAGAATGGATGAAAATCACTCATAGAAGAAGTCAAAGACTATTGGCTACAAAAAGTGTATACAAGCTTTGATACTTTCCAAAGAGGGTTCTACTAGATATTACAAATGCAGGGTGCCCAGTCTTTTGCATCATCCCATTTTCCATTTTGTAATTTGTAAAATAAAAAAAATGATTTTTTTTCTTCTTAAAATACAAAGGAATTGTGTAATCTTTAACTTTAGGCCTTTTAGAGATTATTTCATAATATACAGTTGTGGCCAAAAGTATTGACACCCCTGCAATTCTGTCAGATAATACTCAGTTTCTTCCTGAAAATGATTGCAATCACAAATTCTTTGGTATCATTATCTTCATTTAATTTGTCTTAAATGAAAAAACACAAAATAGAATGAAGCAAAAAGCAAAACATTGATCATTTCACACAAAACTCCAAAAATGGGCCAGACAAAAGTATTGGCACCCTCAGCTTAATACTTGGTTGCACAACCTTTAACCAAAATAACTGCGACTAACCGCTTCTGGTAACCATCAATGAGTTTCTTACAATGCTCTGCTGGAATTTTGGACCATTCTTCTTTGGCAAACTGCTCCAGGTCCCTGATATTTGAAGGGTGCCTTCTCCAAACTGCCATTTTTAGATCTCTCCACAGGTGTTCTATGGGATTCAGGTCTGGACTCATTGCTGGCCACCTTAGAAGTCTCCAGTGCTTTCTCTCAAACCATTTTCTAGTGCTTTTTGAAGTGTGTTTTGGGTCATTGTCCTGCTGGAAGACCCATGACCTCCGAGGGAGACCCAGCTTTCTCACACTGGGCCCTACATTATGCTGCAAAATTTGTTGGTAGTCTTCAGACTTCATAATGCCATGCACACGGTCAAGCAGTCCAGTGCCAGAGGCAGCAAAGCAACCCCAAAACATAAGGGAACCTCCGCCATGTTTGAATGCCTCTTTTTTTTTCTCCTGTAAACTCTATGTTGATGCCTTTGCCCAAAAAGCTCTACTTTTGTCTCATCTGACCAGAGAACATTCTTCCAAAACAGTTTAGGCTTCTTCAGGTAAGTTTTGGCAAACTCCAGCCTGGCTTTTTTATGTTTTGGGGTAAGAAGTGGGGTCTTCCTGGGTCTCCTACATACAGTCCCTTTTCATTCAGACGCCGACGGATAGTACGGGTTGACACTGTTGTACCCTCGGACTGCAGGGCAGCTTGAACTTGTTTGGATGTTAGTCGAGGTTCTTTATCCAACATCCGCAGAATCTTGCGTTGAAATCTCTTGTCAATTTTTCTTTTCCATCCACATCTAGGGAGGTTAGCCACGGTGCCATGGGCTTTAAACTTCTTGATGACACTGCGCACGGTAGACACAGGAACATTCAAGTCTTTGGAGATGGACTTGTAGCCTTGAGATTGCTCATGCTTCCTCACAATTTGGTTTCTCAAGTCCTCAGACAGTTCTTTGGTCTTCTTTCTTTTCTCCATGCTCAATGTGGTACACACAGGACAGAGGTTGAGTCAACCTTAATCCATGTCAACTGGCTGCAACATGGTATCCATCCACAGACAGCTGTTTCGGGGTATTTGCCCCTCATCAGTGTGGAGTAGGAAACTGGCTATTAGGAGCAGTGCCTAGTGAAAAGGCTATGAACATAAGGATGAATGACCTCGGGGAGATCAAAACATCCAACACCGCGGAGACACCATCACGTGTTTCTCAACGCAGTGATCCAGAACACTGCCCCCATCCCTTATGGGAAATATGCAAATGCATGTAGAAAAGCCACGGAGACACCATCACGTGTTTCTCAACGCAAGCAATGAATAGCCAGGTCTTTCACCGGGAAGGAACAACCACGGGAAGGGCAGCATCCAAAAAAGGAAAACCACCTATGCCAAAACATGGTATCCATCCACAGACAGCTGTTTTGGGGTATTGGCCCCTCATCAGTGTGGAGTAGGAAACTGGGTAAGGCTACGTTCACATTTGCATTGTGCGCCGCATGCGTCCTTTTTGGCCGAAAGTTGGACGCAGCAAAAATGCAACTTGCTGCGTCCTCTGCGGCCAGACGCGGGCGCCGCAGCGACGCATGCGGCGCAAAACGCAAGTGCGACGCATGTCCATGCGCCCCCATGTTAAATATAGGGGCGCATGACGCATGCGGCGCCGCTGCAGCGCCCGCCGCTAATGTGAACATAGCCTATTAGGAGTAGTGCCTAGTGAAAAGGCTATGAACATAAGGATGAATGACCTCGGGGAGATCAAAACATCCAACACCGCGGAGACACCATCACGTGTTTCTCAACGCAGTAATCCAGAACACTGCCCTCATCCCTTATGGGAAATATGCAAATGCATGTAGAAAAGCCACGGAGACACCATCACGTGTTTCTCAACACAAGCAATGAATAGCCAGGTCTTTCACCGGGAAGGAACAACCACGGGAAGGGCAGCATCCACGGTGTCCATAAGGGATGGGGGCAGTGTTCTGGATCACTGCGTTCAGAAACACGTGATGGTGTCTCCGCGGTGTTGGATGTTTTGATCTCCCCGAGGTCATTCATCCTTATGTTCATAGCCTTTTTACTAGGCACTGCTCCTAATAGCCAGTTTCCTACTCCACACTGATGAGGGGCAAATACCCCGAAACAGCTGTCTGTGGATGGATACCATGTTTTGGCATAGGTGGTTTTCCTTTATTGGATGCTGCCCTTCCCGTGGTTGTTCCTTCCCGGTGAAAGACCTGGCTATTCATTGCTTGCGTTGAGAAACACGTGATGGTGTCTCCGTGGCTTTTCTACATGAACTGGCTGCAAGTGTGATTTAGTTATTGTCAACACCTGTTAGGTGCCACAGGTAAGTTACAGGTGCTGTTAATTACACAAATTAGAGAAGCATCACATGATTTTTCGAACAGTGCCGAAACTTTTGTCCACCCCCTTTTTTATGTTTGGTGTGGAATTATATCCAATTTGACTTTAGGACAATTCTTTTTGTGTTTTTTCATTTAAGACAAATTAAATGAAGATAATAATAACAAAGAATTTGTGTTTGCAATCATTTTCAGGAAGGAACTGAGTATTATCTGACAGAATTGCAGGGGTGTCAATACTTTTGGCCACAACTGTACACACACACACACACACACACACTAGTTTGCAAAACTATTCACCTCCTTGGCTTTTTACCTATTTTGTTACATTACAATCTGTGTTTAAATATTTTTGTAATCCAACTTGTATGTGATACATCAGCACAAGGCCTCAGAGGCTGAAACACTATTAAGCAAGGCATCACTAACCAAAGAACACCATGAAGACTATGGAGATCTCCAAACAAGTCAGGGACAAAGGTGTTGAGAAGTAAAAATCAGCAGGGGCGGGAATATCGCCAGTGCAGCCTGTACAGCAGCAACTGGGCTCGAAGATGGAGGGTGACCCTTGCAGGACGGCAAATACTAAGGGCAATCTGGCCTGTTTCTAGGAGCCCGAGGCTCCTGGGGCCTTTGGCAAGATTTCCCTCATCATGCATGGCGGGAAGGGAGCGATTCCTGCTGCTCCACTGCCTACAGGGGAAAATGGCAGCAGAGCTGCAGGAATCTGTTCTTTGCTTCCTGAACAACGCTTTCTCCATGACACAGGCATGCCTTGATTACATCAGCAATAGCGCGAGCCTGTGTCAGAGAAACTTGACGATGACGACAATGCTGCGGGGGGGAATGGACAGAGAAGTGTGTGTGTATTGTTTGTTTTTTCAACCAATACACTAGGGAGAGGACACTGAGGGGTGAGGGAGAGGACACTGAGGAAAGGTGCGGGAGAACAATGATGGGGGCTGCGGAGAGGACACTGAGGTTTGGTGGGGGAGAACAATGATGTGGGTGGGTGAGAGAACACTGAGATGTGGGGAGGGAGAACAATGATGAGGGTGGGGGAGAGGACAATGAGGCGGGTGGGGAATTGGGATGGGATTAAGGGGGACTTATAATGAACTTATGAACAGGGGGAGGAGGATATTAGATATGGATGTAAAATGAATTGGGTAGTGGACAGGGTGCTAAGCCCCTGATAGTGTCCTCCCCATCTTACAATTCATTATGACACTACCAGGGACTTAACATTTATTGGGGAGTGGGAGAGGAGGGGGTAAGGTGCATAGGACACTTTGTAATGAATTGAAAGGTGGGAGTAGACGCTGTCAGGGACTTGTACTGAATTTGGAGGTGGCGGAGGATGTTCAGTACCTGATAATGTCTTCTCCCACCTCCAAGTTCATTATGATGCTATCAAGTACTTATAATGAATGGGAGGTCACAGGACAAGGACTAAGGCTACGTGCACACTTTCAGGATTTGCAGGATAAAATTCTGCTGCATATGCTAATATGTTGGCAGGAAGAAAGTTGCGTAAAATACATTTTTTGCCATACTTTTTTACATATTTTTGTTACGTATTTTTCCCCACTCGTTAGTATGGGTGAAATATTATGGAAGAATTGACATTATGTAGATTTTAATCTGCTGCAAATATGCAAGGAAAAAATAAGCAAGGTTTGCATGAGACTTCAAAGATCGCATTCTCTTCGTACAGTAAAACCTTGCATGTTTTCTGTGTGCACATAGCCTTACAGTTAATTGGGGAGAATCAAAGACACTGAATAGTTTATATTTATTTGGTGGGGAGATTATAGTTAATGAGGGGCACAGTGCTGCTTATAACTTTATATTTTGACTGGTGCATGGCTAATTGTCACGGAGTTACTGCGACAGAGCAGTACCAGAAGACCGCG
The DNA here is from genome assembly GCF_051348905.1 of Ranitomeya variabilis. Classification (NCBI taxonomy): domain Eukaryota; kingdom Metazoa; phylum Chordata; class Amphibia; order Anura; family Dendrobatidae; genus Ranitomeya; species Ranitomeya variabilis. The sequence goes on along the minus strand of NC_135233.1, from coordinate 790,109,090 downwards.
GCGTCTGATGGCTCCTGCTCCACCACTGAGAAGAAGCACTTCTCCAGTATATTAAATGTATTTGTTTTCTTTCAGCAGGACAGGGGTTAATCGGCCATGTGGTAATTCCTGCATTCAGCTGTGCTCGGTTAGCCACTTCTCTCTCCTATAAAAGCTAGGCCTTCTGGCTAGTTCGTTGTCTGAGATAGCATTTGCCAGATAGACCTGAAGAGTGAAGAGCTGGTGTCTGGAGAGCCGGAGGAGTTTATTGTGCAATTGTTGCTTGGTTTGTATGCTTGGAAATTCCTCATCCTTACCTGCTTTATTTTCTTCCCCCATCCTTCACACCCTGGTGAATACCTCTGTTATTTGTGAGAGTATGTTTGTGTGAGTGGAATTTTCTTTTACCCTTGTCTTTGTTTCCCTGTCTGTCGGGTTGGTGTACTGTGGTACACGGTAGTGCCTCTCTTCCCCGGGTGGGGGAATGGGACAGACGCAGGGCTGCAGTTAGGAGACAGGGCAAGGGCGGAGGCCCCGGCATCCTCGCCATTAAGGTATCCCGGGGAACAGGGTGAGTTAGGGCTCCCCCTACAGATTGGGCCCAGAAAAGATTCCCATGCTCTCAGTTTACTCGCCAGTCCAATCGTGACATTATCTCAGACCGAAAGCCTTTTCTGATCCATGATGGTTCCTATCACAGGGCAGTTGCAGCTGCTTAGCTTAGAGGTGGCGGATTTACGCACGGTGGTTTCACAACACTGTTACATCTGGTGTGGGGATCTCACCCTCCAGGCAAACCATTGTGGAGCCCAAGGTCGCGCTGCCAGACAGGTTCTCTGGTGAGCGGGACAAGTTTGTTGTGTTCCTTGAGGGTATGTGCACACGTCAGGATTTCTTGCAGAAATTTCCTGAAGAAAACCGGAAATTTTCTGCAAGAAATCCGCATTTTTTTTTTTGCGTTTTTTTCCCGTTTTTTTCGTGGTTTTTTTAGCATTTTGCAAGCGTAATTAGCTTGCAGACTGCTAAAGTTTTTCAAGCGATCTGTAGCATCGCTTGGAAAACTGACTGATAGGTTGGTCACACTTGTCAAACATAGTGTTTGACAAGTGTGACCAACTTTTTACTATAGATGCTGCTTATGCAGCATCTACAGTAAAAGAATGTTTAAAAATAATAAAAAAAATTAAAAAAATGGTTATACTCACCCTCTGCAGACAGCCGATATCCTCAGCGGCGTCCGTTCCTATAGATGGTGTGGTTCAGGACCTTCGATGACGTCGCGGTCACGTGAGCGGTCACATGACCGGTCTCGCGACCAATCACAAGACAGTGACGTCATCGCAGGTCCTGAACCACACCATCTATAGGAACCGAAGCGGCAGCATGCAGCGGTGAGAGGTGGGAACACTCCGGGGGCCATCGAAGGTGAGTATATGACTATTTTTTTATTTTAATTCTTTTTTTTTGACCAATTATATGGTGCCCAATCCGTGGAGGAGAGTCTCCTCTCCTCCACCCTGGGTACCAACCGCATATAATCTGCTTACTTCCCGCATGGTGGGCACAGCCCCGTGCGGGAAGTAAGCAGATCAATGCACTCCTAGGTGTGCGGAATCCCCGCAATTCCGCAAATTTAATGAACTTGTTGCTTTTTTTCCCGCGATGCAATTTTTTCGCGGAAAAAAATGCAGCATGTGCACAAAATATGCGGAATACACTGAAAATAATGGGAGGTATATGTAAGCGTTTTTTCGCTTTTTTATCACGTTTTTATAGTGAAAAAACGCGAAAAAAACGCGAAAAATACTGAACGTGTGCACATGGCCTGAGGCCTGTAAACTTTATTTCCGGCTGCGTCCGGTATCCTCTGGTACAGAGGAGCAACGAGTGGGGATTGTTATCTCGCTCCTGCAGGGGGACCCAAAGCATGGGCATTTTCTCTCCCATCTGACTCAGTCACTCCAGACAATTCAGGGCTTCTTTCAGGCTTTGGGATTGGTGTATGATGACCCTGATCGTGCCTCCTTGGCTGAGTCATCTCTGCGATAGCTTCAGCAAGGAGACCGTCTGGCGGAGGAATACTGCACTGAGTTCCCGTGGTGGGTCACTGAACTAGGTGGAATGACCCAGCCCTCCGTAGTCAGTTCTGTGAGGGTCTCTCTGTGAGAGTAAGGCATGCATGGGCTCTCAATGAGACTCCTGACTCCTTTGAGGCGGCCATGTCTCTGGCAATTCGGGTTGATCGCCGTCTTCGCCAGAGACACAGGAAGACACCTCTTGGGGCAGGAGGTCCAAGGTTGTGCGTGACCAGTATTGATTCCACTGTGGAACCCATGCAAGTGGGTGTGGTGTCCCAACCTAGCAAACTTCCATTAATCCGGCGTAAGGGGGAGTCTGTTTCTGTTGTGGCAAGAAGGGTCATTTTGTGAGCACATGTCCTACCCGTCACTTGGTTAAACAACCGCTGGAAAACTAGAGGGCCCGGGTTGCGTGGAGGTTGGCAACTCGAGTGTACTCATAACCTCTGTGGGAAAGACTCTTTTTTTCCTTCCAGCTATTGTAAACGTGGGTGAAAATAAGGTGGACGTTTCCGCCTTCTTGGGCAGTGGGGCGGGGTTTCATTTGGTTGACGCTAGGTTCGTCCGGGATCAAGGCCTTGTCTCACATACCTTGTCCAGACCGATACCCATTATAGCTATTGATTCCGGCCCTCTAAAACAGGGGCACTTCACGCAGGTGGTCTGTGACTTACATCTACAGGTGGGGGCCATACACTCTGAGGTGTTAAACTGATATGTGCTTGAGGGCCTGCTCTCACCTGTGGTGCTGGGACTTCCTTGGCTCGCTTTGCACAATCCGGTAATTGATTGGCAGACACAGGAAGTGGTAAAGTGGAGTGCATACTGTCAAGGACACTGTTTGGGTACCCGGTTGGCCAGGGTGGATACCCAGTCAGTGCCCCATTACATGTCAGACTTTGAGGATGTGTTTTCTAAGCAGGGGAGCCAAGAGCTTCCCCCTCATTGTCCTTATGATTGTGCCATCAATCTGGTTCCTGGTGCCAAGCTGCCCAAGAGCAGACTCTATAACATCTCAGGTCCAGAAAGGCAGGCCATGAAGGACTATATTACGGAAAGTCTGGCTAAGGGTCATATCCGACCATCCTCTCTTCCACTTGCTGCAGGGTTCTTTTTCGTCAAGAAGAAGGATGGCGGGTTACGTCCTTGCCTGGATTTCCGGGAACTTAATGCGATCACTGTCCGTGATCCGTATCCGCTACCTCTTATCCCTGACCTTTTTAATCAAATTGTTGGGGCAAAATGGTTCTCTAAGATGGACCTCAGGGGGGCGTACAACCTCATCTTCATTAAGGAGGAGGATGAGTGGAAGACTGCGTTCAATACGCCAGAAGGACACTACGAGAATCTGGTGATGCCTTTTGGGTTGACAAACGCCCCCGCTGTCTTCCAGCACTTTATTAATGACATCTTTAGGCACCTAGTAGGCAAGTTTGTTGTTATAATAATAATAATAATAATAATTTTATTTATATAGCGCCAACATATTCCGCAGCGCTTTACAAATTATAGAGGGGACTTGTACAGAGAATAGACATTACAGCATAACAGAAATCACAGTTCAAAATAGTTACCAAGAGGAGTGAGGGCCCTGCTCGCAAGCTTACAAACTATGAGGAAAAGGGGAGACACGAGAGGTGGATGGTAACAATTGCTTTAGTTATTCGGACCAGCCATAGTGTAAGGCTCTGGTGTTCATGTAAAGCTGCATGAACCAGTTCACTGCCTAAGTATGTAGCAGTACAGACACAGAGGCTATTAACTGCATGAAGTGTATGAGAACATGATGCGAGGAACCGGATTATGTTTTTTTTTTTTTTTTTAATTTATTTATTTTTTTTATTAGGCCACACAGGGATAGTTAGGTTAATGCGTTGAGGCGGTAGGCCAGTCTGAACAAATGCGTTTTTAGGGCACGCTTAAAACTGTGGGGATTGGGGATTAATCATATTAACCTAGGTAGTGCATTCCAAAGAGTCGGCGCAGCACGTGTAAAGTCTTGGAGACGGGAGCGGGAGGTTCTGATTATTGAGGATGCTAACCTAAGGTCATTTGCGGAGCGGAGGGCACGGGTAGGTTGGTAGACTGAGACCAGAGAGGAAATGTAGGGTGGTGCTGAGCCATGGAGTGCTTTGTGGATGAAGGTAGTAGTTTTGTACTGGATTCTGGAGTGGGTGGGTAGCCAGTGTAATGACTGGCACAAGGTAGAGGCAGGCATCGGTGTAACGGTTGGTGAGGAATATGATCCTGGCTGCAGCATTCAGTACAGATTGGAGAGGGGAGAGTTTGGTAAGAGGGAGGCCAATTAGTAGAGAGTTACAATAGTCCAGACGAGAATGAATAAGTGAAACAGTAAGAGTTTTTGCAGAGTCGAAAGTAAGAAAAGGGCGAATTCTAGAAATGTTTTTGAGATGCAGATAAGAAGAGCGAGCCAGTGATCGGATGTGGGGGGTGTATGAAAGCTCAGAATCAAGTACGACCCCAAGGCAGCGGGCATGTTGCTTTGGAGTAATGGTGGAACCGCACACGGAGATGGCAATGTCAGGCAAAGATAGGCTAATAGAGGGAGAAAACAAGAGGAGTTCAGTTTTTGACAGGTTCAGTTTCAGATAGAGGGAGGAGATGATGTTAGAAACATCGGTAAGACAATCGCTGGTGTTTTCTAAAAAGGTTGGCGTGATAACAGGAAAAGTGTATAATTGGGTGTCGTCAGCATAGAGATGGTACTGGAAACCAAATCTACTGATTGTTTGTCCAATAGGGGCAGTATACAAAGAGAAGAGGAGGGGGCCTAGGACTGATCCTTGAGGAACCCCAACAGTAAGGGGAAAGTGAGAGGAGGAGGAACCAGCAAAAGATACAGTGAAGGAGCGGTCAGAGAGATAGGAGGAGAACCAGGAGAGAACGGTGTCCTTGAGGCCGATGGAGCGGAGCATAGTGAGGAGGAGCTGATGATCCACAGTGTCGAATGCTGCGGAGAGATCCAAGAGAATTAGCATGGAGTAGTGACCATTAGATTTAGCTGTTAGTAGGTCATTAGAGACTTTAGTGAGGGCAGTTTCAGTAGAGTGTAAAGAGCGGAAACCAGATAGAAGAGGGTCGAGAAGAGAGTTATCTGCCTGGATGACATTCTTGTTTATTTACCTGAACTTGAGTCACATCAGCGACATGTCAGACAAGTCCTATACATATTATGTGACAATAAATTGTATGTCAAACCCGAGAAGTGCATGTTCTCGGTTGAGGAGATCCCTTTCCTTGGATATGTATTATCTGCCACCGGTTTTCGCATGGATCCAGCAAAAGTCCGGGCGGTATTGGAGTCGGATCGTCCTGAGGATTTGAAGGCCTTACAAAGGTTTTTGGGTTTGCCAATTACTACCGTAAATTCATAAAAAAACTTTTCGGTAGTAGCCAAACCACTCACTGATATGACTAAAAAGGGTACGGACTTCTCCAAGTGGTCCAGTCCTGCCAGGAAGGCATTTGACACATTGAAAAGGTGTTTTGCTTCTGCACCAATTCTTATTCAGCCTGATGTCACTCAGCCTTTCATTGTGGAGGTGAATGCATCCGAGGTGGGAGTGAGGGCTGTATTGTCGCAGGGTGCGTCTCCTGGTAAATGGCAACCATGCGCATACTTTTCTAAAAAACTTTCGTCAGCTGAGAGAAACTATGATATTGGTAATAGGGAACTCTTAGCTATCAAATGGGCATTTGAGGACTGGCATCATTTTTTGGAGTGAGCGGTTCACCCAGTGATGGTGATCACCGACCATAAGAATCTGGTTTACTTGGAGTCGGCAAAACGTCTTACACCTCGTCAGGCGAGATGGGCATTATTCTTTACCAGGTTTAACTTCTTTGTTACTTTTCAGCCAGGGAGCAAAAAATGTTACGGCAGGTGCTTTGTCCCGTTGCTTTCCTGGGGGAGGCGATAAGTGCAAACCGATACCTATTTTACAAAAAGGGGTAGTGATGACATCTATATACTCCAATCTTGAAAGAGAGGTTGCTGACGCTCAGGGGGATGCCCCTGCTACCTGTCCACTTGGTAAACTGTTTGTACTGGTCAATCTCCATCTTTGAATCCTCAGTGAACATCATATGTGCTGGCTGGACATCTGGGGAATAAGGCCACCGCAGATCTACTTACTTGGCGTTTTTGGTGGCCAGGTGCTGATAAGGATGTTGAGTATGTGGCCTCCTGCAATGTCTGTGCGCATTCTAAGACCTCACATACTCTCCTACAATTGGAGATTCCCAGCAGACCTTGGACTCATTTGTCGATCGATTTTATTACAGATCTACCTGTAGGGAACACTGTAATCCTGGTGGTGGACAGGCTCCGTAAAATGTCTCTTTTTATTGCTTTGCCTAACGCCAAACCAAAACTCTGGAGCAAATCTTCGTCAGGGAAATAATAAGACTGCATGGATTCCTACGGATATTGTTTCGGATCGGGGGCGCAGTTTATCTCCAAATTCTGGAGGGCATTTTGCTCCCGTCTGGAGATCCATTTGTCTTTTTCTTCGGCTTTTCACCCACAGCCTATCGGGCAGACTGAACGGGTTAATTAGAATTTAGAGACATATCTTAGATGTTTTGTGTCTGAGAATCAGGAGGACTGGGTGACCTACTTACCATTGGCTGAATTTGCAGTTAATAATCGCTGTCAGGAATCAACTGGTAAGTCCCCTTTTTTCGGGGCATATGGGTTCCATCCGCAGTTTAGTTCGTTCAATGGTGATCGCCTTTCTGGTTTACCAGAGGAGGAACGGTTCTCTTCTTCTATTCTACAATATGGCAGAAGGTGATTAATAATTTGCAAAAGATGGGTTCCAAATATAAGAGTGTGGCTGATTGGAGACGTTTGGTGGGTCCGGACCTGTGTATTGGTGACTTGGTGTGGCTGTCTTCCAGGAACATTAAGCTAAAGGTTCCATCTTGGAAATTTGGTCCTTATAAGATCTTAGCTGTCGTCAATCCGGTAGCATTCCGCCTTGCTCTGCCACCTACTTTTAAAATCCATAAAGTTTTTCACCGTTCACTTCTAAAGAAGTACGTGGCATCTGCAGGACCTTCAACTCTGCCATCTTCTCCTGTCGTTGTCGATGGTAACCTGGAGTTCCAGATAGCAAAGTTCTTAGACTCTCGTCTTGTTCATAGGTCACTTCAATACATGGTACATTGGAAGGGGTACGGTCCTGAGGAGAGGATGTGGGTTCCAGCTTCCGACGTACATGCGACCAGACTGGTTCGGGCCTTTCATGTGGCCCACCCAGATAAACCAGGCCCTGAGGTTTCGGAGGTCCCTCATAGAAGGGGGGAACTGTCATGGAGTTACCGCAATAGAGCAGTACCAGAAGACCGCAGCGTCTGATGGCTCCTGCTCCACCGCTATGAAGCACTTCTCCAGTATATTAAATGTGTTTGTTTTCTTTCAGCAGGACAGGGGTTAATCGGCCATATGGTAATTCCTGCATTCAGCTGTGCTCAGTTAGCCACTCCTCTCTCCTATAAAAGCTAGGCCTTCTGGCTAGTTCGTTGTCTGAGATAGTATTTGCTAGATAGACCCGAAGAGTGAAGAGCTGGTGTCTGGAGAGCTGGAGGAGTTTATTGTGCGATTGTTGCTTGGTTTGTACGCTTGGAAATTCCTCATCCTTACCTGCTTTATTTTCTTCCCCCCATCCTTCACACCCTGGTGAATACCTCTGCTATTTGTGAGAGTATATTTGTGTGAGTGGAATTTTTCTTTTACCCTTGTCTTTGTTTCCCTGTCTGTCGGGTTGGTGTACTGTGGTACACGGTAGTGCCTCTCTTCCCCGGGTGGGGGAATGGGACAGACGCAGGGCTGCAGTTAGGAGACAGGGCAAGGGCGGAGGCCCCAGCATCCTCGCCATCTGAGGTATCCCTGGGAACAGGGTGAGTTAGGGCACCCCCTAGAGCTAGGGCCAGGAAAGGTGCCCCTGGTCCCAGTTTACTCGCCAGTCCAATCGTGACACTAATAGTATATTAATGGTGGAGTACATATCTGTAGTCAGGGGTGCAGTGCGAGGGAGACGCATGTACTGTACAGTTGAAGCCAGAAGTCTACATACACTACATAAAAAACACATATGCAGCCTTTTCTCAATATCTGACATGAAATTAGAATAAACCTTTCCCGTTTTAGGTCAATTAGGATTCCTGCCACTCTGCCAGGAAGAAGCCATTACTACAAAAGAAACATAAAAAGCCAGATTCATGTTTGCAAATGTACACAGGAACAAAGACCTTAATTTTTTGAGACATATTCTGTGATCTGATGAAACTAGAAATTTAACTTTTTGGGCATAATGACCATCATTACGTTTGGAGGAAAAAGGGAGAACCTTGGAAGCCTAAGAACACCATCCTAACTGTGAAACACGGGGGTGGCAGCATCTTGTTGTGGGGTTGTTTTGCTGCAGGAGGGAATAGTGCACTTCACAAAATAGATGGTATTATGGGAAAAGAAGACTATGTGGCAATACTGAAGCAACATCTCAAGACATCAGCCAGAAAGTTAAAACTTGGGCGGAAGTTGGTCTTCCTACTAGCACCCCGTTTTGAAAGTATCACAGCTTGTAAATACTCTGTAGCCAGCCAGGAGACTTTCAAATCTGGTATGAGGGATTTTCATCTTTTCTTCCTTGGAAAATTCTTCCAGTTCTGTGAGATTTATGGATCATCTTGCAAGGTCTAGCCTCAGATTTTTCAATGATGTTCAGATAAAGGGACTGTGAGGGTCATGATAAACCCTTCAGCTTGCGCCTTTTGAGGTAGCCTATTATGGATTTTGATGTGTGTTTAGGATCATTATCCATTTGTAGAAGCCATCCTCTTTTGAACTTTAGCTTTTTTAAAGATGGTGTTATGTTTGCATTAAGAATTTGTTGAAATTTCATTGAATACATTCTTCCCATTACACGTGAAACGTTCCCCATGCCATTGTTGTCCAATTTGTCCTGAGTGAAAAAAACTGTTTGGGCACACGTCCGGGCTCGAAAGGGAAGTAGTGACGTTCTGGAATGCAGACTTTTGTGGAATGGTCTGCTGGCATCATGCTCCGTTTGCAGAGCCCCTGATGTGCCTAAACAAACAAACAAAAAAACCACAAGTGACATCATTTTGGAAACTAGACCCCCAAGGAACTTATCTGGATGTGCCCCCTTTGGAACTAATCTGTTTCCTGTAAAGTAAATTACTAGTGCATGGTGGTGTGGTATAATTTGAAGCAATCCTTCATTCACAGGCCAGGTTTCTCGGGGCAGGTGTCGCATTGATAAGTGGTGTCCTTGCATATTCCCCTTTTGTAACACACTCGGCACCTTTTTCCGGCTTACCTTTTCTTCCAGTTGGCGGGACCACCCCCGGAAAATGCTGACCTGGTACAATACAAACACCTTCAGTTCCGGAAGTACTGGGGCCCGCTCCTTCCGGGGTGCCAAATATCATGGCCTTAACCACTACCTCCTGGAAAAGAAGGTACGACGTATCGGTGTGGCATGCATATCGTGACAGCAGGAAAGCGTTGAGCATTGCTATTTTTACAATGTGCATGGCCAGCTTTTTGTACCACACCCTGGCCTTTCTCAAAGCACTGTACGGTTGGAGGAGTTGATCGGAGAGATCAACGCCCCCATGTTTTTGCTGTACCCCGGTACACAGGTCGGTTTGCTGACCTCTGTAGAGGTACCCCATACAGTGCTGTGGGCGCTGTCATCACCGTGTATAGTGGTCAAGAGAAGGACAACCCTCTTGTCGTTGTACTTGACCACCAGCAGGTGGTCACTACATTGGGCTTTGCTCTCACCTTTTCTGAGCATCTGCCCAAGTAGCGTCTTCGGGAGGCCTCTCTGATTTTTGCGGACAGTACCGCAGGCTGCGGTACCTTGCGCAGAGAGGGATTTGTAGAGTGGGATGCTGGTGTGAAAGTTATGAGTGTAGAGGTGATAACCTTTATCCAGCAGTGGGTGCACCAAATCCCACACAATTATCCCACTCACTCCCAGAACAGGAGGACACTCATGGGGTTCAATCCTGGTGCCCTTCCCTTCATATACTCTAAAGCTGTAGGTGTACCCTGATGTACTCTCACACAGCTTATGGAGTTTGATTCTGTACCTGGCCCTCTTGCTGGGCAGGTACTCACGGAATCCGAGCCGTCCCTTAAAATGAATTAAGGAGTCATCCACGAAGATGTCCCTTTGAGACACGTACACTTCAGCAAACTTTTTGTTGAAGTGTTCGATGACCAGCTGAACTTTGAACAGATGGTCAAAGTTGGGGTCATCTCGTGCGGGACACTGTGCATTATCGGAATAATGCACGAATTTATGGATGGCCTCAAAACGCGTCCGGGCCATGACCATTCGTAACACTGGAATGTTATATAAAATATCAACACTCCAATATTGCCAAAGTTCTGGCTTCTTCAGGATCCCCATGTGGAGGACCAGGCCCCAAAACTGCATCATTTCAACTGCGTCTACAGGAGACCAGTTAGAATATGATGAACCGGGGTTTTGTTCCAAAAATTGACGAGCATACAAATTAGTCCTGGAACGCCTAGGCCGTGGGGTACTCGGTACCGGGTCCGGTATTTAAAGGGGATGTCACGGTGGCTGCGTCCCAGTCCGTGGCCCTGGGCGCCCAATCAAAGGAAAAGTCTTTTAGGTTTTTTTTTTGTGTAAATCAGGTTTATTAAATGAAATCGCATATAATGATACATTTCAAGTTAGAATAATAACAAACAGATACAACTTAAAGTAACATTTGGCATTTCTTAGTCAGGAGAGAATACAATAAAATTTTCCATATAAGCCTATGTAGTGGCTCCTTTGTCTCCTTTAGTATAAAGAAACTATTCTGATAACTTTTCAAAGAGAATCAGAGATCAGTAAGTAGGTTCTAGAGCATGAACTCAAGAACGCTCTACCCGTTAACCATGAAATAAACTATTACTATTGGCGATAGGATTCACGTTAATTAAGATTCCAATTCTCCGAGACCCGCACTATTAACTAGATTTAAATGTAATGCTGGAGTAGGGTATCCAAATTGTTTCCTTATTCATAACCATAATGTAATTTTAACCAATTTTGTAGTTAGTAGAAGAGAAATAGAAAGTGAAGTTGAACAGAAAGAGAAGAAGAAATAGGATGGGGAGGGAGAGTATGGTTTCCGTTATCTCGTCCAACTCAGCCGTTAGTTAGTATTAATGCACATTTGTTCCACCGCCTAAAAGATATATGCATGAAGGTATCAATAATATATTCCAAAAATTAGCTAAGCCAAGTATTTAGCTCTATGGTCTCTCTAAACACTATCCAAGGAGTCCATATGTTTAGTACTTTATCCAAAGTTCCCGTGTCCTGACCAACCAATTGTTCCATTCTAAAGAGATGGTTTAGTTCTGCTACAAGTTCAGATCTTGAAGGGGAATTTGATTGCTTCCAGTAACGGGGTATTAGATTGCGTGCAGCTGTCAAAAAGTGTCTAAGAAGGCCTCTCTTAAATTTGGCTATGGCGAGATCACAAATAGACAGCAGAGCCACCTGCATTGTAGGTCGAACCTTATGAAGAGATAATTTGTTGTGGAGATCAAAAACATCCTCCCAAAAACCTCTAATGGGTGGACAAGACCACCAAATACAGTGGTGTTCAAAAGTCCTGCATAGGCATAGGATAAATTGATTTTTCAAGTTTTAAAAGTTTTCTGTTGAATATCTTCGATGCTAATATGACATATTATATATGGTTTTGTTCAGAATACAATTTTACATTCTCTCCCTGTAATATTTTTAGCTTTTGAAGCAGTTTTGCCTGAAATTATTACAACAATATGGGAATTGAAAGCACAACTAAATATTGTACAGCTTCAGATCCAAAATTAGCCAATCACAGATGAGGTTCTTGTGACCAATCATAACCTGGATATGGCAGCCAATCACATTGCATTACATTGCATCACATCTGCTGCTTTGTTTGTTTGTTTTATCTGTTGGTCTATCTAGTGAATCATAATGTAGAGTTTTATGATGGGAGCCTTCAGATTTTTGTCAGCAGAGGATCGTGTGCGAGTTGTGGTGCTACATGAAGAGGGTTATACTGGCCCCCAGATCGCAAGGAAGGTCGGCTGTAATCAGAGTACAGTCGTAAGAATTTTGCAGAAACATAAGCAGCTTGGAATTACCCAGGACAGGCCCAGATTTGGTCGGCCCAGAAAGTTAACTAAAAGGGAGGATAGAGTACTGATAAAAACATCCCTTGCCAATCGAAAGCTCACCTCTCCTCAGCTTCTGCGAGAATGGCAAGAAAAGTGCAATATTGAGGTAGCAACATCAACTGTTAGGAAGAGATGTTTGGAAGCAGGATTGAGAGGGTGCAAGGCCCGAAAGAAGCCATTGATGACAGCCATACAAAGACAAAGGCAAAAACTGTGGGCATTGAAATATTTAAAATGGAGGAAGGAGGAGTGGGAAAAAGTGCTATTTAGTGATGAAAGCACTTTTTGCATTTTAGGAAATGATGGCAAGTCTTATGTGAGAAGGTTCCCACATGAAGAGTACAAGCCAGAGTGTTTGAGCTGTGTGAGTGAGGTGATTGAGGCTCTGATACAGGCCTGGAACCACATCATCACTCGTGAACATCTGCAGAAGCTTGTTCACTCAAAGCCACAGAGATGCAAGCTGGTGCTCAAGAGCAAAGGCTGGCCAATAAAGTATTAGAAGCTAAAGATGCACTCAAAAGGCCCTTTTCAGGACTCTGAAATAAAAAATAATAAATCTTAAAAAGTAAAATTTAAGTCTGTGTGAACGTGCATTGGAAGTTAATGAACTTAGAAACCTGTTCACCATTCTACACACTGTACTGGTGTAGGTATGGTTATGCTGTAAAAAAAATTATCAAAAATGCGCATACCATAACAATTTATACACTTGGGACATTCAAAAATGAGTATGGCATACAATGAAGGATTACAAAAACATATATGTTCCATATGTTCCACCAGTTTCACTGCAGAGATGCAGAAGTATGAAACATATAGTTTTCTTCATGCCTATGCAGGACTTTTGAACACCACTGTATATGTATACGATCCCTTCTCCTTCCAACATCTCCAACACGTATCTGGGGTAGTGGGGAACATAATATGAATGCTGTCTGGGCATCTGTACCAACGAGTCAACAGTCTATAACTTCTCTCTTGGTAATCTGCACATAATGAGGATCTGAATGTGTGGAGGAGACTCTTATTCCTGTCTTCTAGCGTTAATGGTTTATTCAGGTCATTTTCCCATTTCAAAAAGAAAACTGGAGGATCAAATGTAGACATCTGATGCCCCTGAAACATTTTATATAAAAGTGATACTGTGTGTGATGGAGGGTCCCCATCCAAGGAAACCGACTCGAAAGAAGTAAGTGGTCTAAATAGATCAACCTGTCTGGATATTTTGAGAACATAGCCTCTAATTTGTTCATAAAAAAGCCATACCCCATGGGGAGTTTCTGCCCCTCCAAAGAGGGATTGTAAGGGTTTTATAGAAGATTGAGTAATGTAATCATAGACTATCGGGTGGCTATCTTTGTGTTTTTGTAGAAATGTAATGTAACTTTATCTAGGCCCGCAGGGAAGTCTGGGTTGTCAAAAATCGGGGTCAAGGGGCCTGGTGTGGATGAAATATTGAGCTTTAGATTATTGCGTTTAACAAAAAGGATCAGATTTCTCGTGAGAAAGGGGAGGCTCCCTCCCTGAACTTTAGTACTTCCATCCTGCCAAATGCTTGCTTTAGGATTGTTCGTTGAGATCTTTGACTCTAAGTCCACCCATTTTTTTTATGTTTATGATGATATAGATCTAAAAGGCAGGTTCCGAGGGAGGCGTAATTGTAAAGCAGAAAATTAGGGAGGCTCAATCCTCCCCCTTGTTTAGGTCTGCTTAATAGTTGGTACGACAAGCGAGGACGCCTGCCTGATCATATATATCTTGTGATTGCTGTCTTGAGTCTGGAGAAAAAGGAGGCGGGCAGGACCATAGGGATGGTCTGAAAAAAATAAAGAAGACGTGGTAATAAATCCATTTTTATCGTATTGATCCTCCCAAGCCAGGATAAATGCAATCTATTCCATTTCTCCAAATCAAGTTCTGCTCTACGGAGGGCCATTTTATGGTTAGTTTCATATAGTTGTGACGTCTTGGCAGTTAGATCTATACCCAAATATCTGAGGGAATCAGAACGCCATTTAAACGGGAAGGAGTGTAACTGAGAAACTAGTGCGGGTGGTAAAGAAATATTTAGTATTTCAGATTTATACCAATTTATTTTAAAATTGCTCAGTTGACCAAAGCAATGCAGTTCCCATAAAATATTGGGTATAGTGGTTATAGGGGAGGTAATAAACATGAGCACATCATCAGCAAAAAGTGCCAACTTGTGTTCTTCTGAGAAGATCTTCACCCCTTTTATAAGAAATATTATTACGAATTGCATTGGCCAAATGTTCCATAGTTAGTACATACAACAAGGGTGACAAAGGGCACCCCTGCCTTGTGCCATTTCGTATGTGCAGGGAATCTGATAAGGAGCCATTAATTTTGATCTGTGCAGAGGGGGACTCATAAAGAGCCATGATACTCCTCAGCATTTTCTTTTTTAATCCAATACCCTCTAATGTTTGGTACATAAAATCCCAACCCACCCTATCGAATGCCTTTTCGGCATCGATTGAAAATATACACATGGGATCTCCTGTCCTGTTTGCTTTGTCTATCAAGGAAATAGATCTTATAGTGTTGTCCCTTGCCTCTCTTCCTGGGACGAATCCTACCTGATCTTGATTAATCAGATGAGGCAAGAGACAACTTAATCTTTTAGCAATCATTTTGGCATAAATTTTAACGTCTATATTGATAAGTGAAATAGGATGATAACTGCTACACAGCGAGGGATCCTTTTCGGGTTTCGGGATGACTGTTACATGAGCAGCTAAAGCCTGTGAGGGAAAGGACCCCCCCAGAAGCAACAAAATTACACGCGGCTAGGAATGGAGGGCCCAGCAGATCCGAAAACTGTTTGTAAAATCCCACTGAATAACCGTCAGGGCCAGGACTTTTGCCAACTTCAGATCCCCAATTACTGAGGTGACCTCCTCCAATGAAAAGTCTTCCTCAAGGTTCGCTAGGCACTCCTCCGAAACCGCGGGCAACCTGTTTGATTGTATATAAGATTTGATTTTATCATGAAACAAGTGTGCCGGAAGATCTTTAAAGTGACACTTTATATTATACAGGGAGTTATAATAATCATAAAAACTGGATAATATATCCCGTGTCCTGTGTGCTACCTTACCCTTAGCGCTTTTTATGAACGGGATAAATGTTTGTGGGCCTCGTGGATGTAGAGCTCTTGCCAAAAATTTGCCACTTTTGTTACCTAAGTGATAGGAACGGCTTTTGGTTCTCTCTCTGAAACAGCGGGATTTCTGATCTAGTATTGTAAGTAATTTTTGTCTGGCCGTGGATAAATTTGACAGGGTAAGCAGGGAGAGGTCTTGTTTATGCTGTGTCTCGAGTTTAGAGATCTGGGAGGAGAGATCAGCTATTTCTGCTATGCGGATCTTCTTGAGACGGGTGCCCTGCGAGATAAGAATGCCCCTCAGGACACTCTTCAGAGCCTCCCATTTTATTGAAGGAGATGTGGGGTCCGCAGCATGGTCCACCACAAAGCCCTCGATAGATCGTTTTACCTCTGAGGCGCATATCGGATCCCGCAGTAAGTTCTCATTTAGTCACCAAGAAAATTTAGATTTTGCTGAGGGGTCCAACTGCATCGAAAAATAGATGGGTGCATGATCGGACCACAACACCGACCCCACCTCCGACCCCACCCCCAAATCCAGCAAGGAATGGGATACAAAAAAATAGTCAATTCTACTATAAATGGAGTGTACCTGTGAGTAGAAGCTATAGTCTCTCGCATCTGGATGGAGAGCCCTCCACACATCAACCAGTCGCAGATCACTCATCTGCTTTCTCACTTTTTTAATGGCAGACGAGGAATAAGAGGACTTACCCATTGACACGTGAATTAGGGGATTCATTGGAAGGTTAAAGTCACCTCCAAGGATAATTGGCAAGTCGCTTGCAAATTTCTCCAGGAGCTTTTTGCACGAATAACCACATTTCTGCTGATCCTGGTTAGGGAAATAAACATTCGCCAAGATGAGTTCACGAGATCTCCAAGCCAACTTCAAGAAAATAAATTCCCCTCTGTATTAATCATCGAGTCAAGGACTTCTGGAAGAAAGGACTTATGAAAACCTATAGATACTCCCTTAGACTTGGAATGAGAGTTTGTACTATGATACCATTTCGGGTAGTAAAAGGATGAACAGTCAGGGGTCACACCAGTCTTAAAGTGAGTCTCCTGAAGTAACAAAATTGAGACACGTTGCTTATGGTTGGAGTACAGGATCTGCTTTCTTTTTTCTGGTATGTTTAACCCTTTAGCATTAAATGAACAAAATTTAACTCCATCCATAGTCAAAGTGCTGTTTGAGGAAATGGTTATATGAGAACGGAAACCGGATCCCTTGAATACTCATGTGTAATTCCAGGGTGGGGAATAGGTTAGGGGATTGAGAATGGAACAACAAAGAAGAAGAGGAAGAAAAGGAAGCAAACAGATTGAAAAGAAGGAAGGAAAATTCAGTGTATGGTGAATGTACACCTAAAGGAAGAAGTCTTGACGTGTTGGTGCGTCGAGAGTCCACCAGGCACATCAATTTGAGTGAGGAAAAGCCGAGGGTGAGATCCAACCTCCACCCACCGCCCCCACGACCCAGGCAAAACAATAACTAGTAGAAAACAATAATTTAGGTCTATCAAAATTAACCAACATCTAACCCCTCTTGAGTTAAATTTAAACTCTAACTACACAATGCAAACTGTTGAAGGGAAAATTAGACCTTCTATTCCTTAACAAATAGTAAATTGAAGTGTCCACTTAGTTGAGATCTGACCGCATTACTGAGCGCGGGCAAACCGAACGCATACCGGACCAGGAGTCTGGACGACTTGTCGAAACATGTGTGCGCCGGACAGCAAACTTTGAAAACAGAAGGGAGAGTATGAGAGTCCCCTTAGGTTTGGCAGGAAGCAGAACCGTTTTTCTTATGTTGTTTGGCATGTGGAGCTTTCAGCCATCTCGGTGGAATGTCTGGGAGCTGGGGGGATCTCGGCCAATCAGGGAGATCAGTCAATGGTAATTCAAAAGTTCCCAGAAAAGTGGACAGTTCACCCAAGTTACGAAAAATTGCTGATTTCCCTCCCTTGAAAGCTATCAGCTGGAATGGAAATCCCCATTTATAAAGAATGTCTTTTTCTTTAAGGAGAGATAAGAGTGGTCGCAGGGCTCTTCTTAGGGCACTGTCACACTCTGCAACTTTCCAACGATCACGACCAGCGATACGACCTGGCCATGATCGTTGGAAAGTCGTTGTGTGGTCGCTGGGGAGCTGTCACACAGACCGCTCTCCAGCGACCAACGATGCCGAAGGCCCCGGGTAACCAGGGTAAACATCGGGTTACTAAGCGCAGGGCCGCGCTTAGTAACCCGATGTTTACCCTGGTTACCATCGTAAAAGTAAAAAAAAACAAACAGTACATACTCACCTGATGTCCGTCAGGTCCCTGGCTGTCTGCTTCCTGCTCTGACTGAGTGCCGCCGTAAAGTGAAAGCAGATCACAGCGGTGACGTCACCGCTGTGCTCTGCTCTTACATTCTGGCCGGCAGTCAGTCAGAGCGGGAAGCAAACAGCCAGGGACCTGAGGGACATCAGAAGGTGAGTATGTTTTTTTTTTTTTACTTTTACGATGGTAACCAGGGTAAACATCGGGTTACTAAGCGCGGCCCTGCGCTTAGTAACCCGATGTTTACCCTGGTTACAAGCGAACGCATCGCTGGATCGGTGTCACACACACCGATCCAACGATGACAGCGGGAGATCCAGCGACGAAAGAAAGTTCCAAACGATCTGCTACGACGTACGATTCTCAGCAGGGTCCCTGATCGCTGCTGCGTGTCAGACACAGCGATATCGTATGGATATCGCTGGAACGTCACGGATCGTACCGTCGTAGCGACAAAAGTGCCACTGTGTGACAGTACCCTTAGCTGTAGAGTCCGTCTAGACAAATCTGAGAGTATTAAGATCTGAGCTCCACAAAAGGTGATGGTGCCTTTCTGTCTATTAGCTAACATAATGGTTTCTTTGACTTTATAATAATGTATTCTGCAGATGACCTCTCTAGGTCTTGAATCTGATTGCGGTTTAGGTCCAAGGGATCTGTGAATCCGGTCAATTTCTATGGAGCCTGCTTCCTTATCATTTAAGATCTCAAGGAACAGTTTTTGTACTGTAATATCTAGCTCAGATGGGCTTACGGACTCAGGAAGACCACGTATTCTAATGTTGTTACGTCTGTTACGGTTCTCTAAGTCCTACAATCCCGTTGCCATGTCCTCCAGTCTCATAGTATGGTTTGTTATAACCTCTCTGTGGGTTTGTAGTTCTTGCAAGATAAGTTCCTGAGATTTCTCAACATCTTCCACTCTAGAGGTGAATTCTGACTTTAGAACCTGAAGTTCCTTCTTGTAAGAGTTTTCAATTCTGCAAGCAAATGTCTCCAAATCATTTTTAGTGGGAAGAGTTCTGATAAATTTACTAAGATCGTGGATAGTCAAGCCGTCTAGGAATTCAGAATTATCATCCCCCTCATATATTGCTCTATCAGACGAGCTATGGGAAGCTAAAGAGTCTTGTGAAGAGGAATATTCCCCAGGATTCTTGGAAGAAGACTGGGATCTAGTATTTCTTTGTTGTTTTTTTGTGGTTAGAAAGCGATCCATGTCTTCTGAGTGAGCTTTAGGATCTAGAAACTGTCCAACACGCTTTTTGGGTTTGCCCATAAATATAAGTGGGTTTTAATAAATTATATATGGCCACGGGGGCGGCACGTGGGGCAGGGACAGCTACATCACGCAGCTTAATCCCCCTTCGGCAAACGCCTCTCCCCTAGTTAGACTTCCACCCCATGTGTAGAGATGGCCTGTAGTCCTGCAAATGCCGAGCAGATTCTGTGCTGCAATATCATCTCAGGAGGTGAGATATTGCCTATGACTCTTCCGCTCGGCAAGATGGCGGCGTTTGGCACCAAAAGAGGGACCTGAGAGAAGGAGAGCACGTCAGGAGTCTCTGCAGCCCCGCCGAAGACGGACCCAGCTTTTCTGCTTCTGACAGGTAAGACAGGCGGTTAAAGGGTGAGGAGCCGCTGGAGGGGAGCGGGGCAGCACTGCAGGTGATCGGAGCTGCAGGCCGCCTGTCTCACAGCACACCAGGATCAAGATGGCCGCTGCAACAACCACAGGTGACTTCCCTTCCGCTCCACCGTCACTCCCTCACTCACCGAGTCCTTCCTGTGGTGTGCCGTAGTCTCCGACACTCTCTCGTGCGCCGGCAGTCCTGTCGTCGCTCTGTCCTCACAATCAGGACAGTGATCCTCCCCCAGTCTCCAGTCGGTGAGCGGTAATGGCGTCCTTCTCCAAGAGCGCCCCAGCAAAAGCCGATACCGGGCCCCATCAGATGTGGCTTCCCAGTGATGGGAAGTGATGGGGTTAGTATAATCCGGGGTCTGTAGGAGATTATGGATAATTGTGGGGGTTAAATCCAAGGAAGTCTGAGGAGCTCTCCTCAGACACGTCTGCTCAGCTCCGAGTCCAGGCCACGCCCCCCTTTTAGGGGTTTTATGAATAAAGTCCGTGACTGCAGGATGTGTGTACGGAGTTGGCTCAAAGGGGGCTGAGGGAAAAAAAAGCGAGCACAAGTGTTGATCGGTGAACTGCATCACCAATCAATGCTCGGCAGCTGCTAAACGTGCACACGGAGGTGGCGCAAAGAGGGATGGAGGGGGTAAAAGAGGGGGAAGGGGGGATGAAGACAGATCAGGTAGGGATCAGGGATACCACTTACTGTTGTAGTCTTTCTTCTGTCTTCTTTCTTCTTCTGTCTTCAGCAGGGATTGTGGTGTTACAGGCTGCTGTGGCACCACAATACCCAGCACAGGAGTCAGACAGGTCACAGGCAGGTGACAGAGAGGTCACAGAGCGGTTATACCGCTGCTGTGACCTGTCATTGGTGGGATCGAATGATCACATCGATCCCACCAATCACTGCTGGCCCTGGTGACCATGGCAACTGCCTAGGATTGCTCCAATTCTAGGCAGGTCACAGCCAGGTCACCAGCTGGGCACACAGCGGTCACAACTTGACTGCCGCTGTGCCCTGTGATTGGCGCGATCGTCGATTACATCGATGGCGCCAAACAGCTCCTGCAGGCCCTGCTGGGCCGGTCCTAGGCTCTGGCCTAGGATCGGTGCAATTACAGCAAAAAACCAGGCCGGTACTGGCAGGGCTCAACGTGGTAATACCACTGCTGTGCCTTGCGATTGGTGCGATCGCGCCAATCCGGGGGGTCTTTGCCGGTGCCTGGGAGTACATCGGTACTCGATCCTAGCCTGGGACCTCATTGGCTGAAACAACGAGAAAGGCTGTGATTGGCTGTTCAGAATTGAACAGCCAATCACAGCGATCGGGAGGGATGGGGGGGCACAGACTCCAGGATGCCGAGGCCATCTTCCCTGAGGTAAGATGGTGTCAGAATTTTAATGCGATCACCGCGACTTATGTCGCATTAAATGCCATGACGTACTATCCTGTCCCTGGGAATTGAGTCCCAGGTCACCTCGACGGGATAGTACGTCAGATGGCAGAAAGGGGTTAAATGGAAGAAGTTTGAGACCACCAGAAGTCTTCCTAGACCTGGCCGCCCAGCCAAACTGATCAATCATGGGAGAAGAGTCTTGGTGAGAGAGGTAAAGAAAAACCCCAAGATCACAGTGGTTGAGTTCCAGAGATGCAGTAAGGAGATAGTTTACTTTGTACTTTATCACTGCAGCCCTCCACCAGTCGGGCCTTTATGGCAGAGTTGCCTGACAGAAGCCTCTCCTCAGTGCAATACATATGAAAGCCCGTATAGAGTTTGCTAAAAAATACAAGAAGGACTCCCAGACTATGAGAAATAAGATTCTCTGATCTGATGAGACGAAGATAGACCTTTTTGATGGTAATTCTAAGCGGTATGTGTGGAGAAAACCAAGCACTGCTTGTCACCTGCCCAATACAATCCCAACAGTGAAACATGGTGGTGGCAGCATTATGCTACTGTATGTGGTGTTTTTCAGCTGCAGGGACAGGACGACTGGTTGTCATTGAAGGAAACATGAATGCTGCCAAGCACAGAGATATCCTAGATGAAAACCTCTTCCAGAGTGATCTGGACCTCAGACTTGTCCGAAGATTACCTTCCAACAAGAAAATGACCCTAAGCACACAGCTAAAATAACAAAGGAGTGGCTTCAGAACAACTCTATGACCATTCTTGACTGGCCCAGCCAGAGCCCTGACCTAAACCCAATTGAGCATCTCTTGAGAGATCTGAAAATGGCTGTCCACCAACGTTCACCATCGAACCTGACGGAACTGGAGAGGCTCTGCAAGGAAGAATGGCAGAGGATCCCCAACTCCAGGTGTGAAAAACTTGCTGCATCTTTCCCAAGAAAACTCATGGCTGTACTAGCTCAAAAGGGTGCTTCTACTGAATACTGAGCAAAGGGTCTACTCTGAATACTTATGACCATGTGATAGTTCAGTTTTTCTTTTTTAATAAATTAGCAAAAATGTCTACAGCCAGCACGGTGGCTTAGTGGCTAGCACTGCAGCCTTGCAGCGCTGGGGTCCTGGGTTCAATTCCCACCAAGGACAACATCTGCAAGGAGTTTGTATGTTCTCCCCGTGTTTGTGTGGGTGTTCTCCGGTTTCTTCCCACATTCCAATGACATACTGATAGAGAATTTAGATTGTGAGTCCCATCGGGGACAGCAATGATAACGAGTGTAAAGCGCTGCGGAATATGTTAGCGCTATATGAAAATAAAGATTATTATTATTCATTTGTTTTTTTTCAGTCAAGATGGGGTGCAGAGTGTACATTAATGAGAAAAAAAATGAACTTTTATTTTACCAAATGGCTGCAATGAAGCAAAGAGTGAAAAATTTAAAGGGGTATGAATACTTTCCGTACCCATTGTATATATAGAATTGTAATTGCTCCTATCTTCTGCACCCCTTCTCACAGTTTTCCCCACACATGCGTTTGCTTCCGATTTCCTCTGTCCTGAATGTGTGTTTTTATTAAATAAATTTAGTATTTTTGGAATACAACTTTGGACTCCAAAACTGATTTACAGTGTAGTCTTACCACACCAGTGGGGGGATTTACCTGTGCCTATTGGGGGTATGCAATTGGGGAAGCCAATGTTTTTATTGTTTATTTGTGTCTATTAATTATGGTCAGGGTATATAGTTTTATTTATATTTTTATTTTTTTGTGGATTTCAGCGCACGGTATATGATTTTTAGGATTAATCTTATCAAAAATCTCTTTGAATCCATTGACATAGCTACTATTAGCCTCCTAATTAGAGATGAGTGAACCTGAACTTAAAAGTTTGGTGTTCGTATCTGACAGTTATGATCGGAAGTATGCTAATTTCTGGAACAGGCCAAAATTTACTGTCAAGCCTTTCAAGAACCCATGTCTTGTTATTCTAGTGTTCCAGTTCTGCACCATCCTTATGTTGATAGGCTGGAGAAATTGGCATTTTCAATAATCAGCAGCGCAAACAAGTCAAAAAATCCTTTCTAGTTTTCTTCCCGATGTAGACAGACCGTTCTTCCTTGAAGTGGATACCTCTGCTATTGGCGTAGGAGCAGTTATCTTGAAAAATTCCATTAGAGCAAGAAATCATCCCTGTGGTGTAACACTTGAGTAGTGGCGAGATGACTGGACTGAAGACCAGAAATAGCAGTATGCCAGACACACTTGGCGCAAGCCATCATGCTTAAGCACACTCTTGTGGGCTGAGAATACTCTTCTCCAGCTCCCAATAAAGGGAGGGGTGACTTATGCCCTTTCCAGGTGCCAATAGCAGGGTGGTTGCTGGTTGGGCACACTGGCCACAGGTGGGTCAAATATACCGATAAACTACACCAGTAAGGTACAGACTAACCTAGCAAACCAAACTTGGAAGGTCAGGGAGCAAATACAGGGATGTAGGAACCAAAGAAACACCCATCAAGAACTACCAACTGAACTGCAGCTGAATATTCACAGATGAGCAAGAGGATTTGATGGGTTTAAATATTCCTCTCATGGATCACCTGAAATTGCTGAGGTGACGCCCAATCTCCACACTCTGCCCAGGGAGACAAAAGAAGGGGCAAGGAGGGTGGAGAGAAAGGAAGCTCCCACCCACATAATTGAATCAGGAGAAATAGCATCCCATGTCTCCTGGCAGCAGCTGACGCTGGGGAAACCATCATCCTGTGACCCTGAATAGCGTCAGCGCTGTGAGCGATGGCATCCTGCCTCCCAAACACACCACGCCCTGAGGCCGATTCCCTGAAACAGAGAACAAGGGCAAGGCGGGCCCCACCCCTCAAAGGCAACACCCCACCTCTTCCCAGCTGCCTGACATGTGGATTCTTCTCCAAGAGCCAAATTATTCCATTAGTGATCGTGAACTTTAGCCATAAAATTGGGCTTTGAGGAATGGTGACATATTCTTGAAGGAGCTAAGCTTCTGGTGACTACTTACATTCACCATAAAAACTTGAAATATCTTAAGTCTGCTCAGAGGCTGAATTCTCGTGATTTGATTTCATCATCGCCTATCGTCCAGCTAAGAAAACTGCAGGGCTGACATCCTATCCAGGTCCTTTTATTCGTCTGATGTTGCTAATGATCCACTCTCACATGTAATTGAAAATAAATGTATCGTTGCTGCCAACACTCCTTCCTTCAAATCACCACCTAAGGGACTTTCTCTTGTTTCAAAAGCATTCTGCTGGAAGGTCTTATCCTGGGCATATTAATCCCTTGTCTCCAGTCACCTAGGAGTTAAATATACCACTGAACTTCTCTCCTGTTTTTGTTTCCCATTTCTGGACCAAATGGAAACAAAATGTCAAGGAGTCCTCAGTGTGTGCAGTTCAAACCCTCTTGTTAAGCACCTCTCGGTCCTCTTCAACCTCTTCCTATTCCACAACAGCCTTTGGCTAAGATCTCTATGGACTTTGTTACCAATCTTTCTGAAGTGCAGGGGTTCACTATGTTTTGTTTTGTGCCCCTACCACATCTTCCATCTGCTCCACAGTTGACTCAAGTGTTTTTTAAAGAATTTTTTCGGTTCCATGGTCTTGCAGCTCATATACTCTCTGACTATGGTGTACAATTTGAGTGATTCTTTAATATAAGGAAACAAACTTGCGGTTTGTAACACTAGTACTAAAAATGAACTAAGGTAGATTTATCTTTATACACAATAGATTTATATCTATATACATTATCGATTTATCTTTATACCTAAAAATAAATTTCTGTTATCTGTTTATGCACAGCCAAAAGACTGGAATTTAGCTAAATTGGGTGCTTTGGAAGGTTTTAGACCAGATTTCAGTTCTCTCTTAGGCCAGGTTCACATTGCGTTAAAGCAGCCCGTTCAACGCATAGCGTTGATGGGCTGCGTTAATGCTATAGCATACACGCCATCGCACTATGCTATACCGCTAGCGCAGATGATTCATCTGTGCTAGCGGTGACGGAGCCTCAGACGCTGCAGCCTGCGTCCGAGGCTCCGTCACTGAATGACGGCACATCGCTAGCGCATGCCAATTATGGCATGCGTTGGAGATGCGCCCGATAATGGGGGGTTAATGGTAGCGTTAATGGACTGCGTTACACCCCGTTATACCGCGGTGTAACGCTGTCCGTCTAACGGACTACATTAACGCAATGTGAACCCAGCCTTATCATTCTCAATGCCCATCTGCCAAAAGCTCTAAGCAGCAAACTCAAGCCAATCCTGACCAGCCAACAGTGAGTTGCTGAAACTCTCCAGTGAACTGATCCATGACTAGAGTCTCAGTAGAACAGTTAAGCAGCAGAGACTCTCTTGCAGTTCCAAGGCCATTTCCAGACAGACCTCTATCGTGCCAGCCATCAGCGAGTTGCTGGAACTCTCCAGGAGACTGAGGAAGTTTCAGCAAGACAGATGACCAGCAGACCAAAGCCTCTAGTCAAGCTAAGAATGCAAGTGCTTCTCACTAAATTAGAATGTCATCAAAAATTTATTTCAGTTGTTCAATACAAAAGTGAAACTCATATTTTATAGAGTCATTAGAAACAGAGTGATCTATTTCAAGCGTTTATTTCTATTAATGTTGGTGATTATGCTTTCAGCCAATGAAACCCAAAAGTCATTATCGCAGTAAATTAGAATACTTTATAACACAAGCTTGAAATAGTATTTTAAAATCCAAAATGTTGGCCTACTGAAATGTATGTTCTGTAAATGCACTCAATACTTTGTTGGGGCTCCTTTTGCATCAATGCGATGTGACATGGAGGCGATTAGCCTGTGGCACTGCTGAGGTGTCATGAAAGCCCAGGTTGCTTTGATAGCAGCCTTCAGCTTGTCTGCATTGTTGGGTCTGGTGTCTCTCATCTTCCTCTTGACAATACCCCATAGATTCTCTATAAGGTTAAGGTCAGGCGAGCTTGCGGGCCAATCAAGCGCACTGATACTATTGTTTTTAAACCAGGTATTGGTACTTTTGGCAGTGTGGACAGGTGTCAAGTCCTGCTGGAGAATGACATTTTCATCTCCAAAAAGCTTGTCGGCAGAGGGAAGCATGAAGTGCTCTAAAATTTCCTGGTAGAAAGCCATTGCGCTGGCTTTGGTCTTGATAAAACACAGTGGATTTACACCAGCAGATGGCTCCCCAAGCCATCACTGATTGTGGAAACTTCACAGTAGACCTCAAGCAACTTGGATTGTGTGGCTTTCCACTCTTCCTCCAGACTCTGGGACCTTGATTTCCAAATGAAATGCAAAATTTACTTTAATCTAAAAACACCACCTTGGACCACTGAGCAACAGTACAGTTCTTTTTCTCCTTGGTGCAGATAAAACGCTTCTGGCATTGTCTATTGGTCATGAATGGCTTGACATGAGGAATGCGACACTTGTAGCCCATGTCATAGATACGTCTGTGTGTGGTGGCTCTTGAAGCAATGACTCCAGCATCAGTCCACTCCTTGTGAATCTCTCCTAAATTTTTGAATGGCCTTTTCTTAACAATCATGTCAAGGCTGGAGTTATCACGGTTGCTTGTGCACCTTTTTTAATACACTTTTTCCTTCCACTCAACTTTCCATTAATATGCTTGGATTCAGCACTCTGTGAACAGCCAGCTTGTTTAGCAATTACCTTTTGCGGCTTACCCTCCTTGTGGAGTGTTTCAATGACTGCCTTCTGGACATCTGTCAAGTCAGCAGTCTTCCCCATGATTGTGGAGCCTACTGAAACAGACTAAGGGACCTTTTAAACGCTTAGGAAGCCTTTGCAGGTATTTTTTTGTTAATTATTCTAATTTACTGAGATAATGACTTTTGGGTTTTCATTAGCTGTAAGCCAAAATCATTAACATTAACTGAAATAGACAAGACACCTCAAATAGATCACTCTGTTTGTAATGACTCTATATGAGTTTCACTTTTTGTATTGAAGAACTGAAATAAATTCACTTTTTGATGATATTCTAATTTAGTGAGACGCACCTCACTTTGCTTGAAGTTTTGAACAACACCGACAGCAAATAAACAAAATAAACTTGTGTGAAGTCACTAATTTTGCTACTGCTACTGTATATTTAAACTATGAATTATTTTTTCTTTTTTTAGAAAACTGATTTTGCTGACATTTTAATTAGCTATAAAACTGTTTTTAAAATAGAGCAACTTCATATAACTTACCCATATTTTGCGGTTTATAAGACGCACCGGTTTATAAGACGCACTGGATTATAAGACGCACCTCAAATTTTGAGGAAAAAAATAGGAAAAAAACCCTTCTTTTAATAAAGTGGTGGTGCTTCTTACAGTCCAGGCGTTTTATTGCTTACCGGGGTGGTGGCTGCGGTGAAGCGGGTCCAAGGGTCCCTCCTGGTGTTCGGTGGTGCAGGCCGCAGTGGAGCAGGGTCCCAGGGTTGCTGCTGGAGGCAAGAGTGGCACTACAAGTGTCCGGTGGTGCGGGGGCTCCGCCAACATTTTATGAAAGCCCAGAGCCCCTGTGCTGTTTATTATGAGGTGGACTCCGGGAAAATGGCTGCCTGGGCAAAGCATGCGCAGATGGAGATATTGGTGCAGAGATCTCCATCTGCGCCTGCGCCACATCCAAGGCCATTTTCCTGGAGACATCAAGTAGAGACAGGCGCAGATGGAGATCTCGGCTTTCCTCCATCTGCGCCTGTGCTGAGTTAGAAGCCGGAAGCCAGACCCTGGCTGAAGAATGGAGGCCACCATATGCCGCCGCAGGACTACCGTTCGCCACCGTACCACCACTGCAGGACCACCATACCACCACCGCAACACCCCCAGCTCTGGGCCTGCAGCATGACCCCTCAGTAAGAACAGTGTTCGGTTTATAAGACTCACCACCATTTTCCCCATTATTTTGAGGATCATACAAGTGCGTCTTATAATCCAAAAAATACGGTAGCTTCAGCAAGCCAATGCCCTACTTACAAAGGTCATTTACTTTTAAAATGTAATATAATATCTATAGCTCAGAGCTACTGCATTAACCAGGATAAAACCACAAATGGCTAAAAAACAACTCTATAAAAATATTATGCAAGCAGACTTTCAGTATTAGTTTTATTGATGAAGCACTCTCATTAACTTTTCCCCCCTAAACCAACTACTCTGCATTTTTACCCTGTCCACACGGGTCCAGGAAGGAATGTAGAGTGAGGGAGGTTGACCCATGCAACCGCTGACGTGGCACTACATTCACCTACAACTCTGACAGGCTGAGAAGCCCCTTTCGCTAGTACCAGTGAAACAGAGCGTTGCCAGCCCGACAGGTCTGCCACCAGTTCTTCGTTAAATATAAACGGGATAATATTGGGCCAGAATCCATCCCAGGTAGCCTGGAAAGTTAAAGCCGAGAACATGGACGTGTAGATTCATGGATCGAGATAAAAGAACAGCCCAAAATTAAATTATATATTTAATCGCCTTAAGGATACATTAAACACTATATGCACAATGGTTATTCATATACAATGGTCAGAAATGCAAATACAAATAGTGGTAGTACAAAAGTATGCAGAACATAAGAGTCAGTTACCAGTCAAATGAAAGGCCTATCTTGTGAGGGAGGGGCTGCCACATGGGAGGCTTGTTGTCCCCTCTGTTCCTTCATTTCTCTCCAGCACGATATGTCTTTGCGACCGCCCCAGAGAAAAGCAATAGGCTATGCTTTACATGAACATTTAACACCTTGGGGGTTCCTCCCCTCTTGCTCCCTGGGCTGGATCTAAATCCCCTCCCCTTGCATCTAGCAGCTTGAAAACCTAAGATGAGTCACAACTAGTGATGAGCGAATATATCATAACTCCTTAACCCCTTCACCCCCGGAGCTTT
The DNA here is from genome assembly GCF_051348905.1 of Ranitomeya variabilis. NCBI lineage: Eukaryota > Metazoa > Chordata > Amphibia > Anura > Dendrobatidae > Ranitomeya > Ranitomeya variabilis. The sequence continues at coordinate 790,080,339 of NC_135233.1, read as the reverse complement.
TTCCGTTTTTCCGTTTTCGATTTTCGCTCCCCTCCTTCCCAGAGCCATAACTTTTTTATTTTTCCGTCAATTTGGCCATGTGAGGGCTTATTTTTTGCGGGACGAGTTGTACTTTTGAACGACATCATTGGTTTTAGCATGTCGTGTACTAGAAAACGGGAAAAAAATTCCAAGTGCAGTGAAAGTGCAATCCCACACTTGTTTTTTGCTTGCCTATTTTGCTAGGTTCACTAAATGCTAAAACTGACCTGCCATTATGATTCTCCAGGTCACTACGAGTTCATAGACACCTAACATGACTAGGTTATTTTTCACCTAAGTGGTGAAAAAAAATTCCAAACTTTGCAAAAAACAAAACAAAACAAAATTGCGCCATTTTCCGATACTCGTAGCGTCTCCAGTTTTCGTGATCTGGGGTCAGGTGAGGGCTTATTTTTTGCGTGCCGAGCTGGCGTTTTTAATGATAGCATTTTGGTGCAGATACGTTCTTTTGATCCCCCGTTATTGCATTTTAATGCAATGTCATGGCGACCAAAAAAACGTAAATCTGGCGTTTCGAATTTTTTTCTCATTACGCCATTTAGCGATCAGGTTAATGCTTTTTTTTTATTGATAGAGCGGGCGATTCTGAACGCGGCGATACCAAATATGTGTAGGTTGGGGTTTTTTTTTATTGATTTATTTTGATTGGGGCGAAAGGGGGGTGATTTAAACTTTTATATTTTTTTTATTTTTTTCACATTTTTAAAAACTTTTTTTTTTTACTTTTGCCATGCTTCTATAGCCTCCATGGGAGGCTAGAAGCAGGCACAGACCGATCGGCTCTGCTATGCAGCAGTGATCATAAGATCGCTGCTACACAGCAGATTTGCAGGTGTGCTGTGAGCGCCGACCACAGGGGGGCGCTCACAGCCACCGGCAATCAGTAACCATAGAGGTCTCAAGGACCATGTGACGGGGCTCGGCGATGCGCTCATATCCGGCCGCACGGCCGGATGCGGTAGTTAAATGCCGCTGTCTGCGTTTGACAGCGGCATTTAACTAGTTAATAGGCGCGCGCAGATCGCGATTCTGCTCGCGCCTATTGCGGGCACATGTCAGCTGTTCAAAACAGCTGACATGTCCCGGCTTTGATGTGCGCTCACCGCCGGAGCGCACATCAAAGCGGGGATCCCGACATGTGACGTACTATACCGTCGCATGTCGGGAAGGGGTTAAGGGACAGTTCTAGAGAGGCGGTTTTGATGCCCCTGCTACGAGTTGAGACCATACATGGCTTTGCTACCTGGCTCCTACAAGCTGTTCTACGTATTTCCCTGAAACCTGAAAGACATTTGCCCCTTTTCTGGGGATCTCGAAAATATACATGATGTACTGTATGGCTAGAAGGTATAGTATCCCCATAACTCCTTATGGTCATATATTTCTAGAATGTTCTAGAAGCTTTGTTTTGTCATTTTGATTCAGCATGACTCTATATTGCAAGCAAGCCTTTGTCCTGAGCTTAGCTGCTAAAGGTGTGAGATCTGTCACTCATAGCCTTTTGAGGCTTGACCACCTGCTTTAAGAAAAGAGGAAACACAGGCACACTGCCTGGAGACCAGTGCAGCATACACAGGACCAGCACAACAGGAAGGACAGCAGGGGATGGGGACATTGCTGCAGTTCTGGGCAGTGAGTATGTTGGGGTCCCTGCCAGGAGGGTGTGGGAGGCCCACGCAGAGATGCCAGCATTAGAATTACAGTATCATAGTAACATAGTTATTAAGGTTGAAGGAAGACTTTAAGTCCATCTAGTTCAACCCATAGCCTAACCTAACATGCCCTAACATGTTGATCCAGAGGAAGGCAAAAAAAAACCATGTGGCAAATAGTATGCTCCACTTTGGGGGAAAAAATTCCTTCCCGACTCCACATACGGCAATCAGACTAGTTCCCTGGATCAACGCCCTATCAAGGAATCTAGTATATATACCCTGTAACATTATACTTTTCCAGAAAGGTATCCAGTCCCCTCTTAAATTTAAGTAATGAATCACTCATTACAACATCATATGGCAGAGAGTTCCATAGTCTCACTGCTCTTACAGTAAAGAACCCGCACCTGTTATTATGCTTAAACCTTCTTTCCTCCAGACGTAGAGGATGCCCCCTTGTCCCTGTCTCAGGTCTATGATTAAAAAGATCATCAGAAAGGTCTTTGTACTGTCCCCTCATACATTTATACATTAAAATAAGATCACCCTTTAGTCTTTGTTTTTCCAAACTAAATAGCCCCAAGTGTAATAACCTATCCTGGTATTGCAGACCCCCCAGTCCTCTAATAACCTTGTTCGTTCTTCTCTGCACCCACTCTAGTTCAGCTATGTCTTTCTTATACATCGGAGACCAGAACTGTGCACAGTATTCTAAGTGTGGTCGAACTAGTGACTTGTATAGAGGTAAAATAATGTTCTCCTCATGAGCATCTATGCCTCTTTTAATGCATCCCATTATTTTATTTGCCTTTTGTAGCAGCTACCTGACACTGGCCACTAAATGTGAGTTTGTCATCCACCCATACTCCCAGGTCTTTTTCATTGACGGTTTTGCCCAGAGTTTTAGAATTAAGCACATAGTTATACATCTTATTACTTCTACCCAAGTGCATGACCTTACATTTATCCCCATTAAAGCTCATTTGCCATTTATCAGCCCAAGCTTCTAGTTTACATAAATCATCCTGTAATATAAAATTGTCCTCCTCTGTATTGATTACCCTGCAGAGTTTAGTGTCATCTGCAAATATTGAAATTCTACTCTGAATGCCCCCTACAAGGTCATTAATAAATATGTTAAAAAGAAGAGGGCCCAATACTGACCCCTGTGATACCCCACTGCTAACCGCGACCCAGCCCGAGTGTGCTCCATGAATAACCACCCTTTGTTTCCTATCCCTGAGCCAGCTCTTAACCCACTTACACATATTTTCCCCTATCCCCATTATTCTGATTTTATGTATCAACCTTTTGTGTGGCACCGTATCAAAAGCTTTTGAAAAGTCCATATACACTACGTCCACTGGGTTCCCTTGGTCCAGTCCGGAACTTACCTCTTCATAGAAGCTGATCAGATTAGTCTGACATGAACGGTCCCTAGTTAACCCGTGCTGATACTGGGTCATGAGGTTATTCCTCTTCAGATACTCCAGCATAGCATCCCTTAGAATGCCCTCCAGGATTTTACCCACAGTAGAGGTTAAGCTTACTGGCCTATAATTACCGAGTTCAGTTTTTGTCCCCTTTTTGAATATTGGCACCACATTTGCTATACGCCAGTCCTGTGGTACAGACCCTGTTATTATGGAGTCTTTAAAGATTAAAAATAATGGTCTATCAATGACTGTACTTAGTTCCTGCAGTACTCGAGGGTGTACCCCATCCGGGCCCAGAGATTTGTCAATTTTAGTGATTTTTAGACGCCGCCGTACTTCCTGCTGGGTTAAGCAGGTGACATTTAATGGGGAATTTTTATCACTAGTCATATTGAAGTGACCGAGGGCAAGTTCGCCCATGTATATCCATGATCTGGCTCAGCAAAACTTCCACACCCAGATTCCATTTTATCAAACATATCTTTACTGTTAAACATTTTCTTAACACAGCGGAACACAATTGTAGACAATACAAAAATATGCCTATTCATAGAATTAACGTGTAATAACGAACTATCCCTCACTGTCCCTATCCACACGTTACCAGTCTCTTTACTCCAGGAGGTTATCTTCCCACGTCGCAGGCCTGTCTGTCACTGCAGGGATTAAACAAAGCTCCGTCTCTCAGGTCCAGACTGTAGTCCTTGGGGTACGGCAGGTAGGGGTGGAATATTCGGCCTCTCAACAGAGGACCCGCTTACAGTTCGTGGGTTCAGGATCTGTGGAGATGTCACCGCTGAGTGAATATTCGGCCTCTCAACAGAGGACCCGTTTACAGTTCGTGGGTTCAGGATCTGGAAGTCAGCTTTCAAGGGAGAGGGATCATCCAGACAATCTGTTATATCGCATTCACAGGAGGGCACCAGCATATACAGACTTCTCTCTGCACAGAGAAATTTCCCGGGCTCTCCTTCTCTCTCTCCTTCCTGGTCACATGACACAACAGGGGGGAGCTTAGCCAATACAGTTTGTTTCTCTGTAACATTCGGCATAGGTATAACTTCTGGCCACACGGGGGCAGTGTCTGTCACAGATTCTTCTATGTCAATGATAACAGAACAGTCAGAGCCGGCCAGCTCATTACACGCCCCCCCACTTGAAGGTTGGCAGTCCCTATCAACGACTGACTCCAGGGCGGCGATGGCTGTGGAGGTTGCAGGACCCGGCTGTGAAGAGGGCCACACATATTGGTCTCTGTAGGACTGTCCCGGGGGCACTCCTGCGTTGGTCCTAGCTGTCCGCCTAACGGGTGCTAATCTCTCTCCCCGATCAGTCACTCCACTCTCCGCCTCAGTCGGTAAGTCAGTCGAGGAGGTAAGGGGTTCAGACGCGTCAGTCAGGCGAGCCGGGGTAGGTATGTCTTCTACCTCTACATCCCCGGTGTCGGTGTCTCCCACAGTATTAGTGATATCCATCTCTCTAGGTATCACAGGAGGGGAGTCAGGCTGAGAACGGCAGGGGCGCAACATGTTACGGTGCAGGGTGCGGAGGCTGCCGCTGTCTTCGCCTTGTACTTGATAGACGGGGCCATCAGGGTACGGGTGTCCAATTATTCGATAGACTTCGGTCTCCCACTTGGGCCGGAGTTTTCCTTGCGGTTTCTTTATACGAACTAGGACTAGTTGACCCACACTCAGTAGGTCTTCTTGTACTGGAAGTGGATCAGTGTGGACCTGGTCCTGGATCTGCTGTTCCACCAGCCGGTAGACAGTTTCCATCCTTTGACGGTGTGCTTGTAGCCAGGAAGGATAGGTACCACAGGTGTCTTCATCAGAGTTAGACAGGTGTAGCTCATGGATGCCTTTGCCTGGGCGGCCAAACAGGAGGGTGTAAGGCGTGTATCCGGTGACAGAATGGACTTGATTGTTATAGGCCCACAGCAGTTCTGGGAGGAATCGAGGCCAGTCGGGCTTTTTGTCTTCTGCTAAGGTTCGGATCAGTTGTAAGAGTGTCCGGTTGAAACGTTCACAGGCGCCATTCCCTTGTGGATGATACGGGGTGGTCCTGGACTTCTTGATTCCATACATCTGCTGAAGTTCTTCAATGACTCGCCCTTCGAAACACGCCCCCTGATCAGAGTGGAGCCGTTCCAGACACCCGTAGACCCGAACGAAGTGCTGACAGATGGCTTGTGCAGCTGATTCGGCAGTCTGGTCTTTGGTAGCAACAGCGACGGCGAATTTCGTGAAGTGGTCCACCATCACCAGACAGTACTGGTAGCCACTATTCGCCGTTCCGATCAACAGATAGTCCACCATCAACAACTCGAGGGGCCTGGATGTGCTAATGGTCTGGACAGGTGCACGCTGCTCAGTAGACTTGTGGAGTTCACATGTACGACAGCTTAGGCAGACGTTTTCAACCAGCTTACGGAGTCCTGAGCAAAAAATGAATTGCTGGGTCCACCGGAGGGTCTTGTCTATGCCGAAGTGGCCGTTCCTTCTGTGGGCTTCAGCCACCATCTCATGGGCTAGCTGCACCGGGACGACAATCTGCAAACATTCTTCCAGCATATGGGATAAAAGGACCCTGCGATACAAGACTCCATCCTTCACGATCAGCCGATCCCATTGGGCAAGTAGGGCAGAGGCCCTGGTTGATAGTCGGGCTCTTACTTCGGAGGGTGGTTTCTCTTGTGTCTTCACGTACTGTTTCAGTAAGACATGTTCAGGGTCTCGATCTTGAAGCTTGGCCCATTCTTGTTGGGACAGGGGGGACCCCACTACGGCTTCGATTCCACCTTCAGCATACTGGCGGCTATCTTCTATTTGTTTAGCTAGCCGGGCAAAGTCGGGCAGTTCATCTCCCTCCAACTCTTCATCCCGGTCCCCTACCGGCGGGGATGAGGTCACTCTGGAAAGGCTGTCAGCATTCTGATTCTCCTTCCCCGCTCTGTATTTAATTTTGTATTGGAATCTAGAGAGCCTTGCCATCCAGCGCTGTTCCATTGCCCCTAGTTTGGCATTTTCTAGGTGAGCAAGAGGATTGTTGTCTGTCACGACCAGCACCTCTGCCCCTGTCAGGTAGCCAGCAAACTTCTCTGTCATAGCCCAGGTCAGGGCCAGGAGTTCCAGGCGGAAAGAGCTGTAGTTGACGGGGTTCTTTTCGGTGTCACGGAGGGATCTACTGGCATAGGCTATTACGCGTTCCTTGTTATCTTGGACTTGGGAGAGGACCGCCCCGAGACCTTGAAGGCTGGCGTCGGTGTATAACTGGAACGGCAAGGTGTAGTCTGCAAATGCCAGAATAGGGGGTGATGTCAGAGCAGCTTGAAGTGCCCGGAAGGATCTTTCTTGGCCGGGCCCCCAGCTGATGCGTCGTCCTCTGGGACTGTTCGCGGTCCCTCGGAGGGTCTCATGCAGTGGTTCCGCAAGCCGGGCAAAGTCCTTGACAAATCGGCGGTAATAGCCCGCTAGCCCCAGGAAAGCCTGGACCTCTTTGATGGTAGTTGGTTGTGGCCACTCTCGGACAGCTGCTATCTTCTCTGGAGAGGGTTGGACACCTTCGGCCGAGATCCGGTGCCCCAGGTAATCGATCTCCTGCTGGAATAGACGGCACTTGCTGGGCTTCAACTTCAGGCCGTGTTTCTTCAAGCGCTGGAACACTTTGCCAAGCTTGTTAAGATGATCCTCGAAGGTGGCGGAGTATACCACGATGTCATCAAGGTATATCAGCGTGAATTCGAAGTTGAAATCTCCCAGACAGCGTTCCATCAGTCTCTGAAAGGTCCCTGGTGCGTTACTCAAGCCGAATGGCATCCGGTCAAACTCGTACAGGCCCATGGGAAAGATGAAGGCGGTCTTTTCTCTGTCCTTCTCACTCATGGGGACCTGCCAATATCCACTGGCCAAGTCTAGAGACGAAAAATATTTGGCCTTTTTCAGGGCGGTCAGAGACTCTTCGATCCGGGGGAGTGGATAGGAGTCCCGGATCGTGCAAGCGTTCAGCCGACGGTAGTCTACGCAAAATCTCAGGGATCCATCTTTCTTTTTGACTATCACCACGGGTGCAGCCCATGGGCTCTGGCTCTCCCGCACCACTCCGGCGTGTAGCATAGATTCTAAGAGGCTTTTCACCTCCTGGTATTGTTGAGGTGGTATTTGTCGGTACCTCTCGCGAATAGGGGCAGTGTCGCCCGTGGGAATCTCGTGTTGGATACTGGTGGTGTACCCGAAGTCAGTGTCATGCTTTGCAAAGGAGTCTTGGTGTTCTCGCAGTAGTTTCTCCATTTGAGACACTTCCTGTTTGGTGTACTGGGAAGGGTCCAGTTGCACTTTTTCCAGTAGTTTTCGCCCAATGTCTTCATCATTTGCTTGAGCATTCATGGCTGAGACAGTTACCGTCCGGCCATCTTCTGTAGACGGGGTGAATTGTAAGGGTCCCATGGGGTTCACTTCCGTGGGTAGAGCATATACTCTGGCAAGTTGCGTGCCAGCCTCGAGAGCTACACCTACGTCTGCGGTGTTGTTTAGCCTGACAGGGACTCTTCCGTTCCTCACGACGGCTAGGGTGCGGGCGACTAGTGGGTTTAGCTTACCCCCACTTGGAGCCCTTGGTTCGATTAACACTTCAACTCCTTCAAGTTGTCGGTTGGTGTTAAGAGGCAGGGAAATGACTGTCTCTTTTTCAGCGGGCAAAGTAATCCGAGTACAGCGGGGCACTTTAATGGCTGCTAGGGGTAGTTGTTCCTTTGCCATCTGTTGAAGTCCAACGGTCCGGATTATGCGCTGGAACGCCAGACGAGTCGGTTTATGTTTGGTAACTTTCTGCCAGTACTTGGGCCCTTTTCTTTTCAACAGCATAAGATCCAGGTCTTTCAAGATATTCATTCCAATTATTACTGGAGTCTCGGAGCCGAAGCCTTCCTTGACAATGACGATTCCTCGTTTCCCTAGGTCTTGTCCGCAGGCCTTCGTATCCATCCAGGCGACTCCGGTTACTGGAATGGGTAGGTTATTAGCCGCAATTATCTTAATGGTGGTATCTGGATCACAAGCAGTTCTTGGTTTGAGGTACTTTTCATAAAACTGTTCAGAGATCGTGGTCACTTGCGACCCAGTGTCCATCAATCCTTGTACTGCAACTCCCTCCAGAATAACTTCAAGTGTAGGACTACTCGAGGCAAGAGTACTCCGTTGCTGGCTCTGTTTTTCTACACCCCATTCTCTGTCCCCCCCTGCTGCTCGAGCCTCAGTTGCAGGGGTGTCTAGTTTAACGGCGGCCATCGTGGTGAGACCTGGCGTGGCGGCTCTGCTCGTGGATGTAGCCGATATTCTGTTCGTCGTGGTAACTGATGGTTTGTTTGTTGAGGACAACGATTCGCCCTATGACGGGGGTCACCACATGACCAACACGGTCCCGCGGGACGGCTAGGTTGCATCCGCTGGTCTCTCTGCCGTTCTAGTGTTAACTGTGACACCTGTTGCTGTAAATCTGCTACCATCTGTTTCAGCTCCTCGGTGTCACTGTTGGGCTGGTTACTGTTTAATATGGATCTGCACGCAGCGCATTGAGTCCCCACATCCATGACGGGTCCCCTAGAACGTTCTATGGCTTCCTGCTTGACTTCAGCGAAGGTGAGAGTCGGCGTCATCCGAATCAAGTCCTGTAGCGTACGGTTAAGATACTGGTCTCTCAGCCCTATAACGAATTGGACTCTCAGTACCAGGTCACGAGGAGCTATAGTAGCCAGTTGTTCCCCTCTTGCACAGACTTGTTCAAGGAGTACCTGAAGGGCATTTGCATACTGGGGAATGTCTTCCCATTCAAGCTGTGTCCGTCTAAAGAACAGGTATCGCAGTGTTCCCTGGTACGTAGTAGGTCCATAGGTCTTTTCCAGCACCCGCACCAAATCCTCTAACACACGCTGCCCCCTGACCGTCTCCAGTCTGACTGTCGTCCATGCCTCCCCCTCTAGCGTCAGTACCGCCATTTCTGCCAAGGTCTTAGGGTCAATATTATACATTTCTCCCAGTATCCGCACTTGTTCCGCCCACTCTGGTACGGGGTAGTTTCGCCCGCCAAATTTCCTGACCTGGTTTACAATGGACACCGGCGGCGGTTTCTGACTGTATACTGGGCCTGGGTGGGAATCTTGCTGGGCACAGATCCTGCCGACTACGCCAGATGAAGTGACCGAGGGCAAGTTCGCCCATGTATATCCATGATCTGGCTCAGCAAAACTTCCACACCCAGATTCCATTTTATCAAACATATCTTTACTGTTAAACATTTTCTTAACACAGCGGAACACAATTGTAGACAATACAAAAATATGCCTATTCATAGAATTAACGTGTAATAACGAACTATCCCTCACTGTCCCTATCCACACGTTACCAGTCTCTTTACTCCAGGAGGTTATCTTCCCACGTCGCAGGCCTGTCTGTCACTGCAGGGATTAAACAAAGCTCCGTCTCTCAGGTCCAGACTGTAGTCCTTGGGGTACGGCAGGTAGGGGTGGAATATTCGGCCTCTCAACAGAGGACCCGCTTACAGTTCGTGGGTTCAGGATCTGTGGAGATGTCACCGCTGAGTGAATATTCGGCCTCTCAACAGAGGACCCATTTACAGTTCGTGGGTTCAGGATCTGGAAGTCAGCTTTCAAGGGAGAGGGATCATCCAGACAATCTGTTATATAGCACTCACAGGAGGACTCCAGCATATACAGACTTCTCTCTGCACAGAGAAATTTCCCGGGCTCTCCTTCTCTCTCTCCTTCCTGGTCACATGACACAACAGGGGGGAGCTTAGCCAATACAGTTTGTTTCTCTGTAATCACATTCGGCATAGGTATAACTTCTGGCCACACGGGGGCAGTGTCTGTCACAGATTCTTCTATGTCAATGATAACAGAACAGTCAGAGCCGGCCAGCTCATTACAATATTGTCTGCCATGGAATTTTCTTGTGTAAATACTGATGAAAAAAAGTCATTTAGCATATTGGCTTTTTCCTCATCCTCATCCACCATTTCCCCCATACTATTTGTAAGGGGGCCAACACTATAATTTTTTAGTTTCTTACTATTTACGTAGTTAAAGAATATTTTGGGATTATTTTTACTCTCTCTGGCAATGAGTCTCTCTGTCTCAATCTTTGCTGCCTTCATTTGCTTTTTACAGAATTTATTTAATTTTCTATATTTATTTAATGCCTCATCACTACCTACTTCCTTTAATTCTCTAAATGCTTTCTTTTCGTCCCTTATTGCGCCCCTTACAGCTCTATTTAGCCATATTGGTTTCCTCCTATTTCTAGTATGTTTATTCCCATACGGTATATACTGTGCACAGGTCCTATCCAGGATGCTAATAAACGTCTCCCATTTTCTTTGTGTATTTTTATGTCTCAGGATATCGTCCCAGTTAATTGCACCAAGATCCTCTCTCATCCGTTGGAAATTTGCCCTCCTGAAGTTTAGTGTCCTTGTAACCCCTCTATTACACATCTTATTAAATGATACATGAAAACTTATTATTTTGTGATCACTATTCCCCAAGTGACCCCCAACCCTGTTGGTTAATATTAGGTCTAGCAGTGCCCCCCTCCTTGTTGGGTCCTGAACCAGTTGTGAAAGGTAATTGCCTCTCATAGTTGTCAAAAACCGATTACCTTTGCTGGAACTGCAGGTTTCTGTTCCCCAATCTATTTCAGGGTAGTTGAAGTCCCCCATAATAATGACTTCTCCTTGAGTCGCAGCTTCATCTATTTGCTTTACGAGGATATTCTCCATTGCTTCCATTATTTTTGGAGATTTATAACAAACCCCTATCAGTAATTTATTTTTTCCCCCTCCGCTTATCTCCACCCACAGGGACTCTACATTTTCATTAGATTCACCTATATTATCACGCAGGATGGGTTTTAAGGATGATTTTACATATAGACACACTCCTCCCCCTCGCCTATCCATTCAGTCATTTCTGAACAGACTGTAACCCTGCAAGTTAACAGCCCAGTCATGGCTCTCATCCAGAGAGCCTGTAGCCAACTGAGAAGTAGGCCCAGTTCTGCAGGAACCCAAACCCCTCCTTCCTACACCAATTCTTGAGCCACTTATTAACCTCCCTAATCTTCCGTTGCCTCTCTGGCGTGGCACGTGGTACAAGCACTATTTCGGAAAATACCACCTTGGAGGTCCTTGCTTTCAGCTTGCAGCCTAATTCCCTGAAATCATCTTTAAGGACCTTCCACCTACCTCTAACTTTGTCATTTGTGCCAATGTGCACCATGACCGCTGGGTCCTCACCAGCCCCTCCCAGTAATCTGTCGACCCGATCAGCGATGTGTCGGACTCGAGTGCCAGGTAGGCAGCACACCGTTCGACGATCCCTGTCTTTGTGACAGATTGCCCTATCTGTTCCCCTAATAATTGAGTCCCCCACTACCAGCACCTGTCTGGCCTGCCCTGCTCTCCTATTTCCCTCCTTCCTGTAGCAGTCACTCCTCCGGCTTTCAGAGGACATGCCTGGCTGCAGCAGTGCTACCCCTGTACTGGCACCCCCCTCATCCGCCAACTTAGCAAACTTATTGGGGTGTGCCAGATCAGGACTAGCCTCCCTGGCACTCTTCCCACTACCTTGCTTCCTAACTATCACCCAGCTAACTGCCTCACTGTCCTCCATCCTACCATCCCCCACCTCATCTATCCCATTGAGCGTCTGCTCAAAGAGCAGAAGACTCCTTTCCATGTTGTCAATGGATCTCAGTGTTGCTAGCTGCACATTTAGATTCAGAATCTGGGTATCGATGATGTTGCTGCTTGCAACAACTTTTCCAGGTTTATGTCAGCCTGGAGCACAGTTGACTTTTTGCAATAAAGTTTAAAAAGACCTTGGAGCAGTAAGTTGTTCCCAACACAGATGTATATTACACTGCATGTTTTCTCGTGGGAAATTCATCACTGCTCATATTACATTTATAGAACTCAAACAGTGGGAGGTATGAAGTATACATCATATAGGAGAGACTGAGATTGCATATACAGGACATAAGATACACTGAGACTGCTGGACATACATAACACAGATACGTATTTCAATTCAGGTTTACTCAAAGTGGGAAATTCATCATGTCTCACATAATGTTTACAAAACTCAAGCATTGTGAGGTCTGCAATATACATCACATATGAGACACTTATACTGCTGTATATACATCACATAGAAGACACTGAGACTGCTATATACATGACATAGGATACACTGAGACTGCTGTGAATATACATCACAGAGGAGACACAGACTGCTCTGTACATCACATAGGATACACTGGGACTGGAATACATGTACACTACCGTTCAAAAGTTTAGGGTCACTTAGAAATGTCCTTATTTTTTAAAGAAAACCACAGTTGTTTCCAATGAAGCTAACATTAAATGATTCAGAAATACACTCTATACATTGTTAATGTGGTAAATGACTATTCTAGCTGCAGACGTCTGGTTTGTAATGCAATATCTTCACAGGTGTGTAGAGGCCCATTTCCAACAACTCCAGTGCTCTTATAGTACTTTTTGTTTGCTAACTGTGTAAGAAGGCTAATGGATGGTTAGAATAAACTTGAAAACCCTTGTGCAAGTATGTTAGCACAGCTGAAAACAGTTTGGCTGATTAGAGAACCTATAAACCTCACCTTCCTTTGATCTAGTTGAGAATCTGGAGCATTACATTTGTTGGTTCCATTAAACTCTCAAAATGGACAGAAAAAAAGAACGTTCATGTGAAACTCGACAGTCTATTCTTGAATAGTACACGTAAAACGCTAGTGTCAATTTCTACAGTGAAGAGGCGACTCCGGGATGCTGGCCTTCAGGCAGAGTGGCAAAGAAAAAGCCATATCTGAGACTGATTAATAAAGGAAACTAGGGTTGACCGAAACGGATCGTTCATTTTCATAAGTCGCCGACTTTTGGCAAAGTCGGCGTCTCATGAAACCGACCCGATCCCTGTGTGGGGTCTGCCATGCGGTACGCGACTTTCGCGCCAAAGTCGCATTTCAATGACGCTAAAAGCGCCATTTCTCAGCCAATGAAGGTGGACGCAGAGTGTGGGCAGCGTGATGACATAGATCTCAGTCCCCACCATCTTAGAGAAGGGCATTGCAGTGATTGGCTTGCTTTCTGCCGCGTCACAGGGGCTATAAAGGGGCGTTCCCGCCGACCGCCATCTTACTGCTGCTGATCTGAGCGTAGGGAGAGGTGCCGCTTCGTCAGAAGCAGGGATAGTGATAGGCAGGGTACATAAAGCCACAAACCGCTTGTGCTGTAGCCATTTCCACTGTCCAACACCACCTTTTGTTTGCAGGGACAGTGGAAGCTACATTTTTTTCCCTCAGCGCTGTAGCTCATTGGGCTGCCCTAGAAGGCTCCCTGATAGCTGCGTTGCTTTGTGTGTACGCCGCTGTGCAAACCAACTGCTTTTTTCAAAGCACAAATCCTGTTGTTCCTTCCTTTCTGCACAGCTATCTTGTTTGTTTGTCCACACTTTTGTGTGCAGCAGTCCTTTTTATAGCTGCCTGCCATACTTTCCTGAGATGACTGCAGGGAGATAAAGATTGGCATGTCTGCCTCTGTGCCAGTCCTGTGTGTGGCATCTGTCTCTCATTGTGTGCCACCGAAAACCACTGTGTAATACTGGGCCTTTTTTTTTTTTTTTTTCTAAATTCTCCCTTTTAACAAAAAAAAAATTAGTGTGAGATAAAGATTGGCAAATCTGCCTCTGTGCCAGTCCTGTGTGTGGCATCTGTCTCTCATTGTGTGCCACCGAAAACCACTGTGTAATACTTGGCCATTTATTTTTTTGGGTAAATTCTCCCTGTAAAAAAAAAAATAATTAGTGGGAGATAAAGATTGGCAAGTCTGCCTCTGTGCCATTGCTGTGTGTAATGCAGAAAAAGGGTTAATGCCAATTTTATTCAAGAAAAAACAAAGTAATAGTTTGCCACATTGATAGAACAAAACCCGACGTTTCGAGCCTCCCGGGCCTTATTCATGGGGTTACTGGAGAAACAAACAAAAAATATATATAAACAATTGTTTGACATACATTAGGTAAGGATACATAACTACAAAATAAATAAATAAAAAAAAAATAAATCACCAAAAGGAAAAACAAGCAAGACTAATATATACAAAACAACTCGAAGGATGACAATGGTCATACAATAAGGAGCGGCGAAACAATTCTGTCATAAAGTGCAATGATAATGAAAATAGACTATACAAAGTTTTACCTCTAGTCCAATGATATACATGCATAAAGGTGGCAGTAGTGGAGGAGAAACAAACGATCCCTGTTTTAAAGGGCATAACCTGTCACAGTGACAAGATTACAGTGTTAATACATAAATCTCATGAGAGTACAGAATCAAGATCCTAGCAATAAAGGATGGGTACCAGACACGTGTATTGTTAATTAAATATTATGTATGGCCGAACTGTACGATACGGATTTTCTGAAATAAGTTACATACTTTTTGGGACAGCAGCCCTTACTGGCCTCATTATAAGGTATTGTACTTTACATGCAAAAGGAGGGTTCCTTTGTTCTACATTAGTGTGGGCACCCCCAATGGGACACATCTGTATAACACTCAATATCTTCTATGGTGTAATCCGTATGTTGCCTGTACACGTAGAGGCATCACATTATGTATATCATTTTTCACTATGCCCGGATTAACACCTTATTACCAGTTCGGCCATACATAATATTTAATTAACAATACACGTGTCTGGTACCCATCCTTTATTGCTAGGATCTTGACTTGACTTTGTTTTTTCTTGAATAAAATTGGCATTAACCCTTTTTCTGCATTACACCAGTATCGAGTGTGCGGTAATTTTCTCTATGATAGACTTGACCTTATGGTCAGTTTACCAGCACCTCACTGTCCTATGACCTGAGTGCACACCATTTTCCCTATACTATCCCATTGCTGTGTGTGGCATCTGTCTCTCATTGTGTGCCACCGAAAACCACTGTGTAATACTGGGCCATTTTTTTTTGGGGGGTGAATTCTCCCTGTAAAAAAAAAATTATTAGTGGGAGATAAAGATTGGCAAGTCTGCCTCTGTGCCAGTCCTGTGTGTGGCATCTGTCTCTCATTGTGTGCCACCGAAAACCACTGTGTAATACTTGGCCATTTATTTTTTGGGGGTAAATTCTCCCTGTAAAAAAAAAAATTATTAGTGGGAGATAAAGATTGGCAAGTCTGCCTCTGTGCCAGTCCTGTGTGTGGCATCTGTCTCTCATTGTGTGCCACCGAAAACCACTGTGTAATACTGGGCCTTTTTTTTTTTTTTTCTAAATTCTCCCTTTTAAAAAGAAAAAAATTAGTGTGAGATAAAGATTGGCAAATCTGCCTCTGTGCCGGTCCTGTGTGTGGCATCTGTCTCTCATTGTGTGCCACCGAAAACCACTGTGTAATACTTGGCCATTTATTTTTTTGGGTAAATTCTCCCTGTAAAAAAAAAAATAATTAGTGGGAGATAAAGATTGGCAAGTCTGCCTCTGTGCCATTGCTGTGTGTGGCATCTGTCTCTCATTGTGTGCCACCGAAAACCACTGTGTAATACTGGGCCATTTTTTTTTGGGGGGGGGTAAATTCTCCCTGTAAAAAAAAAAATAATTAGTGGGAGATAAAGATTGGCAAGTCTGCCTCTGTGCCATTGCTGTGTGTGGCATCTGTCTCTCATTGTGTGCCACCGAAAACCACTGTGTAATACTGGGCCATTTTTTTGGGGGGGTGAATTCTCCCTGTAAAAAAAAAATTATTAGTGGGAGATAAAGATTGGCAAGTCTGCCTCTGTGCCAGTCCTGTGTGTGGCATCTGTCTCTCATTGTGTGCCACCGAAAACCACTGTGTAATACTTGGCCATTTATTTTTTGGGGGTAAATTCTCCCTGTAAAAAAAAAAATATTAGTGGGAGATAAAGATTGGCAAGTCTGCCTCTGTGCCAGTCCTGTGTGTGGCATCTGTCTCTCATTGTGTGCCACCGAAAACCACTTTGTAACACTTGGCCATTTATTTTTTGGGGGTAAATACTCCCTGTTAAAAAAAAAAATATTAGTGGGAGATAAAGATTGGCAAGTCTGCCTCTGTGCCAGTCCTGTGTGTGGCATCTGTCTCTCATTGTGTGCCACCGAAAACCACTGTGTAATACTGGGCCATTTTTTTTGGGGGGGTAAATTCTCCCTGTAAAAAAAAATAATTAGTGGGAGATAAAGATTGGCAAGTCTGCCTCTGTGCCATTGCTGTGTGTGGCATCTGTCTCTCATTGTGTGCCACCAAAAACCACTGTGTAATACTGGGCCATTTTTTTTGGGGGGGGTAAATTCTCCCTGTAAAAAAAAAATAATTAGTGGGAGATAAAGATTGGCAAGTCTGCCTCTGTGCCATTGCTGTGTGTGGCATCTGTCTCTCATTGTGTGCCACCGAAAACCACTGTGTAATACTTGGCCATTTATTTTTTTGGGGTAAATTCTCCCTGTAAAAAAAAAAAAATAGTGTGAGATAAAGATTGGCAAGTCTGCCTCTGTGCCATTGCTGTGTGTGGCATCTGTCTCTCATTGTGTGCCACCAAAAACCACTGTGTAATACTTGGCCATTTATTTTTTGGGGGTAAATTCTCCCTGTAAAAAAAAATAATTAGTGGGAGATAAAGATTGGCAAGTCTGCCTCTGTGCCAGTCCTGTGTGTAGCATCTGTCTCTCATTGTGTGCCACCGAAAACCACTGTGTAATACTGGGCCATTTTTTTTGGGGGGGGGGTAAATTCTCCCTGAAAAAAAAAAAATTAGTGGGAGATAAAGATTGGCAAGTCTGCCTCTGTGCCATTGCTGTGTGTGGCATCTGTCTCTCATTGTGTGCCACCGAAAACCACTGTGTAATACTTGGCCATTTATTTTTTTGGGGTAAATTCTCCCTGTAAAAAAAAAAAAATTAGTGGGAGATAAAGATTGGCAAGTCTGCCTCTGTGCCAGTCCTGTGTGTGGCATCTGTCTCTCATTGTGTGCCACCGAAAACCACTGTGTAACACTGGGCCATTTATTTTTGGGGGGTAAATTCTCCCTGTAAAAAAAAAAATAATTAGTGGGAGATAAAGATTGGCAAGTCTGCCTCTGTGCCATTGCTGTGTGTGGCATCTGTCTCTCATTGTGTGCCACCGAAAACCACTGTGTAATACTGGGCCATTTTTTTTTTGGGGGGTGAATTCTCCCTGTAAAAAAAACAAAAAATATTAGTGGGAGATAAAGATTGGCAAGTCTGCCTCTGTGCCAGTCCTGTGTGTGGCATCTGTCTCTCATTGTGTGCCACCGAAAACCACTGTGTAATACTTGGCCATTTATTTTTTGGGGGTAAATTCTCCCTGTAAAAAAAAAAATTATTAGTGGGAGATAAAGATTGGCAAGTCTGCCTCTGTGCCAGTCCTGTGTGTGGCATCTGTCTCTCATTGTGTGCCACCGAAAACCACTGTGTAATACTGGGCCATTTTTTTTTTTGGGGGGGGGTAAATTCTCCCTGTAAAAAAAAAAAATAATTAGTGGGAGATAAAGATTGGCAAGTCTGCCTCTGTGCCATTGCTGTGTGTGGCATCTGTCTCTCATTGTGTGCCACCGAAAACCTAGTGTGTAATATTGTTTGTTGTTGTTTTTTTTTTAATTCTCCCATAAAAAAAAAAATAGTGGGAGATTAAGATTGGCATTTCTGCTTGAGTGCTGGTCCTGTGTGTGCCATCTGTCTCAAATTATTGGGACACAGAAAACCTAGTGTGTAACATTGGGCCTGATTTTCCTTTCAGTGTCAGGCACCTATAAAGGTATATATAAATCCAACAGAAGTTTGAGTTCACATTATAAGTTGTTTTACATTAACAAATACCGTTACTTTGGTTACGTTTTGCAAACAATGAGGAAGTCTAGTGGAAGAGGTCGTGGCCGTGGGCGGTCATTGTCAGCTGGTAATGATGGTAGTGGTGGTGGAGCATCAGGTGGTCGTGGTAAAAGCAGTACAGCACCTAAGTCTCGAGTTGTTGAGCCAGGTTCGTTGTCTGGCTACACAAGGCCTCGAATGCTCTCTTTTCTGGGAGTAGGAAAAACACTTTTGAAGCCGGAGCAGGAGGAACAAGTATTGGCTTTCATTGCTGACTCTGCCTCTAACTCTTTCGCCTCCTCCTCGGAAAGTGCCAAATGTCAGAGCAGTGCATCGTCAGTGGATGCTCCCGGACAGGAACAAGTCGCTTCCTTGTGTCCTTCACCCAGAACAACAGTGAAGGATGCGTCAGTCGACAGAACAGGTTACTCCATGGAGCTCTATACACATACCGTTCCTGGGTTAGACAGTGAAACAGTTAACAGGCCATGCCCATTCAAAGTTGAATCGGACATGGAGTGCACAGATGCACAGCTGTTGTGAATTTGGATTCTGGGCTCCCCCGGTGGCTACTGGTGGAATTGAACTGGTGTCTTCATCTTCTCTGTTCACCTGTTCCCATCAAGATGTGGGAGTCGCTATATAACCTTGCTGCTCTGTTAGTTGCTTGCCGGTCAACAATGTTATCAGAAGCCTCTCTGTGCTTGTTCCTGCTCCTAGACAACTACTAGATAAGTTGGACTCTTGTCCATGTTTGTTTTTGCATTTTTGTTCCAGTTCACAGCTGTAGTTTCGTTACTGTGTCTGGAAAGCTCTTGTGAACAGGAATTGCCACTCTGGTGTTATGAGTTAATGCCAGAGTTTTAAAGTAATTTCTGGATGGTGTTTTGATAGGGTTTTCAGCTGACCATGAAAGTGTCCTTTCTGTCTTCTGCTATGTAGTAAGTGGACCTCAAATTTGCTAAACCTATTTTCATACTACGTTTGTTATTTCGTCTTAATTCACCGCCAATACATGTGGGGGGCCTCTGTCTCCTTTCGGGGTATTTCTCTAGAGGTGAGCTAGGACTTATATTTTCCTCTGCTAGCATTATTTAGTCCTCTGGCTGGTGCTGGGCATCTAGAATCAACGTAGGCATGCTACCCGGCCACTGCTAGTTGTGCGTTAGGTTTAGTTCATGGTCAGCTCAGTTCCCATCTTCCAAGAGCTAGTTCCTATATAGGCTGATGCTATGTTCTCTTGCCATTGAGATCATGACAGTTTGACCGGCCCACTAAAGGGTTAAAATCCTTGGCTGAGAAAGGAGAGAAATAAGTAGTCTGCTGAAATTTTTTTTTTTTTTTTTTTTCTCTGAATGGCTCTGTGTCCACCTGTTTGTAATGGATCTTCAGAGTGTAACTGCAGGTTTGAATAATCTCGCCACGAAGGTACAAAATTTGCAAGATTTTGTTTGTCATGCACCTGTATCTGAGCCGAGAATTCCTTTGCCGGAATTTTTCTCGGGGAATAGATCTGGGTTTCAGAATTTTCGAAATAATTGCAAATTATTTTTGTCCCTGAAATCTCGCTCTGCCGGAGACCCTGCACAGCAGGTCAGGATTGTGATTTCCTTGCTCCGGGGCGACCCTCAAGACTGGGCTTTTTCATTGACACCAGGGGATCCTGCGTTGCTCAATGTGGATGCGTTTTTTCTGGCCTTGGGGTTGCTTTATGACGAACCTCATTTGGAGCTTCAGGCAGAAAAAACTTTGATGTCCCTATCTCAGGGGCAAGATGAAGCGGAAATTTACTGCCAAAGATTCCGTAAATGGTCTGTGCTTACTCAGTGGAATGAGTGCGCCCTGGCGGCGACTTTCAGAGAGGGTCTCTCTGATGCCATTAAGGATGTTATGGTGGGGTTCCCTGTGCCTGCGGGTCTGAATGAGTCCATGACAATGGCTATTCAGATCGATAGGCGTTTGCGGGAGCGCAAACCAGTGCACCATCTGGCGGTGTCCACTGAGAAGTCGCCAGAGAGTATGCAGTGTGATAGAATTCTGTCCCGAAGCGAGCGGCAGAATTTTAGACGGAAAAATGGGTTGTGTTTCTATTGTGGTGATTCTACTCATGTTATATCAGCATGCTCTAAGCGCACTAAAAAGCTTGGTAAATCTGTTTCCATTTGCACCTTACCGTCTAAGTTTATTCTATCTGTGACCCTGATTTGCTCTTTGTCATCTATTACCACGGACGCCTATGTCGACTCTGGCGCCGCTTTGAGTCTTATGGATTGGTCCTTTGCCAAACGCTGTGGGTATGATTTAGAGCCTTTGGAGACTCCTATTCCTCTGAAGGGGATTGACTCCACCCCATTGGCTAATAATAAACCACAATACTGGACACAAGCAACTATGCGTATTAATCCGGATCACCAGGAGATTATTCGCTTTCTGGTGCTGTATAATCTACATGATGATTTGGTGCTAGGATTGCCTTGGCTGCAATCTCACAACCCAGTCCTCGACTGGAGAGCTATGTCTGTGTTGAGCTGGGGATGTAAGGGGGTTCATGGGGATGTACCTGTGGTTTCCATTTCATCATCTATTCCCTCTGAAATTCCTGAGTTCCTGTCTGACTATCGTGACGTCTTTGAAGAATCCAAGCTTGGTTCGTTACCTCCGCACCGAGAGTGCGATTGTGCCATAGATTTAATCCCGGGTAGTAAATACCCAAAGGGTCGTTTATTTAATCTGTCTGTGCCTGAACATGCTGCTATGCGAGAATATATAAAGGAGTCCTTGGAAAAGGGACATATTCGTCCATCGTCATCTCCCTTAGGAGCCGTTTTTTTCTTTGTGTTAAAAAAAAGACGGCTCTTTGAGACCATGTATTGATTATCGGCTTTTGAATAAAATCACTGTTAAATATCAATACCCATTGCCGTTGCTGACTGATTTGTTTGCTCGCATAAAGGGGGCCAAGTGGTTCTCTAAGATTGACCTTCGTGGGGCGTATAATTTGGTGCGAATCAGGCAGGGGGATGAGTGGAAAACCGCATTTAATACGCCCGAGGGCCACTTTGAGTATTTAGTGATGCCTTTTGGTCTTTCAAATGCTCCGTCAGTTTTCCAGTCCTTTATGCATGATATTTTTCGCGATTATTTGGATAAATTTATGATTGTGTATCTGGATGATATTCTGATTTTTTCGGATGACTGGGACTCTCATGTCCAGCAAGTCAGGAGGGTTTTTCAGGTTTTGCGGTCTAATTCTTTGTGTGTGAAGGGTTCTAAGTGTGTTTTTGGGGTACAGAGGATTTCCTTTTTGGGATATATTTTTTCCCCCTCTTCCATTGAAATGGATCCTGTCAAGGTTCAAGCTATTTGTGATTGGACGCAGCCCTCTTCTCTTAAGAGTCTTCAGAAATTTTTGGGCTTTGCTAACTTTTATCGTCGATTTATTGCTGGTTTTTCGGATATTGCTAAGCCATTGACCGATTTGACTAAGAAGGGTGCTGATGTTGCTGATTGGTCCCCTGATGCTGTGGAGGCCTTTCGGGAGCTTAAGCGCCGTTTTTCCTCTGCCCCTGTGTTGCGTCAGCCTGATGTTGCTCTACCTTTTCAGGTTGAGGTCGACGCTTCTGAGATCGGAGCTGGGGCAGTGTTGTCGCAGAAAAGTTCTGACTGCTCCGTGATGAGGCCTTGTGCCTTCTTTTCCCGTAAATTTTCGCCCGCTGAGCGGAATTATGATGTTGGGAATCGGGAGCTTTTGGCCATGAAGTGGGCTTTTGAGGAGTGGCGCCATTGGCTTGAGGGGGCCAGACATCAGGTGGTGGTATTGACTGACCACAAAAATTTGATTTATCTTGAGACCGCCAGGCGCCTGAATCCTAGACAGGCGCGCTGGTCATTATTTTTCTCTCGGTTTAATTTTGTGGTGTCATACCTACCGGGTTCTAAGAATGTTAGGGCGGATGCCCTTTCTAGGAGTTTTGAGCCTGACTCGCCTGGTAACTCTGAGCCCACAGGTATCCTTAAGGATGGAGTGGTATTGTCAGCCGTTTCTCCAGACCTGCGGCGGGCCTTGCAGGAGTTTCAGGCGGATAGACCTGATCGTTGCCCACCTGATAAACTGTTTGTTCCTGATGATTGGACCAGTAGAGTCTCTCTGAGGTTCATTCTTCTGCGTTGGCAGGTCATCCTGGCATTTTTGGTACCAGGGATTTGGTGGCAAGGTCCTTCTGGTGGCCTTCCCTGTCACGAGATGTGCGAGGCTTTGTGCAGTCTTGTGACGTTTGTGCTCGGGCCAAGCCTTGTTGTTCTCGGGCTAGTGGATTATTGTTGCCCTTGCCTATTCCTAAGAGGCCTTGGACGCACATCTCGATGGATTTTATTTCAGATCTGCCTGTTTCTCAGAAGATGTCTGTCATCTGGGTGGTGTGTGACCGTTTCTCTAAGATGGTCCATTTGGTTCCTCTGCCCAAGTTGCCTTCTTCTTCCGAGTTGGTTCCTCTGTTTTTTCAAAATGTTGTTCGTTTGCATGGTATTCCTGAGAATATCGTTTCTGACAGAGGGACCCAATTCGTGTCTAGATTTTGGCGGGCATTCTGTGCTAGGATGGGCATAGATTTATCTTTTTCGTCCGCTTTCCATCCTCAGACGAATGGCCAGACCGAGCGGATTAATCAGACCCTGGAGACATATCTGAGGTGTTTTGTGTCTGCTGACCAGGATGATTGGGTTGCTTTTTTGCCATTGGCGGAGTTCGCTCTCAATAATCGGGCCAGCTCTGCCACTTTGGTGTCCCCGTTTTTCTGTAATTCGGGGTTTCATCCTCGATTTTCCTCTGGTCAGGTGGAATCTTCGGATTGTCCTGGAGTGGATGCTGTGGTGGAGAGATTGCATCAGATCTGGGGGCAGGTGGTGGACAATTTGAGGTTGTCCCAGGAGAAGACTCAGCTTTTTGCCAACCGCCACCGTCGTGTTGGTCCTCGGCTTTGTGTTGGGGATTTGGTGTGGTTGTCTTCTCGTTTTGTCCCTATGAGGGTCTCTTCTCCTAAGTTTAAGCCTCGGTTCATCGGCCCGTATAAGATATTGGAGATTCTTAACCCTGTTTCCTTCCGTTTGGACCTCCCTGCATCCTTTTCTATTCATAACGTTTTTCATCGGTCATTATTGCGCAGGTATGAGGTACCGGTTGTGCCTTCCGTTGAGCCTCCTGCTCCGGTGTTGGTTGAGGGTGAGTTGGAGTACGTTGTGGAGAAAATCTTAGACTCTCGTGTTTCCAGACGGAGACTCCAGTATCTGGTCAAGTGGAAGGGATACGGCCAGGAGGATAATTCTTGGGTGAATGCATCTGATGTTCATGCCTCTGATCTGGTTCGTGCCTTTCATAGGGCCCATCCTGATCGCCCTGGTGGTTCTGGTGAGGGTTCGGTGCCCCCTCCTTGAGGGGGGGGTACTGTTGTGAATTTGGATTCTGGGCTCCCCCGGTGGCTACTGGTGGAATTGAACTGGTGTCTTCATCTTCTCTGTTCACCTGTTCCCATCAAGATGTGGGAGTCGCTATATAACCTTGCTGCTCTGTTAGTTGCTTGCCGGTCAACAATGTTATCAGAAGCCTCTCTGTGCTTGTTCCTGCTCCTAGACAACTACTAGATAAGTTGGACTCTTGTCCATGTTTGTTTTTGCATTTTTGTTCCAGTTCACAGCTGTAGTTTCGTTACTGTGTCTGGAAAGCTCTTGTGAACAGGAATTGCCACTCTGGTGTTATGAGTTAATGCCAGAGTTTTAAAGTAATTTCTGGATGGTGTTTTGATAGGGTTTTCAGCTGACCATGAAAGTGTCCTTTCTGTCTTCTGCTATGTAGTAAGTGGACCTCAAATTTGCTAAACCTATTTTCATACTACGTTTGTTATTTCGTCTTAATTCACCGCCAATACATGTGGGGGGCCTCTGTCTCCTTTCGGGGTATTTCTCTAGAGGTGAGGTAGGACTTATATTTTCCTCTGCTAGCATTATTTAGTCCTCCGGCTGGTGCTGGGCATCTAGAATCAACGTAGGCATGCTACCCGGCCACTGCTAGTTGTGCGTTAGGTTTAGTTCATGGTCAGCTCAGTTCCCATCTTCCAAGAGCTAGTTCCTATATAGGCTGATGCTATGTTCTCTTGCCATTGAGATCATGACACACAGCCACAGCCAGATTACTATGCTGTTCCTTTGACTCAGACCAGAACATTGCCCTCGCAGTGTACTGAGGCAGAATCAAACCCAGCGGAGACTATGGTGCCCCGTCACGAATGCAATACCACCGGCTTACACGGTGACACAGACGAAGTTGCACACGACATAGAAGAGGAGGTCATAGATGACCCAGTTGTTGACCCCGATTGGCAGCCATTGGGGGAACAGGGTGCAGGCGGCAGTAGTTCTGAAGCGGAGGAGGAGGAGCCGCAGCAGGCATTAACATCACAACAGGTTCCATCTGCCGGGCCCGTATCTGGCCAAAAACGCATGGCAAAACCAAAACCAGTTGGAGGACAGCGTGGCCATCCGGTTAAAGAAGCTCAGTCTGCAATGCCTGAAAAGGTATCCGATAGTAGAAAGAGTGCAGTCTGGCATTTTTTTAACCCCTTAATGACAGCCAATACGTCTTTTAACTGACCTGAGATATATGAGAATAGCCTCCCCATACAGGTGACAATCTAGCAGCTGTCGGCTGTACACTATAGCTGACAACTTGCTGCATCAGCCACGATCAGTGTTTGCACCTTGCATATCTGTTTAACCCCTTAGATGCTGCTGTCAATAGTGACTACATCATTATAAATGGTTAACAGAGTGTGGGGGCTTCCTCTTTATCCCAATTGGTGCCCTCAGATCATGATCGTGTGGTCCTGATGTTTGCGATGGCTATTCATGACCAATTTGCGGCCTTAGAGTCTAACGGCTGTAGTAATCTGTTCAGAAGTTAGAGGCTTTAAGGTGGTAAAAATACACATTTTCATTCCCGTCATGCCACCTTGCATTAATTCCTGTAAAGCACCTGAAGAGTTAATAAACTACCTGACAGCAGTTTTCAATACGTCAGGGGGTGCGGTTTTTAAATTGGTATCACGTTTGGGGGTTTCCCAATATATAGGACCCCTAAAGTCACTTCAAACATGGATAAGTTCCTAAAAAAATAAATTTTGTAAATTTCCTTGAAAAAATGAAAAATTGCTGCTACATTTTAAATCCTCCTAAAATGCTAACAAACTAAAATAACATTTTATAAATGGTGCTGATGTAAAGCCGACATGTGGGAAATGTTATTTATTAATGTTTTGCTGGTGTATGACTTTCTGGATTAAAGGGATAATCATTCAAAGTTTGAAAATTGCTAATTTTTTTACATTTTTCTCAAATTCCTGATATTTTTTATAAATAAACACAAAAGATATTGACTTAAATTTACCATTATCATAAAGTATAACGTGTCACGAAAAAACAATATCAAAATCACTGGGATTTGTTGAAGCGTTCCAGAGTTATTACCACATAAAGTGACACTGGTCAGATTTCAAAAATTTGGCTCCGTCACTAAGGGGTTAAACAACATCCAAATGATCAGCGCAAAGTCATCTGTCAAAAATGTTCAACTACCTTAAGCAGAGGTCAGAATCTTAAAAGTCTAAATACAAGTTGCATGCATAGACACTTATCCACCATGCATTTGCAAGCCTGGACTAACTACCAAACGTCCCTAAAGGTTGCAGCACCCTCGGCCAATGAAGCTAGTCAGCAACGCTACATCCCTTCCCTCACTGTAAACCCACCATTTCCTGCACCACCTGCAATATCTGTGCAGCTTTCGTCGCCAGGCCAAAGCAGTCAGGGAATCACCAGGTTTGCAGTAGGAAACACTGCATGTAGGGCACCGGCAAGAATACCATCTCCAACCCTCTCTCAGTCACTCATGTCCAACGGCACCACCGCTAGTTCCACGATCTCCAGCTCTCCAGTCCAGCTCACCCTACATGAGACTCTTGTTAGGAAAAGGAAGTACTCATACTCGCATCCGCGTACACAGGGTTTGAACGCCCACATTGCTAGACTAATCTCATTAGAGATGATGCCCTACCGGTTAGTTGAAAGCGAAGCTTTTAAAGCGCTGATGGACTACGCTGTACCACGCTACGAGCTACCCAGTCGACACTTCTTTTCTAGAAAAGCCATCCCAGCCCTCCAACAGCATGTTAAAGACCGCATCGTCCATGCACTCAGGCAGTCTGTGACTACAAAGGTGCACCTGACTACAGATGCATGGACCAGTAGGCATGGCCAGGGACATTACGTGTCCATCACGGCACACTGGGTGAATGTGGTGGATGCAGGGTCCACAGGGGACAGCAATATTGGGACAGTTCTGCCCAGCCCACGGTCAAGGAAAGAGTTGGCTGTAGGCGTTCGCCCCCCCTCCTCCTCTTCCTCCTCCTCCTGCAGAAGCGAGAGCTCGTCCACAGACCGCAGTCGCACATCCACTCCATCCGCAGCTGCCACTGTTGCACACCAGGTGTGCCATTATGGGACAGCTAGTGGCAAGCGTCAGCAGGCTGTATTGGCAATGAAGTGTTTGGGCGACAACAGACACACCGCGGAAGTTCTGTCCGAGTTCTTGCAGAAAGAAACTCAGTCATGGCTGGGCACTGTACATCTTGAGGCAGGCAAGGTAGTGAGTGATAACGGAAGGAATTTCATGGCTGCCATAGCCCTTTCCCAACTGAAACACATTCCTTGCCTGGCTCACACCTAAAACCTGGTGGTGCAGTGCTTCCTGAAAAGTTATCCGGGGTTACCCGACCTGCTCCTCAAAGTGCGCAGACTTTGCTCGCGTATCCGCCGTTCGCCCGTACACTCCAGCCGTATTCAGAACTATCAGCGTTCTTTGAACCTCCCTCAGCATCGCCTAATCATCGACGTTGCAACAAGGTGGAACTCCACACTGCACATGCTTCAGAGAGTGTGCGAACAGAGGCGTGCTGTTATGTATTTGTGGGAGGATACACAGGCAGGCAGTTGGATGGCAGACATGGAGTTGTCAGGTGTGCAGTGGTCGAAGCTACAAGACCTGTGTCAAGTCCTTCAGTGTTTTGAGGAATGCACATGGCTGGTTAGTGCAGACAACGCCATAATAAGCATGAGCATCCCCCTAATGCGTCTGCTGATGCAAAGTTTGACGCACATAAAGGAGCAGGCGTCTGCAGCCGAGAAAGAGGAAAGTCTTGATGACAGTCAGCCATTGTCTGGTCAGGGCCGTGTAGAGGACGCGGTAGCAGGCGAAGAGGAGGAGGAGGACGAGGAGGATGATGGGGATGAGTACTTTTTTAATGAGGAAGCTCTCCTGGGCCAACAGAAATTAGTGGCGTTGCAAGGCCGGGTTCTGTTTTTTTAAGGGAGACAAGTGACGTAGATTTGCCTGTAACTGCCCCTCAAACCAGCACAACCGCAGATTTGACAACTGGAACTTTGGCCCACATGGCGGATTATGCCTTACGTATCCTCAAAAGGGACCCACGCATTATTAAAATGATGAGCGATGACGATTACTGGTTGGCCTGCATCCTTGACCCTCGCTATAAAGGCAAATTGCAAGATATAATGCCACATGAGAACCTAGAACAAATATTAGCAACCAAACAAGCAACTCTTGTAGACCGTTTGATTCAGGCATTCCCAGCACACAGCGCCAGTGATGGTTCTCACACGAGCTGCAGGGGGCTACAGGGCAGAGGTGTTAGAGGTGCACAAATCAGAAGTGGCGTTGGACAGAGGGGTTTTCTGACCAGGTTGTGGAGTGATTTCGCAATGACCGCAGACAGGACAGGTACTGCAGCATCTATTCAAAGTGACAGGAGACAACATTTGTCCAGTATGGTTACTAACTATTTTTCATCCCTTATCGATGTTCTCCCTCAACCGTCATTCCCATTTGATTACTGGGCATCCAAATTAGACACCTGGCCTGAATTGGCAGAATATGCATTGCAGGAGCTTGCTTGCCCAGCAGCTAGTGTGCTATCAGAAAGAGTATTCAGTGCTGCTGGTTCAATATTAACTGAAAAAAGGACTCGTCTGGCTACCCAAAATGCGGATGATCTCACCTTCATTAAAATGAACCACTCCTGGATTTCAAATTATTTTGCCCCACCTTTCCCCGCTGACACCTAGCTTTCCTATAAAAAGGTCTTGCTTGTGGACTGGTCTTACTGAGTGTTCCAATCTCTTAATTTGCAGCAGCTGTTTGTCCAGCATACGACATGTTTACACCTCCCTCAATGGGAAAATTCCCCCCACGGGGCCGTGGTCTCGCCACTTGGCGCAAGCACCCGTTACAGTGCTGTTTGTCTGAAGAGGTGGGTGTGCCCGCTTTTGGTCGACGGCACTGCCACTGGGTCCCTCATAGTACAATGAAGTGTCTCTGGCGGTGGTGGTGCGCACCCAACGTCAGACACACCGTTGTAACATGAGGGGCCCTGGGACGGTACCGCCGGCCACAAGAGAGTTCTCCCCCCCCCAGCTCAAACTGTGCTCTACCACGTGCAAAATTATCTCGCACAGCTCCACCAATGTTTAGTCTATGCGATGACATCATTCAATGCCTGGCACTGACAATACCAATTTGTTGACATCTATGATGCTAGTTAAAGTAGTCTGGGTCAGTGTCCTATATTGACACCAGTAAATACTTACTGCCAAATTACTTTGTCAGAAACTCAGCAGATGAGCCCACCCCTGTACCTAAGTATGCCACACTTTTTTGTTGTTGTTTTGCGAGACATTAACATCTATTTATTTTTTGTGAGTGAGTACTAACTGTGTCAGACACTCCTTGCAATCCTCCTCCGCTGACCACAATGCTGCCTGTGTATCCATGTAACCGATTTAAAACTGCCATGAGCCTATCTTTTGTTATTTTAGGCCTTCGTTAGCCTTTCTGCGGTCCCTCCTTGCAATACTCCTCCACTGACCACAATGCTGCCTGTGTATCCATGTAACCGATTTAAAACTGCCATGAGCCTATCTTTTGTTATTTTAGGCCTTTGTTAGCCTGTCTGCGGTCCCTCCTTGCAATACTCCTCCACTGACCACAATGCTGCCTGTGTATCCATGTAACCAATTTAAAACTGCCATGAGCCTATCTTTTGTTATTTTAGGCCTTTGTTAGCCTGTTTGCGGTCCCTCCTTGCAATACTCCTCCACTGACCACAATGCTGCCTGTGTATCCATGTAACCGATTTAAAACTGCCATGAGCCTATCTTTTGTTATTTTAGGCCTTCGTTAGCCTGTCTGCGGTCCCTCCTTGCAATACTCCTCTACTGACCACAATGCTGCCTGTGTATCCATGTAACTGATTTAAAACTGCCATGAGCCTATCTTTTGTTATTTTAGGCCTTTGTTAGCCTGTCTGCGGTCCCTCCTTGCAATACTCCTCCACTGACCACAATGCTGCCTGTGTATCCATGTAACCGATTTAAAACTGCCATGAGCCTATCTTTTGTTATTTTAGGCCTTCGTTAGCCTGTCTGCGGTCCCTCCTTGCAATACTCCTCCACTGACCACAATGCTGCCTGTGTATCCATGTAACCGATTTAAAACTGCCATGAGCCTATCTTTTGTAATTTTAGGCCTTCGTTAGCCTGTCTGCGGTTCCTCCTTGCAATACTTCTCCACTGACCACAATGCTGCCTGTGTATCCATGTAACCGATTTAAAACTGCCATGAGCCTATCTTTTGTTATTTTAGGCCTTCATTAGCCTGTCTGCGGTCCCTCCTTGCAATACTCCTCCACTGACCACAATGCTGCCTGTGTATCCATGTAACCGATTTAAAACTGCCATGAGCCTATCTTTTGTTATTTTAGGCCTTTGTTAGCCTGTCTGCGGGCCTTCGTTAGCCTGTCTGCGGTCCCTCCTTGCAATACTCCTCCACTGACCACAATGCTGCCTGTGTATCCATGTAACCGATTTAAAACTGCCATGAGCCTATCTTTTGTTATTTTAGGCCTTCATTAGCCTGTCTGCGGTCCCTCCTTGCAATACTCTTCCACTGACCACAATGCTGCCTGTGTATCCATGTAACCGATTTAAAACTGCCTTGAGCCTATTTTTTGTTATTTTAGGCCTTCGTTAGCCTGTCTGCGGTCCCTCCTTGCAATACTCCTCCACTGACCACAATGCTGCCTGTGTATCCATGTAACCGATTTAAAACTGCCATGAGCCTATCTTTTGTTATTTTAGGCCTTCGTTAGCCTGTCTGCGGTCCCTCCTTGCAATACTCCTCCACTGACCACAATGCTGCCTGTGTATCCATGTAACCGATTTAAAACTGCCATGAGCCTATCTTTTGTTATTTTAGGCCTTCGTTAGCCTGTCTGCGGTCTCTCCTTGCAATACTCCTCCACTGACCACAATGCTGCCTGTGTATCCATGTAACGATTTAAAACTGCCATGAGCCTATCTTTTGTTATTTTAGGCCTTCGTTAGCCTGTCTGCGGTCCCTCCTTGCAATACTCCTCCACTGACCACAATGCTGCCTGTGTATCCATGTAACCGATTTAAAACTGCCATGAGCCTATCTTTTGTTATTTTAGGCCTCCGTTAGCCTGTCTGCGGTCCCTCCTTGCAATACTCCTCCACTGACCACAATGCTGCCTGTGTATCCATGTAACCGATTTAAAACTGCCATGAGCCTATCTTTTGTTATTTTAGGCCTTCGTTAGCCTGTCTGCGGTCCCTCCTTGCAATACTCCTCCACTGACCACAATGCTGCCTGTGTATCCATGTAACCGATTTAAAACTGCCATGAGCCTATCTTTTGTTATTTTAGGCCTTCATTAGCCTGTCTGCGGTCCCTCCTTGCAATACTCCTCTACTGACCACAATGCTGCCTGTGTATCCATGTAACCGATTTAAAACTGCCTTGAGCCTATTTTTTGTTATTTTAGGCCTTCGTTAGCCTCTCTGCGGTCCCTCCTTGCAATACTCCTCCACTGACCACAATGCTGCCTGTGTATCCATGTAACCGATTTAAAACTGCCATGAGCCTATCTTTTGTTATTTTAGGCCTTCGTTAGCCTGTCTGCGGTCCCTCCTTCCAATACTCCTCCACTGACCACAATGCTTCCTGTGTATCCATGTAACGATTTAAAACTGCCATGAGCCTATCTTTTGTTATTTTAGGCCTTCGTTAGCCTGTCTGCGGTCCCTCCTTGCAATACTCCTCCACTGACCACAATGCTGCCTGTGTATCCATGTAACCGATTTAAAACTGCCATGAGCCTATCTTTTGTTATTTTAGGCCTTCATTAGCCTGTCTGCGGTCCCTCCTTGCAATACTCTTCCACTGACCACAATGCTGCCTGTGTATCCATGTAACCAATTTAAAACTGCCTTGAGCCTATTTTTTGTTATTTTAGGCCTTCGTTAGCCTGTCTGCGGTCCCTCCTTGCAATACTCCTCCACTGACCACAATGCTGCCTGTGTATCCATGTAACCGATTTAAAACTGCCATGAGCCTATCTTTTGTTATTTTAGGCCTTCGTTAGCCTGTCTGCGGTCCCTCCTTGCAATACTCCTCCACTGACCACAATGCTGCCTGTGTATCCATGTAACCGATTTAAAACTGCCATGAGCCTATCTTTTGTTATTTTAGGCCTTCGTTAGCCTGTCTGCGGTCCCTCCTTGCAATACTCCTCCACTGACCACAATGCTGCCTGTGTATCCATGTAACGATTTAAAACTGCCATGAGCCTATCTTTTGTTATTTTAGGCCTTCGTTAGCCTGTCTGCGGTCCCTCCTTGCAATACTCCTCCACTGACCACAATGCTGCCTGTGTATCCATGTAACCGATTTAAAACTGCCATGAGCCTATCTTTTGTTATTTTAGGCTTTCGTTAGCCTGTCTGCGGTCCCTCCTTGCAATACTCCTCCACTGACCACAATGCTGCCTGTGTATCCATGTAACCGATTTAAAACTGCCATGAGCCTATCTTTTGTTATTTTAGGCCTTCGTTAGCCTGTCTGCGGTCCCTCCTTGCAATACTCCTCCACTGACCACAATGCTGCCTGTGTATCCATGTAACCGATTTAAAACTGCCATGAGCCTATCTTTTGTTATTTTAGGCCTTCGTTAGCCTGTCTGCGGTCCCTCCTTGCAATACTCCTCCACTGACCACAATGCTGCCTGTGTATCCATGTAACCGATTTAAAACTGCCATGAGCCTATCTTTTGTAATTTTAGGCCTTCGTTAGCCTGTCTGCGGTTCCTCCTTGCAATACTTCTCCACTGACCACAATGCTGCCTGTGTATCCATGTAACCGATTTAAAACTGCCATGAGCCTATCTTTTGTTATTTTAGGCCTTCGTTAGCCTGTCTGCGGTCCCTCCTTGCAATACTCCTCCACTGACCACAATGCTGCCTGTGTATCCATGTAACGATTTAAAACTGCCATGAGCCTATCTTTTGTTATTTTAGGCCTTCGTTAGCCTGTCTGCGGTCCCTCCTTGCAATACTCCTCCACTGACCACAATGCTGCCTGTGTATCCATGTAACCGATTTAAAACTGCCATGAGCCTATCTTTTGTTATTTTAGGCCTTCGTTAGCCTGTCTGCGGTCCCTCCTTGCAATACTCCTCCACTGACCACAATGCTGCCTGTGTATCCATGTAACCGATTTAAAACTGCCTTGAGCCTATTTTTTGTTATTTTAGGCCTTCGTTAGCCTGTCTGCGGTCCCTCCTTGCAATACTCCTCCACTGACCACAATGCTGCCTGTGTATCCATGTAACCGATTTAAAACTGCCATGAGCCTATCTTTTGTTATTTTAGGCCTTCGTTAGCCTGTCTGCGGTCCCTCCTTGCAATACTCCTCCACTGACCACAATGCTGCCTGTGTATCCATGTAACCGATTTAAAACTGCCATGAGCCTATCTTTTGTTATTTTAGGCCTTCATTAGCCTGTCTGCGGTCCCTCCTTGCAATACTCTTCCACTGACCACAATGCTGCCTGTGTATCCATGTAACCGATTTAAAACTGCCTTGAGCCTATTTTTTGTTATTTTAGGCCTTCGTTAGCCTGTCTGCGGTCCCTCCTTGCAATACTCCTCCACTGACCACAATGCTGCCTGTGTATCCATGTAACCGATTTAAAACTGCCATGAGCCTATCTTTTGTTATTTTAGGCCTTCGTTAGCCTGTCTGCGGTCCCTCCTTGCAATACTCCTCCACTGACCACAATGCTGCCTGTGTATCCATGTAACCGATTTAAAACTGCCATGAGCCTATCTTTTGTTATTTTAGGCCTTCGTTAGCCTGTCTGCGGTCTCTCCTTGCAATACTCCTCCACTGACCACAATGCTGCCTGTGTATCCATGTAACGATTTAAAACTGCCATGAGCCTATCTTTTGTTATTTTAGGCCTTCGTTAGCCTGTCTGCGGTCCCTCCTTCCAATACTCCTCCACTGACCACAATGCTTCCTGTGTATCCATGTAACGATTTAAAACTGCCATGAGCCTATCTTTTGTTATTTTAGGCCTTCGTTAGCCTGTCTGCGGTCCCTCCTTCCAATACTCCTCCACTGACCACAATGCTTCCTGTGTATCCATGTAACGATTTAAAACTGCCATGAGCCTATCTTTTGTTATTTTAGGCCTTCGTTAGCCTGTCTGCGGTCCCTCCTTGCAATACTCCTCCACTGACCACAATGCTGCCTGTGTATCCATGTAACCGATTTAAAACTGCCATGAGCCTATCTTTTGTTATTTTAGGCCTTCATTAGCCTGTCTGCGGTCCCTCCTTGCAATACTCTTCCACTGACCACAATGCTGCCTGTGTATCCATGTAACCGATTTAAAACTGCCTTGAGCCTATTTTTTGTTATTTTAGGCCTTCGTTAGCCTGTCTGCGGTCCCTCCTTGCAATACTCCTCCACTGACCACAATGCTGCCTGTGTATCCATGTAACCGATTTAAAACTGCCATGAGCCTATCTTTTGTTATTTTAGGCCTTCGTTAGCCTGTCTGCGGTCCCTCCTTGCAATACTCCTCCACTGACCACAATGCTGCCTGTGTATCCATGTAACCGATTTAAAACTGCCATGAGCCTATCTTTTGTTATTTTAGGCCTTCGTTAGCCTGTCTGCGGTCCCTCCTTGCAATACTCCTCCACTGACCACAATGCTGCCTGTGTATCCATGTAACGATTTAAAACTGCCATGAGCCTATCTTTTGTTATTTTAGGCCTTCGTTAGCCTGTCTGCGGTCCCTCCTTGCAATACTCCTCCACTGACCACAATGCTGCCTGTGTATCCATGTAACCGATTTAAAACTGCCATGAGCCTATCTTTTGTTATTTTAGGCTTTCGTTAGCCTGTCTGCGGTCCCTCCTTGCAATACTCCTCCACTGACCACAATGCTGCCTGTGTATCCATGTAACCGATTTAAAACTGCCATGAGCCTATCTTTTGTTATTTTAGGCCTTCGTTAGCCTGTCTGCGGTCCCTCCTTGCAATACTCCTCCACTGACCACAATGCTGCCTGTGTATCCATGTAACCGATTTAAAACTGCCATGAGCCTATCTTTTGTTATTTTAGGCCTTCGTTAGCCTGTCTGCGGTCCCTCCTTGCAATACTCCTCCACTGACCACAATGCTGCCTGTGTATCCATGTAACCGATTTAAAACTGCCATGAGCCTATCTTTTGTAATTTTAGGCCTTCGTTAGCCTGTCTGCGGTTCCTCCTTGCAATACTTCTCCACTGACCACAATGCTGCCTGTGTATCCATGTAACCGATTTAAAACTGCCATGAGCCTATCTTTTGTTATTTTAGGCCTTCGTTAGCCTGTCTGCGGTCCCTCCTTGCAATACTCCTCCACTGACCACAATGCTGCCTGTGTATCCATGTAACGATTTAAAACTGCCATGAGCCTATCTTTTGTTATTTTAGGCCTTCGTTAGCCTGTCTGCGGTCCCTCCTTGCAATACTCCTCCACTGACCACAATGCTGCCTGTGTATCCATGTAACCGATTTAAAACTGCCATGAGCCTATCTTTTGTTATTTTAGGCCTTCGTTAGCCTGTCTGCGGTCCCTCCTTGCAATACTCCTCCACTGACCACAATGCTGCCTGTGTATCCATGTAACCGATTTAAAACTGCCTTGAGCCTATTTTTTGTTATTTTAGGCCTTCGTTAGCCTGTCTGCGGTCCCTCCTTGCAATACTCCTCCACTGACCACAATGCTGCCTGTGTATCCATGTAACCGATTTAAAACTGCCATGAGCCTATCTTTTGTTATTTTAGGCCTTCGTTAGCCTGTCTGCGGTCCCTCCTTGCAATACTCCTCCACTGACCACAATGCTGCCTGTGTATCCATGTAACCGATTTAAAACTGCCATGAGCCTATCTTTTGTTATTTTAGGCCTTCATTAGCCTGTCTGCGGTCCCTCCTTGCAATACTCTTCCACTGACCACAATGCTGCCTGTGTATCCATGTAACCGATTTAAAACTGCCTTGAGCCTATTTTTTGTTATTTTAGGCCTTCGTTAGCCTGTCTGCGGTCCCTCCTTGCAATACTCCTCCACTGACCACAATGCTGCCTGTGTATCCATGTAACCGATTTAAAACTGCCATGAGCCTATCTTTTGTTATTTTAGGCCTTCGTTAGCCTGTCTGCGGTCCCTCCTTGCAATACTCCTCCACTGACCACAATGCTGCCTGTGTATCCATGTAACCGATTTAAAACTGCCATGAGCCTATCTTTTGTTATTTTAGGCCTTCGTTAGCCTGTCTGCGGTCTCTCCTTGCAATACTCCTCCACTGACCACAATGCTGCCTGTGTATCCATGTAACGATTTAAAACTGCCATGAGCCTATCTTTTGTTATTTTAGGCCTTCGTTAGCCTGTCTGCGGTCCCTCCTTGCAATACTCCTCCACTCACCACAATGCTGCCTGTGTATCCATGTAACCGATTTAAAACTGCCATGAGCCTATCTTTTGTTATTTTAGGCCTTCGTTAGCCTGTCTGCGGTCCCTCCTTGCAATACTCCTCCACTGACCACAATGCTGCCTGTGTATCCATGTAACCGATTTAAAACTGCCATGAGCCTATCTTTTGTTATTTTAGGCCTTCGTTAGCCTGTCTGCGGTCCCTCCTTGCAATACTCCTCCACTGACCACAATGCTGCCTGTGTATCCATGTAACCGATTTAAAACTGCCATGAGCCTATCTTTTGTTATTTTAGGTCTTCATTAGCCTGTCTGCGGTCCCTCCTTGCAATACTCCTCTACTGACCACAATGCTGCCTGTGTATCCATGTAACCGATTTAAAACTGCCTTGAGCCTATTTTTTGTTATTTTAGGCCTTCGTTAGCCTCTCTGCGGTCCCTCCTTGCAATACTCCTCCACTGACCACAATGCTGCCTGTGTATCCATGTAACCGATTTAAAACTGCCATGAGCCTATCTTTTGTTATTTTAGGCCTTCGTTAGCCTGTCTGCGGTCCCTCCTTCCAATACTCCTCCACTGACCACAATGCTTCCTGTGTATCCATGTAACGATTTAAAACTGCCATGAGCCTATCTTTTGTTATTTTAGGCCTTCGTTAGCCTGTCTGCGGTCCCTCCTTGCAATACTCCTCCACTGACCACAATGCTGCCTGTGTATCCATGTAACCGATTTAAAACTGCCATGAGCCTATCTTTTGTTATTTTAGGCCTTCATTAGCCTGTCTGCGGTCCCTCCTTGCAATACTCTTCCACTGACCACAATGCTGCCTGTGTATCCATGTAACCGATTTAAAACTGCCATGAGCCTATCTTTTGTTATTTTAGGCCTTCGTTAGCCTGTCTGCGGTCCCTCCTTGCAATACTCCTCCACTGACCACAATGCTGCCTGTGTATCCATGTAACCGATTTAAAACTGCCATGAGCCTATCTTTTGTTATTTTAGGCCTTCATTAGCCTGTCTGCGGTCCCTCCTTGCAATACTCCTCCACTGACCACAATGCTGCCTGTGTATCCATGTAACCGATTTAAAACTGCCTTGAGCCTATTTTTTGTTATTTTAGGCCTTCGTTAGCCTGTCTGCGGTCCCTCCTTGCAATACTCCTCCACTGACCACAATGCTGCCTGTGTATCCATGTGTTGTGGATTCTGTTTTTGGGCTCCCTCTGGTGGTTCCAACTGGTACTGGGTGACTTTGGTGGGTTGCGGTCTCTGGTTTCCACCTGTCCATCAGAGGCTGGGTGTTTCCTATTTAACCTGGCTTTCCTGTCATTCCCTTGCCGGCTATCAATGTATCAGTGTGTCTCTGTTACCTTTGCTACCTGCTCCTAGGCCTTCAAGACAAGCTAAGTCTGGATTTCCCTGTTTCATGTTTGCTTTCATGTTTTCAGTCCAGCTTGCAGATATGTAATTCTCTGCTGCTGGTTGCTCTAGTGGGCTGAAATTACCACTCATGTACCATGAGTTGGCACATGAGTTCAAGTAATTTCAGGATGGTATTTTGAAGGGTTTTAAGCTGACCGCGCAGTTCACCTTTTGTATCCTCTGCTATCTAGCTTAAGCGGGCCTCATTTTGCTGAATCTGTTTTCATAACTACGTTTGTGCCTTCCTCTCATTTCACCATCATTATATGTGGGGGGCTGCTATTTCTGTGGGAATATTTCTCTGGAGGCAAGATAGGTCTGTGATTCTTCTGATAGGGGTAGCTAGATCTCCGGCTGGCGCGAGACGTCTAGAGTCCCCCCAGGAACGTTCCCCGGCTGCTGTTAGTTGAGTGTTGAGGTTCAGGATCGCGGTCAGCTCAGGTTCCATCACCCTAGAGCTCGTCCTGTTTTTGCCCGTGTTATGTGTTTAATTCCCTGCCATTGGGAACATGACAGTATAGCCGGCCCACAAAGTGTTAATTGTTTGGGCTGAAGCAGGAGAAAAAGAAGTGTTGAAGGGATATTTTTTTTTTTTTCCCTCAGAGTTTTGCTGCCTAGCCCTTAATTGCTGTCTAGCTGCTTCTTACCTCCTCTTAACCCTTGAATGGCTCTGACCTTAGCTGTTTAACATGGATGTCCAGAGTTTGGCTTCCAGCCTGAATAATCTTGCTGCAAAAGTTCAAAACATACAGGATTTTGTTGTTCACACTCCTATGTCTGAACCTAGAATTCCTATTCCAGAGTTTTTTTCTGGAGATAGATCTACCTTTCTGAATTTCAGGAACAATTGCAAATTGTTTCTTTCTTTGAAATCTCGCTCCTCTGGAGACCCTGTTCAGCAGGTCAAGATTGTAATATCTTTCCTGCGGGGCGACCCTCAGAATTGGGCATTTGCATTGGCACCAGGGGATCCTGCATTGCTCAGTGTGGATGCGTTTTTTCTGGCACTGGGATTGCTCTATGAGGAACCTAACCTGGAGATTCAGGCTGAAAAGGCTTTATTAGCCCTCTCTCAGGGGCATGATGAAGCGGAAGTATATTGTCAAAAATTTCGGAAATGGTCGGTGCTTACTCAGTGGAATGAGTGCGCCCTGGCTGCAAACTTCAGAGATGGTCTTTCTGAGGCCATTAAGGATATTATGGTGGGGTTCCCTGCGCCTACAGGTCTGAATGAGTCTATGGCTATGGCCATTCAGATTGATCGGCGTTTACGGGAGCGCAAACCTGTGCACCAGTTGGCGGTGTCTTCTGAACAGGCACCTGAGACTATGCAATGTGATAGAATTCAGTCCAGAAGTGAACGGCAAAATTATAGGCGGAAAAATGGATTGTGTTTTTATTGTGGTGATTCAGCTCATGTTATATCAGCATGCTCTAAACGCACAAACAAGGTTGATAAATCTTTTGCCATTAGTACTCTGCAGTCAAAGTTCATTTTGTCTGTAACTCTGATTTGTTCACTGTCATCCATTTCCGTCGATGCCTATGTGGATTCGGGCGCTGCCCTGAGTCTTATGGATTGGTCATTTGCCAAACGCTGCGGTTTTAGTCTGGAGCCTCTGGAAGTTCCTATTCCTTTGAAGGGAATTGACTCTACACCATTGGCTATGAATAAACCGCAGTACTGGACACAAGTGACCATGCGCATGACTCCCGTTCATCAGGAGGTGATTCGCTTCCTTGTACTGTATAATTTACATGATGTACTAGTGCTTGGTCTGCCATGGTTACAAACTCATAATCCAGTCCTGGATTGGAAAACAATGTCTGTGTTAAGCTGGGGATGTCAGGGGGTTCATGATGATGCACCTCTGATTTCAATCGCTTCATCTACTCCTTCTGAGGTCCCTGCGTTTTTGTCTGACTATCGGGATGTTTTTGAGGAGCCTAAGCTCAATTCGCTCCCTCCTCATAGGGATTGTGACTGTGCTATAGAATTAATTCCTGGCAGTAAGTTCCCTAAGGGTCGTTTATTTAATCTGTCAGTGCCAGAGCATACTGCTATGCGGAATTATATTAAGGAGTCCTTGGAAAAGGGACATATTCGTCCATCTTCGTCCCCTCTGGGAGCAGGTTTTTTTTTCGTGGCAAAAAAAGATGGTTCCCTGAGGCCTTGTATAGATTATCGCCTTCTGAATAAGATTACAGTCAAATATCAGTATCCATTGCCATTATTGACTGATTTGTTTGCTCGCATTAAGGGGGCTAGGTGGTTCACTAAGATAGATCTTCGCGGTGCGTATAATCTTGTGCGGATAAAGCAGGGTGATGAGTGGAAAACCGCATTTAATACGCCTGAGGGCCATTTTGAGTATTTGGTAATGCCTTTTGGACTTTCTAATGCTCCTTCAGTCTTTCAGTCCTTTATGCACAATATTTTCCGTGAATATCTGGATAAGTTTATGATTGTGTATTTGGATGATATTTTGGTGTTTTCTGATGACTGGGAGTCTCATGTTCTACAGGTCAGGAAGGTGTTTCAAGTCCTGCGGGCCAATTCTCTGTTTGTGAAGGGCTCAAAATGTCTCTTCGGAGTCCAGAAGATTTCTTTTTTGGGGTACATTTTTTCTCCTTCTACTATTGAGATGGATCCCGTCAAGGTTCAGGCGATTTGTGACTGGACACAACCTACATCTGTTAAGAGTCTTCAGAAGTTCTTGGGTTTTGCTAATTTTTATCGTCGGTTCATTACTAATTTTTCCAGTGTTGTTAAACCTTTGACTGATTTGACTAAAAAGGGTGCTGATGTTGCTAATTGGTCTCCTACGGCTGTGGAGGCCTTTCAGGAACTTAAGCGCCGGTTTTCTTCTGCTCCTGTGTTATGTCAACCAGATGTTTCACTTCCTTTTCAGGTTGAGGTTGATGCTTCCGAGATTGGAGCGGGGGCGGTTTTGTCACAGAGAAGTTCCGATGGCTCGGTGATGAAGCCATGTGCGTTCTTTTCTAGAAAATTCTCGCCCGCCGAGCGCAATTATGATGTGGGTAATCGGGAGCTTTTGGCCATGAAGTGGGCATTTGAGGAGTGGCGTCATTGGCTTGAGGGTGCTAGACATCGTGTGGTGGTCTTGACTGATCACAAAAATCTGATTTACCTTGAGTCTGCCAGGCGTCTGAATCCTAGACAGGCTCGTTGGTCGTTGTTTTTTTCTCGTTTCAATTTTGTGGTTTCATACCTGCCAGGTTCAAAGAATGTGAAGGCAGATGCTCTTTCCAGGAGTTTTGTGCCTGACTCTCCTGGAGACTCTGGGCCTACTGGTATCCTTAGGGATGGGGTAATATTGTCCGCCGTCTCCCCAGACTTGCGACGTGCATTGCAGGAGTTTCAGGCGGATAAACCTGATCGTTGTCCACCAGAAAGACTGTTTGTTCCGGATGATTGGACCAGTAGAGTCATCTCCGAGGTCCATTCTTCTGTGTTGGCTGGTCATCCTGGAATATTTGGTACTAGAGACTTGGTGGCCAGGTCTTTTTGGTGGCCTTCCTTGTCAAGGGATGTGCGCACCTTTGTGCAGTCTTGTGAAGTGTGTGCTCGGGCTAAGCCTTGCTGTTCTCGGGCCAGTGGGTTGTTGTTATCCTTGCCTATCCCGAAGAGGCCTTGGACGCACATTTCCATGGATTTTATTTCAGATCTCCCTGTCTCACAGAAAATGTCCGTTATCTGGGTTGTGTGTGACCGCTTTTCTAAGATGGTTCATTTGGTACCCTTGCCTAAGTTGCCTTCCTCCTCTGAGTTGGTCCCTTTATTTTTTCAGAACGTGGTTCGTTTGCATGGGATTCCGGAGAATATCGTTTCTGACAGGGGATCCCAGTTTGTGTCTAGATTTTGGCGGACGTTTTGTGCTAAGATGGGCATTGATTTGTCTTTCTCGTCTGCATTCCATCCTCAGACGAATGGCCAGACGGAGCGAACTAATCAGACCTTGGAAACTTATTTAAGGTGTTTTGTTTCTGCTGATCAAGATGACTGGGTTGCCTTTTTGCCACTGGCCGAATTTGCCCTTAACAATCGGGCTAGTTCTGCTACTTTGGTTTCTCCTTTCTTTTGTAATTCGGGGTTTCAT
Source organism: Ranitomeya variabilis (assembly GCF_051348905.1). Taxonomy (NCBI): domain Eukaryota; kingdom Metazoa; phylum Chordata; class Amphibia; order Anura; family Dendrobatidae; genus Ranitomeya; species Ranitomeya variabilis. The sequence continues at coordinate 790,038,758 of NC_135233.1, read as the reverse complement.
CCTCGTTTTTCCTCTGGTCAGGTGGAGCCTTCGGATTGTCCTGGAGTGGACGTGGTGGTGGACAGGCTACATCAGATTTGGAATCAGGTGGTGGACAATTTGAAGTTGTTTCAGGAGAAGACTCAGCAGTTTGCTAATCGCCGTCGCCGCGTGGGTCCCCGACTTCTTGTTGGGGACTTGGTGTGGTTGTCTTCTCGTTTTGTCCCTATGAAGGTCTCTTCTCCTAAGTTCAAGCCTCGGTTCATCGGTCCTTATAAGATCTTGGAGATTCTTAAACCCTGTATCTTTTCGTTTGGATCTCCCAGCATCGTTTGCTATTCATAATGTGTTCCATCGGTCGTTATTGCGGAGGTATGAGGTGCCCGTTGTTCCTTCGGTTGAGCCTCCTGCTCCGGTGCTGGTGGAGGGAGAATTGGAGTATGTTGTTGAGAAGATCTTGGATTCTCGTGTTTCCAGACGTAAACTCCAGTATTTGGTTAAGTGGAAGGGTTATGGTCAGGAGGATAATTCCTGGGTGGTCACCTCTGATGTTCATGCGACTGATTTGGTCCGTGCCTTCCATAGAGCTCATCCTGATCGCCCTGGGGGTTCTCGTGAGGGTTCGGTGACCCCTCCTCAAGGGGGGGGTACTGTTGTGGATTCTGTTTTTGGGCTCCCTCTGGTGGTTACAACTGGTACTGGGTGACTTTGGTGGGTTGCGGTCTCTGGTTTCCACCTGTCCATCAGAGGCTGGGTGTTTCCTATTTAACCTGGCTTTCCTGTCATTCCCTTGCCGGCTATCAATGTATCAGTGTGTCTCTGTTACCTTTGCTACCTGCTCCTAGGCCTTCAAGACAAGCTAAGTCTGGATTTCCCTGTTTCATGTTTGCTTTCATGTTTTTAGTCCAGCTTGCAGATATGTAATTCTCTGCTGCTGGTTGCTCTAGTGGGCTGAAATTACCACTCATGTACCATGAGTTGGCACATGAGTTCAAGTAATTTCAGGATGGTATTTTGAAGGGTTTTAAGCTGACCGCGCAGTTCACCTTTTGTATCCTCTGCTATCTAGCTTAAGCGGGCCTCATTTTGCTGAATCTGTTTTCATAACTACGTTTGTGCCTTCCTCTCATTTCACCGTCATTATATGTGGGGGGCTGCTATTTCTGTGGGAATATTTCTCTGGAGGCAAGATAGGTCTGTGATTCTTCTGATAGGGGTAGCTAGATCTCCGGCTGGCGCGAGACGTCTAGAGTCCCCCCAGGAACGTTCCCCGGCTGCTGTTAGTTGAGTGTTGAGGTTCAGGATCGCGGTCACCTCAGGTTCCATCACCCTAGAGCTCGTCCTGTTTTTGCCCGTGTTATGTGTTTAATTCCCTGCCATTGGGAACATGACATCCATGTAACCGATTTAAAACTGCCATGAGCCTATCTTTTGTTATTTTAGGCCTTCGTTAGCCTGTTTGCGGTCCCTCCTTGCAATACTTCTCCACTGACCACAATGCTGCCTGTGTATCCATGTAACCGATTTAAAACTGCCATGAGCCTATCTTTTGTTATTTTAGGCCTTCATTAGCCTGTCTGCGGGCCTTCGTTAGCCTGTCTGCGGTCCCTCCTTGCAATACTTCTCCACTGACCACATTGCTGCCTGTGTATCCATGTAACCGATTTAAAACTGCCATGAGCCTATCTTTTGTTATTTTAGGCCTTCATTAGCCTGTCTGCGGGCCTTCGTTAGCCTGTCTGCGGTCCCTCCTTGCAATACTCCTCCACTGACCACAATGCTGCCTGTGTATCCATGTAACTGATTTAAAACTGCCATGAGCCTATCTTTTGTTATTTTAGGCCTTCGTTAGCCTGTCTGCGGGCCTTCATTAGACTGTCTGCGGTCCCTCCTTGCAATCGTCCTCCGCTGACCACACCAATGCTGCCCGTGTACCCCTTGAACCTATTTAAAAGATCATAGAGCCTATTTATATATTTTATTTAATATTAATAAAGCCATGATGGACTACGCTGTACCACGCTACAAGCTAACCAGTCGACACTTCTTTTGCGAGAAAAGCCATCCCAAACCCTCCACCAGCATGTAAAAGACCGCATTGTCCATGCACTCTGGCAATCTGTGAGTACAAAGGTGCACCTGACAACAGACGCATGGACCTGTAGGCATGGCCACGGAAGGTTACGTGTCCATTACGGCGCAATGGGTTAATGTGGTGGATGCATGGTCCACAGGGGACAGCCTACTAAGTCTGTCTGCAGTTCCTAATTCAAATTGTCCTCCACTGTCTAAATCTGAGCTTCAACCTTCTGGCTCTCCTTAAGTGCTTTTTTTAAAAAAATTGGTGATTGGGGCCTAATAACTCTGTCTGCCGCTCCCTGGTGTTGACCTCAACTGAATAAATCTGAGCTTCAACCTTCTGGCTCTCATTTTTTTTTTTCTTTTAAATTGGTGGTTGGGGCCTAATACCTCTGTTTGCCGCTCCCTGGTGTTCTCCTCAACTGAATAAATCTGAGCTTTTACCTTCTGGCTCTCATTAAGTGCTTTTTTTTAAAAAAATTGGTGTTTGTGGCCTAATACCTCTGTTTGCCGCTCACTGTTGTTTGTCCTCAACTGTATAAAGCTGAGCTTCAACCTTCTGGCTTTCGGCCTATAGTATTACATAATAAACTGCATTTGGCCTTCAACTTTGGTTAGGGCCTACTAACGGTGTCTGCCGCTCCCTGGTGTTTGTCCTCAACTGTATAAAGCTGAGCTTCAACCTTCTGGCTCTCCTTAAGTGCTTTTTTTTAAAAAATTGGTGGTTGGGGCCTAATAACTCAGTCTGCCGCTCGCTGGTGTTCTCCTCAACTGAATAAATCTGAGCTTCAACCTTCTGGCTCTCATTTTTTTTTTTTTTTAAATTGGTGGTTGAGGCCTAATACCTCTGTTTGCCGCTCCCTGGTGTTCTCCTCAACTGAATAAATCTGAGCTTCAACCTTCTGGCTCTCATTTTTTTTTTTTTATAAAATTGGTGGTTAGGGCCTACTAACGGTGTCTGCCCCTCCCTGGTGTTTGTCCTCAACTGTATAAAGCTGAGCTTCAGCCTTCTGGCTTTCGGCCTATAGTATCAGATATTAAACTGCATTTGGCCTTCAACTTTGGTTACGGCCTACTAACGGTGTCTGCCGCTCCCAGGTGTTTGTCCTCAACTGTATAAAGCTGAGCTTCAACCTTCTGGCTCTCATTAAGTGCTGTTTTTTAAAAAATTGGTGGTTAGGGCCTACTAACGGTGTCTGCCCCTCCCTGGTGTTTGTCCTCAACTGTATAAAGCTGAGCTTCAACCTTCTGGCTTTCGGCCTATAGTATCAGATATTAAACTGCATTTGGCCTTCAACTTTGGTTACGGCCTACTAACGGTGTCTGCCGCTCCCAGGTGTTTGTCCTCAACTGTATAAAGCTGAGCTTCAACCTTCTGGCTTTCGGCCTATAGTATCAGATATTAAACTGCATTTGGCCTACTAGTGTGGTTGGGCCCTTAAAACAGTGTCTGCTGCTCCTGGGTTTGCTACTCCACTGAACAAAGCAATGCCGCCTGTTTAGTCCTGTTACCAATTTTGAACTGCATTTAGCCTACTTTATTCTTTGGCCCTATATCTGTGTTTCCTCCTCATCCTGCCCATTGACCAGCCACTGCTAGATGAGTCTGCTGGTACATTGACCTAGACCACTACATTCCCCTTGCACTCTACACAGCCAGAATCTGACCCTGCTGAAAGTAAGGTTCCCCATCCCGCATGTTATACCACCTTACACAGGGACAAAGAGGAAGGTGCAGATGAAAGTGCAGGTTCCTTCATCAGGTGGGGGGGGCATACTCGTTGGCGACGTCACTGGCACAGGGCCCCTCAGAGTACGCAAAAGTGTCGCTGCCGGTGGGAGGCGCCCCCGCCGTTCAAACACACCGCTGTACTTTGAGGGGCCCTGTGCCAGTGCCAATGCCAACGAGTGGGCCCCCCCTGCTTGCTTAGGATCACAGCACTTGCAAACTTGACATACTTACCTCTCACTGCTCCACCGCCGTGACGTAGTCCACGTTTCCTGTGCCCACTAAAACCTTGAACCAGCCCTACCCCCCACAACTTTTGCCAAATGACCCCCAATTTCCAATGCCCAACTATTATTATAAAGTTAATTAAGATTGACAAGCTTCAGAAACAAGAATGGATGTTTTTGGCATTAAAATGGGCACTGTAGGTGTTTTCCTGGCCTCCACTCACTGCCGACTATGCTTCCCCATTGACTTGCATTGGGTTTCGTGTTTCGGTCGACCCCCGACTTTTAGCGATAATCGGCCGACTGCACTCGACTCGACTCTGGACAAAGTCGGGTTTCGCAAAACCCGACTCGATCTTAAAAAAATGAAAGTCACTCAACCCTAAAGGAAACGATTAATATGGACAAAAGAACACAGACATTGGACAAAGGAAGATTGGAAAAAAGTTATGGTCTGACGAATCCAAGTTTGAGGTGTTTGGCTCACACAGAACATTTGTGAGACGCAGAACAACTGAAAAGATGCTGGAAGAGTGCCTGACGCCATCTGTCAAGCATGGTGGAGGTAATGTGATGGTCTGGGGTTGCTTTGGTGCTGGTAAAGTGGGAGATTTGTACAAGGTAAAAGGGATATTGAATAAGGAAGCTATCAGTCCATGTCAAACCCTGTGGACAGCGCTTTCTTGGAGCCAATTTCATCCTACAACAGGACAATGACCCAAAGCACACCTCCAAATTATGCAAGAACTATTTAGGGAAGAAGCAGGCAGCTGGTATTCATCTGTAATGGAGTGGCCAGCGCAGTCACTAGATCTCAACCCCATTGAGCTGTTGAGGGAGCAGCTTGACCATATGGTACCCAAAAAGTGTCCATCAAGCCAAACCAACTTGTGGGAGGGGCTTCTGAAAGCATGGGGTAAAATTTCTCCAGATTACCTCAGCAAATTAACTGCTAGAATGCCAAAGGTCTGCAATGCTGTAATTGCTGTAAAGGGAGCATTCTTTGACGAAAGCAAAGTTTGAAGGAGAAAATTATTATTTCAAATAAAAATCTTTTTTTTAAACCTTATCAATGTCTGGACTAGATTTTCAATTCATTTGGCAACTTATTTGATTAATCAAAGTATGAATTTTCATTAGTTAGTGATGAGCGAATATACTCGTTACTTGAGATTTCTCGAGCATGCTCGGGGGTCCTCCGAGTATATTTTAGTGCTCGGAGATTTCGTTTTTTTGCCGCAGCTAAATGATTTACATCTGTTAGCCAGCATAAGTACATGTGGGGATTCCCTAGCAACCAGGCAACCCCCACATGTACTTATGCTGGCTAACAGATGTAAATCATTCAGCTGCGGCAAGAAAACCTAAATCTCCGAGCACTAAAAAATACTCTGAGGACCCCCAAGCATGCTCGAGAAATCTCGAGTAACGAGTATATTCGCTCATCACTAGGGTTGAGCGAAACGGGTCGTTCATTTTCAAAAGTCGCCGACTTTTGGCTAAGTCGGCGTCTCATGAAACCCGATCCGACCCCTGTGCTTGTCGGCCATGCGGTACGCGACTTTCGCGCCAAAGTCGCGTTTCAATGACGCGAAAAGCGCCATTTCTCAGCCAATGAAGGTGAACGCAGAGTGTGGGCAGCGTGATGACATAGGTCCTGGTCCCCACCATCTTAGAGAAGGGCATTGCAGTGATTGGCTTGCTGTCTGCGGCGTCACAGGGGCTATAAAGGGGCGTTCCCGCCGACCGCCATGTTACTGCTGCTGCTCTGAGCTTAGGGAGAGGTTGCTGCCGCTTCGTCAGAAGCAGGGAGAGCGTTAGGCAGGGTCCACTAACCACCAAACCGCTTGTGCTGTAGCGATTTCCACTGTCCAACACCACCTTCGGTGTGCAGGGACAGTGAAAGCAATTTTTTTTTTTTTTCCCTCAGCGCTGTAGCTCATTGGGCTGCCCTAGAAGGCTCCCTGATAGCTGTATTGCTGTGTGTACGCCACTGTGGAAACCAACTGCTTTTTTCAAAGCACATATCCTCTTGTTCCTTCCTTTCTGCACAGCTATCTTTTTTGTTTGTCCACACTTTTTATTTAATTTGTGCATCAGTCCACTCCTATTGCTGTCTGCCATACCTGGCTGAGATTACTGCAGGGAGATAGTAATTGTAGGACAGTCCCTGTTTTTTTTGTTTTTTTTTTGTGGGAGATTAAGATTGGCATTTCTGCTACAGTGCCATCCCTGTGTGTGCCATCTCTCACTGAGTGGGCCATAGAAAGCCTATTTATTTTTGTCCTTGATTTGTGTTCTAAAATCTACCTCAACACAAAAACACTACATCAATCAGTGGGAGAAAAATATTGGCCTCAGTCAGGGCTTGTGTGCCACTCCTGTGCGTGCCATCTCTCATTCAGTGGGCCATAGAAAGCCTTTTTTTTTGTTTTTTTTTAATATTATTTGGTTTCTAAAGTCTCCCTGAAAATAAAAAAAAAAAAACTTAAAAAAACAGTGGGAGAGTAATATTGCCCTTTCAGCTTGTGCGCCAGTCTTGACTCCTGGGTGTGCCACCTCTCTCTCTCTAATTGTGGGCCATAGAAAGCCTATTTATTTTTTTCCTTGATTTGGGTTTTAAAATCTACCTTAATAAAAAAACACTACATCAATCAGTGGGAGAAAAATATTGGCCTCAGTCAGGGCTTGTGTGCCACTCCTGTGCGTGTCATCTCTCATTCAGTGGGCCATAGAAAGCCTTTTTTTTATTTTATTTAATTATTTGGTTTCTAAAGTCTCCCTGAAAAAATAAAACATAAAAAAAAAACAGTGGGAGATTAATATTGCCCTTTCAGCTTGTGCGCCAGTCTTGACTCCTGGGTGTGCCACCTCTCTCTCTCTAATTGTGGGCCATAGAAAGCCTATTTATTTTTTTCCTTGATTTGGGTTTTAAAATCTACCTTAATAAAAAAACACTACATCAATCAGTGGGAGAAAAATATTGGCCTCAGTCAGGGCTTGTGTGCCACTCCTGTGCGTGTCATCTCTCATTCAGTGGGCCATAGAAAGCCTTTTTTTTATTTTATTTAATTATTTGGTTTCTAAAGTCTCCCTGAAAAAATAAAACATAAAAAAAAAACAGTGGGAGATTAATATTGCCCTTTCAGCTTGTGCGCCAGTCTTGACTCCTGGGTGTGCCACCTCTCTCTCTCTAATTGTGGGCCATAGAAAGCCTATTTATTTTTTTCCTTGATTTGGGTTTTAAAATCTACCTTAATAAAAAAACACTACATCAGTCAGTGGGAGAAAAATATTGGCCTCAGTCAGGGCTTGTGTGCCACTCCTGTGCGTGTCATCTCTCATTCAGTGGGCCATAGAAAGCCTTTTTTTTTTGTTTTTTTTAAATCTTATTTGGTTTCTAAAGTCTCCCTGAAAAAAAAAAAAAAAAAACATAAAAAAACAGTGGGAGAGTAATATTGCCCTTTCAGCTTGTGCGCCAGTCTTGACTCCTGGGTGTGCCACCTCTCTCTCTGTAATTGTGGGCCATAGAAAGCCTATTTATTTTTTTCCTTCATTTGTGTTTTAAAATCTACCTCAACACAAAAACACTACATCAATCAGTGGGAGAAAAATATTGGCCTCAGTCAGGGCTTGTGTGCCACTCCTGTGCGTGTCATCTCTCATTCAGTGGGCCTTAGAAGGCTTTTTTTTTTTGTTTTTTTTTAATATTATTTGGTTTCTAAAGTCTCCCTGAAAATAAAAAAAAAAAAACTTAAAAAAACAGTGGGAGAGTAATATTGCCCTTTCAGCTTGTGCGCCAGTCTTGACTCCTGGGTGTGCCACCTCTCTCTCTCTAATTGTGGGCCATAGAAAGCCTATTTATTTTTTTCCTTGATTTGGGTTTTAAAATCTACCTTAATAAAAAAACACTACATCAATCAGTGGGAGAAAAATATTGGCCTCAGTCAGGGCTTGTGTGCCACTCCTGTGCGTGTCATCTCTCATTCAGTGGGCCATAGAAAGCCTTTTTTTTATTTTATTTAATTATTTGGTTTCTAAAGTCTCCCTGAAAAAATAAAACATAAAAAAAAAACAGTGGGAGATTAATATTGCCCTTTCAGCTTGTGCGCCAGTCTTGACTCCTGGGTGTGCCACCTCTCTCTCTCTAATTGTGGGCCATAGAAAGCCTATTTATTTTTTTCCTTGATTTGGGTTTTAAAATCTACCTTAATAAAAAAACACTACATCAATCAGTGGGAGAAAAATATTGGCCTCAGTCAGGGCTTGTGTGCCACTCCTGTGCGTGTCATCTCTCATTCAGTGGGCCATAGAAAGCCTTTTTTTTGTTTTTTTTTAATATTATTTGGTTTCTAAAGTCTCCCTGAAAAAAAAAAAAAAAAACATAAAAAAACAGTGGGAGAGTAATATTGCCCTTTCAGCTTGTGCGCCAGTCTTGACTCCTGGGTGTGCCACCTCTCTCTCTGTAATTGTGGGCCATAGAAAGCCTAATTTTTTTTTTCCTTCATTTGGGTTTTAAAATCTACCTCAACACAAAAACACTACATCAATCAGTGGGAGAAAAATATTGGCCTCAGTCAGGGCTTGTGTGCCACTCCTGTGCGTGCCATCTCTCATTCAGTGGGCCATAGAAAGCCTTTTTTTTTTTTTTTTTTTTTTTTTAAATATTATTTGGTTTCTAAAGTCTCCCTGAAAAAAAAATAAAATAAATTAGGTGGGAGATTAATATTGACATTAGTGCTTGAGTGACAGTCCTGCTTGTGTGTCATCTCTGTGATTTGGTGCCACAGAAAACAGAGTGTGTAACATTGTGCCTGATTTTCCTTGTGGTCTCACCAACCTGTTAAGGGATATTGAAATCATACTGAAGTTATAGCTCACCGTGTAAGTTGTTTGACAGCAACAAATAAAGTTACTTTGGTTAAGATTTTAAAACAATGAGGAAGTCTGGTGCAAGAGGTCGTCGTGGGCGTTCATTGTCAGCTGGTAATGATGGTAGTGGTAGTGGAGCATCAGGTGGTCGTGGGGATAAAAATATTCCACCTAAGTCTGGAGCTGTGGAGCCAGTTTCGTCGTCAGGCTACACAAGGCCTCGAACGCTCTCTTTTCTGGGAGTAGGAAAACCGCTTTTAAAGGCGGAGCAGCAACAGCAAGTTTTGGCTTACATTGCAGACTCAGCCTCTAGCTCTTTTGCCTCCTCTTCAGAAACTGGTAAATGTAAAAGCAGCGCGTCGCTTGTGGATGTTCACGGTCAGGGACAAGTCGCTTCCTTGTCCTCCTCAGCAAAAACTACAACAAGAGAGAAGGATGCAGCAGGCGACACAACGGGTCACTCCATGGAGCTCTTTACACATACCGTCCCTGGCTTAGAAAGTGAAACATTTAACAGGCCATGCCCATTACAAGTACATTCTGACATGGAGTGCACTGATGCACAGCCACAGCCAGAGTACTATGCTGCTCCTTTGACTCAGACCACCACATTGCCCTCTCAGGGTACAGATCCACAATCAGACCCTGATGAGACTATGTTGCCCCGCCACGAACGCTATACCACCGACCGACACAGTGACACAGACGAAGTTGCACACGAGCTCGAAGAGGAGGTAATAGATGACCCAGTTATTGACCCCGATTGGCAGCCATTGGGGGAACAGGGTGCAGGCGGCAGTAGTTCAGAAGCGGAGGTGGAGGAGGGGCCGCAGCAGGCATCAACATCGCAACAGGTTCCATCAGCCGGGCCCGTATCTGGCCCAAAACGCGTGTCAAAGCCAAAACCTGTTGGAGGACAGCGTGGCCATCCGGTTAAAGCTCAGTCTGCAATCCCTGAAAAGGGATCCGATGCTAGGAAGAGTGCAGTCTGGCATTTTTTTAAACAACATCCAACTGATCAGCGCAAAGTCATCTGTCAAAAATGTTCAACTAGCTTAAGCAGAGGTCAGAATCTGAAAAGTCTAAATACTAGTTGCATGCATAGACACTTAACCACCATGCATTTTCAAGCCTGGACTAACTACCAAATGTCCCTTAAGGTTGTATCACCCTCGGCCAATGAAGCTAGTCAGCAACGCAACATCCCTTCCGTCACTGTAAGGCCACCATTTTCCGCACCACCGGCAGATTCTGTGCAGGTTTCTTTGCCAGCCAAAAGCAGTCAGGGTCAGGGAATCACCAGTTTTGTAGGAGGAAATATTGCATCTAGGGCACCGGCGGAAACAATACCGTCTCCAACCGTCTCTCAGTCTGCCATGTACACCGGCACACCCGAAAGTTCCACGATCTCCAGCTCTCCAGTCCAGCTCACCCTACATGAGACTCTGGTTAGAAAAAGGAAGTACTTATCCTCGCATCCGCGTACACAGGGTTTTAACGCCCACATAGCTAGACTAATCTCGTTAGAGATGATGCCCTACCGGTTAGTTGAAAGCGAAGCTTTCAAAGCCCTGATGGAGTACGCTGAACCACGATACGAGCTACCCAGTCGACACTTTTTTTCAAGAAAAGCCATCCCAGCCCTGCACCAGCATGTTAAACAGCGCATCGTCCATGCACTCAGGCAATCTGTGAGTACAAAGGTGCACCTGACTACAGATGCATGGACCAGTAGGCATGGCCAGGGACGTTATGTGTCCATCACGGCACACTGGGTGAATGTGGTGGATGCAGGGTCCACAGGCGACATCAATTTAGGGACAGTTGTGCCTAGCCCACGGTCTAGGAAACAGTTGGCTGTAGGCGTTCGCACCCCCTCCTCCTCGTCCTCCTGCAGAAGCTACAGCTCTTCCACAGAACGCAGTCGGCCAACCACTCCATCGGCAGATGACACTGTTGCACACCAGTTGTCCCATTATGGGCCAGCTACTGGCAAGCGTCAGCAGGCTGTATTGGCTATGAAGTGTTTGGGCGACAACAGACACACCGCGGAAGTTCTGTCCGAGTTCTTGCAACAAGAAACGCAATCGTGGCTGGGCACAGTAGATCTTGAGGCAGGCAAGGTAGTGAGTGATAACGGAAGGAATTTCATGGCTGCCATCTCCCTTTCCCAACTGAAACACATTCCTTGCCTGGCACACACCTTAAACCTGGTGGTGCAGTGCTTATTGAAAACTTATCCTGGGTTCTCCGACCTGCTCCTCAAAGTGCGTGCACTTTGCTCACATATCCGACGTTCGCCTGTACACGCCAGCCGTATGCAGACCTATCAGCGGTCTTTGAACCTTCCCCAGCATCACCTAATCATAGACGTTGCAACAAGGTGGAACTCAACACTGCACATGCTTCAGAGACTGTGCGAACAGAGGCGTGCTGTTATTTATTTGTGGGAGGATACACGGGCAGGCAGTAGGATGGCAGACATGGAGTTGTCAGGTGTGCAGTGGTCTAAGATACAAGACATGTGTCAAGTCCTTCAGTGTTTTGAGGAATGCACACGGCTGGTTAGTGCAGACAACGCCGTAATAAGCATGAGCATCCCCCTAATGCGTCTGCTGATGCAAAGTTTGACGCACATAAAGGAGCAGGCGTCTGCACCAGAGGAAGAGGAAAGCCTTGATGACAGTCAGCCATTGTCTGGTCAGGGCAGTGTACAGGACGAGGTAGCGGGCGAAGAGGAGGTGGAGGACGAGGAGGATGATGGGGATGAGTATATTTTTAATGCGGAACCTTTCCCGGGGGCACTGGAAATTGGTTGCGTGTCACGGCCGGGTTCTGGTTTTTTGAGGGACACAAGTGACGTAGATTTGCCTGCAACTGCCCCTCAACCAATCACAACCGGAGATTTGACAACTGGAACTTTGGCCCACATGGCGGATTATGCCTTACGTATCCTAAAAAGGGACGAAAATGATGAACGATGACGATTACTGGTTGGCCTGCCTCCTTGATCCACGCTATAAAGGCAAATTGCAAAATATTATGCCACATGAGAACTTGGAACTAATATTAGCAACCAAACAATCAACTCTTGTTGACCGTTTGCTTCAGGCATTCCCAGCACACAGCGCACGTGATCGTTCTCACACGAGCTCCAGGGGGCAGCAGACTAGGAGTGTTAGGGGTGCACACATCAGAAGTGGCGTTGGACAGAGGGGTTTTCTGACCAGGTTGTGGAGTGATTTTGCTATGACCGCAGACAGGACAGGTACTGCTGCATCAATTGAAAGTGACAGGAGACAACATTTGTCCAGTATGGTTACTAACTATTTTTCATCCCTTATCGATGTTCTCCCTCAACCGTCATTCCCATTTGATTACTGGGCCTCCAAATTAGACACCTGGCCAGAATTGGCAGAATATGCATTGCAGGAGCTTGCTTGCCCGGCAGCAAGTGTCCTATCAGAAAGAGTATTCAGTGCTGCAGGTTCAATATTAACCGAAAAAAGGACTCGTCTGGCTACCCAAAATGTTGACGATCTAACATTCATTAAAATGAACCACAACTGGATTTCGAAATCTTTTGCCCCACCTTGCCCGGCCGACACCTAGCTTTCCTATGAAAAGCTCTTGCCTGTGAATTACTTTTCTAATGTCTAATTTGCTGCAGCTGATTGTACAGCATACGACATGTTTACACCTCCCTAAATGGCCAAACTCCCCACACGGGGCCGTGGTATCGCGACTTGGCGCAAGCACCCGTGAGACTGCTGTTTGTCTGAAGAGGTGGGTGTGCTCGCTTTTGGTTGACGGCATTGCTACTGGGTCCCTCATAGTACAATGTAGTGTCTCTGGCGGTGGTGGTGCGCACCCAACGTCAGACACACCGTTGTAACATGAGGGGCCCTGGGGCGGTCCCGCCGGCCTCAAGAGAGTTCCCCCCTCCCCCAGCTCAAAATGTGCTGTACCACGTGCAAAATTATGTCGCACAGCTCCACCAATCTTTAGTCTATTCGCTGACATCATTCAATGTCTGGCACTGACAATACAAATTTGTAGACATCTATGATGCAACTTAAAGTAGTCTGTGTCTGTGTCCTATATTGGCACCATTAAATAGTTACCGCCAAATTACTATGTCAGAAACTCAGCAGATGAGCCCACCCCTGTACCTAAGTATGCCACCTTTTTTTTTGTTTTGGTTGTTTTGCGAGACATTAACATCTATTTATATTTTGGGAGTACTGGGACAGACACTCCTTGCAATACTCCTCCACTGACCACCAAGCTGCCTGTGTATCCATGTAACCGATGTAAAACTGCCATGAGCCTATTGTTTGTTATTTTAGGCCTTTGATAGCCTGTCTGCGGTCCCTACTTTCAATACTCCACCACTGACCACCAAGCTGCCTGCCGTGTATCCATGTAACCGCTGTAAAACTGCCATGAGCCTATTGTTTGTTATTTTAGGCCTTCGAAGCCTGTCTGCGGTCCCTCCTTCCACTAGGCCTCCACTGACCTGACCACTGCTGCCCGTGTACCCCTGGAACCAATTTTAAAGTGCCTACAGCCAGCCCATTTTATTGTGTTAGGCCTTCGAAGCCTGTCTGCGGTCCCTCCTTCCACTAGGCCTCCACTGATCTGACCACTGCTGCCCGTGTACCCCTGGAACCAATTATAAAGTGCCTACAGCCAGCCTATTTTATTATGTTAGGCCTTCGAAGCCTGTCTGCGGTCCCTCCATCCACTAGGCCTCCACTGACCTGACCACTGCTGCCCGTGTACCCCTGGAACCAATTTTAAAGTGCCTACAGCCAGCCCATTTTATTGTGTTAGGCCTTCGAAGCCTGTCTGCGGTCCCTCCTTCCACTAGGCCTCCACTGATCTGACCACTGCTGCCCGTGTACCCCTGGAACCAATTATAAAGTGCCTACAGCCAGCCTATTTTATTATGTTAGGCCTTCGAAGCCTGTCTGCGGTCCCTCCTTCCACTAGGCCTACACTGACCAGACCACTGCTGCCCGTGTACCCCTGGAACCAATTTTAAAGTGCCTACAGCCAGCCCATTTTATTGTGTTAGGCCTTCGAAGCCTGTCTGCGGTCCCTCCTTCCACTAGGCCTCCACTGATCTGACCACTGCTGCCCGTGTACCCCTGGAACCAATTATAAAGTGCCTACAGCCAGCCTATTTTATTATGTTAGGCCTTCGAAGCCTGTCTGCGGTCCCTCCTTCCACTAGGCCTCCACTGACCTGACCACTGCTGCCCGTGTACCCCTGGAACCAATTTTAAAGTGCCTACAGCCAGCCCATTTTATTATGTTAGGCCTTGGAAGCCTGTCTGCGGTCCCTCCTTCCACTAGGCCTCCACTGACCTGACCACTGCTGCCCGTGTACCCCTGGAACCAATTTTAAAGTGCCTACAGCCAGCCCATTTTATTGTGTTAGGCCTTCGAAGCCTGTCTGCGGTCCCTCCTTCCACTAGGCCTACACTGACCAGACCACTGCTGCCCGTGTACCCCTGGAACCAATTTTAAAGTGCCTACAGCCAGCACATTTTATTATGTTAGGCCTTCGAAGCCTGTCTGCGGTCCCTCCTTCCACTAGGCCTACACTGACAAAGGTACACCTGACAACAGACACATGGACCTGTAGGCATGGCCACGGAAGGTTACGTGTCCTTTGTGGCTCAATGGGTTAATGTATTGGATGCATGGTCCACACAGGGGACAGCCTGCTAAGTCTGTCTGCAGTCCCTAATTCAAGTTGTCCTCAACTGAATAAAGCTGAGCTTCTACCTTCCGGCTCTGATTAACTGCTGTTTTTAAACACATTGGTGGTTCCGGCCTACTAACGGTGTCTGCCCCTGCCTGGTGTTGTCCTCAACTGAATACAGCTGAGCTTCAACCTTCTGCCTCTCATTAACTGCTGTTTTTTTTTGTTTGTTTTTTAAATGGTGTTTAGGGCCTACTAACGGTGTCTGCCCCTCCCTGGTGTTGCCCTCAACTGAATAAAGCTGAGCTTCAACCTTCTGGCTCTCATTAAGTGTTTTTTAAAAAACAAAATAGTGTTTAGGGCCTACTAACGGTGTCTGCCCCTCCCTGGTGTTGCCCTCAACTGAATAAAGCTGGGCTTCAACCTTCTGGCTCTCATTAAGTGTTTTTTAAAAAACAAAATGGTGTTTAGGGCCTACTAACGGTTTCTGCCCCTCCCTGGTGTTGGCCTCAACTGAATAAAGCTGAGCTTCAACCTTCTGCCTCTCAGTAAGTGTTTTTTAAAAAACAAAATGGTGTTTAGGGCCTACTAACGGCTTCTGCCCCTCCCTGGTGTTGTCCTCAACTGAATAAAGCCGAGCTTCAACCTTCTGGCTCTCATTAAGTGTTTTTTAAAAAACAAAATGGTGTTTAGGGCCTACTAACGGTGTCTGCCCCTCCCTGGTGTTGCCCTCAACTGAATAAAGCTGGGCTTCAACCTTCTGGCTCTCATTAAGTGTTTTTTAAAAAACAAAATGGTGTTTAGGGCCTACTAACGGTTTCTGCCCCTCCCTGGTGTTGGCCTCAACTGAATAAAGCTGAGCTTCAACCTTCTGCCTCTCAGTAAGTGTTTTTTAAAAAACAAAATGGTGGTTAGGGCCTACTAACGCTGTCTGCCCCTCCCTGGTGTTGCCCTCAACTGAATAAAGCTGTGCTTCAACCTTCTGGCTTTCAGCCTATAGTATCAGATATTAAACTGCATTTGGCCTTCAACTTTGGTTACGGCCTACTAACGGTGTCTGCCCCTCCCTGGTGTTGCCCTCAACTGAATAAAGCTGAGCTTCAACCTTCTGGCTCTCATTAAGTGTTTTTTAAAAAACAAAATGGTGTTTAGGGCCTACTAACGGTGTCTGCCCCTCCCTGGTGTTGCCCTCAACTGAATAAAGCTGGGCTTCAACCTTCTGGCTCTCATTAAGTGTTTTTTAAAAAACAAAATGGTGTTTAGGGCCTACTAACGGTGTCTGCCCCTCCCTGGTGTTGCCCTCAACTGAATAAAGCTGGGCTTCAAACTTCTGGCTCTCATTAAGTGTTTTTTAAAAAACAAAATGGTGTTTAGCGCCTACTAACGGCTTCTGCCCCTCCCTGGTGTTGTCCTCAACTGAATAAAGCTGAGCTTCAACCTTCTGGCTCTCATTAAGTGTTTTTTAAAAAACAAAATGGTGGTTAGGGCCTACTAACGGTGTCTGCCCCTCCCTGGTGTTGCCCTCAACTGAATAAAGCTGTGCTTCAACCTTCTGGCTCTCATTAAGTGTTTTTTAAAAAACAAAATGGTGTTTAGGGCCTACTAACGGCTTCTGCCCCTCCCTGGTGTTGCCCTCAACTGAATAAAGCTGTGCTTCAACCTTCTGGCTTTCAGCCTATAGTATCAGATATTAAACTGCATTTGGCCTTCAACTTTGGTTACGGCCTACTAACGGTGTCTGCCCCTCCCTGGTGTTGCCCTCAACTGAATAAAGCTGAGCTTCAACCTTCTGGCTCTCATTAAGTGTTTTTTAAAAAACAAAATGGTGTTTAGGGCCTACTAACGGCTTCTGCCCCTCCCTGGTGTTGTCCTCAACTGAATAAAGCTGAGCTTCAACCTTCTGGCTCTCATTAAGTGTTTTTTAAAAAACAAAATGGTGGTTAGGGCCTACTAACGGCTTCTGCCCCTCCCTGGTGTTGTCCTCAACTGAATAAAACTGAGCTTCAACCTTCTGGCTCTCATTAAGTGTTTTTTAAAAAACAAAATGGTGGTTAGGGCCTACTAACGGTGTCTGCCCCTCCCTGGTGTTGCCCTCAACTGAATAAAGCTGTGCTTCAACCTTCTGGCTTTCAGCCTATAGTATCAGATATTAAACTGCATTTGGCCTTCAACTTTGGTTACGGCCTACTAACGGTGTCTGCCCCTCCCTGGTGTTGCCCTCAACTGAATAAAGCTGAGCTTCAACCTTCTGGCTCTCATTAAGTGTTTTTTAAAAAACAAAATGGTGTTTAGGGCCTACTAACGGTGTCTGCCCCTCCCTGGTGTTGCCCTCAACTGAATAAAGCTGGGCTTCAACCTTCTGGCTCTCATTAAGTGTTTTTTAAAAAACAAAATGGTGTTTAGGGCCTACTAACGGCTTCTGCCCCTCCCTGGTGTTGTCCTCAACTGAATAAAGCTGAGCTTCAACCTTCTGGCTCTCATTAAGTGTTTTTTAAAAAACAAAATGGTGGTTAGGGCCTACTAACGGTGTCTGCCCCTCCCTGGTGTTGTCCTCAACTGAATAAAGCTGAGCTTCAACCTTCTGGCTCTCATTAAGTGTTTTTTAAAAAACAAAATGGTGGTTAGGGCCTACTAACGGTGTCTGCCCCTCCCTGGTGTTGCCCTCAACTGAATAAAGCTGTGCTTCAACCTTCTGGCTTTCAGCCTATAGTATCAGATATTAAACTGCATTTGGCCTTCAACTTTGGTTACGGCCTACTAACGGTGTCTGCCCCTCCCTGGTGTTGCCCTCAACTGAATAAAGCTGAGCTTCAACCTTCTGGCTCTCATTAAGTGTTTTTTAAAAAACAAAATGGTGTTTAGGGCCTACTAACGGTGTCTGCCCCTCCCTGGTGTTGCCCTCAACTGAATAAAGCTGGGCTTCAACCTTCTGGCACTCATTAAGTGTTTTTTAAAAAACAAAATGGTGTTTAGGGCCTACTAACGGCTTCTGCCCCTCCCTGGTGTTGTCCTCAACTGAATAAAGCTGAGCTTCAACCTTCTGGCTCTCATTAAGTGTTTTTTAAAAAACAAAATGGTGGTTAGGGCCTACTAACGGTGTCTGCCCCTCCCTGGTGTTGCCCTCAACTGAATAAAGCTGTGCTTCAACCTTCTGGCTTTCAGCCTATAGTATCAGATATTAAACTGCATTTGGCCTTCAACTTTGGTTACGGCCTACTAACGGTGTCTGCCCCTCCCTGGTGTTGCCCTCAACTGAATAAAGCTGAGCTTCAACCTTCTGGCTCTCATTAAGTGTTTTTTAAAAAACAAAATGGTGTTTAGGGCCTACTAACGGTGTCTGCCCCTCCCTGGTGTTGCCCTCAACTGAATAAAGCTGGGCTTCAACCTTCTGGCTCTCATTAAGTGTTTTTTAAAAAACAAAATGGTGTTTAGGGCCTACTAACGGTGTCTGCCCCTCCCTGGTGTTGCCCTCAACTGAATAAAGCTGGGCTTCAACCTTCTGGCTCTCATTAAGTGTTTTTTAAAAAACAAAATGGTGGTTAGGGCCTACTAACGGCTTCTGCCCCTCCCTGGTGTTGTCCTCAACTGAATAAAGCTGAGCTTCAACCTTCTGGCTCTCATTAAGTGTTTTTTAAAAAACAAAATGGTGTTTAGGGCCTACTAACGGCTTCTGCTCCTCCCTGGTGTTGCCCTCAACTGAATAAAGCTGTGCTTCAACCTTCTGGCTTTCAGCCTATAGTATCAGATATTAAACTGCATTTGGCCTTCAACTTTGGTTACGGCCTACTAACGGTGTCTGCCCCTCCCTGGTGTTGCCCTCAACTGAATAAAGCTGAGCTTCAACCTTCTGGCTCTCATTAAGTGTTTTTTAAAAAACAAAATGGTGTTTAGGGCCTACTAACGGCTTCTGCCCCTCCCTGGTGTTGTCCTCAACTGAATAAAGCTGAGCTTCAACCTTCTGGCTCTCATTAAGTGTTTTTTAAAAAACAAAATGGTGGTTAGGGCCTACTAACGGCTTCTGCCCCTCCCTGGTGTTGTCCTCAACTGAATAAAGCTGAGCTTCAACCTTCTGGCTCTCATTAAGTGTTTTTTAAAAAACAAAATGGTGGTTAGGGCCTACTAACGGTGTCTGCCCCTCCCTGGTGTTGCCCTCAACTGAATAAAGCTGTGCTTCAACCTTCTGGCTCTCATTAAGTGTTTTTTAAAAAACAAAATGGTGTTTAGGGCCTACTAACGGCTTCTGCCCCTCCCTGGTGTTGTCCTCAACTGAATAAAGCTGAGCTTCAACCTTCTGGATCTCATTAAGTGTTTTTTAAAAAACAAAATGGTGGTTAGGGCCTACTAACGGTGTCTGCCCCTCCCTGGTGTTGCCCTCAACTGAATAAAGCTGTGCTTCAACCTTCTGGCTTTCAGCCTATAGTATCAGATATTAAACTGCATTTGGCCTTCAACTTTGGTTACGGCCTACTAACGGTGTCTGCCCCTCCCTGGTGTTGCCCTCAACTGAATAAAGCTGAGCTTCAACCTTCTGGCTCTCATTAAGTGTTTTTTAAAAAACAAAATGGTGTTTAGGGCCTACTAACGGTGTCTGCCCCTCCCTGGTGTTGCCCTCAACTGAATAAAGCTGGGCTTCAACCTTCTGGCTCTCATTAAGTGTTTTTTAAAAAACAAAATGGTGTTTAGGGCCTACTAACGGCTTCTGCCCCTCCCTGGTGTTGTCCTCAACTGAATAAAGCTGAGCTTCAACCTTCTGGCTCTCATTAAGTGTTTTTTAAAAAACAAAATGGTGGTTAGGGCCTACTAACGGTGTCTGCCCCTCCCTGGTGTTGCCCTCAACTGAATAAAGCTGAGCTTCAACCTTCTGGCTCTCATTAAGTGTTTTTTAAAAAACAAAATGGTGTTTAGGGCCTACTAACGGTGTCTGCCCCTCCCTGGTGTTGCCCTCAACTGAATAAAGCTGGGCTTCAACCTTCTGGCTCTCATTAAGTGTTTTTTAAAAAACAAAATGGTGTTTAGGGCCTACTAACGGCTTCTGCCCCTCCCTGGTGTTGTCCTCAACTGAATAAAGCTGAGCTTCAACCTTCTGGCTCTCATTAAGTGTTTTTTAAAAAACAAAATGGTGGTTAGGGCCTACTAACGGTGTCTGCCCCTCCCTGGTGTTGCCCTCAACTGAATAAAGCTGTGCTTCAATCTTCTGGCTCTCATTAAGTGTTTTTTAAAAAACAAAATGGTGTTTAGGGCCTACTAACGGCTTCTGCCCCTCCCTGGTGTTGCCCTCAACTGAATAAAGCTGTGCTTCAACCTTCTGGCTTTCAGCCTATAGTATCAGATATTAAACTGCATTTGGCCTTCAACTTTGGTTACGGCCTACTAACGGTGTCTGCCCCTCCCTGGTGTTGCCCTCAACTGAATAAAGCTGGGCTTCAACCTTCTGGCTCTCATTAAGTGTTTTTTAAAAAACAAAATGGTGTTTAGGGCCTACTAACGGCTTCTGCCCCTCCCTGGTGTTGCCCTCAACTGAATAAAGCTGTGCTTCAACCTTCTGGCTTTCAGCCTATAGTATCAGATATTAAACTGCATTTGGCCTTCAACTTTGGTTACGGCCTACTAACGGTGTCTGCCCCTCCCTGGTGTTGCCCTCAACTGAATAAAGCTGGGCTTCAACCTTCTGCCTCTCAGTAAGTGTTTTTTAAAAAACAAAATGGTGTTTAGGGCCTACTAACGGTGTCTGCCCCTCCCTGGTGTTGCCCTCAACTGAATAAAGCTGTGCTTCAACCTTCTGGCTTTCAGCCTATAGTATCAGATATTAAACTGCATTTGGCCTTCAACTTTGGTTACGGCCTACTAACGGTGTCTGCCCCTCCCTGGTGTTGCCCTCAACTGAATAAAGCTGAGCTTCAACCTTCTGGCTCTCATTAAGTGTTTTTTAAAAAACAAAATGGTGTTTAGGGCCTACTAACGGTGTCTGCCCCTCCCTGGTGTTGCCCTCAACTGAATAAAGCTGGGCTTCAACCTTCTGGCTCTCATTAAGTGTTTTTTAAAAAACAAAATGGTGTTTAGGGCCTACTTCCAACGGCTTCTGCCCCTCCCTGGTGTTGTCCTCAACTGAATAAAGCTGAGCTTCAACCTTCTGGCTCTCATTAAGTGTTTTTTAAAAAACAAAATGGTGGTTAGGGCCTACTAACGGTTTCTGCCCCTCCCTGGTGTTGTCCTCAACTGAACAAAGCTGAGCTTCCACATTCTGGCTTTCGGCCTATACTATCAGATATTAAACTGCATTTGGCCTACTAGTGTGGTTAGGCCCTTGAAACAGTGTCTGCTGCTCTTGGGTTTGCTACTCCACTGAACAAAGCAATGCCGCCTGTTTAGTCCTGTTACCAATTTTGATCTGCATTTAGCCTACTTTATTCTTTGGCCCTATATCTGTTTCCTCCTCATCCTGCCCATTGCCCAGCCACTGCTAGATGAGTCTGCTGGTACATTGACCTAGACCACTACATTCCCCTTGTACTCTACACAGCCAGAATCTGACCCTGCTGAAAGTAAGGTTCCCCTTCCCGCATATTATACCACCTTACACAGGGACAAAGAGGAAGGTGCAGATGAAAGTGCAGGTTCCTTCATCAGGTGGGGGGGGCATACTCGTTGGCGACGTCACTGGCACAGGGCCACTCAGAGTACGCAAAAGTGTCGCTGCTGGTGGGAGGCGCCCCCGCCATGCAAACACACCGCCGTACTTTGAGGGGCCCTGTGCCAGTGCCAATGCGAACGAGTGGGCCCCCCCTGCTTGCTCAGGATCACAGCACTTGCAACGTTGAAATACTTACCTCTCCCTGCTCCACCGCCATGACGTAGTCCACGTTTCCTGGGCCCACTAAAACCTTGAACCAGCCCTACCCCCCACAACTTTTGAAAAATGACCCCCAATTTCCAGTGCCCAACTATTATTATAAAGTTAATTAAGATTGACAAGCTTCAGAAAACAAGAATGGATGTTTTTGGCAGTAAAATGGGCACTGTAGGTGTTTTCCTGGCCTCCACTCACTGCCGGCTATGCTTCCCCATTGACTTGCATTGGGTTTCGTGTTTCGGTCAATCCCCGACTTTTAGCGATAATCGGCCGACTTCACTCGACTCGACTCTGGACTAAATCGGGTTTCACAAAACCAGACTCGATCTTAAAAAAATGAAAGTCGCTCAACCCTACTCATCACTAGTTTTCATGGAAAAGACAAAATTGTCTGGGTGATCCTAACCTTTTGAACGGTAGTGTATATACACATCACATAGGAGAAACTGAGACTGCTGTGTATTTATCACGTAGGAGACATTGTGGCTGGTGCATATACATCACATAGGAAAAACTGAGTCTTGTGCATATTGTGACAAAACACTCCGGGATTGCCTTTGCTGGGGTCAAAGGTCACGTGGTTTGTGCATTGAATCTGAGGCGTACAGCTGGTTACGAAGTATGCTGACCTCTGGTCAGGTTTATTTAAGGTGAAAGCAACATAAAGAAAACAAAGCATAAAAGAAAATCCTTGCCTGTCCGGCACTTACTAGACAAATACGTTCCTATCTAACAACTGGGGGGCTACTCCCACCCAGCAAACATAACACAGGTCATGAGCACAGCTCCTTACTCACATTTGTCCCACACAGACAAGCATTCTGTGTGCCCCAGGCTGACGCCTGATTCCTCCAGCTGGTCATCTTTTGAACCTGCACTAATTAACCCATGAGTATGCTGAAGACACAGAGCAGCCTAACACACATAGGACAGGTATCTAGGCGAGATATACCTGCCCCCAACTACCAGACCGACCTGACTCTTACATATCCCCCCCTCCTGCTCAGACCACTCCGGTCGAGCAAGGACACTCCCGAAACAGTGCACTCGGGATAGGGCATCGGCGTTTCCCATCTGCGCCCCTGGGCGATGCTCTACTGTGAAAGAGTAGGCCTGCAGGGCAAGGAACCAGCGAGTTACCCTACTATTACGGTCCTTGTGGAGGTGCATCCACTTGAGAGGGGCATGGTCTGTGACCAGCTTAAACTTCCTACCTGCCAGGTAATACTTGAGGGAGTCGAGAGCCCATTTGATGGCTAGGCACTCTTTTTCAACCACGGCATACCTCCGCTCATGTACATTTAATTTCCGGCTGAGGTAGAGGACCGGGTGTTCCACTCCGTCCTTCACCTGGGAAAGGACAGCTCCTATACCGGTATCAGAGGCATCAGTTTGCACCACAAACTCGCTGCTGAAATCGGGAGTCACTAGTACGGGCTGAGAGCACAAAGCCCGTTTCAGGCTGTGGAAGGCCTCTTCGGCCGCTGAAGTCCACTTTACCATGACGGAATCCTTCCCTTTGGTAAGATCCGTCAAGGGGGTGGCAATGGCTGCAAAGTTGGGTATGAACCGGCGATAATAGCCGGCAATCCCCAGGAACGCTTGAACTTGTTTTTTGTTCACTGGTTGCGGCCAGCGCTGAATTGCCTGTATTTTGTCGAACTGGGGTTTAACCACTCCTCTGCCAATCACGTAACCCAAGTATCGGGCTTCTTCAAGGCCGATGTGACATTTCTTGGGATTCGCCGTTAAGCCTGCGTCTCTCAGGTCATCAATCACCGCTTGTACTTTCTGGAGATGAGTCCCCCAGTCCATGCTGTAAATTACAATGTCATCGAGGTAGGCAGAAGCGTACTGCCTGTGGGGCCTCAAGACTCGATCCATCAGTCTCTGGAACGTTGCTGGGGCTCCGTGAAGTCCAAATGGCTTGTAGATATACTGGAACAGCCCTTCCGGTGTAGCAAATGCCGTCTTCTCTCTGGCCGCTTCGGCCAGAGGGATCTGCCAGTACCCCTTTGTTAGATCCAGGGTCGTTATATATCTGGCTTTACCCAGCCGATCGATCAACTCATCGACCCGGGGCATAGGGTAGGCATCAAATTTAGAAACCGCATTCAGTTTCCTAAAATCATTGCAAAACCGTATAGAGCCATCCGGCTTAGGTATCAACACGATTGGACTGGACCAGGCGCTGTGCGATTCTTCAATGACTCCTAAGTCCAACATTGCCTTCACCTCCCGGGAGACGGCTTCACGGCGTGCTTCCGGAATCCGGTATGGCTTCACATGAACTGTGACACCAGGCTCTGTGACAATCTCATGTTTCACTAGCCTAGTCTGGCCAGGTTTTTCCGAGAAAAACTGTTGGTTCTGCAACAAAAACTGCTTAACCTCAGATTTTTGTTGTTCAGAGAGAGTCACGGCAATCTGCACCTCCGGTATGGTAGGTGAACAAACCGGACGGGGCAGATCCGCTGTTAGGGCAGCGCGGTCTTTCCAGGGTTTTATCAGATTTACATGATAAATCTGTTCTGGTTTTCTCTTACCAGGCTGGTGCACTTTATAGTTCACCTCTCCAACTCGTTCCATGACCTCAAAGGGGCCCTGCCATTTTGCCAGAAATTTACTATCCACCGTAGGGATTAGGATCAACACCCTATCCCCGGGTGCAAACGTACGGACCTTGGCGCCTCTATCATAACTTTGCCTCTGGGCTCCCTGGGCCTGTAACATATGTTCCCTCACAAGGGGCATGACAGCAGCAATACGGTCCTGCATTTGCGTTACATGATCTATCACCGTTTTAAAGGGAGTGACTTGACCTTCCCAGGTTTCTTTTGCGACGTCCAACAGTCCACGGGGACGACGGGCATATAATAGCTCGAAAGGCGAGAATCCTGTGGAAGACTGGGGAACTTCCCTAATGGCAAACAGCAAATAGGGTAACAAGTAATCCCAGTTCTTCCCATCTTTGTCTATCGCCTTCCGGAGCATTTGTTTTAAGGTTTTATTGAACCGCTCCACCAGACCGTCTGTTTGAGGGTGATAGACAGACGTACGCACCTGGTCTATTTGTAAGAGCCTGCAGAGCTCCTTCATCACCCTTGACATAAAGGGAGTCCCCTGGTCGGTGAGTATCTGTTTTGGAATTCCCACCCGACTAAACACTTGTACCAACTCTTTGGCGATCGTTTTGGTAGCAGTGTTACGCAAAGGGATGGCTTCGGGGTAACGAGTGGCATAGTCCATGATGACGAGGATATGTTGATGCCCACGTGCGGACCGGGGAAGGGGCCCAACCAAATCCATCCCAATTCTCTCAAATGGGACCCCAATAATAGGGAGGGGTACCAAAGGGCTACAGAACCGAGGTTTAGGCGCAGAGATTTGGCACTCTGGACAGGACTCACAATAGTTACGCACATCATTGTGTATTCCAGGCCACACAAAACAATGCAATATCCTTTCTGTGGTTTTTTGTACCCCCAGATGCCCCCCCATTATATGTCCGTGGGCCAGGTCCAGTACCTTCCGCCGATAAGGTTTGGGTACCACTAACTGTTGCACAGTGTCTTCCCCCTTTTTCTCTACCTGGTAGAGTAAATCATTCTCAAGAACCATGTACGGGTACGCTAGCCTAGTGACAGGTTCTACGGGTACCCCATCTATCATTTTTACATTTTTCCTAGCCTGAGTCAGGGTAGGATCTTTCATTTGTTCGCTGTGGAAGTCATCCAACTGGACTCCCAAATCGGGTAGGCAGGGTGCTGGATGGCTGTCTGCCTCCGCCTCTCGCTGGGTTTCCTCAGTTTCCTCAGTTTCCCCCGCCATAACTGAGAAGGGGAAATGAAGGTTAGATTCAATAACCTCCACAGCAACATCTTCTTGTGGGGTCTCGTCTAGGAACTCAGGACCTCCAGATGGCATGGGGGAAGGTTCACAGCTACCGTGAAGGAGCAACTGATTCTCCCATAACTGCCAGAAATGGGGAAAATCCCTACCCAGGATTATATCGTGTAACAACGCGGGAATGAGTCCCACTTTGTGTTGCACAGACCCATATGGAGTGGAAATACATATGACCGCTGTAGGATACGAGCAGGTGTCACCATGCACACGTTACAGAAAACTTGTCAGACGGGCCAGACGGGAGTGCCACCAGATTGGCATTCACTAGAGTCACCACACTTCCAGAGTCTAGCAATGCCACAACATTTTTCCCATCAACAGATAATTCACACAGATGTTTCGCTGCATCATTTTGACCCGCATTCACACTCACTAGCCGTGTAACCAAAGACATGCGTTTTTTAGAGTCTGTAACATCGCATTGCATGGGTTCAGCGGTAACAGGACAGTTCGCAGAAACATGGCCCTTCTCATGGCAGCGGAAACACCTAACAGGCCCCCTATTGAGACCATAGTCCGACACTCTCGGTCTCGGAGCGCGAGCAGTCCCGGGTACCTCCCCCACAGTTTTAGGTAATTTTCCTTCACCCGCAGTCCCTGGAACAGTCTTACCGGTTCCACGAGGAGGAGGCACAGACCGGGTGGTGGAGGTATCGTCAGGAAGTCCTTCCGCCACGGAATAACGCTCCACCAATTCCACAAGTTGATCCGCTGTCGCGGGATTTCCTTGGCTCACCCACTTTTTCAGCGCCGGTGGTAATACTCTCAGGTACTTGTCCAGAACGATCCGCTGGATTATCTCTGGAGTTGTCAGTACCTCGGGTTGCAGCCATTTCTTTATCAAGTAGATCAGGTCAAACATCTGTGATCGCGGCGGTTTATCAGGCTGATAGGTCCACTGATGTACCCTCTGTGCACGGACAGCCGTCGTCACACCCAGCCGGGCCAGGACCTCAGCTTTCAGCCTCTCAAAGTCCTGAGCGACTTCCGGGTCCAAGTCATGGTAAGCTTTTTGGGCCTCACCGGAGAGAAACGGAGCAATTAGATCGGCCCATCGTTCCTTCGGCCACTTCTCTCTCAACGCTGTCCGCTCAAACGTTGTCAGGTACGCCTCGACGTCATCTTCTGCGGTCAGCTTTTGCCAGTACCGACTCACATGGATTCTCCTGGACTCTGCTTCCGGGTTAGCCTCAGGCATGCTCACCAAGCGCTGCGCCACCTGTTGGAGAAGCTGGCGGTCTGCAGTCGTCACGTCCACCAACTCCTTCAGCTGTGCGGCCATCAAGCGGTTAGCTTCCTGCTGTGCGGCAGTGGCCTGCTGCTGTATGGCAGTGGACTGCACTAGTGCTTTCACCACGTCTTCCATACTGTCGCCTGTGCCACGGAGTGCCCGCGTTCTCCACCACAATGTGACAAAACACTCCGGGATCGCCTTTGCTGGGGTCAAAGGTCACGTGGTTTGTGCATTGAATCTGAGGCGTACAGCTGGTTACGAAGTATGCTGACCTCTGGTCAGGTTTATTTAAGGTGAAAGCAACATAAAGAAAACAAAGCATAAAAGAAAATCCTTGCCTGTCCGGCACTTACTAGACAAATACGTTCCTATCTAACAACTGGGGGGCTACTCCCACCCAGCAAACATAACACAGGTCATGAGCACAGCTCCTTACTCACATTTGTCCCACACAGACAAGCATTCTGTGTGCCCCAGGCTGACGCCTGATTCCTCCAGCTGGTCATCTTTTGAACTTGCACTAATTAACCCATGAGTATGCTGAAGACACAGAGCAGCCTAACACACATAGGACAGGTATCTAGGCGAGATATACCTGCCCCCAACTACCAGACCGACCTGACTCTTACAATATACAATAAATAGGAGACAACAAGTTTTGTGCATGCATTACATAGGAAACACTGAGACTGGTGTATGTACATCAGATATGATACACTTGTGCATATTCATTACAAGGATACACTGGGGCTCGTGCACATACATCACATGAGAGACACTGGGGTTGGTGCATATACATGAAAAAAGGAGACACTGATGTGTCATAGGAGACATTGCAACTGCTGTCTTCATCAGAGGGATGGGAGCGCCCACAAATAACATACTGAAGCTGACACTGGCCAGTGTTAGGACATAATCCTTCATTGCATGCGCCACAGCATTCAGTAGTGAATGGTGCGTGATCGCATTGTAAGGAGCGTAAGGTCGCTGCAGGACAAATAATGGATAGGAGATAAGTATCACAGAGCTGCATCTCCTCTGTGATATAAACCTGGAGTAATGCTCTAGTACACGTAGTACTAAGAGGGGTTAATCGGCCATGTTAGGGAAAGCTCTAATTGTGTGTTAGTGTGAGTTAGGGCGGGTAGGCTGCTCACCATATCTCCTCCCCCGGGTGTGGTTCACATTGTAAAATGGGACCTGTTTATCTGACACATGGTTTTGTGTAAGGGAGGTGTGTGAACCACCTGGATTGTGTGAAGTTTTCCTGTTATGTGGTTTATGAGGACTGAAATAAACCAGCCAGACTTTTAAGGAGAAACGCTTCCTGTGATACCTCATCTCGTTCCCAGGTGAAACGCTTTGTTACAGGAGGAATTAAAGGGCCGGTGGCCAGCAAAACAGGGCAGCCAGCCTGAGCACTGCAGTCCCTGGAGGTCGGAGGAAAGGATATTCAGCCCAAGGGCTGAAGGTTCCGTACCTCTCCTATAGTAAAATGGAGAGAAGGAAATACAATTTAAAAAAAATGTTTTAAAAGCTGAAAGTTTTGACCTACAGTTGTGGCCAAAAGTATTGACACCCCTGCAATTCTGTCAGATAATACTCAGTTTCTTCCTGAAAATGATTGCAATCACAAATTCTTTGGTATTATTATCTTCATTTAATTTGTCTTAAATGAAAAAACACAAAAGAGAATGAAGCAAAAAGCAAAACATTGATCATTTCACACAAAACTCCAAAAATGGGCCAGACAAAAGTATTGGCACGCTCAGCCTAATACTTGGTTGCACAACCTTTAGCCAAAATAACTGCGATCGACCGCTTCCGGTAACCATCAATGAGTTTCTTACAATGCTCTGCTGGAATTTTAGACCATTCTTCTTTGGCAAACTGCTCCAGGTCCCTGATATTTGAAGGGTGCCTTCTCCAAACTGCCATTTTTAGATCTCTCCACAGGTGTTCTATAGGATTCAGGTCTGGACTCATTGCTGGCCACCTTAGAAGTCTCCAGTGCTTTCTCTCAAACCATTTTCTAGTGCTTTTTGAAGTGTGTTTTGGGTCATTGTCCTGCTGGAAGACCCATGACCTCTGAGGGAGACCCAGCTTTCTCACACTGGGCCCTACATTATGCTGCAAAATTTGTTGGTAGCCTTCAGACTTCATAATGCCATGCACACGGTCAAGCAGTCCAGTGCCAGAGGCAGCAAAGCAACCCCAAAACATCAGGGAACCTCCGCCATGTTTGACTGTAGGGACCGTGTTCTTTTCTTTGAATGCCTCTTTTTTTCTCCTGTAAACTCTATGTTGATGCCTTTGCCCAAAAAGCTCTATTTTTGTCTCATCTGACCAGAGAACATTCTTCCAAAACGTTTTAGGCTTTTCAGGTAAGTTTTGGCAAACTCCAGCCTGGCTTTTTTATGTCTTGGGGTAAGAAGTGGGGTTTTCCTGGGTCTCCTACCATACAGTCCCTTTTCATTCAGACGCCGACGGATAGTACGGGTTGACACTGTTGTACCCTCGGACTGCAGGGCAGCTTGAACTTGTTTGGATGTTAGTCGAGGTTCTTTATCCAACATCCGCACAATCTTGCGTTGAAAACTCTTGTCAATTTTTCTTTTCTGTCCACATCTAGGGAGGTTAGCCACAGTGCCATGGGCTTTAAACTTCTTGATGACACTGTGCACGGTAGACACAGGAACATTTAGGTCTTTGGAGATGGACTTGTAGCCTTGAGATTGCTCATGCTTCCTCACAATTTGGTTTCTCAAGTCCTCAGACAGTTCTTTGGTCTTCTTTCTTTTCTCCATGCTCAATGTGGTAAAGACAAGGACACAGGACAGAGGTTGAGTCAACTTTAATCCATGTCAACTGGCTGCAAGGGTGATTTAGTTATTGCCAACACCTGTTAGGTGCCACAGGTAAGTTACAGGTGCTGTTAATTACACAAATTAGAGAAGCATCACATGATTTTTCAAACAGTTCCAATACTTTTGTCCACCCCCTTTTTTATGTTTGGTGTGGAATTATATCCAGTTTGGCTTTAGGACAATTCTTTTTGTGTTTAAGATAATAATAATAAAGATTTTGTGTTTGCAATCATTTTCAGGAAAAAACTGAGTATTATCTGACAGAATTGCAGGGGTGTCAATACTTTTGGCCACAACTGTATAAAGTTAGTAGTGATTGAGAAATTGAGGAATACTAATCCATGTGAAAGCCACTATGGCGAAACTGGTTTTGTGCATATAAAATACGGGGATTACTATTTTTACCAGGTCCCACACAGTGGCCTTTTTTTAAATGGTTGTTACAAGCTAGACTCCAGGATTTTGCTGAGCAACCTGTGAAGTGAGACAAGTGCAGAAGGCAAAAGAGAGGCTTGTGACTCTGAATTCACAAAAAGCAACCTTCTGATCCCAGTCGGTTTCCATAGGTTCAAGTATTGTGGAGACAGACTTTTTCCATGTAACATCTAATTACATTGTTATAGAAACAAAAAAGGAACAGCACAGTATAATACTTATCTTCGGGTGCAAGGCCCCCAGACAATCTGTCCAATGATTATCCAAACTTCATAGAATTCCAAGAAAGAGGCAGCATTCCATTGTTTCAGTGGGAAAATGTTCCGGATTTTAATCAACCCACATGTCTGGGCGACGTTTCGGCTACAGATGAGCCTTTCTCATGCCATGAGAAAGACTTGAGAAAGGCTCCTTTGTAGCCGAAACGTCGCCCAGACATGTGGGTTGATTAAAATCCTGCACATTTTCCCACTGAAACAATGGAGTGCTGCCTCTTTCTTGAAATTCTAATTACATTGTTAGCGACAGAGAAAAACACACTCTTTGCTGGAATTAGGACTAAAGCGCTATCACTTCAAGAGCGACATGGGCGAAGTGCAGGCCATTTCCATCACTTTGGCTGTTTCTGTCTAGCCCACTTACTGGGACATGCAAAGGGCTGGAAGCAATGGTGTACCACATCAATGCGGCCTCATCAGAGCCTGGTGTCCTAAGGCTGCAGATGCCGGTGAATAGAATCAGTCGACGGCTCCCTATTCGACTAATGTGAGGGTCATCATACTGTGTATAGAGGGCAGGGTCCATAATACTGCGTGGGGGCCATAATACTGTATATAGTGAGCTATGAGGGATATCATACTATGTATATGGGTTGGTGGGGTCCGTCATACTATGTGGGGGCCATAATACTGCATATAGGGAGCTATGAGGGACATACTTTGTGGTGAACTGCTGGACATCATACTGCGTCGTGAGCTGTGGGGAACATCAATCTATGGGGGTGTAATTGGGGGCATCATACTTTGTGGTTGTAATTGTTGATCAAGGTACAAGGGCTGAATAACAGGAGCAGTATTGGTATAAATTTGTTATGAAACTAATATTAGTTATTTTATGAAAAGCTGTACATTTTATTGTTTTGATTAACTGCTACTGATAAAAAACACAAGTAACAATAATCCAAAGCAGTAGGAGCGAGTCAGACTTAAATCTGCTCAATATTAAATTATAAAAATATAAAATAAATGACGTTATTTAATGTGCAATATCTTCAATGTAATGACTTCTATAAAAGAGGCAAAGAAAAAGTGTTTTATATCTTATGGAAGAAACTTGGTTAATCTATTCAATTTAGAATATTAAAATTATTAAAAAATTGCAAGTCAGAATTAAATGTAACATTCATTCTACCAATAAACAGTGAATTAATAATAATACTTCCAATTACAATAAAGGCCAAACAAAATGAACTGTTCATGTGGCAAAAGAACGCTCAGGAATATTGACTAAAGGTTTGCTTAGCCATGCTATTTCTCAAACCTAGCGACCAGCGGCCTATAGTCACGTTCAAATACTGATGTGCCTTTCTTTCTTGTACAAACTGCTGGATAGTAGGGTGCTTTGAAAGGATTCCCTTTAACAATGACCATAGCACTTGGTGCTATAATGTAGAAGTGTGTAGTAAAAGAGAAACCGCTAAAAAGACTGAAAGACTGCTGGGTGAGCTTTTCCTTTTATTGAAAGGAGCATTTGAAATACAATAACTGTACATATTCCTTATAATAGTTATTTCGGTACGTTACTTCTAAAAGCAAATAATTAGAAACTGTAAATGCAGAAGTTACCATGTATCAAGGCTGACTTTGTTGGCTGCAGTCACCAATTATGGAACATTTTCATTGCAGTTAGGAAGTGAAACAATGGAAATTAATTTTGATTGGTTGTGATGGACACCAATGTCATGTTTTCTCTAAAACTGTATTTCAGTATTGATCTATGACTATGAGACTTTAAATTGGCATTTAAAAATATACCCCGCCAAAATCCAGGAACTCCAGTTACCATTAGGGGTAGAGGAACAAGTTTAGAGACAGTTATTGTTCAACCTCCATGCAAGGAAGTATTCCTATATCACCACAGTGTCAGTCATTTCCTTTGTGCCTTATGGGATCTTTAGCCCTGTGCATAGGAAACATGTGTACTGCATATTCTATTGTGAGCCCTGCGACAGGGAATCGTAAGTATGCAGTGAACACTACTTCCACAGTGAACCAACCTGTGTAGGCCCATCCATGGCAGTAATATAACTGAAGGACTGTGAGAATTAAGATAGTAACCCGGTATATAACCAGCAGTCAGCCATCACTTTATTTAAGCCATTAACTGGGAAGATTGCATCTTATACGTCATGGTGACCATCTCTCTTGCTACCTAAAATTTCAAGCTTTTATGAAAGACTGTGATACCATCGCTATGGACTATGTATTTTGAAGTGAATACAGTAAAGATCCCTTTTGATTACGTTAACACCCTTGTCAGCATTCATCCTTGAACCTGCGCAGACGCACTAAGAGGCTGTAAGGGCTCAGTGTGAGGGACACAGGGCTAGCACGCCACATCGCCGCCGGTGACATTCCTAATTTCTTTATTAGTGGCCGGCCCTGGCACCTATAACATCTAGTTCCCCCCTGGGCACGGCAGAGCTGTGCTGTTCTGCTTCCCAACTGATGACATTGGGCCATGCCATCACTGGGAGCAGCTGACAGGCAGAGGTGTCAGTTGTCACACCCCCACTGTATCCCAACAACAGGCAATTAATAGGTAAACTCAAATTTTAATTTCCTTAGATCTATTAACTCTTTAAGGACCAAAAGAGTATTGGCCCTAAGGGGAACCAATCACTAGGTTGTTTCCACTGTCAGGATTGGCTCAGTATTTTCTCAGGATTTGACCCAGGTAAAATCTGCACCAAGTCTGCATCAGATGTCACTGGCAGGTCTTCTGCGTTTTTAATGCGTTTTTTTGTAAACTAAATAAAGATATATTATTTAACAACAAAAAAAAGATTTGTGATGTAATTTCTGGTCCAATTTCCTCTTTAACATTTGTCCAACCCACACTCCATTACATAGACAGATAGAGATGGGATAGATAGATCTATCTGTCTATCTCATTCCATCTATCTATAGTTAGATATGAGATTTATAGAAGGAATAAGATAGATACATACTATATATATATAGATAGATATATCTATGTTCATAGATAGATCTTTCTATCTATAGATCGAGATATATATATATATATAGTGTCTATCTATAGATAGAAAAAAATCTGTGTTAGGCTGGGGTCACACTTCACGAGAAACTCGCACCTCAATACCCAGCACTGCGGCCGGCACTCGGACCGGAGCATTCAGCTGCATAGTAGAAATACATGCAGCCACACACTCTGTTCCCGAGTGCCGGCGACAGTGCCGGGTATTGAGGTGCAAGACTCGTGCAAGTTTCTCGCACGTGTGACCACGGCCTTAAACACAATATCTGTTTAATTTTTTAAAAAAAATTGCGTCGGTTCCTGCACAATTTCAAGTCCACAGTGGGAAAGCCGGTGACTGGGGGCCGGTGTTTATAGCCTGGGAAGCGGGTAATACCCATGGCTCTTCCCAGGCTATGAATATCAGCCCGCAGCTGTATACTTAGCTGTTACTGGCTATTAAAATAGGGGGACACCCCCCAAAAAAATGACGTGGGGTCCCCCTATAATTAGCCAGAAAGGCTACGCAGACAGCTGCTGGCTGATATTCATAGCCTAGAGAGGGGCCATAAATATTGCCCCCCCGGCTACAAATACTAGCCCCCAGCCGCCCCAGAAATGGCGCATCTGTAAGATGTGCCAATTCTGGCACTTAGCCTCTGTCTTCCCACTGCCCTGTAGCTGTGGCATATGGGGTAATAAGGGGTTAATGTCACATTTGATTGTAAGGTGACATTAAGCCTGCTTACTAATGGAGAGGTGTCAATAAGACACCTATCCATTACTAATCCTATAGTTGGTAAAGGGTTAATAAAACACACACACACACATGCAGAATAAAGTATTTTAATGAAATAAAACACCAAACAGTTTTGCCATCTTTATTACACTGGTAATCCAAGCGAAGCCATCGATCTTCTGAAAAAAAAAAAATAAAAATAAAAAAAATAAACCAACAGTATACTCCCTGGTCTGATGCAGTTCTTAATAACAAGTGTCCCACGACGAGTCCAGTTCTGCTAGATCTGGATGCCTGACATCCAGACATAGCAGAGCTTGTAGATGACCACCGGAGATAACTCTCTGGTGATCACCTACCCTCTATCTCTCACGGTCAGCTGACCATGAGAACTAGCCTAGGGTGACCGGAGATAACCCCCGGTCACGTGCACGGCAGTTCTTGCGGTAAGTTATGTTTTCACGAGAATTGCAGTGGACGCGGACTTCTGGCTGTGTGACGGGTAAGACCTTATTTAACCCCTTAACAACCGCCGATACGCCTTTTAACGGTGGCAGTTAATGGTACTTAAACCACAGCGCCGTTCATTAACGGCTCTGTGGTAAAAGGTGTATAGCGCCCCCCAGAGTCGGATTTTCTCTGGGGTCTTGGTTGCCGGGGATAGCCGAGACCCCAGAGAACATGATTCGGGTCGGTTTTTACCGACCCCCGGGTTGCAATCGCCGGTAATTAACAGTTTACCGGCGGATGCAAAAAAAAAAACCAACGTGATTTCCCATTTAATTTCTCTGTCCTCCGATGTGATCGCACATCAGAGGACAGAGAAATGGGGTCCCCGATCATCCCTTGGTGCTCCTCGTGGCTCCGCCATCTTCTTCCTGAAAAAAATGGCGGGCATCTTTGGGGGTCTCGGCTGTCAGGGGTAGCCGAGACCCTCCAAAGAACATGATCGGGGTTGGTTTTTACCGACCCCTGTTTTGCGATAGCCAGTAATTAACCGTTTACCGGCGACCACAATAAACAAAAAAAAAAAAGCGATGTCTGTCATTCTCGGTCCTCTGATGTGATTCCACATCAGAGGACAGAGAAATAGGGGAATCGGGGACCCTGTTATACTTACCGGTGACCCTGGGTCCTCCTGCATCCCTTCCCGGCTGCTTCCTTCCTTCTTCCTCCGCATGCGCAGTGCGCCCGCCGTGTTTTGCCGTTACGTTTGGGATTAGGGGTGTATTGGGATAAGGGTTGGGATTAGGGTTAGGTTTGAGGTTAGGGTTGAGATTATGATTAGGGGTGTGTTGGGCTTAGGGTTTTGATTAGGGTTATCGTTAGGGTTGGGATTAGGGTTAGGGGTGTTTTGGGGTTAGGGTTGTGATTAGGGTTATGCTTAGGGTTGTGATTAGGATTATGGATCGCTTGGGATTAGGGTTAGGGGTGTGTTGGGGTTAGGGTTGGAGTTAGAATTGGGGGGTTTCCACTGTTTAGATACATCAGGGGGTCTCCAAACGCGACAGCCAATTTCGCGCTCAAAAAGTCAAATGGTGCTCCCTCCCTTCTGAGCTCTGCTGTGCGCCCAAACAGTGGTTTACCCCCACATATGGGGCGTCAGCGTACTCAGGACTAATTGGAAAACTTTTGGGGTCCAGTTTCTCCTGTTACCCTTGCGAAAAAAAAAAATTGGGGGCTAAAAAATCATTTTTGGGGAAAATAAATGATTTTTTATTTCACAGCTCTGCGTCAAACTTCTGTGAAGCACTTGGGCGTTCAAAATGCTCACCACATATCTAGATAAGTTCCTTGGGGGGGTCTAGATTCCAAAATAGGGTCACTTGTGGGGGGTTTCTACTGTTTAGGTACATCAGGGGCTCTGAAAATTCAACATGACACCCACAGACCATTCCATCAAAGTCTGCATTTTAAAACGTCACTACTTCCCTTCCGAGCCCTGATGTGTGCCGAAACAGTGGTCCCCCCCACATATGGGGTATCAGCGTATTCAGGACAAATTGGACAACAAATTTTGGGGTCCAATTTCTCCTGTTACCCTTGGGAAAATAAAAAATTGGGGGCTAAAAAAATCATTTTGGGGGAATTTTTTATTTTTTATTTTCACGACTGCATTATAAACTTCTGTGAAGCACTTGGGCATTCAACAAAGTGCTCATCACACATCTAGATAAGTTCCTTGTGGGTCTACTTTCCTAAATGGGGTCACTTGTGGGGGGTTTATACTGTTTAGGTACATAAGGGGCTCTGCAAATGCAACATAACGCCCGCAGACCATTCTATCAAAGTCTGCATTTCAAAACGGCACTCCTTCCCTTCCGAGCTCTGCCATGCGACCAAACAGTGGTCCCCCCCCACATATGGGGTATCAGCGTACTCAGCATAAATTGCACAATAAATTTTGGGGTCCAATTTCTCCTGTTACCCTTGTGAAAGTAAACATTTTGGGGTGAAAAGATCATTTTTGTGGAAACTAGGAATTAGTCCTACCGGTAATGGTATTTCCAGGAGTCCATCATGACAGCACCACCAGGAGGTTGCCCTTCATATCCTTGATAGGGACAGGAACACAGAAGAGGTTAAATAGCCCCTCCTCACCTCCACCCTTCAGAGATTTTACAAAGTACCACACCAGGATGGATACAACGCAATTTTATTGAACTTTCTCTCTATACATGTTTATATCACACATCAGACAGGAGTTCAAGGGAGGGTAAATAATGGGTGCTGTTACGATGGACTCCTGGAAATACCATTACCGGTAGGACTAATTCCTAGTTTCCAGGTCGTCCCTCCTGACAGCCGCACCAGAAGAAATACCAAATAACTCCTATTTAGGGCGGGATTACAGCTTGGGGCACCTTCCTCCCAAAGACAGTCTGTTGATTTGACAGAATGTCCAGCTTGTAGTGTCTGCAAAAGGTATTTGAGCTAGACCAAGTTGCTGCCCAGCAAATTTGGTCCATGGATGCACCCGCACTCTCTGCCCATGAAGAAGAAATTGCTCTCAGTGAATGGGCTTTTAGGTGTTCTGGAGGAGATTCACCGGCTGAAACATACGCAGCACAAATGGTAGATTTAATCCATCTGGCTAGAGTAGCCTTTGAGGCTTTTTTGCCTCTATTCTTCCCAGACATCTGGATAAAGAGGTTTGAGTCAATTCTCCAGCCGTCTGTAAGTTTAAGATATTGCAATACTGTTCTTTTAACATCCAGGGAATGAAGAGAACGTTCTTTATCATTGTTATAGTTCTGCAGAACGTAGGCAAAATAATTTCCTGGTTTCTGTGAAAGTCTGTCACAACCTTTGGAAGAAATGAAGGATCCAAATTTAGAACGATGCAATCTTCTTGTATTTTTAAGTATGGCTCTGTTATGGACAGGGCCTGGATCTCGCCTATTTGCCTTGCTGACGTTATTGCGACTAGGAAGACAGTCTTGAATGTTACAGACTTTAGGTCTGCCTGATCTAGTGGCTCGTATGGAGCTTTCCATAATTCATTTAGTACCAAGCTGAGGTTCCATGGGGGTACTGAACTACGTATTGTTGGCCTGATACGTTGTGTAGCTTTGATGTACCTCACTATCCATGGGTGATCCGCTAGCGGATAATCATAAAAGGCACTTAAAGCTGAGATTTGTACTTTTAGCGTACTAGGCCTCAAGCCCATATCAAAGCCTGCTTGGAGGAAATTTAAGATCTGAGGAATATCTGGTTCTTGGGAAACAGATATTGGAGGATTGCTCTGTGCACAAAATTTCTTCCAAATTTTTAGGTATATAGCTGAGGTCACTGGCTTCCTGCTTTTTTGCATGGTTGAGATGACCGAATCCGATAGTCCTTTTGATCTTAGGATCTCTTTTTCAAGATCCATGCTGAGAGTTGTAGCATGTTTAGATTTTGATGGACCAGCGGTCCTTGCGTTAGAAGATCCCACTTTAGTGGTAGTAGAACTGGTTCTTCCACTGCCATCCACCTCAGCAGAGGAAACCAGCTCCTCTTGGGCCAATATGGCACTATTAGGATTACCACTGCCAGACTTTCTTGAATCTTCCTCAAAACTCTGGGAATTAAAGCAAGTGGAGGGAACCCATACGCAAGTTCCATGTCCCAGTGTTGAGCCAAGGCATCTATGCCAGTTGGATTCTCTCTTGGATTTAATGAAAATAATTCTTTTGTCTTTGTATTTTGCTTTGAGGCGAATAAATCTATTTGTGGAGTGCCCCATTGTTGAGTTAGCTGAACAAAGACTTCTCCGTTTAGAGACCACTCTGAAGGTTGCACTTTTTCTCTGCTGAGAAAGTCCGCTATCTGGTTTTCTGAACCTTTTAGATGTATCGCCGTGATGGACTTCACGGTGCCTTCCGCCCAAGAGAATATTGATTCCGCTAGTCCCTGGAGGTGACGGTGCCTCGGACCTCCCTGATGAAGAAGAAAGGATACCGTGGTTGAGTTGTCTGAGAAGATTCTGATGTGATGCCCTTGCATCTCGTTTTGGCACATTTTTAGTGCTTCCCAAACCGCTCTGAGTTCCCTGTAATTGGAGGAACTGTTGCGTACCGATGATGGCCATGTTCCTTGAAGGTAACATCCTTTTATGTGGGCTCCCCAGCCTCTTGAGCTTGCATCGGTGGTTATGTTTATGCATGGAGATACTCTCCAAGGTTTCCCTCTTTTGAGGCTTTTTATGTCGATCCACCATGAGAGGGACTGTTTTACCTCGCTGGGTAACCACATTTTGTTGTCTAATGAACTTTTCTTTCCATTCCATACCGAAAGAACTTCTCGTTGAAGAGTTCTGGAGTGAAACTGGCTCCATTGTACGCTGGGGATACATGAGGTCATCAGTCCTAGAACCCTCATGGCTTTCCTGATGGAAATGTATTTGCGTTTTCTTAATGTTTGAAGTTCTTTTTTGATTGACCGTTGTTTTTGGTCTGGTAGGAAGGAGTATTCCAGTTCGGAATCTAGTGGCACTCCCAGAAATATTTTCTGTGTTTCTGGTTTGAAACTCGACTTTTTTGAATTTATTATCCACCCTAGACACTTCAGGAGTGATATGGTAATTTTTAAGGATTCTTCCATCTGTTGAGATGAATCTGCTATCAGCAACAGATCGTCCAGGTACGGAGCGATGAGAACTTCCTTTTCTCTTAGATGAGCTATG
Source organism: Ranitomeya variabilis (assembly GCF_051348905.1). Classification (NCBI taxonomy): domain Eukaryota; kingdom Metazoa; phylum Chordata; class Amphibia; order Anura; family Dendrobatidae; genus Ranitomeya; species Ranitomeya variabilis. The sequence goes on along the minus strand of NC_135233.1, from coordinate 789,999,700 downwards.
ACCTCTGTCATGAGCTTTGTGAATATCCTTGGGGCAGAGGCGAGACGGAATGGTAGACACTGAAACTGGAAATGAAGTATCTTCTTGCGGCTCCTTATTGCAAACCTGAGGAATCTCTGATGTGAGGGATGGATGGGCACATGATAGTATGCATGTTTGAGATCTAGCGTGCACATTACAGAGTTCTTTTTTTATTAACGGTATGATCGATCTGAGAGATTGCATCTTGAAGCGTTTGTACGCCACCCATTTGTTTAATGGTCTTAAGTTTATTATTGTACGGTATTCTCCGCTTGTTTTTTTAAAATGGAGAATAGACTGGAGTAATGACCTTGAAACCGCTGGTGATGGGGTACCGGAATTATGACTTGCAGCTCTAAGAGTTCTTGTATGTTTGTTAGCAGCCTTTGATGTACTGCTGACGACTCTGTGCATGTCAAACAGTACCTTTTGGGGGGTAGATGAGTAAACGTTATTTTGTAACCCTGTGCAACTGTCTGTAGAATCCACTGATTCTGAGTAATATTTTGCCATCCCTCTAGGAAGTATTGTAGTCTTCCTCCTATATTGTTAGCGTCATTGTTTGCTGGGTCCTGATGACTGGTATCGAAAGGAACCTCTTCCTCTGCCCCCTTTAGGGTAGCTCCATCTGCCGGACTTCCCTTTCCCTCTGTAGTCCTGCCTTGGGTGGGAGCGAGTTTTCCGAAAGAATTGCATCTTCTTTGGCTTCTCTTCTTCTCACCTATTGTGTCCCCCCATTTCCTTGTAGATTGTAAGCTTGCGAGCAGGAACCTCACTCTAATGTCACTGTTTAAATTGTCTTAACTCGTACTGAATTTATTGTTTGTACATGTCCCCGCTTAATTGTAAAGTGCTGCGGAATATGTTGGCGCTATATAAATAAAAATTATTATTATTATTATTCTCTTCGGGAAAGCCTTTTTTCTTGTCGGATGCTTTCTCGAGCAGCTCATCTAGGACTGGACCGAAAACATGACATCCTGAGAATGGAATCGAACACAGTGTTTTTTGATTATCTCCCGTCCAAGATCTCAGCCACAAGGCCCGTCTTGCCGCATTTGACAGTGCGTTATTTCTGGCAGCAAATCGCATTGACTCAGCTGAAGAATCCGCCATGAAATCAATCGCCATTTTCAGTACTGAAAGATTTCAGGATTTCTTCCCTGGGAGTCGTGTCTTTAATATGACCTTCCAGCTCGTCTACCCAGAGACTCATGGATCTTGCTACAGAGGTGGCCGCTATGTTTGTTTTCATAATGGCGGCTGATGACTCCCATGCTTTTTTAAGATCTTCTGACCTTTTATCCATTGGGTCTTTTAACCCCGACGAGTCTTCAAAAGGAATAGCTGTTTTCCTTGAGACTTTAGCTACCGGAATATCAATTTTTGGAACAGATTCCCAGACTTTAGTTTCTTCCGGATCAAAGGGAAGACGGTACTTGAAGTCCCTCGGGACTACTAGCTCTTTTCCCACATCTTCCCATTCTTCCAGTATCATCGCCGTTATATGGTTGTTGACTGGAAATACTCTATTACTGCGGGTTCTCGGGCCCCCGAACATTTCGTCCTGAACCGATAGTGGTTCAGTCGAGTCCTCTATCTTCATAGTGCTCCTAACTGCTTTTAGTAGCACATCCGTGTTTTTGGACGAGAACAGGTATCTTTTGCGTTCCTTCGGAAACACAACCGAGGAATTGCCACCTTCATCAGAGTCTGGATCGGAATATCCTGAAACCTCTCCTTCTTCAGAACTTAAGTCCATATCCCATCTGGGCCTCTTAGGGTGAGGAGACTGGGGTGCCACCAATGTTGATACTGTAGCCTGGACTTCGTCTCTAATAATGGTTTTAATGTTAGTTAATAACGAAGCTTGTTCGTCTTTTAGTAGCTTGGCGATGCACCCTTCGCATAACTTCTTGTTATAACCATCTGGGAGCTTGGTGGCGCATAACGGACATCTGATAGCTCTTAGCAGCAGACCGTTTGGGAATGTCCTTGTCCTAAAAAATGTAAAGGAAATCCCTGTAGCTACGGATCTAAAGTCCTGCTAGGTACTTCCCCACCACGACTACTACATGGTCTGTGGGCAGCTCTAAGGATTGGACGTCTGGACGACTAGCACCTTCCATCTTACTAAGTCAAGTGTGCTGTCAGTTGTCCGTCATTAAATAGTCAGTCTTACCTGACTTTAAGACATCTGATTCGTCCTCCTTCCGAGCTCAGCTGCTGGCATCTACGGTGATTGCAGGTCCCCAGCTGCACTGCGCATGCGTTATCTTGAACGCATGCCGACCAGCTTGGGACCTTGATCCTGGTGCCATCATGTTTCGGCCTCTTGTTTTCGCCGTGGTTACCCGGCGCACCCGGAAACCACCGGCGTCGCCAACCCCGGGAATCTGTCATCCCAGAGCGCCGGACCGGAAGTTCAGGGAACGGCGCCAGCTGCACATGGAGCCCGAGGGAAAGCGCCGGACACCGCAGCAGCCGCTGCCTCAGAGCCCTTTTGCGAAGGGATGAGGCAGCTAACGGGAGCACACAGCTCTACCTTGTCGTGGAGGGACCTTCTTCAGTATCCTGCGACTTGAGGAGTCCTTCCATGAGACTCCCGCGGCCAGAGCCCCCTCCAGGAGGAAAGGACCGCCCTCTCGGGAGCGCCGGCTCTACCGAAACCTGACTCCGGCATCAGGTAAATCTGACTTCTGGAGAACTCTCTCCTGCGTCTGTCCCTGATAGGGACAGGAAAAACACTGAAGGGCGGAGGTGGGGAGGGGCTATTTAACCTCTTCTGTGTTCCTGTCTCTATCAAGGATATGAAGGGCAACCTCCTGGTGGTGCTGTCAGGAGGGACGACCTGGAAAAGATGATTTTTTATTTTCATGGCTCTACATTATAAACTTCTGTGAAGCAGCTGGGGGTTCATAGTGTTAACCACACATCTAGATAAGCTCTTTGGAGGGTCTAGTTTCCAAAATGGGGTCACTTGTGGGGGGTTTCTACTGTTTAGGTACATCAGGAGCTCTGCAAATACAATATGACACTCGCAGACCATTCCATCTAAGTCTGCATTTTAAAACGTCACTACTCCCCTTCCGAGCCCCGATGTGTGCCCAAACAGTGGTGCCCCCCCCCACATATTGGGTATCAGTGTACTCAGGACAAACTGGACAACAAATTTTGGAGTCCAATTTCTCTTGTTACCCTTGAGAAAATAAATTGTGAGCTAAAAAAAAAATCATTTTTGAGGAAAAAAAAGATTTTTTATTTTCACGGCTCTGCATTCTGAAGTTCTGTGAAGCACTTGGGGGTTCAAAGTGCTCACCACACATCTAGATAAGTTCCTTAAGAGGTCTAGTTTCCAAAATAGGGTCACTTGTGGGGGGTTTCCACTGTTTAGGCACATCAGGGGCTCTCCAAACGCGACATGGTGTCCGATCTCAATTCCAGCCAATTCTGCATTGAAAAAGTCTCTTCCAAGCCCTGCCGTGCGCCCAAACAGTGGTTTACCCCCACATGTGGGGTATCCGCGTATTCAGGAGAAATTGCACAACAAATTTTGTGGTTTATTTTCTCTTTTTACACTTGTGAAAATAAAAACAATTGGTTCTGAATTAAAATGTTTGCAAAAAAAAGTTAAATATTCATTTTTTCCTTCCACATTTTTTCAGTTCCTGTGAAGCACGTAAAGGGTTAATAAACTTCTTGAATGTGGTTTTGAGCACCTTGAGGTGGTGTAGTTTTTAGAATGGTGTCAAATTTGGGTATTTTCTGTCATGTACACCATGACTTTAAATGTGAGATGGTCTCTAAAAAAATGGTTTTGTAAATTTTGTTGTAAAAATGAGAAATCGCTGGTCAACTTTTAACCCTTATAACTTCCTAACAAAAAAAAATTTTGTTGCCAAAATTGTGCTGATGTAAAGTAGACACGTGGAAAATGTTATTTATTAACTATTTTGTGTGACATATCTCTCCGATTTAAGGGCATAAAAATTCAAAGTTTGAAAATTGCTAAATTTTTAAAATTTTCGGCATATTTGTTTTTTTCATAAATAATCGCAAGTAATATCGAAGAAATGTTACCACTAACATGAAGTACAATATGTCACGAAAAAACAATCTCAGAATCAGCGGGATCCGTTAAAGCGTTCCAGAGTTATAACCTCAAAGTGACAGTGGTCAGAATGGTAAAAATTGGCTCGGTCATTAAGTACCAAATTGGCTCTGTCACTAAGGGGTTAAATTAGTAGACATGCGTAGTAAGCTGCATTTACGAAGTTACTACGCATGTGACAAATCATTAGATGCGGTTTTACCGCATCTAATGATAGTCTATGGGAAATTTACGGTGCGGTGATGGAGCGTCGCCGCATTGTAGACAAACATGCTGCGTTCTGGAAAGACGCGCCGCATGTCCGTTTACGCGGGTCTGCTGCCTGCATCTTTTAACGCATAGTGCACTATTCTGTAACATCTGGACGCTGTGTGTTTGACGCTGCAGCTGTACGCAACATCAAACACGCAGCGTTTCCTGACGGTGGAAACACACCCTAATTGCATTGAAGAGCAAAGTGCTGCAGTGATCACCGGATGATGATGGGTTGACAGAGACCCCAGAGTTCTGCCATTATTCCATACAGGAAAGAGTGGCCTTATGGACTGTCACCGATACACTGACATGCAAACTTTTTTTCAGAGCTCTAAGTATTCCAAAGAATTATGTAAATATTTGAAGATTCACAGTGTAATGTCCCCTAGTGAGACAAAAATCTATAACATTATACGGATATAGACAGCCACAAGGGTATTTTTAACACATGTATTTTGGGCTTAAAATTATTTTTTGCAATTGGGTTTCATTAAAAAAAAATGTTGCAGTTTGCCTTCTATATCCGCAATGTTGGATTGTCCATTGACTGACAGCAGAATGAGTTATCAAAGAATCAGTCAGAGAGTTGTCTATTCTGCCATTTTCCGAGCTCATCTCTGCCGATTTGTAACCACAGACCGCATCATAATGGAGCTGTACTTTGTGGTCAAATCACCTGAGAGGAGCTCAGAAAAAAGCCAAGTGTTATAAACTGACCGGTCTGAACAAACTGGCTGACTGATTCTCAGTTAGCGCATTCAGCAGCCAGCACTATACAAGGAAACAAAGAGCCCGTAAAAGCCAAACAGTGAAAAATGGTTAATGAAACCCAATGGCAAAAATGATTTTAAGCCCAAAATATACAAATTTAGATTGAAATAAAATTGTCCCTAATGGTGTATAGCCTTTATGCCCCCTAAAAAGACAATAATAAAACTAGAACTAAAAGTGTGACTACTAAATAGCATAAAAGGACACGTAAGCAGGCAACTGCCGAGAGCAAATGAGATGCAGATGGTAGATTCAGTATGAGAAGAAACTTACCACTCCACTCGGTCAGTAGTTAAAGGGGAGGCCAGAACACAGTCATAATAATCCAGAAATATAATACAATAGTGCTGGACAAAGGTCAAGGCCCCCAATACATATTCACTAGGTACAAAATTACAGAGGCTCAAACTTATTCAAACAATATTATCTTTTTACATCTGCTTGTAATATCAGAGGCTGCACAGTTTAGGCCGGCAGTGCAGCCATGCCACAAGGCCCGAACTTGCAGGCTGTCTCTCCCCGCCGGCAAACATGAAGCCAGGAGGCAGAGGAGTGGTGCATTCTGGGAGAAGGATTAGGAGACAACCCCTTTAAAGTAAATATTATGGAGCCAGAATAAGCCACATTCATCCATGGTATCATTTATTAACCTCTTCAGTTAACTATTGTACATTTTTCAGCATTCCTTTTACATTCAGTTTGAACAAAATGTCAGCATTGATCATATAATTTAAGTTTACAATATACATACGGATTATAACTTTTACAGAATTTTACGCCCCAGGTTAAACTAATTATTTATTTATAAATGTAGCACAATGAAATAGTGATAGGTTGTCCGGTTGTCAGTTCAGTGCTGGCTTTTCAGCTACAGTTCAGTGTAGCAAACCAGGATGCCTCTGCCAAATGGGGTAGGTGGTCATTACTGTGTGTGTGTGTGTGTGTGTGTGTGTGTGTGTGTGTGTGTGTGTGTGTGTGTGTGTGTATATATATGTGTGTGTGTGTGTGTGTGTGTGGTGTTTAATTAAACTAAGATGATTCACATAACCTATTAATATTGTACAGAAAACAGGGATCTGAACCATATTTAACACATTCCAGTCAAACTATGGATATGAATCTTCAGAATTAAAAATAATAATTTAAGAAAATTATTTAAGAAAAACAGCAACAAATAAAAAATACACATTTTTAAAAAAGTGAGTGTCAGGATGATTTTACTAGTGAAAACCAGTGAAACCTGTGGTATGGCATCATTTCTACTACAGGTCCAGGTACAACAATACAAATAAAGCGCAGCATGTAGTAATACACCCAGAGCAATGACATGCCCCCAAAGCGCTTCCAGGCTTGACTTCTCAGCGCTGGCACACTGGTCCACTACAGAACAGGTATCATTTTTATTGCTGTACCAGGACTACAGGAAACAGCCAAAACACTAGTGTCAGGAATTCGTCCCGAAAGATTTCCTTTAAACAACCCTTACATCTGGAAAAGGCATGTTTACATCATTTCTATAGCGCTAATTCTTCGATTTCATCTTCCACAGAGTTAACAGCATTGACCGCCGTCCGTCCTGGTGTGTTCTGCATGCGACCTCTACTGGAACTTGACATTTTCCCATTCCCAGATGAGAAATGATCACCTTTCCCTTTGATTTTGCTGTTTTGTTCCCAAGGTAAAGTGTTGCTGGAGTCCTGATGTGAGATTCTGCTGCTGTTTGAACTGGGTCCATCTTGGTGGCCAAATTTGTGAACGGAAGGCAACGTAGCATTAGAAGTGTTTCCAAAAAGCTGCTCCATTAAATTAGTTTTCTTGTCTTTTTGTATGTCCAGCTTTGAAGTGCTTATAATCGGCTCCTCCAAGACTTCCTTCCTTTGATTATTAACAGTTGATCTTCCCCTTCCAAAAGATGGAGTGTAACTACCGAATGTGAACTCCCCATTGGTATCTCCTGTGGTTGTATGACTCTGGACATCTCGTTTTGATTCTCGTCCTCCCTGGACTGGAAGGCCATTGAACAGGTTGTCCGTCGCCTCCGAGAATTTGTATGTTGTAGGCTTTGAATCCGTCATGTCGGTCTTTATTGAATTATTTGTAAGAGGTGTTGGAGCAGGTCTAGAGTTGTCAGAATAAAACGGGTCATGGTTTTCACTGTCAATTTCAAACATTTTTGCCAATAACAGCTCCTTCTTAAGCCTTTCTTCTTCATTTTTGATTCCTTCTTTTATAATTTTATCTTTATTTAAGAAATCTTTCTTCTTTCTTTCAAATTCTTCATTTTCAAATTCTGCAAGGGGGTAAAAAAGAAAGATACATTTGGATATACCACACATAGAAAGTCTGTTAGATTAGCCATTCAGAGAGATGTCTTAACAAAATGTCTAATTAGCAATAAGAATTTTTATTGGGAGAAATTGCAGTGAAAGCGAATGCAAACATGCCGTGGTTTGTCAAAAATGGGATGTATAAAACTGATCTATGTGGATGTGTTATACGTTTTCTGGTGTACTTGCAATAATTTATATATATATATATATATATATATATATATATATATATATATATATATATATATATATATATATATATATATATATATATATATAGTAAAAGGGATGGAGCTCAACTTAAAGATGCACTCCTTCCATCAAAATTTTTATCCTCTTGATATATTGCAGTCATCATATTCTGCAGCTCCGTGTGATTACAATTGCTCATTTTGCCCTTCTACCCACTTAGTTAATCTCTTTTCCATTAGGTCGATGACATCACGTGATTAAAAACTGACTAGCTGAATCCTTCTAAGCTCTATGTAGAAACAGGAGGTACATTTTTGCAAAATCATTGGCAGGAGGGGGTGGGGGGAGTTGAAGAGGTGGATGACTAATGCAGGGAAAAGAGATTTCCTGTTGCTACATAGAGCTTAGAGTGATTCAGCTAGTCATTTATTAATCATGGGATGTCATAGACCCAATGACATGGAGTAGAATTTACGGTGTAGAAAGGCAAAAAGAGCAACTGTAAGTACAGAGTGCTATATTATATGATGATTGTAACATATCAAGAGGATAACAATTTTGATGGCAGTGCTTTAATTTCCAATATGTGTCTTCTCCAAAGGTACTGAACAGGTGGCTAAATTTAAAAGGGAACCTATCAGGGAATTCATGCTGTCCAAACATTCAGGTATATTACTTTGGTATAGTTTGAAGAACCAGATGGGGGCAACAGCTGGAGCAGGGTCTAGTCCAGCTCTGCTCTGCTCTCTGGTCGGCTCGTCACAGAGTTACTACAGGTGATTGACAGGTCTCTTTCTAGCGTGTACATTAACAGGTCTCTATCGTGTAAATTGACAGGTCTCTCCCAATTTACACGTGATGGAGACACCTATCAATCACCTCTAGCAATGCTGGTAAGAGGGGGATGGGGGTGCACTGGACTAGTCTCATGTCTCCCTAATTTTTCTGGATCAACAATGTATATTCAAGGGTCCACCGTTGGATTCATAGGCACTACCGGTTTATTGACGTGCGGAATATAAGCCACTTGTTTTTGTCATTGGAAGTATATAACTAACAACTCTGCTGGCATCACGACATGGCCTCTCATCTCTCACACTATCTTACCCACTGCTCCAGGCCATGATGTGGTTTCTGCTTCATGCCAGCTGCATATTCTGTGTCTCTGCTCTCTGCATGCTTCATGGCTGTGTGCATAGGGGGCGGTGCCTGACCTCTCTGGTTCTTATAGAAATCAGGTGCATCTGTCTAATCTGTTCCTGACCAATTGCCAGGAGGCCTCCAGTATTTAGTGCAGCTCCACCCTGTGGACTGGGCCTGTGCAATGTGTTAGCTCAGTTTGTGTTTAGCTTCTGAGTTTGCCAGGCCTTGCTCTGTGTTACTCCCTCTCTGGAGGCTTTACTCTGTATTCTTGCCTTGGTCTTGTTGTCCGCCCTTCAGGAGGCAGAATATCCTAGTCTCTGTGTCTTTGTCCTTGTTTCTTGTCTTGTTCCATTTCCTTGTCTGAACTTAGTTTTATCTCGGTCTCCTTGTCTGTGGCTTCCTTCCCTGCTGTGTCTTTCCTCGTATTCTCAGTCTGCTTACACACCGCACTCTTGCAGCTCTGCCTGCTCTGTACCTTTGTGGCTTTACCTCTGCTCTGCACTCCTGCGGTTCTGCTCCTTTCTACTCTGCTTATCTTCTGCTGCTGCAGTAATCTCTTGCTGCAGCTCCTCTCCGCATTCCTTGCGGTTCTGCTCTGCTTTGCTGCTGCAAGAAACCTCTTGCTGCAGCTCCTCTCCACATTCCTTGCGGCTCTGCTCTGCTTAGCTTCTGCAGCTGCAGTAATCTCTTGCTGCAGCTCCTCTCCACATTCCTTGTGGCTCTGCTCTGCTTAGCTTCTGCAGTAATCTCTTGCTGCAGCTCCTCTCCATATTCCTTGTGGTTCTGCTCTGCTTAGCTTTTATTGCTGTGCTATCTCTTGCTGCTCTACCGCTCCTATCCGCAGCCTTGCGGTTCTCTTCCAGTCTGAACAGGTCCCAACCTGTTCCTTCATATCTCATTCCTTTCTGCTTGTTTCCTTTCCTGCATCTCCTGTGTGAACAGGTCCCTACCTGTTCCTCCATACTTCATATCCGTTCCTGCACGCACCTCCTGTGTGAACAGGTCCCTACCTGTTCCTCCATACTACATATCCGTACCTGCACCTCCATTGTAAACAGGTCCCTACCTGTTCCTTCATACACCACATCAACCAGCCCTGTGTTCCTGCCGTCCCTGCCAGTCCGGTGTTCCTGCCAGCCCTGTGTTCTCTGCCGAGCCTGCCAGCCCTGTGTTCTCTGCCGTGTCTCTGCCAGCCCTGTGTTCTCTGCCAGCCCTGTGTCTCAGCCGTGCCAGCCTACTCGTCTGAGTTTCAGCCGTGCTCTTCTGCCAGTCCTGCCTGATGCCAGCACCTGTCCTAGTGTTCCTGTTCTCCAAGTGGGATCAGCAGCCACAGCCAGACATCACCCTGGAGTAGCACCTGGCAGCTGCCTGCTGCACAAGCCTGACCTCACCATCAGAGGCTCCAGTGAAAACCCAGGCAGCTGTCATAGTCACGCCCCTTCCAGGGTAGTCTGGTTTGTGGCGCAGTGGGGCCACAAACCCCGAGCTCACGCCCACCAGTCAGGGCGTGAGCGGGACAATAACACTGCTTGCTGTATGTCATCTACTGCCTTTTCATCCTGCAACAATTTTAATGGTATGTAACACTGCTTGCTGAATCTTTGCTATAATTCATCTGTTGCAATGTATTCAATACTCACTGCTCTATATCCATGGTTGGGTCACTGTAGATATCTGGTAAAAGGGGTTATAGCATAGAGATGGAGCCAGGCCTAGTGTCTTTGATCATTTATCCACCTCCTGGTGCGTTGAGCAGCTACTAATTTATCCCAAACCAGCTCCCACAATCCCTCTCACCTGACCCTCTAGTGAGCCCTATAAATTTAGAAACGTTGTAAGGGGTGCACACGTGTGCATGCATCCCTTCAGCAAAGTATCCCTGTAGCTAAGTATCCAGAAGAAGCAGTCAGGGCAGGAGACAGGTAACCCATACTTTGTAGTCCATTTTAGCCATGAGCTTTATTGCTTTCCTCCTGTGTGCCCATACCATCCACATTCAGCGCCCCAACCCACCCATCAGTAGCATGGGGGGCGGGGGGTGGAGAGGGTGCAGTGGCCCCAGTGCTCAGAGGGGGCCCATCCAGAGCTACACTACTGTAATGCACGCCGATACAGTTACATTCAGCGGGAGAGCAGGGAGAATCGATCTCCCTGCTCTGCTGAAATTGGGCCCCTGAGCAGGCGGGGAAGGGGGGGGGGAGCCCGGTGCCAGCAGTGGGCCTCCCAGCGCGTCATCGCAAGGTCAGCTGTTTCAGCATTTAGCCGATACAGCTGACCGCATTGATGAGGGAAGAAGAGCTGCGCTACGCTCCTCCCATCATCCCCCTGCCAGCATCTGACATCACCGACGTCGACACTGACAGGGGGTAGCGATGACGCCAGTACTTGGCGCACACTGTCAGATGAGCGGGAGCTCAGAGCACCGCGGGAACAAGGAGGAAGAGCAGCGAGTATTTACTTATTTATTTTATGGGGTGCTGCCTTATACTACAGGGTCTGCCTATGGGGGTGCTACCTTATACTACAGGGTCTGCCTATGGGGGTGCTGCCTTATACTACAGAGTCTGCCTATGGAGGTGCTGCTTATACTACAGAGTCTGCCTATGGGGTGCTGCCTTATACTACAGAGTCTGCCTATGGGGTGCTGTCTTATACTACAGGGTCTGCCTATTGGGTGCTGCCTTATACTACAGGGACTGCCAATGGGGGTGCTGCGTTATACTACAGAGTCAGCCTATGGGTGCTGCCTTGCGCTATAGCGTCTGCCTATGGGGATGCATTATACAATATAGAGTAAGCCTATGCGGAGTGTATTATACTATATTTAGGACGATCTGGTGCATTATACTATATGGAGGCTATCTAGGGGGCATCATACAGTGTGGGGATTACAGTGAAGGGGCCATCATACAGTGTTGGAGCCATCAAACAGTTTGGAGGCTACTAAGGGGCCTTTATACTGTGTGTGTGGTACTATACAGTGAGGGGGCATTATACGGTGTATAAGAGAACATCATGCTGTGTATAGGGGAGCTGTACAGGGGGGAGACTCGGGACATTATTAAATGTAAAGTGGGCACTTATTGTATAGGGGACCTCAGGTTACTGTGACTGTCAAAGGGGCACACAGTGCATTATTACTTTCTAGAGGGCAAAATGTGGGCAGTTTTCTAGGGCACTTGCACCTGGTATTACTATATTATATATTATATTAGAATTTAGAAGGCACAGAGAACCACACAGCAGGTGCAGTAATAGGGTCACATAGGGCAGCAGCCGCTCAGTACTGGGGTATCAGCAGGATGAGGAGTTTGTGCAGGTTGGGAATAGATGGTGATGGCTGGAATATGAGAAGTGAAATGTGTCTTTGTTGTACTCTCTGCAGCTGAGTCGTGGCTGGAAGAAGTTGTCATGTAGGTCTGTGCCAGATGGAAAAGAGAACGACTCCATCAGAAAGAACATCAGAGGTAAGTCATTATCTGTAACTGTGCTGTGATCTCTTATATGTTCTGTAGGACTGGTATCTACCACTGACCATATGGCGTAATATCCATGTTGGTCTTTATATAGAGATTATCTTCAGTAATAGCGTGGTCATCTGCTGAGGTTCTCCTCCACTATTAGGGCGTTTCACCGAGTTGTAATCAAGGTTACCTGGTTAGGGGCCCACTCAGAAGCTTCGCCCCCCCGAACCACAACCCTAGCTACGCCTATGTCCCTCATACACATCAGAGCCTCTATACTTCCCTCTCCCATATAAAGCTCCCATGCACTTCTCAACTCCATGAAAAACCTCAGCCCATCTTGCCCAAACACATCGCACAAAAAACACTTCTCACAATTCCAAGAACTACTTGCTCTCTTTCAACTGCTACTGATCTCAGGGGATATCTCCTCCAACCCTCGTCCACCATCCCCCAAACTCAACCCCTCCCCCACCTCACATCGAAACCTTACTAACCTGATTAACATTAGTTGTACACCTTCATCTCCCTCTTTTAAATTGTGCACTCTGGAATCCACAGTCTATATGCAGTAAGCTTCCTTTCCTGCACACCTACTTTCTGAACAACTCTTTTAATCTATTGGCCCTCACTGAAACCTGGATTCAGGATTCTGCCACTGTCTCCCCTGCTGCCATTTCCCATGGTGGCTGTCAATTCTCCCATTCCCTGAAACCCACCCACCTCTGGTCCCCACAATGCACTTTCCAGGTCATCCCGCCAATTCCATCTCTCTCATTCCCTTCTTTTGAGGTCCCCATCAGGCTCTTCCATCCTCTCTCCCTCAGAGTAGCGGTCATACACCTTCCCCCAGGCACACCCATCCACTTCCTTGACCATTTCTCTGCCTGGCTGCCACACCTCAGAACTATCAACCCTTATTTTGACAGACTTCAATATCCCCATCAACAGTCCCACTTCCACATCTCCATCCCCAGCTTCTATCACTAACCACTTCTCTAGGCCTCTCACAGCTCTCAACCTCGAGAAACACAAAGACGGTAACACCCTTGACCTGGTTTTTGTCCGGCTCTGTTCAATCTCCTACCTAGATAACTTACCACTTCCCCTCTCTGACCACAACTTTCTCTCCTTCACACTCACAAATCCTCGCTCACCTCAGCACACTCTTACCTACCGCACTTGCAGAAAGTCGATAACACTCATTCACTTACGGACTCCCTACACCCACCACTGTCCCCAATCTCCTCTTTTTCATGTCCTGATTTGGCTGTACATCACTACAATGACACTCTCAGAAGCACCCTGAACCAAGTAGCGCCCCTCACCCAGAACCTCCAAACACAGAGTAAAACAGCCCTGGCTCACATTGCAAACCCGATTTCTCCAGCGATGCTCTAGGTGTGCTAAAACGTCTATGGAGGAAAAACTCAAACACCAGAAGACTTCATCCACTACAAATTTATGTTAAGGACCTATAACTCGGTCCTTCACCTCGCTAAACAGACCTACTACACCACCCTGATCTCCTCACTATCTAACAACCCTAAAATACTTTTTGACAACTTTCACTCCCTCCTCAGTCTGAATGCACAGACCCCTATCACAGACATTTGTGCTGATGACCTGGCCTCCCAGTTTATAGGGAAAATAGAGAATATCAGTCAGGAAATCCGCTCCCAGCCATCAAGTGCTGTGACTCCCATTCCTCCCTGCATCTCCCCTGGCTCACTCTCCACATTTGATCCCATCACAGAAGAAGAAGTTTCCAGGCTTCTCTCTCCTTTTCGTCCGACTACATTCACTACCGACCCCAATCCCTCACATCTCCTCCAGTCTCTCTCTGCAGTTGTCACTACTCGCCTAACTACAATCTTCAATCTCTCCCTTTCTCTGGCATTTTCCCTCCTCCTTCAAACACTCTATCATTACTCCATTATTAAACAAAAACCCTCTCTCAACCAATCCTCAAATACCTACAGATCAGTCTCCAATCTCCCCTTCATCTCTAAACTCTTGCAGCGCCTGGTCTACTCCCGCCTTACCTGTTACCTCTCCACTCACTCTCTCCTAGATCCATAACAGTCCGGCTTCCGCCCCCTACATTTGACAGAAACTGCATTCAAAGTGACCAATGACCTGACAGCAAAATTTATCGATGAACACTTTCTTCTCATTCTTCTCGACCTCTCTGCAGCTTTCAACACTGTTGACCACCCTCTCCTACTCTTTATGCTTCAGTCAATAGGCATAAAGGACACTGCCCTCTCCTGGTTCTCTTCCTATCTTTCTGACCGCTCCTTCAGTGTATCGTTCGCTGGCTCCACTTCGTCTCCTCTTCCTCTAATTGTTAGGATCCCTCTGGGCTCAGTCCTTGGCCCCCTTCTCTTCTCGCTACACGGCCCCAATTGGACAGACCATCAGCAGATTTGGCTTTCAGTACCATCTTTATGCGGATGACACAACTATACACTTCATCCCGACCTTACCCCTACTGTACTATAGAACGCCAGTGACTGGCTGTCCGCAATCTCCAACATCATGTCTGCTCTCTATCTGAAACTCATCCTTTCCAAACCTGAACTTCTTCTGCTTGCGCTGTCTACTAACCTCCCTAAATCTGACATCTTCCACTCCATGGGTGGCACCATAATAACCCTTAAGCAGCAGGCGCACTGTCTGGGAGTTATGCTTGACACCAATCTTTCCTTCTCCTCCAATATACAATCTCTTGCCCACGCTTGCCGCTTACACCTAAAGAACACCTCTAGAATCCGCCCTTGTCTCACCATGGAAACAACAAAAACCCTCACTTTGTCGCCCTAATCCACTTACGCCTGTACTACTGTAACGCTCTATTAATTGACCTCCCCCTCACTAGACTTTCCTCTCTCCAGTCCATACTTAATGCAGCAGCCAGGGTCGTCCATCTAGCTAATCGGTACTCGGACACGTCCGCTTTTCGCCAGTCATTGCACTGGCTGCCCATTCATTATAGGATCCAATTCAAACTGCTTGTTCTCACCCACAAAGCTCTCCACAGTGCGGCATCCCCCTACATCTTCTCCCTCATTTCTGTTTATTGGCCTACCCGCTCGTTATGCTCTGCAAATGACTTTTGACTAAACTCTCCACTAATCCAGAGGTGTCAAACTGCATTCCTCGAGGGCCGCCAACACGTCATGTTTTCAGGATTTCCTTAGCATTCCACAAGGTGCTGGAATCATTCTGTGCAGGTGATTAAATTATCACCTGTGCAATACAAGGAAATCCTGAAAACATGACCTGTTGGCGGCCCTCGAGGAATGCAGTTTGACACCTCTGCACTAATCCGTACCTCTCACTCCCGGATCCAAGACTTCTCCCGCATTGCGCCAATCCTCTGGAATGCTCTACCCCCAAAAATTAGGACTACAGTTAGGTCCATATATATTTGGACAGAGACAACATTTTTCTAATTTTGGTTATAGTCATTACCACAATGAATTTTAAACAAAACAATTCAGATGCAGTTGAAGTTCAGACTTTGAGCTTTCATTTGAGGGTATCCACATTAAAATTGGATGAAGGGTTTAGAAGTTTCAGCTTCTTAACATGTGCCACCCTGATTTTAAAGGGACCAAAAGTAATTGGACAGATTCAATAATTTTAAATAAAATGTTCATTTTTAATACTTGGTTGAAAACCCTTTGTTGGCAATGACTGCCTGAAGTCTTGAACTCATGGACATCACCAAACGCTGTGTTTCCTCCTTTTTGATGCTCTGCCAGGCCTTCACTGCGGTGGTTTTCAGTTGCTGTTTGTTTGTGGGCCTTTCTGTCTGAAGTTTAGTCTTTAACAAGTGAAATGCATGCTCAATTGGGTTGAGATCAGGTGACTGACTTGGCCATTCAGGAATATTCCACTTCTTTGCTTTAATAAACTCCTGGGTTTCTTTGGCTTTATGTTTTGGGTCATTGTCCATCTGTAGTATGAAACGACGACCAATCAGTTTGGCTGCATTTGGCTGGCTCTGAGCACACAGTATGGCTCTGAATACCTCAGAATTCATTCGGCTGCTTTTGTCCTGTGTCACATCATCAATAAACACTAGTGACCCAGTGCCACTGGCAGCCATGCATGCCCAAGCCATCACACTGCCTCCGCTGTGTTTTACAGATGATGTGATATGCTTTGGATCATGAGCTGTACCACGCCTTCGCCATACTTTTCTCTTTCCATCATTCTGGTAGAGGTTGATCTTGGTTTCATCTGTCCAAAAAATGTTCTTCCAGAACTGTGCTGGCTTTTTTAGATGTTTTTTAGCAAATTCCAGTCTAGCCTTTTTATTCTTGATGCTTATGAGTGGCTTGCACCGTGCAGTGAACCCTCTGTATTTACTTTCATGCAGTCTTCTCTTTATGGTAGATTTGGATATTGATACGCCTACCTCCTGGAGAGTGTTGTTCACTTGGTTGGCTGTTGTGAAGGGGTTTCTCTTCACCATGGAGATTATTCTGCGATCATCCACCACTGTTGTCTTCCGTGGGCGCCCAGGTCTTTTTGCATTGATGAGTTCACCAGTGCTTTCTTTCTTTCTCAGGATGTACCAAACTGTATATTTTGCCACTCCTAATATTGTAGCAATTTCTCGGATGGGTTTTTTCTGTTTTCGCAGCTTAAGGATGGCTTGTTTCACCTGCATGGAGAGCTCCTTTGACCGCATGTTTACTTCACAGCAAAACCTTCCAAATGCAAGCACCACACTTCAAATCAACTCCAGACCTTTTATCTGCTTAATTGAGAATGACATAACGAAGGGATTACCCACACCTGTCCATGAAATAGCCTTGGAGTCAATTGTCCAATTACTTTTGGTCCCTTTAAAAACAGGGTGGCACATGTTAAGGAGCTGAAACTCCTAAACCCTTCATCCAATTTTAATGTGGATACCCTCAAATGAAAGCTGAAAGTCTGAACTTCAACTGCATCTGAATTGTTTGTTTAAAATTCATTGTGGTAATGTCTATAACCAAAATAAGAAAAATGTTGTCTCTGTCCAAATATATATGGACCTAACTGTATCTACAACTTGCACAGTTGTAGGCGCTCATTCCAAACACATTTGTTCAGAGCGGCCTATCACGTTCCCTAATCAAAGTCATTGTGTGTGGTGTGTGTGGCCCATTCACTATCTGAGAATAACCCTCCATTAAACTCCACCGCGCCCAACAGCACCACAAATACTAGCTGGTCAGACAGCTCATGCAGCCTTTATCTAACCCCCACTCCCTCAAGATGGCTGGACCATCATTGTAAATACGCACCTGTACTTTGTGTCTCCCTCCCACCTCATTGTAGATTGTAAGCTCTCACAAGCAGGGTCGTCTTATTTTGCTTGAATTATTGTATTATCTTTAATGTTGCTACTCATGACTGTTGTGTATGGACTGTTAAACTGTAAAGCGCTGCGGAACGTGTTGGAACTATATAAAAAAAGATTATTATTATATCTTCGCTGATCTGCCAAAACGTTTCAGGGAATATCGTACCTGGCTGCAATTGTTCAGCCAAATTGCATTTAATGCTGCATGTGGTTTTGGAAGCATGAGTCACCTACCAGGTTCCCTTCGCTAATTATCATATTGTACAATATTATGAGACAGTGTTTAACTGGTTTATCATCCAGACAAATTGCCATGTATGTATTGTAGCTACAGTGAGCAAAGAGGATTACACCATGGATTCTACTTTTTCTCAAAACAAAAATTTTGCAATTTGAATTTTTATTCAACAAATTCACACTTTTATCTAACACTACATATCGTGGCTTCTACTGTCTGATCATGGCAAACATTTTGGAGGTACGCAAAATTATATTAGGCAAATATTACTGATCCTGATGGAATTTTGACGATCATCTGTAGCAGCGATTTACAGATTTAAATGGCTGTTTTAGTATCATAGGTCAGTCTAGGCTGAAACTAATTATAACTCAAGGAGTTCGCAGTCCTCATAACAATTCATAAAATTCTGACTGAGTTAGCATCCATTAATTTCAATATCATCATAGATAATCGTGCAATACCGTCGACTCAAAAATGTGGCATATTTTCACACTGTACAGAAAGTATTCAGAATTCCATACTTCAGAATGGATAAAGGTGTCACTTTATATTTCAAGAGGATTCTTACCTTCACGCATTTTTCTTGCCTTGTCCTCCAAGATTCTTTGCTCCTTATTTCTATTCATCTTCTCTTCTTGATCTTGTTTTCGTTCTGCCTGCTCTCGTTCTCGCTTAAGTCTTTCTGCGTCTTGTTTCTCTCTTTTAATCTTTTCTGCCTCCTCTTTGAGCTGCTTTGCTAAATTTTCTTCCCTCTTTGGGAAAACAAAATAGATACTTAAGTCAGAGAAGTAAAATTTAACAAAACTGTATTTGGGAACATTTCTCATGCCAAAAGTAGTATCCCAGTTAAACATTGTATCGTAACTTGAATGGTAGATCCACGTTTACTCAGACTTTCTGTAGTTTGAGTTTTTGACAATTGCTCCTCAGCAGCTGTCAACTTTTTTATGGGAATTTTTCTTTTTTTCTTTTTCAGGGCTGCAAAGTAAATAGTATTCAGAGATTAAATAGGGAGTAAATTACCTACATTTTCTCCCTGCTGTGTTCAACAAAGAGGGAACTAATTTTGAAAATATTTGCAATATTTGCAGGGGGTAAAAATGTGTCTGAAAAGTAACAGGAAGGAAGAGGAAAAAAAAAAAATACCATGCATTGTGGATCAGGAGGGGTTCACCACATCACAAAAACTATGGCTACCGCCTAGGCCTCATGGTGGCACACAAGCAGCAAAATAAAGAGAAGCCAATCTTTGGGTAGTAGATGGGTGCGTTATATTTCATGCAGCAAAACTTACTGAAGGTATAGCGAAGTGTTAAAGAATTTAATGCCATATCTACAGTCATGGCCAAATGTTTTGACACGAACACAAATTTTTGCTTTTCATGATTTTGCCACTTCAGTGTTTAGATCATTTAGGCTATGTGCCCACATTGCAGAATGTTTGCAAAATTTTCCTGATCAAAACCAAACTCCTTTCGCAGGAAATCCGCTCGCGTTTCTTTCGCGTTTCTTTTCCGGAGCATCCCAATACAATTATATAGCGGTAAAACCGCTGAAATTCTGCAAAATTAATGAACATGCTGCGTTTTTTTTCCGCGATGCGTTTTTTTTTTTGCGGATAGCAATACAGCATGGGCAGTACAATGCGGAATTCCATTAAAAAATAATGGGATGCGTTTAGTAAGCGTTTTCACGGCGAAAAAACACAGAAAAAAACGCAACGTATGCACATAGCCTTAGCCAGAGGTTTCTATAGTTCCTGAAGTACAAGCATAAACATTTAATAACCTTTTATAGACAAACATCAAGTTTATGCAAACACTCAATATTTCCCTTAATGTTTGCTTTTCAAGGCTTCTGCATTGCTTAATATTGGCTTCTGGGCTAAATCCCATTCTTACCTAATCAGCAGGGGTGTATGTAGAAATCATTGGGCCCCATAGCAGATGTCCTAATGTTAACCCCCCAAAAAAACCCACTATATAAAATTCAGTGGGGTCACAGAAGAGCATATCTCACAACTTTGCATCCCTTACAAAAGTAATTTTGCTTCTATTGAAGCAACTTAGTGTTCACACACATTAACCCCTATAAAGTATGATGCCAACAAAAGTGCCCCTCCAAACACAGTATGATACCCCAACAGAGACTTCCTCTACACGCACAGTATGATGACCCGATGACCCTACTGTACCACCCTACCCCAGCAAAATAATAAAGTAATAAACCCCCGCAGTGATCCCAACACTGGGTGGAGCTCTGCGATGACAGGGAAGGAGGTCAATAGGCCCCTGGCTGTCATAGCAACCCATTAGCGCCCATAATCACATCATGGGAGCGCGGATGGGCACATAGAATGATGCGTCCCCATGCTGAAGCGCTTTTAATGCAACTTTAATGGAATTTAAATAAGCATATACCCTACAGCAAGTAAATAGTAATAGTACATGTAAATAACATAGGGTGCTTAGTTAACGCTAGTTTGATTAAAAAAAAGAAACATAAAATCCATCCCACCACGACAAGGTGTTTCTGTGTGTGAAATGGCCACAGTGAACATGCTCTTACACTTTGCATGTATACAAACTTAAAGTCCTGCTGATTTCCATGGTTTTGCTGTAATCTCTTGTACTTTGTAAGAACAGGGGCGCGACCGTCCTTTCTGAGCAAAGCATTGCTTACATAATAATAATAATAATAATAATCTTTATTTTTATATAGCGCTAACATATTCCGCAGCGCTTTACAGTTTGCACACATTATCATCGCTGTCCCCCTTGGGGCTCACAATCTAAATTCCCTATCAGTATGTCTTTGGAATGTGGGAGGAAACCGGAGTACCCGGAGGAAACCCACGCAAACACGGAGAGAACATACAAACTCTTTGCAGATGTTGTCCTTAGTGGGGCTTGAACCCAGGACTCCAGCGCTGCAAGGCTGCTGTGCTATCCACTGCGCCACTGTGCTGCACTGTGCTGCCTTACATCTGTACAGCTTCCCGTGGGTGGGTGCCCTTATTCACATTGAGGTCGTTTGACACATGGTAAGGTTTTAATACTCGAGATAGGTTATGACCATACCAATGGGTACACCTTGACTTGGTGGGATGGCTTTTATGAGCAAAATAGCGTTAACCCAAGTACCTTATGTTATTTACATGCACTATTACCATTTACTGATTTAGGGTACCGTATTTTTCGCTTTGTAAGACGCTCTGGATTATAAGACGCACCCAAAATTTTGAGGAGAAAAATAGGAAAAAAACTTTTTATAATAAATTGGTGGGGCTTCTTATAATCCATGCATCTTATTGCTTACCAGGGGTCGTTGCTGCGGTGGATCAGGGTCCCAGGATCCATGCTGGAGGCAGGAGTGGAGCATTGCTGCAGGCTGGGATGAGGGGGTCTGCAGGGGGGCTCCTGTGCTGCTGGCTGGGATGAGGGGGTCTGCAGGGGGGCTCCTGTGCTGCAGGCTGGGATGAGGGGGTCTGCAGGGGGGCTCCTGTGCTCAAGGGGAGCTCCTGTGCTGCTGGGGGGCTCCTGTGCTGCTGGCTGGGATGAGGGGATCTGCAGGGCGGCTTCGGTGCTGCAGGGAGGCTCCGGTGCTGCAGGGGTGTCTCCGGTGCTGCGGGGGGCTCTGCCAACATTTTGTGAAAGGCCAGAGCCCCCGGTAGTTCGTCCATGCTTTCCTGTGCGGTGGACTTCGGGAAAATGGCCGCCGGGAGGCGGTGCATGCGCAGATGGAGATCTTGGGACCAAGATCTCGAGAGATGAGATCTCAGCACTGAAATCTCATCTCCCGAGATTCCGGCAGCCATTTTCCCGGAGTCCGTCACACAGGAAAGCATGGACGAACTGCCGGGGGGCTCTGGCCTTTCACAAAATGTCGCCAGAGCCCCCTGCAGCACCGGAGCCTCCAGCATCACCCTGGGCAGCAGCGGACAACCACGGCAGCAGTGGCGGAAAACCGCGGCGGCGGACACCCCCTTACCCCGTCTGTAACGGTAAGCGGTATATCCGCTTTGTAAGACACCCCCCATTTACCCCCCAAATTTGGGGGAAATAAAGTGCGTCTTACAAAGCGAAAAATACGGTATATGCTCATTTAGTTTTTTTGTAGTTTTCTTGGGTTGTGTCTTAAAATGGCCACAGTGTGAATGTGCTCTTACACTTTGCAGATCTCCCAGTTCATAGTCTTTGGCTTTGCTGTAATCTCTCGTATTTTACACAAACAGGGGAGTGACTTCCCCCTTTTCTGAGCTAAGCATTTAATTTGTACAGCTTCCCATTGATGAGTGTTTCAGTTGGAACCCTGTCCTGCTCTGCCCTTAGTCACATTGAGGTTGCTTGACACAAAATAAGGTTTTAATACTAGAGACAGGTTAGAACAGCCCCGATAGGTACACCTTGATGTGGTGGTATGGTTTTTATGATCAAAATTGTGTTAATTAGGTACCCTATGTTATTTACATGCACTATTACTATTTACTTGCTGTAGAGTGTATACTCATTTTTTTTTTTTTTTTCATTTGGTTACCTCAGTAAGATGGCCTTAGTGTGAAAGTGCTTTACACTTTTCACGTATACCAGTTAATAGTCCGACTTGTTTCCTTGGTTTCGCTGTAAAAATTTGACAGTGACACTTAGCAGGTTAACAGTTGGGGGCGGAGTTCCACTCCACCCACGGCTGTTAGAGGCAAGACCTGACTGTAACACACAGTCATTACCAGCCGGATATGGGGTGAGCTTACCAGGCTCCATACACCCACTACTGACTATATACAGCTCTGACAAAAATTAAGAGACTTGTTTAGTTTGTCTGATTTTTCTCTACATAGGTATATTTTTGAGTAAAATGTAAATTGTTCATTTATTCAATAAACTTCTGACAATATGTCTCCGAATTTCCAAGCAATAAATTTTGTATTTTTTTTTCTGAAAAGGAGAAAATGGTCAAAATTTAAAAAAACAAACAGTGCTTTCAGACCTCAAATAATGCAAAGAAAAGAAGTTCATAATCATTTAGAAACAACAATACTAATGTTTTAACTCAGGAAGAGTTCAGAAATCAATATTTTGTGGAATAACCATGATTTTTAATCACAGCTTTCATGCGTCTTGGCATGCTTTCCACCAGTCTTTCACACTGCTTCTGGCTCAAAAAATTAAGCAGTTCTTTGTTTGATGGCTTGTGACTATCCATCATCCTCTTGATTACATTCCAGAGGTTTTCAATGGGGTTCAAGTCTGGAGATTGGACTGCCCATGGGAGGGTTTTCATGTGGTGGTCTCTTAATTTTTGCCAGAGCTGTATACGGCGGATGTTGGTAAGAGGTTGAAGAAACATTGCTCAAGACATGTGTCTTGACTGTCAGGCTGAGAAGCAGCATTTCTTCAGACTGCAGTCAGTCCTAGTACGTGAGTAGGATGGGTTGCAGCCTGAAATAGGTGATGGTGGCAATCATGGGTTTCTTCTCGGAGAACCCGTTTAAAGTTCCAAGGTAGAAAAAAAAACAAAAATAAAATAAAGGTTGTATCATAAACAAGATTTAAGAAAGTTTGAATTTATTACCAGAACTTCCTGCTCACTTTCCAGTTTATCTTCACTTAGAAATGGAGGTGGGGACGGTGGAGGAGGGAAATCCAGCCATGAGGCATAGTCATTGGTCTGAACACCTACGTTAACATTATGGCTCGTTCCTATGAAGAAAACAATAGATTCTTTTTAGTTACAAATATCTTATACACAGTGTATTACACTCAGCTACACTCAGCTACTTAAAAGCAGAGTTTCCATATGCTTTTCATGAAAGAAATCTGTTACCTTTCTTCCTAGGTGTAATCTCAGTGTCCTTTTTAGGTGATGGTTTGGACAAGCGCAAAGCATAGATATTTTTTGCATCAAGTTCTCTTTCCTTGTCCTATATGGAGAAAAAAAACCTTGTTAATCATCAATTAAGCAGGTAAAAGGTCTGGAGTTAATACCAATTGTGGCATTTGCATTTGGAAGCTGTTGCTGTGCACCCACAAAATGTGGTCAAAGCAGCTGTGAATGCAAGTGAAACAAACCATCATTAAGCTGAAAATAAAAGAAGAAATACATCAGAGAGATAGCAAAAATGTTAGTAGTGGCCAAATCAACAGTTTTGTACACTCTGGAGAAAAAAAAAAAGAGCACTGGTGAGCTTGGGAACTCAAACAGGCCTGGACGTCCACAGAAGACAATGGTGGAAGACTGTAGAATCCTTTCCATTTGTGAAGAAAAACCCCTTCACCACATCCACCCAATTGAAGAACACTCTCCAGGAGGTAGGCGTTTCAGTATCTAAATCTACCATAAAGAGAAGACTTCACGAGAGCAAATACAGTGGGTTCACCACAAGGTGCAAACCATTAATCAGCCTTAAAAATAGAAAGTACAGATTAGATTTTGCCAAAAAACACCTAAAGAAGCCAGCTCAGTTCTGGAAACGCATTCTTTGGACAGATGAAACGAAGATCAACCGGTACCAGAATGATGGGAAGAAGAGAGAATGGAGAAGCCTAGGAACGGTTCATGACCCAGAGCACACCGCATCCTCTGTAATACATGGTAGAGGCAGTGGGATGGCATGGGCATGCATGGCTTCCAATCTCACTAAGTCACTATTGTTTATTAACAATGTGACTGAAGACAGAAGCAGCCAGACGAATTCTGAAAAGTACAGGGCTATACTTACCTGGAATTCTACCCACTCATACCTCACTTGCACAGCCAGCTATATTCCTTGATCATATCTACATTGCCTATATACTTGATCTTGGTTTTATATTGTGTATATATTACCCTGCTGTGAATTGCGCTCTTCTCCTTTTGTTTGTGCGTGTCCCTACAACTTTTTATACTTAGATTATTCAATTTTATAATATTTTATAATATAATCGCTTACTGTCATACTGACTTTTTATCGATTTCTTTGCGCTTGATTATATCTAATTTACAGATTAATCCTTTGGGAATCAGAATTCAAACATATTTGCATATCTTGAAATACAAATTACCAGCTACAAATTGATACAAAGATCACCAATATATTGACTCTGATATTACATTTGAAAATAGGAGAACCTGAGTCTTCATATATTAAAAAAATATATAGCATTTATTGATACAAAAAACATGAGAGAAGTACTCAATACAATAAGTAAACAAATCAATTCCTATAAATATTACATATGTATGGATAAAAAGTGTGATCCTCAAAAGGACTAAAGATTGAGCAACCGCAGGTCCAACCAACGTTAGTGTAATGGATGCGGGCCTTAACTCTTTAGCAGAACAGGGCAGATGCCTTAGTTACAGTGCACCAGATTCATGGTAGACAGACTTCAAACCTAGGGGCAGCACGGTAGCTCAGTGGTTAGCACTGTTGCTTTGTAGCGCTGGGGTCCTGGGTTCAAATCCCACCAAGGACAACATCTGCAAGAAGTTTGCATGGGTTTCCTCCGGGCACTCTGGTTTCCTGCCACATTCCAAAGACATGCTGATAGGGAATTTAGATTGTGAGCCCCAATGGGGACAATGATGATAATGTGTGCAAACTGTAAAGTGCTGCGGAATAGAAATAAAGTGATTATTATTATTTAGATTACAGACAGTAACAAAAGGACACATACCCTTAATTTCTGAGTCAATCGTTGAAGCTCCTCTTCTAACCCTTTGTTGTCCTCCTGAACATCATGGACTTTCTTTTTCTCAGCTATTAGCTGCCTCTGGAAACTGCTCTGTGTCAGTTCAATGTTCTTCTCCAGCTCCTGGAACACAGGAATCCATTAATATCAGAACTATTGCTGGCGTTTCAGAAAGAACGGGAACAGTTTAACATTTCTCAACCAGCTCTTCTATAGGTATGCAGGGATTAGCACACATCCTCAAGACTGAAGAGACACACTTAATGTCTGAATGGGACAGATAAGCGGGATTCATTTTCATAACGTATCAATTGCATAGCCGATACAAACAGAGGCAGGGAGACCCCCAATAATTATTCCGTCTGGCACTTTTTATCACTTGCTTCTGTTTGCATCAGTTATGCAACATGGTAGCAAAGGATGAAAGGCTGGTCGTTACTGTACATTACATAGGAGTACTACCTTACTATTTGTTTCCTGTATTTCAATGACAGGTCCGTCAGTGACCGGCCTCCTATTTTAAATATCTCGCCGGTGCCAGGTCACCAATAAAATGAGGCTTTCACAAATCATCAAGGTGGATTCGGACTTACACGCGCCATTCTATTGGGAATATAATGTATGCAACAGTACAATATTTAAAATAGGAGGCAGATCAGTAACCTGTCATTCAAAAACAGGAGGGCGTCAGAGGGGCCAGGGCACCAAGATAAGACCCTGCCCACAGTCCCACCCTGATGCACGACTATAAAACCTCAAACAAGGGTTACACAAGAACCACAAAACAGATTTCATCACCACAGGGATCGTTTTCCTCAGTATCACAGCGCCAATATGGCCATATATGTATTTAACAAGTTCCTGCTGACAGATTCTCTTTAAGCTACACGTGTGCAGTCACTATGTTACTGCAGAGGTGTAAATCCTCACATCGCGCGCACAGTACAATGTGAGGATTCTCCGATGCAAGGAGCGGGCGGTCATGTGACTGCAAGTACGCGATTCCAACTAGACCATACCCAGCCTCGAACCATACACTTGCATCTAGCGAGGCCGTGCGATGCTAGTCGGCACGTGACCACATGTAGTCAAATTTACGTACTTGTGGTTCACCACGCTGAGACGAATCACAAGCCTGCAGTCTCATAGAATGACTGCAGACTTGTAGTTTTAGACCGGACAACACCTTTAAGCAACGGTAAAATAGATTAATGACAATATATTTTTAAGAGTAGGGCTACATAATGGGTAGGCATCCCATCATTTGATGACTAGGCTCTACTAGTGCAAAAGTCTCCTTAGGAAAAGCTGTCTCTGTGCCCCACCTCCCCCACACACACATCAACCAGCAGTCGACTCAATGTGCCGCAGACCTCTCCCTATCTGTAAAACCCACCCAGCATGGTTCACGTGTGTCAGTTGTACATGACGATGGGTGGCTATGAACAATACCTTAACTCTTCTTTCTCGATCATCCAACCTGCTTTCAAGGAGATCCACTTTCTTCGTTAGCTCCTCACGTTCAGCTAGGTGTTTATTGTCAGAGAGCAGCTTTAACTTTTTTAATGAAACATTTGCCCTATACAGCTCCTCTTCTGTTTCCTTCAGTCTCTTTTCTATATTCCTCTCCCTTTCCTGAGATTTGCGCAATCGTTCTCTTAGTATCCGGATCTCATTATTATGCCGGGATATAAGCTGGGAGACCTCATTTTCTGTATCCTCAAACTTATTTAAGGCCTTTTCCTGTCTGAACTGCAGCCTCTTTAGGGCCTTGTTTTCTTTCTGGCACTCTTCTAGTTTCATCTGAAGCTCCGTTACTTCATTTCTTAGTTCATTTATTTTCAAAAGCCGAGCTGAAAGAACTCTCTTGGTGACCACATCTATGTCCCTTGGTAGAGACTCTTTGTTTAGGCTCTGGGAACGAAATCCCCATCGTGGTGTCTTTTTACTTGATGAAAATTTGCTATTTACTTTTTTTAAACCTGAAACTACAAAAATACCATAGTAATTTCATATACTTAATCTCTATATGAATGCACTGAGCCTAATTGGAGAGTATAGAGGCAGCAGGTGACGTACAGAGGCGCCAAAAGGATAAACACTGTATTGACAGAGCATAATTTACAGTCCAATTACCCTGTGGATGACATTTACCGTAGAAATCAACAGTTATCTGCAGAGATTAACATAGCTAGTGATATTTTAGCACAAGACTAGACAGTGGCTATAGAGAGGGCACCTGCCATTTCATCTAAATACAGAGGAAATACATGGTCTTTCTTCCCTAATACCTGTCAAATATATCCAGGAACAGCCCCAATTCTAATGCTCTGTAACTTGCCTTCCACTCTTTGAGTGGGTGATTCTTCTTCATCCAGCACTAAAGGTGTTGGAGCTTTTCATTCACTTCCCAGTATGCATTGTATCTGTCGAAACTCAAAGCCTTCCTCTCTGTTATGACTACATGCAGTCAAACAGGAGAGGAAGGAGAGAGACATTGGCTCCAATTCATCAAAACCAGTGCTTTTCTTACAGGTCTTGATTCAGGGGGCGCTGGTAAAGTCAGACGCCCATGATTCAGGAACATCTGACAAGTGGCGCGTGCCACTGTGCATAATGCCTGCATTCTTTCTCCAGTCCATTGGGGTTAGATTTTCAGCTTAGGGAGCGTCACATCTCATCATGAACTAAATGAGCTTTAGTGTCATACCCCACCGAGACCCTCTGCCCACCCATGTTGGCAGAGCTGGAAAAAACTAGCATGAAATTACCACATTTTCACACAGCTCTGGGTTGCACCAACACTTTGTGACTTTTTTGGAGCAATTTAAGGCAGAAATCTGGTAAAATTGCTTCCATGTATTAGGGCCTTGGTGATTGCCACTTTGGTATGATTTCTCTGGCAGAAAATTTTATATCAGGTAAGAAAAATTTATTGAAAAAGCAGTGACCAACTTTATCATACAGGGTGGGACATTTATATGGATACACCTAAATAAAATGAGAATGGTTGGTGATATCAACTTCCTGTTTGTGGCACATAAGTATATGGGAGGGGGAAAACTTTTCAAGATGGATGGTGACCATGGAGGCCATTTTGGATCCAACTTTATTTTTTCCAATGGGAAGAGGGTCATGTGACACATCAAACTTATAGAGAATTTCACAAGAAAAACAATGGTGTGCTTGGTTTTAATGTAATTTTAGTCTTTCATGAGTTATTTACAAGTTTATGACCACTTATAAAATGTGTTCAAAGTGCTGCCCATTGTGTTGGATTGTCAATGCAACCCTCTTCTCCAACTCTTGACACACATATACTAATGTGCCACAAACAGGAAGTTGATAGCACCAACCATTCACATTTTATTTAGGTGTATCCATATTCAGTGCTTTGCGAAAGTATTTGGCTCCCTGGAACTTTTCAACCTTTTCCCACATATCATGCTTCAAAACATAAAGATACCAAATGTAAATTTTTGGTGAAGAATCAACAACAAGTGGAACACAATTGTGCAGTTGAACCAAATTTATTGGTTATTTTACATTTTTGTGGATATTCAAAAACTGTAAAGTGGGGCGTGCAATATTATTCATCCCCTTTAACTTAATACTTTGTTGCGCCACCTTTTGCTGTGATTACAGCTGCAAGTCACTTGGGGTATGTCTCTATCAGTGTTGTACATCGAGAGACTGAAGTTCTTGCCCATTCTTCCTTGGCAAACAGCTCGAGCTCAGTGAGGTTTGATGGAGATCGTTTGTGAACAGCAGTTTTCAGCTCTTTCCACAGATTCTCGATTGGATTGAGGTCTGGACTTTGACTTGGCCATTCTTACACCTTGAAACGTTTATTTGTGAACCATTCCATTGTAGATTTTGCTTTATGTTTGGGATTATTGTCTTGTTGGAAGACAAATCTCCGTCCCAGTCTCAGGTCTTTTGCAGACTCCAACAGGTTTTCTTCAAGAATGGTCCTGCATTTGTCTTCCCATCAATTTTAACCATCTTCCCTGTCCCTGCTAAAGAAAAGCAGGCCCAAACCATGATGCTGCCACCACCAAGTTTGACAGTGAGGATGGTGTGTTCAGGGTGATGAGCTGTGTTGCCTTTACGCCAAACATATCGTTTGGCATTGTTGCCAAAAAGTTTGATTTTGGTTTCATCTGACCAGAGCACCTTCTTCCACATGTTTGGTGTGTCTCCAGGTGGCTTGTTGCAAACTTTAAATAACACATTTCATGGATCTTTGAGAAATCGCTTTCTTCTTGCCACTCTTCCATAAAGGCCAGATTTGTGCACTGTACGACTGATTGTTGTCCTATGGACAGACTGTCCCACCTCAGCTGTAGATCTCTGCAGTTCATCCAGAGTGATCATGGGCCTCTTGACTGCATCTCTGATCAGTCTTCTCCTTGTCTGAGCTGAACGTTTAGAGGGACGGCCGGGTCTTGGTAGATTTGCAGTGGTATGATACTCCTTCCATTTCAATATGATCGCTTGCACAGTACTCCTTGGGATGTTTAAAGTTTTGGAAATCATTTTGTATCCAAATCCGGCTTTAAACTTCTCCACAACAGTATCACGGACCTGCCTGTTGTGTTCCTTGGTCTTCATGATGCTCTCTGTGCTTCAAACAGAACCCTGAGACTATCACAGAGCAGGTGCATTTATACGGAGACTTGATTACACACAGGTGGATTATATTTATCATCATTAGGCATTTGGAACAACATTGGGTCATTCAGAGATCCACAATGAACTTCTGGAGTGAGTTTGCTGCACTGAAAGTAAAGGGGCCGAATAATATTGCACACCCCACTTTTCAGATTTTGAATTTCCACAAAAATGTAAAATAACCAATACATTTCGTTCAACTTCACAATTGTGTTCCACTTGTTGTTGATTCTTCACCAAAAATTTACATTTGGTATCTTTATGTTTGAAGCATGATATGTGGGAAAAGGTTGAAAAGTTCCAGGGAGCCGAATACTTTCGCAAGGCACTGTAAATGGCCCACCCTGTATTTCTCTTACATTACTATTAGAATTTAGAGAAAAACAGATACATGAAACATTTTGTTTCATCTGTTGCAGATAAAGTTGATGTTTGAATGTTTAGGCTAATGTTGCGGATTGTATGTGTTTTTGCCGCGTTTTTTCGCCGCGAAAATGCATACACAACACAGCCCACTGAATTCAATGGGATTCCACAATGCTGTTCTAATGCTGCGTATTTTTCCGCGGCGGAATCGCATCGTGGAAAAATACGCAGCATGCTCATTCTTTGTGCGGAATTGCGGCGATTCCGCACACATAGGAATACAATGATCCGCTTACTTCCCGCATGGGGCTACGGTTCTATCTTTGGAACCTGCACTATGTTAGGGACTGCAGCTCTCTGGACAATGGGTCACCACTGTGAGTGATGCCACTGTGAAGGTAAAACCACTATAAAATACACTACAATAGCCAGTGCCTCATTTATTCACAAGATCTGTGAGGGTCCCAAAAGGTGAGACTATCACCAATCACGAATTAAGGTTCATCCTAGCAAAAGGTTATTACCCTGGAGCAAAGTGCAACCTAGTGGCCTTTGCTAGTTTAGGTATGGTCAGACCAATACAGCGGCGTCCCGTACCATGTGGCCGCCCCCACCCGGCGTCTCACTTTCACAGATGTCTGCATCCTTGAGACACACATATACCAGTGAAATCAGTGATGGAATAAAGGGCAGTCAGCTCGCTCCTCCATCACTGAGCCTGTGCTTCCGAGAGCGCAGCAGACACGATAACCAGCTGTGCTCAGGTACAGAGCGCTGACCGAAGGAACAGGGTTAGGAGAGTAGTTTTATTTATTGATAGCACATTGTGGGAAACTGTGGGGACACAATACTTTGCAGGGGAGATGTGTGGCGGCAGCATAATGTGTGAGGGGATATCATTATGTTGTGAGCTGTTGATCAAGTGAAAAGGGCTGAATAACAGTAGTACAATTTATACATTTTATAAAAAGCAGTAAATTATTGGTTTTGATTAGCTGCCATGGATATGATACATGTTATAATAAGCCCTATAGCTCTAACAGAGTCAGCACACTTAGTTCTGCTAAATATTAAGTGATACAAATGAATATAAAACAATAATGAGCAAAATTAGTTCAACACTCCACAACAGTGATGGTATCTACTGTGGCCCCTTGGGAAAATTAATGGCTGACCCCTGTCCTAGAGGATGGTAAAACCCCTTTAGCTAAAAAGGAGGTCAAAGCATTTGCCGAAAAGAGAAAAAACAAAAAAACAACAACACTTACCTCTGTTATGTAATGGTGTGACAGATCTGACTTTATAGCCAGGCTTTTTGGCACGAGGTGACAAGGTCTTGGAGCTCGGTGTTGGTGATCGGTCAGACCCATATGTTGTGTTCTCATAGTCATCAGAGTAATAGGAATCACTACTTTTATCATCCTGGCTTCTATCCCGGTTGCCCTTTGTCCTCCCTCGGTCTGTTCTAGCCATGTCCTGGCCATCCTTCATGCTTTTCTTTGCAGTGTAAGTTTGTGAGCTTGTAGAACCCTGGCGGGATGAAGGACTCCTTCCTCTGCGTCCATCAGTCTCATGGTCCTGGGAGTGTGGGCTCCTGCTATTCATGTCAAGGAGTTATGCATTTCTGTCAGTAATAGATAAAAATGGACATTCATTAAAAGGTAGGTAGGTATATACCGTGCCTAAAGAACCTAGGCGAAAATTCATCAAAACTGGAGTTTTGTTCTTCAGTCTTGATCCGGAGTCCACTGGATTAAGATGCGCCAAATTCCTTAATAGGTTTACACTTCTTAATGAATTTGGCGCATCTTTCAGTGGCCAATGTGCCAGCATCAGAAAATGTACTGCAGTTGTGGAATGGAATATATTTCTACCATAATTTAGAATACCATGTAGTAAATTATAGTGAATGTGTAGGGCCTCGCTAGACTACAAAAATGATAAAACTGACACAAAAAATGGGCAACAAAGTGGGCACAGAAGGGCGTTATTAAAGGGTTAATTGACTTTGGGCCACTGATCTCATACTGCAGACACATAGGTCAGAGGGCCCCACATCAAATTCAGGTCACTCCAGCCTGGCCCAAATACAGTGGGGCAAAAAAGTATTTAGTCAGTCAGCAATAGTGCTAGTTCCACCACTTAAAAAGATGAGAGGCGTCTGTAATTTACATCATAGGTAGACCTCAACTATGGGTGACAAACTGAGAAAAAAAAATCCAGAAAATCACATTGTCTGTTTTTTTATCATTTTATTTGCATATTCTGGTGGAAAATAAGTATTTGGTCAGAAACAAACAATCAAGATTTCTGGCTCTCACAGACCTGTAACTTCTTTTTTAAGAGTCTCCTCTTTCCTCCACTCATTACCTGTAGTAATGGCACCTGTTTAAACTTGTTATCAGTATAAAAAGACACCTGTGCACACCCTCAAACAGTCTGACTCCAAACTCCACTATGGTGAAGACCAAAGAGCTGTCAAAGGACACCAGAAACAAAATTGTAGCCCTGCACCAGGCTGGGAAGACTGAATCTGCAATAGCCAACCAGCTTGGAGTGAAGAAATCAACAGTGGGAGCAATAATTAGAAAATGGAAGACATTCAAGACCACTGATAATCTCCCTCGATCTGGGGCTCCACGCAAAATCCCACCCCGTGGGGTCAGAATGATCACAAGAACGGTGAGCAAAAATCCAAGAACCACTCGGGGGGACCTAGTGAATGAACTGCAGAGAGCTGGGACCAATGTAACAAGGCCTACCAAAAGTAACACACTACGCCACCATGGACTCAGATCCTGCAGTGCCAGACGTGTCCCACTGCTTAAGCCAGTACATGTCCGGGCCCGTCTGAAGTTTGCTAGAGAGCATTTGGATGATCCAGAGGAGTTTTGGGAGAATGTCCTATGGTCTGATGAAACCAAACTGGAATGGTTTGGTAGAAACTCAACTTGTCGTGTTTGGAGGAAAAAGAATACTGAGTTGCATCCATCAAACACCATACCTACTGTAAAGCATGGTGGTGGAAACATCATGCTTTGGGGCTGTTTCTCTGCAAAGGGGCCAGGACGACTGATCCGGGTACATGAAAGAATGAATGGGGCCATGTATCGTGAGATTTTGAGTGCAAACCTCCTTCCATCAGCAAGGGCATTGAAGATGAAACGTGGCTGGGTCTTTCAACATGACAATGATCCAAAGCACACCGCCATGGCAACGAAGGAGTGGCTTCATAAGAAGCATGTCAAGGTCCTGGAGTGGCCTAGCCAGTCTCCAGATCTCAACCCTATAGAAAACCTTTGGAGGGAGTTGAAAGTCCGTGTTGCCAAGCGAAAAGCCAAAAACATCACTGCTCTAGAGGAGATCTGCATGGAGGAATGGGCCAACATACCAACAACAGTGTGTGGCAACCTTGTGAAGACTTACAGAAAACGTTTGACCTCTGTCATTGCCAACAAAGGATGTATTACAAAGTATTGAGATGAAATTTTGTTTCTGACCAAATACTTATTTTCCACCAGAATATGCAAATAAAATGATAAAAAAACAGACAATGTGATTTTCTGTATTTTTTTTTCTCAGTTTGTCTCCCATAGTTGAGGTCTACCTATGATGTAAATTACAGACGCCTCTCATCTTTTTAAGTGGTGGAACTTGCACTATTGCTGACTGACTAAATACTTTTTTGCCCCACTGTATGTTATGGGCATGAGAACTGGCATCAAAGTGGGCAAATAGCAAATTTTCACACATTGGAATAAGTAACTGGGGTTTTTAAGGGGTTAAATGAATTTGGACCACTGATCTCACACCACCATTATATACATAGTGAAGACCTGCATCAAGTTCCCGTTACTCCAGCCTGAACTACATAGGCTCTGGGCAGCAGAGCTGGAATAAAAATGGGCAAATAGCTAGTCTTTACAGATATAAATAAGTAACTGATGTTTTTTAAAGTTTTAAATGACCTTGGGCCACTGGTCTTGTAACAGCAGCACAAAACAGGAAGCTCTACATCAAAACCAGTTTTCTTTCAGGCTCTCCGGAGTGGTTACTGATCAAAGTTGGCAATCTGAAACTTTGTACTGATTTGAATAAGTTGCTTATTCCTTCTAAGGGTTAAAGAGGTTGTCCCATATTAAGCTAAAGGTCTGCTGTATCTCTATGATGGCCGACTTGTGAATCCTTAAATCGCACACACTGCTCACTGTGAGGATTCTCCAGTGCCAGCGCCACGAGCAGCGGGCGTGTGACCACAAGAATGCCATTTGCATACTTTCGGCCACATTCTGACTAGACGTGTCTGGCCTCGCTGAATTCACTTGCATTGAGCAAAGCTGCACCCATTTGGTCGGCATGTGACAGCATGTGTGCAAATCACATACCATATTTTTCAGACCAAAAGATGAACTTTTCCCCCAAACAATTTTTGGGGAAAATGGGGGGTGCGTCTTATGATCGGAATATACTTACAAGTACTATGGCGGCGGTCCCGGTCCGATGCTGCAGGGTGATGCAGCCTCCCTTCCCAGGCTGGTGTGGCTGTGATGCTCTGTTCAGCGGCGGGGCTCCGCTGGCATTTCGTGAAAGCCGGAGGCCCCCGAAGATCCAGTGGAAGAGATCTTGTTGCCCAGATCTGAATCTGAGCATGCGCCGCCCCCGGGGCCATTTTCCCGGAGGCCACCTCATTGCAGCACTGGATCTGCGCGGGCCTTCGGGCTTTCATGAAATGCCGGCGGAGTCCTGCCGTCTCACAGAGCACCGCCGTCACCCCACAGAGGAGGAGGACCACCGCCGCACCAGCCTGGGATAGGATTTTCCGGAGGCCACCGCACCAGCCTGGACCACCCCGAACAACCCCTGTGACCTCTACTCCACCTGTGCCGATCCCCCCTGGTAAGCTGAATTTGGACTGTAAGACGGACCCCCATTTGACACATTATTTATTTTTCCCTCTTTTCCTTCTGAAAAGTTGTGGTGTGTCTTATAGTCCGAAAAATACGGTACTTACGGTCACAAGCCCGCCTCTCATGGCGCTGGAGAAACCCCACAGTGCTGAAAGAAAACGGATTTTGATGTGAATCTTCCCGTTTTGTGCTGGTGATATAAAACCAGTGGCCTAATGTCATTTAACCCCTTAAAAACAACAGTTACTTATTTAAATCTGTGAAAACTAGCTATTTGCCTGCTTTTATGCCCAGGACCTGCTTGGACCAGGCTGGAGTGACCAGAATTTCATAAGGGGCTCCCTGATCTGTGTGTCTGCAGTGTGAGGTCAGAGACCCAAAGTCATTTAACCTTTTCAATAACGTCCTTCCATGCCCACTTTGGTGTCCATTTTTGCGCCAGTTTTATTTTTGTAGCTGGTTTAAGCGTATTCACATCAGGACTCCTGGCTGCATTGTATTTTATTACTGTGATTTTTTACTTTTGTTGTTAAACCTGCAAAAAACTGGGAAAAAAAAATTGCCAAATAAGAAACCAACTTCAACATCATCTGTAATCCCCATAAACTTCTTTAATTTGAAACAAGCCTGAAAAGTATATATCTAAGTGTATTTAATTATACTAAATGTTCAGAGACAGGCACAGGCTGACCTGTTACATGTACATACAGTTAGGCCCAGAAATATATGGAGAGTGACAGAATCTTTATGATTTCAGCTCTGTATGCCACTATTTTGGATTTAAAATGAAACAACAGATACAATTGGAGTGTAGATTTTCAGGTTTAATTTAAGGAGTGAAACATTTAGGAATTGCAATCATTCTACAAAGCCTCATTTCAGGGTCCCAAAAATAATTGGATAAATTAAGTTTATCATAAATAAAATGCTAAATTTTTAATACTATGTAGAGAATTCTTTGCAGGCAATGACTGACTGAAGTCTGGAAGCCATTGACGTCACCAAACGCTGGGATTACTCTTTTGTGATGCTTTGTCAGGCCTTCATGCAGAGGACTTCAGTTGTTGCTTGCTTGTGGGTCTTTCTGCCTTAAGTTTTGTCTTAAAGGGACACTGTCACCTGAATTTGGAGGGAACAATCTTTAGCCATAGGGGCGGGGTTTTCGGGTGTTTGATTCACCCTTTCCTTACCCGCTGGCTGCAATATTGGCTTGAAGTTCATTCTCTGTCCTCCGTAGTACACGCCTGCACAAGGCAATCTTGCCTTGTGCACGCGCAGTATGCTTTGCCCAACTGCGGGCAAAGCCGAAAAGCATTAGTGCGCATGCGCTGGCGCACTATGTCCCAGAAGTATTTCGCTGTGTTCTGGGACATAGTGCGCCGGCGCATGCGCACTAATGCTTTTCGGCTTTGCCCGCAGTTGGGCAAAGCATACTGCGTGTGCACAAGGCAAGATTGCCTTGTGCAGGCGTGTACTACGGAGGACAGAGAATGAACTTCAAGCCAATATTGCAGCCAGCATGCAGCCAGCGGGTAAGGAAAGGGTGAATCAAACACCCGAAAACCCCGCCCATATGACCGCAAACCTATCCCGCCAAATTCAGGTGACAGGTTCCCTTTAAGGTAGATTTAGATACTGAAGCACCCACTTCCTTGAGAATGTTCTTCACATGGGAGAGAAGGGGATTTTCTTCACCATGGAAAAAAATTCTGCAATCATCCACCACTGTTGTCCTCTGTGGACATCCATGCCTTTTTGAGTTCTCTATCTCACCAGTGCACATTTTTTTTGCAGAAAGAACCAAATTGTTGATTTGGTCACTCCTAACAATTCTGCTCCCTCTCTCTCCAATGAGCTTTTTCCAGCTTTATTATGGTCTGTTTCTCTTCAACTGAGATAGTCTTTGACAGCATGTTGTGAGTTCACAGAAACAGCTTCCAAATGCAAAAGCCAAACCTGAAATCCGCTCCAGACCTTTTACCTGCTTAATTGATGAAGAATTAATGAGGAAACAGCCCATGCAGCCCATTAAAGAGCTTTTGAGATAATTTTCCAATTACTTCTGGTCCCTTAAAAAAAGAAGTAGCTACATATTAACGGGCTGTAATTCTTAAAGGGAACCTGTCACCAGGTTTGGCCGATAAGAGTTACGGCCACTGCCTTTCCCGGCTTATCTACAGCATTCTATAATGCTGTATATAAGCCCCAATCTGACCTGCAAGTGAAGAAAAATAGGTTTTATTATACTCACCTGCAGGCGCCGGGAAAGGTCAGCGAGACCCAGCGCCTGCGCACTGCAGTACTTTGCTCTGCCATCAAAAGGGCAAATAAGTATGCTGGTGCAGGAGCATGTTGCTGGGGAGCCATGAAACAAGCAGGAGTACCCGGTCTGGGACGTGTGAAATACAGGCTTTCCACATTCATCAATCTACCAAAGGATATCTCATGAACTATACCTTCCAGATTTAACAAATCACACCTCCAGGGAAGAAAAAGCCCTGTCTAGGAGAGAATACCTGCTGAGTGCAACTGTCGTGAAAAAGGCCGAGTTGGCCGAAATGCGTTGACATTCAAAGGTTGCTCTTATTTTTTACCTTTAATAAAAGAAATCTTATTTGCATTCAAGAGGAGTGTGCAATTGACATTTATTCTACATGGTCTACGAGGGATTTAACGAATCCTCTCAATTGGCACTTCCACTAGTGAAACTCGGAGTGCACGCCAATATCTATTTTTCATGTTTTTAAAACAAGTCAGTGAGTCCGGGATTAAAAGCAAATATTGCCATCCGTGTTATGAATAGGAGAAGCATTACAATGCGTTTATTTCTCACAAGAAAAATCACTGATGGTAAAAGCAGATACACTGACCAAACACTGATGAAAATCGGTCAGTTTTCTTTGCATACCAGAAAGATCACTGACTTCTTAATGAGACATCACATTCACACTTCTGTATTGTAGTCAGTTTGTTACATCACTTTTTGGAAGCGAAACATGCAGGTGTGATCAAGGCCTCAAAGGGGTTCGCCGAGGTGTTGATACTGATGACCCCAATGTAAGGCCTCGGTCAGTATTTCACCTTATTATTTGGATTCCAAAACCAGGAGAGGAACAATCAGAGGGAAAGTATAATAGAAACACGTCCCACTTCTGTACAGTATTTGTCACCCTCTCCTGGTTTTAGCTTACAGACACCGAAAGTGTGAATGTGGCCTTATGGTAGTGCCAGACTGTGGCCAAAATGTCACCCACTGAGGTCGCTTGTCGTTCTCTCTAGCCCTAACCTAAGAATAGGTCATCAATAGTGATGAGCGAATACATTCGTTACTCAAGATTTCCTGAGCACGCTCGGGTGTCCTCCAAGTATTTTTAGTGTTCAGAGATTTAGTTTTCCTCACCTCAGCTGAATGATTTACATCTCTTAGCCAGCTTGATTACATGTGGGGATTCCCTAGCAACCAGGAATCCCCCACATGTACATATGCTGGCTAACAGATTTAAATCATTCAGCTGAGGTGAGGTAAACTAAATCTCCGAGCACTAAAAAATACTCGGAGGACCCCCCGATAGTGCTCGGGAACTCTTGAGTAACGAGTATATTCACTCATCACTAGTCATCAATATCAAATCATGAGGCGCTCCCACTGATCAGCAGCTTTAAGGGCCAAGGTATCATCACTGCTGAGCAGGCACAGCGCTGCACCTATTGTAGCCCCTGTGCCTGGTGCTAAATGGGACTTATCTAGAGAAAGTCAATACCAGGGTCAGCCACAACTAAAGGCGAGACCCCCACCAATCACCTGAGAGTGAGACCCCCACCAATCACCTGAGAGTGAGACCCCTATCAATCACCTGAGAGTGAGACCCCACCAATCACCTGAGAGCAATACCCCCACCAATCACCTGAGAGCAAGACCCCCATCAATCACCTGAGACCCCCACCAATCACCTGAGAGCAAGACCCCCACCAATCACCTGAGAGCGAGACCCCCATCAATCACCTGAGACCCCCACCAATCACCTGAGAGCGAGACCCCCATCAATCACCTGAGACCCCCACCAATCACCTGAGAGCAAGACCCCCACCAATCACCTGAGAGCGAGACCCCCATCAATCACCTGAGACCCCCACCAATCACCTGAGACCCCCACCAATCACCTGAGACCCCCACCAATCACCGATCTGATATTGATGGCTTATCCTGAGGCTAGGTCAGTGATCGCACAGGATAACTATCCGCACCGTACCTACACAGCAGACAACGCCACCTTCTTCACAGTGTATTGTAGCCCACTATTACCACCACATGTATGTAATCAGGACACCATATGTCATAATCAGAGACCCCCACATCCCCGACAAAGCAGCACGGCCGGGCGGGCCGCAGGCAGTCGTACCCCGCTGGTCGGTGAGCCGCGGTCGTCCTCAGTCCCCGGGCCTGTGAGCCGTGCAGGTCGCTGAGCGGATCCGTGTAGCTCCGGTCTGCCGGCCGCTTTCTATTTACACGCAGCTCCACGGTAACCGCTCTGTACCGCACCAACCACAGCGCCGGGTTCTATCTACTCACAGGAGCCGCGCCAGGCAACCAGGCAGTGCTGCAAGCGCCCCGCTCATTAGAGGATGTGAGTCCCCGTGTGATTGGTCCGTGACCTGCTGCTCTCCCCGGTGCTGCTCTCCCCGGTGCTGCTCTCCCCGGTGCTGCTCACCAGGCAGCGGCCGTAGTCGCCGGTGTGCAGTCACTCGTGGCACAATCACACTGCCAATGTCTTCCTGTCCCACAGGCTCCCAGAGCGGTTCTGTGGCACAAGGCACGCGGCTTCCCTCCCACCATGGCGCCCTCCTAACAGAGCGGGGCATGGGCATTGTGTGTCTGTCCTGGGCACCTTGTGGTAGTGCTGTGCGCTGGCAGCAGGGTCGCCATTGCCAACCTCACTGCTTATTAGTTCTCTAATAAGCCCGGGCACAATATTTCTCTGACACATTAGGAAACCATAAGGACTCGGTGTGACTCTCTGTGTCTGCGGCCCTGATCCTATATGAGGCCATTATTTGTATTCTCTGTAAGGCCGGGGTCACACGTGCGAGTGCAATGCGAGAAACACGCGAGTCTCTCGCCTCAACACGGAGCGTTCAGCTGCATAGAAACACATACAGCCTCGTACTCCGGTTCCGAGTGCCGGCGGCAGTGCCGGGTAGTGAGGTGCGAGTTCCTCGCATTGCACTCGCAAGTGTGACCCCGGCCCAGGGGTGGATTAAGGGTAGCCAGGGCCCTGGGCTGTTCAGACACTGTGGGCCCCCCGGTCATGTGACGGGGTCATGTGACGGGGGTCATCATATACCTGAACCAGATTATTCCAGAAAAATAGTTGCTGTGTGAAACTATAACCTGTCAAACATCCATTGATCTAGTCAATTTACCCTTCAGTTCATTATATAGTATACAGTGTATAGTGTCAGTGTATAGGTAACACTGACTCACCAGTGACGTCTCTAGGTGAAGTCCTTCATCTTTCATCCAGCACAGACCGCCATCACTTCATCCAGCCAGGACTCGTCTCTGCAGGTATAACACAGTTATCTCGAGCTCCGCTTGCAGAACACATTACTTAATTTTCCCCAACTTCTACATTACACCACATGAAGAAAAAGAGGCGACATAGTGTCACTCTACACAGTAACAGGACTGCCCCCCCATTTAAAAAACTGTCCTCAAAAAATAAAATAAATACATCACTGCAGTAATAATATCCCTTAATTAGCCCTTATGGTAATAATAATATCCCCCATCCTGGCCCCGTGTATCTCATTCCTGGCTCCAGCCATATGTTCTCCCATCCTGCCCTCATGAGTATCCATCCTGCCCCATATGATCTCCCCATCCTGCCCCATCATATCCATCCTGCCCCATGATCCTGCATGATCTGTCTCCAATCCTGCCCCATGTCTTTCATTCTGCCCCGTGTCTCCAATCATGCCCCGTATCTACATTCTGCCCATGTCTTCAGCATCACTGCCCCAAGTGTCCAGCATCTCTGCCCCCAGTGTCCAGCATCTCTGCCCCCAGTGTCCAGCATCTCTGCCCCCAGTGTCCAGCATCTCTGCCCCCAATGTGTCCAGCATTTCTGCCCCAATGTGTTCAGCATCTCTGCCCCCAATTTTGTCCAGCATCTCTGCCCCCAGTGTGTCCAGCATCTCTGCCCCCAATGTGTCCAGCATCTCTGCCCCCAATGTGTCCAGCATCCTGCCCCCACTGTGTCCAGCATATTGCCCCTTTGTGTCCAGCAATCTGCCCCAGTGTCTCCAGCATCCTGCCCCCAGTGTCTCCAGCATATTGCCCCCAGTGTGTCCAGCATTCTGCCCTAGTGTGACCAGCAATCTGCCCCAGTGTCTCCAGCATCCTGCCCCCAGTGTGTCCAGCATTCTGCCCCAGTGTAACCAGCAATCTGCCCCAGTGTGTCCAGCATCCTGCCCCCAGTGTCTCCAGCATATTGCCCCCAGTGTGTCCAGCATCCTGCCCCCAGTGTGTCCAGCATCCTGCCCCCAGTGTGTCCAGCATCTTGCCCCCTGTGTCTCCAGCATATTGCCCCCAGTGTGTCCAGCATTCTGTCCCAGTGTGACCAGCAATCTGCCCCAGTGTGTCCAGCATCCTGCCCCCAGTGTCTCCAGCATATTGCCCCCAGTGTGTCCAGCATCCTGCCCCCAGTGTGTCCAGCATCCTGCCCCCAGTGTGTCCAGCATCTTGCCCCCTGTGTCTCCAGCATATTGCCCCCAGTGTGTCCAGCATTCTGCCCCAGTGTAACCAGCAATCTGCCCCAGTGTGTCCAGCATCCTGCCCCCAGTGTCTCCAGCATATTGCCCCCAGTGTGTCCAGCATCCGTCCCCCAGTGTGTCCAGCATCCTGCCCCCAGTGTGTCCAGCATCCTGCCCCCAGTGTGTCCAGCATCTTGCCCCCTGTGTCTCCAGCATATTGCCCCCAGTGTGTCCAGCATTCTGTCCCAGTGTGACCAGCAATCTGCCCCAGTGTGTCCAGCATCCTGCCCCCAGTGTCTCCAGCATATTGCCCCCAGTGTGTCCAGCATCCTGCCCCCAGTGTGTCCAGCATCCTGCCCCCAGTGTGTCCAGCATCTTGCCCCCTGTGTCTCCAGCATATTGCCCCCAGTGTGACCAGCATTTTGTCCCAGTGTGACCAGCAATCTGCCGCAGTGTCTCCAGCATCCTGCCCCCAGCTTGTCCAGCATCTCTGCCCCCAGTGTGTCCAGCATTTCTGCCACGGGATCGCCGCTCTAAAAAAAAACAACAAAAAACATGAGTTCTTACTTACCAAGCCGTGCCCCTGCGGCGGCCGGCGGGCGAAGCTTCCTCCCTCCACTCAGGTGAAGCGTGCACTCGCCGGCAGCTGACAATGATGTCAGATGCCAGCGATGTGCGCCCTGCGGCACACATCAGCTGCCAGCCTCCGATTGGCTGGCGGCTGTTAACTATTGATGTGCGGGCCCGCACCCGCACGTCAATAGCCTTACTGCCGCAGCGCCTGTAGGGGGGGCCCGGTGAGCAGATGAGACGGGGCCCGATGCCGGCCCCCTCTGCCCACTGGGCCCATACGCCAGTCAGGGCAGTAATGTCCTGATGGCGGCGGGCAATCTGAGCGGTAGCCCAGGGCCCCCCACACCACTGGGCCCTGGGCTACCGCCCAGATTGACCCTATTATAATGCGCCTCTGCCCCGGCCTAAGTGTAAAAGGTGATAAATCCAGTCATAAATCCGCACACGTGTCTCCAGTGTCACAACATCCCGCAAGGTAAAATACACTTCTCACCAATAATGGGTGGCGGTATTTCCGTACAGACACCAGGGCGTGTGCCGTCATGGCACTTCAGATGTCACTTGAATGCTACCCCTTCACTAGAGCATGTAGCCCTACGGACGTCAGCACTACTAAGGGGTTATCCGGGGCTTCGGCTGTTTGTTGATATAGGCTAAGTCCTTACTGACAGGTAGTTACTAACCACCTGCCTGCTGCGCCCTGCGGCTAGAGACACTGGCGAGTAGCATCCCATGACTCATGCGAGAGAATCGGACATTATCTGCAAATGACCCTCGGCTCATGCTCTCGGGAGTCACTTCACTGTGATCCGAATCTCTAGTATGCGAGAATCAGATCTCGGAGAACTTTGTTTTTCCATCTTCTCCATTGTCTTTGTGAGTAGGCATATATCGGACTGCATTCGGAAGACATCCTAATCCAGTCCGATGTTTTCCATGCACCCAAAGACTTGTATGTGAAATAATGGAAAATTCAGCGTGTCCATCTTCAGTAAAAAATAAAATTCTTTATTGGTAATCCATAAAATAAATAATTTGCACATTCTTTTAACCCCATGCACATTTGTTGCAATTTTTATGGCTTACCAATAAAGAATTTCATTTTTTACTGAAGACAGACACGCTGGATTTTCCATTACCGTATGTCACAGTCTATCTACTGCAGCACTGCAGGTTTCCTTGCTGGGAGTCTTCTACCTGGTAAGCTGACTTCTTTCTTTTTGCTTGCATAGACTTTCATGGTTGCGCACCATCCAATATACACTGACAATCACAGCACGCAGCAACGTTTTTTCTCACGCCGGCCCTGCTCTGGTCCTGGTCGGCACTGCTCCATAGTATAACATTGGTGTGAGTTCCAGGGCTGTTGATAGGGTCCTAAAAGATCAGGAGCCCAAGCCCTAAAGTAAGTGTTTCCCCATACAACCTCTCCACCACTTAAAATAGGATGTATACATATACAGTTGTGTTAAAAAGTTTACATACCCCGGCAGAATTTTTGCTTTCTTGGTGTAGTGCAGCGGGGTTGGTGCAGTGTGACAGATCAGGCAGTGACCCAGGAAAGTTCATAGTCTCTTTTAACCCCTTTACCCCCAAGGGTGGTTTGCACGTTAATGACCGGGCCAATTTTTACAATTCTGACCACTGTCCCTTTATGAGGTTATAACTCTGGAACGCTTCAACAGATCCCGGTGATTCTGACAATGTTTTCTCGAAACATATTGTACTTCATGATAGTGGTAAAATTTCTTTGATATTACCTGCATTTATTTGTGAAAAAAAAACAGA
The DNA here is from genome assembly GCF_051348905.1 of Ranitomeya variabilis. NCBI lineage: Eukaryota > Metazoa > Chordata > Amphibia > Anura > Dendrobatidae > Ranitomeya > Ranitomeya variabilis. The sequence goes on along the minus strand of NC_135233.1, from coordinate 789,955,076 downwards.
AATTTGGCGAAAACTTTGAAAATTTTGCAATTTTCCAACTTTGGATTTTTATGCCCTTAAATCACAGAGATATGTCACACAAAATACTTAATAAGTAACATTTCCCACATGTCTACTTTACATCAGCACAATTTTGGAAACAACATTTTTTTTTGCTAGGGAGTTATAAGGGTTAAAATTTGACCAGCAATTTCTCATTTTTACAACACCATTTTTTTTACGGACCACATCACATTTGAAGTCATTTTGAGGGGTCTATATGATAGAAAATAACCAAGTGTGACACCATTCTAGACACTGCACCCCTCAAGGTGCTCAAAACCACATTCAAGAAGTTTATTAACCCTTCTGGTGCTTCACAGGAATTTTTGGAATGTTTAAAAAAAATGAACATTTAATTTTTTTCACAAAAAATTTACTTCAGCTCCAATTTGTTTTATTTTACAAAGGGTAACAGGAGAAAATGGACCCCAAAAGTTGTTGTACAATTTGTCCTAGCACCCCGATACCCCATATGTGGGAGTAAACCACTGTTTGAGCGCATGGCAGAGCTTGGAAGGGAAGGAGCGCCATTTGTCTTTTCAATGCAAAATTGGTTGGAATTGAGATGGGACGCCATGTTGCTTTTGGAGAGCCCCTGATGTGCCTAAACATTGAAACCCACCACAAGTGACACCATTTTGGAAAGTAGACCCCCTAAGGAACTTATCTAGATGTGTGGTGAGCACTTTGACCCATTAAGTGATTCACAGAAGTTTATAACGCAGAGCCGTAAAAATAAAAAATCATATTTTTTCACAAAAATGATCTTTTCGCCCCCGATTTGTTATTTTCCTAAGGGTAAGAGAAGAAATTGGACCCCAAAAGTTGTTGTACAATTTGTCCTGAGTACGCTGATACCCCATATGTGGGGGTAAACCACTGTTTGGGCACATGGGAGAGCTCGGAAGGGAAGGAGCACCGTTTGACTTTTCAATGCAAAATTGACTGGAATTGAGATGGGACGCCATGTTGCGTTTAGAGAGCCACTGATGTGCCTAAACATTGAAACCCCTCACAAGTGACACCATTTTGGAAAGTAGACCCCCTAAGGAACTCATCTAGATGTGTTGTGAGAGCTTTGAACCTCCAAGTGTTTCACTACAGTTTATAAGGCTACTTTCACACTAGTTGCTATGCGTCGTTTGGTTGGAAAAACGCATCCTGCAAAAGTGCTTGCAGGATGCGTTTTTTCACCATTGATTTGCATTAGCGTCGCATTGCGACGCTTTGCCACACGTCACAACCGTCGTGCGACGGTTGCGCCATGTTGTGGCGGACCATCGGCTGCAAAAAACGTTACATGTAACGTTTTTTGCTGCCGACGGACCGCCATTTCCGACCGCGCATGTGCGGCCGGAGCTCCGCCCCCACCTCCCCGCACCTCACAATGGGGCGGCGGATGCGCCGGAAAAATGCATCCGCTGCCCCCGTTGTGCGGCGCATTCACTGCTAGCGTTGGTACGTCGGCCCGACGCACTGCGACGGGCCGAGTACGACGCTAGTGTGAAAGTAGCCTAACGCAGAGCCGTGGAAATAAAAATTCTTTTTTTTCCCCACAAAAATTATGTTTTAGCCCCCAGTTTTGTATTTTTCCAAGGGTAACAGTTAAAATTGGACCCCAAAAGTTGTTGTCCAATTTGTCCTGAGTACGCTGATACCCCATATGTGGGGGGGAGCCACCGTTTGGGCGCATGGGAGAGCTCGGAAGGGAGAGAGCGCCATTTGGAATGCAGACTTATATGGAATGGTCTGCAGGCGTCACATTGCGTTTGCAGAGCCCCTAATGTACCAAAACAGTAGAACCCCCCCACAAGTGACCCCATATTGGAAACTAGACCCCCCAAGGAACTTATCTAGATGTGTTGTGAGAACTTTGAACCCCCAAGTGTTTCACTACAGTTTATAACGCAGAGCCATGAAAATAAAAAATCCTTTTTTTTCCACAAAAATTATTTTTTAGCCCCAAGTTTTGTATTTTCCCAAAGGTAACAGGAGAAATTGGACCCCAAAAGTTATTGTCCAATGTGTCCTGAGTACGCTGATACCCCATATGTTGGGGTAAACCCCTGTTTAGGCGCACGGGAGAGCTCGGAAGGGAAGGAGCACTGTTTTACTTTTTCAACACAGAATTGGCTGGAATTGAGATCGGATGCCATGTTGCGTTTGGAGAGCCACTGATGTGCCTAAACATTGAAACCCCCCACAAGTGACACCATTTTGGAAAGTAGACCCCCTAAAGAACTTATCTAGATGTGTGGTGAGCACTTTGACCCAACAAGTGCTTCACAGAAGTTTATAATGCAGAGCGATAAAAATACAAAATCATATTTTTTCACAAAAATGATCTTTTCGCCCCCAATTTTTTATTTTCCCAAGGGTAAGAGAAGAAATTAGACCACAAAAGTTGTTGTGCAATTTGTCCTGAGTACAACGATACCCCATATGTGGGGGTAAACCACTGTTTGGGCGCATAGCAGAGCTCGGAAGGGAAGGAGCACCATTTGACTTTTCAATGCAAAATTGACTGGAATTGAGATGGGACACCATGTCGCGTTTGGAGAGCCCCTGATGTGCCTAAACATTAAAACCCCCCACAAGTGACACCATTTTGGAAAGTAGATCCCCTAAGGAATTTATCTTGATGTGTTTTGAGAGCTTTGAACCCCCAAGTGTTTCACTACAGTTTATAACGCAGAGCCGTGAAAATAAAAAAATCCTTTTTTTCCCACAAAAATGATTTTTAGCCCCCCAAATTTTTATTTTCCCAGAGATAACAAGAGAACTTGGACCCCAAAAGTTGTTGTCCAATTTGTCCCGAGTACGCTGATGCCCCATATGTTGGGGTAAACCCCTGTTTAGGCGCACGGGAGAGCTCGGAAGGGAAGGAGCACTGTTTTACTTTTTCAACACAGAATTGGCTGGAATTGAGATCGGACGCCATGTCGCGTTTGGAGAGCCCCTGATGTGCCTAAACAGTGGAAACCCCCCAATTATAACTGAAACCCTAATCCAAACACACCCCTAACCCTAATCCCAACAATAACCCTAACCACACCCCTAACCCTGCCACACCCCTAACCCTAATCCCAACCCTATTCCCGACTGTAAATGTAATCCAATCCCAAACTTTAGCCCCAACCCTAACTGTAGCCTTAACCCTAGCCCCAACCCTAACCCTAACCCTAATGGGAAAATGGAAATAAATACATTTTTACAATTTTTTAATTCTTCCCTAACTAAGGGGGTGATGAAGGGGGTTTGATTTACTTTTATAGCAGGTTCTTTAGCGGATTTTTATGATTGGCAGCCGTCACACACTAAAAGACGCTTTTTATTGCAAAAAATATTTTTTGCGTTACCACATTTTGAGAGCTATAATTTTTCCATATTTTGGTCCACAGAGTCATGTGAGGTCTTGTTTTTTGCGGGACGAGTTGACGTTTTTATTGGTAACATTTTCGGGCACATGACATTTTTTGATGGCTTTTTATTCCGATTTTTGTGAGGGAGAATGACCAAAAACCAGATATTCATGAATTTCTTTTTTTTTGGGGGGGGGGGGTTGTGTTTTATATATATTATATACCGTATTTTCCGGCGTATAAGACGACTTTTTAACCCCTGAAAATCTTCTTAAAAGTCGGGGGTCGTCTTATACGCCGGGTATCGTCTTGTACGCCGGGTGTATATGGTGGGTGGGGGAGTGGTCCTGATGATGACGAGGGGGCGTCTCACAGGAAAGTGCGTGGAGTATCCCCCATTACCTCATCGTAGCGCTGCAGCGTGGGGTCTCTGTGCTGGGAGCGGCGGCTGCTGCTCCTCTTTTTGCCGCGTGGGTGCTGTGGGGCGGCGGCTCCTCTTCTGCAGTGTGGGGCCTCTGTGCTGTGGGGCGGCGGCGGCGTATTTTCATGCAGTCAGTCAGGGCTCCTCCGGCATCTCCTTAAAGCCCGGAGGCCCCGCTGGCAGCTCCATTGCTATGATGCGGTGGCCTCCGGGAAAATGGCCGCTGCTCAGATTCAGATCTCGTCTCCCGAGATCTCGGGACGAGATCTGAATCTGAGCATGCGCCGCCCCCAGCGGCCATTTTCCCGGAGGCCACCGCATCGCAGCAATAGAGCTACCTCCGGGAAAATGGCTGCTGCTCAGATTCAGATCTCGTCTCCTGAGATCTCGGGACGAGATCTGAATCTGAGCATGCGCCGCCCCTAGCGGCCATTTTCCCGGAGGCCTCCGCATCGTAGCAATGGAGCTGCCGGCGGGGCCTCCGGGCTTTAAGAAGATGCCGGAGGAGCCCCGACTGACCGCATGAAAATACGCCGCCGCCGCCGCCCCACAGCACAGAGGCCCCACACTGCAGAAGAGGAGCCGCCGCCCCACAGCACCCACGCGGCACAAAGAGGAGCCGCTGCTCCCAGCAGAGACCCCACGCTTCAGCGCTACGATGAGGTAATGGGGGATAGTCCACTCACACTTTCCTGTGAGACGCCCCCTCGTCGTCATCGGGACCACTCCCACCCAAAAGGCACATTAGTCACCGGCCCTATATGACGACATACGGCGTATAAGAAGACCCCCGACTTTTAAGAAGATTTTATATTTTAACTGGAAAAGTTGGGGGGTCGTCTTATACGCCCAGTCGTCTTATACGCCGGAAAATACGGTACCATTCCGTGTTTGGTAAAATGGATAAAGCAGTTTTATTCTTTGGGTCAGTACGATTACAGCGATACCTCATTTATATCTTTTTTTTTATGTTTTGGCGCTTTTATACGATAAAAACTATTCTATAGAAAAAATAATTATTTTTGCATCACTTTATTCTGAGGACTATAACTTTATTATTTTTTCGCTGATGATGCTGTATGGTGGCTCGTTTTTTGCAGGACAAGATGACGTTTTCAGCGGTACCATGGATATTTATATCCATGTTTTTTATCGCGTGTTATTCCACTTTTTGTTTGGCGGTATGATAATAAAGCGTTGTTTTTTGCCTCTTTTTTTTATTTTTACGGTGTTCACTGAAGGGGTTAACTAGTGGGACAGTTTTATAGGTCGGGCCGTTACGGACGCGGCAATACTAAATATGTGTACTTTTATTGTTTTTTTTTTATTTAGATAAAGAAATGTATTTATGGGAACAATATACGGTATATATTTTTTTTTAGGAATTTTTTTTAATTTTTTTTTTACACATGTGAATATTTTTTTTTTTTACACTATAACATTGCCCCAGGGGGGCATCATGTTATAGTGTAAGATCGCTGATCTGACACTCTGCTGTGCACTGTGTCAGATCAGCGATCTGACGTTCACTCCTGCAGGCTTACCAGCACTTGCTCTGAGCAGGCGCTGGTAAGCCACCTTCCTGCAGGACCCGGATGCAGCCCCGTGGCCATTTTGGATCTGGGTCCTGCAGGAAGGAGGAGGTAGGAGACCCTCGGAGCAGCGCGATCACATCGCGTTGCTCCGGGGGTCTCAGGGAAGCATGCAGGGAGCCCCCTCCCTGTGCGATGCTTCCCTATACCGCCGGAACACTGCAATCATGTTTGATCGCAGTGTGCGGGGGGTTAATGTGCACATAGTGCCGGATGTCAGCTGTGATAGTCAGCTGACACCCGGCCGTGATCGGCCGCGCTTTCCCCCGTGAGCGCAGCCGATCGCTATGATGTACTATCCCGTCTGTGGGCATACGGGCCCATCCCACCTCGACGGGATAGTACGTCCAATGTCAGAAAGGGGTTAATAGTTGTTTGCGACCGCATATGGGATAGTAGCATACTCAGGAGAAATTGTGTAACAAATTGTACAGTTCATTTACTCCTATTACCCCTTCTGAAAATTTCCAAAGCAACATTTTAGTTGGAAAATGGTAATTTTCCATTTACTCATCCCAATGGTATACAATTCTGTCTATCGCCTGAGGTTTAAAAATGCTCACTACACTCCGAGAATGAATTTCTTGAGAAATGTAGTTTCCAAAAAGGGGTCACTTATTGGTAGTTCTGCTGTTTTGTGGGAAAAATGTATAGTTTTATTTTCACGGCTCAACGTTATAAAATTCTGTTAAGCATCTGTGGATTCAATGTGCTTACCACACTTCTAAATAAATTCCATGAAGAGTGTAGTTTCCAAAATGGGGTCACCTGTGGAGGGTTTCCACTGTTTAGGCACCTCAGGGGCTCTGCAAACGCAACATGGGTCCGCTATCCATATCAGCCAATTTTGCACTCCAAAAGTCAAATGGCACCCCTTCCCTTCCGAGCCTTGCCATGCGCCTAACCAGTACTTTTCCACCACATACAGTCATGCTCGAAAATGTTGGCACCCTTGAAATTGTTCCAGAAAATGAAGCATTTCTCCCAGAAAATGATTGCAACTACACAAGTTTTGTTATACACATGTTTATTTACATTGTTGGAACAACACAGAAAAACAGAGGAAAAAAGGCAAATTGGACATAATTTCACAGAAGACCTCCAAAATGACCAGGACTAAATTGTTGGCACCTTTCTAAAATTGTGGGTAAAGAACTTTGTCACAAGCATGTGATGCTTGTTCAGGCCTACCTGTGGCGAGTAACAGGTGTGGGCAATATGAAATATCACACCTCAAAAGGAGAAAAGTTTACTTAATCTTTACACTATGTGTGCCACACTAAGCATGGAGAACAGAAAGAGGAGAGAGAACTGTCTGAGGACTTGAGAACCAAGATTGTTTAAAAATATAAACATTCTCAAGGTTACAAGTTTATCTTCAGAGATCTTGAGGTTCCTTTGTCCACGATGTGCAACATAATCAAGAAGTTTACAACCCAAGGCACTGTAGCTAATCTCCCTATACGTGGACAGGAGGGAAAAATTAATGAAAGGTTGCAACGCAGGTTAGTCCGAATGGTGTATTAGCAGCCCCAGTCAAGTTCCAAAGAAACTGAAGATTTCTTGCAGGCTCAGGGTGCATCAGTGTTAGCGGAACTATATGTCGACATTTGAATAAAATGTAACGCTATGGCATAAGAACCAGGAGGACCCCACTGTTTACACAGAGATGTAAAAAAGCTACACTGCAGTTTGCCATGAGGTACATGAGTAGACAGATGAGTGTTACGGGTTAAGCGCGGCAGAGAAGAACCAGAAGACTGCACCATCTGATTTCTCCTACTCCTGCACTGACTAGAAGCACTTCACCTTTGTATTAAATGGTGAAGGTTTCTTATAGCAGTGCAGTGGTTAATCTGCTCAGTTGTGAGCTCCTGGAAGCTTACCTGCCTCATGACTCTCAGCTGTTATCTGTTGGCCACTCCCCTCTCCTATATAAACTAGACTCTGGCAATGAAGCTATCTTCATTGCTGCATGGTTCAGGAGTTGGAGAAGTGTTGTTTGAGAAGGTGTTTGGTGTATTTATCTAAGGCTACGTTCACATTTGCGGTGTGCGCCGCAGCGTCGCCGCCGCAACGCACAGCGCAAATGTGAACACATGCACAACGCAGCTTTTTGCGCCGCATGCGTCCTTTTTTTCATTGATTTTGGACGCAGCAAAAATGCAACTTGCTGCGTCCTCCGCGACCCGACGCGGGCGCCGCAGGGACGCATGCGGCGCAAAAAGCAAGTGCACCGCATGTCCATGCGCCCCCATGTTAAATATAGGGGCGCATGATGCATGCGGCGCCGCTGCGGCGCCCGCCGCTGCGGCGGGCGCCGCTAATGTGAACGTAGCCTAAGACTGTTTCTCTTTGGCTGTGTGCAAATCCTCTCCTTCTCCTACTTTGGTTTTTCCCATCCTTCACTCCCCAGTGTATGCTTCTGTTGTTTTTGTGTGTATTTTTGTATAATTGGTATTTTCCTTTATCCCTGTTCATACTTGTTAGTTTGGTAGGTGTATAGCCATATACTACTACTCCCCTCTTACCTGGGTAAGAGAGGTAACAGACTGAGGGTGGATTCAGGAACTCAGCAAGGTACATGGCCCTGGCATCTTCATCATTAGATGCAATTTTGGGAACATGGATATATAGGGCGCCCCTTGTGTTAGAGGCAGTTAAGAAACCCTTGGCCCCAGGATACCTGACAATAGAGTACTGACATTGAGACTAAAATAGAGCTTTTTGGTAAAACACATAATTCTACTGTTAACAGAAAACAGAATGAGGACTACAAAGTAAAGAACTCAGTACCTACTGTCAAATATGGTGGAAGTTCAAAGAGGTTTTGGGATTGTTTTGCTGCCTCTGGCACCATGTGCTTTGACTATGTGCAAGGTATCTTGAAAGCTGAAGATTACCAAGGATTTTGGGTCGCAATATAGTGCCCAGTGTCAAAACGCTTGGTTTGTAACCTAAGTCATGGGTCTTCCAGCAGGAGAATGATCCCAAACATACTTCAAGACGCACCCAGAAATGGATGGAAGTAAAGTGCTGGACAGTTCTGAAGTGGTCAGCAATGAGTCCAGATCTAAATCCCATTGAAAACCTGTTGAGAAATCTTAAAGTTGCTGTTGGAATGTTGGAAGAAGGCACCATACAAATATGAGAGACCTGGAGCAGTTTGCAAAATAAGAGTGGTGCAAAATTCCACTTGAGAGATGTAAGAAGCTTGTTGATGGTTATAAGATGCAATTGATTGCAGTAATTTATTCCAAAGAGTGTGCAACCAAATATTAAGTTTAGGGTATCAACAATTTTGTTCGGACCTTTTTTTTTTTGTGAAATTATGTCCGATCTGCATTTTTTTGTTTTTTTTCTTTGTGTTGTTCCAATACACACAAAGGAAATAAACATGTATAAAAAGACTCCCGAGATCTCAATCTGCACATTTGCTGCCTCAGGTGGACATTTTCCTGAAGCCCACCGCAAGGAAATCAATGGACAGGAGGACTCTACTCAGTGCCGACGTCTTAGAAGAGCCCGCAGCACCGGGACACCCCGTCCTCTCAGCCCGAGGCCCGCAGTATCGCCCCACTCCTGCTGCTGTAGGCCTCTCGTATTAGTGACCCAGCCTGCTGTAACTCCTCCCCCATGGTAAGCTACCTTTTGATAAGACGCACCCTCATTCTCCATTGAAATTTTTTTGGGAAAAAAGTGTGCCTTATAATCCAAAAAATATGGTACTTTATTTTCGGGAACAATTTCAAGAGTGCCAACACTTTCGGCCATGACTGTATGGGGTATCGGTGTAATCAGGAGAAATCGCACAGCAAATTGTGTGGCCCATTTTCTCCTGTTACCCTTGTGAAAATGAATATTTGGGACAAAACCAACATTTTTGTTTCATTTTCACGGCATAACGTTATAAAACTCTGCTAAGCACCCGTGGGTTGAAGGTGCTCACCAAACCTCTAGATAAATTCTTTGAGGGTTGTAGTTTCCAAAGTAGCGTCACATGTGGGGGGTTTCCACTGTTTAGGCACGTCAGTGGCTGTGCAAATGCTATATGGCGTCTGCTATCTATTTCAGCCAATTTTGCACTCCAAATATCAAATGGTGCTCCTTTCCTTCCGAGTGTTGCCCTGTGCCCAAACAGTAGTTTTTCACCACATATGGTATATCACTGTGCTCAGAAGAAATGGCACAACTAATTTTAGGGTCCAATTTTTTCTGCTGCAGTTGTGAAAATAAAAAAAATTGCAAAGCAACATTTTTGTGGGAAAAAAAGTAAAATTTTAATTTTTTCCATCCAAATTGCTTTAATTCCTGTGAAACATCTGAAGGGTTAATAAACTTATTAAATTTTGTTTCAAGTACTTTGAGGAGTGCAGTTTTTAAAATGGTGTCACTTTGGGGCATTTTCTTTCCCATAAGCCCTTAAAGCCACTTCAAATGTGATGTGGTCCCTGAAAACATTGATTTTGTTAATTTTTTTGGTAAAAACGAGAAATTGCTTTTAACCTTTCTAACTTCCTAACAAAAACAATTAAATTAAAAGACTGAAAATTGCGAAATTTTCAAAATTTGCACCAAAATTCACACATTTTCACAAATAATCGCAAAAAATCATCTACTTAAATTTACCACTAAGGCCAGTCTCACATATTTCTGGTACCGGGAGAAACGGTCCCGGAGCTATCCGTGTTCATGTGTCCGTGTGTGCACGTAGGCCATCCGTGTGTCATCCGTGTGCTATCCGTGTGTCCGTGTTTATCGTCCATGTGCTGTCCGTGTATTGAAACAATTTGTTTCAATTTTAACCCTATGACTTTTAAAAAAAGCACACGGACAGCACACGGACGGCATCTGTGTGCAGTACGTGTTTACACGCACTTATTGACTTTAATGGGTCCGTGTGATCTGTGCGCTCCCACGAACACTGACATGTCTCCGTGTTTTGCATACGGACACACGGTCCGTGAAAACATGATGACATGTGCAGAGACACATTCATTTTAATGTGTCTACGTGTGTCAGTGTCTCCGGTACGTGAGGAAACTGTCACCACACAGACCGGAGCCACTGACGTGTGAAACCGGCCTAACATAAAGTACAATGTGTCACGAAAAAACAATCTCATTGTCACTAGGATCCGTTTGAAAAGTTCCAGAGTTATTATCACATACATTGACACTGGTCAGAATTGGCCTGCTCAGGAAGGTGAAAAGAGGTTGGGGGGAGGGGTTAATGCATGGATTCTGTAGCAGAATACAAATCTTTGGCCGATACTCACGCATCAATACCTGGCACTGCTGCCGGCACTCGGGACCGGAGGGTGTGGCTGCATAGAAATACATGCAGCTGAACGCTCAGGTCCCGAGTGCCAGAGGCAGTGCCAGGTAGTGATAGTTGAGACTCACACGAGTTTATCGCATTGCACTCGCAAGTGGCCTTTATCTGAGTCTGTGTGTTTGTCTGTTTGTAAGATTTTACGCTTTATATACTTTAAAGTGTTTAACTATTTCTATAGAATAAGATTGGTTGTTAGCCTATAAGTGATAGTGAAAAATCTAAAATGACTAATTACTTTTTTCTTTTCCTGTAAAATTTGAAAAATTTCAATAAAAAAATTACAATTTAAAAAAAGAATACAAATCTTTATAGATTTTTTTTCCTCCTAAGCCATTTAAATTGTTAGTCTCACATTGTTAAAGGGAACCTGTCACAAGAAAAAACACTATAAGCCTGCAGATATGGGGTTAATCGTGAGGTTAATACATATATTAACCTGCCCAGGACCCGTATTTACCTGAACACTGTGGGGAGAAAGTGAACTTTATTCCCCCAGGCAGCTTTCCAGTTTCAGTCCTGGAGGCGGCGCTGCTGCTGGTTCAGTCACCGCTCTGAGTATAGAAAGCGGTGGCTGTAACTGCACCTCTGGCACTGATTGACACTGGCTCGGCATTAGAGCCTGCTGTCAGTCAGGACCGGGAGTACGGTTACCCAAGCTGGCTCCGTCTCCGTGACGTGACCAGAATGATGCCATGGGAAGAAGGTTCATTTTCTTCCCGCAGCGTTTGGCTATGTGCGGGCGCCAGGCAGGTTAATAATGCTATTAACCTACAGATTAACCCCATATCTGAAAGTTAATAGCATTTTTTTGGTGATTGGTTCCCTTTAGGCTATGTGCCCACGTTCCGGATTTTTAGCTTTTTTTTTAGCGTTTTTGCGGTGGTTTTCCGCTGCGGAAATGCTAAAAAAAAGCTTACATTATTGTAATGCATTCCGCAATTTTTGTGCCCATGCTGCGTTTTTTTCCGCAGCGGAAAAGCATTGTGGAAAAAAACGCAGCGTGTTCATTAATTTTGAGGAAAATTGTAATTGGACAATTGTAAAAAAAAAAAAAAAAAAAAAAATCGCAAAAAATCCGTGCAAAAAATATGCGCAAAAAAACGCGATAAAAATACTAAAAAACGCAAGCGGATTTCCTGCGATGGGAGTCCAGATTTTGTCAGGAAAATTCTGCATACTTTCTGCACGTGGGCACATAGCCTTAGGGCTTGTTCACACTTTGCAGATTTTGCTGCGGATTTTTCCGCAGCGGATTTGGAAAAACCGCAGTGCAAAACCGCTGCGGTTTTCACTGCGGATTTTCCTGCGGTTTCTTCTGCGGATTCCTCTGCGGATTTTCAACAGCACTTTCCTATTGGTGCTAGTTGAAAACCGCTGCGGAATCCGCAGAAAGAAGTGACATGCTCCTTTTTTTCCGCAGCAATTCCGCACGGTTTTTAAAGGGATTTTCCGCAATGTGGGCACAGCGGTTTTTGTTTTCCATAGGGTAACATTGTACTGTACCCTGCATGGAAAACTGCTGCGGATCCGCAGCGTCAAATCCGCTGTGGATCCGCAGCAAAAAACGCAAAGTGTGAACATAGCCTTAAAGGGAATGTGACAGCTGATACATAAAACATAATTTGATAGGGACTAGGGACAGAGTCACATGGGAGATTGGTTGGTCCCTCAGGTCCCCGACAAGTCTCTCTCTGTGTGCATGAATATGAAGAGACCTATCAGTCAAGGTCGGTGGGCACCGAAAATCCACCGGGCATCCGCTTTTCTGACTACTCTCTTGTGCGGCTTGGTGCCAGGCAGCTATTAAATTATGCCGCAGTTTTCAGAGCTAAGCATACCGGGATGACGTCATGAAGCCACAGTCTGACTCATTCGGCCTGTGGATTGGGCAGCATGTATGATCCGACAGGTTCCCATGTGGGAATATCAATTTAAATGGCTTCTTCTCTTATTCACTTTCATGAAGGGTTTAAACTCTTTGTTTCATTAAACAAATAAATCATTATAAGAAATATTGCAGGATAAACCATTACCAGTACACTAAATTTATACATAGAACTATATGACAGCATCTGAGACACTTTAGACATTTCTATATGTTGTTATTACTCTGCACTTTGTTTTTTTAGTATTAACAAAGAATTTTTTCCCTTGCAAACTGTCACAACCTCTAATGCAGCACTTTTCAGTCTGCAGGGCAGGCATCACTGATGAGGTTACCCTAGCCTAGTTGTTCGTGGGGCACCTCTGGGGAGGCTGAAATCCTTCTCTCATTCAATAGGATTAGGTCTTCGGTTCTTTATTATATTATATACTAGATACATTTATAAATGTAGCCAGCAGGTGGCAGCATCACACACGGAAAGAGGTCACTGATGCTTCCTTCTGCTCACATAGCCTGCAGCCTGTTGCAATGAGATGACTGTAGTCAGAATTTGCAGTTCGCATTTGGACCACAAACGTCACAGTACCAGTACAGGGTATGTGCACACGTTGCGGATTTTGCTGCGGCTCCGCAGCGGTTTTGACGCTGCGGATTCGCAGCTGTTTTCCATGAGTTTACAGTGCCATGTAAACCTATGGAAAACAAAATCCGCAGTGCACATGCTGAGGAAAAAAACGCGCGGAAATGTTGCGTTGTTTATTCCGCAGCATGTTCATTCTTTGTGTGGATTCCGCAGCGGTTTACACCAGCTCCATAATAGGAATCCGCAGGAATAAATCCGCAGGTGGAATCCGCACAAAAACCACATAAAATCTGCGGTAAATCCGCAGGTTAAACGCAGTGCTTTTTACCTGCGGATTTCGAAAAAACAGGTGTGGAAAAATCCGCAGGGGTTCCATCTACGTGTGCACATACCCTAAGGGTTTGTAAAAACCTCATTCACATATAGCAGAAAACAAACATACGAAAATAACTGTCAGGTGTAGTAGTATGTCCATTTTTGTGGATTTCACCCTATCCAATGCTTTGTAATGGAGTGTGGCAAACAGGGTCAAGCTCCAGGTTTTCGTGGGCCCCAGGCGAAAGAGTCTCAGAGGGTCCCTTTAACACACACCACAATTTATGATGCATAGATACAGCGGAGATATATATCTTGGTACCGTGTTAGCCAGTAGATAGAAAAATATTTTGAATTGAGAGTCCTCAGTGGTTGATACCTTTTAATGGCTAACTGAAAAGATGGTAACAAATTGCAAGCTTTCGAGACTACACAGGTCTCTTCATCAGGCAAAAACTAAAAGAAATTCTGAAGAATCACATATTTATGCACAAAACATCACAGAAAAAAAAAGGAAAAACCATGGATAAGACAGGATTTATGTCTTTTTACATCAACTAAGGAACTTGCCCCTCAGACTATGAGGGGTCATCACAACAGAACGAGACCCTAATCACAGGACAATAAAACAATCCTTATCTAAGAATTGGCCCAATATTTATGGACATAACTGTTTATCACTCATGGTAATTCTGCTTCATGCCACCTGTCTTATCCATGTTTTTTCTTTTTTCTTCTTTTTTTTTTTCTGTGATGTTTTGTGCATAAATATGTGATTCTTCAGAATTTCTTTTAGTTTTTGCCTGATGAAGAGACCTGTGTAGTCTCGAAAGCTTGCAATTTGTTACCATCTTTTCAGTTAGCTATTAAAATATATCAACCACTGAGGACTCTCAATTCTAAATATTTTTTAGATCCAGCGGAGAAATATAGGTCTAGTACAAAGCAAAGATTTCACTTCTTACATTACATGAGTGATATACAGTTAGGTCCATATATATTTGGACAGAGATGACATTTTTCTAATTTTGGTTATAGACATTACCACAATGAATTTGAAGCAAAACAATTCAGATGCAGTTGAAGTTCAGACTTTCAGCTTTCATTTGAGGGTATCCACATTAAAATTGGATGAAGGGTTTAGGAGTTCCAGCTCCTTAACATGTGCCACCCTGTTTTTAAAGGGACCAAAAGTAATTGGACAATTGACTCCAAGGCTATTTCATGGACAGGTGTGGGCAATCCCTTCATTATGTCATTCTGAATTAAGCAGATAAAAGGCCTGGAGTTGATTTGAGGTGTGGTGCTTGCATTTGGAAGGTTTTGCTGTGAAGTAAACATGCCGTCAAAGGAGCTCTCCATGCAGGTGAAACAAGCCATCCTTAAGCTGCGAAAACAGAAAAAAAAAACATCCGAGAAATTGCTACTATATTAGGAGTGGCAAAATCAACAGTTTGGTGCATCCTGAGAAAGAAAGAAAGCACTGGTGAACTCATCAATGCAAAAAGACCTGGGCGTCCACGGAAGACAACAGTGGTGAATGATGGCAGAATAATCTCCATGGTGAAGAGAAACTTCTTCACAACAGCCAATCAAGTGAACAGCACTCTCCAGGAGGTAGGCATATCAATATCCAAATCTACCATAAAGAGAAGACTGCATGAAAGTAAATACAGAGGGTTCACTGCACGGTGCAAGCCAATCATAAGCATCAAGAATAAAAAGGCTAGACTGGACTTTGCTAAAAAAAACATCTAAGAAAGCCAGCACAGTTCTGGAAGAACATTCTTTGGACAGATGAAAGCAAGATCAACCTCTACCAGAATGATGGAAAGAGAAAAGTATGGCGAAGGCGTGGTACAGCTCATGATCCAAAGCATACCACATCATCTGTAAAACATGGTGGAGGCAGTGTGATGGCTTGGGCATGCATGGCTGCCAGTGGCACTGGGTCACTAGTGTTTATTGATGATGTGACACAGGACTGAAGCAGCCGAATGAATTCTGAGGTATTCAGAGCCACACTGTGTGCTCAGATCCAGCCAAATGCAGCCAAACTGATTGGTCGTCGTTTCGTCCTACAGATAGACAATGACCCAAAACATGAAGCCAAAGCAACCCAGGAGTTAATTAAATCAAAGAAGTGGAATATTCTTGAATGGCCAAGTCAGTCACCTGATCTCAACCCAATTGATCATGCATTTCACTTGTTAAAGACTAAACTTCAGACAGTAAGGCCCACAAACAAACAGCAACTGAAAACCACCGCAGTGAAGGCCTGGCAGAGCATCAAAAAGGAGGAAACACAGCGTTTGGTGATGTCCATGAGTTCAAGACTTCAGGCTGTCATTGCCAACAAAGGGTTTTCAACCAAGTACTAGAAATGAACATTTTATTTAAAATTATTTAATCTTTCCAATTACTTTTGGTCCCTTTAAAAACAGGGAGGCACATGTTAAGGAGTTGAAACTCCTAAAATCTTCATCCAATTTTAATGTGGATACCCTCAAATAAAAGCTGAAAGTCTGAACTTCAACTGCATCGGAATTGTTTTGTTTAAAATTCATTGTGGTAATGTCTATAACCAAAATTAGAAAACTGTTGTCTGTGTCCAAATATATATGGACCTAACTGTATATATCGTAAAGTCTGCATTAGCTCAGAAACCGGACAGTATAGTCCTCCATACAGTATGATGGTCACCAAATAGCGCTCCATACAGAATAATGAGCCCCATATATTGCTCCATACAGAATAATGAGCCCCATATATTGCTCCATACAGAATAATGAGCCCCATATATTGCTCCATGCAGAATAATGAGCCCCATATATTGCGCCATACAGTATTATGGGCAGCACATAGTGCTCCATACAGAATAACGAGCCCCATGTATTGCTCCATATAGTATTATGGGCAGTACATAGTCCTCCATACAGAATAATGAGCCCCATGTATTGCTCCATACAGTATTATGGGCAGCACATAGTACTCCATACAGAATAATGAGCCACATGTATTGCTCCATACAGAATAATGAGCCCCATGTGTTGCTCCATACAGTATTATGGGCACCACATAGCGCTCCATGCATAATAATGAACTTGTAAGGATTTGGACTGTACATCGCTTCTTGTCTGCTGTTGCCCTCAGTTCAGTTACTTTTGCCCTTACCTAAGATGGAGTCACTGGCCTCACGGGGGCCATCTTGTTTCCTGTCAGACTTTCCCTGTTCCTGTCTGTGGTATATATAAGGGAGCTCTGTATATTACTCATTGCTTGAGTATCTTGTTCCTGGACTTGTGATCAAGCTGGAAGAACTGCTATCTTGCTGGTTTCTTCGTTACCTTGGGATACCCCACCTGTCTCCGGATCTACGTCTCTTCATCGTAAGACTTGTTTCCCTGGATCTGCTCTGCACTCGTCTCTGCTGCTGGACTGTTCCCTGCTAGGAGGCCTGGCCTGGTCTCCAGGTCTCTGGACCTGACATACCTGGACTTCCACGGTCTGTAGACGTGCTTACTGCTTATCCAGCTCTGTCTGCTACTAACCTGCTGTGTCATAGCTTTTTACCTGCATACCATCATAAATATTATTGAACTCTTAACCTGTTGTCTCTCGGCCTCTTTTCTGACCCATGATACTGATCTCCACTGCACTTAGCACTAAGTTTATAACAGAACTCCATGTATTGCTTCATACAGAATAATGAACAACAAAGAATCGGACCCATAAGGCTATGTGCACATGTTGTGGATTTTGTTGCAGAGCCGCAGCGTTTTTTCCATGCGAATTTGCACCAAATCCTCAAAGAGTGCTCAGGCAATGTTAATCAATGAGAATCGAGAATTGGTGTGCACATGCTATGGAAAATTCCGCACTGATTCACAGCATTTTATTTTCCGCAGCATGTCAATTCTTTTTGTGGATCTGCAGCGTTTCTGCACCCATTGACTTACAATGAGTCACTCAAATCCGCAGCTAAACCGCAGGTGTAAAAAGGTCTGCGGATTAGCTGCGGATTTACGCACCAAAATGCTGTGGAAAGGAAGGAGGAAGAGCATGTGGGCAGATACTGTGTGTGGGCGGAGACTATGTGTGGGCGGAGAAAATGTGCGGGTCTGTCTGTGTCTGTCTGCGGGTGTCTGTGTGTGTGTGCAGGTGTCTGTGTGTAGCCATGTATCATCTGATGGGACTACTAATCCCATCTGGCTATGTCTGGTGTCACATAGAACAGTGAGAGCATGAGCCGATGATGGGACAGTAGTATTCCCATCATCCGGCGACTGTGTTCAATTGTAAAACAAAAAAAACACATTCATACTCACCAAACACCTAATTTACCGATGCCCTCGGTTTCCTGCAATAAAAATAAAATAATAAACCAACATAAATACCTGTACGCCGTAGTCCATTTAATAACGAATGTCCCAAGACGAGCTCACGTGTAGAACAGTCACATCGGGAGATGAAACCGCGCTACACGGCTCCAGTGATACAGTGACAGGAGGTATCCTTCCGCAGTGTATCACTGCACTGCCGTCAGAGGTCACCGGAGTTCGTGCTGTCACTTGCGGCACAGCTGCGTGAGAAAATTCTCACACAGCGGTAGTGCCGTAAGTAAGAGCACGAACTCTGGTGAACTCTCAGTGTATCACCGGAGGCCGTGTAGAGCAGTCACATCGGATGTGACTGTTCTACACGTGAAATCGTCGTGGGACACTCGGTAAATGGATTACAGTGGACAGGGAGTATTTGTATTGGTTTATTATTTTATTTTTGTTGCTGGAGATCGAGGGATTAGGCGATGCAATGTATGTATGGTTTATGCTTCTCCATTACTAAGCCGTGGGCTTGATGTCATCGGACAATACAAAGGTGACATCAACCGCACAAATAGTACCCCGCTTGCCAACGCTACAGGGGAAGTGGAAAGAGTGAGGCTAAGTGCCAGAATTGGCACATCTATAAGATGCGCCATTTCTGGGGCAGCTGAGAGCTGATGCTTTTAGCCTGGGGGGTGCCAATGTACATAGCCCCTTCCTAGGCTATTAATATGAGCCCGCAGCTGTCTGCCTAGCCTTTGCTGGTTTCATTTTATAGGGGGGCCCCATGTCAATTTTTTTCTGGGGTTCCCCTGTAAACTAGCAATTAAAGGCTAAGCAAACATATGTGAGCTGATATTAATAGCCTGGGAACCTTTATGGCTATTGGCTCCTTCCCAGAATATTAACATCAGCCCTCAGCCATCGGCTTTCCCTCTGCTGGTTATGGAAATTACGTGGGAGTCCACATAATTTTTTTAAAAATTTTTTAAAAAATAAACAGATATTGCGTTTCACTCAAATTTCATATGTGTGTGTGTGTGTCTTTTATTTAACTCTTTATGTACCATTTTATTAATGAGGGTGTCTGTCTGACACATACATGTGTGTGTATATATATATATATATATATATATATATATATATATATATATATATATTCACTTAGATGTGTTTTGTGTGTGTAAACATTATATTTGAACATGGTATGTAATGATATTATGGTATTCAATGGAGAATGTAAAAGAAGAGGTTGGACAAGGAAATTACATCACAATTCTTTTTTTTGTGTTAAATAATATATCTTTATTTAGCTTGCAAATCTGCAGACAAATCCGCAGAGAAAACTGTATGAAAATCCATATCAAATCCGCATCAAAACCATGTGGATTTTCAACTGTTTTTTCTGCCAAGAGAGGCAGAATCTGCACAGATTTTTACAAAGGCAAATCCACAACGTGCGCACATACCCTAACAATATCAGGCCGGGAGAAGAGATCCATAAAAACATAATTTTCTTAATGATCAATAAAGATAAAAAAGGTGTCAAAACCACAAGACAATCATACTCAAAATACTCTGTAGGGGGAACCCCGATACTACGCAGCAATAAGATAATAGGTAAGAAAATTCTACACTGCAGCCTTGTAAACAGGATAAGTGTCCTGAATAGAAAGTGATTAGTGCAATAAATTAAGTCAAAAGAGAAATCAAATCATAACAGTAAAACAGTATCATTTAGCGTCTAGTATAGAAAAATAAAGTGGCCATAAGAATAAGGTATAAGTGGAAAAAAGGTATTGGGAGTGAATAGAGTGGAGAGGTGACAGTGGCAACCTCTAACAATTCTGCACCTATAGATGCAATATAAGGAGGCCAAGGTAAGCCCCAGAGAAGGCATAGATGTAAAGCCAAATGAATACAGAATAAGACCACAATACCTTAAGCAAATAGGACAGCAGAGTAGCTGTAGGTGAATAGTAAAGGTGTTCCCCCTCACCTCGAAGCGTGTTTCGCCCTGAGCTTCTTCCGGGGGTGTCCATACAGAATAATGAGCCCCATATATTGCTCCATACAGTATAATGAGCCTCAAATATTGCTCCATACAGAAAAATGGACCCCA
The DNA here is from genome assembly GCF_051348905.1 of Ranitomeya variabilis. Lineage (NCBI taxonomy): Eukaryota > Metazoa > Chordata > Amphibia > Anura > Dendrobatidae > Ranitomeya > Ranitomeya variabilis. Next base: position 789,935,092 of record NC_135233.1, on the reverse strand, counting down.
TATATTGCTCCATACAGAATAATGTGCCCCATATATTGCTCCATACAGAATAATGAGCCCCATATATTGCTCCATACAGAATAATGAGCCAGATATATATTGCTCCATACAGAATAATGTGCCACATATATTGCTCCATACAGAATAATGAGCCCCATATATTGCTCCATACAGAATAATGAGCCAGATATATATTGCTCCATACAGTATAATGAGCAAATTGTAATATGTGAGTGGGCACCACTAGGATAAGTAATAGAGATAACCTAATGCATACCGGAAAGAGTAAGCCAAAACAAGATAAAAAGGGGTATGCAAAAATAGACATCACCTTTAAATATTTATTGAATATACCAAAAAGACATACATATAAACCATAAACAAATTTAAAAACACTTAGGCTATGTGCACACGGTGCGGAATGGTGTGCGAATTTTTCCGCACTGTTTTTGGTAAATCCGCAGGTAAACCGCACTGCGGATTTCCTGCGGAATTACCGCGGATTTACCCCTTTTTCTGCAGTTTTTGTGCAGATTCCACCTGCGGTTTTACACCTGCGGATTTCTACTGTGGAGCAGTTATAAACCGCTGCGGAATCCGCACAAAGAATTGACGTGTGGCGAAAAAAACAACGCTGCGTTTCCGTGCGTTTTTTTTTTTTCCCACAGCATGTGCACTGCGGACTTTGCTTTCCATACATTTATATGGTACTGTACAACACATGGAAAACTGCCAATCTGCAGCGTCAAATCCGCTGCGGATCCGTAGCAAAATCCGCAACGTGTGCACATAGCCTTAAAAAAGCCGAAGGCTGACTCAAACTGGACCGAGTGATAAGGTCCACCCCAAATGACTACACAGTAATGAATAGGGTAAAGCAATCAAAATGTGTGGTTGTTACATAAGGTTCTAGCAGATATATCACTAATGTATATTAAATAATAGATATTAAATTACAAAACATATCACAACCACATGAATGGTGTGCTCTCAGCTCAATAAAGAATCGCCAAAGGAGAGGAACCATAAGAATGAAAAGGTAATGGAATATGACAAGGTAAGCCCATACAATAAAGAAATCCTATATAATCAAGACTTATAGATGTATGCCTCCTGGCAGACTGTGATAATCTGCTAAATGGACGGCAAAACCATTACCTAAACAAAAGTCCAATCCTCACTCAATGAGGCCTCTTTCACACGTCAGTGTGTCCGGTATGTGTGGTGACTGTTTTCACACGTACCGGAGACACTGACACACGTACACCCATTCAAATGAATGGGTCTGTGCACATGTCAGTGTGTTTCCACTGACCGTGTGTCCGTTTGCTCTACACGTAGACATGTCCATTTTTTACCGTCAGCATGGGCTGCAAAAAGTCCTGCACACGTACACATAGAGAACACACATGGATGTCATCTGTGTGACACGCATCAGCGCTGGGGAAGAAGCACTACAGTAAGCGCTGTTCCCCGACGCCGGGTGCTGAAGACGACTCATCATTCTCCCCTGCTCTGACGGCGAGCAGCGTGAGCAGAGTAGAATGATGAGAGTTATATTCAAGCCAGAACAATGACAGCTGTTGAGGGCTTTTGGGACCATTACTCCCATCAACCTACACCTTGCTGCCGCTAATAACAGTGACAGCAGGAGCGGATGATTTTGGCCTGCGACATAACTAAATAAATGAATGAAAAACCCAGCCTGGGTTCCCCCACATTTTTGATAACAAGCCAAGCAAAACTCACAGCTGGGGGCTGCAACCCTCAGCTGTCAGCTTCAGAAAGCTAGTTATCAAGAATAGAGGGATTCACACACTGTTTTTTTTTAATTATTTAAATAAATAATTAAAAAATTGGCACCTGTAGCGTCTCCATTTTTTGTGATCTCGGGTTGGGTGAGGGCTTATTTTTTGTGTGCTGAGCTGACGCTTTTAATGCTACACCATTTTGGTGTAGATACAATCTTTTGATTGCCCGTTATAGCATTTTAATGCAATGTTGCGGACACCAAACGTAATTCTGGCATTTTGACATTTTTTTTCGCAATGCCGTTTATCGATCAGATTAATTCTTTTTATAGCTTGATAGGGCGATTCTGAACGCGGTGATACCAAATATGTGTGGGGTTTTTTTTTTTATTTTTTTTATTTTGAATGAGGCGAATGGGGGTGATTTTAACTTTTTTTATATTTTCAAAAACATTTTTTTTATACTTTTAGCATGCTTCAATAGTCTCCATGCGAGAGTAGAAGCTGCAGTACTTTGATAGCCTTTGCTACACACAGGCGATGATCAGATTGCCTGTGTGTAGCAGAAATGCTCACTTTCTATGAGATGAGCGCCGACCACCGGGTGGCACTCATCGCAATCTGCCTATGACATACATGGAGATCTGCTGGAGACCTCTGGTTGTCATGCCGACCCATCGATGACCCGCAATCATGTGACGGGTCACCGATGGGCGGGATTAGTGAAGCGCTTCCAGTGCGATCACATTAAATGCCGCTGTCAGAGATTGATAGAGGCATTTAACAGCCGTGGGTGGATAGTGATTCCACCGGTGGCTGTTGCGGGCACTTCAGCTGTTTAAAACAGCTGACATGTACCGGAAAAAATGTGGTCTCAGCGCCAGAACCCACATCAAAGGGAGGGACACGACATGCGCCGTACATGTACGGCGCATGTCGTGAAAGGGTTAAGCACCTGCCGTTTCAAGGTGCCCACCACACATCTAGATAAGTTCCTTGAGGGGTGCAGTTTCCAAAATAAGGTCACTTGAGTGGAGTTTCCATTGTTTAGGCACATTGAGGGCTCTGCAAACGCTAAATAGTAATACCAATTAGACACACAATACAATATATTAAATAAACCCTGTGTCCATCAGGAGATATATCCACCATAACGGTCCCGTACAACAAAATGTATATAACCTATAATTAATTGCACAAATCAGACCTCAAAATACAAGAATTACAAAATTTTATTGAGAATAATACAAAATAAAACAGCAGTGATGGAAATGGTACCAATATAGAGGCACCCCAGGCCAGAGGCAAACTTGTTACAGCAATAAAACCCACCGCCACATTATCTAATCGTCCTATGGATCAAAAGTCCCTCTCGCCACATGGCGTAGTTGTATTGTTCTTCCATAAACACATCATGACAAATGCAGCATAGTGGAAAATACCAATAAATATATAACACTCACATTACCTCTGGTCTGATGGTGCCACGAACCCCTACGCGCGTTTCGGCCGTGTTTGCCTTCTTCCGGGGGAGCTACATAGTGTCCACTATCTATTCCAGCCAATTTTGAGCTCATAAAAAAGTTTAAGGCCGGCGTCACACTAGCGAGTTTTACGGACGTATGAGAGGCGCAGAAAATACGTATTGCGTACGGTACAATGATTCTCTATGGCCCAGCTCCTATCTGCCGTATTTTACATATCTGTATTATACGGTCTTGTACGGCTGTAGAAAATCGCAGCATGCTGCGTTTGTCAGCGTATTGCGCAAAAAATACGCCAATGAAAGTCTATGGGGGCGAGAAAAATACGGATTACACACGGACCAGCAGTGTGACTTGCGAGAAATACGCCAGACATCTCCAGGTGCCAGGAAATGTGCCAAGCCCTCAATCAGGAAGCTCAGACATGCTAATTAGCTCAAAAAGCCACACAGACATCCCGGAAGTCTGGCGCTCGCCTCCACGGAGTTGCAAGCAGCATGGCAAGCATCATCAATGTTGATATGCTCCTCATCCTGGTCCAAGAAAGGCCTGAAATCTGGGACCAGCGGGATCCAAATTATTCCAACCGGGCCAGGAAAGAGGCAGCTTGGAGGGCCATCTGTGGGATCCTATTCCCAGATTATGCCCAACGGCCACGTGCGGAGCAGACACAACTTTGTAAGTACACTCATGTTGCGACATTAATTAACCTTGAAAAATGCTTTACCTACATGATTTCTGGCAGATTTTTTTTTTGCTTAGTGTGGTTTATTTTTGGGAATTTTTGTTAAAAAACAAAGATCATGAACAAGAGAAAGGGTTTACGTACAAAGATAATATAGATGTTGCGTTGGGTCCTATTTTTGTTAACGCCAGACTGGTACAGAGGGGAGTAAACCCTGTCCTTGTGTTGTTTAATTTTATTGTATAATGTATTTGTTGTTGTAAGCAATTTAAACTTTAGGGAAATCATTTAAGAAGGCATTTTATTAACATCGTTAAAATATGATCAATCAATGCCAACTGTTTTAAGCAATGTGCAGAATGAGCTTTTAAAATATTTGTTACCTTGTCATTGCAGTGGATGATGTTATGACACGATGGCGCAGCATCAGGGACCAATATCAGCGGGAAAGTGGCTCAGCAGCAACAACCAAAAAAAGAAAGTACATATACTACAATCGACTTTCATTTTTGGATCCCAGTATGGATCTAAGGCCTCTTTCACACGTCAGTGTCTCCGGTACATGTAATGACAGTTTTCTCACTTACCGGAGACACTGACACACGTAGACCCATTCAAATGAATGGGTCTATGCACATGTCTCCGTGTTTTCACGGACCGTGTGTCCATGTTGAAAACACGGAGACATGTCCGGTTTTCTCCGGCAGCACGTACAGAAATACGTCCTGCACACGTGCACACGGAGAACAGTGTGCACTCTCCTCCGTGTGCATGTACCGCCCGCAGGAGAGACAGCGCTACAGTAAGCGCTGTCCCCCCCCGCTGTGGTGCTGAAGGCGGCATTCATCTCTTCTCCCCGCAGGAGAGAAGAGATGAAAGATCAAGTTTTTTTTTCTTTTTTGTTAAAAATTAAGTTGCTGGGACCTCCCGCCTCCCATCCCCAGTGCTCCACCCGGCCCCTTGCAGAAGAAATACCCAGCTCCCGCGATGTCTCCTCTCTCCTCTCAGTGCTGGCAGCCTGTCCTGTGTGAGCGGTCATGTGGGACCGCTCATTACAGTGAGGAATATGCGCATATGTCTCACTGTAATGAGCGGTCCCACATGACCGCTCACACAGGACAAGGGGCCAGCGCTGAGAGGAGAGTGGATACATCGCGGGAGCTGGGTGAGTATTTCTTCTGCAAGGGGCCAGGCGGCGCACTGGGGATGGGAGGCGGGAGGTCCCAGCAACTTTATTTTTAACAAAAAAGAAAAAAAAACTTGATCTTTCATCTCTTCTCTCCTGCGGGGGAGAAGAGATGAATGCCGCCTTCAGCACCACAGCGGGGGGGGGGGACAGCGCTTACTGTAGCGCTGTCTCTCCTGCACGGTCCGTGTGGTCCTCAGGTGGCACACGGGCGGCACACGGATGCTGCACGTGTGCCACACTGATGTGCCACCTGAGCACACGGACACGGATAACTCCGGTACCGATTTTTCCGGTACCGGACTTATCTGGACGTGTGGGACAGGCCTAAGACAGTAAGTAAAAACCTGACAACACAAATGTTATTCTTATTATTACTATTATTATTCTATTTTATTGTTATAGCGCCATTTATTCCATGGTGCTTTACATGTAAGGAGGGGTATACAGAATCAAAAAAAGGTAAATAATCTTAACCAATACAAGTCAGAACTGGTAAAGGAGGATAGAGTACCCTGCCCGCAAAGCTTCAGAATCTACAAGGGATGGGTGAGAATACAGTAGGCAAGGGTAGAGCTGGTCATGCAGTGGTTTGGTCGATTATTGGTAAATGCAGGTTATATGCTTGTCGGAAGAGGTGGGTCTTCTGGCTCTTTTTGAAGCTTTCAATGGTAGGCGAGAGTGTGATGTGTTGTGGTAGAGGGTTCCAGAGTAGGGGTGATACACAAGATAAATCTTGTGTACAATTGTGTGATGAGAAGATAACAGGGTAGTAGAGAAGGAGATCTTGTGAGGATCATAGGTTGCGTGTAGGTAATTACCGGGAGACGAGGTCACAGATGTCTAATAAACTTATGTTAGAAAATGACTTAACTATTTTTTTTTATTTTCATACCAGAACACAGTCAAACCTCACTGAGAGGGAGACCGGATCGGACTCGGAGGTTGTCATAGATCCGGTTGCTGTTGATGAAGAGGTGGTTGATGAAGAGGTGGCAGGCCCATCTTTGGCCTCTTCTAGCTCCATCCCTCCTGGACCATCAGCTTCTGCATCACAAGAGACAGGAACAAGTTTCCAAGATGCAGCACCAACAACATCAACAGCACCTGATCCTGTAAGCCAGGAAGAAGAGCATGGACACAGCAGCAGCCCTACTGTACCACTGGTGTCCTCCCCACAGGCATCTGGGCCTTTACGCAGAGGCCGCAGAATGAAAGAGCTGCAAGCCACTAGGAGGGAAGTGGACGCTGGGGTCCTCAATTATTTGGCCAGGGCAGCCACGGATGATGGTGAGGAGGCCTTTGCTCGCAGCCTGGCCCAGTACCTTCGTCCTATTCCCCGTGAGGTGAGGCTACATGTGAGAGGGTGTATTCAAATCCTGATTGATTTAAGCACCGCCCCAAATGACCCCTATGAGGTTTTTTAATTTATTAAGAGAAGGCAGCTTTCACCACATAACCTCTTGCGCCTTCCTCGAAATCAACAGGTGCATGGTCAATCAGGATTTGAAGCACCTCCTCCATGTGTGCCTACACCTCAACCCCTCCCAACCCAAAATCAACCAAGGGCAGCACCGTACCATATGGCAGCCTACAACCAACCTTCCCAATATGGCCACTTTTCCAGACCCAGTGCTGTAGGCTGGTCCCAACCTGGCTTTGAACGACATGGCCATTTTGGGGGTGTGTATGAGTCCAGCCAATATGTTCATCAGCATGAGGGACAGTATGATCAAGGCCTGTTTTTTGATCCGCCACACACAGCATCCACACAGGCTGAAGGACAATTGTCCCAACAAAGGCCACCTGAGCAGGACCCTGAGCTGCCGCCATCACCTCCACCAACTTACAGAAATCTGTAACCAAAAGTTATTTTTGTTTATATTTGTTACGTAACCATGTTTTGGTTACCTTTGTGCTGTAATTGCAGTTTGTTCTGTTGTGTTTAAAAAAAAAACAAAAAAACATATGAAACAAATATGGTTGAAAGTTTACAACAAAAGGCTTTTGCTCTAAGTAAAAAATGTTGTCAAAAGCCAATTGACGTTTGTGGGACAATCATTCTTACATCACACACATATGCTCTGTTCATAAGCATCTGGTAATTAAGTAAATACAACAGAGTACAGTTTCTGTATGAAACCAAATTTATATGGTGCTAATATTTTTTGAAAATAAGGAAATCACAACTGAGAAACGGCATAATCTTGCCAGGGAGTAGCACCCTGAGGAGAAACAAAATAATTTGTGAAAATATCTCTCACTTTGATTCCAGAAAGGGGACGGCGCGGAGGACCACCATGTTTTGTAGGGCTACTCACATTGGGCAACATTTCTTCACCAACAACAGATGACGGACAATCATGAAGTCTTGTAAAACTGTGCAAAACAACACACGCTTTTATAACTTCATTAATAATAGCCTCACTCAGCTGAATGGCAGACTGGAGGAGACGCCATTTGGCACACAGAATCCCAAAGGCGCACTCCACCAGTCTACGCGCCCTTGAAAGCCTCAAATTAAAAACACGCTGCCGTTGATCCAGGTTTCGCCTGGGATAAGGCCTCATGACATTCCTTGTCAATTGGAAGGCCTCATTTCCCACAAGAACATATGGCACCAGTTGAGCATTGGAGCCTGGGAGTTGTGGTGGTGGGAGGTCTAACTGGTTTTCACGTAGCCGCCGACCCATAATGGATGAATTGAAGACCCTAGAGTCTCCTGTTCGCCCATAGGCCCCAATGTCTACAATTATAAACCTGTAGTTACTGTCAACTACAGCTAACAGAACTACAGAGAAAAACTGCTTATAATTAAAGAATTGGGACCCAGAGTTCGGCGGCTTACGAACCCTGATATGTTTCCCATCCAGGGCTCCAATGCAGTGTGGGAAGTTACAAGCGTCCTTGAAACCACGGGCTATTTTTAGCCAATCAGCCATTTTTGGCTCAGGCATGACCAGTTCATGTAATTTCTCCCATATTTCAATACATGTTGAGCGCACAATGCCAGAAATCGTGGAGCGACCAATGAGAAACTCCAGGTGTAGTCAAGCATAAGACAAGCCAGTTGACAGGAAGCCGAAAGGACCAAAAAAACATATTAGTTAAGTAACAATAGTGTTGAGAAAACATGATAAAGCGCAAGTATGTTGTTTACGAAAAAACACTGGAATATCAATGAAATGTATCGATATTTACCTAGTGTACATACGTAGAACATAAAAAATATATCTTTATCTTGTGGTTTGCTCCTAAGTAACACATATATTTTAAAATAGCTGATAGCAAACAACCCTGAAAAAAAAACATCATCAACATACAGTATGTGAGGATGTTGAATACATACCGTAAGGTAAGGAGAAGACGCTCCTCTGCGGATATGCTTTTTCGCATCCTGGTGTCCTGATACGTGAGTCCTGGACGTACTGTCTCCAACAAGATATCAAATGTTGGTATTGTCATTCGACAGTATATGTAAAACTTATCAGGATGTGCCCGCAGAGAGGTACAGAGCCTCTGAAAATGGCCTTTAGTGAGGCGTTGGGTCAAAAGAGGATGCACCCACATTCTTCTTCTCCTCCTTCGCAGATCTACAATCACAGGGTATGGCTGCCCAAACCGAAGCGACAAGACCCAGTTAAACAAAACCCGCTGAGTTGGGGTGAAGTGCAGTAGGTCAGACATGGTGCAAACGTTACCACAACACATCAACAGATGCACAACTACAAAAAGGCCATATGGGAGGGTGCCACCTGTTGTAGAGGCCTTAAATAGGGTTGCTGATGGTGATTTTAATTAATTTCAGCCTCCAAAACCGTTAAATGTCCATTTTGTCAGCTTGCTGTCATGTCGGACGCTGTTCAGACCAGGTCGTCCAACAGACAGCGGTAATTCCGCTTTTGACCACTATTTGCTCATTGGCGTCTGCTAGATTTTATCTAGCTGTACCGGGGTTAATTTACCTAATCCTTGGATTGGAAGCTGGGCCACGCCCACTGCCTTTAAATAGTTCTCCTGATCTTTGGGCGTCGCCGATTATATCTTCTGTCTTGTGCGTTGTTATCTCGGTCTGGTGAGGAGAGCTGGTGGTTGGAGATTCGTTGCTGGTGGTGTATTTTCCTTTGTCTTATTTACTCCTTCCTATATTTGTATTTATTTTGCCCTGCACATTTATAGTGTATTCCTGAGTGACTGCGGCGTGGTGTATATTTTCCTTTATCCTTGTCTGTGCTAACTGTGGGTATTGGGGAATAATGTCTTCACTGGGTGGTGGGCGGAGGTTTCAGCCTAGGGCTGAGCTCAGGAGACAGGGTGAGGTTCGAGGCCTGGACATGCACACCTTCAGTGTAAACTCCAGGTAGAGGGTCAGTCAGGATTTCCCTAGTCTGAGGGAAACTGCAGGGGCCCGGATTATTAGCTCTCGCTCACCTAGTCTCTCCCTGACATTATAATCGGCCCAACAACACAAAAGAAAAAAAAAAAAAGGGGTTTCTTTTTTTGTGTGTGTTTTGTCATGGATCCCATGACTTCCATAACCCGCCAGTTGGAGGCGCTGTCCCTACAGGTCACGGAGTTAAGGGGGGCAGTACAGCAACAGGGACTAGCAGTGTCTAATATGCAAGCTGGATCGACAGGAAGAGTTGCTGAGCCTAAATTTCCTTTGCCTGAAAAATTTGCTGGGGAACGCAGTAAATTTGTTTCTTTTCGTGAAGCTTGCAAACTATATTTCCTTATGTGCCCGATATCTTCAGGTAATGAGGATCAGCATGTGGGCCTGGTATTGTCATTGTTGAGTGGGGATCCCCAAGCATGGGCGTTTTCTTTGCCACCTGATTCTGCTGCATTTGACTCTGTGGAGAGTTTTTTTTCATCTTGGGAAAATCTACGATGAACCTGACAAAATGGCTCTAGCAGAATCTAAGATACGCTCTATTCGCCAGGGGGAGCGAGTTGCAGAGGATTACTGTTCTGAATTTCGTCGCTGGGCGATCGATACACAATGGAATGATGCAGCATTGCGGAGTCAGTTTATACATGGGATTTCTGGAAGGGTTAAAAAAGCCCTTCTGATGTACAAGACTCCTGCTTCTCTAGATTCCGCCATGAGTCTGGTTGTCCGCATTGATCGCCGTTCGCGTCAGGGGGAGCATGAGACACCGCCTATGGGAGAAGGTTTAGGTTCACGTGAGGTTGCTGCAGGTGAGCCCACGGAGCCTATGCAAATCGCAGGGGTGTCACATGTGAAGCGTCCAGTCCCTGAGCTCAGGAAGCAGGGAGCCTGTTTTTACTGTGGTAAAACGGGTCATTTTATTAACATCTGTCCTCTGCTGCCTAAGAAAAACGCAACGGCGGAAAACTTCTAAGCTCAGAGGGTGTGGAGGAGACCAGTCTGAGCTTATGTATATCCTCCATGGTGGTTTCTCAGTGCATGCTCCCTGCTAAGGTTTTTATCGCTGGCAGTGAGCTGCCAATTACTGTTTTTGTGGATAGTGGTTCAGCCACAAATCTCATTGATGAGGAGTTTGCGCGCACAGCATGTTTTAGGATTGAAAAATTGTCTCATCCTATCCGCGTGGTCACCATCAATGCTGCTCCTCTCTCTCAGGGGGAGATTACTGAATTTGTGGCTGAGGTGAAACTCCACATTGGAGTTCTACATTCCGAGCGGGTTACATGTAAGGTGCTCAGGAATCTTCCTGCTCAGGTGGTTTTGGGTTTTCCTTGGTTGTCTATGCACAACCCGGTAATTGACTGGAAAACTCAGGACATAATTCGGTGGAGCGAGTTCTGCCAGGAGAATTGCCTGGCCACATGTGTGGCTGCGGTGACTTCAAGCGTTCCGGAGTCACTTCAGGATTTTGTGGATGTGTTCTCTGAGAAGGGTTGTTCAGAGCTGCCGCCACATCGTACTTATGACTGTTCTATCAGGTTTAAACCAGGGGCCAAATTGCCTAAAGCAAGGATGCTTAACATCTCCGGGCCGGAGAGACAAGTGTTAAAAGATTACATTGCTGAAAGCTTGAGCAAAGGGCACATCAGGCCGTCATCCTCTCCGGTGGCAGCAGGGTTCTTCTTTGTGAAGAAGAAAGATGGCGGATTACGCCCGTGTTTGGATTTCAGGGAGTTGAACCAGATTACGGTTCGTGATCCATACCCTATGCCTCTGATTCCAGATTTGTTCAACCAGGTGGCAGGTGCAAAGTGGTTTACCAAGCTTGACCTCAGGGGGGCGTACAACCTCATAAGAGTCCGTCAAGGTGATGAGTGGAAGACGGCTTTTAATACCCCTGAGGGTCATTTTGAAAATTTGGTGATGCCGTTTGGGTTGACTAACGCACCTGCAGTGTTCCAACATTTCATCAATGATGTGTTCTCGCATGTTTTGGGGAAATTCGTTATCGTGTACCTAGATGACATTCTCATATATTCTTGCGACCGTGATACGCATTTAGATCATGTCAGGCAGGTGTTACAGCTTCTCAGAGAGAATAAGCTTTATGCTAAACTTGAAAAATGTGTATTTTCTGTTCAAGAGTTGCCTTTCTTGGGTTATATTGTGTCTGCTTCTGGTTTTAAAATGGACGCTGCTAAGGTGCAGGCGGTGCTGCATTGGGAACGTCCTGATAACCTGAAAGCACTTCAGCGGTTCCTTGGGTTTTCTAACTACTATAGGAAATTTATCAAGGATTTTTCCATCATTGCTAAACCGCTAACTGACATGACTAAAAAGGGTACCAATTTCTCCGTTTGGCCTGAGGCTGCTGTGCACGCATTTGAATTTCGTAAGAACAGTTTTGTTTTAGCCCCCATTCTTGTGCAGCCAGATGTATCTAAACCCTTTGTTGTGGAAGTCGATGCGTCTGAGGTTGGTGTGGGGGCGGTACTATCTCAAGGCTCATCTTTGAGTGGTTTACGTCCGTGCGCCTATTTCTCCAAGAAACTGTCGTCCGCCGAACGTAACTACGATATCGGCAACAGGGAGTTGTTGGCAATAAAGTGGGCCTTTGAGGAATGGCGACACTTCTTGGAGGGGTCGGTACATCAGGTAACTGTTATTACCGATCATAAGAATCTGCTGTATTTGGAGTCTGCCAAGCGTCTGTCCCCCAGGCAGGCTCGCTGGGCATTGTTTTTCACGCGGTTCAATTTTCTGGTCACTTACAGACCGGGGTCTAAAAACACTAAGGCTAGTTTCACACTAGCGTTAACTGCAATACGTCGCAAATGCGTCATTTTGCCGAAAATACGCATCCAGCAAAAGTTCTTGCTGGATACGTTTTTTCGTCATAGACTAACATTAGCGACGCATTTGCGACGCATTGCAAAACGTCGCGTCCGTTTTGCGACGCTTGGGAGTGTGGTAGCGGACCGTCGGGAGAAAAAAACGTTACATGTAATGTTTTTTGCTCCCGACGGTCCGCTTTTTCCGACCGCGCATGCGCGGCCGGAACTCCGCCCCCACCTCCCCGCACTTCCCCGCACATCACAATGGGGCAGCGGATGCGTGGGAAAAATGCATCCGCTGCCCCCGTTGTGCGGCGGAGACCACGCTAGCGTCGGGAACGGCGGCCCGACGCACAGCGACGGGTTGTTCCCGACGCTAGTGTGAAAGTAGCCTAAGGCGGATGCTCTGTTCAGGTGTTTTCCGGGGGGAGAACCTCGGGAAGATCCAGTACCCATCCTCCAAAAGGGTGTTGTGGTTTCGGCTCTCACTACCGAGGTTGAGGCTGAGATTGCCGAGGCTCAGGAGGAGGTACTGTTGTGAACTATATTTCTTGGCTCCCTCTTGTGGTCACTAGCGGTATTACACTTGGATCATCTTTCTCCAGGTTGGTACCCACCTGGTTCGTTAGGCCTTGGGTGTTCCTATTTAGACTTCCTGGAAACTCAGTCTAGTGCCTGGAATTGATCTCTCTAAAGAACCTATGAAGATAGGCCACAAGAATGTTTTGTTAACAAATGCAAATTTTTATTTCAAACCAAAAAACAAAAGTATCATATTCATATATACAGAATTATACGGTTAAAAAATGCCTCCAATCTAACAAAAGTCCGGTGCATAATCCCTAGGAAAACTGAATCACACTATGGTGCAATTCCATGCTTCAAGTATGCCACCTAGTGGCTATTTGTTTATATACAACGGCATAACAAGTTAAAGTGCACGGTGCTTGTATTGTTATATATCTATACCCGCAGCTGATTTTCTGTGATGTACTGATAGATGTACTTGGCCACTAATGTATCTCCAGTACTAGAAGGGCCAGATATAAACATCAATGTTAGTTACGGTATTCAATGCTGCCTCCTTGCCTCTAGAGTGTAAGTATGATATCAGGAAGTGCTGCAGCAGAGAAAGCCTACATGCGAAGATAACAATGCTTTTGTAGCAAGCAGAACAAAGTCTTGCATAGAATTGCACACCAATAGTACTGGGATTAATAGTATAATTACCAGAATGGGAGACGCCGGACCTGTGTACCCCAACACAGGGGTACACAGGTCCGGCGTCTCCCATTCTGGTAATTATACTATTAATCCCAGTACTATTGGTGTGCAATTCTATGCAAGACTTTGTTCTGCTTGCTACAAAAGCATTGTTATCTTCGCATGTAGGCTTTCTCTGCTGCAGCACTTCCTGATATTATACTTACACTCTAGAGGCAAGGAGGCAGCATTGAATACCGTAACTAACATTGATGTTTATATCTGGCCCTTCTAGTACTGGAGATACATTAGTGGCCAAGTACATCTATCAGTACATCACAGAAAATCAGCTGCGGGTATAGATATATAACAATACAAGCACCGTGCACTTTAACTTGTTATGCCGTTGTATATAAACAAATAGCCACTAGGTGGCATACTTGAAGCATGGAATTGCACCATAGTGTGATTCAGTTTTCCTAGGGATTATGCACCGGACTTTTGTTAGATTGGAGGCATTTTTTAACCGTATAATTCTGTATATATGAATATGATACTTTTGTTTTTTGGTTTGAAATAAAAATTTGCATTTGTTAACAAAACATTCTTGTGGCCTATCTTCATAGGTTCTTTAGAGAGGCCTTTGTGTTGTCTAGTATCAATGAATGTGTTATCCCAAATATTTATGGACTAATTATGTATACTGCCTGGAATTGATGTAGTCAGTCTATGTCTGTTTGCTCCTGACTCCTGGTCTCCTGTTCTTTGCATGATAAGCTAAGTCCTGCTTTCTTATTTTTTGTTTATTCGCTTTGCTTCTATTTTGTTCCAGCTTGTTCATAATGTGATTCCTGATTTTTGCTGGAAGTTCTAGGGGGCTGATATTCTCCCCCCACACCGTTAGTCGGTGCAGGGGTTCTTGGATATTCAGCGTGGATATTTTTGTAGGGTTTATGCTGACCGTATAAGTCTCCTTCCTATTTTCTGCTATTAATTAGTGGGCCTCTCTTTGCTAAATCTAGTTCATTCTTACGTTTGTCTTTTCTTCTTACCTCACAGTTATTATTTGTTGGGGGCTTGTATTATAACTTTGGGGTCCTTGCTCTTGAGGCAAGTGAGGTCTAATTTTCTCTGAAAGGGTTAGTTAGTTCTCCGGCTGGTGCGAGACGTCTAGAATCAACGTAGGTACGTTCCCCGGCTACTTCTAGTTGTTGTGCCAGGATTAGATATACGGTCAGCCAAGTTACCACCTCCCTATGAGCTGGTTTTTGTGTTTGCGGACTTAGCTGGAACTTCTGAAATCCTCTACCACTAGGATCATAACAGTATTCCAGGCCAAAAGTGAATATTTATTGCATTCCAGAAGCGGGATTAAAAGAAAAGAAGTTCTGAGTTTTTTTTTTCTTCTTCCCCTTTTTCCTCTGAGTGGCTTGAAGCTCTGCTGCAGACATGAATGTTCAGACTCTGATTACTAGTGTGGATCAGCTTGCTGCACGAGTGCAGGGCATTCAGGATTTTGTTATTAGTAGTCCTATGTCAGAGCCTAAGATACCTATTCCTGAGCTTTTCTCTGGTGATCAATTTAAATTTGGGAATTTTAGGAATAATTGTAAATTGTTTCTATCTTTGAGACCGCGTTCGTCTGGAGACTCAGCTCAGCAAGTTAAAATTGTTATCTCTTTCTTGCGTGGCGACCCTCAGGATTGGGCTTTTTCATTGGCGCCAGGAGATCCGGCATTGGCAAATATTGATGCGTTTTTTCTGGCGCTCGGATTGCTTTATGAGGAGCCTAATCTTGAAATTCAGGCAGAAAAAGCGTTGTTGGCTATCTCTCAGGGCCAAGATGAGGCTGAAGTGTATTGCCAAAAATTTCGGAAATGGTCCGTGCTTACTCAATGGAATGAGTGTGCTCTGGCCGCAAATTTCAGAAATGGCCTTTCTGAAGCCATTAAGAATGTGATGGTGGGTTTTCCCATTCCTACAAGTCTGAGTGATTCTATGGCTCTGGCCATTCAGATAGATCGGCGTTTGCGGGAGCGTAAATCTGCTAATCCTCTGGCAGTGTTGTCTGAACGGACACCTGACTCAATGCTATGTGATAGAATTCAGACTAGAACTGAACGACAAAATCATAGACGTCAGAATGGGTTGTGTTTTTACTGTGGTGATTCTACACGTTATCTCAGCATGCTCTAAACGCCTAACAAAGATGGTTAGTCCTGTCGCCATTGGTAATTTGCATCCTAAGTTTATTTTGTCTGTAACTCTAATTTGCTCATTGTCTTACTACCCTGTTATGGCATTTGTGGATTCAGGTGCTGCCCTGAATCTTATGGACTTGTCGTTTGCCAAGCGCTGTGGTTTTGTCCTGGAGCCTTTGAAAAATCCTATTCCTCTTAGAGGAATTGATGCTACGCCATTGGCGGAGAATAAACCGCAGTATTGGACACAAGTGACCATGTGTATGACTCCTGAACATCAGGAGGTGATTCGTTTTCTTGTTCTGCATAAAATGCATGATTTGGTCGTTTTAGGTCTGCCATGGTTACAGACCCATAATCCAGTTTTGGATTGGAAGGCAATGTCTGTGTCAAGTTGGGGTTGTCAGGGAATTCATTGCGATTCCCCGTCGGTGTCTATTGCTTCTTCTACTCCTTCTGAAGTTCCGGAGTATTTGTTGGACTATCAGGATGTATTCAGTGAGTCCAGGTCCAGTGCCCTTCCTCCTCATAGGGACTGTGACTGCGCTATAGATTTGATTCCTGGTAGTAAATTTCCTAAGGGACGATTATTTAATTTATCTGTACCTGAGCATGCCGCAATGCGTTCTTATATAAAGGAGTCTTTGGAGAAGGGACATATTCGTCCATCCTCTTCCCCTCTTGGTGCGGGATTCTTTTTTGTAGCCAAGAAAGACGGGTCTTTGAGACCTTGTATAGACTATCGGCTTCTGAATAAAATCACGGTCAAATTTCAGTATCCTTTGCCACTATTGTCGGACTTGTTTGCTCGGATTAAGGGTGCCAAGTGGTTCACCAAGATAGATCTTCGTGGTGCGTACAACCTTGTGCGCATTAAGCAGGGAGATGAATGGAAAACTGCGTTTAATACGCCCGAAGGTCATTTTGAGTACTTGGTGATGCCTTTTGGGCTTTCTAATGCTCCTTCAGTGTTTCAGTCTTTTATGCATGACATCTTCCGGAAGTATCTAGATAAATTTATGATTGTTTATCTGGATGATATTCTGTTTTTTTCTGACGATTGGGATTCTCATGTAAAGCAGGTCAGGATGGTGTTTCAGGTTTTGCGTGATAATGCTTTGTTTGTGAAGGGCTCAAAGTGTCTCTTTGGAGTGCAGAAGGTTTCCTTTCTGGGTTTCATTTTCTCCCCTTCTACAGTAGAGATGGACCCAGTCAAGGTCCGAGCTATTCATGATTGGACTCAACCCACGTCTGTTAAGAGTCTTCAGAAGTTCTTGGGTTTTGCTAATTTCTACCGTCGTTTTATTGCTAATTTCTCTAGCGTTGTTAAACCTTTGACGGATATGACCAAGAAAGGTTCTGATGTGGCTAATTGGGCTCCGGCAGCCGTGGAGGCTTTCCGGGAGCTGAAGCGCCGGTTTACTTCGGCGCCTGTTTTGTGCCAGCCTGATGTCTCACTTCCCTTTCAGGTTGAAGTGGACGCTTCTGAGATCGGTGCAGGGGCTGTTTTGTCGCAGAAAGGCTCTGGTTGCTCTGTGATGAGACCTTGTGCTTTTTTTTTCTAGGAAATTTTCGCCTGCGGAGCGGAACTATGATGTTGGTAATCGGGAGTTGTTGGCCATGAAGTGGGCATTTGAGGAGTGGCGTCATTGGCTCGAGGGAGCTAAGCATCGTGTGGTGGTCTTGACGGATCACAAAAATTTGATGTATCTCGAGTCTGCTAAGCGCCTGAATCCTAGACAGGCTCGTTGGTTGTTGTTTTTCTCCCGTTTTGACTTTGTGGTCTCGTACCTGCCTGGTTTGAAGAATGTGAAGGCTGATGCTCTTTCTAGGAGTTTTGTGCCTGACTCTCCGGGAGTCTCAGAGCCAGCTGGTATTTTTAAAGAGGGAGTAATCTTGTCGGCCATTTCTCCTGATTTGCGTCGTGTGTTGCAGAGATTTCAGGCTGGTAGACCTGACCCTTGCCCACCTGATAGACTGTTCCTGATAAATGGACCAGCAGAGTTATCTCCAAGGTTCATTCCTCAGTGTTGGCGGGGCATCCTGGGATTTTTGGTACCAGAGATTTGGTGGCTAGGTCCTTTTGGTGGCCTTCCTTGTCGCGGGATGTGCGTTCTTTTGTGCAGTCCTGTGGGATTTGTGCTCGGGCTAAGCCTTGCTGTTCTCGTGCCAGCGGGTTGCTTTTGCCCTTGCCCGTCCCGAAGAGGCCCTGGACACACATTTCCATGGATTTCATTTCAGATCTTCCGGTGTCTCAAGGTATGTCTGTCATCTGGGTGGTGTGTGATCGCTTTTCCAAGATGGTCCATTTGGTGCCCTTGCCTAAGTTGCCTTCCTCTTCTGATCTGGTTCCTGTGTTCTTTCAGAATGTGGTTCGCTTGCATGGCATTCCTGAGAATATCGTGTCTGACAGAGGATCCCAGTTTGTGTCCAGATTCTGGCGATCTTTTTGTGCTAAGATGGGCATTGATTTGTCGTTTTCATCTGCCTTTCATCCTCAGACTAATGGCCAAACGGAGCGAACCAATCAGACGCTGGAGGCTTATTTGAGATGTTTTGTTTCTGCGGATCAGGATGATTGGGTGACCTTATTGCCATTGGCTGAGTTTGCCCTCAATAATCGGGCTAGTTCCGCTACTTTGGTTTCGCCATTTTTCTGCAACTCTGGTTTTCATCCTCATTTTTCCTCGGGTCATGTTGAATCTTCTGACTGTCCTGGGGTGGATTCCGTGGTGGATAGGTTGCAGCGGATTTGGAATCATGTGGTGGACAACTTGAAGTTGTCACAGGAGAAGGCTCAGCGTTTTGCCAACCGCCGCCGCGGTGTGGGTCCCCGACTTCGTGTTGGGGATTTGGTTTGGTTATCTTCTCGGTATGTCCCTCTGAAGGTTTCCTCTCCTAAGTTTAAGCCTCGCTTTATTGGTCCTTATAAAATTTTGGAAGTCCTTAATCCGGTGTCTTTTCGTTTGGATCTTCCGGTGTCATTTGCCATTCACAATGTGTTCCATAGGTCTTTGTTACGGCGGTACGTTGTGCCTGTGGTTCCTGCTGTTGACCCTCCGGCTCCGGTCTTGGTTGAGGGCGAGTTGGAGTACGTGGTGGAGAAGATCTTGGATTCTCGTCTCTCTAGACGGAGGCTTCAGTATCTGGTCAAATGGAAGGGCTATGGTCAGGAGGATAATTCCTGGGTGGTCGCCTCTGATGTTCATGCGGCCGATTTGGTGCTTGCCTTTCACGCTGCTCATCCTGATCACCCTGGTGGTCTTGGTGAGGGTTCGGTGACCCCTCCTTAAAGGGGGGGTACTGTTGTGAACTATATTTCTTGGCTCCCTCTTGTGGTCACTAGCGGTATTACACTTGGATCATCTTTCTCCAGGTTGGTTCCCACCTGGTTCGTTAGGCCTTGGGTGTTCCTATTTAGACTTCCTGGAAACTCAGTCTAGTGCCTGGAATTGATGTAGTCAGTCTATGTCTGTTTGCTCCTGACTCCTGGTCTCCTGTTCTTTGCATGATAAGCTAAGTCCTGCTTTCTTATTTTTTGTTTATTCGCTTTGCTTCTATTTTGTTCCAGCTTGTTCATAATGTGATTCCTGATTTTTGCTGGAAGCTCTAGGGGGCTGATATTCTCCCCCCACACCGTTAGTCGGTGCAGGGGTTCTTGGATATTCAGCGTGGATATTTTTGTAGGGTTTTTGCTGACCGTATAAGTCTCCTTCCTATTTTCTGCTATTAATTAGTGGGCCTCTCTTTGCTAAATCTAGTTCATTCTTACATTTGTCTTTTCTTCTTACCTCACCGTTATTATTTGTTGGGGGCTTGTATTATAACTTTGGGGTCCTTTCTCTTGAGGCAAGTGAGGTCTTATTTTCTCTGAAAGGGTTAGTTAGTTCTCCGGCTGGTGCGAGACGTCTAGAATCAACGTAGGTACGTTCCCCGGCTACTTCTAGTTGTTGTGCCAGGATTAGATATACGGTCAGCCAAGTTACCACCTCCCTATGAGCTGGTTTTTGTGTTTGCGGACTTAGCTGGAACTTCTGAGATCCTCTACCACTAGGATCATAACAGGTACCATCTGAGCTTCCAGTCAACAAATCTTTTGTACCGCTTCATCTCCGCCTAAAGGTTTCGGCGGAGCATCATGATGCTGTCCTGGCTGGTCACCCAGGGGTTAGAGGTACCTTGGAGTTGGTGTCACGTCGGTTTTGGTGGCCCAAGATCCGACAGGACGTGGTCTCATACGTGTCAGCTTGTACCACGTGCGCTAGGGCTAAGACGCCTCGCTCCCGTCCTGTTGGCACACTACTTCCTCTTGAGGTACCTAGTAAGCCATGGACGGAAATCTCCATGGATTTCATCACTGATTTGCCCTCATCAGCTGGAAACACGGTCATCTTGGTGATTGTTGATCGGTTTTCTAAAATGTCGCACTTTGTGTCTTTGCCTGCGTTGCCTAACGCTAAGACTCTGGCCCAAGTATTTGTGCAGGAGGTGGTCAGACTTCATGGGGTTCCGTCTGACATCGTGTCTGATAGGGGGTCTCAGTTTGTGGCAAAATTTTGGAGAGCGTTTTGCTCACGGCTGGGAATCAAGTTATCTCATTCTTCGTCGTTTCATCCTCAGTCAAATGGTCAGACTGAGCGTATGAACCAAAATTTGGAACAGTACTTATGCTGCTTTGTCTCTGATAACCAGGAGGAGTGGTCTACCTTTCTTCCTTTGGCTGAGTTTACCATCAATAATCACCGCCAGGAGTCGTCTGGGGAGTCTCCGTTTTTTTGTGTTTACGGGCTACATCCTCAATTTTGTACCTTGAGTCAGAGGGGTTCTTCCGGTGTTCCGGAGGAGGACCAGTTAGGAACACAATTGTCATCAGTCTGGAGGAGAGTTAAACAGCGCCTGTTGAGTGTGGGTGCTAGGTACAAACGTGTGGCTGACAGTAGGCGTGTGCCAGGTCCGGACCTGAGTGTGGATGACTGGGTGTGGTTATCCACAAAAAACATAAGACTCAAAATACCATCCCTTAAATTGGGTCCACGGTTTATTGGTCCATTTAGGGTCTCCGTCGTCATTAACCCAGTAGCGTACCGATTGGAGCTCCCTACGGTGTATAAGATACACAACGTGTTCCACAGGTCTCTTCTAAAGAAGGTGGTGGGTTCTGTGGACGCGGCGCCTATGCCACCTCCAGCCTTGGTGGATGGTAATTTGGAGTTTGAAGTCTCCAAGGTGGTTGACTTTCGTGTAGTGCGTCGCATTTTACAGTGCTTGGTACATTGGCGTGGTTATGGGCCTGAGGAGAGGTCCTGGGTACCAGCCTCGGACGTTCATGCTGACCGGCTGGTCAGGTTGTTTCACTGCCGTCATCCGGACAAGCCGGGTCCTATTAGCCGTGAGGGCCCTGGGGTCCCTCGTAGAAGGCGGGGTACTGTCATGTCGGACGCTGTTCATACCAGGTCGTCCGACAGACAGCGGTAATTCCGCTTTTGACCACTATTTGCTCATTGGCGTCTGCTAGATTTTATCTAGCTGTTCCGGGGTTAATTTACCTAATCCTTGGATTGGATGCTGGGCCATGCCCACTGCCTTTAAATAGTTCTCCTGATCTTTGGGCGTCGCCGATTATAGCTTCTGTCTTGTGCGTTGTTATCTCGGTCTGGTGAGGAGAGCTGGTGGTTGGAGATTCGTTGCTGGTGGTGTATTTTCCTTTGTCTTATTTACTCCTTCCTATATTTGTATTTATTTTGCCCTGCACATTTATAGTGTATTCCTGAGTGACTGCGGCGTGGTGTATATTTTCCTTTATCCTTGTCTGTGCTAACTGTGGGTATTGGGGAATAACATCTTCACTGGGTGGTGGGCGGAGGTTTCAGCCTAGGGCTGAGCTCAGGAGACAGGGTGAGGTTCGAGGCCTGGACATGCACACCTTCAGTGTAAACTCCAGGTAGAGGGTCAGTCAGGATTTCCCTAGTCTGAGGGAAACTGCAGGGGCCCGGGTTATTAGCTCTCGCTCACCTAGTCTCTCCCTGACACTTGCGTGGAAAAAACGCATTACGGTTGTCATACGGATTACATAAGCAACATTACATGCGCAAAATACGCGACCACACCTTGCCAACGGATTGCATACGGATCACCATTTCTGGATTTTTGATGCGTATTACGGCCGTAAAATACAGACCTTATTTCCCAACGCTGAGTGTGACGCCGGTCTAAGGGTGCTCATTCACTTCCAAGTGCGCCCAAAGAGTATCGTCGTACTCAGGAGACATTGCACAACAAACTGTATGGTCCATTTTCTCTTGTTGTCCATTTGAAAATGCTAAATTTAGGGCCAAATCAGTATTTGGGTGGGAAAAAGTTCAATTGTCACTTTTTCCTTCCACATTGCTTTAATTCCTGTGAAGCACGTAAAGGGTTACTAAACTCCTTGAATCTGGTTTTGAGCACTTTGATGGGTGTTGTTTATAAGATGGGTTGACATTTAGGTATTTTCTGTGACATTGGCCCCTCAAAATCACTTCAAATATGATGTGGTCCCTAATAAAACGTTTCTATACATTTTGTTGGAAAAATTAGAAATTATTGACCGATTTTTAACCCTTCTCAAAGACCCCCGATCCCCTTACATTTAAAGACACGGCTGTATTGTACTGCCCAATAATCAGGAAGCCTGCAGAAACTTTTTAATCACTTTTGGATACAATGTTGCAGATGACAAGTTTGCCACTAAATAAAAAACAAACAAACAAACAAAAAAACATCAAAACAAACAAAAGTGAGCACTTTGTAGCAAATACTGTCTATGGGGCAGACACTTCGCTAACAGTGATATTATGGGGGGATTGATCGCTAATGGGGGAGCGAGCTGACACCAGACATCCAGCAGAGCTGAACATGACAAGACAGGGTGACACATTGTCTCACAAGTCACAACACACGATACTAAACTTCTGGCCAGGTTATTTCTTTGCAAAACAATGCGGACCCCCAAACAAATGACAAATTCCACTCTACTACAAGAAGCCAGCACATTATCCAGAGAACCCACCTTATTCTCCTGTATCCCAGCCTTCCCCTGTGTGATCTGTGAAGTCGCCTATGTGATCACATCACGCTGCTGACTCTGAAGCTAATGAGAAGGGAACACCAAAAGCACATGAGTGCAATAATGCTGAGCAGAGCCCAGGACAAACCAGAACATCCACAATGTGATCCCTCAATGCTCAAGTTCAGCCTCTCCGCTGCTGACTAACAAGGAAGTGCATGGAGACATCTCTGCAGGCTTCAGGCCCATCTCCAGGATTCCAACTTCAAAGAGTTATATTAAAGGGACCTTGATGTTTATTTTTCTGTAGGATGACAGGAGACAGGGGCTTAACTATAAAAAGTGTAGGGTTTGCAATCGCACCCGGGACCTGGAGACTAGAGGGCCCAAAAGGTCACTTCGCCATATGAAAAGATCATTACTATTAAAGATCTGTGGTAGTTGGGGGTCCTGTGGAAGATTTTGCATTGGGGTCCACAAGCTTCAAGTTTCACCACTGACAGGTGATGTTGTGATTTACAGGCGGGTCGTGTGTTGTGATCAAACAAATTGCAAGAAAATTAGACATTAACTGAAAATGCATCAATTCACAGGTTGTATAAGTGGACGAAGCAGCGCAGACCTAAAGGTGGTCACAGTGGCCCAACAACTAGCCCTCTGACCCCCGTAGATGCAGACTTTCTTGCATTTTCATATGTTTCCAGTGGGGGTCATGTCAGGTGTTCTGGGGGCGATTTATTTTCCATAGGATTAATGCATCAGCAGTTGGAATCCAACTTCTGCGCCGCAATATCTGCTGTCAGGGAGCATCCAAACACCACCACAAACAACTCATGAGCCGACTTTCATCTGGGCCAGTTTCATATGAGCGTTACACTTACAAATGCACATTTAGGCTATGTGCCCACGTTGCGGATTCGTGTGTGGATTTTTCTGCACCGTTTTTGAAAAATCCGCAAGTAAAACGCCCTGCGTTTTACCTGCAGATTTCCCACGTGTTTTGTGCGGATTTCACCTGCGGTTTTACACCTGCAGATTCCTATAAAGTAACAGGTGTAAAACGCTGCAGAATCCACACAAAGAATTGACATGCTGTGGAAAATACAACGCAATTCCGCACGGTATTTTCCGCAGCATGTGAACGGCGGATTTTGTTGTCCATAGGTTTACATGGTACTGTACAACTCATTGAAAACTGCTGCAAATCCACAACGTGTGCACAGACCCTTTGGCCAGACTTCAGGTCCAATGACCGGACCCGGACAACTCCACAGATCCCGCAGTTGGGTCACGATTTGCATCTATCTATATAATTGTCTAAGGGGCACTTCCGTCTCTCTGTCCCGGAAATCCTGCGTCGCTGATTGGTCGCGGCTGACAGGGCCCTGACCAATTAGCGACGTGGGATTTCCAGGAAGGGGTGTGGTATCCACCATCTCTGCCGGTGTACAGGAGAGAGGAGCGGGACAGTGTACCGACCAGGAGGGAACGTGGAGGCGTCTGGACAGTGTGTGTACTGTCCCGGGTGAGCGAGGGAGGCGGGGAGGAAGCCGTGGACCCGGAGTGGGCAAAGAGTGGAGGGTAGAGGGGGCTGCGAGAATGCCGGCCTGTGACGACGTACTGTGTGCGGGCACCCAGAGTCCTGCATGTGCGGACAGCCGGGGCGCGCGAGCCGGGGCACCGGGGAGAAGGAGCAGGGTCCCCCGGACAGTGCGTTACCCGGCCCGGGTGAGCGAGGGAGGCGGTGAGGAAGCTGGGGACCAGGAGAGGGCAAAGAGTGGAGGGCATTGGTGCGGGATTTGAGACATGCTTCGCTGATTGGTTGCTCCCGGCCGGCCGCGACCAATCAGTGATATTTGTGCGAGATTTAAACACCACTCACAGCGCAACATACATACATACATGCATATATACATACATATTCTAGAGTACCCGATGCGTTAGAATCGGGCCACCATCTAGTCTGTAATAAGGGGGCACAGACGAGTCCAAAATATGCACAAATGAAACTGGTCTCAGCTGTTGGCCAAAGAGTTGTTTAGTTAACATCGATTCTTACTGACCCCCATACAGTCAGCGCATGTTGTCAATGGAGAGAGACAATAAGCCAATGTTGGACTCCTCTGTCCTTCTCCAGCCCCATTGTCTTTTCCAGACTCCTCTATCTTTCCCTCTGTCCTCCTCCGCCCTCCAGACCCCTCTGTCCTCCTCCGCCCTCCTCTGTTCCCTTCTTCCTCCCTCCAGACCCCTCTGTTCCCTTCCTCCTCCCTCCAGACCCCTCTGTTCCCTTCCTCCTCCCTCCAGACTCCTCTGTCCTTTTCTGCAATGCACTCCTCTGTTCTCCTCCTCCCTCCAAACTCATTTGTCCCCTTCCTTGACCTCCAGACCTTTGTTCTTTCTCCCTCAATTCCGTTGTCATTTTCCTTCTCCCTCCAGACTCCTGTTCCCCCCACTCCTCTGTCCTTCTCCAGCCCCATTGTCCCTTCCAGACTCCTCTATCTTTCCCTCTGTCCTCCGCCCTCCAGACTACTCTGTCCTCCTCCGCCCTCCAGACTCCTCAGTCCTCCTCCGCCCTCCAGACCCCTCTGTCCTCCTCCGCCCTCCTCTGTTCCCTTCCTCCTCCCTCCAGACCCCTCTGCCCTCCTCTGTTCCCTCCCTCCAGACCCCTCTGTTCCCTTCCTCCTCCTTCCAGCCCCCTCTATTCCCTTCCTCCTCCCTCCAGACTCCTCTGTCATTTTCTGCAATACACTTCTCTGTTCTTCTCCTCCTCCCTCCAGACTCATTTGTCCCCTTCCTTGACCTCCAGACCTTTGTTCTCTTTCTCCCTCCATTCCGCTGTCATTTTCCTTCTCCCTCCAGACTCCTGTTCCCCCCACTCCTCTGTCCTTCTCCTCTTCAACCCTCCAGACTCGTCTGTCTTTATCCTCTCCCTCCCTCCAGACTTCTCTGTCCTTCTCCTCTTCCTCCCTCCAGACTCCTCTAGACCCCATAGAACATCTCAGTAACAAGACATCTGTGAGATCATTGAGGGTGATCGGATTGTCCCGGGGTCAGTGGGTCATGGTAGGGGGGTCTCAGAGCTCTTTATTACTTCAATACAGATTGCTATATCTCCAGATCCTCCTTCAGTTGGGTCCTACAAGACTTTGGGGGACCCGGCCTGACTGGGACTCGCACTCATAGCCCATCGAGTTCAGTGGTAAAGCTTCAGTCGGAACTCTGAACACTGCAGGGTTCCTCCGGATTTCACACGTCTCCAGTAAAATACGAACGTCACAGACTGCGGCTCCATGTCGGCCGTAATCAATGATGGCGTGGACACTTCTGTAATTTTAGGTTTATACTGAGAGGCCCCAAATTCTCTGTCATCGCTAATGACCCTGGAGAACAACTCCATGTTGTCAGATTTAGGAGATAAACACATGAAAGCCTCTTCTTTACATTTCTGGCTAATGCTTCATGTGAGCTGAGCGATAGTTATACAAGATGTTACTAAGTATCAGTAATTGTCTGTAATGATGTTCATTAGATGATCTGCACTGATTATTGCCGCCATATGCATCTGATGTAATAATGAGGGAGACCTGCAAGCTGACGCGTCATCCTCCACCGTGAAGGTCCAGAGAACATGAGTTCACCGGAAGTCAATGGAAATGGCCCACGTGACCAGAGCATCAGCTTCATCAGGCTTAGTCTATGGCGAGACCTTGGGGTCTACGGGAAGTTCAGAGATGGCGTCCACCACATGCGACCAGAGGCAAAAGGTCAGCACGGGGAAGCAAGCTCTGCTCTGTGCAGCCATGGCTGCCTATTTACCCAAGAGAGGCCAAAGCAGTCAACTTTTGGTCTCCATTAGACAAGTAAGCATAATGGTGAAAGGTATGGCATCATGGTCATTTTGGAAAAAGCATTGGAAAAAAATGTTACCCCAAACAGTATGGTGGAGGAGGAAGAGAGGGAGGACAGAAGAGCCTGGAGGAGGAGGGAGAGAGGGAGGACAAAAGAGCCTGGAGGAAGAGGGAGGGAGGAAAGAGGAGTCTAGAAGAGGAGGAAGAGAGGGAGGACTGGAAGTGGAGGAAGAGGAAGGACAGAGGAGTCTGGGAGAGGAGGAAGAGAGGGAGGACAGAAGAGCCTGGAGGAGGAGGGAGAGGGAGGGATGAAAGAAGAGTTTGGAAGAGGAGGAAGAGAAAGGACAGAGGAGTCTGGAAGAGGAGAAAGAGGAAGGACAGAAGAGTCTGGAAGAGGAGGGAGAGGGAGGGAGGACAGAAGAGCCTGGAGGAAGAGGGAGGGAGGAAAGAGGAGTCTAGAAGAGGAGGAAGAGCAAGGACAGAGGAGTCTGGAAGAGGAGGAAGAGGAAGGACAGAAGAGCCTGGAGGAGGAGGGAGGAAAGAAGAGTCTGGCAGAGGAGGAAGAGGAAGGACAGAGGAGTCTGGAAGAGGAGGGAGAGGGAGAACAGAAGAGCCTGGAGGAGGGAGAGAGAGGGAGGGCAGAAGAGTCTGGAAGAGGAGGGAGAGGAAGGACAGAAGAGCCTGGAAGAGGGGGGAGAGGGAGGAAAGAAGATTCTGGAAGAGGAGTCTGGAGGAAGAGGGAGAGAGGACAGAGGAGTCTGGAAGAGGAGGAAAAGGAAGGACAGGAGTCTGGAGGAAGAAGGAGGGAGGACAGAAGAGTCTGGAAGAGGAAGGACAGAGGAGTCTGGAGGAAGAGTAAGAGGGTGGGAGGACAGAGGAGTCTAGAAGAGGAGAAAGAGTGGGAGGACAGAAGAGTCTGGAGGATGAGGAGGGGGGTCAGAAGAGTCTGGAGGATGAGGAAGGGAGGACAGAGGAGTCTGGAGGATGAGGAAGGGAGGACAGGAGAGTCTGGAAGATGAGGGAGGACAGAAGAGTCTAGAGGAGGAGGGAGGACAGATAAATCTGGAGGAGAAGGAAGATGGAGGGAGGACAGAGAAGTCTGGATGATGTGGGAGAGGGAGGGAGGAGAGAAGAGTCTGGAAGAGGGAGGGCAGAGGAGTCTTGAGGTGGAGGACAGAGGAGTCTGGAGGAGGAGGAGGGAGGTCTAACTGGTCTATGTTATTTGTAGATAACCAGAAGACCCTAAGAAGAAAGTCCAAAGATCCTTCCAAATAGATTGGACGTTTTGGACCTGTTGTTGCATCCGGCTTTGGCGTCGGGATCCTCTGATGGGCCACTTTGACCCTGGTAGGAACTAATGGACCAGAATCTGTAGAATATTTACAATACTCAGTGGTGATTAGGAGGAAACGTCCTTCTGCGAGGAGGATCTCATACCCAGGATTCCTCAGTTGCCCCCAGGCTTGGGGCTATCAATGTCCGAGAGGTCGTGTAGATAGGCGCTGGAATGTTCCCTGGACAGTGTAACAGAAGCAAACACAGGACTTATCAGAAAAGGCTGATGACATTTTGGGGAGGCCACCGATGAACCGCGGGTAAACAACTGTGGCTAAATCCCCGAGAGCTGCGGCCGCTCAGAATACATGCTGACAACATCCATCAGATCACATCCATTATATGCCAAATGCTCAAATTCAAGAGCAAAAAAAATTATCCGGTTCATCTGAATATTATTTATAGCGGCAACTGCACGGAGCAGGAATCAGCACTACTACCTCCATCATTTGTCCTGAACTATGGCTATTCAGGTCAATCATCAGCTGTATACAACATGAATGACCCGAGGCCCCATACATAGGAGCCAAAATGGCCGATATCACCCTAAACGATCCCGAGAACGATCGTCTCAGCCAATCAGCATCTGGAAAGTAGTTTATAAAGTTTCGGACCCACAATAAGTCCACGGACGATTCTCCCAAGAAAGAATGTTCCAGAATGTTATGACTCTGCCCCAAAAAAATAATGCAGATTTGACCAAAAGGGACTATTACTTGTAGGGAGGAAAGGAGCCAAATGTCTGCCAGGCATTTCCAGTGATGCTCGGCTTTCTCCTGCCCCCAACATTATACTCGCGATGTTCTGCGTTTCCACATACGGTAATTCCGCTTCGGTTTTTAGAGTTTTGTCTTTACGGCAACTCAGTGTGTATAAAAATCACCGTTAGCACGATTCCTCCGGTCACTACGATCGCGTCAATGCCAAACTTGTGCAGGAGAATATATATATATCAAAAAAAGAAAAAAAGCAAGCAGCACAGCTTGTAGAAGAACGCATAAATCTGTGTGTCAGTATGTCAGGAATCTGGCACTCACGGGAGGTGCTGGCGTGTGAACCAACAGTGAAAACATCCGAAAGGTAAGAGCAAAACACGCAACACTCACCGGTCCTGTGATGCAAAGCTTGTCTTTATTAAAGCTCATGTAGACATAAATCTTCACGGCACGGGGGAGTGCGGTGGAGTGAGGAGTGAACAGATGAGTCACGAGTCGTGCCGTGAAGATTTATGAATATATATACAGTATATATCAGGGGTTCAAAAATTCAGAACTTTGTGAAAACATAAAAAAATAATAATGATTATTTTCTCAGCCTCATCATTTATTTTCCCATCGCTGGAGCCGTGTCTGGGCTTGTTTCTTGTATGACCCGATGTACTAACGCAGAGGTGTCAAACTGCATTCCTCGAGGGCCGCCAACAGGTCATGTTTTCAGGATTTCCTTGTATTGCACAGGTGATAATTTAATCACCTGCACAGAATGATTCCAGCACCTTGTGGAATGCTAAGGAAATCCTGAAAACATGACCTGTTGGCGGCCCTCGAGGAATGCAGTTTGACACCTCTGTACTAACGTATTATTTTTGGTGCATTACTTTTTTACCACTTTTTATCTTTACAGCATTTACCGTACGAGCTCAATAATTTCACATTCTGATGGATCGGACTTTTATGGAAAATATTCAATCTGTTTTTTTTAATCAAATTATTTTTAAATAGGGAGAACGAGCAAATCAAACTTTTATGTTCTTAAATAGTTTTAAAACCTTTTTTTTTTTCTTTTATAGTCATTGATACTGCAATCGTTCGTCCGCTCACCCCGTATCCTCCAGTCGTGGAAAATCTCCTGCCATAGGAGGACAATGATGGCCATGATGGAGAGGGGGGCGATGGCGGCCAGAATGGTCGCGTGATACAATTACTCCACTTAAATTCCACTGTGATCACAACTACTTCCAGTGGCTGCGGATAATGGCAGGTGCTGGCTGCATAACACAGCCGACACCCCGGTCTATGAAGCAGTGTCAGAATACTCTATACACGCACACCAGACACTTACCTGAAAGGGGAATATCAGGAAGGGGTTAATCATAGATACATTGAACACATTGTTGACACTAGCAATCATATAAACATTGTTATGGACATGTGACCGCTGCAAGCAATCATTGGCTGCAGCGGTGACACGCCAGCTACCAGTGCGGCCACTAATTGGCTGCAGATGTCACATGCCATCCACACACAGTCGAATAACATTATTGTGATCTGAGCTGCAGTACCGAGAACGGCCACTACAAAGTGCGCGAAGCCGAAGCAGCACAGCGCCATACACCATGTAGTGGCCGTTCTCGGTGCTGCACCTCAGATCATTCACTTCAACAGCTGTGCTGCAGAACCGAGAACGGCCACTATATGGTGCATGGAGCTATGCCGTTCTGGCTCTGTACATTGAGTTTTGGTCGGCTGTAAACCAATCATCTGCTGATTAGTGGTGTCGGACCCCCACAAATCTCGATGACCTATTTTAATGTGTCATCAAAAAAAGAAACTATTGTTTAAATCAGATTTTAAGGTCACATGAATTTTTTAAGGTCACAATCTGTATTAAAAATATAAGAAAAGAAATCTTGCAATTTTCACACTGGCCACCAGGGTTGCAAATTGCCACAACGGCCGGATCTTTTGTATTGACCTGTGTGAAAATTTCAGAATCACCATTATACTTTCTTTTTTTCAAGAATCTGGCAGGTTTGGAAAAACAGAAAAAAACAAAAAAAACATGTAACACAAAAACCTGATGTAAAGATTAGGTCATTTTCGGATGTTACCTTTAAGGGAACTCCATCAACATTTTAGTGACTGACAACCAATCAATCAGAGATGGGGGTCACCAATCAGGACCCCCACTATGAACCAGGACAGAGCTGCTTAGAAAGAGAAGCTTCCGCTCTGGATTGTTATATGGTCAACCTTGGAAAATGACACTACCGTTCTTCTACGGCAGGAATATGGCTGATGGCTCTCTCAGTAGATCGCTGAGAGCCTCAGGGGCTGGGCCAGTGGTGATTGGCCAGAGAGTGGGCGGGACCTCGCTCAGAGCTTGTGCTGGGTCCTAGAGGGCTGATCAGCGATGAGATTTCACAGTTATTGTTTCTGTAGAAGTAACATTCATCAAAGAGGATATAAAGGGCCCCTGCCCACCCACAATCGGGATGGGGGGCTGCAATGTAAGATAGGATCTTAGGGGAGGTTCCCAGGTCCTGGAAGAGAAATATGCCATTACCATATGGTGGCATTATGTGGGCTGTATTATCTTGCCAGTATATGGTGGTATTATATATATGTATATATGGGCATTATATTGTAGCATTATATAGAAATACTTTAGTGATGAGAATTCCTAATCCATGGATTTATTATAAATACTTGTCCGTGTCGCTCCACTGATTTCTTTTAACTTCGAAAGTTCTTGTTTTTTCAGCAACTTCCGCCTCAAAATTCTTTAGGTATTACGTACATAAAATCCAAGGCGGAGGTGCGCTGCTGACCGACATCCAGACAATCGCCGGGGGCTCCCACTTAGCAGGGGCTAAGAACACAGAAGAGTACGATGACCGCTCAACTGTGGTATTATCTGGGCTTTTTAAGGTCGTATTAGGCAACTGCATATTTTTGAGGAATTATATGGCAACCTTAACTTGGCAGAGGACCACCAGTGTGCAGATCCGCCCACTAGTGCGCCTGTCTGCCCACCAGTGCGCCTGTCCGCCCATCAGTGTGCCTGTCCGCCCACCAGTGCGCCGTTCCGCCCACCAGTGCGCCTGTCCGCCCACCAGTGCGCCCGTCCGCCCACCAGTGCGCCCGTCCGCCCACCAGTGCGCCTGTCCGCCCACCAGTGTGCCCGTCCACCCACCAGTACACTTGTGAGCCCATTTTGCATGGGATTAAAATCACAGATTTAGCACAACATAGACCCGGAGAACGACTGTTTAGGCAGGAATGGACTTGTGGTTCCCCGCCCGATCCTGCAGGAGCAGCTTCCTAAACTCCATTATTACAGTGGGTATATTGGTTTATTTGTTGCATATTATTTAGAGACTCTAAAGGCGGTATTAAATGGGCTGTATAATCATGGCACTATATGGTGGTAGACTGTGTACTTACTGTACCTTTGCACTATATTTTGAAGGTCATTTTCTGCACTATGAGGCAGTATAACAATAATAAGCTGCCCAAAGTTATGACAAAAATATCTAATGGTAAAAGGGGATTGGAACTCGCTTCTCTAGGACGACTTTTTCTATAAAACCGTCTCTGGAGGCTTCAGTATTATTGTATTTGAAAAGCTGATCTTGCAAAGAAAACCCATTCACAGAATGAAATTGTGCGCCACGGCTCCTGTGGGGAATAACGGCACCATAGTGCGCCAAGGCTCCAGTAGGAAATAATGGCACCATATAGTGTGCCATGGCTCCTGTGAGGAAGAATGGCACCATAGTGCGCCACGGCTCCTGTAGGAAACAATGGCACCATGGTGCGCCACGGCTCCTAAGGGGAATAATGGCACCATAGGGTGCCACGGCTCCTGTAGGAAATAATGGCACCATAGTGCGCCATGGCTCCTGTAGGAAATAATGGCACCATAGAGCGCCACGGCTCCTAAGGGGAATAATGGCACCATAGTGCGCCACGGCTCCTGTAGGAAATAATGGCACCATAGTTCGCCACGGCTCCTAAGGGGAATAATGGTACCATAGTGCACCACAGCTCCTGTTGGAAATAATGGCACGATAGAGTGCCACGGCTCCTGTGGGGAATAATGGCACCATAGTGCGCCACAGCTCCTGAAAGGAATGATGGCACCATAGTGCGCCATGGCTCAGGTGGGGAATAATAGCACCATAGTGCGCCACGGCTCCTGAGGGGAATAATGGCACCATAAAACGCCATGGCGTCTAAGGGGAATAATGGCACCATAGAGCGCCACAGCTTCTGAGGGGAATAATGGCACCATAGGTCGCCATGGCTCCTGTAGGGAATAACAGCACCATAGTGCGCCACGGCTCCTGAAAGGAATGATGGCACCATAGTGCGCCACGGCTCCTGTGGGGAATGATGGAACCATATTGCGCCACGGCTCCTGTGTGGAATAATAGCACCATAGTGCGCCACAGCTCCTGAGGGGAATAATGGCACCATAGGACGCCACAGCTTCTGAGGGGAATAATGGCACCATAGGGCGCCATGGCTCCTGTAGGGAATAACAGCACCATAGTGCGCCACGGCTCCTGAAAGGAATGATGGCACCATAGTGCGCCATGGCTCCTGTGGGGAATGATGGAACCATAGTGCGCCACGGCTCCTGTGGGGAATGATGGCACCATAGTGCGCCACGGCTCCTGTGTGGAATAATAGCACCATAGTGCGCCATGGCTCCTGAGGGGAATAATGGCACCATAGGACGCCATGGCGTCTGAGGGGAATAATGGCACCATAGTGCGCCACAGCTTCTGAGGGGAATAATGGCACCATAGGGCGCCATGGCTCCTGTAGGGAATAACAGCACCATAGTGCGCCACGGCTCCTGAAAGGAATGATGGCACCATAGTGCGCCATGGCTCCTGTGGGGAATGATGGAACCATATTGCGCCACGGCTCCTGTGGGGAATGATGGCACCATAGTGCGCCACGGCTCCTGTGGGGAATGATGGCACCATAGTGCGCCACGGTTCATTTATCAGAAGTGGAGCTCAAAATAATCCCAGATTAGTACTTAGTAGCGGTAGACGGGTGCAGCCTCCATTCAATAGGATGGGGACCAGTCCTCAGAGGAAAGCTCTAACCTGTTTGTGAGATGTTTATCTGGAGGGGCAGAAACCCATCATGCACATGGCAGATATCACCACTTAGTATACACAGTGGAGCAGCAATGGAGCTGAGGGAGGGTGGCAGGGGTCGCTGCCTCTGGCACCAAATTGTAAATGGGTGCAAAATGTCACCTCCTGTTTGTACTTGGAGCAGCGAATGACCACCCTCCGTCCAACAAACAAGATTAATAAAGCAAATCAGGGGAAGCTGTGACATCGAAGTCATTGCATAGGCAGTGTCACGGATCTCTACTCCGTGGTGTCACTAATTCGTCACGTGCCTGCTCTCAGCACGTGACTTGGGTTGTGCCTGCAAGGGTTAATCTATCTCCCCTCTCTCAGTCCAGCATTCAACCTCTGTCCTATGCTGTAGTGGGAGCATAAATCACACACCGACCCAGGCCACACACCCGCTCTTACACGCTGCCACCACTCAACGAATACACAGGCGATGAGTCCCGGAAATATTAATGCTAATAATGTCTACCACTCATAAGGCTCACACACCTTAGGCTATGGATTCTTTAGAACATTCAAGGTTCAACTTGTTAAAGTTTTATACTTTAATACAAAAAAGGTTCAGTGCTAACAGTAAGAAAAAGTTATAAAAATATGATAATAAAAAGACATACAACTTAAGCAAAACAGTATAAGATAACAGGAGAAAACTTACAGAAATCATCTAACTTGGTAGTCTGCTTTCTGCCCCCTGAGGATAGGATGAATGTAGATTGGATCACACCAGCTCGGCCGCCCCATTATGTGAACACGATTCTCTGTATACAGGTATAATTTATAGCTTTGGTCTGGAAGTCAGGTTTCTAGACCAGCCACTAAAATACTACATCCTAGATATCTCTGAATGAAATATTCCAGTTGCAATTTTTAATTCATTGAATAGTGGAATGTGTTCAGAAAAATAAAACATAATTATTAATGTAAATCAAAATTAATATCCCATGGAGGTCTGGATTTGGAATGATGCTCAAAATCAAAGTGGAAAATCAAATTGCAGGCTGATCCAACATCAGTGGAAATGCCTCATGACAAAGAAAAGATGCTCAGTAGTGTGTGGCCTCCACGTGCCTGTATGACCTTCCCTACTGTACGATGCCTGGGCATGCTCCTGATGAGGTGGGGGATGGTCTCCTGAGGGATCTCCTCCCAGACCTGGACTAAAGCATCCACCAACTCCTGGACAGTCTGTGGTGCAACGTGATGTTGGTGGATGGTGCAAAACATGATGTCCCAGATGTGTTCTATCGGATTCAGGTCTGGGGAACGGGCGGGCCAGTCCATAGCTTCAATGCCTTCATCTTGCAGGAACTGCTGACACTCTCCAGCCACATGAGGTCTGGCATTGTCCTGCATTAGGAGGAACCCAGGGCCAACCACACCAGCATATGGTCTCACAAGGGGTCTGAGGATCTCATCTCGGTACCTAATGGCAGTCAGGCTATCTCTGGCGAGCACATGAAGGGCTGTGTGGCCCTCCAAAGAAATGCCACCCCACACCATTACTGACCCACTGCCAAAACGGTCATGATGGAGGATGTTGCAAGCAGCGGATCGCTCTCCACGGCGTCTCCAGACTCTGTCACATGTGCTCAGTGTGAACCTGCTTTCATCTGTGAAGAGCACAGAGCGCCATTGGTGAATTTGCCAATCCTGGTGTTCTGTGGCAAATGCCAAGCGTCCTGCACGGTGTTAGGCTGTGATCACAACCCCCATCTGTGGATGTCAGCACTCAGACCATCCTCATGGAGTCAGTTTCTAACCGTTTGTGCAGACACATGCACATTTGTGGCCTGCTGGAGGTCATTTTGCAGGGCTCTGGCAATGCTCCTCCTGTTCCTCCTTGCACAAAGGCGGAGATAGCGGTCCTGCTGCTGGGTTGTTGCCCTCCTATGGCTCCTTCCACATCTCCTGTGTACTGGCCTATCTCCTGGTAGCGCCTATAGCCTCTGGACACTGTACTGACAGACACAGCAAACCTTCTTGCCACAGCTCGCATTGATGTGCCATCCTGGATGAGCTGCACTACATGAGCCACTTGTGTGGGTTGTAGAGTCCGTCTCATGCTACCACGAGTGTGAAAGCACAACCAACATTCAAGCACATAGTTGTGAATTATGTGAATGGTGAACCGAGATCTTGCGCCTGTGCAGTAGCCTCATTCAAATGACGTCGCAATGCGCTGGCACGGTGCTGTTTAATACTCTGTTCACAGTAGGGCAGAGCAGAGAGCGCCTACCTCTTGAAACTCATCAAGAGAATGCCAAGAGTGTGCAAAGCAGTCATCGAAGCAAAAGGTGGCTACTTTGAAGAACCTAGAATATAAGACATAATCTCAGTTGTTTCACACTTTTTTGTTAAGTATATAATTCCACATGTAGTCCGGTTCACTATGTAATTTCGCCGGAATTTTCTGGAGAGTTTCAAATATGTACATTTTTGGAAAGGCTATGGTATAAGCAATAAGAAAAACAATGTTTCCATTTGCCCCGAGTCCTAAGTGGCCGCCATCTTGGATTTTACAAAATGGCTGATTTACATCGATTTTCGTTAATATCTCAGCTTGTAAGTAACGTAAAACTTAAATTTTGACAGCTAAACATACATTTTGAGTACTAAGAAATGCAGTGGTATCCAAATAAATACTCTATATACGACTACAAATTGTATCGGTTTATATTTGAACAAATTTTCGAACTCGAAAAGCAGAGAGTTAATGTTTTTAACTTTTGAACAACCAGAGTGTCTTTACATATCGCCACCATCACTGTCATCATCAGTTTCATATTTGGTCTGAGTGTCCTCGTCATTCATACACTCGCTGTCACACTGACAAAGATCGGTACAGGATAAGTTATTTTTCGGCACGAACACCTTGAAGAAGAACAGTCATGTTTGCATTGACAACTAATCATCTCGATTATTGCTTTTGGAGCTGGAAGAACATCTGTCATGGTTGGTTTCAACTGTCCATCCAACCCTTTGTGATAGCCATTCTTCTCGGGATCCAGCTGAGAATCCTGCAAAGCAATGTTAGCTTGTCCCCACACTCTGGCTTGGATATGGACTCTGAGGACATGTTGTTTTAGAGCTCCGAGTGTAGGAGGTAACCTGTCACTTTCTGCCATATGCTTGCAAAATAGATGCCATCGCAGTTCGGGAATATTCTTAATAAAAATGCCTTTTGGAGAGTAAGCAAAACATACGAAGGTAGCAAGAGTTGACAACATAGTTTCGCTCACTTCTTTTTCAGTCGAAAGCATCTGCAGAGAACTGATTACATCTGGTGTTGCGTTCATGTAAGCTTGCAGCCAGATTGCTTTGCCAATTCGAGAGAGCCTTCCAGTTGTGTCAGCACCAGTGAATGCATGGAAGGCTGTCAAAGCCTTTGCTCTGTCTGCCCCTATGACTCGCCTTATTGGCTCTATCTCGATCATCCCAGAGACCATTGAAATCGATGTATTCTTCAGCATGAGGTCATAGTTAGCTATGACCAACACCAGTACATCGGTATCAGGGGAGAAGAAAACCATCCTTGCATCCGGTGGGTTTCGTTGTGTTGCCAAGACAGCTTGGTAGATCAACAGTGTGTCTGCTTCTTCGTGATTGTTGTCGTCGAAAACTAAGTTTTTGTTGCTCCTGGTACACCCTGAAGAACAAGTGATGACCAGTTTTTGTGATGAACTGTTGAACTCTAGAGTCTTTGCAGCAAGATAGTTGGTCAGGTCAGCCTTTGTCTTGTCATGTGAAAGGAACCTGTTCATTGGAATATGATTAATGTTTGTTTCATCTCTGACCTGGTACTGAATTGGTGCCTTTCCTTTTCTTCTTTTATCCCTGGTTCCTTTCCCATCAGGGGTATCCTCTGCAAAGTCTGTGTTATCAACTGCAAAGAACACAAAGGTACCCTTCTTCAAGAATGGTGGCACGTAAAGACCTTTTAACTCTCGGGTGTTTTCTACAACAGCATTAGCCAAAGCAGTTTCCATTCGTAGGGTACGGCCATAGGGAACACAAAACCCATGTGAACTAAGAAGATTCATTAATTTCTTATCGCGAGTGGTGTGATGAACAGTCAGAGCTAGCCCCAGGACCTGTGGGTTTTCTCGTGCGTTGGGTTGTCTGAATACTGATGATTCGGTTTTTGGCTTGTAGTTGACCTGGCGTTTTGATTTGAATTCATACATGATGTTCTGACTCATAGTGAGTGCTGCTCGGTCAACAATTTTGGTCCTTCTTTGAGTTTCAAGGCTGTTAATCGGCCCTGTTATGATCCAACGGATAGCGGAATATAATTCTGCTGGAACGTCATGTATGTGACCTCGTGAATGGTGA
Source organism: Ranitomeya variabilis (assembly GCF_051348905.1). Classification (NCBI taxonomy): domain Eukaryota; kingdom Metazoa; phylum Chordata; class Amphibia; order Anura; family Dendrobatidae; genus Ranitomeya; species Ranitomeya variabilis. Next base: position 789,896,908 of record NC_135233.1, on the reverse strand, counting down.
TGAAGAGTCAGATGTTAATGAACCTGATTCGTCCATTTCAGCACGTCCTCTTTTTAATCCTCGTTTCTTGGTAATGTGGCTACCAGTAGCTAATGCATGTGCATAACGGTCCCGGGCTCGTTGTATTTGGTCGTTGTTAATTGCATTTGTGTAACAACTTCGATGGTAGACTGCCTGATGTGTAGCGATTGTGTCTTTCCTGTTGCTAATCCGTCGATGGATATCAACATAGTTGCCATCTTGTAAACTTGCCCTCTCTGCTACTATGTCCAAAACGCGCTGGTAAGACTGTATCCGAGGATTTTGCACCAACTTCTCATTGCCATTGGAAGACTGACAGAGCATACATAGCTTCCAGTTGATAGGTGCCTCACCTTCACAAGTGACTTCAGTAGCTTGTGGTTTGTCTGTCATGTTCAACTCCTGTAATAAAAGAAAAAAAAAACATGTGATTCCTGTCATTATGTATTATTATGTCAATACTAATTAATTATAAAAAAACTGCTGTAGTAAATATCTAAAACACATCTGCAACTAGTAATATTGCATTTCTTAGCCCTAAAATGTATGTTTAGCTGTCAAATTTTATTTTTATGTTATTTATAAGCTGAGATATTAACGAAAATTGGTTTTACGTCAGCCATTTTGTAAAATCCAATATGGCGGTCACGTGGGACTCGGGGCAAATGGAAACATTGTTTTTCGTATTGCTTATACTATAACCTTTCCAAAAATGTATAGTTTTCAGACTCTCCAAAAAATTCCGGCGAAGGCCTAAATCAATACATAGTGAACCGGGCTAATGTGTTAATTCATAGTTTTGATGCCTTCAGTGTGAATGTACAATTTTCATAGTCATGAAAGTACAGAAAAATCTTTAAATGAGAAGGTGTGTCCAAACTTTTGGTCTGTACTGTATATATATATATATACACACGTCAGTGACACACACACACATATATATATATATATATATATATATATAAAACATACACACATAAATATACACACACGTCAGTGACACACACACACATATATGTATTTATATTGCACAGAAAGATAGATAAAAGAAGGGCCAGTAATTCATTTGTCGGCTTCTGTAAAATCAGTGCAGGAGCCGACAGGATAGAAGACATGGTTTACATACAATAAAAAGATGCAGAATAGGTAGAAATATAGATGTCAGTGATCAATACAATTAGTAGTGTGTGTGTGGAAATTAGGGGACATGTATGTAATTAATAAAAGATTATTTTTGGGGGAAAAACTGGTGTTGGCTCCAGTGCAATTTTTAAAACCAGAGAGGGAAAGCCATCTACTGGGGGCCGACATATCTAGCCTGGGAAGGGGTTAATACCCATGGATCTTCCCAGGCTATGAATATCAGCCTGCAGCTGTATATTTAGCCTTTACTAGATATTAAAATAGGGCGACACCCCCAAAAAATGATGTGGGGTCCCCCTATAATTAATAACCAGAAAATCAGCTGCGGGCTGATATTCATAGCCTAGAAAGGGGCCATGGATATTGCCCCCCAGCTACAAACATCAGCAGTCAGCCACCCCAGAAATGGCGCATCTGTAAGATGCGCCAATTCCGGCACTTAGCCTCTCTCTTCCCACTTGCCCTGTAGTGGTGGCAAGTTGGGTAATGGGGGGTTAATGTCACCTTTGGATTGTAAGGTGACATCAAGCCTGGCTTAGTAATGGGGAGGTGTCAATAAGACACCTATCCATTACTAATCCTATAGTTGGTAAAGGGTTAAAAAAAACACAGAGCCAGAAAAAAGTATTTTAATGAAATAAATCACTAAACACAGTTTGCCATCTTTATTAAAGAGCTAATATATGTGATGCCCTCGATCTCCTGTAATAAAAAACAAAAAAAAACAAACCAACAATATATCATACCTGTCCGTCGATGTGCCCCATGCAGTAATCCATATCTGGGGGATATACAGTTTGCAAACCAGGACAATGCTAAGATGCTACTGCCCCAGCTGCAAACTGTTGGGGAATGAGGAGATGCTGCCGCGCAGCATCAGTGACTAACGGTGACGTCACTGATGCTGCCTTCCCTACCAGCCTGACCCGCGCTGAATGGTGTAGTGTAGGAAAATGTCTGTTTATTTTCCCATGCTGCTCTTCTGGCGATCGGCACAAGCAAGGGAGACCAATTTGTTCATCGGATTGGCACGATTACAGCGATAAGAGATTTTTATTTTTTTATGCTTTGCTATTTTTACACACCAAAAACACTATTTTACAAAAATGAATTTGTTTTTGCATCAACATATTCTGAGAGCTGTAACTTTTTATTATTTTACCGAATTAGCCTTATTATGTTTTTTTTTTTTTTTGCGAGATGGTTTGGCGTTTTCATTTATACTATTTTTTTTTTTTTTTTACATTTTACTTTTTGATCAGTTTTCTTTCACTTTTTTGTGAGTCACTGATGAAAAAGCTATGGCTGACTATCTTCTAGATAAACTTCAGGTAGACGCACTATGGGAGATTTTTCTCAACAATCGCCCTGACACTGCGCATCTACCATCCGATGGCGTCCTCAGCTTCACTCACCGGCTGGTGATGGGGCTAGTAAAGGACTGCCTGACCAAATACCACCGAGGTCAACTCCCCTCAGAATATCTGAGCAATTTACCTCAGAACATCAGGACATCACTACAGCATTATTTAATGTCAGCATTTGTAGGGGCCATAATACTGATTGGGTGGCTGTGGGGGACATAGTACTGTGTGCGAGGCAATGGGAGCCTGCTAATACCCCCATATTGACTTGTCAGCTGTAAATGCCCCTGTAAAGAGTGGGGTCTTCATACTGAGTGGTGTGCTGTTGGGGACCTTATTCTGTGTGGGGGTCCTCATTCTGTGTTAGGGTCCAAATTATGTGTGAGGAGCTGTGGGGGCCTTTATACTAAGTGACGACATGTGGGGGCCATTATATTGTGTGAGAGTCTTTTTGGGACATTATACTGAGTATAGGGGACTGTGGGCGCCATCATACTGAGTGGGGGCATCATACTGACACCGTATATGTGGGGTGATACTGTAGGGAGCAGGATTCACTGGGGAACCATACTCAGTGTGTTTGAGTGGGGGCGCGCTTGACGGCATCATACTTAAAAATGGCCATAAAAAGTATATTGCTGGTGAGAACACTAAGGGGCTTCGATGGATGGATGGATGGATGGATAGAAATACATGGACCACATTTCACCACTACTTTAGTCTAATATTATGTGCACTATTCATTATATCTGTATATATTCCCTCCTGACAAATATCTCACTTCCCATTATACATCATGGTGATCTGCTTTATAAACCCCTCAACGGTCATATTTCTTTTTTTCTACAGGTGGAGACTGTCAGACCCTATTACAGTGGCGTAGGAAGGGGGGTGCGGGGGGGGCGGGCCGCCCCGGGCGGCACAATGCCGGGGGCGGCTCCGACCTAGAGAGAAGGAGGAGGAAGATAAAAAAAAAAATAGAGACGCGGGCCCTTTAAATCTTCGGGCAGCGCCGACGCCGCCGCCACGACCAGGGCCGCCATACCAGCGCTGGCATTGCCCCCCCCCCTTCTAATACTCACCTCTCCTGGTTCCTGCAGCAGCTGCAGCGTCTTCAGCGCCCTCTGACTCTGCGACGTCTCAGGGCAGAGGGTGCGATGACGTCATCACTGCGCGCTCACCTCTCTGTCCTGAGCGTTGCAGAGCCGGAGAGACGCTGAGTGCACCGGACCTGCGCTGGGAACGGGAGAGGTGAGGATTTTACTTTTTTTTTTTTTTTTTCTTTATGTCTGACTCAGACAGACTGGGGGCAATATGCTGGAGACAGACTGGGGGCAGATTGCTGGAGACAGACTGGGGGCAGATTGCTGGAGACAGACTGGGGCAATATGCTGGAGACAGACTGGGGGCAATATGCTGGAGACAGACTGGGGGCAATATGCTGGAGACAGACTGGGGGCAATATGCTGGAGACAGACTGGGGGCAGATTGCTGGAGACAGACTGGGGCAATATGCTGGAGACAGACTGGGGGCAATATGCTGGAGACAGACTGGGGGCAATATGCTGGAGACAGACTGGGGGCAGATTGCTGGAGACAGACTGGGGGCAGATTGCTGGAGACAGACTGGGGGCAGATTGCTGGAGACAGACTGGGGGCAGATTGCTGGAGACAGACTGGGGGCAGATTGCTGGAGACAGACTGGGGGCAGATTGCTGGAGACAGACTGGGGGCAGATTGCTGGAGACAGACTGGGGGCAGATTGCTGGAGACAGACTGGGGGCAATATGCTGGAGACAGACTGGGGGCAGATTGCTGGAGACAGACTGGGGGCAGATTGCTGGAGACAGACTGGGGGCAGATTGCTGGAGACAGACTGGGGGCAGATTGCTGGAGACAGACTGGGGGCAGATTGCTGGAGACAGACTGGGGGCAGATTGCTGGAGACAGACTGGGGGCAGATTGCTGGAGACAGACTGGGGGCAGATTGCTGGAGACAGACTGGGGGCAGATTGCTGGAGACAGACTGGGGGCAGATTGCTGGACACACTGGGGGCAATGCTGGACACACTGGGGGCAATGCTGGACACACTGGGGGCAATGCTGGACACACTGGGGCAGATTGCTGGACACACTGGGGCAGATTGCTGGACACAGTGGGGGCAATGCTGGACACTGGGGCAGATTGCTGGACACTGGGGCAGATTGCTGGACACAGTGGGGGCAATGCTGGACACTGGGGCAGATTGCTGGACACACTGGGGGCAATGCTGGACACTGGGGGCAATGCTGGACACTGGGGCAGATTGCTGGACACACTGGGGGCAATGCTGGACACTGGGGCAGATTGCTGGACACACTGGGGGCAATGCTGGACACTGGGGGCAATGCTGGACACTGGGGCAGATTGCTGGACACACTGGGGGCAATGCTGGACACTGGGGCAGATTGCTGGACACACTGTGGGCAATGCTGGACACACTGGGGGCAATGCTGGACACTGGGGCAGATTTCTGGACACACTGGGGCAATGCTGGACACTGGGGCAGATTGCTGGACACACTGTGGGCAATGCTGGACACACTGGGGGCAATGCTGGACACTGGGGCAGATTGCTGGACACACTGGGGCAATGCTGGACACTGCGCCTGTGCAGCCGCCCTGCTTGTGAATCCCAGCCCCGAACTCTGCATAATGCATAACACACTGCGGGGCTGGGATTACCAAGGTGGGTGGCCGCACAGGCGCAGTCTGCAAGCCTGGCTGTGACGTCAGACGGCCAGAGCTCTCTGCGCCTGCACCAAACAGCGATACACAGCGCAGGCGCCGGATATCATGGGTAAACAGTGCTGAGGGGGCGGTGCCCGGCGTTGAGTGACAGCAATGGGGGGGGCGCCAAACTCGGAAACAGCCCCGGGCGGCAAAAGCTCTAGCTACGCCAGTGCCCTATTAGACACCAGGGGTCCTTTATCTGTCCCCTTGGCCCGCTTGTACTTTGCAGAAGCGGTTCTTGCTGTAGAATACTTGCACAGCTATGGTATGGTCCACAGAGACCTGAAGCCAGAGAAGTAAGTATCCCCTGTAGTATGATAAAGGAAGTTATAATTTATTATCAAATAGTCTACAAGATTAAAACCATCTTTTCTTTCACAGCCTCCTGATAACATCTGCTGGACACACTAAAGTTACTGATTTTGGCCTTTCAAAACTTGGTGTCATGATACCAAAAACCAACATCTACAAGCAATTAGCAGAGGAGATCAGCCGAGAGTTCCAGGACCATGAGGTGGGCATTACTTACAGAAACGCAGCTTGTTCTTTACTAATCTCATCACACTGTTTCTTCTCTGCATTCTTCATTTCTAGAGATCTTTGCCGCTGATATTTTATCTTCTGCCATTGTGTTTTTATGGTGAGAACTTGTCATAATAATGGAATGATCAATCTCATCTCTTTCTTCTGTTGGTTTCCAGGTCTACGGCACCCCACATTTTATAGCCACAGAGGTCATCCTGAAAAAAGGCTACGGAAGACCTGTTGACTGGTGGGCAATGGGGATCATACGACATCAATTCCTTGTGGGATCTGTACCATTTTATGGGAAAACCCTAACTGAGATTAAAAACAATATTGTTGGTGGTAAGTGGAATAATCCAATCGGAACAATCCAATCATTGCTTTGGTTGGTTACATTTGGTTACCTATTTCATTAGCTTTATCTTACAGTCCAATAAAGATGTTTCACTTTCTGTAATTTTCTATATAACAGGACACCTACGTTGGGATTGTAAACCCGTACCTCCCTTTGATGCTCGGTGCCTCATCACTGGACTGCTGAGAAAAAATCCTGAACAAAGACTTGGGACAGGTAACAATTTGCTTATTACACATAGGACATATCTCTCATGTCTATGAGAATCAGCACTTCTCTATCAGCTCATCCATTTCTAATTCTTCATGACTTTCAGTAAATTTCCTTCATGTTTGCTCGAAAACGTCATTAGTTCAGATTAAGTTAAACAGTTCAGATATGGAACAGTAACTGACAATATCCGCAACACTTTTGTTTTGTATTTTCCAGCAGGAACATCTGAAATCAAGAGTCATCCATTCCTGATTGGATTAGACTTTGACAACCTTCTAAGTCAAAAGCCGGAATATGTTCCTCAGGTTGCGTCAAATGTGGACACAAGCTTCTCTATCAGTAAGTAGAAGAAGACGTCATCTAGACTAAGCAGCTGTTTGTCTTGTCTACTATAGTTTGAAACAATCAATTCCCATTAATATTATGGATAAATGGTGACTGTGTTATATTGACAACCTGTAATAATACTTCATTACCTATGTCTTGTAGATCACTCTGATATAAACAAACATCTGGACTAAGAGGATGAGGAGGACAATGAGAGCTTTAACTACCAAAATTTTACATCTTCTTCTGAATGGCTTTCTAAAGTATGAGAACAACAAATACAAATAATGTAAAAAAATACATCTAAAAGTAAGAAAAAAAAACAAGTATTTCATATCTTCTTGTTGTCCGCATTTAGCTCTGTACCACCGCTACTAGGAGGATGAATAATAAGGATCCCAAGTCACCTGCAGAATTTACCCAAGCATCCTGCACAAATATCTTAGAAATGTGAGTAGACTATAGGGTCATTACTTGAAGCTCCAGGCTGATATATGTGCACAACTCCAAATATAGGACATAAAAACCATAATATCAATTACAGCATCCATTGCCCCATGATTAGCAGTCATTAGGCTTCAGAAATTGCTGATGGTAACATCCTATAACTGCAGCCAGTTATGCACTTTAGTGCTGCCCACACTGTAGGAGATGTAGTAATACATGCCAGTCATTCTTTGTAGTTGTTTTTCACTCTGCTCTATAAAAGGTAGATTTAAGCGGGAAACCTTCCCCACTATAACTCTCATATGTCCTAATAGGCCTTATAGTTGGTGTTAAACTACTGAGGCAACCCCTTTTATACTGCATTTACTTGTGATTTACACATTTTTCTTCCTCCAAATAGGCAGAAAGAATCTGTTCCTGCATCTATTAGAGATGATGCTATTACCAGTTTGCCATGCTCGTCCCCATCGTCAGGTATGTACATGTCTACAGCACTACAAATACAGCATTAACATATTTCCACATAAATTTTCTGTAATTGGTCTCTTATGCTGTCTATGTTTCATGGATCCCAGTTATGTTGCCCATAGACTCATACATTTTGCTAATTTCGTACAGTTTTCCCAGATTATCAGATCATTCATCTGGAGCAGATGTTATCTGTCAGTGATGGGATTGTCGCATGTTTGATGGCTGACAATGATAGCCGACTTCTGTATGATAACATTCCTTTGCTGTTTGTGCACAATAGTATCATGTAATAAGGCGTCTCTTTACTTACGTTATAGATACAAAGCAGATACTATAAGAATACATTGTTAATGACTTTTTTTTACATTCTGATCAGATATTCCAGTTCATGAGGACAGAAAATCTTCGATACCTTTGAGTCGAGCAAAACAAAACTCAGAAAATAAAGAAAAGGAGGAAAAGACACTAGGTAAGTTTGAGAATCAGTTCAATGTTGTGTGATGTCAATCAATGAGAAAAATTCATGTGGAGTCGAGAAGATATTATCTGTCAGTGATGGGATTGTCCGATGTATGATGGCTGACAGTGACCCCTGACCTCTGTATAGTAAGGTTCCTTTGCCATTCGGAAGCAGTGACCGCACAGTAGTATCATGTAATATGGAGTCCCGTCACTTACATTATATTTACTTCTCTTCTTACAGGTTCCCGCTTCCGCCGGATCTTATCATCCTGCCAGCGTCGGTTATTCAGGGCTGCTCACGCACTTGTATGTTGTTACTATTGCCCCAGCACCATCTAAAAGACTGGAAACGTCCACATCTAGTGCCCTGAAGTCCAGCAGATCCACCATCACTGCTGGACCTGTATAGAAGGATCTTCACCATCTACCTGTGGCCTTCTTCGGTTATATAGGCAGCTTCCGAGTCTTTCAGCCGCTGCACTATCTCATCATCTTCCTTCGCCGTCATCCTTTTGATATAAGAAATTGTGGAGGACAAGCACCCCCTTAAATAGGCTTTTAGGGTATCCCAAAACAGACCAAGATTTTGGGGTTCCGGGTGAGTTGAAATAAAACAATTCAGCTGGTCAACCGTCCTATCACTAGAGTCTATTAGTTTTAACCAGAAAGGATTCAACTTCCAGGACATATTTTATATGATTGGCCATATTTAAGTTTAAGGATAACTGGACTGTGGTCCGAAATCCCCCTATTGCCATGTTCAACACTATCCACCCACAGTGCCAAATTACTAGAACCAAATATATAGTCTATGCAAGATAAAGATCGCCTGGTGGACGAGTGGCAGGTATATTCTTTAGTCTCAGGGTGACGCACTCTCCATAAGTCCAGCCATCCACTACCACCCATAAACAGAGCCAATTGGGAGGGGGGCTGGGACAGGTGCTCCCCTGTTGTCGTGTCATCCAGTCTCAATCTGTCCCGGGAACCATCCATGACTAGGTTAAAATCTCCCATACAAATAACACTGGCGTCAGGATAATTTAAGGAGAAACCCAATGCCATGCGAAGGACCGAAGTGTTAGCTGGGGGGGGGGGTTATAGACACATAGTATCACATATTTAAGTGAGTTAATAAATGCATGCACAAAGACAAAGCGACCCTCAGGATCCCATCATGCTTCCCTGGCCTCCCATCTAACATCCCTGTGTATTAACAGAGAGACCCCTCTCGAGTAGCTGGTGTGAAATGCGTGGAGAGACCACTGCACCCACGGTTTTTGTGTATATCGGGCTGTATCTCTAGTCAGATGTGTCTCCACTAGTGCTACAACATGCGGGCGATACCGTTTCATTTGCGAAAATACTTTGATTTTCTTCCGGGGGGTTTTAATACCCCGTATATTCCAGGTCATACATATAATCTCAGACCCCATGCTTATACTTAAAAGAAAGGAAGATGTGGATTGTTACTCGGGCTAGGTTCAGAGACATCACACAAGGCACAAAGATATTATTGGCGGCGACCATACACATCAAACAATCAAAACTGATATAAAAAAACAATCAAAACAAAACTTGAACAGTAGAGGAGTACAATCCTATACTCCTGCGATCAGATAGAAAAGGGGATACCCTCACTGACTCCAGCGTCCGGTATTGTTGATAAGCTCAGCACCCATGTGAAGAGCTCCGTTTATGTTGCCATTAGGCAAAAAGAACAAATTAGGAGTCTTTCACATTAGACACCCTGTAGGACCGTAACCATTCGGCTACCTCCGCCGAGTCTGTAAAGAATAAGGAGGAACCGTCATGGACTATACGCAGTCGAGCTGGATAAAGCATGGAGTAGATAATATTTTTATCTCTAAGTTGTTTCTTGATTTCCATAAACCGCGCCCGCTGTTTCTGAAGCTCCATGGAGAAGTCCGGGAAAATCGATATAGTAGCATTGTTGAATTTGATAGGGCCCTTCTGCCGCGCCAAGCGAAGAATAGCATCCCTATCCCTGCAGTTGAGGAGGCGTGCCAGAAGAGGTTGAGGTGGAGTTCCAGGGGGGAGAGGCCTCGTTGGGACCCTATGGGCCCTTTCCACGGAGAATGTTGAGTAGAATCCATCCCCCAAGAGGTTTTAAGCCAGTCTTCCAGGAATTGTTCAGGCTGCTGACCCTCTGAGCGTTCTGGCAGGCCAATAATTCGAATGTTATTGCGGCGTAATCTATTCTCCAGGTCATCTGCCTTTTGTTTCCAGGCGTTTATAGAACCAGCAGCTTTTGCCAGTGTAGTCTCCATAGGGGTGATGGTATCTTCTATATGGGACACTCTTGTTTCAACCGTCGAAATACGCCCTCTCATGGCCTGCATATCATGCCGCAGACGACAAACCTCAGTGTGCACATCCTCTATCTTTTCAGTAAGGGATGATCTAGTGAGGGATATAGCCTGCATTAATTGCTCAGATGCTTGTTTAAGGCTAGGTTCCCATTGCGTTAATGGGATAGCGCTAACGGACAGCGTTGCACGGCGAAATTAACGCCGTGCACCGCGTCCGTTAGCGCTCCCATTGCCGGCAATGTTAGAGCGCATTGCTAGCGCGTGTCATTTTCGGCACGCGCTAGCGATGTGCCGGTCTTTTGTAGCACGCCTCGGACGCTGCTCCGCGGCGCGCCAGAGGTCCGTTCCCCGCTCTCGCAGATCGGGGATCTGCGAGAGCGGGGACGTTAACGCGACCCCTGAACGCGGCCCTGAAAAAGACATTGCGTTAGCGCAATCCGCTAGCGCTCGAGCTAAACGGATTGCACTAACGCAATCTGAACCTAGCCTAAGGGTCAGTTCTTCTTGCTCTCCCTCCTCATTACTATCGGAGAGGCGATTTTTACGTTGGGACTGCGCAGAATTATTTCTGAGAGCGCGTACGTTATCAGGGGGATCTTCCCTGGCGTATTTCTTTAATCTGTCAACAGCCCCTGCTCCTTTGGAGTGATGCATGGTGGACAGCAAAAGGGGTTATACAAGTCAGCGAGCACAACAGGATATAGGGCTGTATCCCAGAAAAAGGAGACCACTGGACAGGTAGCCGGCGTATTGAGGGTTATAAAAAAAGTATCAGCTGTAATATTCCCTCAGGTGCTATATATCAGAGCGGGCCCACAGCCTTCACAGGGGGAACAGCAAGGAGGGGGGTTAATCCCTCTAGAGTTATGGCACCGGCAGGAGAAGTGTCTGTCTGCCAGGGGGGGGCGCAGGGCCCAATCTTCCAGGGCACACACCACACCACCACTGTATTATCACAGGCTATCCGCTCACCTCCTGGGCAGCACCGCTAGAGTAGTGAGGGGCGCCTCTTCCCTTACTGTTAGGGCGTGCGCTGTAATAATGGCTACTGTCCCCCGTAGGCACCGTCGTCCGCCCCGGATCTCCCAGCTCCCGTATATCAGTGGTCCACAGTGCTCACCGCTGAAGTCTGCAGCTCCACCAAGTCCAGTGGAGGGGAAGCCCGGTATCAAAGGGGGCCGAAGCTGCATCCTGTCATGCCAGAGCGCGCGCACCCAAAATGGCCGCCGCTGCACAGATACCCTCCGTCCGCCCAAGCCACACAGATTCCTGCGTCCCGGGTCCTCACGGCAGCCGTTCAGGAAGGTCACCCGACTCCTGGGGTCCCAAGGCACCAATGTCAGCCGGTACCGCTGGTGTATAAGGGGTCTTAATGGCAGGATAAAGTCAGGATGGCCGGAGCTCTCACGAGGCACGTCTTTCCTCCACAGCTACATAGCCACGCCCCCCATCATTATTATTATTATTTATTTCTATAGCAGCATTGATTCCATGGTGATGTACATGAGAAGGGGTTACATACAAATTACAGATATCACTTACAGTAAGCAAACTAATAATGACAGACTGGTACAGAGGGGTGACTACCCTGCCCTTGCGGGCTTAAATTCTACAGGATGGTGGGGATGGAGACAATAGGTTGAGGGTTGTAGGAGCTCCGGTGTTGGTGAGGCGGTAGAGAGGGTGGGATGAGGAGGTAGTGTGGGAGTGGGAGCGCTGAATGTGCAGTTGGAAAGGTACGAGGAGATCCAGGATAGGGCGAGGTCTTTGATGCCAAAGGAGGAGAGGATCTGTAGTAGGAGGCAGTGTTCAACTGTGTCAAAAGCAGAGGACAGGTCTAGAAGGAGAAGTACAGAGTATTGTCCGTTAGCTTTGGCTGTAAGTAGGTCATTAGTGATTTTGGTCAGGGCTGTCTCAGTTGAGTGATGGGGCGGAAACCAGATTGTAGATTGACAAAGAGCAAGTTAGAAGAGAGGTGGGAGGAAAGTTCAGTTCAGCGTGGATGTGCTGCTCCAGGAGTTTGGAAGCGAATGGGAGCAGAGATATTGGATGATAGCTGGACATAGCTGTAGGGTCAAGGGTTGGCTTTTTAAGGATAGGCGTGATTGTGGCATGTTTGAAAGCAGAAGGGAAGGTGCCAGAAGTTAGTGATAGGTTGAAAAGGTGGGTTAGGGATGGGATAAGTGTGGTGGTGAGGTTGGGGAGGAGGTGGGATGGGATGGGGTCAAGCGCACAGGTGGTGAGGTGCGATTTGGAGAGGAGACAATTAAGCCTTCCTTCAGTGATCTTGGAGAGGGAGGTTATGGGGTTTGGGCATTGGTCTGGTATACAAAGGGGTTGTGGTGGTTGAACAATGAAGACTTGCCTTGTTTGGTCTATCTTATTTTTAGTGTGTGGCAAAGTCCTCAGCAGAAATGAGGGAGGTTGGAGGGGGCAGTGGGGGGCGGAGGAGGGATTTAAAGGTTTTGAATAACTGTTTGGGGTTGTAAGATAGGGAGGATACGAGGGTTGTGAAGTCGCCTGTTTAGCAGAGGTGAGAGCAGATTTAAAAGCGAGTGTTGCCTGTTTGAATGCAGTGAAGTCATCTTGCGAATGTGTTGGACAAGTTTTGCCTCTGTCACCAGGTGCCGCGGTATTCATACTGCTCGCCAGACTTGGCTTTTACTGATCACCTGGTATCTGACCCCAGCTTTCTTCCTGACTATGATTTTGTCTATTGATTCCTGGATTTGTTAATCCCTTAACCTTCTATCTTATTATTAATAAAAATAAATAAATAAAAGCCGTTACTGTTGCTCTGATTCCTTTTCATCTTGAATTCACAACTAATTGTAAGTCACTAATTGCTCTTCTTGTCACTAAATGCATTTGCCATTAGCCTGAATGCAGCAGTCAGGCTCATATTTCTGTCCAGCAGCTACACCGATGCTGCCACCCAGTACCAGTCATGTCACTCTCCCACAAAGCTCTCCACAGTGCTGCATTGTCCTACAACTCCTCCCATTTGTCACTCTACCATATTTACACTCCAATGAGCTAAGACTAGCTTTGATGCTAATCAAATATTCTATTAACTGCAACCTGTTAATTGATCCCTGCTGTGAACTGTCCATCTGCTCCTTCCTCCGTCTCTGTCTCTCTCACCTGGCTTCATTTCATGAACACTTGAATGGTGAAAGTTAAATGGAGCAGGTCAGCTACAACATCATTTGAAGTGACATCTTTAAAGTGTAACATCAGAAATATACTAGAAATAGTCCAGAAATCGGCCAGACGGTAAGACTAATCACTGTCTTCTAATTTTACTTACCTTGCTCTTTAACCATGCTCACATTTGCCCTCACCATTTTTGCTCCACTAATCTTCACCCTCCTTCGCTATCCCCAAACCCCTGCACCCTCGAACCAAATAACAATCTCTCCCTCTCTCTTACCCCCCCACCTAGCTTCATCTTCAGACCTGCTCCTTAACCTCAGACCTCTCCTACTAAAATATAATATAAGCCGATCACAATCCTTCCCCCACCTGCTTTCCCTCTCTCTGCTGGCAACATATCCCCCAATCCTGCCCCCCCCGCCTCATACATCCCACTAATCCTCACCCCTATCCTTCTCACACTAAGAGAAACTACTGCAATCCCTCACACTTAAAATCTGTGCCACTGACCCCCACCCCCCTGCTTCCTCTCTCTGGGGCACTTTGGAATGCCCGCTCTGTCTGCAACAAGTTCCACGATCTCTTTACTTCCCTCAACCTTTCCTTCCTGGCCCTGACTGAGACCTGGCTGACGCCCGATGACACGGCCTCTCCTGCTACCAAGAGTTACGGTGGCCTCCACTTTACCCACAATCCTCGCTCTGGCAACAGACATGGCGGAGGAGTGGGTTTCCTAATTTCCAAAAACTGCTCCTTCAACCCTATCCAACCCCCACCCTCCCTTATCCTCCCTTCTTTCGAGGTTCACTCTGTCCGTATCTACTCTCCCTCTAATCTCTAAATGGCTGTCATATACTGACCACTGGGCTCAGCCACTGCCTTCATTGACCAATTCTCCACTTTCTCTCTGCTGACGTCCCCACCATCATCATGGGTGACTTTAATATCCCTGCTGACACCCGCCAGCAAGCAGCCTCCAAATTCCTGTCCCCTACTTCATCCTTTGGACTCACTCAGTGGTCCTCCACAGCCACCCACACAGAGGGACATACACTAGACCTCATCTTCACCCACCTCTGTTCCCTATCTAATCTCACAACTTCTCCCTTACCCCTATCTGACCACCATCTAACTCACCTTCTCATCCCTGTCCTCATCACCTGCCCCCCATGTCCAGACACTAGCACATCCTTGCAGAAATCTCGCACACCTAGACATTGACAGACTCTCTTCTACCTCTGTCCTCCATATCTTCACTCCACGACATGGACAGTGCCACCGCTTTCTATAACTCCACCCTCATATCAGCCATAGACTCAGTCGCCCCTCTCATGCATGGCAAAGTGTGACGAATCCATAAGCAACCCTGGCACATCAATCTCTCCAAAAAACTTCGACAAGCATCCAGGGTCGTGGAGCGGTGTTGGAAGAAAACACACCTGCCAGACGGCTTCACTGCTTTCAAACGAACTACACTTGCCTTCAAATTAGCCCTCATCTCTGCTAAGCAGAACTATTTCACAAAACTTGTATCCTTATTATCCTACAACCCAAAACAACTGTTCAGCACATTCAACTCTCTCTTCCGCCAACCACTGCTACCTCCAACTCCCCTCATCTCTTCCGAGGACTTTAGCACCTACTTCAAAAACAAGATCGACCAAGCAAGGCAAACCTTTACTGTTCCACCACCCCAAGCACTCCATATACCAGACCTCTGCCTTACCCTAATAATCTCCCTCTCCAACATCACTGAAGGAGAGCTTACTCACCTCCCTTCCAAATCACACCTCACCACCTGTGCACTTGACCCCATCCCTTCCCACCTGCTCCCCAACCTCACTAACATGCTCATTCCAGCCCTGACCCATCTCTTCTACCTATCGCTATCTTCTGATACCTTCCCCTCTGCCTTCAAACATTCCACCATCACACCCATCCAAAACAAACCTTGACCCAACTGCTATGCCCAGCTATCACCCCATATCACTGCTCCCGTTTGCTTCAAAACTCCTTGAGCAACATGTCCATGCCCAACTTTCCTCCCACCTCTCATCTAACTCTCTCCTTGACAACCTCCAATCTGGCTTTCGCCCCCACCACTCCACCAACACTGCCCTGACCAAAATTACTAATGACTTACAGCCAAAGCTAACAGACAGTTCCCCATCCTCCTCCATTTTGACCTGTCCTCTGCCTTCGACAGAGTCAACCACTGCCTACTGCTACAGATTCTTTCTTCCCTTGGCATCAAAGACCTTGCCCTGTCCAGGTTTGCCTCATACCTTTCCGACCACACATGTAGCGTTTCCCACTCCCACACTACCTCCTCATCCCGCCCTCTCTCTTTTGGTGTCCCTCAAGGCTCTGTCCTGGGGACCCTACTTTTTCTATCTATACCCTTGGCTAGGACAACTCAAAGTCCTATGGCTTCTAGTACCAACTGTATGCAGACGACGCGCAGATCTATCTCTCCTGCCCAGATATCATCTCCCTGATGTCCAGAATCCTGGAGTGTCTATCAGCCATCCTCCTTCTTCACCTCTCGCTTCCTAAAACTCAATGTAGACAAAACCGAACTCATCATCTTTCCTCCATCTCACGTATCTCCCCTACCCGATCTACAGTATGTTATGGTAAATGGCATCACGCTCTCTCCCGCACCTGTAATCCGCTGCCTCGGAGTAACTCTCGACTCTGCCCTGTCCTTCAAACTGCATGTCCAAACTCTTGCCACCTCCTGAATCCGTCCCTTCCTCAGCCCTCAATCTACTAAAACTCTTGTGCATACCGTCATCATCTCCTGCTTTGACTACTGCAACACCCTCCTCTGTGGCCTCCCCGCTATCTCTCTTGCACCACTCCAGTCTGTCCTCAACTCTGCTGCCCACCTAATCCACCTCTCTCCTCGCTACTCCCCTGCTTCTCCCCTCTGCAAATCCCTCCACTGGCTCCCAATTCCCCACCAAATCCTGTTTAAACTGCTAACATTGATCTACACAGCCATCCACAACCTGTCCCCTCCCTATATCTCTGAACTAATCTCCCAATATCTTCCCTCACGCAATCTTCGATCCACCCAAGATATCCTTCTCTCCTCCACACTTATTCGTTCCTCACACAACCGCCTCCAAGATTCCTCCCGAATATACCCCATCTGGAATTCCACGACTAAACATGTCCGACTATACATCACCCTCGGATCCTTCAGACGGAACCTGAAAACCCATCTCTTCAGAAAAGCCTACAACCTGCAATAACCATTCTGCTGCCTCACCACCACCCGAGCTGCCACCTCAACACTGCCAGAGCTGCAGCCTCACCACCACCAGAGCTGCAGCCTCACCACCACCAGAGCTGTCACCTCACCACCACCGGAGCTGCCGCCTCACCACCACCAGAGCTGCCGCCTCACCACCACCAGAGCTGCAGCCTCACCACCACCCGAGCTGCTGCCTCACCACCACCCGAGCTGCTACCTCACCACCACCAGAGCTGCAGCTTCACCACCACCAGAGCTGCAGCCTCACCACCACCGGAGCTGCCGCCTCACCACCACCAGAGCTACCGCCTCACCACCACCAGAGCTGCAGCCTCACCACCTGAGCTGCTGCCTCACCACCACCCGAGCTGCTGCCTCACCACCACCAGAGCTGCAGCCTCACCACCACCAGAGCTGTCACCTCACCACCACAGGAGCTGCTGAACCCCCGACCTTCTGTCTCTTCCTCATTATCCTGTAGAATGTAAGCCCGCAAGGACAGGGTCCTCGCCCCTCTGTACCAGTCTGTCATTGTAAATTCGCTTACTGTAAATCTATATATATAATTGTCTAAGGGGTACTTCCGTCTTTCTGTCTGCAACTTCCGTAACGGAAATCCCGCATCGCTGATTGGTCTTGACAGCTGCCTGTGATGGCTGCCGCGACCAATCAGCGACGGGCACAGTCCGATTAGTCCCTCCCTACTCCCCTGCAGTCAGTGCCCTCCCCTCCGGTCACCGCTAACACAGGGTTAATGCCAGCGGTAACGGACCGCGTTATGCCGCGGGTAACGCACTCCATTACCGCTGCTATTAACCCTGTGTGTCCCCAACTTTTCACTATTGATGCTGCCTATGCAGCATCAATAGTAAAAAAATCTAATGTTAAAAATAATTTAAAAAAACCAAAAAACCTGCTATTCTCACCCTCCGTAGTCCGCCGAGCCACACGCGGCTGCCGCCATCTTCCGTTCCCAGAGATGCATTGCGAAATTACCCAGAAGACTTAAGGTACCTTCACACTAAACGACGCTGCAGCGATATCGACAACGATGCCGATCGCTGCAGCGTCGCTGTTTGGTCGCTGGAGAGCTGTCACACAGACAGCTCTCCAGCGACCAACGATGGTCCCCGGGTAACCAGGGTAAACATCGGGTTACTAAGCGCAGGGCCGCGCTTAGTAACCCGATGTTTACCCTGGTTACCATTGTAAATGTAAAAAAAACAAACAGTACATACTCACCTTCTGCTGTCTGTCACACGTCCCTCGCCGTCTGCTTCCCGCACTGACTGTGAGTGCCGGCCGTAAAGTGAAAGCACAGCACAGCGGTGACGTCACCGCTGTGCTGTGCCTTACGGCCGGCCGGCGCTCACAGTCAGTGTGGGAACCAGACGGCGAGGGACGTGTGACAGACAGCAGAAGGTGAGTATGTACTGTTTGGTTTTTTTACACTTACAATGGTAACCAGGGTAAACATCGGGTTACTAAGCGCGGCCCTGCGCTTAGTAACCCGATATTTACCCTGGTTACCACTGTAAAACATCGCTGGCATCGTTGCTTTGGCTGTCAAACACGACGATACACGCCGATCTGACGACCAAATAAAGTTCTGAACTTTCAGCAACGACCAGCGATATCACAGCAGGATCTCGATCGCTGCTGCGTGTCAAACACAACGATATCGCTATCCAGGACGCTGCAACGTCACAGATCGCTATCGTTATCGCTGCAAAGTCGTTTAGTGTGAAGGTACCTTTAGGGTAAGAGTGATTCCATCCTTCCCAATAGATGACATCTCCTTTGTTACACAATGGGAGGATGCGTGCACTCTTTGCTCCACCACCCTTATGCAGTTACTTATTAACTTTAATACCAGCAGTATTTCTGAATTAGATAAAACAATTGATTCTATACAGGCTGAAGTCAAAATTGGTTGTACCCCTGATAAATTGTCTCAATTTGAAAGTGATCTGGACAAGTCAATAGATTCATTGGCTAAGAAAATTCAGGATTCTCAGATATCTAAATTTAGTAGGGATACCAAAGATTATTCGACAAAAAGGGTTTACCTGTGGAAAACAAAGGTGAACCAACAATTGGATAGAGCGACATCGAATACTTCCCTATCATGATTAAGTGGACGATCGGATTTATCCTCTACATCAGTATCCACAACTGGTGGCGGTGAGAATAGACTACGAAATCATGCCTATCACCCATATAGGAGGAACAACATGACTCTTGACTCCTCTAAGAGAAATAATAAGGTGATTAACCTCAGTAAACATGTACTTTCTGATATCGATATACGATTGTTGGAGAGGGGTCTCTCTTTTTCTCCAGTGTCCAATTTTGATCTATTTTCTACTATTACAGATCTTCATCTTTTTGCTCGGTCGTTGCTGTTCAGGAGATATTATTACCATAACGAACTATATTTATTATTCCCAACAGAGGAAGAACAGAATGCACTAAGAATTCTGGAAGAACTGGCGGTGGAACATGAACATGAAGGAGGTAAGATTCCTCCATCTATTCGCCCTTGCTCCAGCAGGTTTCCCCCTTTATCATCGTGTACCAATATAGATATGTTTGTCCGGGTGGTGACGGAGGACCTCAGTAATATTCAAAAATCATCTGGTGGGGACAATTTATCTAGGGCTGAAAGAAACAGACTACTATTCCTTAAAAATCTTCTGGATGTGGTCATAAAGCCGGCAGATAAGGGTGGTAACGTCGTCCTGTGGCCTGTGGATATGTATGAGAGGGAGGCATTTAGGCAATTAGACAATAACATCTGCTATAAAAAACTTACATATAACCCCCTCTCAGCCTTTACTGTCATGATTCTCAATGGCGAGAGAACATAGCCCAGCATATATGAGAACTAGCTCTTGGAAGATGGAAACTATACTGACCATGAACTAAACCTGCCGCACAACTAGAAGTGGCCGGGTAGCATGCCTACGTTTTTTATCCCTAGATGCCCAGCGCCAGCCGGAGAACTACCTAATCCTAGCAGAGGAAAAGACAGTCCTGGCTCACCTCTAGAGAAATTTTCCCAAAAGGCAGACAGAGGCCCCCACATATATTGGCGGTGATTTTAGATGAAATGACAAACGTAGTATGAAAATAGGTTTAGCAAAATCGAGGTCCGCTTACTAGATAGCATGAAGACAGAAAGGGCACTTTCATGGTCAGCAGAAAACCCTATCAAAAACACCATCCAGAAATTACTTTAAGACTCTAGCATTAACTCATAATACCAGAGTGGCAATTTCCGCTCACAAGAGCTTTCCAGACACAGTAACGAAACAGCAGCTGTGAACAGGAACAAAACGCAAAAACACACAAGGACAAAAGTCCAACTTAGCTAGGAGTTGTCTAGTAGCAGGAACATGCACAGAAGGCTTCTGATTACATTGTTGACCGGCATGAAACTGACAGAGGAGCAAGGTTATATAGCGACTCCCACATCCTGATAGGAGCAGGTGAACAGAGGGGATGATGCACACAAGTACAATTCCACAAGTGGCCACCGGGGGAGCCCAGAATCCAATTTCACAACAGTACCCCCCCCTCAAGGAGGGGGCACCGAACCCTCACCAGAACCACCAGGGCGATCAGGATGAGCCCTATGAAAGGCACGGACAAGATCGGAGGCATGAACATCAGAGGCAGTGACCCAAGAATTATCCTCCTGACCGTATCCCTTCCATTTGACCAGATACTGGAGTTTCCGTCTGGAAACACGAGAGTCTAAGATCTTTTCCACAACGTACTCCAACTCACCCTCAACCAACACCGGAGCAGGAGGCTCAACGGAAGGCACAGCCGGTACCTCATACCTGCGCAACAATGACCGATGAAAAACATTATGAATCGAAAAGGATGCAGGGAGGTCCAAACGGAAGGACACAGGGTTAAGAATCTCCAATATCTTGTACGGGCCGATGAACCGAGGCTTAAACTTAGGAGAAGAAACCCTCATAGGGACAAAACGAGAAGACAACCACACCAAGTCCCCAACACAAAGCCGAGGACCAACACGACGACGGCGGTTGGCAAAAAGCTGAGTCTTCTCCTGGGACAACTTCAAATTGTCCACCACCTGCCCCCAAATCTGATGCAACCTCTCCACCACAGCATCCACTCCAGGACAATCCGAAGATTCCACTTGACCGGAGGAAAATCGAGGATGAAACCCCGAATTACAGAAAAACGGGGACACCAAGGTGGCAGAGCTGGCCCGATTATTGAGGGCGAACTCCGCCAAAGGCAAAAAAGCAACCCAATCATCCTGATCCGCAGACACAAAACACCTCAAATATGTCTCCAAGGTCTGATTAGTCCGCTCGGTCTGGCCATTAGTCTGAGGATGGAAAGCAGACGAAAAAGACAAATCTATGCCCATCCTAGCACAGAATGCCCGCCAAAATCTAGACACGAATTGGGTCCCTCTGTCAGAAACGATATTCTCCGGAATACCATGCAAACGAACAACATTTTGAAAAAACAGAGGAACCAACTCGGAAGAAGAAGGCAACTTAGGCAAGGGAACCAGATGGACCATCTTAGAGAAACGGTCACACACCACCCAGATGACAGACATCTTCTGAGAAACAGGCAGATCCGAAATAAAATCCATCGAGATGTGCGTCCAAGGCCTCTTCGGGATAGGCAAGGGTAACAACAATCCACTAGCCCGAGAACAACAAGGCTTGGCCCGAGCACAAACGTCACAAGACTGCACAAAGCCTCGCACATCTCGTGACAGGGAAGGCCACCAGAAGGACCTTGCCACCAAATCCCTGGTACCAAAGATTCCAGGATGACCTGCCAACGCAGAAGAATGAACCTCAGAGATGACTCTACTGGTCCAATCATCAGGAACAAACAGTCTACCAGGTGGGCAACGATCAGGTCTATCCGCCTGAAACTCCTGCAAGGCCCGCCGCAGGTCTGGAGAAACGGCAGACAATATCACTCCATCTTTAAGGATACCTGTGGGCTCAGAATTACCAGGGGAGTCAGGCTCAAAACTCCTAGAAAGGGCATCCGCCTTAACATTCTTAGAACCCGGTAGGTAAGACACCACAAAATTAAACCGAGAGAAAAACAACGACCAGCGCGCCTGTCTAGGATTCAGGCGCCTGGCAGACTCAAGGTAAATTAAATTTTTGTGGTCAGTCAATACCACCACCTGATGTCTGGCCCCCTCAAGCCAGTGACGCCACTCCTCAAAAGCCCACTTCATGGCCAAAAGCTCCCGATTCCCAATATCATAATTCCGCTCGGCGGGCGAAAATTTACGGGAAAAAAAGGCACAAGGTCTCATCACGGAGCAGTCGGAACTTCTCTGCGACAACACCGCCCCAGCTCCGATTTCAGAAGCGTCGACCTCAACCTGAAAAGGAAGAGCAACATCAGGCTGACGCAACACTGGGGCGGAAGAAAAGCGGCGCTTGAGCTCCCGAAAGGCCTCCACAGCATCAGGGGACCAATCAGCAACATCAGCACCCTTCTTAGTCAAATCAGTCAATGGTTTTACAACATCAGAAAAACCAGCAATAAATCGACGATAAAAGTTAGCAAAGCCCAAAAATTTCTGAAGACTCTTAAGAGAAGAGGGTTGCGTCCAATCACCAATAGCCTGAACCTTGACAGGATCCATCTCGATGGAAGAGGGGGAAAAAATGTATCCCAAAAAGGAAATCTTTTGAACCCCAAAAACACACTTAGAACCCTTCACACACAAGGAATTAGACCGCAAAACCTGAAAAACCCTCCTGACCTGCTGGACATGAGAGTCCCAGTCATCCGAAAAAATCATTATATCATCCAGATACACAATCATAAATTTATCCAAATAATCGCGGAAAATGTCATGCATAAAGGACTGGAAGACTGAAGGGGCATTTGAAAGACCAAAAGGCATCACCAAATACTCAAAATGGCCCTCGGGCGTATTAAATGCGGTTTTCCACTCATCCCCCTGCTTGATTCGCACCAAATTATACGCCCCACGGAGATCAATCTTAGAGAACCACTTGGCCCCCTTTATACGAGCAAACAAATCAGTAAGCAGTGGTAACGGATATTGATATTTAACCGTGATTTTATTCAAAAGTCGATAATCAATACACGGCCTCAAAGAGCCGTCTTTCTTAGACACAAAGAAAAAACCGGCTCCTAAGGGAGATGACGAAGGACGAATATGTCCCTTTTCTAAGGACTCCTTTATATATTCTCGCATAGCCGCGTGTTCAGGCACAGACAGATTAAATAAACGACCCTTAGGGTATTTACTACCCGGGATCAAGTCTATGGCACAATCGCACTCCCGGTGCGGAGGTAGTGAACCAACCTTGGGTTCTTCAAAAACGTCACGAAAGTCAGACAAGAATTCAGGAATCTCAGAGGGAATAGATGATGAAATGGAAACCAAAGGTACGTCCCCATGAGTTCCTTTACATCCCCAGCTTAACACAGACATAGCTCTCCAGTCGAGGACTGGGTTATGAGATTGCAGCCATGGCAATCCCAGCACCAACACATCATGCAGATTATACAGCACCAGAAAGCGAATAACCTCCTGGTGATCCGGATTAACACGCATAGTCACTTGTGTCCAGTATTGTGGTTTATTACTAGCCAATGGGGTGGAGTCAATCCCTTTCAGAGGTATCGGAGCCTCCAATGGCTCCAAATCATACCCACAGCGTTTGGCAAAGGACCAATCCATAAGACTCAAAGCAGCGCCAGAGTCGACATAGGCGTCCGCGGTAATAGATGACAAAGAACAAATCAGGGTCACAGATAGAATAAACTTAGACTGTAAAGTGCTAATTGAAACAGACTTGTCAGGCTTCTTAGTACGCTTAAAGCATGCTGATATAACATGAGTTGAATCACCACAATAGAAGCACAACCCATTTTTTCGTCTAAAATTCTGCCGCTCGCTTCTGGACAGAATTCTATCACATTGCATATTTTCTGGCGTTTTCTCAGTAGACACCGCCAAATGGTGCACAGGTTTGCGCTCCCGCAGACGCCTATCGATCTGAATATCCATCGTCATGGACTCATTCAGACTCGCAGGCACAGGGAACCCCACCATAACATCCTTAATGGCATCAGAGAGACCTTCTCTGAAAATCGCCGCCAGGGCGCACTCATTCCACTGAGTAAGCACAGACCATTTGCGGAATTTTTGGCAGTATATTTCAGCTTCATCTTGCCCCTGAGACAAGGACATCAAGGCCTTTTCCGCCTGAAGCTCTAAATGAGGTTCCTCATAAAGCAACCCCAAGGCCAGAAAAAACGCATCCACATTGAGCAACGCAGGATCCCCTGGTGCCAATGCAAAAGCCCAGTCCTGAGGGTCGCCCCGGAGCAAGGAAATTACAATCCTGACCTGCTGTGCAGGGTCTCCGGCAGAGCGAGACTTCAGGGACAAAAACAATTTGCAATTATTTTTAAAATTTTGAAAGTGAGATCTATTCCCCGAGAAGAATTCAGGCAAAGGAATTCTAGGCTCAGACATAGGTGCATGAACAACAAAATCTTGCAAATTTTGTACCTTTGTGGCGAGATTATTCAAACCTGTAGCTAAACTCTGAATATCCATTTTAAACAGGTGAACACAGAGCCATTCAAGAATTAGAAGGAGAGAAAGAGAGGAAGGCTGCAGCATAGGCAAACTAGCAAGTGATTCAATTAAGAGCACACTCAGAACTAGAGGAAAAAAAAAAAAAAAAAATGTAGCAGACTTCTTTTTTCTCTCCTTTCTCAGCCAGTAATTTAACCCTTTTTCTGGCCGGTCAAACTGTCATGATTCTCAATGGCGAGAGAACATAGCCCAGCATATATGAGAACTAGCTCTTGGAAGATGGAAACTATACTGACCATGAACTAAACCTGCTGCACAACTAGAAGTGGCCGGGTAGCATGCCTACGTTTTTTATCCCTAGATGCCCAGCGCCAGCCGGAGAACTACCTAATCCTAGCAGAGGAAAAGACAGTCCTGGCTCACCTCTAGAGAAATTTTCCCAAAAGGCAGACAGAGGCCCCCACATATATTGGCGGTGATTTTAGATGAAATGACAAACGTAGTATGAAAATAGGTTTAGCAAAATCGAGGTCCGCTTACTAGATAGCATGAAGACAGAAAGGGCACTTTCATGGTCAGCAGAAAACCCTATCAAAAACACCATCCAGAAATTACTTTAAGACTCTAGCATTAACTCATAATACCAGAGTGGCAATTTCCGCTCACAAGAGCTTTCCAGACACAGTAACGAAACAGCAGCTGTGAACAGGAACAAAACGCAAAAACACACAAGGACAAAAGTCCAACTTAGCTAGGAGTTGTCTAGTAGCAGGAACATGCACAGAAGGCTTCTGATTACATTGTTGACCGGCATGAAACTGACAGAGGAGCAAGGTTATATAGCGACTCCCACATCCTGATAGGAGCAGGTGAACAGAGGGGATGATGCACACAAGTACAATTCCACAAGTGGCCACCGGGGGAGCCCAGAATCCAATTTCACAACACTTTACTGCACAATTAGACACCATTGTGCAGCGGGCCTTACGGGACGACGTTATCACCAAAGATCTGGCATCAGCCCTAATGGTTAAAGAACCAACTATACCAACATTATATTTACTCCCAAAAATACATAAGGGCCTCCAATCTCCACCCGGCAGACCTATAATTTCTGGTAGGGGCAACCTGCTGGAGCATGTCAATAGGTGGATAGATTTCCACCTCCAGCCTCTTGTGACTAGTCTTCCGTCCTTTCTTAAGGACACTGGGGATTTTCTGCGCAGGGTCGATGGATTGTGCTTAGAGGGTGATTCTCTATTAGTTTCAGCGGTTGTTGAGTCTCTGTATACTAATATTAGACACATAGATGGCATTCGTGCTGTTAAATTTTTCTTGGAAACCTCGTCACTTTCCAATGGCATGAGATCACTTCTGCTGGAACTTCTAGAGTTCACCCTCACTCACAATTTTTTTGTTTTTAAGGGGTCCTTCTACCTGCAGCTCCAGGGGACTGCCATGGGAGCGGCCTTTGCGCCCTCCTATGCCGGTCTCTTCCTGGGGCTGTGGGAGAGGGACCTCTTTCTGTCAGATGAACAGGGATCAATCGACCGTGTCCTTTTATGGACACGGTATATTGATGACATCTTTTTCATCTGGCAGGGCACATCCGTCGACCTTGGGCAGTTCATATCTCTCCTGAACGGTAACGACCGCAATATCCATTTGACATTTATATTTAGTGTTGAATCTATTGATTTTTTGGACGTGACGATAAAAAGGACTCTAAGGGTATTTTAAATACGGATATTTTTCGGAAAAAGACATCCTCCAATACCCTTCTACATGCTACTTCAGGTCATCCGAGGCACATGATAAGGTCTATCCCGGTAGGCCAATTTCTTCGTCTTAGACAAATTTGTTCCACCAATGTGGATTTTGAAAAGAGAGCTGAGGAGTTACGGGTTCGATTTAGGGAGAGAGGTTATAGTGGTAGATCTATTAAAAAAGCATATTTAAGGGCCAAACATACTCCACATGAAAATCTTATATATGGGGCCCCTGTTCGCCCTACTGGAAACAATAGGGACGTATCAAGATTTATCACTACCTTTAGCTCTGAGTCCGCCCAGATACGCCAGGTGTTGGAGAGAGCATGGCCCATATTGTTAGTGGATCCTACTATGAGGAAATTCCTTCCCGCCCGCCCCCCTATGACATTTAGACGTGCCAGAAATCTTCGGGATCATTTGGTCCGTAGTCACTACGTGAACCAATGTCCCCCAACTTTTCTGGACAGATTTACACCAAGATCTGGTTGTAGTCCGTGTGGCCATTGTGTCGCCTATCCAAATGTGGAAAGATGTAGCTCCTTTTCTAATTCTAAGGGCACAAAGACATATTCCATTAGACAATTCATTACGTGTACTACACGTTATGTAATCTACTACGCCACGTGTCCCTGTGACCGTATTTATGTAGGCCTGACAACGCGTCAACTAAAGGTCAGGATCAGGGAGCATGTGTTAGGTATACAGGCGGCCTCTGGCCACACGGACGGATCTATGCTCAAAACCCTGCCTAGACACTTTAGGGATTTTCATGGATGTGATGCATCTCTCCTCAGGGTTAGGGGTATAGATTCATTAAAGATTAATATTAGGGGTCGCCAACTTTCTAAAAGGCTTGGGATGCTTGAGACGCAATGGATATGGCGTCTCCAGACTGTTCAGCCAGATGGCTTAAATGAGAATATTTCCTTTGTCCCATTTTTGTAGTCCGCTGGTTGCTCCCTTCTTTCAGTCCCTGTACACACCCCGCGCATGTACTTTATTTTATGTGGTTTTAATGGGTTTTATTTCTTTTAGTATTAGTTACTATGGCACATGAGGATGGGTGACTGCTTCTATGAATATTTTGAGGACATGAACTATATTGGCTGACATCAGGACTCTTGAGGATAACGCTACTATCAACATCTGGCCATCTTGGCCGAAGTATTTTATCTTGGATTCCTCGTTGTATGGACTATAGATATCTCTTTTTGAATCATATATACTATGTTCTGTTACTCTACTAATCTGCTACCTGATAGACGATATGAGTATTCGGTTATACTGGCCATATGTTAATATCAGTCTGGTATGTGACGTGTAATCCTTGATGGATTATGGATATGATACCCTGCCTTTATTGATTTATTAACATTTGGTGATAGTTAGTAGTGTCATGGTATATATTTGTATGACGTGGCCGATAATATAATAATTTTGTATTTTATACACCTTTTTCCATTTATTGAGGAGTGACGCTGTTCTCATGGTTTGCCTTGTTTGTATTTTCTTTTTGTACTTTTTTATTATTTTCATTAATCTCCACTCTGTGGCTGTTGTATATAATTATGGACACATTTTGATCTGCTCCAGGCATATTTATTCATATGGCATATATCTTTTTCTCTTTATTTTCATTTTTTGTATTTCTATTGTGATGTTTTTGCCAGTTACGTGGAGCGATTATATGTGCCCTGTTAACATGCTCGCATTATGTTGATATACAAGTGCTGTTCTTGAATATCTATTTTCTAATATGTTAAGTTCCTCTTTTTTATGGGTTGTAAGGCATTATATATTTTTGTCTAATTATATACCAACTGCTTTGTGATAGCAATTTGACCTTAATATGTTGCCTATGCGGCTGAGTATATATGGGTGAATTTATCCACAACAAGATGGCCGCAATGTTCTGCGCATGCCCGACTTCAGTAGTATGGCTGCGCTGTACTACTTAGTTATGCACTTCAATAAAATGGCCGCGCGGTTCCTACTGCGCATATTCAGCCAGCGCTTGTTGTTTTTTACGTCCTCGGTGCCTCATTTCCGGCAAGCTGTGTCGCGGTGTCGGTGCATCTGTAGCACATGGGGCCCGTGTGTTTTCGGGTGTCACACGACCATGTGATCCAGGTGCCGGTGATTGGGTGATGCGCAGGGGGGGACGTAATTGATTCCAGCCTCATCTAATTGTGAGTATGTATATAATGGCCCCAGGAGTACATCCACATACCCTTTGAGAAAGGCATTTTGCCGAAACGCGCGTCGGGGTGGACAGGGGTGGTGTGCCTGCACATCCTACACTTCTATCCTTTACGGGTGACCGGTATGTATACCAAATTGGTGACTGTTCTTACTGTTTACATATGTTTTTGAGGTGAATATATTTATTGAGGTGAGGTAGAGTCAATAAGGCAAAAAAAGGCAAAAAAAATAACGTTTCGGCCACACTGTGGCCTTGGTCACAAATGATGCCTTAGTGGTTTGTTCGTATAGCGTCTTATTATAATAGGATGGTATACTCAAAATTAGAGGTGGCCCAGATTTCTCCCAGATAGTGGAGGAAAAGGCCCTCACTTTTAATGGTGACTGTCCAGGACAGTATGTCTATAATTCTGAGACATCTGTTGTACGTTGGACTGGCTTAATCTTTATATATATCATATGATACCGCGGGACCCAGACGTGAATAGTGGAAGCAAAGATTTCCACACCGGATTAATTATTCAGTACGGGGTAGGCGTGCTAAGATTGGTGGCACAGTGTGCGCGCAATCCGGGGTCGAGGAGTCCATATGGCTGGTCCGATGGGAAGCGCCGACACAAGCTGTGTCCTGGCGGTGGGAGCGGCCGCTTGTGTCGGCGCTTCCCATCGGACCAGCCATACGGACTCCTCGACCCCGGATTGCGCGCACACTGTGCCACCAATCTTAGCACGCCTACCCCGTACTGAATACTTAATCCGGTGTGGAAATCTTTGCTTCCACTATTCACGTCCGGGTCCCGCGGTATCATATGATATATATAAAGATTAAGCCAGTCCAACGTACAACAGATGTCTCAGAATTATAGACATACTGTCCTGGACAGTCACCATTAAAAGTGAGGGCCTTTTCCTCCACTATCTGGGAGAAATCTGGGCCACCTCTAATTTTGAGTATACCATCCTATTATAATAAGACGCTATACGAACAAACCACTAAGGCATCATTTGTGACCAAGGCCACAGTGTGGACGAAACGTTATTTTTTTTGCCTTTTTTTGCCTTATTGACTCTACCTCACCTCAATAAATGTATTCACCTCAGCAAAATTGACTTGAACCAAGATGAGTGCAGTGATTTAATTTTCTTGTATTACGTGTGGGTCTTCGGATTCCGTTCATTTGCACCATCAACCCCATCTACAGTCGAGTGCTAGCTCTTGGTTTATTCTACTACATATGTTTTTGAGCATGGTCTCATTGACATAGATATTTGAACTAGTCTCCTGTTTGCAGATCTGACTATTATTTATTGTGCAGGGTCATTCTGTGTATTTGATATGTGATATAAGGCAACTTTCCCCTGTCCTATTTTTGTACGTGCTGTGGGTGACACGGTGATTGTTCCTTTCTGTTTTCTATTTACCTGATATTATCCTTAATAAAGTTTTTTCTATGTTTTGCATATATTCGGACTCTTGACTGTGGTTCTTTTTGTTTGGTGTATATAGTATGTGGGCAGTGTTATATAGTACGTGGGCTGTGTTATATACTGTTTGGGCTGTGTTATATACTGCGTGGCCACTGTTATATATTGCGTGGCCTGTATTAACGCATCGGGTATTCTAGAATATGTACAGTATGTATGTATATAGCAGCCACATAGTATATAGCACAGGCCACGTACTATTTGTCTGCTATATACTACATGGCTCCTATATACTACGTGGCCTGTGCTATATACTATGTGGCTGCTATATACATACATACATATTCTAGAATACCCGATGCGTTAGAATCGGGCCACCATCTAGTAATGTCTATAATTCTGTATGTAACTCCTTTCTCATGTACAGCACCATGGAATTAATGGTGCTATATAAATAAATAATAATAATAATACTAGCATCCGCAATAATCAGGTTCTCCCATGACTTTTTCTGTGCTGCATCAGCTGTCAGGAGGGCACTACTTCAGACAATCAGGTTCATTGCCACTGTCCATGGATTTAAGTGTGCACTAAATACAGATAATTTTTGGAAGGACCATTACAGGGAACCTGTCATCAGTTTTTGAGCCTATGAACAAATGCCACCACCTTTAACTGCTCCTGTGCAGCACTCCAAAAACGTGTCTGTCAGCTCCTGACTCCCCCTGTATGCCCCCCAAATACCCTACTGTGAACAGAGCATTAAACAGCACCGCGGAAGCGCATTGCGACGTCATTTGAATGAGGCTACTGCACAGGCGCGAGATCTCGGTTCGCCATTCACATAGATTACAACTATGCGCTTGCGCGGTGCTGTTTAATGCTCTGTTCACAGTAGGACAGAGCAGAGGGTGCCTGTGTGGTAATGTGAGGCTACTGCGCAGGCTTGAGCTCTAGGCTTGCTATGTGGATGACGCATCACATCAATCAAAGCAGGAGGACACGATTAGGAGCAGAGAGGAGGGACGTATGCCGCAGCAAAGACGCCCATCAGACCGGACCGCTCTTATTTACATACAGTGCGGGAGCATATCAAATGGTATTTGGGCGGCATAAAGGGGGAGTCAGGAGCTGACAGACACGTTTGTGGCGTGCAGCACAGGAGCAGTTAAAGGTGGTGGCATTTGTTCATAGGCTCAAAAACTGATGACAAGTTTCCTTTCAAGAGAAAAACACAAAACTAAAAAGTAACAAAAGAAAAAAAAAATTCCAATCTAGAAAACTTTATTTTTTTTAACATTTTTTGACCAACGATCCACTGTGTAGGGGATACGAAATCCTCGCCTTGCCCCCGGTAGCCACCCCGCTGCGCCTCGGAGGTGGAGGGAAAAGCTATTTAAGAGCCGTCTGCACAGCACACAAAGTAACGCGATAAATAACGGAAGACGACGCAATTCAATCTGTCTGCATTGCTGGACTGACGTTCTGATCCGGGGAAGGCTGCTTTAATTATACTGCGGCCGGACGATCAGACGTTCCGGATTATCGGATGCCAGATTACATCACTGGCCTCACAGGGTAAAGTGAATCCAGCTGACAAAGAGGCTGCAGATCGTTTATGAGATTCCCCATCTTGACACAAGAAATAACTCTCCTTTCGGAGGAGGCTTTGCAGATCACGTCCTGTAAAACGTCTCGTCAATTTACCAGATAATGAATACACGTCTGACGGCTGCACCAGAAGAGGCGGCTTTGTCCCTACGATGCGCCGTCTACGCACCGCGCTCCCCTATAATCATGTCTGGGCGCTACGGACAATTAAGTGTCATTTCCAGTTACACCTGAACATCGTTGTGTTTCTAGAGAACAGATGTCGCCTGTTCTGTGCCCACAGTGGTCTGAACAGTGACGGAGGCTCAGGGAGATGGAGACGGCACCATCATCACCCAACAGCCTGAGGCACATGACGTCCGACAGAAGAAAAAGCCTCTGCCCATACTGAGCACGACTTCATGATCATTAGAGTACTCATTATCAGCGCCATCAGAGGGCCCCCATCATCAGTGCCGTAAGATAAGAATGCCTCATTATCAGTGCCAGAGGGCCCCATCATCAGTGCTGTAAGATAAGAATGCCTCATTATCAGTGCCATCAGAGGGTCCCATCATCAGTGCCGTAAGATAAGAATTCCTCATTATCAGTGCCATCAGAGGGCCCCCATCATCAGTGCCGTAAGATAAGAATGCCTCATTATCAGCGCCAACAGAGGGCCCCCATCATCAGTGCCGTAAGATAAGAATGCCTCCTTATCAGTGCCATCAGAGGGCCCCCATCATCAGTGCCGTAAGATAAGAATGCCTCATTATCAGCGCCATCAGAGGACACCCATCATCAGTGCCGTAAGATAAGAATGCCTCATTATCAGCGCCATCAGAGGACCCCCATCATCAGTGCCGTAAGATAAGAATGCCTCCTTATCAGTGCCATCAGAGGGCCCCCATCATCAGTGCTGTAAGATAAGAATGCCTCATTATCAGCGCCATCAGAGAGCCCCATCATCAGTGCCGTAAGATAAGAATGCCTCATTATCAGTGCCATCAGAGGGCCCCCATCATCAGTGCCGTAAGACAAGAATGCCTCATTATCAGTGCCATCAGAGGGCCCCCATCATCAGTGCCGTAAGATAAGAATGCCTCATTATCAGCGCCATCAGAGGACCCCCATCATCAGTGCCGTAAGATAAGAATGCCTCATTATCAGCGCCATCAGAGGACCCCATCATCAGTGCCGTAAGATAAGAATGCCTCATAATCAGTGCCATCAGAGGGCCCCATCATCAGTGCCGTAAGATAAGAATGGCTCATTATCAGTGCCTTCAGAGGTCCCCATCATCAGTGCCATAAGATAAGAATGCCTCATTATCAGCGCCATCAGAGGACCCCATCATCAGTGCCGTAAGATAAGAATGCCTCATTATCAGCGCCATCAGAGGACCCCATCATCAGTGCCGTAAGATTAGAATGCCTCATTATCAGCGCCATCAGAGGGCCTCATCATCAGTGCTGTAAGATAAGAATGCCTCATTCTCAGCGCCATCAGAGGGCCCCCATCACCAGTGCCGTAAGATAAGAATGCCTCATTATCAGCGCCATCAGAGGGCCCCCATCATCAGTGCCGTAAGATAAGAATGCCTCATTATCGGCGCCATCAGAGGGCCCCCATCATCAGTGCTGTAACATAAGAATGCCTCATTATCAGCGCCATCAGAGGGCCCCCATCATCAGTGCTGTAAGATAAGAATGCCTCATTATCAGTGCCATCAGAGGACCCCCATCATCAGTGCCGTAAGATAAGAATGCCTCATTATCAGCGCTATCAGAGGGCCCCCATCATCAGTGCCATAAGATAAGAATGCCTCATTATCAGTGCCATCAGAGGACCCCCATCATCAGTGCTGTAAGATAAGAATGCCTCATTATCAGTGCCATCAGAGGACCCCCATCATCAGTGCCGAAAGATAAGAATGCCTCATTATCAGTGCCATCAGAGGACCCCCAACATCAGTGCCATAAGATAAGAATGCCTCATTATCAGCGCTATCAGAGGGCCTCATCATCAGTGCCGTAAGATAAGAATGCCTAATTATCAGCGCCATCAGAGGACCCCATCATCAGTGCCATAAGATAAGAATGCCTCATTATCAGCGCCATCAGAAAGCCCCCATCATCAGTGCTGTAAGATAAGAATACCTCATTATCAGCGCCATCAGAGGGCCCCATCATCAGTGCCGTAAGATAAGAATGCCTCATTATCAGCGCCATCAGAGGACCCCCATCATCAGTGCCGTAAGATAAGAATGCCTCATAATCAGTGCCATCAGAGGGCCCCATCATCAGTGCCGTAAGATAAGAATGGCTCATTATCAGTGCCTTCAGAGGTCCCCATCATCAGTGCCATAAGATAAGAATGCCTCATTATCAGCGCCATCAGAAAGCCCCCATCATCAGTGCTGTAAGATAAGAATACCTCATTATCAGCGCCATCAGAGGGCCCCATCATCAGTGCCGTAAGATAAGAATGCCTCATTATCAGCGCCATCAGAGGACCCCCATCATCAGTGCCGTAAGATAAGAATGCCTCATAATCAGTGCCATCAGAGGGCCCCATCATCAGTGCCGTAAGATAAGAATGGCTCATTATCAGTGCCTTCAGAGGTCCCCATCATCAGTGCCATAAGATAAGAATGCCTCATTATCAGCGCCATCAGAGGACCCCATCATCAGTGCCGTAAGATTAGAATGCCTCATTATCAGCGCCATCAGAGGGCCTCATCATCAGTGCTGTAAGATAAGAATGCCTCATTCTCAGCGCCATCAGAGGGCCCCCATCACCAGTGCCGTAAGATAAGAATGCCTCATTATCAGCGCCATCAGAGGGCCCCCATCATCAGTGCCGTAAGATAAGAATGCCTCATTATCGGCGCCATCAGAGGGCCCCCATCATCAGTGCTGTAACATAAGAATGCCTCATTATCAGCGCCATCAGAGGGCCCCCATCATCAGTGCTGTAAGATAAGAATGCCTCATTATCAGTGCCATCAGAGGACCCCCATCATCAGTGCCGTAAGATAAGAATGCCTCATTATCAGCGCTATCAGAGGGCCCCCATCATCAGTGCCATAAGATAAGAATGCCTCATTATCAGTGCCATCAGAGGACCCCCATCATCAGTGCTGTAAGATAAGAATGCCTCATTATCAGTGCCATCAGAGGACCCCCATCATCAGTGCCGTAAGATAAGAATGCCTCATTATCAGTGCCATCAGAGGACCCCCAACATCAGTGCCATAAGATAAGAATGCCTCATTATCAGCGCTATCAGAGGGCCTCATCATCAGTGCCGTAAGATAAGAATGCCTCATTATCAGCGCCATCAGAGGACCCCATCATCAGTGCCATAAGATAAGAATGCCTCATTATCAGCGCCATCAGAAAGCCCCCATCATCAGTGCTGTAAGATAAGAATACCTCATTATCAGCGCCATCAGAGGGCCCCATCATCAGTGCCATAAGATAAGAATGCCTCATTATCAGCGCCATCAGAGGGCCCCATCATCAGTGCCATAAGATAAGAATGCCTCATTATCAGCGCCATCAGAGGGCCCCATCATCAGTGCCATAAGATAAGAATGCCTCATTATCAGTGCCATCAGAGGACCCCATCATCAGTGCTGTAAGATAAGAATGCCTCATTATCAGTGCCATCATAGGGCCCCCATCATCAGTGCTGTAAGATAAGAATGCCTCATTATCAGCGCCATCAGAGGACCCCCATCATCAGTGCCACAAGATAAGAATGCCTCATTATCAGCGCCATCAGAGGACCCCATCATCAGTGCCATAAGATAAGAATGCCTCATTATCAGCGCCATCAGAGGACCCCATCATCAGTACCATAAGATAAGAATGCCTCATTATCAGCGCCATCAGAGGACACCCATCATCAGTGCCGTAAGATAAGAATGCCTCATTATCAGCGCCATCAGAGGACCCCATCATCAGTGCCATAAGATAAGAATGCCTCATTATCAGTGCCATCAGAGGCCCCCATCATCAGTGCCGTAAGATAAGAATGCCTCATTATCAGCGCCATCAGAGGGCCCCATCATCAGTGCCATAAGCTAAGAATGCCTCATTATCAGCGCCAGAGGGCCCCATCATCAGTGCCATAAGATAAGAATGCCTCATTATCAGCGCCATCAGAGGGCCCCATCATCAGTGTCATAAGATAAGAATGCCTCATTATCAGCACCATCAGAGGGCCTCATCATCAGTGTCGTAAGATAAGAAGGCCTCATTATCAGTGCCATCAGAGGCCCCCATCATCAGTGCCATAAGATAAGAATGCCTCATTATCAGCGCCATCAGAGGGCCCCCATCATCAGTGCCATAAGATAAGAATGCCTCATTATCAGCGCCACCAGAGGCCCCATCATCAGTGCCATAAGATAAGAATGCCTCATTATCAGCGCCACCAGAGGCCCCATCATCAGTGCCATAAGATAAGAATGCCTCATTATCAGCACCATCAGAGGGCCCCCATCATCAGTGCCGTAAGATAAGAATGCCTCATTATCAGTGCCATCAGAGGGCCCCCATCATCAGTGCCGTAAGATAAGAATGCCTCATTATCAGTGCCATCAGAGGGCCCCATCATCAGTGCCGTAAGATAAGAATGCCTCATTATCAGCGCCAGAGGGCCCCATCATCAGTGCTGTAAGATAAGAATGCCTCGATCTCAGCGCCATCAGAGGGCCCCATCATCAGTGCCGTAAGATAAGAATGCCTCATTATCAGTGCCATCAGAGGGCCCCCATCATCAGTGCCGCAAGATAAGAATGCCTCATTATCAGCGCCATCAGAGGGCCCCATCATCAGTGCCATAAGATAAGAATGCCTCATTATCAGTGCCATCAGAGGGCCCCCATCATCAGTGCCGTAAGATAAGAATGCCTCATTATCAGTGCCATCAGAGGGCCCCCATCATCAGTGCCGTAAGATAAGAATGCCTCATTATCAGTGCCATCAGAGGGCCCCCATCATCAGTGCCGTAAGATAAGAATGCCTCATTATCAGTGCCATCAGAGGGCCCCCATCATCAGTGCCGTAAGATAAGAATGCCTCATTATCAGTGCCATCAGAGGGCCCCCATCATCAGTGCCGTAAGATAAGAATGCCTCATTATCAGTGCCATCAGAGGGCCCCCATCATCAGTGCCGTAAGATAAGAATGCCTCATTATCAGCGCCATCAAAGGGCCCCATCATCAGTGCCGTAAGATAAGAATGCCTCATTATCAGTGCCATCAGAGGGCCCCCATCATCAGTGCCGTAAGATAAGAATGCCTCATTATCAGCGCCATCAGAGGGCCCCATCATCAGTGCCGTAAGATAAGAATGCCTCATTATCAGCGCCATCAGAGGGCCCCATCATCGGTGCTGTAAGATAAGAATGCCTCATTATCAGCGCTATCAGAGGGCCCCCATCATCAGTGCCATAAGATAAGGATGCCTCATTATCAGTGCCATCAGAGGACCCCCATCATCAGTGCTGTAAGATAAGAATGCCTCATTATCAGTGCCATCAGAGGACCCCCATCATCAGTGCCGTAAGATAAGAATGCCTCATTATCAGTGCCATCAGAGGGCCCCCATCATCAGTGCCGTAAGATAAGAATGCCTCATTATCAGTGCCATCAGAGGGCCCCCATCATCAGTGCCGTAAGATAAGAATGCCTCATTATCAGTGCCATCAGAGGGCCCCCATCATCAGTGCCGTAAGATAAGAATGCCTCATTATCAGTGCCATCAGAGGGCCCCCATCATCAGTGCCATAAGATAAGAATGCCTCATTATCAGTGCCATCAGAGGGCCCCCATCATCAGTGCCGTAAGATAAGAATGCCTCATTATCAGTGCCATCAGAGGGCCCCCATCATCAGTGCCGTAAGATAAGAATGCCTCATTATCAGCGCCATCAAAGGGCCCCATCATCAGTGCCATAAGATAAGAATGCCTCATTATCAGTGCCATTAGAGGGCCCCCATCATCAGTGCCGTAAGATAAGAATGCCTCATTATCAGCGCCATCAGAGGGCCCCATCATCAGTGCCGTAAGATAAGAATGCCTCATTATCAGCACCATCAGAGGGCCCCATCATCAGTGCCGTAAGATAAGAATGCCTCATTATCAGTGCCATCAGAGGGCCCCCATCATCAGTGCCGTAAGATAAGAATGCCTCATTATCAGCGCCATCAGAGGCCCCCATCATCAGTGCCATAAGATAAGAATGCCTTATTATCAGTGCCATCAGAGGGCCCCCATCATCAGTGCCGTAAGATAAGAATGCCTCATTATCAGCGCCATCAGAGGGCCCCATCATCAGTGCTGTAAGATAAGAATGCCTCATTATCAGTGCCATCAGAGGGCCCCCATCATCAGTGCCGTAAGATAAGAATGCCTCATTATCAGCGCCATCAAAGGGCCCCATCATCAGTGCCATAAGATAAGAATGCCTCATTATCAGTGCCATCAGAGGGCCCCCATCATCAGTGTCGTAAGATAAGAATGCCTCATTATCAGTGCCATCATAGGGCCCCCATCATTAGTGCCATAAGATAAGAATGCCTCATTATCAGTGCCATCAGAGGGCCCCCATCATCAGTGCCATAAGATAAGAATGCCTCATTATTAGTGCCATCAGAGGACCCCCATCATCAGTGCCGTAAGATAAGAATGCCTCATTATCAGCGCCATCAGAGGGCCCCATCATCAGTGCCGTAAGATAAGAATGCCTCATTATCAGCGCCATCAGAGGACCCCCATCATCAGTGCCGTAAGATAAGAATGCCTCATTATTAGTGCCATCAGAGGACCCCCATCATCAGTGCTGTAAGATAAGAATGCCTCATTATCAGCGCCATCAGAGGACCCCCATCATCAGTGCTGTAAAATAAGAATGCCTCATTATCAGCGCCATCAGAGGGCCCCATCATCAGTGCCGTAAGATTAGAATGCCTCATTATCAGTGCCTTCAGAGGTCCCCATCATCAGTGCCATAAGATAAGAATGCCTCATTATCAGTGCCATCAGAGGACCCCCATCATCAGTGCCATAAGATAAGAATGCCTCATTATCAGTGCCATCAGAGGACCCCCATCATCAGTGCCATAAGATAAGAATGCCTCATTATCAGTGCCATCAGAGGACCCCATCATCAGTGCCATCAGAGGACCCCCATCATCAGTGCCATCAGAGGACCCCCATCATCAGTGCCGTAAGATAAGAATGCCTCATTATCAGCGCCATCAGAGGGCCCCCATCATCAGTGCCATAAGATAAGAATGCCTCATTATCAGTGCCATCAGAGGGCCCCCATCATCAGTGCCATAAGATAAGAATGCCTCATTATCAGTGCCATCAGAGAACCCCATAATCAGTGCTGTAAGATAAGAATGCCTCATTATCAGTGCCATCATAGGGCCCCCATCATCAGTGCCATAATATAAGAATGCCTCATTATCAGCGCCATCAGAGGACCCCATCATCAGTGCCGTAAGATAAGAATGCCTCATTATTAGTGCCATCATAGGGCCCCCATCATCAGTGCCATAAGATAAGAATGCCTCATTATCAGTGCCATCAGAGGACCCCATCATCAGTGCCATCAGAGGACCCCCATCATCAGTGCCATCAGAGGGCCCCATCATCAGTGCCATAAGATAAGAATGCCTCATTCTCAGCGCCATCAGAGGACCCCATCATCAGTGCCGTAAGATAAGAATGCCTCATTATCAGTGCCATCAGAGGGCCCCATCATCAGTGCCGTAAGATAAGAATGCCTCATTATCAGCGCCATCAGAGGACCCCCATCATCAGTGCCGTAAGATAAGAATGCCTCATTATCAGTGCCATCAGAGGACCCCCATCATCAGTGCCGTAAGATAAGAATGCCTCATTATCAGCGCCATCAGAGGGCCCCCATCATCAGTGCCGTAAGATAAGAATGCCCCATTATCAGTGCCATCAGAGGACCCCCATCATCAGTGCCGTAAGATAAGAATGCCTCATTATCAGCGCCATCAGAGGGCCCCCATCATCAGTGCCGTAAGATAAGAATGCCTCATTATCAGCGCCATCAGAGGACCCCCATCATCAGTGCCATAAGATAAGAATGCCTCATTATCAGTGCCATCAGAGGACCCCCATCATCAGTGCCGTAAGATAAGAATGCCTCATTATCAGTGCCATCAGAGTACCCCCATCATCAGTGCCGTAAGATAAGAATGCCTCATTATCAGCGCCATCAGAGGGCCCCCATCAACAGTGCCGTAAGATAAGAATGCCTCATTATCAGTGCCATCAGAGGACCCCCATCATCAGTGCCGTAAGATAAGAATGCCTCATTATCAGCGCCATCAGAGGGCCCCCATCATCAGTGCTGTAAGATAAGAATGCCTCATTATCAGTGCCATCAGAGGACCCCATCATCAGTGCCGTAAGATAAGAATGCCTCATTATCAGCGCCATCAGAGGGCCCCCATCATCAGTGCCGTAAGATAAGAATGCCTCATTATCAGTGCCATCATAGGGCCCCCATCATCAGTGCCGTAAGATAAGAATGTCCCATTATCAGTGCCATCAGAGGGCCCCATCATCAGTGCTGTAAGATAAGAATGCCTCATTATCAGCGCCATCAGAGGGCCCCCATCATCAGTGCCATAAGATAAGAATGCCTCATTATCAGCGCCATCAGAGGCCCCCATCATCAGTGCCGTAAGATAAGAATGCCTCATTATCAGTGCCATCAGAGGGCCCCATCATCAGTGCCGTAAGATAAGAATGCCTCATTATCAGCGCCATCAGAGGACCCCCATCATCAGTGCCGTAAGATAAGTGTAGCGCCCCCACTGCCGCAGGGCCGAGGGGTACCCGGTACCGGGCCTCTGAGTCTCTGCTCTGGGGTTGTCACGGTGGCTAGACCCGGTCCGTGACCCTGCTGAGGGGCGTACAATGAAGGTGGAGGTATGGTGACGATGTTATGATGTGGCCGCAGTAAATAACGAGGACACCAGGTTGCAGTCTCTTTACCTCTTTACTGAAGGTCTCTGGGTCCTCAGTCCGGAATACGGTTCACCAGGCTGCGCAAGTCCGGCCGGTCCGATGGCACCTCCAGAGTTCTCCTTGCAGGTGGAAATCTGTGCCTTCCTGCTAGCGCTATGTGTTGTGGTCCTCCCCTGCTGTGCTTACGGGATAGTCCCCACAACTGTTGTGTCTGTTTCTCGTGTTCCCTCACAACAACTCGATTAGATGATCTTCTGCTAATCCTCCGTCCCTCCCGGTGTTATGGTTGGGACGCACCCGTATGACGGGTAGGCTCGGAGCTCTTCCGGGACCCTAGAGTCGCCCCTCTCCACAGGTTGCCCCCCAAGTCTGCATAGGTGATTTAGGTGAGACAGCCCGCCTGTGACTGACTGTCCTGCCGTTGGTTTGAAGTATTGCTTGAAGCTAGATATATGAATACTTCCTCGGCGTTCCGGCCGCCGGTTGTGCGCCTCAGGATGTTGCCTCGGTCTTACAGCACGACTCCTACTGGTATTCTCCTTCTTGCTTTGATCTCGTTTCTCACTCAGCACAATATATCTCGCTTCTGATCCTTTCTTAGGGCACCGCCGCTATGCTGAGCAGGCACGGTCCCGTGACGTTCTTTCTTGTTGCCAGGCCTCTGTCAGGGTCCCAAACCTGACAGGGACCCTACCGAATCTTCCCCACAACACCCCCTGCCACAAGGTGTTGCCTGGTTCCAACCCAGTCAGCTTTCTGAACTAACTTCCTGCCTGACCCCCAGTTTACCCACACGGTGAGGAGTGGCCTAATAAATAGCACCCTTAGCTCCCCCTGGAGGCCCGACTGTGAAATGTATTGATGTATGTGATACCTGGTCAGATGAACTCCTTCAGTGCCATCAGACGTACCATAGCCCCCCTTAGCGGCGGAGCCACAGTACTGCAACGACCAGGACTCTGGGGCGCTGCACTCCCCCCCGGTTAAATCCAGTACTCCGGGACTGGGAAGAAAACAACAATACATGTCAGCAAAAAGACATACAATTTTTGTGAGTGCAATAACAATAAGCATATTTGAACAGAGCTTCCCTTTATGGGAGGTGAGGACACTTAAACATTACAAACATGGTTAAATACTTTCAAATAACTTTTCTTACCCAACCGGGTATTCTACTAAGTGCAAAAATTTTTAAACATTAATTCAACATTGCCTTTAAGGATGTACACTCTGAATCCACTAAAGACCTTCTTATAACACATTATAAGGCTTAAGCAACTGTGCTACATTCCCCTACTTTATGTCTGCAGGACCGCCTGTCCTAACGGCTCCAGACCTACTGCCTCTCCTTTCTATTACAGGACCGCTCCTTTCAGCCCGAGCCTTCTGTCCTTCCACTACTATACACAGTATAGAACATCTTTTTCCTTCAGTTGGAGCTTACTGAGCCATTCCTATATGGCTCCTAAGAGGACTCACCACTAACCCCTACGGGTTCACTTCCTGTCCTCATCCTTCTATTAACATTATTGAACATTTCTTACAATTAACTAATTGGTTACAGTTAACTTTCACATATCAACATTATTACTTCTTCTTTCAAAGCATCATCATTCCTTAAGTGCTATCGATGAACATCCCCTTTAAGAGGGGACCAAGTCTCTATGAGGTGGTACAACTTTTCAAGCTGCAAGTCCGTATGCAGCAAGGACTCCAGTACAAGTTCCAATAACCGTATCTTCGCAAAGAGTCCGTCTTTTAGATAAAACCAGTAGAGAGCACCTTTAAGAAGGTGCAACTATGTACAAGGAGTTTGTATCATGCATTGTTCATGATTCAGCAGTTTCTTAGTAACGGAACAAAAGGTAGAAAACAAACCACAAAGCAGAAACAGTAGGGATCCCGGGTCAACAAAGGGATCCCTTTAAGAGTTAACCCTGGACGGGTTTTAGCAGCAATGTAGCAAAAACAAACAGTTTGAAGAACTATTTACAATTGCAAAGTGTTCAGATATTTACTTAAACCAATCAGGGGGCAGCACCGGCGGAGGCAACCCCTTAGGATATTGCCCGCCGCCTGGCACTGCGTAAGGTGGAGTACTGTCCCATCTGGGGGTTTGTGTACCCACTGTCTTCGATGCTGGAGCAGCAGAAGCACCACCCACCTGAGGAGGCGCCTCCTTGGCCACGATGGTGGTTGAAGAGACGATGCTGCACGTTGTGGTCTTGACCATAGTGCACGTTGGAGTGATCTCGGTGGTCCTGGCAATGACCATGGGCTGACCACAAGGGGGCACCTTTGCTACAGGGTTTAGCTTCACTGGCACCTTAACCGGGGGGGTCACAGGGTTCTGCCTCTTGCGGACATTCAGGGCAAACCACCCTTTTTCCCCAAAGTGCCTGGTGTACGAGACTTCATCCCCCGGGTAGAGATCCCGGTCTGGGTGGCCCTCTCTGAGATGCGACTCAACATCCCTTCGGTTTACAAACACCTCCGCATACAGGCCCGGCTCTTTGATGAAGCCCCAGCCTCCACGGAGCGTGAAGGTGGTGATGATGCCCTTCCTGCGCGGGGCCTGGTGAGCGGTGGGGTCCTTGCGGGCTCGGTCCTTGACCGCCAGGTCTTTCTGATGGTAGGCCTCCAGCCCGGCCTGGTACACCTTTTTATTCTCCTTCCACTGCTGTTCCAGCTGGGTCTGGTATTCCTCCCAGCTCAGGGCCTGCACCATCTCCCCTTCCTGTGTTTTCACCCCGGGGAACCCCATAAGGTTGGATCCGGGGTTCACCCAGCGGCATACCGTGCGCTCCGCACGGGTCTCACACAACAGGGTGGTTGGCGCGATCGGGGCCTTCAGGCGGTGTTCCATGCCCGTTGCCTCCTCCCATGGTAACAGGCGTTGGAGTCTATGGGTCCCAGGGAGAGGGGGTGCCGCGACGGGGCCTATTAACAAGTCCTCTGCTGGCGGGACAGGGTCGACGGACTCACCAGCCGATGCAGGTTCCTCCTCCTCCGCAGGTTCCGCTGGCGGTGTCGGCGAGAATCCCAGCAACAACTCCGGTAGTGGTACAGGATCCGATGTCAGAGGACCTTCTTCCGGCGCCACCTGGTGCGGAGCCTGGGCCTCCGCGTTTAGCTGAAGGAGCTGGTGGATCAGGTCTCCCATCTCAGCCTGCAACAGATCAGCGCTGTCCGCGGAGAATTGGCTGCAGTACTCGTCCGGGTAGTTGGGGGAGACTTCTGCTTCTACCCCACATTCGGGTTCTGAGCTGCTGGCCATGGCGTCCTCCACGTGAGTCGCTTCCTGGTTCTTTTCCCGCTCTCTCCTTCGTGGGCGGTTTCGTTTTCTCTGTCTCCGCCCCCCATTGAGGATTAGGAGGCGGATTTCTGTTGCTGACGGACACGTCCTCACGGTGCAGAAATATTTAGACTGGGCGGCCATTGTCGTTCGCGCTCTCCAGCTTGTCCACACCTACCCCATGCCCCTCTTCTTCTCCTGCGCTCTCCTCAGCGCTGCAATGGCGGCGGATTTTGGCGGCAAGTGGCACAGCACAGTCTTTGCAATAAAGTACAGTCCAAGCACAATAAATCACAGTTCCAAGGCACACATGACCCGATTCCTCAGGCTTAAGTAGATCCTGTTCGTGACACCAAGTTGTAGCGCCCCCACTGCCGCAGGGCCGAGGGGTACCCAGTACCGGGCCTCTGAGTCTCTGCTCTGGGGTTGTCATGGTGGCTAGACCCGGTCCGTGACCCTGCTGAGGGGCGTACAATGAAGGTGGAGGTATGGTGACGATGTTATGATGTGGCCGCAGTAAATAACGAGGACACCAGGTTGCAGTCTCTTTACCTCTTTACTGAAGGTCTCTGGGTCCTCAGTCCGGAATACGGTTCACCAGGCTGCGCAAGTCCGGCCGGTCCGATGGCACCTCCAGAGTTCTCCTTGCAGGTGGAAATCTGTGCCTTCCTGCTAGCGCTATGTGTTGTGGTCCTCCCCTGCTGTGCTTACGGGATAGTCCCCACAACTGTTGTGTCTGTTTCTCGTGTTCCCTCACAACAACTCGAT
Organism: Ranitomeya variabilis; assembly: GCF_051348905.1. Taxonomy (NCBI): domain Eukaryota; kingdom Metazoa; phylum Chordata; class Amphibia; order Anura; family Dendrobatidae; genus Ranitomeya; species Ranitomeya variabilis. The sequence goes on along the minus strand of NC_135233.1, from coordinate 789,852,364 downwards.
TAGATGATCTTCTGCTAATCCTCCGTCCCTCCCGGTGTTATGGTTGGGACGCACTCGTATGACGGGTAGGCTCGGAGCTCTTCCGGGACCCTAGAGTCGCCCCTCTCCACAGGTTGCCCCGCAAGTCTGCATAGGTGATTTAGGTGAGACAGCCCGCCTGTGACTGACTGTCCTGCCGTTGGTTTGAAGTATTGCTTGGAGCTAGATATATGAATACTTCCTCGGCGTTCCGGCCGCCGGTTGTGCGCCTCAGTAGGATGTTGCCTCGGTCTTACAGCACGACTCCTACTGGTATTCTCCTTCTTGCTTTGATCTCGTTTCTCACTCAGCACAATATATCTCGCTTCTGATCCTTTCTTAGGGCACCGCCGCTATGCTGAGCAGGCACGGTCCCGTGACGTTCTTTCTTGTTGCCAGGCCTCTGTCAGGGTCCCAAACCTGACAGGGACCCTACCGAATCTTCCCCACAACACCCCCTGCCACAAGGTGTTGCCTGGTTCCAACCCAGTCAGCTTTCTGAACTAACTTCCTGCCTGACCCCCAGTTTACCCACACGGTGAGGAGTGGCCTAATAAATAGCACCCTTAGTTCCCCCTGGAGGCCCGACTGAGAAATGTATTGGTGTATGTGATACCTGGTAAGATGAACTCCTTCAGTGCCATCAGACGTACCATAGCCCCCCTTAGCGGCGGAGCCACAGTACTGCAACGACCAGGACTCTGGGGCGCTGCATAAGAATGCCTCATTATCAGTGCCATTAGAGGACCCCCATCATCAGTGCCGTAAGATAAGAATGCCTCATTATCAGCGCCATCAGAGGGACCCCATCATCAGTGTCGTAAGATAAGAATGCCTCATTATCAGTGCCATCAGAGGACCCACATCATCAGTGCCGTAAGATAAGAATGCCTCATTATCAGCGCCATCAGAGGGCCCCCATCATCAGTGCCGTAAGATAAGAATGCCTCATTATCAGCGCCATCAGAGGACCCCCATCATCAGTGCCATAAGATAAGAATGCCTCATTATCAGTGCCATCAGAGGACCCCATCATCAGTGCCGTAAGATAAGAATGCCTCATTATCAGTGCCATCAGAGGGCCCCATCATCAGTGCCATAAGATAAGAATGCCTCATTCTCAGCGCCATCAGAGGGCCCCCATCATCAGTGCCGTAAGATAAGAATGCCTCATTATCAGTGCCATCAGAGGGCCCCCATCATCAGTGCCATAAGATAAGAATGCCTCATTATCAGTGCCATCAGAGGACCCCATCATCAGTGCCATCAGAGGACCCCCATCATCAGTGCCATCAGAGGACCCCCATCATCAGTGCCGTAAGATAAGAATGCCTCATTATCAGTGCCATCAGAGGGCCCCCATCATCAGTGCCGTAAGATAAGAATGCCTCATTATCAGTGCCATCATAGGGCCCCCATCATCAGTGCCATAAGATAAGAATGCCTCATTATCAGCGCCATCAGAGGGCCCCATCATCAGTGCCGTAAGATAAGAATGCCTCATTATCAGTGCCATCAGAGGACCCCCATCATCAGTGCCATAAGATAAGAATGCCTCATTCTCAGCGCCATCAGAGGACCTCATCATCAGTGCCGTAAGATAAGAATGCCTCATTATCAGTGCCATCAGAGGGCCCCATCATCAGTGCCGTAAGATAAGAATGCCTCATTATCAGTGCCATCAGAGGGCCCCATCATCAGTGCCGTAAGATAAGAATGCCTCATTATCAGCGCCATCAGAGGGCCCCCATCATCAGTGCCGTAAGATAAGAATGCCTCATTATCAGTGCCATCAGAGGGCCCCATCATCAGTGCCGTAAGATAAGAATGCCTCATTATCAGCGCCATGAGAGGACCCCATCATCAGTGCCATAAGATAAGAATGCCTCATTATCAGCGCCATGAGAGGACCCCCATCATCAGTGCCGTAAGATAAGAATGCCTCATTATCAGCGCCATCAGAGGGCCCTATCATCAGTGCCATAAGATAAGAATGCCTCATTATCAGCGCCATGAGAGGACTCCCATCATCAGTGCTGTAAGATAAGAATGCCTCATTATCAGCGCCATCAGAGGACCCCCATCATCAGTGCCGTAAGATAAGAATGCCTCATTATCAGCGCCATCAGAGGGCCCCATCATCAGTGCCGTAAGATAAGAATGCCTCATTATCAGTGCCTTCAAAAGTCCCCATCATCAGTGCCATAAGATAAGAATGCCTCATTATCAGTGCCATCAGAGGACCCCCATCATCAGTGCCGTAAGATAAGAATGCCTCATTATCAGTGCCATCAGAGGGCCCCCATCATCAGTGCTGTAAGATAAGAATGCCTCATTATCAGCGCCATCAGAGGGCCCCCATCAACAGTGCTGTAAGATAAGAATGCCTCATTATCAGCGCCATCAGAGGGCCCCATCATCAGTGCTGTAAGATAAGAATGCCTCATTATCAGTGCCATCAGAGGACCCCCATCATCAGTGCCGTAAGATAAGAATGCCTCATTATCAGTGCCATCAGAGGCCCCATCATCAGTGCCATAAGATAAGAATGCCTCATTATCAGTGCCATCAGAGGGCCCCATCATCAGTGCCATAATATAAGAATGCCTCATTATCAGCGCCATCAGAGGGCCCCATCATCAGTGCCGTAAGATAAGAATGCCTCATTATCAGTGCCAATAGAGGGCCCCATCATCAGTGCCATAAGATAAGAATGCCTCATTATCAGCGCCATCAGAGGACCCCATCATCAGTGCCGTAAGATAAGAATGCCTCATTATCAGTGCCATCATAGGACCCCCATCATCAGTGCTGTAAGATAAGAATGCCTCATTATCAGTGCCATCAGAGGACCCCCATCATCAGTGCCGTAAGATAAGAATGCCTCATTGTCAGTGCCATCAGAGGGCCCCATCATCAGTGCTGTAAGATAAGAATGCCTCATTATCAGTGCCATCAGAGGGCCCCATCATCAGTGCCATAAGATAAGAATGCCTCATTATCAGCGCCATGAGAGGGCCCCATCATCAGTGCCGTAAGATAAGAATGCCTAATTATCAGCGCCATCAGAGGGCCCCATCATCAGTGCCATAAGATAAGAATGCCTCATTATCAGCGCCATCAGAGGGCCCCATCATCAGTGCCGTAAGATAAGAATGCCTCATTATCAGCGCCATCATAGGGCCCCCATCATCAGTGCCATAAGATAAGAATGCCTCATTATCAGCGCCATGAGAGGACCCCATCATCAGTGCCGTAAGATAAGAATGCCTAATTATCAGCGCCATCAGAGAGCCCCATCATCAGTGCCATAAGATAAGAATGCCTCATTATCAGCGCCATCAGAGGGCCCCCATCATCAGTGCTGTAAGATAAGAATGCCTCATTATCAGTGCCATCAGAGGGCCCCATCATCAGTGCCGTAAGATAAGAATGCCTCATTATCAGCGCCATCAGAGGGCCCCCATCATCATTGCCGTAAGATAAGAATGCCTCATTATCAGCGCCATCAGAGGGCCCCATCATCAGTGCCATAAGATAAGAATGCCTCATTCTCAGCGCCATCAGAGGACCCCATCATCAGTGCCGTAAGATAAGAATGCCTCATTATCAGTGCCATCAGAGGACCCCCATCATCAGTGCCATAAGATAAGAATGCCTCATTCTCAGCGCCATCAGAGGACCCCATCATCAGTGCCGTAAGATAAGAATGCCTCATTATCAGTGCCATCAGAGGGCCCCATCATCAGTGCCGTAAGATAAGAATGCCTCATTATCAGTGCCATCAGAGGGCCCCATCATCAGTGCCGTAAGATAAGAATGCCTCATTATCAGTGCCATCAGAGGGCCCCATCATCTGTGCCGTAAGATAAGAATGCCTCATTATCAGCGCCATCAGAGGACCCCATCATCAGTGCCATAAGATAAGAATGCCTCATTTTCAGCGCCATGAGAGGGCCCCATCATCAGTGCCATAAGATAAGAATGCCTCATTATCAGTGCCATCAGAGGACCCCATCATCAGTGCTGTAAGATAAGAATGCCTCATTATCAGTGCCATCAGAGGACCCCCATCATCAGTGCCATAAGATAAGAATGCCTCATTATCAGCGCCATCAGAGGACCCCCATCATCAGTGCCGTTAGATAAGAATGCCTCATTATCAGAGCCATCAGAGGACCCCATCATCAGTGCCGTAAGGTAAGAATGCCTCATTATCAGCGCCATCAGAGGACCCCATCATCAGTGCCATAAGATAACAATGCCTCATTATCAATGCCATCAGAGGGCCCCATCATCAGTGCCGTAAGATAAGATTGCCTCATTATCAGTTCCATCAGAGGGCCCCATCATCTGTGCCGTAAGATAAGAATGCCTCATTATCAGTGCCATCAGAGGGCCCCATCATCAGTGCCGTAAGATAAGAATGCCTCATTATCAGCGCCATCAGAGGGCCCCATCATCAGTGCCGTAAGATAAGAATGCCTCATTATCAGTGCCATCAGAGGGCCCCATCATCAGTGCCGTAAGATAAGAATGCCTCATTATCAGCGCCATCAGAGGACCCCCATCATCAGTGCTGTAAGATAAGTATGCCTCATTATCAGTGCCATCAGAGGGCCCCATCATCAGTGCTGTAAGATAAGAATGCCTCATTATCAGTGCCATCAGAGGGCCCCATCATCTGTGCCGTAAGATAAGAATGCCTCATTATCAGCGCCATCAGAGGACCCCATCATCAGTGCCATAAGATAAGAATGCCTCATTATCAGCGCCATGAGAGGGCCCCATCATCAGTGCCATAAGATAAGAATGCCTCATTATCAGTGCCATCAGAGGACCCCATCATCAGTGCTGTAAGATAAGAATGCCTCATTATCAGTGCCATCAGAGGACCCCCATCATCAGTGCCATAAGATAAGAATGCCTCATTATCAGCGCCATCAGAGGACCCCCATCATCAGTGCCGTAAGATAAGAATGCCTCATTATCAGCGCCATCAGAGGACCCCATCATCAGTGCCATAAGATAAGAATGCCTCATTATCAGCGCCATGAGAGGGCCCCATCATCAGTGCCATTATCAGTGCCATCAGAGGACCACATCATCAGTGCTGTAAGATAAGAATGCCTCATTATCAGTGCCATCAGAGGACCCCCATCATCAGTGCCATAAGATAAGAATGCCTCATTATCAGTGCCATCAGAGGGCCCCATCATCAGTGCCATAAGATAAGAATGCCTCATTATCAGCGCCATGAGAGGGCCCCATCATCAGTGCCGTAAGATAAGAATGCCTAATTATCAGCGCCCTCAGAGGGCCCCATCATCAGTGCCATAAGATAAGAATGCCTCATTATCAGCGCCATCAGAGGGCCCCATCATCAGTGCCGTAAGATAAGAATGCCTCATTATCAGCGCCATCAGAGGGCCCCCATCATCAGTGCCATAAGATAAGAATGCCTCATTATCAGCGCCATGAGAGGGCCCCATCATCAGAGCCATAAGATAAGAATGCCTCATTATCAGCGCCATCAGAGGGCCCCCATCATCAGTGCTGTAAGATAAGAATGCCTCATTATCAGTGCCATCAGAGGGCCCCATCATCAGTGCCATAAGATAAGAATGCCTCATTATCAGCGCCATGAGAGGGCCCCATCATCAGTGCCGTAAGATAAGAATGCCTCATTATCAGCGCCATCAGAGGGCCCCATCATCAGTGCCATAAGATAAGAATGCCTCATTATCAGCGCCATCAGAGGGCCCCATCATCAGTGCCGTAAGATAAGAATGCCTCATTATCAGCGCCATGAGAGGGCCCCATCATCAGTGCCGTAAGATAAGAATGCCTCATTATCAGTGCCATCAGAGGGCCCCATCATCAGTGTCGTAAGATAAGAATGCCTCATTATCAGCGCCATCATAGGACCCCATGATCAGTGCCATAAGATAAGAATGCCTCATTATCAGTGCCATCAGAGGGCCCCATCATCAGTGCCGTAAGATAAGAATGCCTGATTATCAGTGCCATCAGAGGGCCCCATCATCAGTGCCGTAAGATAAGAATGCCTCATTATCAGTGCCATCAGAGGGCCCCATCATCAGTGCCGTAAGATAAGAATGCCTCATTATCAGTGCCATCAGAGGGCCCCATCATCAGTGCCGTAAGATAAGAATGCCTCATTATCAGTGCCATCAGAGGGCCCCATCATCAGTGCCGTAAGATAAGAATGCCTCATTATCAGCGCCATCAGAGGACCCCCATCATCAGTGCTGTAAGATAAGTATGCCTCATTATCAGTGCCATCAGAGGGCCCCATCATCAGTGCCGTAAGATAAGAATGCCTCATTATCAGTGCCATCAGAGGGCCCCATCATCTGTGCCGTAAGATAAGAATGCCACATTATCAGCGCCATCAGAGGACCCCATCATCAGTGCCATAAGATAAGAATGCCTCATTATCAGCGCCATGAGAGGGCCCCATCATCAGTGCCATAAGATAAGAATGCCTCATTATCAGTGCCATCAGAGGACCCCATCATCAGTGCTGTAAGATAAGAATGCCTCATTATCAGTGCCATCAGAGGACCCCCATCATCAGTGCCATAAGATAAGAATGCCTCATTATCAGCGCCATCAGAGGACCCCCATCATCAGTGCCGTAAGATAAGAATGCCTCATAATCAGCGCCATCAGAGGACCCCATCATCAGTGCCATAAGATAAGAATGCCTCATTATCAGCGCCATGAGAGGGCCCCATCATCAGTGCCATTATCAGTGCCATCAGAGGACCACATCATCAGTGCTGTAAGATAAGAATGCCTCATTATCAGTGCCATCAGAGGACCCCCATCATCAGTGCCATAAGATAAGAATGCCTCATTATCAGTGCCATCAGAGGGCCCCATCATCAGTGCCATAAGATAAGAATGCCTCATTATCAGCGCCATGAGAGGGCCCCATCATCAGTGCCGTAAGATAAGAATGCCTAATTATCAGCGCCATCAGAGGGCCCCATCATCATTGCCATAAGATAAGAATGCCTCATTATCAGCGCCATCAGAGGGCCCCATCATCAGTGCCGTAAGATAAGAATGCCTCATTATCAGCGCCATCAGAGGGCCCCCATCATCAGTGCCATAAGATAAGAATGCCTCATTATCAGCGCCATGAGAGGGCCCCATCATCAGTGCCATAAGATAAGAATGCCTCATTATCAGCGCCATCAGAGGGCACCCATCATCAGTGCTGTAAGATAAGAATGCCTCATTATCAGTGCCATCAGAGGGCCCCATCATCAGTGCCATAAGATAAGAATGCCTCATTATCAGCGCCATCAGAGGGCCCCATCATCAGTGCCATAAGATAAGAATGCCTCATTATCAGCGCCATCAGAGGGCCCCATCATCAGTGCCGTAAGATAAGAATGCCTCATTATCAGCGCCATGAGAGGGCCCCATCATCAGTGCCGTAAGATAAGAATGCCTCATTATCAGTGCCATCAGAGGGCCCCATCATCAGTGCCGTAAGATAAGAATGCCTCATTATCAGCGCCATCAGAGGACCCCATCATCAGTGCCATAAGATAAGAATGCCTCATTATCAGTGCCATCAGAGGGCCCCATCATCAGTGCCGTAAGATAAGAATGCCTGATTATCAGTGCCATCAGAGGGCCCCATCATCAGTGCCGTAAGATAAGAATGCCTCATTATCAGTGCCATCAGAGGCCCCTATCATCAGTGCCGTAAGGTAAGAATGCCTCATTATCAGTGCCATCAGAGGGCCCCATCATCAGTGCCGTAAGATAAGAATGCCTCATTATCAGTGCCATCAGAGGGCCCCATCATCAGTGCCGTAAGATAAGAATGCCTCATTATCAGTGCCATCAGAGGGCCCCATCATCAGTGCCGTAAGATAAGAATGCCTCATTATCAGCGCCATCAGAGGACCCCCATCATCAGTGCTGTAAGATAAGAATGCCTCATTATCAGTGCCATCAGAGGGCCCCATCATCAGTGCCGTAAGATAAGAATGCCTCATTATCAGTGCCATCAGAGGGCCCCATCATCTGTGCCGTAAGATAAGAATGCCTCATTATCAGCGCCATCAGAGGACCCCATCAGTGCCATAAGATAAGAATGCCTCATTATCAGCGCCATCAGAGGACCCCATCATCAGTGCCATAAGATAACAATGCCTCATTATCAGTGCCATCAGAGGGCCCCATCATCAGTGCCATAAGATAAGAATGCCTCATTATCAGTGCCATCAGAGGGCCCCATCATCTGTGCCGTAAGATAAGAATGCCTCATTATCAGTGCCATCAGAGGGCCCCATCATCAGTGCCGTAAGATAAGAATGCCTCATTATCAGTGCCATCAGAGGGCCCCATCATCAGTGCCGTAAGATAAGAATGCCTCATTATCAGTGCCATCAGAGGGCCCCATCATCAGTGCCGTAAGATAAGAATGCCTCATTATCAGCGCCATCAGAGGACCCCCATCATCAGTGCTGTAAGATAAGAATGCCTCATTATCAGTGCCATCAGAGGGCCCCATCATCAGTGCCGTAAGATAAGAATGCCTCATTATCAGTGCCATCAGAGGGCCCCATCATCTGTGCCGTAAGATAAGAATGCCTCATTATCAGCGCCATCAGAGGACCCCATCATCAGTGCCATAAGATAAGAATGCCTCATTATCAGCGCCATGAGAGGGCCCCATCATCAGTGCCATAAGATAAGAATGCCTCATTATCAGTGCCATCAGAGGACCCCATCATCAGTGCTGTAAGATAAGAATGCCTCATTATCAGTGCCATCAGAGGACCCCCATCATCAGTGCCATAAGATAAGAATGCCTCATTATCAGCGCCATCAGAGGACCCCCATCATCAGTGCCGTAAGATAAGAATGCCTCATTATCAGCGCCATCAGAGCACCCCATCATCAGTGCCATAAGATAAGAATGCCTCATTATCAGCGCCATGAGAGGGCCCCATCATCAGTGCCATTATCAGTGCCATCAGAGGACCCCATCATCAGTGCTGTAAGATAAGAATGCCTCATTATCAGTGCCATCAGAGGACCCCCATCATCAGTGCCATAAGATAAGAATGCCTCATTATCAGTGCCATCAGAGGGCCCCATCATCAGTGCCATAAGATAAGAATGCCTCATTATCAGCGCCATGAGAGGGCCCCATCATCAGTGCCGTAAGATAAGAATGCCTAATTATCAGCGCCATCAGAGGGCCCCATCATCAGTGCCATAAGATAAGAATGCCTCATTATCAGCGCCATCAGAGGGCCCCATCATCAGTGCCGTAAGATAAGAATGCCTCATTATCAGCGCCATCAGAGGGCCCCCATCATCAGTGCCATAAGATAAGAATGCCTCATTATCAGCGCCATGAGAGGGCCCCATCATCAGTGCCATAAGATAAGAATGCCTCATTATCAGCGCCATCAGAGGGCCCCCATTATCAGTGCTGTAAGATAAGAATGCCTCATTATCAGTGCCATCAGAGGGCCCCCATTATCAGTGCTGTAAGATAAGAATGCCTCATTATCAGTGCCATCAGAGGGCCCCATCATCAGTGCCATAAGATAAGAATGCCTCATTATCAGCGCCATGAGAGGGCCACATCATCAGTGCCGTAAGATAAGAATGCCTCATTATCAGCGCCATCAGAGGGCCCCATCATCAGTGCCATAAGATAAGAATGCCTCATTATCAGCGCCATCAGAGGGCCCCATCATCAGTGCCGTAAGATAAGAATGCCTCATTATCAGCGCCATGAGAGGGCCCCATCATCAGTGCCGTAAGATAAGAATGCCTCATTATCAGTGCCATCAGAGGGCCCCATCATCAGTGCCGTAAGATAAGAATGCCTCATTATCAGCGCCATCAGAGGACCCCATCATCAGTGCCATAAGATAAGAATGCCTCATTATCAGTGCCATCAGAGGGCCCCATCATCAGTGCCGTAAGATAAGAATGCCTGATTATCAGTGCCATCAGAGGGCCCCATCATCAGTGCCGTAAGATAAGAATGCCTCATTATCAGCGCCATCAGAGGGCCCCATCATCAGTGCCGTAAGATAAGAATGCCTCATTATCAGTGCCATCAGAGGCCCCCATCATCAGTGCCGTAAGATAAGAATGCCTCATTATCAGCGCCATCAGAGGGCCCCATCATCAGTGCTGTAAGATAAGAATGCCTCATTATCAGTGCCATCAGAGGCCCCCATCATCAGTGCCGTAAGATAAGAATGCCTCATTATCAGTGCCATCAGAGGGCCCCATCATCAGTGCCGTAAGATAAGAATGCCTCATTATCAGTGCCATCAGAGGGCCCCATCATCAGTGCCGTAAGATAAGAATGCCTCATTATCAGTGCCATCAGAGGGCCCCATCATCAGTGCCGTAAGATAAGAATGCCTCATTATCAGCGCCATCAGAGGACCCCCATCATCAGTGCTGTAAGATAAGAATGCCTCATTATCAGTGCCATCAGAGGGCCCCATCATCAGTGCCGTAAGATAAGAATGCCTCATTATCAGTGCCATCAGAGGGCCCCATCATCTGTGCCGTAAGATAAGAATGCCTCATTATCAGCGCCATCAGAGGACCCCATCATCAGTGCCATAAGATAAGAATGCCTCATTATCAGCGCCATGAGAGGGCCCCATCATCAGTGCCATAAGATAAGAATGCCTCATTATCAGTGCCATCAGAGGACCCCATCATCAGTGCTGTAAGATAAGAATGCCTCATTATCAGTGCCATCAGAGGACCCCCATCATCAGTGCCATAAGATAAGAATGCCTCATTATCAGCGCCATCAGAGGACCCCCATCATCAGAGCCGTAAGATAAGAATGCCTCATTATCAGCGCCATCAGAGGACCCCATCATCAGTGCCATAAGATAAGAATGCCTCATTATCAGCGCCATGAGAGGGCCCCATCATCAGTGCCATAAGATAAGAATGCCTCATTATCAGTGCCATCAGAGGACCCCATCATCAGTGCTGTAAGATAAGAATGCCTCATTATCAGTGCCATCAGAGGACCCCCATCATCAGTGCCATAAGATAAGAATGCCTCATTATCAGCGCCATCAGAGGACCCCATCATCAGTGCCGTAAGATAAGAATGCCTCATTATCCGCGCCATCAGAGGACCCCCATCATCAGTGCTGTAAGATAAGAATGCCTCATTATCAGTGCCATCAGAGGACGCCCATCATCAGTGCTGTAAGATAAGAATGCCTCATTATCAGCGCCATCAGAGGACCCCATCATCAGTGCCGTAAGATAAGAATGCCTCATTATCAGCGCCATCAGAGGACCCCATCATCAGTGCCATAAGATAAGAATGCCTCATTATCAGCGCCATGAGAGGGCCCCATCATCAGTGCCATAAGATAAGAATGCCTCATTATCAGTGCCATCAGAGGACCCCCATCATCAGTGCCGTAAGATAAGAATGCCTCATTATCAGCGCCATCAGAGGACCCCATCATCAGTGCCATAAGATAAGAATGCCTCATTATCAGTGCCATCAGAGGGCCCCATCATCAGTGCTGTAAGATAAGAATGCCTCATTATCAGTGCCCTCAGAGGACCCCCATCATCAGTGCCATAAGATAAGAATGCCTCATTATCAGCGCCATGAGAGGGCCCCATCATCAGTGCCATAAGATAAGAATGCCTCATTATCAGTGCCATCAGAGGGCCCCATCATCAGTGCTGTAAGATAAGAATGCCTCATTATCAGTGCCCTCAGAGGACCCCCATCATCAGTGCCATAAGATAAGAATGCCTCATTATCAGTGCCATCAGAGGACCCCCATCATCAGTGCCATAAGATAAGAATGCCTCATTATCAGAGCCATCAGAGGACCCCCATCATCAGTGCTGTAAGATAAGAATGCCTCATTATCAGCGCCATCAGAGGACCCCATCATCAGTGCCGTAAGATAAGAATGCCTCATTATCAGCGCCATCAGAGGACCCCATCATCAGTGCCATAAGATAACAATGCCTCATTATCAGTGCCATCATAGGGCCCCATCATCAGTGCCATAAGATAAGAATGCCTCATTATCAGTGCCATCAGAGGACCCCCATCATCAGTGCCATAAGATAAGAATGCCTCATTATCAGTGCCATCAGAGGACCCCCATCATCAGTGCCATAAGATAAGAATGCCTCATTATCAGTGCCATCAGAGGACCCCCATCATCAGTGCTGTAAGATAAGAATGCCTCATTATCAGCGCCATCAGAGGACCCCATCATCAGTGCCATAAGATAAGAATGCCTCATTATCAGTGCCATCAGAGGGCCCCATCATCAGTGCCATAAGATAAGAATGCCTCATTATCAGTGCCATCATAGGGCCCCATCATCAGTGCCATAAGATAAGAATGCCTCATTATCAGTGCCATCAGAGGACCCCCATCATCAGTGCCGTAAGATAAGAATGCCTCATTATCAGCGCCATCATAGGGCCCCATCATCAGTGCCATAAGATAACAATGCCTCATTATCAGTGCCATCAGAGGACCCCATCATCAGTGCCATAAGATAACAATGCCTCATTATCAGTGCCATCATAGGGCCCCATCATCAGTGCCGTAAGATAAGAATGCCTCATTATCAGCGCCATCAGAGGACCCCCATCATCAGTGCCGTAAGATAAGAATGCCTCATTATCAGCGCCATCAGAGGGCCCCATCATCAGTGCCGTAAGATAAGAATGCCTCATTATCAGTGCCATCAGAGGGCCCCATCATCAGTGCCGTAAGATAAGAATGCCTCATTATCAGCGCCATCAGAGGGCCCCATCATCAGTGCCGTAAGATAAGAATGCCTCATTATCAGCGCCATCAGAGGGCCCCCATCATCAGTGCCGTAAGATAAGAATGCCTCATTATCAGTGCAATCAGAGGACCCCATCATCAGTGCCGTAAGATAAGAATGCCTCATTATCAGTGCCATCATAGGGCCCCATCATCAGTGCCATAAGATAACAATGCCTCATTATCAGTGCCATCAGAGGACCCCATCATCAGTGCCATAAGATAACAATGCCTCATTATCAGTGCCATCAGAGGACCCCATCATCAGTGCCGTAAGATAAGAATGCCTCATTATCAGCGCCATCAGAGGGCCCCCATCATCAGTGCCGTAAGATAAGAATGCCTCATTATCAGCGCCATCAGAGGACCCCCATCATCAGTGCTGTAAGATAAGAATGCCTCATTATCAGTGCCATCAGAGGGCCCCATCATCAGTGCCATAAGATAACAATGCCTCATTATCAGCGCCATCAGAGGACCCCATCATCAGTGCCATAAGATAAGAATGCCTCATTATCAGCGCCATCAGAGGGCCCCCATCATCAGTGCCGTAAGATAAGAATGCCTCATTATCAGTGCAATCAGAGGACCCCATCATCAGTGCCGTAAGATAAGAATGCCTCATTATCAGTGCCATCATAGGGCCCCATCATCAGTGCCATAAGATAACAATGCCTCATTATCAGTGCCATCAGAGGACCCCATCATCAGTGCCATAAGATAACAATGCCTCATTATCAGTGCCATCATAGGGCCCCATCATCAGTGCCGTAAGATAAGAATGCCTCATTATCAGTGCCATCAGAGGACCCCCATCATCAGTGCCGTAAGATAAGAATGCCTCATTATCAGCGCCATCATAGGGCCCCATCATCAGTGCCATAAGATAACAATGCCTCATTATCAGTGCCATCATAGGGCCCCATCATCAGTGCCGTAAGATAAGAATGCCTCATTATCAGCGCCATCAGAGGACCCCCATCATCAGTGCCGTAAGATAAGAATGCGTCATTATCAGCGCCATCAGAGGGCCCCATCATCAGTGCCGTAAGATAAGAATGCCTCATTATCAGCGCCATCAGAGGGCCCCCATCATCAGTGCCGTAAGATAAGAATGCCTCATTATCAGTGCCATCAGAGGACCCCATCATCAGTGCCGTAAGATAAGAATGCCTCATTATCAGCGCCATCAGAGGTCCCCATCATCAGTGCCGTAAGATAAGAATGCCTCATTATCAGTGCCATCATAGGGCCCCATCATCAGTGCCATAAGATAAGAATGCCTCATTATCAGTGCCATCAGAGGACCCCATCATCAGTGCCGTAAGATAAGAATGCCTCATTATCAGTGCCATCAGAGGGCCCCATCATCAGTGCCATAAGATAACAATGCCTCATTATCAGCGCCATCAGAGGACCCCATCATCAGTGCCGTAAGATAAGAATGCCTCATTATCAGTGCCATCAGAGGGCCCCATCATCAGTGCCATAAGATAACAATGCCTCATTATCAGCGCCATCAGAGGACCCCATCATCAGTGCCATAAGATAACAATGCCTCATTATCAGTGCCATCAGAGGGCCCCCATCATCAGTGCTGTAAGATAAGAATGCCTCATTATCAGTGCCATCAGAGGGCCCCATCATCAGTGCTGTAAGATAAGAATGCCTCATTATCAGTGCCATCAGAGGACCCCCATCATCAGTGCCGTAAGATAAGAATGCCTCATTATCAGTGCCATCAGAGGGCCCCATCATCAGTGCCGTAAGATAAGAATGCCTCATTATCAGTGCCATCAGAGGACCCCCATCATCAGTGCCGTAAGATAAGAATGCCTCATTATCAGCGCCATCATAGGGCCCCATCATCAGTGCCATAAGATAACAATGCCTCATTATCAGTGCCATCATAGGGCCCCATCATCAGTGCCGTAAGATAAGAATGCCTCATTATCAGTGCCATCAGAGGGCCCCATCATCAGTGCCGTAAGATAAGAATGCCTCATTATCAGTGCCATCAGAGGGCCCCATCATCAGTGCTGTAAGATAAGAATGCCTCATTATCAGTGCCATCAGAGGGCCCCATCATCAGTGCTGTAAGATAAGAATGCCTCATTATCAGTGCCATCAGAGGGCCCCATCATCAGTGCCATAAGATAACAATGCCTCATTATCAGTGCCATCAGAGGGCCCCATCATCAGTGCCGTAAGATAAGAATGCCTCATTATCAGTGCCATCAGAGGGCCCCATCATCAGTGCTGTAAGATAACAATCCCTCATTATCAGTGCCATCAGAGGGCCCCATCATCAGTGCCATAAGATAAGAATGCCTCATTATCAGTGCCATCAGAGGACCCCATCATCAGTGCCGTAAGATAAGAATGCCTCATTATCAGTGCCATCAGAGGGCCCCATCATCAGTGCCATAAGATAAGAATGCCTCATTATCAGTGCCATCAGAGGGCCCCATCATCAGTGCCATAAGATAACAATGCCTCATTATCAGTGCCATCAGAGGACCCCCATCATCAGTGCTGTAAGATAACAATGCCTCATTATCAGTGCCATCAGAGGGCCCCATCATCAGTGCCGTAAGATAAGAATGCCTCATTATCAGCGCCATCATAGGGCCCCATCATCAGTGCCATAAGATAACAATGCCTCATTATCAGTGCCATCAGAGGGCCCCATCATCAGTGCCGTAAGATAAGAATGCCTCATTATCAGTGCCATCAGAGGGCCCCATCATCAGTGCCATAAGATAAGAATGCCTCATTATCAGCGCCATCAGAGGGCCCGATCATCAGTGCCGTAAGATAAGAATGCCTCATTATCAGTGCCATCAGAGGGCCCCATCATCAGTGCTGTAAGATAAGAATGCTTCATTATCAGTGCCATCAGAGGACCCCATCATCAGTGCCGTAAGATAAGAATGCCTCATTATCAGTGCCATCAGAGGGCCCCATCATCAGTGCCGTAAGATAAGAAGGCCTCATTATCAGTGCCATCAGAGGACCCCCATCATCAGTGCCATAAGATAAGAATGCCTCATTATCAGTGCCATCAGAGGGCCCCATCATCAGTGCCATAAGATAAGAATGCCTCATTATCAGCGCCATCAGAGGGCCCCATCATCAGTGCTGTAAGATAAGAATGCCTCATTATCAGCGCCATCAGAGGGCCCCATCATCAGTGCTGTAAGATAAGAATGCCTCATTATCAGTGCCATCAGAGGGCCCCATCATCAGTGCCGTAAGATAAGAATGCCTCATTATCAGTGCCATCAGAGGGCCCCATCATCAGTGCCGTAAGATAAGAATGCCTCATTATCAGTGCCATCAGAGGGCCCCATCACCTCCTAACAAAATTTTTTACCACTGCCATGAAGTACATGTAATATGTCATGAAAAACCAGTCTTAGAAACATTTGGATATGTTGAAGCGTTCCAGAGTGATTATCACATGAAGGGGTTAAAAGACTGACTAAATCCACGTTAAAAACCTCCGTGTGCTCTTGCCCTACCGGTGTGCAGCCGCTGATGTAGTCTTCTAGGTCACCACTACTAATCCTGGTCACCACAATCCCAGGTAATGCAGTAGGCGTCCAGCAGGTGGCGCTACATACTCATATACCATGCGGTTTTAAATGATATTACACGAGCCGTACATATCCGTTTTTTATTACTGGCGCTCGGCTGTGCCACCATGTTCGGGGCTGTGCCTTTGCACTGTTGAGGTAATGTTCGGTAAAGCCAGCAATGTGCAGCTACGTGCGCCCATATTTCTAGCCCAGCGCCCATATTTCTAGCCCTTTGGCCGGCCCCTCCTCCCCGGCCTGGGCGGTGCAGTGGGAGGTAGCAGAGAGTGTCGGCCGGGGCGTTAGGGACACGCACCCCGGTGTCCTCCTCATCGTGTGCCAGTGACTGTAGTCTGCAGGTATCCTAGGAGGACACCCGTCAGCTGGAGAAGATGGTGACCCGAGTGTACACGGCATCCTCCTCCTGCTCCACCACGGTGAGTGCGGCTCTGGAGTTCCCCCGGCACTTAATGCTGCTTCGTTAGTTTTTCTACGAAGTCTGTGATGTTTGAGTGACCAATGAATTAATATACACCGTGGGATATGTGTGCATCGTCTATGTGGGGGATGGGTCCAGCGTGGCCCCCTCACCATACACCTGATGACATAGATGGGGGCTGACTCCAGCACAGTGCTTGGCTCTGCCACTCTCCTTTCTGCCTAGTACAGCTTTACCGACGTGTTATATACACTGGGGTCATGTATGGAAGTAAGGTCTCCATTTGTTGCCCCCTCTGTGGACCCTCCGGCCCAGGGTGGTATATTGTATGGAAGTCAAGGGGCAGCTGAATTTAGTGGGTCTGATAGTGCCACTCCTCTACCTATACAGCCTGTATATAGCAGGCTAGACCTGTCCCACAGGCTCTCTTCCTGCCGCTTGAGAATGTTTTTGACATTTTTGTTTATGGAGCCATAATTGTCAGGAAAGCACCAGTTTCTCCGTCTGTGGAAAATATCACAATTGTGCCACGTTCAGTATTTGTTCAGTATTTTACCTCAGTATTTGTAAGTAAAAAGTCAGGAGTGGGTGAAAAATACAGAAGTGGTGACATGTTTTCCTCAGACTGTATCACTCCTGGCTTTGGCTTATAAATACTGAGGTAAAAAACTGACACACATACTGAGGTAAAAAACTGACACACATACTGAGGTAAAAAACTGACACACATACTGAGGTAAAAAACTGACACACATAACTGAGGTAAAAAACTAACACAAAGGCTGCCGTCACACTAGCAGTATTTGGTCAGTATTTTAACCAGGAGTGGGTGATAAATACAGAATTGGTGCATGTTTCTATTATACTTTTCCTCTAATTTTTCCACTCCTGGTTTTGGCTTACAAATACTGATGTAAAATACTGAGCACATACTGCTAGTGTGATGGCAGCCAAATACTGAGGTAAAAAACTGGCACAAATACTGAGGTTAAAAAAACTGTGTGCATGTGACCACAGACAGCAGTGATTTTTCTCATATTCAACGGAGCGGTCTGAGTATTTTGATTTTTTTATTTTTTTTATTAGAGCTTGGTCCTTTTTACCATTAGGATTCGGTCAGTCTTACATTAATTAATAGAAGCTGAAGAAACCTCTATCATTTTATCAGTCTATGAATAATGGACAGCTCACAGGTGAGTAGTCTTTTTTTTTTTTTTTCTTCCCCCACAGTCCCATCTGCATTGGCAGAGTCGGATTAAGGGCTCATTTCCACTTGTGAGGAAAACGGACGAGTGCAATCCGATAAAAAATCGGATTGCACTCGGACCAATGTTATTCAATAGGTGTCTTTTCATTTGCGATTTTTTTCTCAGCCGAAATCGGGCTGAGAAAAAAATCGCAGCATGCTGCGTATTGCTGCAATTCTCGGACAAGACTTGCCAACGTAAGTCAATGGGTGCGAGAAAAAAATCGCACAGCACTCGCACCATGCGAGTTCTGTGCGATTTTTACACATCGGTGTCCTTTGAAAAGCCAGCAATTCAGCGCGGTGTACAGTAAAATCACACTGACAGGTTAGATTAGAATAGATATATACACATAGAAAAAAAAAATATATATAGATGGATATATCAGTGAGACATATATATAGCAGCGCTAGATAGCAGAAAAGCCGGTAATTCAATTGCCGGCTTTTGCTATCTCCTTCCCAAACCCGACAGGATATGAGACATGGTTTACATACAGTAAACCATTTCATATCCCTTATTTTATTACATATTCCTGACTACTAATGTAAGAAGTGTCTTTGTGTAAAATTTGGTGGCTCTAGCTATTAAAATAAAGGGATAAATCGCAGAAAAAATTGGCGTGGGCTCCCGTGCAATTTTCTCCGCCAGAGTGGTAAAGCCAGTGACCGAGGGCAGATATTAATAGCCTAGAGAGGGACCTTGGTTATAGGACCCCCCCCCCCGGCTAAAAACATTTGCCCCCAGCCACCCAAGAAAAGGCACATCTGTAAGATGCGCCTATTCTGGCATTTGGCCACTCTCTTCCCACTCCCGTGTAGCGGTGGGATATGGGGTAATAAAGGGTTAATGCCATCTTGCTATTGTAAGGTGACATTAAGCCTGGTTAATAATGGAGAGGTGTCAATAAGACACCTATCCATTATTAATCCAATACTAGTAAATGGTTAATAAAACACACACATTAGGAATAAAGTATTTTAATGAAATGAAGACACATGGCGTTGTAATAGTTTATTATACTCTTAATCCAATTGAAGACCCTTGTCACCTGAAACGAAGTTAAAATAAAAAAACAACAATATCCCATACCTTCCGTCATTCAGTCTTGTCCCACGCTGTAAATCCATCTGAAGGGGTTAAATAATTGTACAGCCAGGAGCTCTGCTAATGCAGCTGTGCTACTGCCTGTAAAATCTGGGGAATGAATGGAAAGCAGGGGAACGTAGTTACCTAGACTTGTGGTGCTGCGCCCCCTGCTGGTATAAACTCGAGCATGGGAATTTTTCTGAATATTTTCTCACGCTCTTCAATTGGATTGAGAGTATAATAAACTATTACAACACCATGTGTCTTCATTTCATTAAAATACTTTATTCCTAATGTGTGTGTGTGTTTTATTAACCATTTACTAGTATTGGATTAATAATGGATAGGTGTCTTATTGACACCTCTCCATTATTAACCAGGCTTAATGTCCCCTTACAATAGCAAGGTGGCATTAACCCTTTATTACCCCATATCCCACCGCTACACGGGAGTGGGAAGAGAGTGGCCAAGTGCCAGAATAGGCACATCTTACAGATGTGCCTTTTCTGGGGTGGCTGGGGGCAGATGTTTTTAGCTGGGGGGGGGGGGCAATAACCATGGACCCTCTCTAGGCTATTAATATCTGCCCTCAGTCACTGGCTTTACCACTCTGGCGGAGAAAATTGCGCAGGAGCCCACGCCAATTTTTTCCATGATTTAAACCCTTTATTTTAATAGCTAGAGCCACCAAATTTTACACAAAGACACTTCTTAGTAGTCAGGAATATGTAATAAAATAAGGGATATGAAATGGTTTACTGTATGTAAACCATGTCTCATATCCTGTCGGGTTTGTGAAAGAGATGGCAAAAGCCGGCAATTGAATTACCGGCATTTCTGCTATCTAGCGCTGCAAAAAAAAAAAAAAATATATATATATATATATATATATATATATATATATATATATATATATAATATCCTATTCTATGTGTATATATCTATTCTACTCTAATCTGTCAGTGTGATTTCACTGTACACAGCACTGATTTGCCGGATTTTCAAAGGACACCGGTGCGTAAAAATCGGACAGCAATACGGATGTTGCGATAAAAAATGGCATGACACTCGCATGATTTACCTCCGTTTTTTCGGTCCATAAATCGGACCGTTATTTTTCTCGCAAGTGGAAATGAGCCCTAATAGCGGACATGTCTCTTTGGTTTTGTGCAGACCACTTGGTCCACCAAAATACACGGTCATGTGAAAAGCCCCATAGATTATCATAGGTCCAAGTTCTATATGTGATAAACACGGATAGAACGTGTACATGAAAGACTGACCACTGAATGAGCCCTTAGGTCTAAAAAATTAGTTACCGTAGCTCTTTTTCTTCTTCTGTTTTGTCATCCACATGGTATTAGTAAAAATAAGATGCTGTATGGATCACCTTATGGGTCTCTTAATTTGTGCACCCATAGACTTCAATAGGCGTCTCATCTGAAATATGGAAGAGAACAGTGCACGTTGCTTTTTTTTTTTTTTTTTTTGGTCCAAGTAAAACAAAAAAAGAAATAGAAAAAATGGTCACCTGTACAGCCCAATTAAATAACTTGGGTCCGGGTGTTGTCTGTGCAATGTCAGTTTTTCCACAGACACCATTTTGACTGAAAATACGGTGGTGTGTACGTAACTTCGGGGCTTATCAATGTGATCATTTTCTATTTATTTTTTTCCTATACAAAATCGATTTTGTGCATTGTTCTATAGACTATGTCCATGTACAGTTTGTTGTGATCAGACCCTGTAACAGTCAAAGGCACAATTCAGACAAGTGATTTTTCCCGCATTGAAAACCTCACAACATGTGCCTACTGTCAAGAGTTAAGGTACCGTCACATTAAGCGACGCTGCAGCGATAGCGACAGCGATGCCGATCGCTGCAGCGTCGCTGTTTGATCGCTGGGGAGCTGTCACACAGACCGCTCTCCAGCGACCAACGATGCCGAGGTCCCCGGGTAACCAGGGTAAGCATCGGGTTGCTAAGCGCAGGGCCGCGCTTAGTAACCCGATGTTTACCCTGGTTACCAGCGTAAAAGTTAAAAAAACAAACAGCACATACTCACCAGCGCGTCCCCCAGCCTCTGCTTCCTGACACTGACTGAGCTCCGGCCCTAACAGCACAGCGGTGACGTCACCGCTCTGCTTTCACTTTCAGTTTAGGGCCGGCGCTCAGTCAGTGTCAGGAAGCAGAGGCTGGGGGACGCGCTGGTGAGTATGTGCTGTTTGTTTTTTTAACTTTTACGCTGGTAACCAGGGTAAACATCGGGTTACTAAGCGCGGCCCTGCGCTTAGTAACCCGATGTTTACCCTGGTTACCAGTGTAAAATATCGCTGGTATCCTTGCTTTTGCTGTCAAACACGGCGATACACGGCGACCTAGCGACCAAATAAAGTGCAGACCTTCTAGCAGCGACCAGCAATTTCACAGCGGGATCCAGATCGCTGCTGCGTGTCAAATACAGCGATATCGCTATCCAGGTCGCTGCAACGTCACGGATCGCTGGCGATATCGCCTAGTGTGACGGTACCTTTAGATAGTTATGCTAAAAAGGACACAAAGCTTGCTCCACATCGACTGCTGTCACAACCACTACTAATGTGACTGGTCCATACCTATACAGTGTTTTGAATGAGTCCTTATCCTATTTGACCCCCTCCCCCCTACGTCTGTGATTACACGCACGGGACGTTATCCGGCTTGTAGTGAATCACCTATGTCAAGCACTCCTTGTTTTCCGCAGTAGTGCTTTATGAGTATATTGTGTTTTCTGTGTACAGAACCTAGGTGCAAATATTTGCTGCAATGTTCTCACATCACTAATCACAACTGCTGGGACAGATTGGAACATGTTGACCAAAATTAGCAATTTACTACATAGAAAAGCATGTCTGCTCTGACTTGAGAAGCCAAGAAAAGTTGCCATACACTATAAGAAATGGCAGAAAGTTAATGACACTCTGTCAGACCTTACAGTAACGTCAGATCAGCAGTTTTATGGGATGTTGTGAGGGGTTGCGTATCCTTATAACGTGCTTTATTTACTAGATATATAGTTTTGACTCCTTTTTGTCACAGATTTTCCATAATAAGCCATAGGTCTCATTCAGACATCAGTTCTTCTCATATACGAGACAAACGGACCGATTTTGTTCAGTGTGTTGTCCAAGTGTCATCAGTTTTTCTCATACATGAAGAAAAAGAAAGTTTCTCCAACTATTCCTCTTTGACAGTCTGTAAAAATCAGTCTGATTTTTTTCACGGACACCTAGACTTGCATTGTTGATTTTGATCTGACCCTTGGATCAAAATCTACCATTTTGCCACTGACTTTTCAGTCAGCGAAAATTCAGATATGTGACTGGCCCCTTAGAATATCACAGATACAGGTTTTTTTTGTTGTTTTTTTTTCTTTGTAAAATATGGACGGCACTTGTATGCAAAAAACTGAGATCTGAATGAGGCTTTATAGCAAACTCCACATTGTATAAGGGCTCTCGCAGATGACCATAGTTTTGGTCCAAGTGTGATATGTCAAAAGATCGGATCACACTTGGACCAATGTTATTCAATGAGGCCATGCACATGACTGATTTTTTTTTTTTTTTCATTTGGCCAAGTAGTCAGGAAAAAAAATTGCAGCATGCACGTGTAACACCCCAGGTAACCGGTTGTTACAGTGATGTCGCCTTCCTTTCGGGGAGGGCGATATCATGCTTGGAGGCAAGGAGGATTCTCTTTACCAGGTAAGCACCTACACATAGCACATTCTGAATCCAGGCCAGAAGGGGGAGCTCAGGACCCAGATTCAGGGGAGCTTCCCTCAGATAGATATATCCTGGTCTGAAGGAGGAGTCAGGGAGTTAGTAGGTGAGAGACAGTGGAGAGTAGGAAGTCTGGAGCAGAGTGCAGACTACGGAGCAGTGCAACCAGGACTGAGCTGCAGCTCCAGGGAAGGACGTGAACCCGAGGGGTTCACAATGTGAACAGCGCCTATCTTAATACGATCTCATCCCTACAGGAAATGGGATGGCTGATTAACTGGGAAAAATCCAGATTATCTCCAACAACCCGTCAAACATTCCTGGGTCTTATCCTAGACTCTGAATGTCAGAGATGCTTCCTTCCAGAATCCAAACAGTCAATAATAAAAAAAGAAAGTACAATCGGTGATTAATAACCCTGTAATCTCCCTTAGAGAAGGTATGTCCCTTTTAGGTTCCTTTACATTATGCATTCCGGCGGTTCCATGGGCTCAATTCCACACTAGGCGGTTACAGTACACAATTTTACGGGAGGAAGGGGAATTACAAGGCCATTTAGGTAGTCGTTTATACCTCCCATTAAATGTAATAGCGTCCCTCTACTGGTGGTTAGAGCCGGATCATCTGGTCGGTGGAGTCCCTTGGGTGATTAAACCTTCAAAAATAATTTTTACTGACGCCAGTCCTACTGGCTGGGGGGCACATCTGGAGGACCAGATAGTTCAAGGCCAATGGTCTATTAGTGAGTCGAACGATTCATCTAATGAAAGGGAACTTAAAGCAGTTTATCATGCCATATGTAAATTCCTTCCGCAGTTACACGGAACTCACACAAGAATACTTTCAGACAACATGACATCTGTTGCATATATAAACCATCAAGGAGGAACGAGATCAGGAGCTCTCATGTCTATAACAGACGATATCCTATCTATGGCCGAGATACATCTTCTGTCTTTGTCAGCACTGCATGTCAGAGAAGTGGACAATTCAAAGGCAGATTTCCTCAGCCATCACACTCTCCATCAAGGAGAGTGGGTACTCAGTCGGCGTATCTTCATGATGATAGCCAAGAAGTGGGGCACTCCCGACATAGACCTTTTTGCAACAAGAAACATCAGACAAGTCAAAAAGTTTGCTTCATTGTTCCAGTCCGACAACCCCGATATCCTAGATGCTCTCCAAGTTCCATGGACATTCCGGCAAGCTTACGCCTTTCCTCCATTAATACTCCTTTCGACTGTAATCAGGAAGATAAGAGAAGACAAAGCAAACCTAATCCTAATAGCGCCATTTTGGCCCAAGAGACCATGGTTTTCCTACCTCAGAGCCATGTCTGTCTCAGATCCATGGGTCCTTCCAGAGACTCAGGACCTTCTCTCTCAGGGTCCCTTCAACCACCCTCATGTGAAGGGCCTACGGTTGACAGCCTGGTGTTTGAAAGGCAACTATTAAACCTAAGAGGTTTTTCAGAGAGATTGATTTATACCCTTATACTCAGTAGAAAGAGGTCTACAACAACCATATATGTAATATATGTGTTGCCAAGCGAAAAGCCAAAAACATCACTGCTCTAGAGGAGATCTGCATGGAGGAATGGGCCAACATACCAACAACAGTGTGTGGCAACCTTGTGAAGACTTACAGAAAACGTTTGACCTCTGTCATTGCCAACAAAGGATATATTACAAAGTATTGAGATGAAATTTTGTTTCTGACCAAATACTTATTTTCCACCATAATATGCAAATAAAATGATAAAAAAACCAGAAAATGTGATTTTCTGGATTTTTATTTCTCAGTTTGTCTCCCATAGTTGAGGTCTACCTATGATGTAAATTACAGACGCCTCTCATCTTTTTAAGTGGTGGAACTTGCACTATTGCTGAATGACTAAATACTTTTTTGCCCCACTGTATAATCGGAGGGGGGCGGGAGAAGGCAGTGGTTCATTGTCCAGAAGCCTCCTCCATTGCGGTTGGATAGTAAGGGCTTCATCGGCCAGGACTGCAGCTCTATCCACGGTGCACGGCGTGCGCTCCCAGACCCATTCCCGTACCTCTGCGGTGCTCTTGGCAAGAAATTGTTCGATAAGGAACGCCTTATCTTCCACAGTAAAGGCGTTTTCTGCTTCCAGCCATCTCTGACATGCCTGGGACATCTTGTGTGCATACATCCGAAACGATCCCCCCGTAGTGCATGGGAGGTCTCAGAACTTGGCCCTATATAAGTCTCAGGTGATAGCATGGTAATCCAGGATAGTCTGCTTTACAATGTTATAATCCCGATTCCGCTGTGAGTCAATGGTTCGGTAAGCCTCCGCCAGGCTATAGTTCAGGAGTCCCACTAACAAACGCATCCAGCCTGAGTGGGGCACCTCCATCACAGCACACTGCTGCTCAAAGTCCTTGAAGAACCCCTCCACATCTCCGGAAGCCTCATCAAATGGCTTAAACTCTGTCCGGGTGATCCGTACAGGCTCCCAGATCGTTGAGTTTACATTCCACATTGTGTTACTCCCTCTTTCAAGCTCCATTGCTTGTCTCTGCTGTGCCTGGCGGGCAGCCTCCTCTTTGTACTCCTGAGAGACGCCTGGGCCCAAAACCGCCATCTCTTCTTTGTACCACACCACCCACTGGCTTTTTGGGGTGGGGGTCCTCCTCTCCAGTGCTCGTCCTTCAGACATATGGGAGGAGGTGGCCGGGCTGGCACTCACCAGTAGGTCAATTAAGGCCTCTTTAGTCAGTCCCTGGTAGTTCAGGCCCAGGTCTCTGGCTCTCTCCTGTAAACTGGATACAATCCAATTTCTGTACTCACTCTGTGGGTGGTTCTCCCTTAGGTTACGCTCTGTTGATCCCTCTGCTTGCCACCAGTTGTCACGGGGTCCTTCTCCGGTACCACACAATCAACAGCCAGCGAAGAGTGAACAATCCCAAGACCTTTTATTTAGGCAAAAATACGAAAGGTCCATATACGATCCACCACACAAAGGATAAAATAGTCCAGAACACGAATGCAGTTCAGTAACAGGATAAAAGTCCAACAATCCAGCAGACAGAAGATAGCATAGTCCATATACTCTTCTTTCTCTCTGAGATCCTGTGAACACATCATCATTCCACACAATACTGATCTGTGTCTCACCTCCCTGATATTTACAAGTCTCCCTCCTCATTCACAGGTCAGGAGGGGGAGGTCTCAGGGGCTCATTGTTTCAACAAGCTAGGTCAACATGTCATTAGCATACAATACAGTCCTGTGGGGGCTGATATCTAATGGCAGCAACAGCCATTCATCAATTAGCAAATAACTCCTTCTACAAGAGAACACCATGAAAATAAGTAAAATAGAAATATACACAAAAATGATACCCACATAGCATATCACACCATCACAGATGCCATGTCGCGTTTGGAGAGCCCATGATGTGCCTATACAGTCGAAACTTTCAACCCGTGACATCGTTTTGGAAACTAGACCCCTTAGGGAATTTATCTAGATGTGTATTGAGCACCTTGAACCCACAGGTACTTCACAGAAGTGTATAACGTAAAGCTGTGAAAATAAAAAAACAATTTCATTTTTGCCAGATAAATCTTTTTATGGCTCCAAATTTTGCATTTTCATAAGGGTAACAGGAGAAATTGCTCCATACAATTAGTTGTGCAATTTCTCTTGAGTGTGCAGATACCCAATATGTGGAGGAAAACAACAGTTTGGTTGCACGGCAGGGTTTGAAAGGGAAGAAACGCCATATTATAGTGCAGATCTTGCTGCACTTGTTTGAGGGTGCCATGTTACATTGGCAGAGACCCTGAGGTGCCAACACAGCAGAACCCCCCCCATAAGTGACCCCATTTTACAAACTAAACCTCTCAATGAATTAATCTAGTGGTGCGGTGATTATATTAACACCACAGGTGTGTCACAGACTTTTATACCGTTGGGCAGAGAAGATAAAAAAAATTTACATTTTTACCACCTAGAATGTGTGTTAGCCCCAAGTTTCACATTTTTATACTGGGAAATGGGTAAAAATAGCACCAAAATATGTCCCACAACTTCTACTGAACGTGGCAATACCCCATATGTGACTATAGCACTACTTAGCCATACGGAGAGACTCGGAAGGGATGGAGCGCTATTTGCCTCCTGGAATGAAGATTTCCTAGAATAGTTTGCAGATTCCATGTAAAGAGCCCCTAAGTGATAGAAAAGCAGAATCCCTCCTAAAGTGACCCCATTTTGGAAATTATAAGGGTATGTGCACACGGTGAGTGGATGATGCTTACATCGAAGTCTACGCAAGATAAATTTCCCCCGTCCAATGTATTGGACGTTGTGATTCCGCATGGTTCAATGAACACATGCGGAATCACCTGTGTTCAAAAGCCGGCAGCGCTTTGGTCGCAGCAGACATGTGCTTCGTCCAAAGCGCTGCCAATTACTGACCGTGTGCACCTCACCCTTTGGGAATTTATCTACAGATGTAGTGACGATTTTGACTCCATGAGTGTTTTCCAGAAACAAGCAGCAGTGGATGTTGCTGATTAAAAATTGCAAACTGCTGTTAGTGACCAGTACATTATGCCCAGCTCATGTTTCTGGAGACACACCTGTAAATAAGGCGGGCTCTCATCACTACAGAAATACCAAACATGTGGGTACTAAATGTAGTTTAGGCTCACTGAGGCTCAGAAGGAAGGGGGGCATTTGGATTTGGGAGCAGAGAATTTACTGAATTTCTTTTGGGAGGGCGAGGAGCCAATTTAGTTTTTCCAGAGCCTTTGTGCTACCAGTAACGTGGAAACCCCATATATTTCCGTTAACAGATGACAGACCTGAGTGAGGACTTGCTTTTTTGTGGATTGAGTTGAAGCTTTTATTGGAAACATTTTATATAACTTTTGGGATCACATTTATCCGGCGCTCTACGCTGAGCACTTGCATCGGGGTTTCCATCTAAATCTCCGAATGATGTGACAGATGAAAATCTGTTTGATCCATTCATAATGAGACAGCAGACTTATTCTGGACTCCCAACATGTAGAAATCCAAAAAAGTCATTAAACCGCACCCTATACCCATATGGCTTCCATAGGCCTTTTAGTAGCGCACGTCAGTGCCAGGGGGTCAACCCAGCTGCATAGTCCAATCCATATCAAAAAAGAAGACAGCGCCACATCGATCAGTGAAAAATAACTTACAGATTTAATCTGCCATCTGCGGCGACGTTTCGGTATAACAACCTTTATCAAGCACAGTCTGACACATGTTCCAACCACCATTATATACTTCAAGCATCACCCCCCATTCCATAATCCACCAATGGGAGTGAAGCACCATGATAGAAAATCCACATAAATACATATAAAAACATTTAGACATACAAAAAATATAATACCAATACACAGACAAGAATACTATATCATCTAACAAAGGTATACTAGCCCTGATCGCTAAAAAGCTAAAGAACCAGCCCTCTACAATGCAATCAAAATTCCCCATATAGCATTATAAACAAACCGCAATCCTCCAATAGATCTACAGCATCCCATGTAACCAGGAAACAAGCCCACCCTCCGAATGATGTCATAACGACCGTGGAAGAGGTTAGGAAGAATCTCACACCATTGGTTTCAGCTACGGACTTTGGTTCAATTAACTCTAAGATCGAAGAGAACCTTTTGAAATATCGGACCGGCTTGGAAGACACTAAGAGGTCCAAGTGGTTCAGAAATCTTGAAGATTACAGCAATGGCAGAGTATATGGCTGGCAATTTAGGAACTCCTTGCCTAACAAAATGAAGTTGGGCGCTGGGCAGTCCAAGAATCACCCTAAGAGGTGGAGAAGACCCCAGAAACAATCAGCCCAACAGAACGCATTTGGCTTTACAGGTGGGGAATCGTATTCCACTGATGATGGTGGTACCACGAGTATTGGTCCTACTGGTTTTTTAGCCAGAGAGGTGGGACCTGCATCCCAAGAAGGCGCAGTGGCCACAGGGGCGGCAGGAGACACAGGAAAAGGGAGCCAAGGCTTGACAACGAGATCCAAGGGGAGAATGAAATGAGTGCTCCGACATCTTTGGTGGTAAATATATCTTCACTTTCTCTCTCAGACATCCAGATTAAGCTTTTGTCCAAGGGGTTATCATTTTGCCCTACCAGTCGGACTGACTGGTTTGCTTTGGATAATGATCTGTTCTCTTTTTTTAGACGGTTAAAACTGACATTGTTTTTTTCGGGTAAAGAGGGTTCTGTGCCCTCGATTCCACGGGAGGGCTTTTCACTCAGCAAATAAGGTCTCTACAACAAGAGTGATTTTGTTCCTCCTAAACATGACCCGGTTGTTGAGACGTTTTCCAAATTCGTTAAGGCTGATATAGCCAAATTGAGGAAAAGTGATTTAAAATTTGGTAAATCCAATTTAACATTTGCTGAGCGGAAAGAGATTAGAACACTGAGGAAGAACAAATCCATCACCATCAAGCCAGCCGACAAGGGCGGGACTTTGGTGGTGATGGACACTTCACAATATGTCCGTGAGATAAGGTCACAACTTTCTGATGGTAATGTTTATGAGAGGCTGCGTGTGAACCCCATTCAGGAATTCAAATCTGAGTTGGAGACAATTATTGATGAAGCCATGGGTATTATTGATGTTAAATTGGCAGAGTTTCTGAAGGTGGAGCATCCGGTAGTCCCTATACTGTATACGTTACCTAAGATCCATAAGGATCTGCGGAGACCTCCTGGCCCGACCGATTGTGTCGGGCAGGGGGTCTCTGGGTAATAAAGTGGCCATTTTTCTTGATCGGCTGCTGAGAGATTATGCTGTGTCTGCTCCCTCATAAGTAAGGGACACAAGTGATTTCATCAAGTCCCTGGAAGGTATACATGTGGTTGATTCCACGTGGTTGGTTTCTTTTGATGTGTCCTCCTTATATACTTCCATCGAGCATGCCAGAGGTTTGTATGCCGTCGGTGTGGCACTCGCCGGCTCCGACATGGCCCCGAGCTGTACGCGCTTCATCCTGGCGCTGCTGGAGTTCATCCTGGGGAGGAATTTTTTTCTCTTCGGTGATGACTACTTCCTGCAGCGCCGCGGGACGGCCATGGGGTCCAATGTGGCCCCCACTTATGCTAATATCTATATGGCCATCCTGGAGGATGAATACGTTTACAGTTCACGGTTTTGGTGCCATGTCAGGGGTTGGCGACGCTACATCGACGACATTTTCCTGGTATGGGATGGTGATGGGAATTAACTCGAATCCTTTCTTTCCCATCTGAACAGTGTCCATCCTGGCCTTGGTTTTACCATGGAGTGTTCTCAGGACAGGATCCAATTCCTAGATACTTGTGTTTACAAGACTGGGGGGTGTTTACACACTGATTTGTACGTTAAAGAGACGGATAGGAACAATCTTCTTTACTTCTCCAGTGAGCATCCGCGTAAGATGGTTGAGTCTTTGCCCTGGAGTCAGCTGTTGAGAGTGAGGAGGATTGTGTCTTGTGAAACCTCTGTTGATGGGAGATTGGAGGAAATGTGCCGTAAATTTTTATCAAGGGGCTACCCTAGGGCTGACCTTGAGAAATATAAGCTACAGGCTTTGGTTACCAGACGTGAGGACCTTTTGGTTCCAAAGGATAAGGTTGAGACTAACAAAAGGATCCCTTTTGTGAGCACATATAATAACATGAGTTTGAGGGTCTCGGGCATTATACGGAAACACTGGTCCCTGCTGAATAAGGGTCACTCCAGTGTTGTTGAATTTCAAACACCTCCACTATTCTCATATAGGAGGAATAAAAACCTGAAGGATGAACTAGTTTTTTCTGACATTGGCAGCTCAAAGAGAGATTTACAAACAACACTGAGTCGACCTAGTCTTGGCAATTTTCCGTGTTTGGGTTGTGCTTGCTGCAGTAACATGCTCAAGGGGGCCTTCTTTTGCCACCCCTATACCGGTAAAAGATATGACATCAGGAGACGGTATACGTGTAGGAGCAGTTTTGTTGTGTATATCCTGACCTGCCCTTGTGGTATCTTCTATGTGGGGGAGACCACAATGGAGGTCAGAGCGAGAATTAGCAAGCACAAAAGCACGATCAGGACTAAATTATTGGACTTACCTGTACCAAGACACTTTCATGATAAGGACATTCGGTCAACCAATTGAGGTATAGGGTGATTGATGATGTACCAGTGATGCGACGTGGTGGTGATCGCATTACCCTTCTGAAAAGGAAAGAATTAAAATGGATTTTTGAGCTAGATACCCTATACCCTAGGGGGATGAATTTGGAGTACCAGCAAAGTTGTTGTCTCTAGTGGTCTTTTTATATTTCTTGCAGTATTCTTCTGGTATATTGATTTTAACCATTTTTTTTATATATTTTTCACAATTATATAAGTTTCCTTTTTTATGTTGTATTTATATGCTGTATTTATATCAATATTGGTTAGACCAGCCCTTTTTTGGTTTATTGTAATGCATATGACTAATTATTCCCCCGTTGTTTAGTAACCAAGATGTGGAATATGGATTAGTGGGTTCCAGTTTGGTTATTTTATGATTCTTCTCTTTTCCAGGGGAGCAGTTGTACTTTTTGGTGTAGCCACGTATGATGTACCTTTTTAGTTCATTATGCTTGGTTTATAC
Organism: Ranitomeya variabilis; assembly: GCF_051348905.1. Classification (NCBI taxonomy): domain Eukaryota; kingdom Metazoa; phylum Chordata; class Amphibia; order Anura; family Dendrobatidae; genus Ranitomeya; species Ranitomeya variabilis. Next base: position 789,820,691 of record NC_135233.1, on the reverse strand, counting down.
TGAAGGGGTTAATTAGCATATATAGAGAGATTCATGTAGCTTTGGGAGGTTGTGTTTTATATGATATGGATGCCCTGAGTCACCGTTATGATATTTGGGTTGGTTATTTCTGGGGTATCTGTGTAGATATGCTATGTCACAGTTTAGATATAATGCCTAGGTGATTCGTGCTGTACAATATGCAGGTGTCTTCCCCAATTTTCTCATGAGTCTCAGTTTTTTAATAGACTTGTATGCAGGATTACCATGTATTTTGGAGGAGCTATAGTGGATCCACAATCGCTAGCGCATGGAAGCCGTGTGGGACACATGTACTGATGTCCTGATATATCTGATCAAGCGAGCGCTGTTTGATGGTGAGTCTGCGCAGTGGCGTTATATATATGGATCCCTCTGGACGCTGTTTTTTCTATGCACGGGGAGATCAAGTTGGACCTGCGCAGTAACCTATTTTACTCCTGTGGCCATGTGACAGACAACCGAGAACCTGATTGGACGACGGTCACTATGGCAATATGCTGGGGGTTGAACTATATCCTGGATACTCTGTGTCATGCGCAGTGGAGATCTATGAACAGGACTTGCGCAGTAATCTCCTCCACCTCCGTGTTCACCTGATTCAGGATCGACTTCAGATTGGACTACGGTCGTTATGACATCATTCGGAGGGTGGGCTTGTTTCCTGGTTACATGGGATGCTGTAGATCTATTGGAGGATTGCGGTTTGTTTATAATGCTATATGGGGAATTTTGATTGCATTGTAGAGGGCTGGTTCTTTAGCTTTTTAGCGATCAGGGCTAGTATACCTTTGTTAGATGATATAGTATTATTGTCTGTGTATTGGTATTATATTTTTTGTATGTCTAAATGTTTTTATATGTATTTATGTGGATTTTCTATCATGGTGCTTCACTCCCATTGGTGGACTATGGAATGGGGGGTGGTGCTTGAAGTATATAATGGTGGTTGGAACATGTGTCAGACTGTGCTTGATAAAGGTTGTTATACCGAAACGTCGCTGCAGATGGCAGATTAAATCTGTAAGTTATTTTTCACTGATCGATGTGGCGCTGTCTTCTTTTTTGATATGGATTATTCTGGACTCCGTCTGGCTTCTGTTCAGCGGTGTCCTTTTCAGAAGTGCACAAAACTGGCCAATTGCACTGTAGAGTATCCGATCAGAATCTGACAGGCGCTCACAAGCCACTTTTCCTGCAGGGCCCAGATGGACCTTGCGGCCGGGGATCTCCATGTAGACCATGAAGACAATGCGATTGCATTGTCCTGATGGAAGCGCACAGGGAACTGATTCCCTGCGTGATGCTCCTCTATGCCGCTGTCACTACTGACAGCGACATCAGAGGGGTTGTATATCCGTGATCGTGCAAGCACCGATTGTGCGCATTTCTGCAGAATGTCAACTGTAACAGAGCTGACACCCGCACCCAATTGCCCGCGCAATTGTGCCACCGTACATATACTGCTGTTTGTGGGAACGCAGCTTACACAGAGCAATAGGTGTATGCCACATGTCGGGAAGGGGTTAATGTCCCTCCCTCTGCTCACCTTTCTAGCCTCTTCGCTACTCGCGACTATGCGTCTGTTCCTCGCCACATCTACTGATCCCCCAGCACTTGCGTTGAAATCTGCGGTTCTCTTCGCTGTGCCAGATTTTCAGATGTCAGTGTGCTCACATCGTGAAGTTTTGACGCCTGTATAGCGCCATGACACTGAGAAGTCCAGCACAGGTTTAGAGACCCAAAGATTCAATCATGATCAGAAGATGATGTGACCTACTAAGGGATCAAAGAGGTGAGTTTAACAATTTTTTTTCTACTTTTTGATGGCTCGTTATGGTTCAGAAAAATAACGGCTAGTGGCCACTATTTTGCTTATTCGGCACGGAAACAAATTGCAAAGGATCTACATTTGGCAAATGTAATTCAGCTTACTTGAATTTATTTACTTATCTCTAATCCTAACTATAAAATTAAATAAAAAGTGAACAAAAAGTTGGTGAATGGTATTTAACCAAAACCAAAAGAACTCAGGAGTGCAATTTTGTTTTTTGTTTTTTCATTCCATCGTCCATAAAATATAATAAAAAGTGAACAAAAAATTGCATATTAACCAAATTTGGACCAATGATTAGATCCTGTCAGGTGGAAAAAAAAAAAGCCCTCACACAAGGTCAGTTGACTGAAAAATGTTAAACTTGTGGCTCTCAGAATATGGTGATACAAAAACAATAATTTTTTTTTAAGCTGTGTAGTTATTGTATAGATTAATAACCATTAATTTGATGTGCTAACTTCTAGAAAACTAATACTTTATGTAGCATATGAACAGCGTAAAAAAAAAAAGCAAAAATAGTTTTTTGGTTTTTTTTCTATTTCTCCCCATACAGAGTTAAGATAGAAAAATAAGTTATGGTATATGTACCCCAACATAGTGCCATAGGCAAAATCATCTAATCCCCAAAAAACAAGCCCTCGTACAACTACGGTATGCTGACAAGAACATAAAAAAATTATGAATCCTGGAATACAACAATGAAAATAGATGTTTAGAGCCAAATTAGGCCTGTTTATTAAGTTATTGTGGTTTAGGCTATGTGTACACGTTGCAGAATTTTCTGCACAAAATCTGCATCTCCTGGCAGAAAACGCAGGTGCAGATTTGATGCGTTTTTCTTGCGGATTTGCTGCGGATTTCATGTGTTTTTTACCCCTGCGGATTTCTATAATGGAATGGTTGCAGAACCGCTGCAGATCCGCACAAATGAAGTGACATGCTCCTTCTTTCAATCCGCTGAGTTTTCTGTGCGGAATTTTCCGCACCATTAGCACAGCATTTTTTTTATTCCTATTTTTTTACATTGTACTGTAAGGCTATGTGCACACGCTGCGGATTTTGCTGCGGATCCGCAGCGTTTCCGCAGCTGCGGGTCCGCAGCAGTTTCCCATGCGTTTTCAGTACAATGTAAACCTATGGGAAACTCAATCTGCAGTGCACATGCTGCGGAAAACAACTGCGCAGAAACTCAGCGGTTTACATTCCACGGCATGTCAATTCTTTGTGCGGAATCCGCAGCGGTTTTACACCTGCTCCATAATAGAAAACCGCAGGTGTAAAACCGCAGTGGAATCCGCACAAAAACCGCGATAAAGCCGCAGGAAAAACGCAGTGTTTTTGCCCTGCGGATTTATCAAATCCGCTGCGGAAAAATCCGCAGAGGATTATTCTACGTGTGCACATACCCTAAATCACTTTGTGGATCTGCAGCATTTCTGCGCGGAAAAAACTCTGCGGATCCGCAGTAAATCTGCAACGTGTGTTACTAATGTTTTTCTGTTTTTTTTTTTTGTTTTTTTTTAAATCCTGTCCTGTTGTCAATCCTGTATGTGTTTGATTCATGACAGAGTGAAAAAGGCAATGAAGTCAGATTGTAAGTACCATAAATGCCGGATGCATTTGTTTTGTAATGTATTTTATCAGGTTTTAACCTGTATTCAACAAGTGTGTACATGAGATCTGGGAATAATAGTGCTTTCTGTGTAATGTTTTGCAAATGACAGTGTTGTAATGTATTTGTTTTGAGTAGCTGTGCCCTGTGTAGGAGTTTATGATGAATTGCTTATCATTCATGACCAAGTCTTAAGGAAGTAACCAGAGACGGCTGAGTTTACATTTGTTCAGGACCTTGCTGAATTTTGCTTAGGCTGGGTTCACAGTGCGTTCAGTGACTCCGTTAAACGGACTACGTTAAACATAACGCGGTGTAACGTAGTCCGTTAACGCCGCCATTGAATGCAATGTCGGACGAATCGCTAGCGCACTCCCACAATGGGCGTGCGCTAGGGATGTGCCGTCATTGAGTGACGGACCCGAGACGCGGGCTGCAGCGTTTCCGGGTCCGTCACTGCTAGCGCAGATGGAGCTAGCAGATGCTCTATCTGCGCTAGCGCAATGGAACGTCGGCACTTGCCTTAACAGCAGCCCGTTAGTGTATGTGCTGAACGGGCTGCTATTAACGCAATGTGAACCTAGCCTTACCATTCAGCATTTTTTTTAATAGTTTTGTATTAGTTGTGTTTTCATTACTAAGGGTACCGTCACACAGTCACACTTTGATCGCTACGACCGTACGATCCGTGACGTTCCAGCGATATCCATACGATATCGCTGTGTCTGACACGCAGCAGCGATCAGGGATCCTGCTGAGAATCGTACGTCGTAGCAGATCGTATGGAACTTTCTTTCGTCGCTGGATCTCCCGCTGACATCGCTGGATCGTTGTGTGTGACAGCGATCCAGCGATGTGTTCGCTTGTAACCAGGGTAAACATCGGGTAACTAAGCGCAGGGCCGCGCTTAGTAACCCGATGTTTACCCTGGTTACCAGCGTAAAAGTAAAAAAAAACAAACAGTACATACTCACATTCCGGTGTCTGTCCTCCGGCGTCTCAGCTTCTCTGCACTGTGAGCGCCTGCCAGCCGGAAAGCGAGCACAGCGGTGACGTCTGACGTCACCGCTGTGCTTTCCGGCTCTGCTGCGTACACAGTGGAGAGAAGCAGAACGCCGGGGACAGACATCGGAATGTGAGTATGTACTGTTTGTTTTTTTTACGTTTACGCTGGTAACCAGGGTAAACATCGGGTTACTAAGCGCGGCCCTGCGCTTAGTAACCCGATGTTTACCCTGGTTACCCGGGGACTTCGGCATCGCTCCAGCGCCGTGATTGCACCGTGTGACCGCAGTCTACGACGCTGGAGCGATAATCATACGATCGCTGCGACGTCACGGATCGTGCCGTCGTAGCGATCAAAATGGTACTGTGTGACTGTACCCTAATGTATCCCATGTCACATTGTCACTGATCACTGTCAGCTGTTGCCATTGTTTTAACCCCTTAACTCCCAAGGGTGGTTTGCATGTTAATGACTGGGCCAATTTTTACAACTCTGACCACAGTCCCTTTATGAGGTTACAACTCTGGAACTCTTGCATGGATCTTGGTGATTCTGACATTGTTTTCTCGTGACATATTGTACTTCATGTTAGTGGTAAAATTTCCTCTACATTACTTGGGTTTATTTGTGAAAAACGGAAATTTGGCGAAAATGTCGCAATTTTCCAACTTTGAATTTTCATGCCCTTAAATCACAGAGATATGTCACACAAAATACTTAATAAGTAACATTTCCCCCATGTCTACTTTACATCAGCACAATTATAGAACCAAAATTTTTTTTTGTTAGGAAGTTATAAGGGTTAAAATTGACTAGCAATTTCTCATTTTTACAAAACCATTATTTTTTTTTATTTTTATTTTTTTTAAGGACCACATCACATTTTAAGTCACTTTGAGGGGTCTTTATGATAGAAAATACCCCAAAGTGACACCATTCTAAAACCTGAACCCCCTCATTTAACGTTTTTTCACAAAAAATTTACTTCAGATCCAATTTGTTTTATTTTGCCAAGGGTAACAGGAGAAATTGGACCCCAAAAGTTGTTGTACAATTTGTCCTGAGTACGCAGATACCCCATATGTGGGGGTAAACCACTGTTTCGGTGAATGGCAGACCTTGGAAGGGAAGGAGCGCCGTTTGGAATTCAGACTTAGATGGATTGCCTGCAGGCGTTACGTTGCGTTTGCAGAGCCCCTGATGTGCCTAAATAGTAGAACCCCCCCACAAGTGACCCCATATTGGAAACTAGACACCCCAAGGAACTTATCTAGATGTGCTGTGAGAATTTTGAACAACAAAGCTTTTCACTAAAGTTTATAACGCAGAGCCATGGAAATAAAAAAAATCATTTTGTTTTCCACAAAAATGATTTTTTAGCCCCCAAGTTTTTATTTTCCCAAGGGTAACAGGAGAAATTGGACCTCAGACCGCATCGGGACCGGACCGCATCGGGACCGTCCCTGTGTGAGTATAATCTAACTTGTTTTTCTTATCTTTCAGGTTACATCGGAGGCTTATCTTCAGCATTACAGTACTTTCTGCTTCCTAAAGTGAACATGTGACTTCTCTTGGCTCCGCTGTGTTTCACTTGCAAGTCTGTCCCTACATACAGTCATTGTTATACACATGTTTATTTACTTTGTTTGTATTGGAACAACACAAAAATACAGAGAAAAATAAAAAAATTTGACATAATTTCACACACAACTCCAAAAATGGGCTGACCAAAATTGTTTGCACCTTTACAAAAATGCAGGTAAACAACTTTGTTTCAAGCGGCCTGTTATGCTTGTTCAAACTCACCTGTGGCAAGTAACAGTTGTGGGCAATATGAAAATTGCACCTGAGACCAGATTAAAGGAGAGAAGTTGACTCAATCTTTGCATTGTGTGTCTGTATGTACCACACTAAGCATGGAGAACAGAACGAGGAGAAGAGAACTGTCTGATGACTTGAGAACCAAAATTGTTGAAAGATATCCTCAATCTCAAGTCCAGAAATCTAGATGTTCCTTTGTCCACAGTACGCAACTTAGGCTTCTTTCACACTTTAGTTGGTACGGGGCTGTCGCAAACCGTCGGCCCGTCGGACGTTGTGCTAAATTTAGCACAACGTGGGCAGCGGATGCAGTTTTACAACGCATCTACTGCCCAGTGTGATGAGCGGGGAGGAGGGGGCGGAGTTCCGGCCGTGCGTGCGCGGTCGGAAATGGCGGACCCGTCGCACAAAAAAAGTTACATTGAACGTTTTTTGTGACGACGGACCGCAAAAACACGATTCATCCGTTGCACGAGGAATGCGACGTGTCCTTCCGTTGCAATCCGTCGTTAGAGTCAATGGCAAAAAAACGGATCCTGTGGGCACATTTGCAGGATCCGTTTTTTTGCCATAACAACGGATTGCGATGGAGGGAAGAAGACCGAAGTGTGAAAGTAGCTTTAATCAAGAAGTTTACAACCCATCACACTTTAGCTAATCTCCCTGGACATGGACAGCAGAGAAAAATTGATGAAAGGTTGCAACGCAGGATAGTCTGGGTGGTGTATAGGCAGCCCCAATCAAGTTCCAAAGAAATTCAAGCTACCCTGTAGGCTCTGGGTGCATCAGTGTCAGCATGAACTCTCCATTGATGTTTGAATGAAGTGAAACCCAATGGCAGGAGATCCCGGAGGAGCTCGCTGCTGACACAGGGACATAAAAAAAATCTAGATTTCAGGTTGTCAAAATGTATTTGAGTATGCAAAAATCTTTCTGAGAAAGTGTCTTGTAGACAGATGAGACCAAAATAGAGCTTTTTGGCAAAGCACATCATTCTACTGTTTACCAAAACTGGAATGAGGGCTTTGAACACCGTACCTTCAATCAAATAAGGTGGAGGTTCAAAGATGTTTTGGGGTGGTTTTGCTGCCTCTGGCAATGGGTGCTTCGACTGTATTCAAGGCATCATGAATAGTGATGAGCGAGTGTACTCGTTTTTCCCGAGCACGCTCGGGTGATCTCCGAGTATTTGTTAGTGTTCGGAGACTTAGTTTTCATCACCGCAGCTGAATGATTTACAGCTACTAGACAACTTGCTTACATATGGGGATTCCCTAGCAACCAGGCAACCCCCACATGTACTCAGCCTGGCTGATAGCTGTAAATCATTCAGCTGAGGTGACAAAAACTAAATCTCCGAGCAGTTACAAATACTCGGTGATCACCCGAGCGTGCTCAGGAAAACCCGAGCAACGAGTACACTCGCTCATCACTAATCATGAAATTTGAAAATTACCGAAGGATTTTGGGTCGCAATAGGTGATGAGTGAATGTGTTCAGATAAGGTGCTATCCGAGCATGCTCGGGGGGCAAACGGAGTGTTTTCAGCGTGCTCAAAAAATATGTTTGAGGTTCTGCTGCTGCATGTCTCGCGGCTGTTTGACAGCCACAACACTTGCAGAGATTGCCCATTTGTTAGGCCAGCAATGAGTCAGATCTAAATCCCATTGTGGAGAGTTCTTACAATTGCTATTGAGACAAGGCACCCTTCAAATAAGAGAGACCTGGAGCAGCTTGCAAAAGAAAAGTGGTCCAAAATTACATGGAAGCAATTGACTGCAGTTATTTATTCCAAAGAGTGTGCAACCAAATATTAAGTCAAAGGTGCCAACAATTTTGTCTGGCCCGTTTTGTTTTTTTTTTGTAAAATTATGTCCACTTTGCCGTTTTTTTTTTTGTGTGTGTGTTCCAATACACACAGAGCAAATCAACATCTATAACATGTGCTCGAATAGTACCGTATTTTTCGGACTATAAGACGCACCGTACCATAAGACGCACCCCAAATTTGGGGTGAAAATTGCAGAAAAAAAAGTTGTTTTTTTTTTATAAGATGGGGGTCCGTCTTATTGTCCGAATGTAAGATATCTTACCTGAGGGCAGGCGGTGGCAGAGCAGGGTCACAGGAGGCATGGTGTCAGCAGAGGTGTGGTGATGCTGAGGCGCGGTGGGTGGTACGGCATGCACCTGAGCAGGGTCCCTTCCTGCTTAGTTGGGCGACGTCATGGCCTGGTGTCCATGGGGGGGGTTGCGGCAGTGCTGTAGCGGCGGCAGATGTGCGGTCACTTCCTCAGGTGAGGTGACGCCACGGCCCGGTATCCAAGGTGAGCAGCAGAGCTGTGTTAACCACCAGTTTCTCAGTGGTGGCGGCCATCTTCCTGAGGCCGGGCATGCGCAGTTTGAGTACTCTGCTTCCCAGGGCTTCAGGAAAATGGCCGTGGGAAGCCGCGCGTGAGCAGATGGAGATCGCGGCGGCCATTTTCCTGAATCCGAGATCTCCATCTGCGAACTCCGCTTCATGAAAATGGCCACCGCGATCTCAATCTGCGCATGCGCGACCTTCCGCGGCCATTTTCCTGAAGCCCCAGGAAGCAGAAAACTCAATCTGGGCACGCGCGGCCTCAGGAAGATGACCGCCGCCACCGAGAAAGCCGTGACTCACCCAGCTCTGCTGCTCTCCTTGGATACCGTGCCGCGGCGTCACCTCACCTGTGGAAGGGACCCTGCTCACGCCATACCGCTCACCGCGCTCATCATCCCCGCAACTCTGCCACCGCCACAATGCCGGTAAGCCTGCATTCCAACTATAAGACACCCCCCCCCATTTTCCTCACAATTTTTTTTGGGGAAAAACTGTCTTATAGTCGGAAAAATACGGTATGTTCGAGTCCCCGTGGCTGCATGATTCACATGCGGAGATTTCGGCTCTCTAAGAGGCAGGCAACACATGCGGGGATTGCCTAACAGCTTCATTGAGCACACCCGAGATACTCAGATGACACCAGAACATGCTCAGATAACGCGTTATCCGAGCATGTTCACTCATCACTGGTGCCAACACTTTGGCCATGACTGTGCATATGACAGGTCACTTCCTACATAGACTTAGAGAGCGACTTCTCAGGCAAGCAAAGCTAGGCTAGGAAAAGTTGGTGGGAACTCGATCCCAATAACTGTTTCTCTTCGTTATATTGTTTACTGGCAATCTGTTCATATTATTTTTTGTGAAACACATATTTGTAATGATCTAGCTTGTTTCAGATACGTGCTGGCCATGTGTCTTGCAGCATGAATAACCCAACCGGATCCTTTCAAGGGCAATGTCTCCCTAACCTAGACCCTGATTCTCAAGAAATGAACTAGAGCATCTCTTTAGTGCTCAGGATGTATTACTTTCTCAAAAATGTTAAAGTCTGTTATAAATCACACTTTAATTTCCTTCTACTGTATGTTGTAATTTTTATTTAGAGGTACAAAGGGAACTGAAAAGTAAAAAGCTTTCCTTTATTGCCCTATTCGATCTGGGAGACATTACTCTTTTTTACATTGTTTTAATAAGTTATACAATTGTTACAGTAAATCACTCTTTAGAAACGTCTTCAATTTTTCCTAACCTATATATTATCAAGATTGAGCATAAATAGATTGGAATCTAGCTAATATATTTCTCTATTGTTCTTGCAGATAAAGAAGCAGCAGCAGGAGCTAATGCAGTACTTGGAATCCCATAATATCACTTGTGAAATAGTGGATATCACCATGTCAGAGGAACAGAAGCAGTGGATGTACAAAAATATTCCTAAGGATAAGTGGCCTGAGCATGGCAACCCCCTACCTCCACAGATATTTAATGATGAAACTTATTGTGGGGTAAGTGTTCTCTATTTTTAGTCCTATAGGTGCTGTTTAAATGAAAAAAAAAACCTTTAATAACACTGTTCTACATATTTTCAAAAGTTGTCAGGTTCAGTTATGAAATAAGCCATTTCTTAAAGATTTTGACCTCCTGAATTTAAATTCATAGTTTTCCTTTTACTGTTAGATATAATTAATAGCAACAAAATTCTTAGAAGAGAGTTCTTAGTATGGCAGTAAGGCCCTATGCCTAGTGGTAAAAGGGCCAGAGTAGTAAAGGACGTTCCCATTTATGCTAGACGTACAAAGAGAGAGATTTTGTCCAAAATCAGTGATATCAAAATGTAACAAATACATAATAAACTAAGCATAAAACATCAAAACAGTAATACTAATAGAGAGTAGTGGACACAGGTGTCACTGTCTATAGAAAAGTCATTCATGAATTGGTAAGGCTAATCGATAGCAGCAAATACCATAAAGGGCCAGTGCTTATAAAGTTAATACCTCATACATATGTTTACAGATAATCAATATTACATGTTAATCTATATTTTGATAACCCAGTCATTTAACCCCTTCACCCCGAAGCCATTTTTTCCAATTCTGACCACTGTCACTTTGAGGTTATAACTCTGGAACACTTCAACGGATCCCGATGATTCTGAGACTGTTTTCTCGTGACATATTGTACTTTGTTACTGGTAACATTTCTTCGTTTCTTGTGAAAAAAACAAAAAAAAAAAACGGAAATTTGGTGAAAAATTCGAAATTTTCAAGTTTTTAGTTTTTATGCCCTTAAATCAGAGAAATGTGTCACACAAAATAGTAGTTAATAAATAACATTTCCCACATGTCTACTTTATATCAGACCAATTTTGGAAACATAATTATTTTGTTAGGAAGTTATAAGGGTTAAAAGGTGACCAGCGACTTCTAATTTTTCCAACAAAATTTGCAAAACCATTTTTTTTAGGGACCACCTCACACTTGAAGTGACTTTGAGGGGCTTATATGACAAAAAATGGCCCAAAGTGACACCATTCTAAAAACTGTACCCCTCAAGGTACTCAAAACCACATTCAAGAAGTTTATTAACCCTTCAGGTGCCTCACAGTCAGGCACTGGAGTAGCAATGCTGGCGTTTGAAACGCTACTATTGATCAATGTGACAGGTAGGGGGAGTTGCTTGATATTAATGTGAAAACACCAAAAGCCGCATAATTTTTGTGTAACTCCATGTGCAAAAATTTTGGGGTTTTACACCAGTTTTATGGCATAAAAACTTTGATGAATTGGGGCTCCTCATTGGAACAAAATTATTTTGAACGTGGCGAAAGGGGGGTGATTTGAACATACATACACAGCCCATACTGTTTTCTTATCCAATGATTAAGAAAACTCACGGCAATATTTGCTTCTATCATAGTCTGTTTATTTACATAAAGAAACCTTGAATACAAATATTGGATATGTTTTCTGCACAATGTGTACTGGAAAGATAAGAAGCCTTGCTGAGATCTTGAAAAATTTATTTCCACTCTCATGTCCTTGATGTCTGTGTACTTTCTTTTTTTTTTTTTCTACAACATCCTATTTGCTTCAATTACAGTTACCGTATATACTCGAGTATAAGCTGAGATTTTCAGCCCAAATTTTTGGGCTGAAAGTGCCCCCTCGGCTTACACTCGAGTCATGATCGGTGGTGGGGTCGGCGGGTGAGCACTGTCATATACTCACCTGCTTCCGGGGCTCCTGTCGCCCCTCCTGCACGTCCCACGGTCTCCGGGTGCCGCAGCTCTTCCCCTGAGCGGTCACGTGGGACCGCTCATTAGAGAAATGAATAGGCTGCTCCACCTCCCATAGGGGCGGAGCCGCATAATTCATTTCTCTAATGAAGCGGTGCCGGTGACCGCTGATAGAGAAAGAGGCTGCGGCACCGAAGACAGGCAGGGGAAGGAGCGGGACGCCGGGAGCAGGTAAGTATGTCATATTCACCTGTCCTCATTCCACACGCCGGGCGTCGCGCCATCTTCCCGGCGTCTCTCTGCACTGACTGTTAAGGCAGAGGGCGCGATGACGCATATAGTGTGCGCGCCGCCCTCTGCCTGATCAGTCAGTGCAGAGAGATGCCGGGAAGATGGCGCCGAGGAGCTGCAAGCAAGAGAGGTGAGTATGTGTTTTGTTTTTTTTTATTGCAGCAGCAGCAGCACAGATTTATGTGGAGCATCTATGGGGCAATGGTGCAGAGCACTATATGGCAGAGCTATGGGGCAACGGTGCAGAGCACTATATGGCACAGCTATGGGGCAACGGTGCAGAGCACTATATGGCACAGCTATGGGGCAATTATGGTGCAGAGCACTATATGGCACAGCTATGGGGCAATTATGGTGCAGAGCACTATATGGCACAGCTATGGGGCAATTATGGTGCAGAGCACTATATGGCACAGCTATGGGGCAACGGTGCAGAGCACTATATGGCACAGCTATGGGGCAACGGTGCAGAGCACTATATGGCACAGCTATGGGGCAACGGTGCAGAGCACTATATGGCACAGCTATGGGGCAACGGTGCAGAGCACTATATGGCACAGCTATGGGGCAACGGTGCAGAGCACTATATGGCACAGCTATGGGGCAACGGTGCAGAGCCCTATATGGCACAGCTATGGGGCAACGGTGCAGAGCACTATATGGCAGAGCTATGGGGCAACGGTGCAGAGCACTATATGGCACAGCTATGGGGCAACGGTGCAGAGCATTATATATATGGCACAGCTATCTATGGGGCAACGGTGCAGAGCATTGTATATATGGCACAGCTTTATGTGGAGCATCTATGGGGCCATAATGAACGGTGCAGAGCATTATATATGGCACAGCTTTATGTGGAGCATCTATGGGGCCATAATGAATGGTATGGAGTATCTATTTCTAATTTTGAAATTCACCGGTAGCTGCTGCATTTTCCACCCTAGGCTTATACTCGAGTCAATAAGTTTTCCCAGTTTTTTGTGGCAAAATTAGGGGGGTCGGCTTATACTCGGGTCGGCTTATACTCGAGTATATACGGTAAATTACAGTTTTTAACCTCTTAACGACCAGAGGTAATTTTGGCTTTGCATTTTCATTTTTTGCTTTTTTTTTTTTTTTATTTTATTTTGGTCAATATGGCCATGTGAGGGCTTGCTTTTTGCGGGACGAGTTGTACCTTCGAACGACACCATTGGTTTTACCATGTCGTGTACTAGAAAATGGGAAAAAAATTCCGAGTGCGGTGAAATTGCAAAAAAAAGTGCAATCCCACACTTGTTTTTCTGGCTTTTTTTTTAGTATGTACACCAAATGCTAAAGCTGACCAGCCATTATGATTCTCCTGGTCATTACGAGTTCATCGACACCAAACATGTATAGGTTCTTTTTTATCTAAGTGGTAAAAAAAATTCCAAACTTTGTTTAAAAAGCAAAACAAAAAACCTGCCATATTCCGATACCCATAGCATCTTCATTTTTCGTGTTCTCGGGTCAGGTGAGGGCTTATTTTTTGTGTGCCAAGCTGACCTTTTTAATGATACAATTTTGGTGCAGAAAAGATCTTTTGATTGCCCGTTATTGCATTTTAATGCAATGTCGCAAGCAAAAAATGTAATAATGGTGTTTTGACTTTTTTCTCGCTACGCCATTAAGCGATCAGGTTAATCTTTTTTTTTTTTTTTTTTTTTTTAATTATTATTATTATTATTATTATTGACAGATCGGGAGATTCAGAACCCAGTGATACCAAATGTGTAGGTCTTTTTTTATTTTATTTTCATTCATTCATGGGCAAAAGTTTTGAGAATGACACCAAAATTATATTTTCACATGATCTGCTGCCCTCTGGTTTTTGTTAGTGTTTGTCTGATGTTTATATCACATGCAGAAATATAATTGCAATCATATTATGAGTACCAATAGGTTATATTGACAGTTAGAATGAGTTAATGCAGCAAGTCAATATTTGCAGTGTTGACCCTTCTTCTTCAAGACCTCTGCAATTCTCCCTGGCATTCGCTCAATCAACTTCTGGACCAAATCCTGACTGATAGCAGTCCATTCTTGCATAATCAATGCTTGCATTTTGCCTGAATTTGTTGGTTTTTGTTTGTCCACCCGTCTCTTGATTGACCACAAGTTCTCAATGGGATTAAGATCTGGGGAGTTTCCAGGCCATGGACCCAAAATCTCTATGTTTTGTTCCATGAGCCATTTAGTTATCACCTTTGCTTTGTGGCAAGGTGCTCCATCATGCTGGAAAAGGCATTGTTGGGCGCCAAACTGCTCTTGGACAGTTGGAAGAAGTTGCTCTTGGAGGACATTCTGGTACCATTCTTTATTCATGGCTGTGTTTTTAGGCAAGACTGTGAGTGAGCCGATTCCCTTGGCTGAGAAGCAACCCCACACATGAATGGTTTCAGGATGCTTTACAGTTGGCATGAGACAAGACTGGTGGTAGCGCTCACCTCTTCTCCAAATAAGCTGTTTTCCAGATGTCCCAAACAATCGAAAAGGGGATTCATCAGAGAAAATGACTTTGCCCCAGTCCTCAGCAGTCCACTCCCTGTACCTTTTGCAGAATATCAGTCGGTCCCTGATGTTTTTTCTGAAGAGAAGTGGCTTCTTTGCTGCCCTCCTTGAAACCAGGCCTTGCTCAAAGAGTCTCCGCCTCACAGTGCGTGCAGAAGCACTCACACCAGCCTGCTGCCATTCCTGAGCAAGCTCGCCACTGCTGGGAGTCCGATCCCGTAGCTGAAACAGTTTTAAGATACGGTCCTGGCGCTTGCTGGTCTTTCTTGGGTGCCCTGGAGCCTTTTTGACAACAATGGAAGCTCTCTCCTTGAAGTCCTTGATGATGCGATAGATTGTTGACTGATGTGCAATCTTTGTAACTGCGATACTCTTCCCTGTTAGGCCATTTTTGTGCAGTGCAATGATGGCTGCACGTGTTTCTTTAGAGATAACCATGGTTAACTGAAGAGAAACAATGATACCAAGCACCAGCCTCTTTTTAAAGTGTCCAGTGATGTCATTCTTACTTAATCATGACTGATTGATCGCCAGCCCTGTCCTCATCAACACCCACACCTGTGTTAATGGATCAATCACTAAAACGATGTTAGCTGCTCCTTTTTAAGGAAGGACTGCAATGATGTTGAAATGTGTTTTGGGGGTTATAGTTCATTTTCTGGGCAAATATTGACTTTGCAAGTACAGTAATTGCTGTTAAGCTGATCACTCTAACATTCAGGAGTATATGCAAATTGCCATTAGAAAAAATGAAGCAGTAGACTTTGGAAAAATTAATATTTGTCTCATTCTCAAAATTTTTGGCCATGACTGTACATACATACAGTTATATGAAAAAGTTTGGGCACCCCTATTAATCTTAAGCTTAATGTTTTTATAAAAATTGGTTTTTTTGCAACAGCTATTTCAGTTTCATATATCTAATAACTGTTGGACACCGTAATGTTTCTGCCTTGAAATGAGGTTTATTGTACTAACAGAAAATGTGCAATTTTCATATAACTGTATATAATTATAGTACAGACCAAAAGTTTGGACACACCTTCTCATTTTAAGATTTTTTCTGTATTTTCATGACTATGAAAATTGTACATTCACACTGAACGCATCAAAACTATGAATTAGCACATGTGGAATTATATACTTAATTTTAGTAGTTTCACACTTTTTTGTTATGTCTTATATTCTACGTTCTTCAAAGTTGCTTTGATGACTGCTTTGCACACTCTTGGCATTCTCTTGATGAGCTTCAAGAGGTAGTCACCGGGAATGGTCTTCCAACAATCTTGAAGGAGTTCCCATAGATGCATAGCACTTGTTGGCCTTTTTGCCTTCACCCTGCGGTCCAGATCACCTCAAACCATCTCGATTGGGTTCAGGTCTGGTGACTGTGGAGGCCAGGTCATCTAGCGTAGCACCCCATCACTCTCCTTCTTGGTCAAATAGCCCTTATACAGCCTGGCGGTGTGTTTGGGGTCATTGTCCCGTTGAAAAATAAATGAAGGTCCAACTAAACACAAACCGGATGGAATAGCATGACGCTGCAAGATGCTGTGGTAGCCATGCTGGTTCAGTATGCCTTCAATTTTGAATAAATCCTCAACAGTGTCACCAGCAAAGCACCCCCACACCATCACACCTCCTCGCTTCACGGTGGGAACCAGGCATGTAGAGTCCATCTGTTCACCTTTTCTGCTTCACACAAAGACACGGTGGTTGGAACCAAAGATCTCAAATTTGGACTCATCCGACCAAAGCACAGATTTCCACTGGTCTATTGCCCTTTCCTTGTGTTCTTTAGCCCAAACAAGTCTCTTCTGCTTGTTGCCTGTCCTTAGCAGTGGTTTCCTAGCAGCTATTTTACCACGAAGGCCTGCTGCACAAAGTCTCCTCTTAACAGTTGTTGTAGTCATGTGTCTGCTGCTAGAACTCTGTGGCATTGACCTGGTCTCTAATCTGAGCTACTGTTAACCTGCGATTTCTGAGGCTGGTGACTCGGATAAACTTATCCTCAGAAGCAGAGGTGACTCCTGGTCTTCCTTTCCTGGGGGCGGTCCTCATGTGAGCCAGTTTCTTTGTAGCACTTGATGGTTTTGCCACTGCACTTGGGGACACTTTCAAAGTTTTCCCAATTTTTCGGACTGACTGACCTTCATTTCTTAAAGTAATGATGGCCACTCGTTTTTCTTGCCTTAGCTGCTTTTTTCTTGCCATAATACAAATTCTAACAGTAGGACTATCAGCTGTGTATCCACCAGACTTCTGCACAACACAACTAATGGTCCCAACCCCATTTATAAGGCAAGAAATCCCACTTATTAAACCTGACAGGGCACACCTGTGAAGTGAAAACCATTCCTGGTGACTACCTCTTGAAGCTCATCAATTGAATGCCAAGAGTGTGCAAAGCAGTCATCAAAGCAAAAGGTGGCTACTTTGAAGAACCTAGAATATAAGACATAATTTCAGTTGTTTCACACTTTTTTTTAAGTATATAATTCCACATGTATTAATTCATAGTTTTGATGCCTTCAGTGTGAATGTACAATTTTCATAGTCATGAAAATACAGAAAAATCTTTAAATGAGAACGTGTGTCCAAACTTTTGGTCTGTGTACGTGTACACACACACACATACACACACACACATACACACACACACACACACACACACACACACACACACACACACACACACACACACACACACACACACACACACACCAGATCGCCTATATGTAGCTGAATTACTCACTTGCTATGCGCGCCGAACACTGGGCGGCGCTCACAGCAAGTTGGCATTGACAACCATAGAGGTCTCCTGGAGCCGTGGTCACCGGTGTGCTTATTTCCGGCGTGATTGCTGGAAATGCATGTTAAATGCCGCTGTCAGCATTTGACAGCGGCATTTAACGGGTTAATAGCCGCGTTTGACTCGCGATTCAACCCGCGGCTGTTCAGGGCACGTGTTGGCTGTTCAAAACAGCTGACATGACTCAGGAAAGATGTGGGCTCACCACCAGAGCCCACATCAAAGGGAGGGAGTCCGACATCGGCGTACAATTAAGCCCGATGTCGGAAAGGGGTTAAACTTCAAAATGTGTGACTTTGGATATTATAGCGTAATAAATAATTTCTAGGTACATACAAAATGGGGTTCATGTAAACTCTGTGTGAAGATAATTTCACCAGAATTCTAAGCAAGTTTTTAGCAACCACCCAGCCCCAACACTTATCATACCTTTTGTGAGGAAGAGCCAGCACCAATTCTAATACTTTTTACATGTAAAATGTACCTCGAAGTACAATAATACAAAACAATGTGACATAATTCAGGCAAGCGGAGTGAGGGTCTTGCTCAGAAGCATACAATCGTATGAGTGAGACACAGAGGAAAAAGTGCTTGCATTGTATGGTCCAGCTATCATAATACGGGTATTCATGTAAAGCTGCATGAACTGGTCACCAGTCAGTATCTTCTGTACATGGGGAAAATTATAAAAGAAGGAGATAGATTCTGGGGAAAAAAAATCTAAATAGCGCTAAAAAGCTAGATTATTGAGGTGTGATGAAAAGCCTGCTTAAAAAGATGTTTTTTCATGGCACACTTAAGGGGAACCTGTCAGCAGGATTGTGCACAGTAACCTACAGACAGTTAGAGGTCAGAACATGCTGAACCATGGCAATACATATATATCAACATGTACTTCTATGTCAGATACATTAGTGATAGTAGTGATATACCGTATATGTGCACACAATGGAATGGCAGACCATTTGGAATAGATACAGTAATACCACTAGCGAAAAACCCAAATATAAGTCAAGGAGGGGTCACTAAGGAATGTAGAAAAGTTTGAAATAAAACTCCTTTATTTAAGACATTGGTGAAGTGGTGGCACAATGAGCAGAAGTGCCTGCACATACAAAAAGCAAAAAACCATAAGGTATATACAATAAATACATAAAAAGTATTGCACCAAGCTAAAGACAGATAAGGATAAGCAGTGAAGACAAGTATAGTAGTGGACAAGCCTTGCCAGAGATTGGGGCCAATAGCAAAGTTTTAAAGTACATAGAGTATATCCAAAGAAGATGGTCCAGAGTCTTACAGTTAGGGCATGTGCACACGCTGCAGATTCCATTGCGGAATTTTCCGCAGCGGATTTGCTTAAATCCGCAGTGCAAAAAGTACTGCGGATTTATCGCGTTTTTTTGTGCGGTTTCCACTGCGGTTTTAGACACCTGTGGTTTTTTAATATGGAGCAGGTGCCAAACCGCTGCGGATTCCGCACAAAGAATTGACATGCTGCGGAAAATAAACCGCAGCGTTTCCGCGCGTTTTTTTCCGCAGCATGTGCATAGCGGTTTTTGTTTTCCATAGGTTAACATTGTACTGTACACCGCATGGAAAACTGCTGCGGATCCACAGCGTCAAAAATGCTGCGGATCCGCAGCAAAAACCGCAACGTGTGCACATGCCCTTAAGGTATATCTTTGGTGTGAGAGTGCAATGTGCTAAGATGCTAAGAGACAATAAAAAACTGGAAGGAAAGTAAAAGTGCAGTAGGGTCTTATCTGGGTATTAACCCCTTAACGACCGCCGATACGCCTTTTAATGGCGGCAGTTATGGGTACTTAAACCACAGCGCCGTTAATTAACGGCGCTGTGGAAAAAGTGAATAGCGCCCCCCAGAGTCGGATTTTCTCTGGGGTCTCGGTTGCCGAGGGTAGCCGAGACCCCAGAGAACATGATTCGGGGGGTTTTTACCGACCCCCGAGTTGCGATCGCCGGTAATTAACCGTTTACCGGCAGTCGCAACAAAAAAAAAAAAAAAAGCGATTTGCCATTTAATTTCTCTGTCCTCCGATGTGATCGCACATCGGAGGACAGAGAAAGTGTCCTCGATGGCCCCCCAATACTCACCTATCTCCCCCGGTGCTCCTCGTGGCTCCCGATGGGCGCCGCCATCTTTTTTCCGGGAAAAAATGGCGGGCGCATGCGCAGTGCGCCCGCAAGATCTTTGGGGTCTCGGCTGCCGGGGGTAGCCGAGACCCCAAAGAACATGATCGGGGTCGGTTTTTACCGACCCCTGTTTTGCGATCGCCAGTAATTAACTGTTTACCGGCGACCGCAAAAAAAAAAAAAAAAGCGATCTGTAATTCTCTGTCCTCTGATGTGATCGCAGATCAGAGGACAGAGAAATAGGGGATTCGGGGACCCTATCATACTCACCCGGTGTCCCCGGGTCCTCCTGCGTCTCCTCTTGCCGGCCGGCTTCTTCCTCTGCAAAGAAAATGGCGTGCGCATGCGCAGTGCGCCCGCCATCTGCTGCCATCTGCCGGCCGGCAGGAGAGACGAGTTGGGGCTAAAGTTAGGGTTAGGGCTAGGGTTAGGGTTAGGGCTAGGGTTGGGGCTAAATTTAGGGTTAGGGTTGGGGTTAGGCTACTTTCACACTAGCGTTTTTTGGCTTCCGTCGCAATGCGTCGTTGGAGAAAAAACGCATCCTGCAAAAGGGCTTGCAGGATGCGTTCTTTTTCTCCATTGACTTGCATTAGCGACACATTGCGACGGATTGCCACACGTCGCATCCGTTGTGCGACGGATGCGTCGTGCTTTGGCGGACTGTCGGCACAAAAAAAGCTACATGTAACTTTTTTTGTGAGACGTGTCCGCTATTTCCGACCGCGCATGCGCGGCCGGAACTCCGCCTCCTCGCACCTCACAATGGGGCAGCGGATGCGTTGAAAAAACAGCATCCTCTGCACCCGTTGTGCGGCGCTTACAACGCTAGCGTCGGTACGTCGGCCCGACACACTGCGATGGGCCGAGTACGACGCTAGTGTGAAAGTAGCCTTAGGCTTCTTTCACACTTGCGTCGGTACGGGGCGGTCGCAATGCGTCAGCCCGACGTACCGACGCACGTTGTGAAAATTGTGCACAACGTGGGCAGTGGATGCAGTTTTTCAACGCATCCGCTGCCCAGTCTATGTCTTGGGGAGGAGGGGGCAGAGTTACGGCCACGCATGTGTGGAAATGGCGGACGCGAAGTACAAAAAAAAGGTTACATTGAACTTTTTTTGTGACGACGGTCCGCCAAAACACAACGGATCCAGTGCACGATGGACGCGACGTGTGGCCATCCGTCGGTAATACAAGTCTATGGGCAAAAAAGGCATCCTGTGGGCACATTTGCAGGATCCGTTTTTTTGTCCAAAACTACGGATTGTGACGGATGCCACACGACGCAAGTGTGAAAGTAGCCTTAGGGTTAGGGTTGGGGCTAAAGTTAGGGCTAGGGTTAGGGTTAAATTTAGGGTTAGGATTGGGGCTAAAGTTAGGGCTAGGGTTGGGGCTAAAATTAGGGTTAGGGTTGGGGCTAAAGTTAGGGTTTGGATTGGAGAGTTGGGATTAGGGTTACGGTTGGGATTAGGGTTACGTTTGGGATTAGGGTTAGGGTTGGGATTAGGGTTAGGGGTGTATTGGGATTAGGGTTAGGTTTGAGATTAGGGTTGAGATTAGGGTTAGGGGTGTGTTGGATTTAGGGTTTTGATTAGGGTTATGGTTAGAGTTGAGATTAGGGCTGTTTTGGGGTTAGGGTTGTGATTATCGTTAGGGTTGTGATTAGGATTATGGATCGGGTTGAGATTAGGGTTAGGGGTGTGTTGGAGTTAGGGTTGGAGTTAGAATTAGGGGTTTTCCACTGTTTAGGTACATCAGGGGGTCTCCAAACACGACAGACAATTTTGCGCTAAAAAAGTCAAATGGTGCTCCCTCCCTTCTGAGCTCTGCCGTGCGCCCAAACAGTGGTTTACCCCCACATATGGGGCATCAGCGTACTCGGGATAAATTGGACAACTTTTGGGGTCCAATTTCTCCTGTTACCCTTGTGAAAATAAAAACTTGGGGGCTAAAAATCTTTTTTGTGGGAAAAAAAATATTATTTTATTTTCACTACTCTGCATTATAAACTTCTGTGAAGCACTTGAGCATTCAAAGTTCTCACCACATATCTAGATAAGTTCCTTAGGGGGTCTAGTTTCCAAAATTTGGTCACTTGTGGGGGGTTTCTACTGTTTAGGTACATCAGGGGCTCTGCAAACGCAACATAACACCCACAGACAATTCTATCAAAGTCTGAATTCCAAAATGGCGCTCCTTCTCTTCCGAGCTCTGCCGTGTGCCCAAACAGTGGTTTACCCCCACATATGGGGTACCAGCATACTCAGGACAAATTGGAGAACAAATATTGGTGTCCAATTTCTCTTGTTACCCTTGTGAAAATAAAAACTTGGGGGCTAAAAAATCTTTTGTTAAAAAAAAAAATATTTTTTATTTTCACGACTCTGCATTATAAACTTCTGTGATGCACTTGGGCATTCAAAGTTCTCACTACACATCTAGATAAATTCCATGGGGGGTCTAGTTTACAAAATGGGGTCACTTTTGGGGGGTTTCTACTGTTTAGGCACATCAGGGGCTCTCCAAACGTGACATGGCATCCGATCTCAATTCCAGTCAATTTTGCATTGAAAAGTCAAATGGCGCTCCTTTGCTTCCGAGCTCAGCCATGCGCCCAAACAGTGGTTTACCCCCACATATGGGGTGTCGGCGTACTCAGGACAAATTGTACAACAACTTCTGGGGTCCATTTTCTCCTGTTACCCTTGGTAAAATAAAAATTTGGAGGCAAAAAGATCATTTTTGTAGAAAAAATGCGATTTTTCTCCAGTCACCTTCCACGACAGCAGTATCGGAGGATGTCTCCCCGCCCTAATAGGGGACAGGAACAGGAAGAGGTTAAATACCCTCCCCTTCCTGCACCCACCAGTGTTTTTTCCTGTCCCCTATGGGGCAAGAAGAGGTTTTCCGATAGTGCTGCCGTGGCCGGCGAACGGGAGTGCTGGTTACCTGTCAGCCGGGCAGTCGCGGTCGGGAGCTCCGCTCTCCTCCTCTCCCAGACTGCTCCCATCTCCGTGGTTTCCGCGCGACTTGGGACCTCCGCCCGCTCTCCCTGCGCCACTTTCGAGTGGTAAAGCAGAGCGGTGTAGTGCTCCGGGGTCCTCCTGCAGCTCCCCGGCTTCCTCCTCTCCCACACGCTGCTGCGGGCTGGCGCGCGCGCACCGGAAGTGCCGCGCTCCGGGACTTCCGGTTTTTTCGAACGGAGAATTGGCGCGCACCGGCCGGCATTCTGCGCCTAGGAACAGCAGCGGCGACTGGGGCGGGTGTCTGGGACCCCCCCCCCCAGGGACACTTGGAGAGGAGGAGCACCAAACTCGCGCTGGAATCTCGGTAAGACTATTTATTCTTGACTGGGGAGCCCTCCTAGTGAGACATCTGTCTATGACTGTATCTCTGACGGTATGGACGGCGACAAACCCTCTCACTCTGCCACTGCAGAGCCCAGCGCGCACCCCTCTACTGTAAGTGGTGGGATGATGTCCCTTGCTGTCCATGTTTCCTTTAAAAGTTTAAGCAGCTCAGTCTACCTTCTCTCTCGTTCCAGGGAGACAAGGTCACTGGTACTAGGAAGCCCAGCCGCAAATGTGGTGCTTGTTCAGCCAAGCTCCCCTCAGCGTACACAAAGAAGCTCTGCCAACCATGCACAGACGAGGTGCTGCGTAGCGAACAGCCTTCTTTAATGGATAGCATTAGAACCCTCATCAGGGAGGAGGTTCAGTCCTCTATGGCAACCTTCTCTCGAGCCCCGACTCCGCAGCCTCCCCCTCCTAAAAAGAGGAGATTGGGCCGGGTAGCCTCAGACTCTGACTCAGGCGAGATACATACCTCGGGTTCAGAATATAGCTGGGAAAAAGAGGGTTCTACTTCCACTTCTGCTCCCAAATCCGATAGCAGAAAATACCTCTTCTCCTCTGAGGATTTGGAAGAATTAATCTCCATGGTGAGAGGCACCATGGGGGTAGAGGAGGAGACAGAGGACCACTCCGTGCAGGATGAGATGTTTGGGGGTCTGAAACCTAAGGCGGTAAAAGGATTCCCCATACATGAAAACATCGAGAACCTTATTCTCCAGGAGTGGAGCCTGCCAGAGAAGGGACTGAACACCCCATCTGAGTTTAAAAACCGCTTTCCCCTGGAGGGAGATTGCTCTTTATTTGATATGCCCAAAGTGGATGTTCAGGTGTCAAGGGTAACCAAGAAGACGGCCCTACCCTTCGAAGATGCCTCCCAACTGAAAGATCCTATGGATCGTAAAACAGAGAGCTTACTGAGGAAATCTTGGGACACCTCAACCAACTTATTGAAATCCAACGTGGCCTCAACATGTGTGGCCAGATCGTTGTTTCTTTGGCTTCGTACCTTAGAGAACCACCTCGTACAAGGTACATCCAGGGAGGACATCCTTTATTCTCTCCCCTTGCTCCAAAAAGCAACCGGATTCCTTGCGGACGCTTCCGGGGAATCAGTCCGAGTGGCCGCTAGATCCGCTGTCCTTACAAACTCAGCTAGGAGGGCCCTGTGGCTTAAGTCTTGGGGAGGAGACATTACCTCAAAGTCTAAACTTTGTGGTATTCCTTTCCAGGGCCATCATGTCTTTGGACCAGCCTTGGATGACATCCTGGACAAGGCGTCAGACAAAAAGAAGGCCCTTCCAGAACAAAGGATCCCGAGGAAGCGTTTTTTTCGTCCCCCTCGTGAACAACCAACCCAACAGAACTATAGGGGAAAAGGCAAAACGGGGCGATGGAGCTACCCCAAAGGGGGGAAAACCAGAAACATCATGGTTCCCCAGCCCCAGCAGTCCTCTGAAAAACAATGACTGCTCCCAGGTCGGGGGTCGACTCTCGGATTTTCTCTCCAGGTGGCAGGAGATCACCAGGGATCAGTGGGTCCTGCGTACCATACGGGACGGCCTAAAATTGGAATTCGAGAGTCCTCCCCCTTACCATCTAACGGTCACTTCCCCACAATCTCCAAAACTTCAGGAGGCTCTGAGGGCGGATATTCTAAACCTGCTCCGGGAAAAAGTAATTTCCCATGTACCTCATCGGGAAAGAGGAGAAGGCCATTACTCCCATCTCTTTCTGGTGAAGAAACCCTCAGGGAAACACCGTATCATTGTAAACCTGAAACCCCTAAATCAGGTGATAAGATATCGAAGATTCAAGATGGAATCTATCAGATCAGCAATCCCGTTGATTGGACGGAACTGGGTAATGGCCACGTTGGACCTGAGGGACGCATATTACCATGTGCCAATACATCCAGACCACAGGAGGTTCCTCAGGTTTGCCATTTCCCAGAACAATCGGATCAGCCATTACCAGTTCAATGTCCTTCCGTTCGGAGTATCATCTGCCCCACGGGTCTTCACCAAGATCATGCTGGAAGTGATAATCTTTATCCGACAACAGGGGGTCTGCGTCATTCCATACTTGGACGACTTCCTCCTCATAGCACCGTCAGCTTCTCGCCTCAATCAGGACGTGACAAAGGTTCTCAACATCTTAACGTCTCTCGGGTGGATTCCGAATCTGGAAAAATCAGATCTCCAACCATCTCCACAGAAGAAATTTCTAGGAATTCTTCTGGACTCAGAGAAGAGAATGTCCTTCTTACCCAGGGACCGTCGGATCGATCTTATCCACAAGATCTCCAGATTCAGAGTCCAGAAATTCCCAACTCTAAGGGACTCTGTCAATCCTGGGTTCTCTAACATCATGTATCCAGGCAGTTCCCTGGGCACAGGCCCATACAAGGACTCTACAATCTCATATCCTGTCCTATTCAAGAGGACACCAGATGGCTCTATCCAGGAAGATCCCTCTTCCCACTCATGTAAGATCCTCCCTTTCATGGTGGCGGAACCCCCGAAACCTACAGCGGGGAGTCAGCTGGGATCAGACCCCTCTCCGAGTCCTTACAACAGACGCAAGTCAGAGAGGTTGGGGTGCCGTGATCGAGAAATCCCACTTTCAGGGGTTGTGGTCCCCAGATATAAGACGCAGCTCCTCAAATCTGAGAGAATTAAGTGGAGGAGGCGCTAAAAGCCTCATCGGCCCTCATCCAGGGTCACCATGTACGGGTGATGTCCGACAATATGACCACTGTCGCCTACCTCCGACACCAAGGGGGCACGAGATACTCAAGCCTGAAGTTAACTGCTGGAAGGATTTTTTCCTGGGCAGAGAAACACCTCCTGTCCATCTCTGCAGTACATATAAAGGGACTGGACAACTCCCAGGCAGATTACCTCAGCAGGAGGGATTTTCATCCGGGGGAATGGTCCCTAAACCAGGAGGGGTTCATGTCCTTGGTCCAGAAGTGGGGAACCCCCGAGGTGGACCTGTTCGCCAGCAGACAGAATACAAAGACAGACAATTTTTTTCTCCCTAAACACCTCAAACGAGACTCGGGGACTGGACGCATTCTCCCATCCTTGGGAATTTACCCTAGCATATGCCTTCCCGCCGATTCCGCTACTATCCAGAACATTGCAGAAAATCCGGATAGATCAAGTCTCAACCATCCTGATAGCCCCATGGTGGCCAGGAAGAAGCTGGTTCAACGCGTTAATAGACATGTGCCTGGAAGGTCCAATCCTACTTCCCCAGAGACGCGACCTGCTTCAACAGGGCCCTCTATTTCATCCAGACCTACACAAGCTGAAGTTAGCAGCCTGGTTTCTGAGGCCGAGATCCTGAAAGCCAGGGGGCTTTCTCAAGACGTGATTGAAACCCTACAAAAAAGTAGGAAACCGATAACCAATGCCATCTATGGGAAAATATGGAAGAAATTTTCTTCATGGTGTTCTCCGAACAAACCAGATCCATTTAACCCGAAGATTGCTCAGATCCTTCAATTTCTTCAGAATGGCTTGGATTTGGGACTCTCACCAAGTACCCTAAAAGTCCAAGTGTCGGCACTCGGATCTTTCTTTGACCAAGATCTGGCAAATCACCGATGGATCAAACGGTTTATAGCTTTGGCAACAAGAGTCCGTCCAAGACGTCTCATCCACACCCCTCCGTGGGACCTAAATCTGGTCCTAAAGAGTCTAACCGGTGACCCGTTTGAACCCCTTTCAGCCTCCAACTTGAAAATCTTGACCCTAAAAACGGTCTTTTTGGTGGCTATCACTACCGCCAGGCGCATAGGGGAGATACAGGCTTTATCAATCCGAGAGCCATTCCTGACCGTAACTATGGACAGCATAATCCTGAGATTAGACCCTTCCTTTATGCCTAAAGTGGTCTCTGAATTCCATAGAAATCAGGAAATTATCTTACCCTCTTTCTGTCCGAATCCATCTAACCCAAAAGAGGAAGTCTTTCATACCCTGGACGTCCGCAGAGTAGTCCTATTCTACCTTCAACAAACAGAAAGTTGGAGGGTAGATCAGAATCTATTCGTCCAGTGGTCAGGACGAAATAAAGGCAAGAAGGCAGCCAAAAGTACAATAGCAAATTGGATTAAACAGGCCATTAGCCTTGCCTACTCATCCCAGAACCTGACTCCTCCAGCTTCTCTAAAAGCACACTCCACCCGTGCAGTCTCAACTTCCTGGGCAGAGAGGGGTAGCGCATCTTCTGAGCAGATTTGCAGAGCCGCCACCTGGTCGTCAGTTCATACTTTCACCAGGCACTACAGGCTCAACTTCAACAGGGACCTATCGTTTGGCAGACGAGTTCTCCAGGCTGTTGTCCCTCCCTAAAGAAATTAGCGGTTGGTATTGCTCCGATACTGCTGTCGTGGAAGGTGACTGGAGAAAATAGAATTAGAACTTACCGGTAATTCTCTTTCTAGGAACCTTCCACGACAGCACTAATTTCCCTCCCTATCTGATTTATGTATTAAATATTTCCTGCACTTAAGTTGTAACTAAACATGCTACTGTGTTCAGAAAAAAACACTGGTGGGTGCAGGAAGGGGAGGGTATTTAACCTCTTCCTGTTCCTGTCCCCTATTAGGGCGGTGAGACATCCTCCGATACTGCTGTCGTGGAAGGTTCCTAGAAAGAGAATTACCGGTAAGTTCTAATTCTATTTTTTTTTTTTTTTTTCACGGCTCTACGTTATAAACTTCTGTGAAGCACCTGGGGGTTTAAAGTGCTCACCACACATCTAGATAAGTTCCTTACGGGGTCTAGTTTCCAAAATGGTGTCATTTGTGGGGGGTTTCCACTGTTTAGGCACATCAGGGGCTCTCCAAACGTGACATGGCGTCCGATCTCAATTCCAGCCAATTCTACATTGAAAAAGTAAAACGACACTCCTTCTCTTCCAAGCTCTGCGGTGCGCCCAAACAGTGGTTTACCCCCACATATGGGGTATCGACGTACTCAGGAGAAATTGCACAACATTTTTGTGGTCTAATTTCTCCTGTTACCCTTGTGAAAATAAGAATTTGTGGGCGAAAAAATCATTTTTGTGAAAACAAATGCGATTTTTTATTTTCACGGCTCTACGTTATAAACTTCTGTGATGCACTTGGGGGTTCAAAGTGCTCACCACACATCTAGATAAGTTCCTTAAGGGGTCTAGTTTCCAAAATGGTGTCACTTGTGGGGGGTTTCCACTGTTTAGGCACATTAGGGGCTCTCCAAACGCGACATGGCGTCCGATCTCAATTCCAGCCAATTCTGCATTGAAACAGTCAAACGGCGCTCCTTCACTTCCAAGCTCTGCGGTGCGCCCAAACAGTGGTTTACCCCCACATATGGGGTATCGGCGTATTCAGGAGAAATTGCACAACAAAAGTTGTGGTTAAATTTCTGTTTTTACACTTGTGAAATTAAAAAAAATGGTTCTGAAGTAAAATGTTTGCAAAAAAAAGTTAAATGTTCATTTTTTTCTTCCACATTGTTTCAGTTCCTGTGAAGTACGTAAAGGGTTAATAAACTTCTTGAATGTGGTTTTGAGCAACTTGAGGGGTGCAGTTTTTAGAATGGTGTCACACTTGGTTATTTTCTATCATATAGACCCCTCAAAATGACTTCAAAGGTGATGTGGTCCCTAAAAAAAACATGGTGTTGTAAAAATGAGAAATTGCTGGTCAACTTTTAACCCTTATAACTCCCTAACAAAAAAAAATTTTGTTTCCAAAATTGTGCTGATGTAAAGTGGACATGTGGAAAATGTTATTTATTAACTATTTTTCGTGACATATCTCTCTGATTTAAGGGCATAAAAATACAAAGTTTGAAAATTGCAAAATTTTAAAAATTTTCGCCATATTTCCGTTTTTTTTTCATAAATAATCGCAAGTAATATCGAAGAAATGTTACCACTAACTTGAAGTACAATATGTCACGAAAAAACAATCTCAGAATCAGTGGGATCCGATAAAGCGTTCCAGAGTTATAACCTCATAAAGTGACAGTGGTCAGAATTGTAAAGATTGGCTCGGTCATTAAGTACCAAATTGGCTCTGTCACTAAGGGGTTAAGGGATACCTCTAATCAGATTTTACTCACCAGATAGAGCCCAAACACAGGCTCATAGAAATATTAGCTGCTGTAGATCCACCGGTCTCCTCGTGACCAGCCAGGTTAAAAAAAAAAAAAAAAAAAAAAATGGGATAAAAAGGTGGATTAACTCCACTCTGCTTGAAAGGTAACCTGTCCCCCCCAAAATGGAAGGTGAGCTAAGCCCACCGGCATCAGGGGCTTATCTACAGCATTCTGGAATGCTGTAGATAAGCCCCTGATGTATCCTGAAAGATGAGAAAAAGAGGTTATATTATACTCACCCAGGGGCGGTTCTGCTGCGGTCTGGTCTGATGGGTGTCACGGTCCGGTCCGGGGCCTCCCATCTTCTTGTGATCACGTCCTCATCTTGTTTTCATTTTGCGGCTCCGGCGTAGGCGTACTTTGTCTGCCCTGTTTAGGGCAGAGCAAAGTACTGCAGTGCGCAGGCTCCGGGAAAGGTCAGAGAGGCCCAGCACCTGCGCACTGCTGTACTTTGCTCTGCCCTCAACATGGCAGACAGTACGCCGGAGCCGCAGCGTGAATACAAGAAGAGGACGTCATCCTATGAAGATGGGAGGCCCCAGACCGGACCGTGACACCCATCGGACCGGACCGCAGCGGGACCGCCCCTGGGTGAGTATAATCTAACCTCTTTTTCTCATCTTTAGGGCTACATCGGGGGCTTATCTACAGCATTACAGAATGCTGTAGATAAGCCCCTGATGCTGGTGGGCTTAGCTCAACTTCCATTTTGGGGGTGACAGGTTCCCTTTAATTAAAAACTGAAAATAAAGATTAAACAACAACCACAAGATGGATTTCATCAACTAAGGTACCATTATAATCAGTACAAAGGTGCTGACCTGACAGTGTCTGTAGGTTACTGTGCACAATCTTGCTGACAGGTTCCCTTTAAAGCTGGGAATGAATTGGATTGTGCTGGGTAGTGCAATAATAGGAAGGGAAGGATCTGGAAGAATGTCTTGGAGGAGAAGTGGAAGGTTCAGATTCTGGAGGATGTTAGTCTTGGATGATTTACACAACTGAAAGCACTGGTAGGCTGGTAAGCAGAGATGAGGTAAGACATATAGGGAACGGCACAGCTGTGGAGAACTTTGAGTTTGATAAGTTACTTATATTCTGTATCAGAGGAGCACACAGATCATATTGAAGAAAACGTGTTTGAGGCATGTGCCAGGGTTCCTGTCTTCTGTGAGAATTCTGAGTGTATGGAAGGAGTCTCAACATGAGACACTTTAAAGGGGTTTTCCACCAACAAAAGTTAATTTGAATCAATAGATCTTAGAATAGTAATTTCCACAATTGGATGTTTAACCCCTTAATCAACCCAGCTTTTTTCTGTTTTCTTTTTTCGCTCCCCTTCTTCCCAGAGCCATAACTTTTTTTTATTTTTCTGTCAGTATGGCCATGTGAGGGCTTATTTTTTGCCGGACGAGTTGTACTTTTGAACGACATCATTGGTTTTAGCATGTCGTGTAGTAGAAAATGGGGAAAAAAATTCCAAGTGCGGTGAAATTGCAAAAAAAAAAAAGTGCAATCCCACACTTGTTTTTTGTTTGGCTTTTTTGCTAGGTTCACTAAATGCTACGATTAATCCCCAATCCCCACAGTTTTAAGCGTGCCCTAAAAACGCATTTGTTCAGACTGGCCTACCGCCTCAACGCATTAACCTAACTATCCCTGTGTGGCCTAATAAAAAAAAAAGAAAAAAAAATCATAATCGGGTTCCTCGCATCATGTTCTCATACACTTTATGCAGTTAATAGCACTCTGTGTCTGTACTGCTACATACTTAGGCTGTTAACTGGTTCATGCAGCTTTACATGAACACCCGAGCCTTACACTATGGCTGGTCCAAATAACTTAAGCAATTGTTACCATCCACCTCTCGTGTCTCCCCTTTTACTCATAGTTTGTAAGCTTGCGAGCAGGGCCCTCATTCCTCCTGGTATCTGTTTTGAACTGTGATTTCTGTTATGCTGTAATGTCTATTGTCTGTACAAGTCCCCTCTATAAGTTGTAAAGCGCTGCGGAATATGTTGGCGCTATATAAATAAAATTATTATTATTAAATGCTAAAACTGACCTGCCATTATGATTCTCCAGGTCTTCTTAGACACCAAACATGTTTTGGGGTTCTTTTTTTTTTAATCTAAGTGATAAAAAAAATTCAAAACTTTGCTATAAAAAAAATTAAAATTGCGCAATATTCAGTTACTCGTAGCATCTCCATTTTTCGTGATCTGGGGTCGGGTGAGGGCTTATTTTTTGCGTGCCGAGCTGACCTTTTTAATAATACCATTTTAGTGCAGGTACGTTCTTTTGATTGCCCGTTATTGCATTTTAATGCAATGTCATGGCGACCAAAAAAACGTAATTCTGGTGTTTTTTATTTTTTCTCGCTACGCTGTTTAGCGATCAGGTTAATCCTTTTTTTTTTTATTGATTGGGCGATACTGAACGCGGCGATACCAAATATGTGTATGTTTGATTTTTTTGTTTTATTTTGAATAAGGCAAAAGGGGGGTTATTTGAACTTTCTTTTTTTTTTTATATTTTTTAAAACATTATTTTTTTTTACTTTTGCCATGCTTCAATAGCCTCCATGGGAGGCTAGAACCTGGCATAGCCTGAGCGGCTTTGCTACATAGGAGCGATGCTCAGATCGCTCCTATGTAGCTGAATTACAGCATTGCTATGTGCGCTGACCACAGGGTGGCGCTCACAGCAATCTTCAGGAGACCTCTGGTTGTCATGCCGACGTATCGCTGATCCCCGATCACGTGACGAATGGCCGGAAGCACTAGGTAAATGCTACTGTCAGTTTGACAGCAGCATTTAACTAGTTAATAGCGGTGGGTGGATCGCAATTCCACCCACCGCTATTGCGGACACATGTCAGCTGTACAAAACAGCTGACATGTCCCAGCTTTGATGC
The DNA here is from genome assembly GCF_051348905.1 of Ranitomeya variabilis. NCBI lineage: Eukaryota > Metazoa > Chordata > Amphibia > Anura > Dendrobatidae > Ranitomeya > Ranitomeya variabilis. The sequence continues at coordinate 789,788,580 of NC_135233.1, read as the reverse complement.
GGGCTCACCGCCGGAGCCCGCATCAAAACGGGGGTTCTGTCCTTGGACTTACTATTCTGTCCGAGGACAGAAAGGAGGTAAATAAAATGTCCCTGTGCAGAGATAATCTTATAAATGTGCCCTTGTTGTGTACTGTGTCTCACCGTACAGGGACATGGTTTGATCATATCACACAGCTCTTGGGTATCTCGTCCCACAAAAAAAACAAGCCCTCACACGGCCATATTGACTGAGAAATAAAAAAGTTATGGCTCTGGGAAGAAGGGGAGCAAAAGCGAAAACAAAAAAATGGAAAATCCCAAGGTCGTGAAGGGGTTAAATGGGTTGTCCCATCTATCTTCAGGAACGCACCTCTCCCCAGCCTCTTAAAATAAATAAAACTATAAAAATCTCTGAAAGTAGCCGCAAACCAAAAATTATTTTTATTTTTTTCTTACAACTTCTGTATTTTTTTTCACCACCTAAATAATAAGAAAAAATAATCTGCACGTTTGGTGTAGCTATAATACTATTGACCAAGGGAATCCTGTTTCCAGGTAATTTTTACTATATACACTATGGTTCCAAAGTTTAGGGTCACCCAGACAATCTTGTGTTTTCCATGAAAACTATTATTATTCAAATAAGTTGCCAAATGAATTGAAAATCTAGTCCAGACATTGACAAGGTTCAAAAAAAGATTTTTATGTGAAATAATTTTCTCCTTCAGACTTTTGCTTTCGTCAAAGAATGCTCCCTTTGCAGCAATTACAGCATTGCAGACCTTTGGCATTCTAGCAGTTAATTTGCTGAGGTAATCTGGAGAAATTTCACCCCATACTTCCAGAAGCCCCTCCCACAAGTTTTTTTGGCTTGATGGGCACTTTGTGCGTACCATACGGTCAAGCTGCTCCCACAACATCTCAATGGGATTGAGATCTGGTGACTGCGCTGGCCACTTCATTACAGATAGAATACCAGCTGCCTGCTTCTTCCCTAAATACTTCTTGCATAATTTGGAGGTATGCTTTGGATCATTGTCCTGTTGTAGGATGAAATTGGCTCCAATTAAGCGCTGTCCACAGGGTATGGCATGGCGTTGCAAAGTGGAATGATAGCCTTCCTTATTCAATATCCCTTTTACCTGGTATAAATCTCCCACTTTACCAGCACCAAAGCAACCCCAGACTATCACATTACCTCCACCATGCTTGACAGATGGCGTCAGGCACTCTTCCAGCATCTTTCAGCTGTTCTGCGTCTCACAAACGTCCTGTGTGAGCCAAACACCTCAAACTTGGATTGTTCTGTCCATAACACTTTTTTCCGATCTTCCCCTGTCCAATGTCTGTGTTCCTTTGCCCATATTAATCTTTTTTTCCTTTTATTAGCCAGTCTCAGATATGGCTTTTTCTTTGCCACTCTGCCCTGAAGGCCAGCATCCCGGAGTCGCCTCTTCACTGTAGACGTTGACACTGGCGTTGTGCGTGTACTATTTAATGAAGCTGCCAGTTGAGGACCTGTGAGGAGTCGATTTCTCAAACTACAGACTCTAATATACTTGTCTTGTTGTTCAGTTGTGCAGCAGGGCCTCCCACTTCTCTTTCTATTCTGGTTAGAGCCTGTTTGTGCTCTCCTCTGAAGGGAGTAGTACACACCGATGTAGGAAATCTTCAGTTTCTTGGCAATTTCTCGCATGGAATAGCCTTCATTTCTAAGAACAAGAATATACTGTCGCGTTTCACATGAACGTTCTTTTTTTTTTTTTTTTGGGCCATTTTGAGCGTTTAATGGAACCAACAAATGTAATGCTCCAGATTCTCAACTAGCTCAAAGGAAGGTCAGGTTTATAGGTTGTCTAATCAGCCAAACTGTTTTCAGCTGTGCGAACATACTTGCACAAGGGTTTTCAAGGGTATTCTAACCATCCATTAGCCTTCTTACACAGTTAGCAAACGCAAAGTACAATAAGAACACTGGAGTGATGGTTGTTGGAAATGGGCCTCTATACACCTATGAAGATATTGCATTACAAACCAGACGTTTGCAGCTAGAACAGTCATTTACCACATTAACAATGTTTAGACTGTATTTCTGAATCATTTAATGTTAGTTTCTTTGGAAAAAAAACTGTGCTTTTCTTTCAAGAATAGTGAAATTTCTAAGTGACCCTAAACTTTTGAACGATAGTGTAATAAAATGGCTCCTGGAAGAAGGGGAGGGGAAACTCAAAACCTAACAATGAAAAACTGACTGCGGTCATAAAGGGCTATTATCAATGGTAATGGAGAGCTTTTCAACAAGAGTGACCAGAAAGTAACTGTAGGTCATTTACTAATCAGTGTGTTGGGCTTTGTTACACAATATAAATTCTGTATTGTTCACATTAAGCTTCTGTTTTCACAATGTCAGGGGAATTTCCTGATATTAACTATGTGGATGCCATGGATTTTTTTTTTTGTAATTTAATTGTCATCCATAGTGAAGGCAGGATAAACAAGGCACATACACTAAAGTTCTGCTGTTCCAGAAATTTATTATTATGCTTCCTTTTATGGGCATAACATGATCATCTGATGCTCCCTTTTCTACATTGTTATAAACTATTATGGTATCACATTCTCTGTCAGCACTGACCTCAAGTGTTTTTAGCAATTTATACAGTGTTGGCTAATTTGTTAACCTTTTCTCATTTTTTTTCAGGATTATAATGCTTTTTTTGAAGCAAAGGAAAGTAATACAGTGTCGTCGTTCCTACGGATATAGTCAAACTAAATGGCAAAGGTAGTTTTTTCTTTTATTTCTTGTGTAAACAGTGTTTTTAAGCTGTTACTGTCTACTAACTGCTTAAAGCTGATTTTGGGTTAGGCTACATTCACGCATGCATGTTAGTGTTTCCAGCCTATAGAAATGGACTGATTTTTCCCTCCAGGTGTCATTTTCGGTCTAAAATGGTTTAGACAGAATGGATAGTCAGGACATAGCAAGGGATCAGTAAACCAGGATGGGCAAAATACGGTACCAAAGGGACAAGCTGAGACGGAGTCAAAATGCCAAGCCAGGAGGTCAGAACCAGGGAGTCAAGCCGATCTACAGACAAACAAAGAGACACTGGGAAAGGGCAGGCAGGGGAAGATAACAGGCACAGGACAAGTCAGGGTTCACAGCAGGACAAATCAAGAGCTTCCAGAGTCAGGTTCACACGCAAAAGACAGAGCTATAGCTGACACCACCCTCAGGATACCTGGGAGCTAAATGGCAAACCCGAGCCCAGAATGAGGCAGAGCAAGTTAACCCTAGACATGATCCACCCAGAGAAAGAGCAGACAGGACTAAACTCCGGAATGGATCATGACACCGGCTCTCTGTAATCAGAGTAACGGCACTCTGTGCCCCGAGGGAGTACCCACCACTGTGTGATTCCTTAGATATTTTCAAGCAAAGGCACTTTATAAGCACAGAGAAATTTATTTTTGAAGTAATATTCAGATTAGTTTGTCTCTGCACCATGGGTGGTCTGCAGCACCATCACTCAGTCATTCTGGTTGCTCAACTACTCCACTGCTTGATTGATCCAGGGAAGGGTTTGGGGCCATCACATCAATGTTTCAATATACGAAATATAGTGAACTGTTTTAAAGTTATGCCATTTTTATTTTTGAAGCATCATAAATCAGTCACTCCCTATAGATAACTTATTTCTCAAATTATAGAAGCATTTATGGGAACATGTGAATCTCTGGGAATCCAAAATTTGGAGGAGTAACCACTTAACACTGGGTTTAAACACAAAACATAATGCTGATCAGCATAATATATTCAGACGTTTTTTCAGGGCATTACATGAGCAATCAAGCCTTTTGCAGTTCTAGCCTGCAAGCGGGACCAAAATAAAAAGTAAAAAAAACAAGGCAGTCTATAAGGGCACATTTTGACGGTCAGAAGAAATAGCAGCACACCTCCTATCTACTGTATATGTTCATTTAGCACATGTATTGTATTCAAGAATGGATTAAATGATTTGTTTATGTACTTTAATGATGAAGAAAGAACCTGTCTTTTGAAAATTAACTAAAGCGACAACTGTTAATTGTGAGCCCACAGATATTAAAGAAGGGGGTCCAATGCCATAGCAGAGTGACAATTTTAACAGAACCTGTTGCCTCCAAAAAGCTTTTTAACTGCAGCTATAGGGATAATCTATTGATAAATTGCTTTTAAATCATGCCTGGCTGGATTATTGGAAGAGCGGTTACAGGGAGAAAATGAAATTCTATTCTTTCTGTAGCAGCTCACTTCCATTCATTGGGGTAGTGCCGAAAGCAGTTGCAGTCACTTATCACTATACAGTGAGTGCGCTGTACTTACACACTATACACATACGCTGCAGAGCTGGCTGTTGATCATTGTGCCAGGGAGTAATAAGATATATACATATATACACTATTTTGTTTCATTGCATATATGAACAAAGTGGCTTATCTCAATGTAAGGATTTGTATTTATTCTATTTTTTTTCTTCCACAGAATGAAGAAATGTAAAAAGCATTTGATGCGTTTAACAAAAAATAAACAATTCCTGTACAGCTCGATACCATATTGTCACATATTGTACAATCTGGACCCGTCTTTTTTTTACAAGTGACTGTGGAATAAAATGAGTTAGTAAACTACACATTCCTTATAGATTCCTTTGTACAGTACATCATGATGTGCAGAAGAGTGCATGTTATTAAACCTACGGTTTCTTATCAGTTATATGCATACTGTTTCTTTTCTCTTCAAACCTGCAACTCTTTACCAAAATCTCCTTTTACTTAAGGTACCTTCACACGAAGCGACGCTGCAGCGATAGCGACAACGATGTCGATCGCTGCAGCGTCGCTGTTTGGTCGCTGGAGAGCTGTCACACAGACCGCTCTCCAGCGATCAACTATGCCGAGGTCCCCTGGTAACCAGGGTAAACATCGGGTAACTAAGCGCAGGGCCGCGCTTAGTAACCCGATGTTTACCCTGGTTACCAGCGTAAAATCTAAAAAAAACAAACAGCACATACTTACATTCACGTCCCCCTGCGTCCACTTCCTGACTGACTGAGCGCCGTACAGTGAGAGCAGAGCGGTGACGTCACCGCTGTGCTGCTTTCACTTTCACTTTGCGGCGCTGAGTCAGAGGAGGAAGCAGACTGCAGGGGACGCAATGTGAGTATGTGCTGTTTGTTTTTTTTACATTTTACGCTAGTAACCAGGGTAAACATCGGGTAACTAAGCGCGGCCCTGCGCTTAGTAACCCGATGTTTACCCTGGTTACCAGTGTAAAATATCGCTGGTATCGTTGCTTTTGCTTTCAAACACAACGATACACAGCGATCGGACGACCAAATAAAGTTCTGGACTTTATTCAGCGACCAGCGACATCACAGCAGGATCCTGATCGCTGCTGCGTGTCAAACGAAACGATATCGCTAGCGAGGACGCTGCAACGTCACGGATTGCTAGCGATATCGTTATAATGTCGTTTCGTGTGAAGGTACCTTTAAAGTGGTCATCTGGAACTTTGCTTTTTTTATTGCTATGGTGCTAAGATCTTACAGGCAGATAGTTGCTAACTCCCTGCCTATTCTGCCCAGCTCAGAGCAGTCACAGATCACTCCTGAGTACCTAAATGTGACCATATAGTAACAAGGCCCTCCCAATTTTCAGCAAAACAGGGAGTATAGCAGCCAAAGTAAATAGAAGTAATTAATTGAAACATAAACAAGATACAATTTCATTAAAAAGTGGATGTCATACAGAAAGCTGGAAATACATAGGGAGTCCCAGGGGATCAGACAAAATCAGAAAAGGCAAAAAAAGCAGGTGTATAGATAGTAAATAAATAGGTCTTGTATATTTAGTGAGGATAGACTAGAAAAAAACAGCTTGATAACAAAATTCTAGGGAACCTTCAAAATGTTATGAAATACTAATTACTGAAGAGGATCCAGAAACGCTGGTTAAAAATGTAAATAATTCCTATAGTTTATTGCACTAGATCCATATATTAATATGGCCAAATATACCAGTATATGGATCTAGTGCAATAAACTTTAGGAATTATTTACATTTTTAACCTTCCTTTCTGGATCATTAATTGTTGTTTTTTTGCAACCTTTCCCTTTAATTTTGCTGTCAAGCTTTTTTTTTGTAGACCATCTTCATTGAATATATAAGAGCTATTTACGATCTTTACACCTGCATTGTTTTACTTTTCTGATTTTGTCAGAACAGCTGGGGCTATCATTGCACCTGGGATTCCCTTTGTGTTTGCAGCCTTCTGTATGACATCTTTTTAATGAAATCTTGTCGTCTTTACATGTTTCAATAAAGATTTCTATTTTACTTTGATTGCTTTACTTGTTGTTCCGTAGATTTGTGTTTCACAGATCTCTCCAGCTGTTGATTCTGCTGCTTCATCTGACCTCACATCAGCAGAGCAGCTCTTCCTCTTCTGATCTGCTCTGTCAACAGGGCGTCACTGCCGAAGTCATGCTGATTGATAGATGGCTCCCTGCAGATTGTCAGTAGGGAGTGGGCTCTCAGTCAGTATATGATGGCAGAGAAGCCCCATCAACAGAGCAGAGCTCAAAAGAAGCTGCTCTATTGAAATGACATCACCAAAAGCCCTGGAATTGCTGGCAGAGATTGGCGCCAGACATTTACCTGCCTGTAAGTTCTTAGCCGCATTACAAAAAAATCTGCAAATTCCTGGGTAACCCTTTTTAATATAGATGAAGCCACTTAAGCATTAAAGGGAACCTGTCACCCCCAAAATCGAAGGTGAGCTAAGCACACTGGCATCAGGGGCTTATCTACAGCATTTTGGAATGCTGTAGATAAGCCCCCGATGTATCCTGAAAGATAAGAAAAACAGGTTAGATTATACTCACCCAGGGGCGGTCCCGCTGCGGTCCGGTCCGGTCCGATAGGCGTCGCGGTCCAGTCCGGGGCCTCCCATCTTCTTATGATCACGTCCTCTTGTCTTCACGCTGCGGCTCCGGCGCAGGCGTACTTTGTCTGCCCTGTTGAAGGCAGAGCAAAGTACTGCAGTGCACAGGCATCGGGAAAGGTCAGAGAGGCCAGGTGCCTGCGCACTGCAGTACTTTGCTCTGCCCTCAACAGGACAAAGTACACCTGCGCCGGAGCCGCAGCGTGAAGACAAGAAGAGGACATCATCGTAAGAAGATGGGAGACCCCGGACCACGACTCCCATCGGATCGGACACCCCCTGGGTGAGTATAATCTAACCTCTTTTTCTCATCTTTCAGGATACATCGGGGGCTTATCTACAGCATTACAGAATGCTGTAGATAAGCCACTAATGCCGGTGGGATTAGCTCACCTTCGATTTTGGGGTTGACAGGTTCCCTTTAAACGGGCATACAAAGTAGATTAGTGGTTTCAATACAGTTGCATATGCAGGGGGACCCAATAGTGACCACATTTCATTGTAAACATTAATTTGTGGTGCTGTTTGTTCCATTTTCACTTTAGGAATAACAACTTTAATATTATTGAAAAAATATACACAAATATGAATGTTACTATATATATTGTAGTATTTGAAACCTAACACCCTGAAGGTAAAACTAATTGTTACTATTAAAGGTGATGTTGAGGTTCCCTTTAAATAGTCCTCATTTTGATATTTGAATCCTTTAATAACCATCGGTACGATGAAAGGCTAAAATGCTGCGGGTCTCAGCTGTATACTATAGCTGACACTTAGATGCTGGCAGTGTAGGCACTGATCGTGGCTGTTTAATCCCTTATATGTCGCTGTCAATAGCAATAGAGGCATCTAAATAGTTAAAAAAGGGGAGGGGGCTCCCACTTTAACCCCATCGTCATTTACGAACTTGAGGCCAGATAATGGTCTTTTGCTACAGTGGCCTGTTTAAACGCCACTATAAACCAGGGTCTAACAGGCAAAATGTCAGTATGAAATTGACGGGTCTTGTGCGCTGTAATATAGAGGTATAGCAGTGTAGAGGGTCAATGATCAGACCATTGAAAGTACAAGTCCCACAAAAGGACTAAATAAAACAAAATGAAACATAAACATTTACTTATAATTGGTAGTTCCACACTTGCACTAACCTGTCACATTATTTATCCTGTATATGAATACTGCAACAAAAAACACCAAAAATTTAGCTTTTTCATCATACTGACACACACAAAAATGGAATAAAAATGATCAAAAAGTCATTGGTTAAAAAATGGGTATAACTAAAATGTCAACTTGTTTCGCAAAAAACAATTCCTTATACCTTTTATTTCTGCGCCCTGCACTCCCTCAGAAATACATACCTCATTCTCCCTTTGTGGGCACTGCATTCGGTGATCTTCTGCATAGGCATCGGCGACGACTGCTCCAGCGTGCTGACTGATATGATGCTCTCCCTACTTCCTCTCTGCATAGTCATTGCTGTGTACACATGGTTCCTAGCGATGACTGTGCAAGGAGGAAGTGGTGAGAGCATATTATCCAGGCGCACACCGGAGGTCTCAGTGACTCGCCGCCTGCACAGAAGATCCCTGAGTGCAGCGCCCACAGACTGGAGGGTGAGGTATGTATTTCTGAGGGAGTTCCGTAACTGACGCTGATGGGAGGAGGTAAGTATTACAATGAAGACAGGAGGCAGGGATTTCTTCCAGGCACCATACGCCCCAGAGCCTGGAAGAAATCATTAACATAAAGAGAGAAAATAAGCTTTCTCAGCAGCTAGACCATTTATTTGAGGCATACAGGTAGGACTAGTGTAACATTTCTATTACCTGTATCACCCATATTAATAGTTCATATACGTCCCAGGGGGTGACAGATTACCTTTAAAAATAAAACTCTCTTATCACTTATTCTGTACAGTGAACAGTGTAGAAAATAAATAAAACAGTTCCTGGATTGCAGAGTTTTGTTCATTTTGTCCAAATTAAATAACATTTTTTTTACCCCAAAATGGTAACGGTAAAAACTTAAAATCATCCTTGAAAAAGCAATCCTTCCCACAGTTCTGTGGTACAAAAAAATGAAAAGTTATAGCTCTGATAAGAATACAGTGACAAAAAAACAAAGGGTATTTTTTATGAACAAAATCTTTAGTGGTTGAAAATCACACAAGTTAAAAAATAGAAATCTGATACTGGTGTAATCATAACTAGATGAAGAAAACTGTTTTATTACTTCTACTAAACAATGCAAGGCGTTTAAAAAAACAAAACAAACAAAAACCTGTGCTCTACTCTGAGCACCTAAAGAATATGTAATAGGCACTAAACTGGCATATTTGCAATTTTCAGTGTGCAACATCCACTACATGCTGCTTTTTTTCCTGCTAAAAACAGTTACTGCATTTGCAGTTGAATTTACTGAGAGTGGAATTATCAAAATGGGGTCACTTGGGTTTTTTTTTACGGTTTTTGCACCTTAGGGGCTCTGGTAGAATACATTTTGATCGCTATTTGCCAAGTCTGAGCTCCAAAAAGTCAGACTGCATTCCCTCCTTCTAAGCCCTGCTGTGTGGCCAAACAGTAGCTTCCGATGATGTATAGGGCATCAACGAGTTCAGTAGATATTTTGTAACAAATTATGTGGTCTAGTTTTACCTATTAGCCCTTGTGAAAGTAATAAAATTGCAGCTAATATAACATTTTAGTACCAATATTTTTGTAATTTTTTTATGTTTTATTTACAAGGCTCAATATTATAAAATTCTGTAAGGCACCTGTGGTTTCAAAATACTCTGTTCAGCCCTGGATGATTTCCTTCAGCGGTGTAGTTTCCAAAGTGGGATCACTTCTTGGGGATTTTCTACTGGTTTGGTACTGCAGAAGCTCTACAAGTGCCACATTTCTATCCCAATCTATTCTAACCAAAATTTCACTCCAAAAGTCAAACAGCACTCCTTCCCTGCCAAGCCCCGAAATGTGACCAAATGATAATATTCAAACACCATTAGTCATACCACTGTGATCGGGAGAAATGGCATTACAAATTTTGTGATCATTTTTCTCTTACTACCCCTTGGGAGAATTAAAAAATTAGGTACTAAGGTAAGATTTTGAAAGATTTTTTTTTTATCAGTTTCACGGCCCAAAATTAAAAATGCTGACCTTACTCATAGATGAATTCTTGCAGGGTATAGCTATAAAAATTACTAATGGGTGGTTTCATCTTTTTTGCTGCCACCTCTGGAGCGCTGAAAATACACCATGGCATCTGTAATCTAGTCCAACCCAAATTTACGCCCCAAAAATCAAATGGCACTCCTTCTCTTCCGAGGCCTGATGTGTGCCCAAATTGACATTTTTGACCACACATGGGATATTGCTCTGTGGGAGAAATGGCTAAACAACTTGTGGGGTCCATTTTCTCTCATTAACCTGTGTGAAAATGAAAAGTTTGGAGCTTACACAGTGTGTTAGTAGAATAACTTTAATTTTTTATTTCCTTATACTTTACGTTAATTCCTGTGAACCAACTAAAGGTTAAATTTTTTTACAATTTTTTTTATAAGATAGGAGGTGCAGTTTTTAAAGTGGTATCACTTTTGATACTGAAATGGTCCATGTAAAAATAAGATTTGTAAATTTTCTTTAAAAATTTAAAATTGATGCTAAATGTTAACCCTTCTGACAAAATAAAATGATGTTTAAAGCATTATGCTGACGTAAAGTATTTATATGGAAAGTGTCGTTTATGAGCAGTTTCAGAACTTAAAGTACATTTTTCTAACGTTTTGTCAAATCAATCTAAATTTGCTATTCACAAATTATAATGCGTTATGAAAAACAAATCTCAAAATCACTGGGATGTGTTGAAGCATTTCAGAATCCTTTATTATGCTTTACTTATTTAGCACCATTATATTCCACAGCACTTTACAGAGAGAAAACCCATGCATACAAACTCCTTACAGATGTTGTCCTTGGTGAGATTTGGACACATCACAATGGTGCTAAGCTCTGGGCCACCTTGCTGTCCATATCCTATAAAGAGACACATCTCAGATTTAAATAACGGGGCTTGGTCATTAAGGTCAAAATTGGCTCCAACACTTGGCAGCCCCTTTTCGATAACTGAGTACATTGCATGCCAAGTGCCTGACAGTATGACATGTTTCCTGAACCACATGACCCTGGGGGCATCATACTGGACATTTGACTATTTAAAGGAAATCCGTAAGATCAACCCCCCCAAACCACATACGGTATATTGGCGTTCAGGTTTTTGAAATGTAAATCCATTGACACCTTTTATATCTTGTATCTGTTGAAGAATTTTATGAGTAATTAGTGTTTTAAATTAAGTGCTGTGGGTGTGAATGAGCACCTAATAAGTCTCTATCTCCTCAGGTTGTTTTACCACCCAGACACCTCAGATTGATCGCTCACTGTCTTATTTCCTTGCCTGGTACTTGAGGTTACACAGACCGTGAGCTATCAATCACGCGAAACCGGTCCAATGCTTGGCGGTAAAACAAGCTGGAGAGGCAGTGGATCCTTGAGCCCTCTGTCAGGCCCAGATCACTTCACACCTCATTTGCATATTAATGAAAACACTAATTACTTTGTAATTCAGCAACAGATAGAAAATATAAAGTTGTAAATGGATACACCTGCATTTACAAGACCTGCATCTCTCCCATACATGTGATTTGGGTGGGGGTTGATTTACTGACGGATTCCCTTTAACTTCACTATCTTAAAATGTATTATTATATGGAAAGAACTATGAAAAAAATTTTCTTGATTTCAAGTGACTATATTTCTAATATGAAAAGCAATTTCTCTTTTACAAAAAAGTAAGATTTTATTTTTATGGTATCTATTTTTATGTAATTTACTTTTTGTTTCAATCTTTTTTCTGTTTCACTTTTCATTCAGTGTCAGGTACTGTATGATCCTATTTAGATGTGGAAGGCAAATGGATGAATGTAATTTATTTTTAAAAAGTTACTTTCATTTATTAATCCATGAAAATGGTTAATAGTATTATACTATAGAAGAATGTAGAAAGAGACCTAAATGACACTATTTCTTGCATAACTGAGTACGTTTATCTGGTATTTTCACTGTTATTGTGCGGTTTAGTTTCTTAATAAAAACGATTAGTGACGTGATGCTGACCATGATTTTTTTTCACTTACATTCAACCAAATGTGGGTTTTTAAACACCTATACAGTTGTGCTCAAAGGTTTACATACCTAGGCAGAATTTTTGTTTTCTTGGCCTTTTTTCAGAGAATATGAATGATAACACCAAAACATTTTCTCAACTCATGGTTAGGGGTTAGGTGAAGCCATTTATTGTCAAACTACTGTGTTTTCTCTTTTTTAAATCATAATGACCCTGATCAAAAGTTACCATACCCCATTTCTTAATACTTTGTATTGCCCCCTCTAGCATCAATGACAGCTTGAAGTCTTTTGTGGTAGTTGTGGATGAGGTTCTATATTTTCTCAGATGGTAAAGCTGCCTACTCTTCTTGGCAAAAAGCCTCCAGTTCCTGTAAATTCTTAGGCTTTCTAGCATGAACTGCGGGCTTGAGATCTCCCCAGAGTGGCTCAATGATAGAGGTCAGGAGAATGAGATGGCCTCTCCAGAACCTTCACTTCTGCTATAGCCAATCACAAGTAGATTTGGCCTTGTGTTTTGGATCGTTGTCATGTTGGAATGTCCAAGTATGTCCCATGTGCAGCTTCCAGGCTGAGTGCAAGTTTCCCTCCAGTTTTTGCTGATAATGTGCTGCATTCATCTTTCCTTCAACTTTGACCAAGTTTCCTGTGCCTTTGTAGGTCACACATCCACAAAATATCAGCGATCCACCTCCGTGATTTACAGTAGGAATGGTGTTCCTTTCGTCATAGGCCTTGTTTTCCATCTCTTAAAATGTTACGTTTATGGTTGTGGCCAAAAAGTTCAATTTTGGTCTCCACTCCAGATTACCTTGTACCAGAAGTTTTGAGGCTTGTCTATGTGGTGTTTTGCGCATTGTAGGCGAGATACTTTGTGGCATTTGTGCAGTAATGTCTCTTCTAGAGACTCGACCATACAGCCCATTTTCCTTCAAGTGTCTCCTTATTGTGCATCTTGAAACAGCCACACGGCTAGTTTTCAGAGAGTCCTGTATTTCAGCTGTTATTTGTGAGTTTTTCTTTGCATACCGAACAATTTTCCTGGCAGTTTTGGACGGCATTTTTGTTGGTCTACCTGACTCTGGTTTTGTTTTTACAGAGCCCCTGATTTTCCATTTGTTAATCACAGCTTGGGTGCTGCTGACTGGCTTTATCAATTCCTTGGATATCTTTTTGTATCCCTTTCCTGTTTTATAGTTCAACTACCTTTTTCCATAGATCCGTTGACAATTCTTTTGCTTTCCCCATGACTCACAATCCAGAAATGTCAGTGATTGGGTGAAAGATGCAATAGTCTGTCTGGATCCCAGAAACTCACTCAGCTTTTATGCACACACTGTTGACAAGCAAACAGGTCACAGGTGAGGATGTTACCTTTAGTAGCCATTCAAACCCATTTGTGTCAACTTCTGTGCATGCTATCAGGCCAAAAACTCCAGAGTATGTGAACTTTTGATCAGGGTCATTTGCATGTTTTGGGTTGTCATTCTGATTTAAAAAGAGAAAACACAGTAGTTTGACAATAAATGGCTTCACCCAACCAGCAACCATAAGTGGAGGGAAAAACGTTTTGGTGTTATCATTCATATTCTCTGAAAAAAGGCCAAGACAGCAAAAATTTTGTTGGAGTAGATAAACTTTTGAGCACGACTGTACACAGAGCACATTTATACAACGTCACAGTGGATTTGTTTTATTTAATGTATTAAATACCTGGGGGGAAGAACAAAAGAAAGTAGGTAAATATAAGGTGACCTGCTAATGGAAGATTGAAGAATGTAAATATATCTGAAGGCAGATATAAGAGGAGACCATTACACTAGTGTGAATGAAATACTAAATTAAATCTGAAATTATTTTGTACATTTGACATTTGGTTTTATTGGACATCATCTGGCTGGAAGTCCATAAAAAGGTTTAGTCGCGCCTAGCTCACGGTCTTGCCGCTATCCACCATCTGACATGTATTTTCACAGGTAAACTTACTTATTTTCCCATAAATAGTAATCAATCTTTTTTTTTTTCTTTACAGTGTAATATCAGCCTGTTATCATATTAACCCTGCATTTAAAGGAAGTAGTAATTCCGTAGTTCTTTATTTGCAGTTTATTATATGATTAACATGGTATGTTTTTTCAAACTGTAAAAAAGAAAGGGAAATTTGCCACCTTAAGGAAGCAATTGCATAAAAATTCAGTTTTTTTTTTTTTAATGGTTCTCCCATCTATGAAACTGCACATCATCCATTGTCAAAGATATCTGCAAAGCGCTGTAAGATCCACAAAGAACTTCATGCAATGCAAAGTTCGTATCGCTTTATACAAGGCGTTTAAGTAAAGGGTTTTTTTTTCTCTTCCAGAAGCTAAAACCTCATTTAGTAATGACACCGCCTAGGAATAAAGACAATCAGCGCACGGCCTAAACATGAGGACAAAGGCTGTTGTGCTTTTCAGTGTTGAACACTGTAATGCAGAAAAGCCTAGAACTATGGAAACAAATTCACACAAGAGAAATCAATAAATAAGGAATAAATAAAATCCATCCCTGTTATGGCATTATTACAAAAGAACATGGCTTAAAAATTAAGAAATGCAGTGTTGTTGCATCAGTACACTATAGTGTATCTTTGGGATACTTGTAATCTAATATATAAAGCTGAGTGTGAATGTATGTCCGTCCAGGATTGGCATCTGCACCGTCGCAGCTACAGCCACAAAATTTTGCACAGTCACACGTCTGGACCCTGAGAGCATCATAGGCTATGTTGTGAGGCGAAATTTTAACCCCGCGCGTTCCAATTCACCAAACAATTTTGCCCCTATCTACATAATGGGGAAAAAGTGAAAGGAAAAGTGTTGGAGGCAAATTGACAGCTGCCAGATGTGAACAAAGGGGACTTAAAGAGTGAGAGCGATGGCGCCAAAGAGTATATACCGTACAGTTGCTAAGGTGGGGCCCTGACATGGGATACTCACCACACGCGGATATGAATACACACACACTACCATATGCTTGAACACATATACCACCTTCAGCACACATTTCACCACACATACACCAACCTCGCCACACAAAAGTCGCCGCTCAAAACTCGCCATGCGCAAAATTCGCCACATGCAAAACTAGGCTCATGCAAAACTCGCCACACGTGCAAAACTCACCTCATGGAAGACTCGCCACACGCAAAACTTGCACGCGGAAAAATTGCCACATGCACAATAGTTGCAACACATGCAAAAGTTGCCTCACACAAAACTTGCACATACTCAAAACGCACCACACATAAAACTCGCCACGCGCAAAACTTGCTGCACACAACTTGCTCCACTAACCTGTCACATGCAACTCGACACACAAAGTTGCTACACGCATGTCGCCACACAAAACTCGTCTCACAAAAGTCGCTACATGCATGTAGCCACATGCAACTCAACACACACAACTTGACACATGAAACTCGCCCTAAAACACACACAAGTCTGGTATCCTTCAAGAATAAAAATCTGATTAATAAGCAGACAAACTACAAGAGCAACAAATGTACCATATAGGAAATACGGCAGCTGTTAGTCACATGACCTGTCTATTATGTGTATGTGAGCGCTAATATATACTGCCAGGGGGGAGGGCTTCCTGTTGGCTGGGGCTATATCAGGCTGCCAATTTAGCTTACAAATACTGAGGTAAAAATACTGACCAAATAACGTGTGAACGTGGTCTAATACAGGAGGAGATGACATACAGATATATACTATATACAGGGGAGATGAGACAGATATATACTATATACAGGAGAGATGACACACAGGTATATACTATATACAGGAGGAGATGACACAGGTATATACTATATACAGGAGGAGATGACATACAGGTATATACTATATTCAGGAGGAGATGACACACACATATATACTATATACAGGGGAGATGACACAGGTACATACTATATAGACTGGAGATGACACACAGGTATATACTATATACAGGGAGATGACACATATATACTATATACAGGGGAGATGAGACAGGTATATACTATATACAGGAGGAAATGACATACAGGTTTATACTATATACAGGAGGAGATGACACATATATACTATATACAGGAGAAGATGACACCCTGGTATATACTATATACAGGGGAGATGACACACAGGTACATACTATATACAGGGGAGATGACACAGGTATATACTATATACAGGAGGAGATGACACTGGTATATATTATATGCAGGGGAGATGACATACAGGTACATACTATATACAGGAGATGACACAGGTATATACTATATACAGGAGGAGATGACACACTGGTATATACTATATGCAGGGGAGATGACATACAGGTACATACTATATACAGGGGAGATGACACACAGGTATATACTATACAGGAGGAGATGACACAGGTATATACTATAAACAGGAGGAGATGACATACAGGTACACACTATATACAGGAGATGACATACAGGTACATACTATATACAGGGGAGATGACACACAGGTATATACTATATACAGGGGAGATGACACAGGTATATACTATATACAGGGGAGATGACACAGGTATATACTATAAACAGGAGGAGATGACATACAGGTACATACTATATACAGGGGAGATGACACACAGGTATATACTATATACAGGAGGAGATGACACAGGTATATATTATATACAGGAGAAGATGACCAGTATATACTATATACAGGGGAGATGACACACGTATATACTATATACAGGAGGAGATGACACAGGTACATACTATATACAGGAGGAGATGAATTACAGGTACATACTACATACAGGAGGAGATGAGACACGTATATACTATAAACAGGAGCAGATGACACACAGGTATATAATATATACAGGAGCAGATGACACACAGGTATATACTATATACAGGAGATGACTTACATGTATATACTATATACAGGAGGAGATAACACGCGTATATACTATATTCAGGAAGAGATGACATACAGGTATATACTATATAAAAGGAGATGACACAGGTATATAGAGGAGGAGATGACATACAGCAGGTATATACTATATACAGGGAAGATGACATACAGGTATCTATATATATATATATATATAATTGTCTAAGGGTTTTTCTGTCTGTGTCCTGGAAATCCCGCGTCTGATTGGTCGAGGCCGCCTGGGCCTCGACCAATCAGCGACGGGCACAGCATGGCGATGATGATGTCATAATGGAAATCCCGCGTCTCTGATTGGTCGAGGCCACCAGGCCTCGACCAATCAGCGACGGGCACAGTCTGCCGCGAATTCTGGAATCATTGTCCATATACTACGGGGACATGCATATTCTAGAATACCCGATGCGTTACAATCGGGCCACAATCTAGTATACTATATACAGGAGATGACATACACGTATATGCTATATACAGGAGGAGATGACACAGGTATATACAATATACAGGAGGAGATGACATACACCAGGTATATGCTATTTACAGGGGAGATGACATACAGGTATATACTATATACAGGAGATGGCATACAGGTGTATACTATATATAAGGGAGATGACAAACATGTATATACTGGTGAAGGTGTGAGGTGAAAATGAAAATGTGTGAGTGCAAAATGAGTGAGGGAAAATAGTGGAGTGATCGGAAAATGACAGATGTGAGGTCAAAATGACAAGTGTTAGTTGGGGAATGAGGAGTGAGGGGGAAAATAAGAGGGGTGAGGGGGAAAATGAGAGGCGTGATGGGAAAACAAGAGAAGTGAGGTGCTCTAACTAACCACAGATATTTACTATGCCCAGGCAACGCTGGGCTCTTCAGCTAGTAGTAAATAAAATAATCACACACAAATATTCTAGGAGTAAACCCTGTTGTAACATAACAGTAGTACAGTGGCTACAGAAAGTATTCAGACTCCTTTAAATTTTTCACTCTTTCCTTGCAGCCATTTGGAAAAATCAAAAAAGTTATTTATTTTCACATTAATTTACACTCTGCACCCCATCTTGATTGCAAAAAATTCTACATTTCTGCTTTTTCAAACTTATTAAAAAAGAAAAACTGAAATATCACGTCATAAGTATTCAGACCCTTTGCTCAGTATTGAGTAGAAGCACCCTTTTGAGCTAGTACAGCCATGGGAATGATGCAACAAGTTTTTCATACCTGGATTTGCAGATCCTCTGCCATTCTTCCTTGAGATCCTCTCCAGTTCCGTCAGCTTGGATGGTGAATGTTGGTGAACAGCCATTTTCAGGTCTTTCCAATGATCAATTGGGTTTAGGTCAGAGCTCTGGCTGCGCCAGTCAAGAATGGTCACAGAGTTGTTCTGAAGCTACTCCTTTATTATTTTAGCTGTGTGCTTATGGTCATTGTCTTGTTTTCAGGTGAACCTTCGGCCAAGTCTGAGGTCCAGAGCATTCTGGAAGAGGTTTTCATCCAGGATATCTCTGTACGTGGCCGCATTCATGTTTCCTTCAATGACAACCAGTCGTCCTGTCCCTGTGTCATGCGGGTACTGGGTAGACTACAGCTGATTACCCGGGCCCCTGCGATATCCCCCAGACTGGGGAAAGCCCTGTCTGTCCCTCTCCCAGAATTTACACTGATGGTGTGCTTGTCTGGGCCGCCAGGCCTGACCCTGACTCCTGTTTCAGTCCAATGCTGAAACCTCAACCCACCACCCAGTGATTAGACCACACACCAACCCCTACAGAAAGTACAGACAGGGAAAACTAAAACGCACAACGCCGCAGACACACAGGAAAATACTATAATGTGCACAGGGCAAAACAAATACAAACATAGGAAAGAGAAATAGTACAAAGGATAATACACCACCAGATACGATATTTCTTCTCCTAGACCACCACTCCAAACCGAGATCACCAGGCACAAGACACAAGCTATAATTGGCAACACCCAAAGTCCAGAATGACTATTTAAAGGCCACGGGCGTGACCCAGCCTCCAACCCGATTATCAGCTAGATTAACCCCGGACAACCTGGATAAGGTCTAGCCGGCGCCACTGAGCGTATAGTGGACGAATGTGGAATTACTGCTGTCTGTCGTACGCCCTAGTGTGAAAAGCGTCCGACATGACAATACCCCGCCTTCTACGAGGGACCCCAGGGCCCTCACGACTTATAGGACACGGCTTGTCCGGATGGCGGCGGTGAAACATACTGACCAGCCCGTCCGAATGTATGTCCGAAGCTGGTACCCAAGACCTCCTCCGGCCCATAACCACGCCAGTGTACCAGGTACTGTAATGTGCGGCGCACTATACGAGAGTCAACCACCTTGGAGACTTCAAACTCCAAATTGCCATCCACCAAGACTGGAGGTGGCATCGGCGCCGCGTCCACGGAACCCACCACCTTCTTTAAAAGAGATCTGTGAAACACGTGTATCTTATATACCGTAGGAAGCTCCAATCGGTAGGCTACCGGGTTAATGATGGCGGCGACCCTAAATGGACCAATAAACCTTGGACCCAATTTCAGGGATGGTACTTTGAGTTTTATGTTTTTTGTGGAAAACCACACCCAATCACCCACCCTCAGGTCTGGACCTGGCACACGTCTACTGTCAGCCACACATTTGTACCTTGCACCCACGCTCAGCAAGCGCGGTTTCACTCTCCTCCAAACGGATGACAGTTGTGCTCCTAGCTGGTCCTCCTCCGGAACGCCAGCAGAACCACCCTGACGCAGAGTACAAAATTGAGGATGGTGCCCGTAAACACAAAAGAACGGGGACTCCCCAGACGATTCCTGGCGGTGATTATTAATGGCAAACTCAGCCAAAGGAAGGAACGTCGACCACTCCTGGTTGTCAGAAACAAAGTAGCGTAAGTACTGCTCCAAATTCTGGTTCATACGCTCGGTCTGACCATTTGACTGAGGATGAAACGCCGAAGAATACGACAACTTGATCCCCAACCGTGAGCAAAATGCTTTCCAAAACTTTGCCACAAACTGAGTACCCCTATCAGATACTATGTCAGACGGGACCCCGTGAAGTCTGACCACCGCCTGCACAAAAACCTGAGCCAGAGTCTTCGCGTTAGGCAACGAAGGCAAGGACACAAAGTGCGACATCTTTGAGAACCGATCAACAACCACCAAGATGACCGTGTTCCCAGCTGAGGAGGGTAGGTAATAAAATCCATGGAGATCTCCGTCCATGGCCTACTGGGTACCCCTAGAGGATGTAATGAGCCAGCAGGACGGGAGCGAGGCGTCTTAGCCCTAGCAGACGTGGTACATGCTGATACGTACAAGACCACGTCCTGTCAGATTTTGGGCCACCAAAACCGACGCGACACCAACTCCAAGGTACCCCTAACCCCTGGATGGCCAGCCAGAACAGCATCATGATGCTCACCCAACACCTTTAGGCGAAGATGGAGCGGTACAAATGATTTGTTAATGGGAAGCTCTGGTGGTACTTCCTCCTGAGCCTCGGCAATCTCAGCCACAACCTCTGTCGTGAGAGCCGAGACCACTACACCCTTTTGGAGGATGGGTACCGGATCTTCCCGAGGTTCTCCCCCCGGAAAACACCTGGATAAAGCATCTGCCTTAGTGTTCTTAGACCCCGGTCGGTGTGTAACAAAAAAGTTGAATCACGTGGAAAACAATGCCCAGCGAGCCTGCCTGGGGGACAGACGTTTGGCTGACTCTAAATAAAGCAGATTTTTATGGTCGGTGATAACTGTAACCTGGACCAACCCCTCCAAGAAGTGTCGCCATTCCTCAAAAGCCAACTTGATAGCCAACAACTCCCTGTTGCCGATATCGTAGTTACGTTCGGCGGGTGACAGCTTCTTGGAAAAGTAGGCGCATGGACGCAACTCGCCCAAGGATGAGCCTTGTGACAGCACCGCCCCCACTCCCACCTCAGACGCATCGACTTCCAAGGTAAATGGTTTTGACACGTCCGGTTGCACCAGAATGGGGGCCGAAGCAAAACTGTTCTTCAGAAATTCGAATGTGTGCACAGCAGCCTCAGGCCAGGCGAAGAAATTGGTACCCTTTTTCGTCATGTCAGTAAGCGGTTTAGCAATGGTAGAAAAATCTTTGATAAATTTTCTATAATAATTAGAGAATCCAAGGAACCGCTGGAGTGCTTTTAGGTTATCAGGCCGTTCCCAATGCAGCACCGCTTGCACCTTAGCGGCGTCCATTTTAAACCCTGAAGCAGACACAATATAACCCAAGAAAGGCAACTCCTGAACCGAAAATACACATTTTTCCAGTTTAGCATAGAGCTTATTTTCTCTGAGTAGCTGTAACACCTGCCAAATGAGTATCACGGTCGCATGAATAAATGAGAATGTCATCTAGGTACACAATAACGAATTTCCCCAGTACATGCGAGAATACATCATTTATGAAATGTTGAAAAATAGCAGGCATGTTTGTCAACCCAAATGGCATCACCAAATTTTCAAAATGACCCTCAGGAGTATTAAAAGCCGTCTTCCACTCATCACCTTGACGGACTCTTATGAGGTTGTACGCCCCCCTGAGGTCAAGCTTGGAAAACCACTTAGCACCAGCCACCTGGTTGAACAAATCAGGTATCAGTGGCATAGGGTATGGATCACGAACCGTAATCTGGTTTAACTCCCTGAAATCCAGACACGGGCGTAGTCCGCCATCTTCCTTCTTAACAAAGAAGAACACCGCTGCCACCGGCGATGACGAAGGCCTGATATGCCCTTTGCTCAAACTCTCAGCAATGTAGTCTTTTAAAGCTTGTCTCTCAGGACCAGAGATGTTAAACATACTAGTTTTTGGCAATTTGGCCCCTGGTTTAAGCCTAATAGACAGTCATAGGGTCGATGTGGCAATTCTGAGCAACCCTTCTCAGAGAACACATCTGCGAAATCCAGCAGTGACTCAGGAATGCTCGGAGTCACAGCGGACACACATGTGGCCAGACAATTCTCCTGGCAGAATCCGCTCCACTGAATTATGTCCTGAGTTTTCCAGTCAAGCACCGGGTTGTGCATACATAACCATGGAAAACCCAGAACCATTTGTGCAGGAAGATTACTGAGCACCCTACATGTAACTTGCTCAGAATGTAGGACCCCAATGTGGAGTTTAACCTCAGCCACAAACTCAGTAATCTCCCCCTGTGGGAGTGGAGTAGCATTGATGGTGACCACCTGGATAGGATGAGGCAGTTTTTCGACTGTGAACCCGGCCGTGAGCGCAAATTCCTCATCAATGAGATTAGTGGCCGACCCACTATCCACAAAAACAGTGATTGGCAACTCTCTGCCTGCGACCATAACTCTGGCAGGAAGCATACATTGAGAGACCACCATGGAGGATATGCATAAGCTCAGATTGGCCTCCTCCATACCCTCTGAGCTTAGTAGTTTTCCGCCATTGCGCTTTTCTTAGAAAACAGAGGACAAGCATTAACATAATGCCCTTTTTACCACAGCAAAAACAGGCTCCCTGCTTCCTGAGCAAGGGGGCTCGATGATGTGACACCCCTGTGATTTGCATAGGCTCCGTGGGCTCACCTGCAGCAACCTCACGTGCACCTATGCCCTCCCCCATAAGCGGCGTCTCTTGCACCCCCTGACGCAAACGGCGATCAATGCGGACAACAAGACTCATGGCAGACTCTAGAGAAGCAGGAGTCTCATACATCAGGAGGGCTTGTTTAACCCTTCTCGAAACCCCATGTACAAACTGACTCCGCAGCGCCGGGTCATTCCATTGTGTGTCCACCGCCCAGCGGCTAAATTCAGAACAGTAATCCTCCGCCATTCGCTCCCCCTGGCAGAGAGCGCGTATTTTAGATTCAGCTAGAGCCAATCTGTCAGGATCATCATATATGAGCCCAAGAGCAGAAAAAAAAAACTCCACTGAGTTAAATGCAGCTGAATCAGATGGTAATGAAAATGCCCATGCTTGGGGGTCTCCGTTCAGTAATGACAATACCAGGCCCACACGCTGAGCCTCATTACCTGAGGAAAACGGGCACATATGAAAATATAATTTGCAAGTTTCACGAAAAACAACAAATTTACTGCGTTCCCCAGCAGTGCCACTGCGTGAACTGCCCCCTTCAACTCAGTGACCTGTAAAGACAGCGCCTCCAACTGGCGGGTAATGGAAGTCATGGGATCCATGGCATCCAAAATTTATTTAGGCCGATTATAATGTAATGCGGGTACTGGGTAGACTACAGCTGATTACCCGGGCCCCTGCGATATCCCTCAGACTAGGGAAAACCCTGTCTGTCCCTCTCCCAGAGTTTACACTGATGGTGTACTTGTCTGGGCCGCCAGGCATGACCCTGACTCCTGTTTCAGTCCTATGCTGAAACCTCTACCCGCCACCCAGTGATTAGACCACACACCAACCCCTTCAGAAAGTACAGACAGGGAAAACTAAAATGCACCACGCCGCAGACACATAGGAAAATCTATAATGTGCACAGGGCAAAACAAATACAAATATAGGAAGGAGAAATATGACAAAGGATAATACACCACCAGATATGATATTTCTTCTCCTAGACCACCACTCCAAACCGAGATCACCAGGCACAAGACACAAGCTATAATTGGCGACGCCCAAAGTCCAGAATGACTATTTAAAGGCCACGGGCGTGACCCAGCCTCCAACCCGATTACCAGCTAGATTAACCCCGGACAACCTGGATAAAGTCTAGCCGGCGCCACTGAGCGTATAGTGGATGAATGCGGAATTAGCGCTGTCTGTCGGATGCCCTAGTGTGAATAGCGTTCGACATGACACCCTGTGGGTGAAAAACACCATGGCATGATGCTGCCACCACCATGTTTCATTGTTGGGATTGCATTGAGCAGGTGATGAGCAATTCCTGGTTTTCTCCACACATACCGCTTAGAATTATCACCAAAAAGGTTTATCTTCATCTCATCAGACCAGAGAATCTTATTTCTCATAGTCTGGGAGTCCTTCATCTGTTTCTTAGCAAACTCTATGCTGGCTTTCATATGTCTTGCACCGAGGAGAGGCTTCTGTCGGGCCACTCTGCCATAACGGCCCGACGGGTGGAGAGCTGCAGTGCAGTCCCTACTGCATCGCTGGAGCTCAGCCACAGTGATCTTGGGGTTTTTCTTTACCTCTCTCACCAAGGCTCTTTTCCCACGATTGCTCAGTTTGTCTGGGCGGCCACGTCTAGGAAGACTTCTGGTGGTCCCAAACTTCTTCCATTTAAGGATTATGGAGGCCACTGTGCTCTTAGGAACCTTGAGCACTGCAGACATTCTGTTGTAACCATGGCCAGATCTGTGCCTTGCCACAATTCTGTCTCTGAGCTCCTAGGCCAGTTCCTTTGACCTCATGATTCTCATTTGGTCTGACATTCACTGTGAGTTGTGAGGTCTTATATAGACAGATGTGTGCCTTTCCAAATCAAGTCCTATCAGTTTAATTAAACACAGCTGGCCTCCAATGAAGGAGTAGAACCATCTCAAGGAGAATCGCAAGGAAATGGACATCATGTGACTTAAACATGAGTGTCTGAGCAAAGGGTCTGAATACTTATGACCATGTGATATTTCAGTTTTTCTTTTCTTATTAAATTTGCCCAAATTTCTGTGTTTTTTTTTAGTCAAAATGGGGTGCAGAGTGTACATTAATGTGAAAAAAATGAACTTTTTTGACTCTGCCAAATGGCTGCAATAAAAGAGAGGGAAAAATTTAAAGGAGTCTGAATACTTTCCATACCCACTGTATAAGGGTGTACATTTTGCTGCTGAATGGCTGCAGAATATGAAGCCAATCTGCATAAGTTTTCATATTTATAGCATACTAGATGGAGGCCCGATGCTATTGCATCGGGAGGGCGGTAATGTCACGATGGTGTCAGGCTTTGCAGCGTTGAGAATCTCTCCCCCCCTTGTACTCACCCACCATACCACTCTCTTTCTCCATGTGCTGACTTCTGTCTGTGCTCTCTTCTTTGACCTGTCTCCTTCCTGTGCTGTGATCTCCCCTTATGTGCTGTCCTGTTTGAGCTGTCTCCCCCCTGTGCTCGGTCTCTCTCACCCCTGTGCGCTTTCTCCCTCACCCATCCAATACATTACAGCAGGAGATCGCAGAGGATACATTTTGTGAGGTTAAATATTGTTGAAAAACAGTCAGTGAAATATTTGACCTGACAAAAGAAATCCTCTGTGATCCCCTGCTGTAATGTCAGTATTATCTTTTGCTTCCTCCCCTGCCCAGGAGATGTGGTATGCTCCGTACACGGTCAGACACAGACAATTTTTAAAATGAACTTTCGTTCGTGGGAAAACCCCTTTAATGTGACCAGCTTCCTCTGCCTTTAAACAAGTCGCGCATCTGCCGCCGGGATCAGCCGATTGATTAACTGCGCCTGTGCAGAATTCGCACAGGCTCGGTAAATCATACCGCCGCCATCTTTGTGCAGACAGATAGCGGCAGTCACATTAAAACAGCACATGCTCTCCTGTACAAAGATGGTGGCGGTCAGTGAATCATTCGGCTGATCCCGGCTGCGGCGTGTTCCGCTGGTGGTACTGAGCAAGATGCTGTGCACGGCGTATACAGTGTGTGTGTGGTGCAACTGTATCCGGCTGGTGGTATCGCGCAAGAGGCTGATACCACCAGCAGTTTCCGTATTGAGACACCCATCACTTGGGTGTCCTAATATGGCGGTCGGTGAAATTCCACTGCTTGGATTTCTGGGATCCGGACCCATCTGGACAGAACAGGATGAAAAGACATTACAAGGTATATAGATATATTAAGATATGTATATAATGACAACCACATGTCATCAATAGTGTGATTTTCTACTCTGGTCAACCATATTTCAAAGAAGAGACGCTGATAACTGGGGGACCAGCAGCACTCCAAAAAGCCATATACTTCAATGTCGTTGTTCTGGTGATCTCCCATATATTTGATATTTTTGACATTCCCAGAGTGCCTGTTTTCACTCTTAAATACTTTCAAGAGTTATTAAATCTCTACTGAGATATTTAATTTGTCTAGACCACCTAGACTACTGTACCTTTGGGGAGGGAAATCATCTACCTTCCTTTGAGCTGCACACATGTGGAGATAGTGAGTGCAACAAGCTGGAGCACCATGGGATGAAGAGCATTCCCACTCGTTCACAATGACATTCCTACTGCTACCTGAATTCGGACACATTGGAGCTGGTGGAGTTTTTGCTGCACCTTCTCTGGACATTGCCTCCAACATTTATTTTCACGATCAAAGCTGCCCGTGCTTGTATATGTATGTAATTATATATGAATAGTCAGTTTAGTTTCGCTGCCATTGAAGGGAATCTGGCAATAGGTTGAATCCTCCTAAGCCATCTATATCAGCACGTAGATCATAGGAAGCTGAATAAAATGATATCTGCGATCTAATGTTTTATTCCAAAGAAATCAATGTTTTTCTTATATGTAAATGATGACTTCCAGGCTCTGGGGAGGATTCTGCCTAGTAGATAACTCCATCTCCAGAGTGTATTCAAATAGAAGGAGGAATTACTGGTGTGAGACAAGTAACTAACACAGAACAGGAGAAAAGAAATTTGTCTTCTTGCACACACATATTTTTCTGAGCTCCTGAGTGCTGCTGTATTGTAACAATATTGCAACTCTGTCTGCCTGTGAGATTGAAGTTGAGCAGAACCTGCAAATGTGTCAGTTATATGCTGCTTTCACACTAGCGTCGGTACGGGGCCGTCGCGCTGCATCGGCCCGACGTACCGACGCATACTGTGAAAAAAATGCCCGACGTGGGCAGCGAAAGCAGTCTTAAGACGCTTCCGCTGCTCCATTGCAAGGTCCGGGGAGGAGGGGGCGGAGTTCCGGCCACGCATGCGCGGTCGAAAATGGCGGACTAGACGCACAAAAGAGTTACATGTAACTTTTTTTGTGCCGGCGGTACGCCAAAACACGACGCAACCGTCGCACGACGGTTGCGACGTGTGGCACTGCGTCGCTAATAAAAGTCTATGGAGAAAAAACGCATCCTGCGAGCAACTTTGCAGGATGCGTTTTTTCTCCACAACGACGCATTGCGACATGCAGTGCACGACGCTAGTGTGAAAGTAGCTATAACCACACACAGCTCCGCAGCGAGATCAGGAGAGCATGGAGCGGCCATTACACATCACACTGGTAACTCCCCCTTCATGTAAAATTAGTTCTGGAGGCAGAGTTATCATCCAGGCAGTGTCCTCACCATAGTTTGGAAGAGGTCATTTACATAAAGTGGTAAAAGATAAATTTCTCAACAGCAAAGCATCTGAAATGAGACATACAGGTAGGACCTATTTCAGCAGTCTATAACCTGTAGATAGGTCAAATGTGGGGACATATTCACGTTAAAGGTGTTGTCTGGGACTTTTAGATTGATGGCCTATCTTTAGGATTTGGCACCTGGCACCCCTGCCGATCAGCTGTTCCCAATGCTGGCGGTGTGCAGATGTGCTGAGTTGAGTATATCCCCTTTAATGTATTAGATGCATCTGTTAACTAGTGTCCTACGCTGGCAGAAACATACTTCAGTCAGTGACTGGAGTACATTGTTGGAGTAGATTGCACTACTAAATTGGCGTAACGTGTCATGAATTTGATTGACAGGAGTAGCCTTGCCAATGTCCTGCACCAGATATGCCCATATTTGTGTAACTGGCTGGAATTGCAAGTAAACATCAAATGTCACAATATTTTTGTGTGACTTGATGAATTGCCATATAGTGTTGTTTTTTTTAAGTAATATCAAATTACGTGTTAATTGTCTGAACCGACTCCTGACTCCTGTGTTTATGTATGTTGCAGCCTTAGACCTGATTAAGGGCTATGAACCTCATTTGAGTACCATAAATTAGATAATACAGGTCCTTCTCAAAAAATTAGCATATAGTGTTAAATTTCATTATTTACCATAATGTAATGATTACAATTAAACTTTCATATACTATAGATTCATTATCCACCAACTGAAATTTGTCAGGTCTTTTATTGTTTTAATACTGATGATTTTGGCATACAACTCCTGATAACCCAAAAAACCTGTCTCAATAAATTAGCATATCAAGAAAAGGTTCTCTAAATGACCTATTACCCTAATCTTCTGAATCAACTAATTAACTCTAAACACATGCAAAAGATACCTGAGGCTTTTAAAAACTCCCTGCCTGGTTCATTACTCAAAACCCCCATCACGGGTAAGACTAGCGACCTGACAGATGTCAAGAAGGCCATCATTGACACCCTCAAGCAAGAGGGTAAGACCCAGAAAGAAATTTCTCAACAAATAGGCTGTTCCCAGAGTGCTGTATCAAGGCACCTCAATGGTAAGTCTGTTGGAAGGAAACAATGTGGCAGAAAACGCTGTACAACGAGAAGAGGTGACCGGAACCTGAGGAAGCAGTGGACTGAGTCTGGTGTGGAAACATCCAGAGCCACCGTGCACAGGCGTGTGCAGGAAATGGGCTACAGGTGCCGCATTCCCCAGGTAAAGCCACTTTTGAACCATAAACAGCGGCAGAAGCGCCTGACCTGGGCTACAGAGAAGCAGCACTGGACTGTTGCTAAGTGGTCCCAAGTACTTTTTTCTGATGAAAGCAAATTTTGCATGTCATTCGGAAATCAAGGTGCCAGAGTCTGGAGGAAGACTGGGGAGAAGGAAATGCCAAAATGCCTGAAGTCCAGTGTCAAGTACCCACAGTCAGTGATGGTGTGGGGTGCCATGTCAGCTGCTGGTGTTGGTCCACTGTGTTTCATCAAGGGCAGGGTCAATGCAGCTAGCTATCAGGAGATTTTGGAGCACTTCATGCTTCCATCGGCTGAAATGCTTTATGGAGATGAAGATTTCATTTTTCAGCACGACCTGGCACCTGCTCACAGTGCCAAAACCACTGGTAAATGGTTTACTGACCATGGTATTACTGTGCTCAATTGGCCTGCCAACTCTCCTGACCTGAACCCCATAGAGAATCTGTGGGATATTGTGAAGAGAAAGTTGAGAGACGCAAGACCCAACACTCTGGATGAGCTTAAGGCCGCTATTGAAGCATCCTGGGCCTCCATAACATCTCAGCAGTGTCACAGGCTGATTGCCTCCATGCCACGCCGCATTGAAGCAGTCATTTCTGCCAAAGGATTCCCGACCAAGTATTGAGTGCATAACTGAACATTATTATTTGATGGTTTTTTTGTTTGGTATTAAAAAACACTTTTATTTGATTGGTCGGGTGAAATATGCTAATTTATTGAGACAGGTTTTTTGGGTTATCAGGAGTTGTATGCCAAAATCATCAGTATTAAAACAATAAAAGACCTGACAAATTTCAGTTGGTGGATAATGAATCTATAGTATATGAAAGGTTAATTGTAATCATTACATTATGGTAAATAATTAAATTTAACACTATATGCTAATTTTTTGAGAAGGACCTGTACATCTGAACTGAGGCCCTGATTCAACAAAAATTTCTCAGCAAAATTCTGATGTAAAAGTTTTGAAGAGGAGCAAACTTTAAGCGCGAAACGGAGCTGCATCTAAATTTTGCATCTTCACGCCAGTTTCTCCCACCTCTGCCAAAATGGGGAGCTGGAGCAACTAGTCAAATTTATGATGAGTGGTGGCATTTGTGATGCCACATATCTTACTCTAGCTGGAGTAGGATTTGTGGTGAAGTCGATAAGGGGGTATACAGGAGTAAGCCATTGCAGGAATTGGGAGCCTCTGACTCTAGCACAGCCCCTCATCAAGATCGACGTGAAAAGTATTTTTTACAATTACGAGCCATTCCAATTCACCGACTAAGGTACCATGGTTGCATCCTGAGTGATTGCACTATGTTCATGATTTGTTGTGTCCAGCAGAGAATCAAAACAGGTGAATGAGATTCCAAGACTCCCTCTTTTCCTCTGCGAATGTAGTTGTTACTGTATATACTGTCCTATATGGCACTGTGCCTGTTTTTACCTTTTCTAGGACCTCCCTGACCCCAATACAATACTTTATTTTGTATATTCAAGAGAGACAGCTCTGTTTAAAACTGTGACATGTATCATGCCCCATGTAAAATTGGATCCTTGGTAAGTTTATTATGACGCGCCCGCTAGGGCTGTGGGGTACTTGGGCCGGGTACGACGGTTCTTAACCCCTTCACCCCCAAGGGTGGTTTGCACGTTAATGACCGGGCCAATTTTTACAATTCTGACCACTGTCCCTTTATGAGGTTATAACTCTGGAACGCTTCAACGGATCTTGGCGATTCTGACATTGTTTTCTTGTGACATATTGTACTTCATGATAGTGGTAAAATTTCTTCGATATAACTTGCGTTTATTTGTGAAAAAAACGGAAATTTGGCGAAAATTTTGAAAATTTTGCAATTTTCCAACTTTGAATTTTTATGCCCTTAAATCACAGACATATGTCACGCAAAATACTTAATAAGTAACATTTTCCACATGTCTACTTTACATCAGCACAATTTTGGAACCAAAATTTTTTTTTGTTAGGGAGTTATAAGGGTTAAAAGTTGACCAGAAATTTCTCATTTTTACAACACCATTTTTTTTTAGGGACCACATCTCATTTGAAGTCATTTTGAGGGGTCTGTATGATAGAAAATACCCAAGTGTGACACCATTCTAAAAACTGCACCCCTCAAGGTGCTCAAAACCACACTCAAGAAGTTTATTAACCCTTCAGGTGTTTCACAGGAATTTTTGGAATGTTTAAATAAAAATGAACATTTAATTTTTTTTCACACAAAATTTATTTCAGCTCCAATTTGTTTTATTTTACCAAGGGTAACAGGAGAAAATAGACTGCAAAAGTTGTTGTACAATTTGTCCTGAGTACGCTGATACCCCATATGTGGGTGTAAACCATTGTTTGGGCGCATGGCAGAGCTTGGAAGGGAAGGAGCGCCATTTGACTTTTCAATGCAAAATTGACTGGAATTGAGATGGGACGCCATGTTGCGTTTGGAGAGCCCCTGATGTGCCTAAACATTGAAACCCCCTACAAGTGACACCATTTTGGAAAGTAGACCCCCTAAGGAACTTATCTAGATGTGTGGTGAGCACTTTGACCCACCAAGTGCTTCACAGAAGTTTATAATGCAGAGCCGTAAAAATAAAAAATCATATTTTTTCACAAAAATGATCTTTTCGCCCCCAATTTTTTATTTTCCCAATGGTAAGAGAAGAAATTGGTCCCCAAAAAATGTTGTGCAATTTGTCCTGAGTACGCAGATACCCCATATGTTGGGGTAAACCACTGTTTGGGCGCATGGCAGAGCTTGGAAGGGAAGGAGCGCCATTTGACTTTTCAATGCAAAATTGACTGGAATTGAGATGGGACGCCATGTTGCGTTTGGAGAGCCCCTGATGTGCCTAAACATTGAAACCTCCTACAAGTGACACCATTTTGGAAAGTAGACCCCCTAAGGAACTTATCTAGATGTGTGGTGAGCACTTTGACCCACCAAGTGCTTCACAGAAGTTTATAATGCAGAGCCGTAAAAATAAAAAATCATATTTTTTCACAAAAATGATCTTTTCGCCCCCAATTTTTTATTTTCCCAAGGGTAAGAGAAGAAATTGGTCCCCAAAAAACGTTGTGCAATTTGTCCTGAGTACGCAGATACCCCATATGTTGGGGTAAACCACTGTTTGGGCGCATGGCAGAGCTTGGAAGGGAAGGAGCGCCATTTGACTTTTCAATGCAAAATTGACTGGAATTGAGATGGGACGCCATGTTGCGTTTGGAGAGCCCCTGATGTGCCTAAACATTGAAACCCCCCACAAATGACACCATTTTGGAAATTAGACCCCCTAAGGAACTTATCTAGATGTGTTTTGAGAGCTTTGCACCCCCAAGTGTTTCACTACAGATTATAACGCAGAGCCGTGAAAATAAAAATTCTTTTTTTTTTTCACAAAAATGATTTTTTAGCCCCCAGCTTTTGTATTTTTACAAGAGTAACAGAATAAACTGGACCCCAAAAGTTGTTGTCCAATTTGTCCTGAGTACGCTGATACCCCATATATGGAGGGTAACCACTGTTTGGGCGCATGACAGAGCTCGGAAGGGAAGGAGCGCCATTTGGAATGCAGACTTAAATGGATTGGTCTGCAGGCGTCACGTTGCATTTGCAGAGCCCCTGATGTACCCAAACAGTACAAACCCCCCACAAGTGACCCCATATTGGAAACTAGACCTCCCAAGGAACTTATCTAGATGTGTTGTGAGAACTTTGAACCCCCAAGTGTTTCACTACAGTTTGTAACGCAAAGCCGTGAAAATAAAAATTCTTTTTTTTTTTCACAAAAATGATTTTTTAGCCCCCAGCTTTGTATTTTTACAAGGGTAACAGAATAAATTGGACCCTACAAGTTGTTGTCCAATTTGTCCTGAGTACGCTGATACCCCCTATGTGGGGGGTAACCACTGTTTGGGCACATGACAGAGCTCGGAAGGGAAGGAGCGTCATTTGGAATGCAGACTTAAATGGATTGGTCTGCAGGCGTCACGTTGCATTTGCAGAGCCCCTGATGTACCCAAACAGTACAAACCCCCCACAAGTGACCCCATATTGGAAACTAGACCTCCCAAGGAACTTATCTAGATGTGTTGTGAGAACTTTGAACCCCCAAGTGTTTCACTACAGTTTACAACGCAGAGCCGTGAAAATAAAACATATTTTTTTCCCACAAAAATGATTTTTAGCCCCCCAAATTTTTATTTTCCCAAGGATAACAAGAGAACTTGGACCCCAGAAGTTGTTGTTCAATTTGTCCCGAGTACGCTGATAACCCATATGTTGGGATAAACCCCTTTTTGGACGCACGGGAGAGCTCGGAAGGGAAGGAGCACTGTTTTACTTTTTCAACGCAGAATTGGCTGGAATTGAGATCGGACGCCATGTCGCGTTTGGAGAGCCCCTGATGTGCCTGAACAGTGGAAACTCCCCAATTCTACCTGAAACCCTAACCCAAACACACCCCTAACCCTAATCCCAACGGTAACCCTAACCCTACCCCTAACCTCACCTCTAACCGTTTAATGAACATTTTCTGACAGTCATAAGTGCCACGTATTTAAGTGCCACGTATTTAAGTGCCACATATTTAAGTGCCACGTATTTAAGTGCCACGTGTTTCAGTGCCACGTGTTTCAGTGCCACGTGTTTCAGTGCCACGATATTTCAGTGCCACGTATTTCAGTGCCACGTACTATAAATACTATAACTATGTGGTTATACGTGGCACTGAAATATCGTGGCACGTAAATACGTGGCACTTAAGTACGTGGCACTTAAGTACGTGGCACGTAAATACGTGGCACGTAAATACGTGGCACGTAAATACGTGGCACGTAAATACGTGGCACTTAAGTACGTGGCACTTAAGTACGTGGCACTTAAGTACGTGGCACTTAAGTACGTGGCACTTAAGTACGTGGCACTTAAGTACGTGGCACTTAAGTACGTGGCACTTAAGTACGTGGCACTTAAGTACGTGGCACTTAAGTACGTGGCACTTAAGTACGTGGCACTTATATACGTGGCACTTATATACGTGGCACTTATATACGTGGCCACTGAAATATCGTGGCACTTATATACGTATATAAACGTATATTTTAGTGCCACGTATTTCAGGTTAGGGGTAGGGTTAGGGGTAGGGTTTTTTTTTTTTGTTTGTTTTCTTGTGTTTTTCTATAAAAACGCATGCGTCTAAAAACGCATGCGTTTTACCACGTTTACATGCGTTTTTTCACACATGCGTTTTTTTAAAAAACGCATGCAGATAAAAACGCAAGTGTGAAACCAGCCTAAAAGACGCTTTTTATAGCGAAAAAGTTTTTGCGTCTCCACATTTTGAGACCTATAATTTTTCCACATTTTGGTCCACAGAGTCATGTGAGGTCTTGTTTTTTGTGGGACGAGTTGACGTTTTTATTGGTAACATTTTCGGACACGTGACCATTTTTGATCACTTTTTATTCCGATTTTTGTGAGGCAGAATGACCAAAAACCAGCTATTCATGAATTTCTTTTGGGAGAGGCGTTTATACCGTTCCGCGTTTGGTAAAATTGATAAAGCAGTTTTATTCGTCGGGTCAGTACGATTACAGCGATATCTCATTTATATAATTTTTTTATGTTTTGGCGCTTTTATACGATAAAAACTATTTTATAGAAAAAATAATTATTTTGGTATCGCTTTATTCTCAGGACTATAACTTTTTTATTTTTTTGCTGATGATGCTGTATGGCGGCTCGTTTTTTGCGGGACAAGATGACGTTTTCAGCGGTACCATGGTTATTTATATCCGTCTTTTTGATCGCGTGTTATTCCACTTTTTGTTCGGCGGTATGGTAATAAAGCGTTGTTTTTTGCCTCGTTTTTTTTTTTTTTTTCTTACGGTGTTTACTGAAGGGGTTAACTAGTGGGGCAGTTTTATAGGTTGGGTCGTTACGGACGCGGCGATACTAAATATGTGTACTTTTATTGTTTTTTTTATTTTATTTAGATAAAGAAATGTATTTATGGGAATAATATTTTATTTTTTTTTTCATTATTTTGGAATATTTTTTTTTTTTTTTTTTACACATTTGGAAAAAAATTTTTTTAACTTTTTTACTTTGCCCCAGGGGGGGACAATACAGATCGGTGATCTGCCAGTTTGCATAGCACTCTGACAGATCACCGATCTGAGGAAAGTGCAGGCTGCTTCACAGTGCCTGCTCTGAGCAGGCTTCTGTGAAGCCACCTCCCTCCCTGCAGGACCCGGATCCGCGGCCATCTTGGATCCGGGTCTGGAGCAGGCAGGGAGGGAGGTAAGACCCTCGCAGCAACGCGATCACATCACGTTGCTGCGGGGGGCTCAGGGAAGCCCGCAGGGAGCCCCCTCCCTGCGCGATGCTTCCCTGCACCGCCGGCACATCGCGATCATGTTTGATCGCGGTGTGCCGGGGGTTAATGTGCCGGGGGCGGTCCGTGACCGCTCCTGGCACATAGTGCCGGATGTCAGCTGTGATAATCAGCTGACACCCGGCCGCGATCGGCGGCGCTCCCCCCGTGAGCGCCGCTGATCGCGTATGACGTACTATCCCGTCGGCGGTCATACGGGCCCACCCCACCTCGACGGGATAGTACGTCAGATGTCAGGAAGGGGTTAAATGGGTGGTCACGGCAGCAGTGGCCCTGAGCGTCCAATAAAAGTAAAATTAGATTAAAGGTGAACAAAGTTTATGGGGAGATTGTTCGTGAAGCCACCCGTTGTTTTCGGCAATGATAATATGGCTAACGCTGCAGTTCAGATCCATTGGGGCAGTTGGTGATGCAGCAGAGTTGGTACAGCTCTCCACGCGTAGAGCTAGGCCCCAGGGCAGATATAGAGTTAAAGTCAATGTTGGTGAATGTTGTCAAGCAGGGCAGGTGATGCAGTAATAATTCAGAGGATACAGCAGGGTGCAGTTTCCACACTTTACTCACAGTTCTTATATGCTATCCCTAGCCGGGTGCTGTGTCCTCCAGGTCTATGGTCCAGTCAGCTCTCGGGTACTTTGGGGTACACTTTGCCAGAACTTCCCTCTTATGTTCTTTCCCTGGCCATCTCACTGTGCTGGTTCCCGCATCTCCTGCCCTGAGCCTTCACACACAGTGTCCCAAGCCAGCAGCCTTGGATCCTGTCGGGCGACGTCCTCTTGGTCCCCTTGATCCTATGTGGCTCCCTTTTCAGCGAATTTGTTTGTATGTGGCTGTGGCACTTACAGATACCACAGCCTCCCCTTTGCTAGCTGAGTCCTCAGTTTCTCCACTAGTCTGGGGCTTGTCCCCTACTGTGACCTGGTCCCTCCACCCAACTACGGTCGGCATGGATTCGGGCACCACGAGTGGATTCCTCACTACCTGTGCCACTAGGATCCCTTCTTCCTCTCTCACTCTCTGGAACTTCTCTCTATCTTCCTTGTTCTCTCTCTCCCTGTCCTCCCGTGCGGGGACGAGCTCCTCACTCCTCCAGTCCCAGCTCCAACTGCCCAACTCCTTCCTCCTTTTTCCATGACAACTCCACTCACACCCTCTACCTAGTTCCCTCCAGGCCTGTAATGGTCTGGTGTTGGATGCTAGTGTGTGGGTACTGAGTAGTGTCCCCTCCTTACCCGAGAGCGGAGTACCACACCTCTGGCTGAGGTGCAGTACCTCTGTGGTGACTGGACCCTCAGGGGCATCACAATTACATTTAGAAAAGTTTCTAACATAATGAGCAAATTACTCCAAGTTTACCATGTTATATGTGGAGAGATGTGGTGCAGATCACCATTTTTTGTTTATCAATAAGTTCATACACCTTCCAACACTATTCATAATTGACCCCCATTATCTCCGTCCAATGGTGAGTGAGAACTTGAGCTAATTGTCATCTGTGCTCCATCCGGTTTTCAGACACAGGGTAAAAGACGCATGAATTTCATATCTGGATTCATGGCTCAGTCATAGGTGTTGGATCCTGTTTCCCAAGCAAAATCCCACCATCCCAAGATTGCGAAAGAAACGCACAAAACACTTTTAATTGATGTTAAATGGACCAAATTTTATTACAAATCACATTATTATTATTATTATTTCATTCAGTGCTGAAATTTAGAATCAGCCAATTACTATGAAAAAGACACTGAAAATGGCAAACCTCCGACTCACGAAGAATCATCCTTCAGCACTCAGGAGAGGAAAAACCCCTGTGGTGGAAACCTCTAGGAAGCCATGGCTGGAGAATTGCCCTTCCCTTGGGCTTAGAAGGTTAATGCCAACACATATTATTGTATCAGAATTTGTACCTTGTACTATATCATATTTACAGTGAGACATAATATACATCCACTATAGATATAATAGCAGTGACATCACATAGTCACACAGGTTACACATTACTTCAGCAGAAAGCAGACAGTAATGGAGAAGGTCCAAGCAGGTGCCCTGTGCAAGCACAGTATGGAGAAGCCTAATGCGACCTCTCCAGGCCGTACACAAAGGAGAAAGCAGCTGGTACCGGACATGAGGGAGATCTGGCTGCAACATCTGTCACCCCGTTGATCGCTAGGGTTAGTTTAATCTGGCTGGCTAGGCCATAGGGCTGATCTGGCTGGCTAGGCGGTATGGCTGATCTGGCTGGCTAGGTGGTATGGCTGATCTGGCTGGCTAGGTGGTATGGCTGATCTGGCTGGCTAGGCGGATGTCCCCTTCCTCCCATTGTGGAGTGATGAAGCTCCAGGTCTCCAGACACATCAAGTACAGCTCATACGGCTGAATGACCAGTGGTTCTGGAATCTTCTCCTGTATCATAGATGTATGTGTTTATGACAGCACAGTTGCCATAGTTACCACAGGTGTTTATTACTGGTGCTTCATTGGCTAGAAAGTCCCTCCCAGTGTTCCAAAGTATTAACCCTTGAATCCCTGCCATTGTGCTTTTCTTCAGAAGCCTGTAAAATAACCTTGTCACTAGGCAGGACCACTATCATGACATTTACAAGATGCCCCAACCAAAATCTAATTAGTGGGCGCATCTACAGATGTGATGTGTAACATTCACATTAGAGCCTACCAGCCTTATAAAGAGCATAAATGTAGTGTTTAATTATATAGGTGGTCCGTCTTGGCCAATCC
Organism: Ranitomeya variabilis; assembly: GCF_051348905.1. Taxonomy (NCBI): domain Eukaryota; kingdom Metazoa; phylum Chordata; class Amphibia; order Anura; family Dendrobatidae; genus Ranitomeya; species Ranitomeya variabilis. Next base: position 789,750,696 of record NC_135233.1, on the reverse strand, counting down.
AAAGTACTATGAGGTCTCATGTACCAGCTCATTCTTTTTGGAAATTGTCTACATGGTTGGAAGGAGTTGACGTGTGAGACCATTTGGTTAATACTTGGATGTTTGTAGCTCATTTACTTCATATAACTCAAGTCGTGTAGCTTCACTGGCTAAGGCTGTGTTCACAGTCTTTTTGCATGCAGCACTAAGGCTTCCCCATCAAAGAAACTGACATCTTGGTAATATGGCGGTGTTTGCTCTCCTATCATGTATATTCATTAGGTTACAATAAACATATGTGGGGGGAGGATTATATTGATGGTTCTCTTCAGGATGAAATTAAGAATGGCTCATCTGGCACTTAGTTGGGCTGTTTACTTGTAAACAGGGTTACCTGGTCCGTGGCCCACACAGAAGTTTCCCCTCCCTGAACCATACCCCCAGCTACACCTCTGTGCTGTGCGGATGCTTTTCTTCAGCAGGGACAGGGAAACTGGTCAGAGATAATGAGAAGATGGATGGAGCTTTGATACAGGGCAATCTCAGAGGAAATTCTGCTAGAGGCAGCAAAAGACTTGAAAGTGGGGCGTAGGTTCAACGTCCAGCAGGACAAGGATCCTAAACATACTGCCAGAGATACAATGCAGCTTCTAAATGTGCAAAGCTGGTAGAGACATACCCCAAAAGACTTGCAGTAGTAATTGGGTGCTCCTACAAATTATTGACTCAGGGGGTCTGAATACAAAAGTATGTCACAATCTGGTTTGTCTCTTATGCTAAGTCATGTGACAAGGCTCGTTAAAGGGTCGACATTGACTGTTAGGATTGCTACCTTCCAATAGGTAGCACTAGAATTCTAGTCCTCTTCTTCTCTGAAGAGACAATTTGTAATTTTCTGTGTTACATGATTATTTTAAAAGTATATTATTTATTTTATTCTTCTCTAATACTTGCTACTTTGTATTGGTATATCACATAAAATCCCAATAAAATACATTTAAGTTTGTGGGTGCAACATGAAAAAATGTGGAGGGGTTCACGCAGTATAAATACTTTTTGAAGGCACTGTAAGAAAGTTTCCCTTGTTTATTTGTCTGGGCATTCCTGGACAGACTATTGTTTTTTTCTCGCACCCATAGACTTGCATTGGCGAGACTCGGCCAATATACACGTACAATCGCACCATGCTGTGATTTCACTCGCATGTAGAATACGCCTGAGAAAAAAACAGTGATGTGAGCCTCCCCATAGATTAACACTGGTCCGAGTGCTATGCGATGTCCTCTTCCATAGCACTCGTCTGTATTATTGTGTGACTCCAGCCTAAGATCAGATCTCTCCTCTCAAAGGTCTCGGCAAGATTTATAAGTATTTTCATGGTAAACCTAAGATGCTTTTCATCAACAGCAGGCATCTATCACCACGTCAAAAGTGGAACGTTTTTGCTTTCATATTATTGCCGCTGTTATCCTTAGTTGTTTTTAATACCCACATTCCAGAGGAATGGGTCTTTTTATTAAATGCTAATTTCTATGGCCATTTTAATGGGACATGGCTCACAGGATTCTATAGGGGGTGCATCTTTACGTTGCTATGCATAATTATCCTGTGAGCAACAGACCTTGGTAAAGACCAAAAACAGTAATAAAATAAGAGTTCCAGATCTCTAGAGCTGTATGGTGGATTTGAAAAAATGAATACTCAGAGGAGCAGCGAGAATGAAATAGAAGACTGGCCACCAGGTAGAAATAAGGCTACATTCAGACATCCTTTTGTCATGGTCCGAGTAAATATATTAGGCTGCTGACTTTGGGTCTGGAGAGCCGCATCTGCTTTGTATTATTATTATATTATTATTATTGTGCATCACAGGACAGTGGCGTAACTACAAAGTTATGGGCCCCGGTGCGAACTTCCAAATAGGGCCCCGCCCCGCCATACAATTCAATGTAACCCCCATAGAATACAATGCAGTGCCCCTCAAAGTATAATGCAGCCCCTCCATACAGGGGCAGTGAGAAAGACACGAGCAAATGGTGACGAGGGGGCAGGGGAGAGGGCAAGGAAGACAGGCACAAGGGGACACATGGGGGCTAGGAGGCAGGGGAGAAGGTTACAAGGGGACTAGTGGGCAAGGGAGACTGACACAAGGGGACAAGGGAGACTGACACAAGGGGACTAGTGGGCAAGGGAGCCTGACACAAGGGGCACACGGGGACAAGTGAGCAAGGGAGACTGACACAAGGGGCACACGGGGACTAGTGGACAAGGGAGACTGGCACAAGGGGACACAGGGACTAGTGGGCAAGGGAGACTGGCACATGGGGACAAGGGACACAAGCATAAGGGAGACAGGCTCAAGGGGACACACGGCCCCCTGACCTGCCAGAGCCGCTTGCAGCTGCGACCGTGGTAGTTACGCCCCTGCCTCACACACACTACAGATATCACACACACACTACAGATATCACACACACACATCATACTACAGATATTACACACACACACACACACACATACTACAGTTATCACACACACACACATACTACAGATATCACACACACACACCAGATACCAGCTCATATACACAACTCACAATCTCCTCTCTGGTACAGGGGTGGCTGATGTAAACCGGCTGCAGCTCCTCAGCTTCTCCTGACTAAAGCGGCTCTGTCCCGCACCTCCCCCCTGCTCTCGCCTCCTATCCCGGGGTTATTTTGGCTTTCTCTTAAATACGATCTCATTCAGACGTACATGAGATGTATGAGGGGGGAAAAATACAGACTGAGAAGCTGTCTCACCGTGATGACTGGAGCTGCTTCCTGTCTCCCACGTGCCCCGGCTGCCCCCTTCCCCTAGATACGCCTCGGACTGTTGCCGTGCAGGAGGAATCTCCTGCACTGCAACATGGTGTTGGGTGCCAGCACAGCCCACACAGTGGTCTATACAGCACAGCCCGCACAGTGGTCTATCCAGCACAGCCCGCACAGTGGTCTATCCAGCACAGCCCGCACAGTGGTCTATCCAGCACAGCCCGCACAGTGGTCTATCCAGCACAGCCCGCACAGTGGTCTATCCAGCACAGCCCGCACAGTGGTCTATCCAGCACAGCCCGCACAGTGGTCTATCCAGCACAGCCCGCACAGTGGTCTATCCAGCACAGCCCGCATCTCTCCTCCTCCTCCCCCCCCCCCCCGAGAATGTGCCCACAGTCCAGTAAAAAAAAGAAAAAGAAAAAAAAACCACTCTCCTCACCTTTCCTCTTGCCAGCGTTGCTTCCTGCTCCGGTCTCAGCGGCCACAGTCTGCCCGGGACACAGCAGGTGCGCGATGATATGACGTCATCGCACACCCGCAGTGTCAGAGGCAGAGCGGGGAATGATGGGAGAGGGGGCATCTGTAGACGCTCTCTCCTCCATCATTGCATTCAACTGTACCGGCATCATAGACGCCGGTATAGTTGAATGCGACGGCAGGGGGGTGAGTCAGTGGCGGCGGATCGAGCGGCCCACGACTGGCACCGGCTGGCTCTTCTGGCATTTGCCAGAAGAGCCGGTGCCAGTCGTGGGCCGCTCGATCCGCCTCCCCCCACCACCACCGACTCACCCCCCTGCCATCGCATTCAAATATACCGGCGTCTATGATGCCGGTAAAGTTGAATGCAATGATGGAGGAGAGAGCGTCTACAGTGTGCTGTATATACCACTGTGCGGGCTGTGCTGTATATATCACTGTGCGGGCTGTGCTGGATAGACCACTGTGCGGGCTGTGCGGTATATACCACTGTGCGGACTGTGCGGTATATACCACTGTGCGGGCTGTAAAATAAAGAGGAGAAATCACGCTGCAGCCGATCACAGCTATGGGCCCCAGGGGCCCAAGCTCCTGCTGCACTGTGCCCCCGTACCTGTCCCTGGTGGTCGATGTAGTAGAAGTACTCCCTGGTCTGGGGGTCGGGGTTCTGGCCCTGGACATAATGAAGGCTACTGCGGGGGCCCCTGAGGGCCGAGGACAGGCGGCAGAGTCGGAGCCGCAGTGCGCGACAGGACATGGCTAGGACGGCCGCGGGTCACTATGGAAACAGGTGCTGCCGCTTCCGGGCACCGCCGGAAACATGGAAACTGAAGAAAGCATCCGCACGCGAGAGCTGGAAGTGCCGGACGCCTCACCAGTCTGTGTAGTGGGCGTGTCAGGGGTGTGGCGGCGGATACAGAGAGCCACCCCCTGCTATGGATGGGAGGAGCTGCTCTGCAGCATCACTGAGCCTGCGCACTGCTGCTTATCTATAGATAGAAGTAAGTGACGGAAGTGTGCGGGAGCAGGAGGCGGACATAGTGCGGTGACCATGGGCGTCTGACCTGCCGGCCCCGAGCCCCTGACCTACCGGGCCCGGTCGCAATGGCAACCGCTGCGACCGCGGTAGTTACGCCCCTGACAGTCAATGTTCGGACTATGACAAACAAATCTAACACAGAGCTCTCTAATATCGGAACCTGTTAGGTGATACCATAGAACAATAGCTCACTGAGGGGAAAAATACACAGGAGCAAGGGAAATGAGCAATGGCTCAAATACAGATGAATAATGAATAATTATATAGTTATAACAGACCATTAAATAAGATTAAACCGTCAAGAGACATAAAGAGTTTCTCTTTGGATATAGTTGAGCAAAACGTCGACCATACGATGGCTGCCGCAGTAGTTACCAAGCCTTTATAGCTGGCATGTTTATCAGAATATCCTAGGGTCACATCAGCGTATTTTCTTTCAGCTGAGGCCATCGGGACGATTATCACACTGTGATGAAACTCTTATCAGAGAGTGATTATACTGTGATCCGATTCTCTCAGATGAGGATAAGATGGAGAAAACAAATGTCTCCATCTCCTCCATTCTGTCAGGCCATGGAAATCGGACTGAACTCAGATGTCATCGGAGTGCAGTCCAATTTTTTTCTACAGAATCATTGCCTTGCATTGCTGAGTATGATCATAATATCGGATCAAAATGTGGCATGATGCATTTTTATTCCGGATGGGCTCTGTCTGAGGAAAAAATCTGATGTGCACGGCCCCTTAGCCTAACATTATTCTGAGTGCAATCCAATGTTTTGTTGGATCGCACTCAGACAAATAATATGGTCGTCTGCACAAGCCCTTACACAGAAATAAAACTATAAGCTCACAAGGGGCTAATAGCACTTTACATAGCAGATTCTTAGGGTACCGTCTCACAGTGGCACTTTTGTCGCTACGACGGTACGATCCGTGACGTTCCAGCGATATCCATACGATATCGCTGTGTCTGACACGCAGCAGCGATCAGGGACCTTGCTGAGAATCATACGTCGTAGCAGATCGTTTGGAACTTTCTTTCGTCGCTGGATCTCCCGCTGTCATCGTTGGATCGGCGTGTGTGACACCGATCCAACGATGTGTTCGCTTGTAACCAGGGTAAACATCGGGTTACTAAGCGCAGGGCCGCGCTTAGTAACCCGATGTTTACCCTGGTTACCGTCGTAAATGTAAAAAAAAAAAAACAGTACATACTCACATTCCGGTGTCCGTCAGGTCCCTTGCCGTCTGCTTCCCGCACTGACTGACTCCCGGCCGTAAAGTGAAAGCAGAGCACAGCGGTGACGTCACCGCTGTGATCTGCTTTCACTTTACGGCCGGGAGTCAGTCAGTGCGGGAAGCAGACGGCAAGGGACCTGACGGACACCGGAATGTGAGTATGTACTGTTTTTTTTTTTTTACATTTACGACGGTAACCAGGGTAAATATCGGGTTACTAAGCGCGGCCCTGCGCTTAGTAACCCGATGTTTACCCTGGTTACCCGGGGACCTCGGCATCGTTGGTCGCTGGAGAGCTGTCTGTGTGACAGCTCCCCAGCGATCACACAACGACTTACCAACGATCACGGCCAGGTCGTATCGCTGGTCGTGATCGTTGGTAAATCGTTTTGTGAGACGGTACCCTTAAACTAGTAGGAAAGAGAATGCAGCCCTCATTGTTCAGGAGCTGCAAACCAGGAGACTAACATTAGAAACAGTGCAGCCCTGATCAAACTGAACCGGGTGGTCCAGAAACACCGGCTAAACCTTACTTATCTGTAATAGTGAAGATTAGCTCTAGAAGTCAGTAAAGACCTACAATAGAAACAAGCTCCATTAGCCAGTTGCCCATCCACCTATCCCATCATTGGTAGGAAATAAAAATCAGAAAGGGAGTAATGGGGGGGGAAGCTTACATAGCGTTCAGGTGACAATTACATTTTCCACCTGTACTATCAGCTCGCAAAGTAGAGATATCACCCTAAAGGTACCGTCACATTAAGCGACGCTGCAGCGATATAGACAACGATGCCGATCGCTGCAGCGTCGCTGATTCGTCGTTGTGTGGTCGCTGGAGAGCTGTCACACAGACAGCTCTCCAGCGACCAACGATGCCGAAGTCCCCGGGTAACCAGGGTAAACATCGGGTTACTAAGCGCAGGGCCGCGCTTAGTAACCCGATGTTTACCCTGGTTACCAGTGTAAATGTAAAAAAAAACAAACATTACATACTTACATTCCGGTGTCTGTCGCGTCCCCCGGCGTCCGCTTCCCTGCACTGTGTAAGCGCCGGCCGTAAAGCAGAGCGGTGACGTCACCGCTGTGCTCTGCTTTACGGCCGGCCGGCGCTGACACAGTGCAGGGAAGCGGACGCCGGGGGACGCGACAAACACCGGAATGTAAGTATGTAGTGTTTGTTTTTTTTACATTTACAATGGTAACCAGGGTAAATATCCGGTTACTAAGCGCGGCCCTGCGCTTAGTAACCCGATGTTTACCCTGGTTACCAGTGAAGACATCGCTGAGTCGGCGTCACACACGCCGACTCAGCGATGTCAGCGGGTGATCCAGCGACGAAATAAGGTGCTGGCCTTCTAGCTCCGACCAACGATGTCACAGCAGGATCCAGATCGCTGCTGCGTATCAAACACAACGATATCGCTATCCAGGACGCTGCAACGTCACGGATCGCTATCGTTATCGTTGTTAAGTTGTTCAGTGTGAAGGTACCTTTAGGCCTCCTTCACACATCATTATAAAACACGTACGTGAAAAACCGATACCGGTGTCATCATTGATTTCCATTAGTGTGTCCTCCGTGTGTCCATTTCTACTATCCATGTGTCATCAGTGTGTCTGTTTTTGGCATCAGTGTTTTTCCAGTATGGAAAAAGAAAGAAATACATTACAAAGCTTCTCATATACTTTGCAATGTTAAATATGTACAGCACACGGCATTAGCGTAGCTACTGGGGGACAGAGGAGGCTTTCGCCCTGGGACCCGTACTTTAAGGGCCCACAGTTACCTACTGTTAACTGTATGGGCATGCACAGTGCACCCATACAGTTAAACTCTGTGGCAGAGCTCTGCTCTGAGAGCGTACCCCCTGCATCTGACTTCACTGACTCAGACACTGACAGTGAGCGTGGTGGTGTCATTACTTGACGCCCGCTGTCCTGAGATGTGCAGGTGCTCGGAGAAGTGGTGGAACGAGGAGGAAAGGTGAATATTGTATTTACTTTTGTTTTATGGGGAGTGTGTTATACTGTATGGAGGCTTGTGGGGAGTGCATTATACTATAGAAACCTAATGAGGTGCATTATACTATAAAGAGTCTGCCTGTGGGGGTTGCATTTTACTATATAGAGTCTGCCTATGAGAAGTGCATTACACTATATAGAGGCCTATAGGGAGTGCATTATATTATATAGAGTCTTCCAATGGGGACTGCATTATACTATATGAAGGCATATGGGGAGTTTATTGTACTATATAGAATCTGCCTATGGGGAGTGCATTATATTCTTTAGAGTCTGCCTATGGGGAGTGCATTATACTATATAGAGGCCTAATGAGAGTGCATTATACTATATATAGACATATGCGGAGTGTATTATACTATATAAAGGCCTATTGGGAGTGCATTATACTTTATAGTGGCCTATGAAGAGTGCATTATACTACAGAGGCCTATGAAGAGTACATTCTACTACAGAGGCCTATAGGGAGTGCATTTGTAGTGCCCCCACTGTCGCAGGGCCGAGGGGTACCCGGTACCGGGCCTCTGAGTCTCTGTTCTGGGGTTGTCACGGTGGCTAGACCCGGTCCGTGTCACTGCTGAGGGGCGTACAATGAAGGTGGAGGGAATGGTGATGATGTTGTGGTGGTGCGGTGTAGGTCGCCGTAAATAACGAGGACACCAGGTTGCAGTCTCTTTACCTCTTTACTGAAGGTCCCAGGATCCTCAGTCCGGAATACGGTTAACCGGGCTGCGCAAGTCCGGCCGGTCCGATGGCACCTCCAGAGTTCCCTTTGCAGGTGGAAATCTGTGCCTACCTTCTAGCGCTTGTGTGTTGTGGTCCTCCCCTGCTGTGCTTACGGGATAGTCCCCACAACTGTTGTGTCTGTTTCTGAAGTTCCCTCACAACTCGATTATGATGTTCCTCTTCGTCCCCCAGATGATATGGCTAGGACGCACCCGTATGACGGGTAGGCTCGGAGTTCTTCCGGGACCCTAGCGTCGCCCCTCTCCTGTTGTTGCCCCCTGTGTCTTCGTAGGTGATTTGTGTGAGACAACCCGCCTATAGCTGACTGTTGTGAATCTGCTTTTGGGCTCCTTCTGGTGGTGGCTAGTGGTACTGGTGACTCGGGTCTGTTTTCTTTCTCAGTTCACCTGTTTTCATCAGTAGTGGGGTGTTCCTATTTAATCCTGCTCTTCAGTCATTGCCTTGCCGGCCATCAATGTAACCAGAGCCTTTCTGTTGCATGTTCCTGCTCCTAGACTACTGATCAGCTAAGTTGGACTCTTAGTCCTAAGTTTGTTTGCATTTTTGTTCCAGTTTACAGTTAAGTCTTTCTCTGTAGCTGGAAGCTCTTGTGGGCTGAAATTACCACTCCGGTGTCATGAGTTGACACATGAGTTTTAAAGTAATTTCAGGATGGTATTTTAAAAGGGTTTTCAGCTGACCGTGTAGTTCCCTTTTGTATCTTTCTACTATCTAGTAAGCGGACCTCGCTTTGCTGAACCTACCTTCATACTGCGTATGTCTTTTCCTCTGAACTCACCGTCAATATATGTGGGGGGCTTCTGTCTCCTTTTTGGGGGAATTTCCCTAGAGGTAAGCCAGGTCTGTTTTTTCCTCTACTAGGGTAAGTTAGTTCTCCGGCTGGCGAGAGACGTCTAGGGATAAAACGTAGGCACGCCCCCCGGCCACTATTAGTTGTGTGGTAGGTTTAGCTCACGGTCAGCTCGAGATTCCATCACCCAAGAGCTCGTTCGTTTTTTATGTGTCCTGACGTTCCCCTGCCATTGGGAACCATGACAGCTGACTGTCCTGCCGTAGGTTTGAAGTATTGCTTGGAGCCTAGTACTTCCTCGGCGTTCCGGCCACCAGTAGGATGTTGCCTCGTCTTACAGCACGACTCCTACTGGTATTTCTCCTTGTTGCGTTGATCTCGTTTCTCACTCAGCACAATATACCTCGCTTCTTGTCCTTTCTTAGGGTACCGCCGCGATCAAGTGCAGACGCGGTCCCGTAACGTTCTCTCTGTTCGCTGGGCCTCTGTCTTGATCCCACCCCTGACAGGGACCCCCCTGAGTCTCTCCCCGCAACACCCTCTGCCACAGGGTGTTGCCTGCTCGATTCCCAGTCAGCTTCTCCCTAACTTTCTGCCTAACCCCCAGTTTTACCAGATTGTGAGGAGTGGCCTAATGCATAGCACCCTTAGCTCCCCCTGGAGGCCATACTGTGAAGTGTTTTGGTGACTGTGATACCTGGTCAGAAGAACTCCTTCAGTGCCATCAGACGTACCATAGCCCCCCTTAGCGGTGGAGCATCAGTACTGCAACGACCAGGACTCTGGGGCGCTGCACTCCCCCCCGGTTAAATCCAGTACTCCTGGACTGGGAAGAAAACAACAGTACATGTCAGCAAACAGACATACAATTTTTGAAATGCAATAACAATAAGCAAGTTTGAACAGAGCTTCCCTTTATGGGAGGTGAGAACACTTGAACGTTACAAACATGGTTAAATACTTTAAATAACTTTTCTTACCCAACCGGGTATTCTATTGAGTGCAATTTTTTTTTTTTTTAACAATAATTTAACATTGCCTTTAAGGATGTACACCCTGAATCCACTAAAGACCTTCTTATAAAACGCTATAAGGCTAATCAACTTTTCCTTCATTTTCCATCTTTACATCTGCAGGACCGCCTGTCTATCTGCTCCAGGCCTACTGCCTCTCGTTCTGTTGCAGGACCGCCCCTTTCCGCCCGGGCCTACTGCCTCTCTGCTACTATACACAGTATAGAACATATCATCCATCTCTCAGTTCAAGATCACCGAGCCATCTCTGTATGGCTCCTAGGAGGACTCACCGACTAACCCCGTATGGGTTCACTTCCTGTCCTCATTCTCTGACACATCATTAAACATTTCTCACAATTAACTAGCTCACTACATATAACTCTTTTTATACGTAAGCATTATTAATACTTTCTTTTAAAGCATCATCATTCTTTAAGTGCTATCGATGAACGTCCCCTTTAAGAAGGGACCAAGTCTCTATGAGGTAGTGCAACTTCTCAAGCTGCAAGTCCGTGTGCAACAAGGACTCCGGTACTGCTTCCAGGAACAGTTTCTTCGCAAAGAGTCCTTTCTTTTATAAAACCAGTAGAGGGCACCTTTAAGAAGGTGCAAACTATTTACAAGGAGTTTGTAATCATGCAGTGTTCATGATCCAGCAGTTCTTTCAACAATGATAAAACAAGAGACAAAAACAAAAAGCAGAAGAAGGGATCCCGGGTAAACAAAGGGATCCCTTTAAGAGTTACCCTGATCGGGTTATAGCAGCAAAAGGACAAACAGTTAACTATTTACATTCTGTAAAGCATTTATGCTTACTCAGGTTCTGGCTGAACAGGAGGCGGTCTCTGATCCGCGGCTGATGTGGTGTCAGTGTCAAGGGTTGGTCTCTCGGGCGCAGTCAGGTCACCCGGTGTCTGGATTCGAAGGCTAACCCTGGCTGCAAGCTCGGCAGCCGCAACAAGGCACACAGTGGCGATAGTAACAAGATCTGTCAAGTCCGGATCGGTCATGGTCGGGGCAACAGGTGACACCTCCTCAGGCCCACATCGTTGGACGTTCCGAGCGCACCATCCCTGCGCACTCCGGTGGCGGGTGTAGGTCACCTGGTCCCCCCTTTGCAATAGTGGGTCTCCATATTGGTCGCGGCAGGGAGTCTTCACGTTATAACTGGTAACGAAGACGTCAGTCGGTAGTCCCGGTTCCTGTATGGAGCCCCAACCCCGCTTTGGGTGAAAGGCCAGCACAGTTCCCCGCTTTACCACGTCTTTCCTGCCGTGCGCAGGCTTCGGGCGTTGTACTTTTGGCGCATTAGTTTGTCCTGTGTCTCTTCGGTTTTTCCAATGTAGGATCAGGCATTGTTTATATTGTTCCCAGGTGAGCACAGCAAGGATGAAGCCTTCCTCCCGAGCTCCTTCTGGCCCGGCCCAGGGGGTGTCCCACCGAAGGATCACCCCTTCTGGGCTCACATCTATGGGTTCCCCCATCGTGGTCGGTAGTGGAGGTACCAGCTTCCCCATCGTGTCGGGGGTGAGCACCACCAGCCCCGCCGAGAGGAAACGGTTATTGTTGGGGTGAGGAGCGGTCGCGGGAGCGGGATCGGTCAGGAGAGCAGGATCGGTCAGGGGAGCAGAATTGGCCGGGGGAGTAGGGGCGTCTTCCATACCTGCGCCTGATGTGATTCCACCGATGTCGATCCGCTCCGCTGACAAGGACACTGGAATCGACAGCAGCCCGGACCGCGGCTCCTCCATGGTGGCCTCTTGATGTGGTTCCGCCCTCCATGGCTCCGTGGTTGGGATAGGTAGGCTCGGCTCCTCCGCCGACGGCTCCAAGGAGTTCGAGTCCTTCAGCTGCAGTGGATTCGGGTCCATCTCCGGTGGGTGAGGACAAGCCAGGAATACTTCGCTGTCGCTCGGGCACTTGTTGCTCATCGTCGCTGTCCGGCATTCGGCGGCACCGCATACACCTGGCTCTGCCATTTCTCCTAGGTCGAGCTCCCTCTTCGCCTCGTTCCCGCCGTTGCAAACCAGGGGGTGGTTCCCCTCCGCTTCTGGGCAGGTCATCATCTCGCAGCAGAAGTTGGAGGGGGCGGTCACTGCTTTTGGCGCCGCTCTGGTAGTCTCCTCCCATGGCACGCCCTTCTTCTTCCTCTGCGCTCCCGGTGGCGCCGCAATGGCGGCGGATTTTGGCGGCAAATGGCAGTGCACAGTCTTTGCAATAAGTCACAGTCTAAGTACAATAAATCACAGTTCCAAGGCACACATGACCTGATTCTTCAGGCTTAAGTAGATCCTGTTCATGACGCCAAGTTGTAGCGCCCCCACTGTCGCAGGGCCGAGGGGTACCCGGTACCGGGCCTCTGAGTCTCTGTTCTGGGGTTGTCACGGTGGCTAGACCCGGTCCGTGACCCTGCTGAGGGGCGTACAATGAAGGTGGAGGGAATGGTGATGATGTTGTGGTGGTGCGGTGTAGGTCGCCGTAAATAACGAGGACACCAGGTTGCAGTCTCTTTACCTCTTTACTGAAGGTCCCAGGATCCTCAGTCCGGAATACGGTTAACCGGGCTGCGCAAGTCCGGCCGGTCCGATGGCACCTCCAGAGTTCCCTTTGCAGGTGGAAATCTGTGCCTACCTTCTAGCGCTTGTGTGTTGTGGTCCTCCCCTGCTGTGCCTACGGGATAGTCCCCACAACTGTTGTGTCTGTTTCTGAAGTTCCCTCACAACTCGATTATGATGTTCCTCTTCGTCCCCCAGATGATATGGCTAGGACGCACCCGTATGACGGGTAGGCTCGGAGTTCTTCCGGGACCCTAGCGTCGCCCCTCTCCTGTTGTTGCCCCCTGTGTCTTCGTAGGTGATTTGTGTGAGACAGCCTGCCTATAGCTGACTGTCCTGCCGTAGGTTTGAAGTATTGCTTGGAGCCTAGTACTTCCTCGGCGTTCCAGCCACTGGCTACGCGCCTCAGTAGGATGTTACCTCGTCTTACAGCACGACTCCTACTGGTATTCCTCCTTGTTGCGTTGATCTCGTTTCTCACTCAGCACAATATACCTCGCTTCTTGTCCTTTCTTAGGGTACCGCCGCGATCAAGTGCAGACGCGGTCCCGTAACGTTCTCTATGTTCGCTGGGCCTCTGTCAGGATCCCACCCCTGACAGGGACCCCCCTGAGTCTCTCCCCGCAACACCCCCTGCCACAGGGTGTTGCCTGCTCGATTCCCAGTCAGCTTCTTCCTAACTTTCTGCCTAACCCCCAGTTTTACCAGATTGTGAGGAGTGGCCTAATACATAGCACCCTTAGCTCCCCCTGGAGGCCAGACTGTGAAGTGTTTTGGTGACTGTGATACCTGGTCAGAAGAACTCCTTCAGTGCCATCAGACCTACCATAGCCCCCCTTAGCGGCGGAGCATCAGTACTGCAACGACCAGGACTCTGGGGCGCTGCACATTATACTATATATAGCAATATGGGGAGTGCATTATACTATATACACTGTGTTCCAAATTATTATGCAAATTGCATTTAAGTGTCTTAAAGATTTAATTGTTTTGTTTTTCAAATAAACTCGTGGATGGTATTGTGTCTCAGGGCTCAATGAATCACTGAAATCAATCTTAAACACATGTGATAATTAGTTTTCCAGGTGATTCTAATTAAAGGAAAACTACTCAAAAATGATGTTCCACATTATTATGCAGGTCACAGGTTTCAAGCAATATGGGAAATAAAAAGGATCTCTCTGCTGCTGAAAAGCGTTAAATAGTGCAATGCCTTGGACAAGGTATGAAAAAATTAGATATTTCACGAAAACTTAAGAGTGATCATCATACTCTGATGAGATTTGTGACTGAAACAGAGCACATACAGAGTTCATGCAAATAAAGGCATAATGAGGAAGTTTTTTGGCAGATAAATTCATTGGATTAAGAGGGCAGCTGCCAAAATACCATTACAAAGCAGCAAACAGTTATTTGAAGCTGCTGGTGCGTCTGGAGTCCCTCGAACCTCAAGGTGTAGGATCCTTCAAAGGCTTGCTGTGGTGCATAAACCTACTATTCGGACACTCCTAAACAGTGTTCACAAGCAGAAACGGTTGCAGTGGGCCCAGACATACATGAAGACTAATTTGCAAACAGTCTTGTTTACTGATGAGTGTCGAGCAACTCTCGACGGTCCAGATGGATGGAGTAGTGGATGGTTGGTGGATGGCCACCATGTCCCAACAAGGCTGCGACGTCAGCAAGGAGGTGGAGGAGTCATGTTTTGGGCTGGAATCATGGGGAACCAGCTGGTAGGGCCCTTTAAGGTTCATGAAGGTGTGAAAATGACCTCAGCAAAGTAAATAGAGTTTCTGACTGACAACTTTCTTCCATGGTCTAAAAGCAGAAACGTGCCTTCAGGAACAAAATCATCTTCATGCATGACAATGAATACCTCTGAGTAATTGGCTGCTATGGGCATAAAAGGAGATAAACTCATGGTGTGGCCACCATCTTCCCCTGACCTCAACCCTATAGAGAACCTTTGGAGTATCATCAAACAAAAGATCTATGAGGGTGGGAGGCAGTTCACATCAAAACAGCAGCTCTGGGAGGCTATTCTGACTTCATGCAAAGAAATACAAGCAGAAACTCTCCAAAAACTCACAAGTTCAATGGATGCAAGAATTGTGAAGGTGATATCAATGAAGGGCTCCTATGTTAACATGTAACTTGGCCTGTTAGGATGTTTTGGAGTTAAAGAGCTTTTTTGTTCAGTGAATGTGACCTCCTAATGCTGCAAATTCCACAAATGAGCATTTTCAGTTCTTTAAAACATATCAAATGTTTAGAAATACTACCGTGCCTAATAATTTGGAACAGTGCATTTTGAGTTTTTATTCAATTTGGAGATTATACTGTTATCATTGGGAGGTTTCTTCAATAAAATTCGATGTATACTCTAACGGGTGATGACTTTTATTAGACTGACTGTCATTTGCACTGACCATTTAGGAAAATCCGAGAAAAATGTCATTTGCATAATAATTTGGAACATAGTGTATAGGTGTATGGGGAGAGCATTATACTATATATATGAATGTGGGGAGTGCATTATACTACAGAGGCCTATGAAGAGTGCATTCTACTACAGAGGCCTATAGGCAGTGCATTATACTGTATATAGGCATATGGGGAGTGTATTATACTATATATAGGTGTATGGGGAGAGCATTATACTATATATAAGCATATGGGGAGTGCATCATACTTTTTATTTGTCTATGGAGAGTGCATTACACTATATAGATGCCTATGGGGAGTGCATAATACTATATGGAGGCCTATGGGGAGTGCATTATACTATATGGTGGCCTAAGGAGAGTGCATTATACTATATGGAGACCTATGGGGAGTGCATTATACTATATGGAGGCCTATGGGAAGCGCATTATACTATATGGAGACCTATGGAGAGTGCATTATACTATATAGAGTCTGCCTATGGGGAGTGCATTATACTGTATGGAGGCCTATGGGGAGTATATTATACTATATGGAGGCCTATGGAGAGTGCATTGTGCTATATTGAGGACTATCCGGTGTATTATATTACAGTATATGGAGAATATTTAGGGGGCCATCATACAGTGTGGGGATTATTAAATAGACCATTACAGTCTATGTGCCGACGGGGCCATAGACTATAATAGTGCCTGCAGAGCAAACGTGCTGTGCTGTGCATCATTTTCGAGCGTGTACACCTACTGGAGGCATCTGAGTGTCTGCCTCTAGTAGGCCAATGCGCTCAAAAATGATGCATGGCAGAGAGCATGTTCGCTTTGCTGGAACCTAAGGCCCCGTCAGTGCGAATCTATGAATCCCGTTTTGTGGTGAGTGAGATGTAAGCCCAAACAGGGCAAATGAGCGTGTGCCTGAATACAATGTGAAAACACCCGTAGGGTACATTTCCACTTGCGAGGAAAACGGACGAGTGCAATCCGATAAAAAATCGGATTGCACTCGGACCAATGTTATTCAATAGGTGTCTTTTCATTTGCGATTTTTTTCTCTGCCGAAATCGGACTGAGAAAAAAATCGCAGCCTGGTGCGATTTGCTGCGAGTCTCGGACGAGACTCGCCAATGCAAGTCAATGGGTGCGAGAAAAAAAACGGACGGAAAACGGATGGTCCGTATTCTGTCCGTATTTTACGGAACACAAGACCTGAAATGTCTCAGAAAGTAAAAAAAAAAAAAACCAGGAAGTGACACACAGGGAAGTGTGCAGAGGGATTGCATAAAAACCAGTGAGAGAGAGACTTTTGCATGAGACCCACCGCCACGGAGTTACGTTCTCAGCTTCTTTCGCCATGTCCAGACCAATCAATGTGGAGCTGATGTTGGTGCCTATCCAAGAGAGGCCTGAATTGTGGGATCCCAGAGATCCGAACTATCAAAACCGTACGTTACGGGATGCATCATGGACATATATCTGCCGCCAAATGTTTTCGAATTATTCAGAAAGTTCCCCGGGTGTTCAGCTTGGAATGAGTAAGTTTAATAATGCCTTTTCATCTCTTTGCAATTTTGGGGGCCAACACCCTTGTTTATTTGGTAAATATGTTTAAATTAGTGGGGCTGCGTTTAATCCAGGGTCGTACAGTCGCTGATGTAGGAGGCAAGAGTAGAGCATTTGCGCAGGCTGGGATGAGGGTGTGTTCTAAAGTGTGTAACACTGCTGCAGGTGTCCTGGTGCCAATGCTGGCCTTTTTTCACAAGTTGTGCTGCTGCGCTCTGGCCACTGTCCATGGTGTCGTTGTTTTGCTGTGCTAGGTCTATGTTGTTGCGGGGTGCTCTGCGACATTTTTGGTGAAAGGGCAGAGCAACCTGCAGCAACATGAACAGAGCGCATCAACGCACCGCCACCATGGACACAGCACACCACTGCCACTCCAGAAAACAGCGCGGCCTTGGCACCACGACATCCTCAGCGGCCCGCTGAGAAGGTAATTCTGCATTATAAGACGCACCCACATTTTTGTGCCAAAAATGTGACTGGTATATTTCTTTTCATTCCCCACAGCTGCATGATTAACGGCTGCTAGCCAGATATATTACATGTGGGTATTTGGTACCAACAGGGCAACCACCACATGTCCTCAGGCTGTGTTGCCTCCAAAAATCATGCAGCTGCACCACCCCAAAAAATATATCACACCAGTCCCAATTATTACTCAGACACCACCCATCCAATGAGTATCAGCCAGCTCATCATCAGTTAAAACTTAAATTGAAAAATTAAAGAACACTCGTGTTTAATACTAGCTATTTGGACCATAGGATAACCCTCACCTTTTCTTACATGTAAGATTTCGGGCTTAATTATTTCATCTTGCTGCCATAACACTTTTTTTTCGTTAAAATGGATGCTTCAAACACCAACAATTTTTCGTTAATTTTGCATTGTCTTATGCGGAATACTTTGCACAACAATGAGTTGAATGTTTCGACATTTTTATGTCTTAACATTTTCTTTTGCTTTACAATTACAGTGGCTGATGTTCAGCGAAGATGGCGCAGCTGCCGGGATCAATATAGAAGGGAGCGGCAGAGTCGGCAGAAAAGTGGTTCCGCAGCCCCCAAAAAAAGACCATATATATATATATATGAGCCGTCTAAATTTCTTGGCTCCTGTAATGGATTTAAGAACGTAAGTTTTTTGATACGATACGCAATGTAAATGTGTGACCTAATTTTATAAAAAAAAAAAATAACAAATATGTGTCTGCATTCTAGAACCGAATCTAACTTAGTGGAAACCGAGCCAGCGTCTGAGGTGGAACCTGCAAACACGGAAAATGAAGAAGCAGGAACAGCAGAGGAGGATGCTCCTGGACCATCCAGGGCGGAAAGGGCCATTCCTGGTTCACTAGGCCAACTCCCAACAGAGCAAGAGGAGCCGCCAAGAAGCAGCAGCCCAACCCTGCCCCTTGATACCTCACCCCAAGCTACTACTGTTGCACGCAATATACGAAGAAGGAGAGAGCACCAAAGTCAAGTTATACGACGACAGGTTGACAGTCGTGTGATGGACTACATACAACGCACAATCTCGGATGATGGTGAGGAAGCATTTGGACGAAGTTTGGCCCAGCACCTGCGCCAAATTCCAACACAATTACGCCTGCCCACAAAAACAGCCATATTACAGCTTCTAACTTCGGCAATTCCACCAAATAACCCCCAAGCCATATTTGAATGTATTCAAAGAAGGTACCAAACACAAATTATCAGCCAAATCTCAGACAGTTCTGTTGCTACAGCAGGAACAATATCCACAGCATCAGGACATACACAAACAACCACTGATCAACACACTCAGACAATAAACACTGGAAACATTAGTGAACATATTGACAGACATAATACTACTACCATAGATCAAACACATTACCAACAACATCATCAGCTCTATGGCCAACACACATCAAGGCCTACGCATAGCTACACAGAAATGCCTCCATCATCTGCTGCGTCACAGTTTTTGAGTGAGTGGTACCACCATGGACCACAAACTAGTTTTTCACATGCTTATGGGCATGGTCAATTTGGGCAGCAAGTACCACAACACCAAGGGCCTTTAGACCAACGCAGACCAAGAGTATCCTGGCCTTTGGAAAATGCTCCGGGTTGGACACATGGTCCACATGATGCATATAGCCAGAGTCAGGAAGCCAGAACCCAACATCATATACCCACCCAGGCACACAATGTTCCTTTGCCTACAAACACTCAACAGCACTCTGAAATCCAAACAACACAAACACCAACCTCACCAGCAACATCCCATCATTCTTTATTGGACTTGTAATGTTTTTTTTTGGTTAAATGACACAAGCATTGCAAAGTTGGGTACCTTGTTATTTACCTCAAAATGTAGGTTGAGTTATGTTTCTATGTTGTTAGAATAAACAAAATACTTTGTTGTTTACTCAAAACATGTTTTATATATTTCTTGCAAAATCAAACCATTGTGGTGATAAGTACATAAACAAAATGGTCTGTTAATTTTAAATTGCGACATTTTGAAATTAAGACAGAAGCAAATGAAATAATCATATGACAACATCTTGTTGCCAGGGTACTGCTCCCTCTGGTGATAAAAAATAATTAGCGAAAAAATTACGAACTCGGAGGCCTTACAGCTGGGTGGCCTGGGGCAATGCCTGTGCGATGGGTCCACGATTGGGTGGTAATCCCACATCGCCATCCTGAGGCCACGAGACATCATGTTGGCGGGTATAGTTATGCAGTATGACACATGCCTGGATTACAATGTTGACATTGTTGGGGCTTAACTGGAGGGCACTGAGTAAGACCCTCCATTTAGCTGCCAAAATTCCAAAAGAACATTCCACAAGCCGCCGAGCTCGAGTTAGTCTGTAATTAAAAATTTGGCCCCGTCTGTTCAGACCCCGTCGCGGAAAAGGCCTCATAACATTCCGTGTAAGTTGAAAGGCTTCATCAGCTACAACTACATAGGGCATAGGTTCACCACCAGAGGAAGGAAGACTCCTTGGGGGTGGCACACCCAATTCATTGGCCTTCAGCCACCGACCCATAATGGAAGAATTGAAGATTCTTGAATCTCCAGTTCTTCCATAGGCCCCTATATCTACAATTATAAAATTGTACTTGCTGTCTACTAATGCCAACAAGACAATGGAAAAATAACCCTTATAATTGTAGAATAGGGACCCTGAGTTCGGCGGCTTCTTGACCCGGATGTGCTTGCCATCAAGAGCCCCCAGACAATTTGGAAATTGACATGTGTCATAGATCCCATTAGCTATCCGTTCCCAATCTTGAGTTGTGGGTTCCGGCATAACTTTGTCCTTTAGGCAAATCCATATCTGCGAGCATGTGTGCTTCACTATATTGGATATCGTAGTAATGCCCAGAAGATACTCGAGATGTAGTGAAGCATACGATTGGCCCGTAGTCAAAAATCTAAAAATGGAAACACAGAGACAAAATAAGAGAAAGTTAATATTCATGTATATCAGACGATGGGTAAAGCAAAATCATTTACATGCCCCACAAACAAGACTGCCCGCTTGCTCTCTACATCTGCACTGACTGCGTAGGTTGAGGAGGGGTCTCTGGCCACTTCATGCACAAATCAGCATGTGAAGCAGATGGCACAATGATGTTTTATCAGCGCATCAGCTGTGTTCTGCGTAGAGTGAGCACACCAGAGACACCAAGACAGGAGCATAAACAATGAGGAACCTGACCGAGGGGACTTGTGCTGTGATTTACTAAAATATGTATTGGATGTTAGGTTGTGCATGGGGATGATAGGTGTTGGACATGCAGCACATGTGTACACTCTGGGCTCATACAGTCTATATAGTGATGGGCTGGACACTGGTTCAAAATATATAGCGGGATGTGAGCAGAATTCATTATGACTAATCTTAAGCGTTCAAAATGAGAGTATTCCGTTTAAACACATCCTAAGATCATGATATTAAATAATGATGTTAAATTTAGTGGGGCTTAGTGTTTTGTCTTTACACAACAGTAATGTTGTATCACGTCGCACAAGATTAAATGTATTTGGGCACACCTGATGTCCAGGAATGGCAAACAATAGATTTACATTTGTTTAGTCTCATTAACACATACCACATGTTAGTCCCAGATCACATACATTTTTACATGTGTCAAATTAGAACAAGGTTATTTTTCTGTGTTCAATATCCACATGCATATAGCGTATTTTCTGGCATATAAGACGACTGGGCGTATAAGACGACCCCCCAAGTTTGCCAGTTAAAATATCAAATCTTCTTAAAAGTCAGGGGTCTTCTTATACGCCGTATGTCGTCTTATAGGGCCGGTGACTATTGTGCCTTTTGGGGGGGAGTGGTCCTGATGACGAAGAGGGGGCATCTCACAGGAAACTGTGAGTTGAGTATCCCCCATTACCTCATTGTAGCTGCAGTGTGGGGTGCTGGGAAGCGGCGGCGGCCACCGCCCCACAGCACAGCACCCATGCGGCACAAAGAGGAGCAGCAGCTGCCGCCTCTACCCAGCACAGAGACCCCATGCTGCAGCTACAATGAGGTAATGGGGGATACTCCACTCACACTTTCCTGTGAGACAAATATACACATTGGTGTCTGCACTCGGCATACAAGACGGCACCCGGCGTATAAGACGACCCCCGACTTCTAATAAGATTTTCAGGGGTTAAAAAGTAGTCTTATACGCCAGAAAATACAGTAATTTGACAATATGCATAACTAAAATGTTACCATACCTCAAGGTTAGCAGAAGCCGTTGTTCAGCTGAAATGCAGGGCCGCCAATTGGTAGTTTTGAACGTGATGGCTGGACGAAGTTCAGCAAGCAGAGAGTCAAAGGCCTCGATTGACATCCTTGTGTAGGCATAAAATTTATCACGCTGTCTAAGCAAATGTACATACAGCCGGTCAAAATGTCCTTTTCTCGGACGCTGTCTGAGTAGCGGATGAATCCAAAATCGACGCCGCATCCTGGGAGCGCCAACATATCCCACACCATATTCCCGGGATAAAACCCAGTTAAACAGGAGCTCCTCAGTCGGGTCAAGACTCAGATTTCTTCTTGATGCCATGCTTGGTGGAAAGCCCAAAAGACACACACCACAAGTCACATCAAGCAATCACACATGTTGCTAAATGCCTTTATATAGGTGTTGCCCAAATGTTGTCTGATTGATTTGGGATTTCCGCAAAAAAAAACGGATTGCATACGGATTGCATACGGATGTAAAACGGATGTAAAACGGATGGTGCGAATAAAAACGCATTGCACTCGCATTACACTCGCATGACAATCGCATACGCTACATCCGTTTTTTCGGTCCAGATTACGGACCGATTTGTCTCTCAGCAGTGGAAATGTACCCTTAGGGTGAAATCTGCGGCTCAGCTGCACCATTTTCACTAGAATTCGCAATGAAAATGCCCATAGATAAATAGGACCGAAAATATACTTTTATTATGATAATTATATATAAAATAAAAAACAAAATAAAAAAACAGAAACAATAACGGCAAACAACCTAATAGATAAAGGATTCACTATAAATGATGCCCTGTACTGACCCTCTCACAGGGAGCAGGTGGAGTGGGCAGTAACTTCTCTCATTTTTCGTGACGCTGCCTCACTTGATTGTATGTGTACCAAGTCCATAGCAAACAGCTAGAGTGTGGAGGTACAAACACAAGTGCCATTGTTCATTTCTCCCCCCAGGAGTTAATAGAAGGGTTACAGCTTCATTGTGTGAACTGTTTACTGTTGGCCATGACAACAACCGCAGCTTGACAAGGTGCAGCTCTCTATATAGGAGACTGACTGTGAGAGAGTGTAATATTTGTATCATTAAAGTAAAGGAATGGACGAGAGACATTGGTGGATAGCAGGAAAAGTGCAGCAAGCAGTGGATAATGCCAGCGAAGAGAGCTCCGCTGCCTTAGAAGCCTTCATCCTGGAAGCTGACAATCTCCAACTTCTCAACAGGTTTCTGCAGGGTCAGTAGTACTCCTCACATCGGGAAGGGTGTATATCTGAGGGAGGACAGGCATAACTGCATCTGGAAGGAAAGGGTTACCCTCAGATATTCTTCCATACTGAGACACATTGGTATTTACAATGTTACCTGCATTAACTATTGGGGGCATGAGTAACAAAATGTCTTTTGGGCAGCCTATTACTTAACAGTCTGAAGAAACTGAAAAAAAAATCTTGGAGTGCATTTGTTATTTGATATAATTGTATAAGAAAATTGGTTTCACCATAGTTTCAACAAATTTTTCTGACACAAATGACAAAAATTTGGAAAAATAATCCTTCAGACTTGTGCATTGCTTAGTGATCACTGGTCTTACAAGGTCTTACAGCTTGAGTGAAAAATTATAATTTCCAAATGTGTTCTCTTGCCAAAAATGTCAAAAATGTTCTAGATTTTAGCAAATTGTAGAAAATTAGCAGAGGAAAATATGCAAAAATGTCTAATAAATTCTTTAAAGGGTTTTCCAGCCCAACACAAAACCACCAGATTTGGGGTGCCAGGGTCGCATGTACCATGAGGCAAGAGGAGCTTCTCACCTCAGGCCGTTTCTGCGATTTCTATAAGGTGGCAGCACTTGTCGCAGGGCCTCCATCCGAGACAGTGACAACACATAATTCTGGTCAGCATCCTCCTATCTACATGCCCCTGATCCTGCACGGGGGCTGAAATATTTCTGGGACCTTTACCTTTTGGCCTGGCTAGCATAGAGAAGCAATCACTATAGCTTCCTTCCAGCCACATTGAGAATCTGCAGGACAGGACATGGCACTCAACCCACAGAGCTTGTTTTCATGGATGGAAGTGTGTGCAGAATAGTATTTATTGCAACATTGCCAAGATACATGTGTCCACTACTGCACCAAACCACAAGGGCCTATGTTTGTAGAACGTTAGGTGACGAGGAAGAGATATGGGCAGAGACTGCCCTGGGACAATAGTGATTCCAACAGCAGGGACATCTTCCATCACTTCTGCTGCTCCGAATTTTTTCAACTCTTTGGAAAATTTGGAACTACTGACCTACTGCTCTGTGCTTTGCACTCGCACTGGAGCAGTGGAAGTCCACGTCTCGATGATTGCACAAGTAGAGTGGACCCCACTGTTAGATTGTTTTGATGGAGAACCACTGGTAGATGACACTCAGGGCGCAGGGGTAGTGACATTAGTGTGTAGACGGAACTGTTAAGTAAATAAATTGGGATTACAATTGTGAAGCACTCTATGTGATGTATTAGGAGTTCCTTGGGTGAAAAGTTCTTACTTGAATCTGATCTTGTATGAGTGAGGGGTCCCAACTTAAAGTTAACATTGTTTTGGGGGAGAATCAGTCGTAGCCTTCATGCATTGTGTGTAGCTATTGTAAGCAGACTCCTTGAGTTATTCTGTAAGGGGGATACAAGGGACACTTTTTTGTGATAGATGGAACACCTTTAGTTGATACTATATAGGCAATCAGTGGGCCTCAGCTTATGGATAATTCTGTATGGAGACTGAGTAAGGTTGGAGGGTGGCTTCTACCGTGGGATCCAATTTGCTATATATTTTTATGAGTTGTCCCATATCATTCTGTATGGGTTTTTCAAAGGGCAGTAGCTCCAGCTTCCAGCATGATGGTCAGGCTTTTTTGTCCTGAAATCCTCTTCCTACCAAAACCATGGATCATCTACTCCAGAACAGTAGAAAGGTTTTAGGCAGGCGTGAAAAAAATGCTGCACAGTAATAATGCTTTCCAAATTAGAGGTGTTATTAGTTTATTTTTGTCAATTAACAAAAAGCAAAGTGAATGAACAAAAGAGAAATCTAAATCAAAACAATATTTAGTGTGAACACTCTTTGGGGTTGTTGTTTTGCTCCAGAAGCCAATCAGATGCCTACTTGATGTCATTGCATGATGGATAAGTGTCTTCCTGTATTTTGCAGCATTGAGGACACCTTAATCCTGATAAAATCCCAAACTATATTTGCTGAAATGCAGAATCAAACTTGCAAGGAACCTTCACCAACTTCCCAGTTTCCTGCAGACCTCATTATTGTACCGCTCTTCAGCCCTTCAGCGAACAAACTGCCTTCTGTTACGTCCAAATATTTCACATTTTCACTTATGAGATCAGAGTTCCTGCTGCCATTTTTCTGCACATCAGTTCCTATGTTTACATGCACATTTGAGTCGCTTGGCCTTGTTTCTATGTCACAGACATAGCAATTCTTCCATTAAGACCACGACTGGCCAGTCTTCTCTGAACAATAGATGGGTGTAGCTGGGTCCTATTGGTTACTGCCAGTTCTGATCATTATCACCTGTTTGGTAACATTGGTCACTCTTATACCTAACTATAATAATCGTGCAGAATCCCTGACTTTGTGCTATGTAGGTAAAAGAACTGCTGCTGTTTTGAAGACAAAGAGTTGGTGATATCAAATATTGATTTGATCTCTCTTTTATTCATTCATGTTGCATTTTATTAATTGATCAAAATATATACTACTAACACTTATTTTTTTTAAATCGTTCTTACTTTGCTGCAATTTTTCCACACCTGCCTAAATTGTTTTCAAAGTACTATATGTAGCGCCCCCACTGCCGCAGGGCCGAGGGGTACCCGGTACCGGGCCTCTGAGTCTCTGTTCTGGGGTTGTCACGGTGGCTAGGCCCCGGTCCGTGACCCTGCCGAGGGGCGCACAGTAGAATGGTAGGGATCGGTGTAAATGGATGATGATGATAGTGGTGCGGTGCAGTAAATAACGAGGACACCAAGTTGCAGTCTCTTTACCTCTTTACTGAAGATCTCTGGGTCCTCAGTCCAGAATCCGGATAACCAGGCTGCGCAAGTCCGGCCGGTCCAATGGCACCTCCAGAGTTCTCTTAGCAGGTGGAAATCTGTGCCTTCCTTCTAGCGCTATATGTTGCGGTCCTTCCCTGCTGTGCTTACGGAAAGTCCCCACAACTGTTGTGTCTGTTTCTTAAGTTCCCTCACAACTCGATTAGATGATGTTCTGCTAATCCTCCGTCCCTCCCTGATGTTACGGTTGGGACGGCACCCGTTTGACGGGTAGGCTCGGAGCTCTTCCGGGACCCTAGAGTCGCCCCTCTCCACAAGTTGCCCCCCAAGACTGCATAGGTGATTTAAGTGAGACAGCCCGCCTTAGACTGACTGTCCTGCCGCTGTTTAGAGTATTGCTTGAAGCTGAATATTGTGATACTCCCTCGGCGTTCCGGCCACCGGTTGTGCGCCTCAGTAGGATGTTGCTTCGGTCTTACAGCATGACTCCTACTGGTGTTCGCCTTATTGCTTTGATCTCGTTTCTCACTCAGCACAATCTATCTCGCTTCTGATCCTTCCTTGGGCACCGCCGCTATGCTGAGCAGGCACGGTCCCGTTACGTTTGCTCAAGTTGCCAAGCCTCTGCCAGGATCCCACCCCTGACAGAGACCCTACTGTATCTTCCCCTACAACACCCTCTGCCACAAGGTGTTGCCTGGTTCCAACCCAGTCAGCTTTCTCTCTAACTTCCTGCCTGACCCCCAGTTTTACCAGTGTGTGAGGAGTGGCCTAATGAATAGAACCCTTAGCTCCCCCTGGAGGCCCAGCGGTGAAATGTATTGGTGTCTGTGATACCTGATCAGATGAACTCCTTCAGTGCCATCAGACGTACCACAGCTCCCCTTAGTGGCGGACTTTTTTGGCTCCCTCTTGTGGTCACTAGTGATATGACTCTGGGATTGTCTTTCCTCAGTTTGGCACCCACCTGGGTCGTTAGTCCAGGGGTGTTGCTATATAAACTTCCTGAATTCTCAGTCTGGTGCCTGGCATCGTTGTAATCAGTTCCTTTCTGTTTGCTCCTGTCTGCTGGTCCTGGTTCTTGCAAAATTAAGCTAAGTCCTGCTTCTTTGTTTTTTTGGTTATTTGCATTGCTCTTATTTTTTTGTCCAGCTTGTACTAAATGTGATTCCTGATTTTGCTGGAAGCTCTAGGGGGCTGGTGTTCTCCCCCCGGGCCGTTAGACGGTTCGGGGGTTCTTGAATATCCAGCGTGGAAATTTTGATAGGGTTTTTGCTGACCGTATAAGTCATCTTACTATATTCTGCTATTAGTCAGTGGGCCTCTCTTTGCTAAATACCTAGTTCATTCTTACGTTTGTCTTTTCTTCTTACCTCACCGATAT
The DNA here is from genome assembly GCF_051348905.1 of Ranitomeya variabilis. NCBI lineage: Eukaryota > Metazoa > Chordata > Amphibia > Anura > Dendrobatidae > Ranitomeya > Ranitomeya variabilis. Next base: position 789,723,804 of record NC_135233.1, on the reverse strand, counting down.
TGTTTGTTGGGGGCTTGTATCCAACTTTTGGGGTCTTTTCTCTGGAGGCAAGAAAGGTCTATCTTTTCCCTTCTAGGGTTAGTTAGTTCTCCGGCTGGCGCGAGACGTCTAGAACCAACGTAGGCACGTTCCCCGGCTGCTGCTATTTGTGGTGCTAGGATTAGATATACGGTTAGCCCAGTTACCACCGCCCTATGAGCTGGTTTTTTGTGTTTGCAGACTTGGTATTTTCTTTTGAGACCCTCTGCCATTGGGGTCATAACACTATACACAGTATAGAACATATCATTACTTTCAGTTTAAGAGCACTGAGCCATCTCTACATGACTCCTATGAGGACTCAGGGTTTACCTTCTGTCCTCGTTGTCTATCAACATTATCAAACATTGCCTATAGAACATTAAACCTTCTCATTATTTTTCTTACTGACATGTATGCTGGACACTACGTCTACCCCTACGGGCCCACTGCATCCTTCTTCCAGCTTTCACTTTCTTTCAGGGAACATCATCAGCATTTCTTTACAATTAACTAGTTGGATACATATAACTTTCTCACGCAAACATTATCATCACTTTTTCTTTATCAAAACATTATTGCTATCTCTTAGGGTACCGTCACACATTGAAATTTTCATCGCTGCGACGGCACGATTCGTGACGTCGCAGCGTCGTATGATTATCGCTCCAGCGTCGTAGACTGCGGTCACACTGTGCAATCACGGCGCTGGAGCGATGCCGAAGTCCCCGGGTAACCAGGGTAAACATCGGGTAACTAAGCGCAGGGCCGCGCTTAGTAACACGATGTTTACCCTGGTTACCAGCGTAAACGTAAAAAAACAAACCGTACATACTCACCCGTCGGTGTCCTTCAGGTCCCTTGCCGTCTGCTTCCTGCTCTGAGTGCAGCCGTACACTGAGAGCAGAGCGCAGCACCGCTGTGATCTGCTCTCACTTTCCGGCCGGCACTCAGAGCAGGAAGCAGACGGCAAGGGACCTGAAGGACACCGACGGGTGAGTATGTACGGTTTGTTTTTTTACGTTTACGCTGGTAACCAGGGTAAACATCGGGTTACTAAGCGCGGCCCTGCGCTTAGTTACCCGATGTTTACCCTGGTTACAAGCGAAGACATCGCTGGATCGCTGTCACACATAACGATCCAGCGATGTCAGCGGGTGATCAAGCGACGAAAGAAAGTTCCAAACGATCTGCTACGACGTACGATTCTCAGCAGGGTGTCTGATCGCAGTAGCGTGTCAGACACAGCGATATCGTAACGATATCGCTAGAACGTCACAAATCGTAACGTCGTAGCGATGGAAATTTCAATGTGTGACGGTACCCTAAGTCTCAAAGCAATACCATTCTTTAAGTGCAACACATGAACATCCCCTTTAAGAGGGGACCAAGTCTCTATGAGGTAGCATATCTTCTCAAGCTACTAGTCCGTACTCAGCAAAGGTTCCAGTGTGGTATCTTCACAAAGAGTCCTTTTTGAAGTAAAACCAGTAGGGAGCACCTTTAATAAGGTGCAAACTATTTACAAAAAGTTTGTATCATGCACTGTTCATGATGGCGGCAGTTCTGGTAACTTGTGCAAAAACTTAGAAAAATAAACAAAACAATAGGGGTCCCGGGTCAACAAAGGGATCCCCTTAAAAAGTTAACCCTGAACGGGTTTAGCAGCAAAAAATCAGGAAACAAACAAACAGTTTAGGAACTATTTACATGTTTAAGAGTAGTATTATCTTACTCATCTTTCGGTAGCCCCCACCGGGGCTTCACCTGGCAGGTGGCCCTCTGCAAGCCAGGCAGGTCGGACTCCAAGCTCACTCCCGCGGCCAGGTGCACCCCGTGGGTTCGGGTTTCCTGCACGACCAGGTCGTGCGCTGCGATGAGTGTCTGCGTGGGCCGATGGATAATGCTGGCAGCAGCAGCGGCGGCAGCAGCGGCTTCAGCGGCGAGCTCCTCCCCCTCGGTGCAGGATACCGCCAGAACGGCAGTGCAGCGCTGCATATCCCGGGCCCACCAGCCGCTCCCCTTTAGGTGCCGGCGGTATGTGACCACGTCCCCCGGCTTCAGGAAGGACTTGGCGCCGTCTCCACACAGGCAGGGCTCCACTTCTTCCCGGGTGATGCGGACCCTCAGGGCTGTCCCGATCTCCTGCACGAAGCCCTTTCCCATCTGGGGCAGGTACACAACCACAACTCCCCACTTCGGCAGGGAGCCCTCCAGCAGTTCTCCTCGTGCCTCCCGCTCCACTTCTCGCTGGAACTCTGCGATCAGGTGGTTTCGATATTCCCCCCAGGGGAAGGGCCCGAGGTTATGCCCCCCCGGTGTATTGGTGCCAGACGGCGGGGGCACCGGGGCGTCCCTGGTCGCAGCAGTGGCCGGGTCATGTGCAGGGGTGAGGTAGCCCCCCCGGGGGTCGCGGCACTGGGTACCTTCACTTGCGGTAGCTCCTCCTGCGCCGCTCCCCTCTCCTGTGGAAGGCGTCTGAACCGGGGCCCGTTCAAGCACGGGATGCTCCATCGGCAGCTCCCAAGGATACAAGTCTTCCAACGGGGGCATATCGGAATAATCCACTGGTGATGGGGGTCGATGCGGGGCCATTCTTTTCTGCAGGCCTTCCCTGGTCTCCAGTTCCACCTCATCTGAATCATAGTTTCGTTTCTTCGGTCTCCGCCCGCCATAGAAGATCAAGAGGCGGATCTCTCCTGTCGACGGGCCCGCCCTTAGGATGCAACAATATTTAGACTGGGCGGCCATTGTCCTTCGCGCTCTTTAGTTTGTCTACGCCTACTCCACGCCCCTCTTCTCTTCCTGCGCTCTCCTCAGCGCTGTAATGGCGTAGGATTTTGGTGGCAAATAGCGCAGCACAGTCCTTGCAATAAAGTACAGTCCAAGCACAGTAAATCACAGTTCCAAGGCACACATGACCTGATTCTTCAGGCTTAAGTAGATCCTGTTCGTGACGCCAAGTTTGTAGCGCCCCCACTGGCGCAGGGCCGAGGGGTACCCGGTACCGGGCCTCTGAGTCTCTGTTCTGGGGTAGTCACGGTGGCTAGGCCCCAGTCCGTGACCCTGCCGAGGGGCGCACAGTAGAATGGTAGGGATCGGTGTAAATGGATGATGATGATAGTGGTGCGGTGCAGTAAATAACGAGGACACCAAGTTGCAGTCTCTTTACCTCTTTACTGAAGATCTCTGGGTCCTCAGTCCAGAATCCGGATAACCAGGCTGCGCAAGTCCGGCCGGTCCAATGGCACCTCCAGAGTTCTCTTAGCAGGTGGAAATCTGTGCCTTCCTTCTAGCGCTATATGTTGCGGTCCTTCCCTGCTGTGCTTACGGAAAGTCCCCACAACTGTTGTGTCTGTTTCTTAAGTTCCCTCACAACTCGATTAGATGATGTTCTGCTAATCCTCCGTCCCTCCCTGATGTTACGGTTGGGACGGCACCCGTTTGACGGGTAGGCTCGGAGCTCTTCCGGGACCCTAGAGTCGCCCCTCTCCACAAGTTGCCCCCCAAGACTGCATAGGTGATTTAAGTGAGACAGCCCGCCTTAGACTGACTGTCCTGCCGCTGTTTAGAGTATTGCTTGAAGCTGAATATTGTGATACTCCCTCGGCGTTCCGGCCACCGGTTGTGCGCCTCAGTAGGATGTTGCTTCGGTCTTACAGCACGACTCCTACTGGTGTTCGCCTTATTGCTTTGATCTCGTTTCTCACTCAGCACAATCTATCTCGCTTCTGATCCTTCCTTGGGCACCGCCGCTATGCTGAGCAGGCACGGTCCCGTTACGTTCGCTCAAGTTGCCAAGCCTCTGCCAGGATCCCACCCCTGACAGAGACCCTACTGTATCTTCCCCTACAACACCCTCTGCCACAAGGTGTTGCCTGGTTCCAACCCAGTCAGCTTTCTCTCTAACTTCCTGCCTGACCCCCAGTTTTACCAGTGTGTGAGGAGTGGCCTAATGAATAGAACCCTTAGCTCCCCCTGGAGGCCCAGCGGTGAAATGTATTGGTGTCTGTGATACCTGATCAGATGAACTCCTTCAGTGCCATCAGACGTACCACAGCTCCCCTTAGTGGCGGAGCCACAGTACTGCAACGACCAGGGCTCTGGGGCGCTGCACTATACATACTATATGATGTATCTACATATACTGCACATACACATACTGTATGTACAAACCCGATTCCAAATAAATTGGGATGCTATGTAAAATGTGAATAAAACAAAGAAGTATAGTTCAATAGCTGGTGCCCTTGCATGATGTCCCCTTCTCCCTTCATGCAGGGACGCCGATTTTCTCACTGCCCCAGCCCAATGGCATGGTTCCTCGACCTACTCCTGCTTCCTACTGTGGTACACATTACAGCTCCCAGTAGTGCGCCTAGTGCGTGCATGCTCCCCTGCTCTTAAATGAGCAGCGCACGCATATTGCTAAATACCCTCAGCCTGTTGCTGAGAGGCAGAGTCTCTCAGAAGCAAAGACTGATAGCTCTTAGAAGGTGGAGATCAAAAAAATAAAATCACCTGTCAAAATATCCTAATTCAGCAAGCGGTTAAACATCAACTTAACAAGTGTTCACAATGGAGTAGCACTTTGTACAACTTTGAAGGTCTGTCCACTTTTCCAACACATACAAATGTGGTGCAGAGATTTCTTGAATAATGTTTCTGACCCACACATCATATTTTTCATTGAATTTACAGCAGAAAACAAAAAGATATTGATAATTCGGCCCCAATCTCAGAAGTAGTCTTGAAACATATTTATGCATTATACATTTATGCATATGGAGCTACAGGTAGAAAGTAATTGACAGTCTTCTTTAAACAGTCCTATTTAAAATATGGTAGCCAATAAATTGGAACAGAATGTGTTGTAAATTGGATGGTGTCATTTTTTAAGACTCAATGACATTTCATCCACAAGGATATAATAAAGCATTTGACTTTTTTTTGACTAAAGTAAGACAATATCAAATAAGAGTCATCTTTTATTAATGGGAACCTGTAACTCGATTCATAATAATAATAATAATAATAATCTTTATTTATATAGCGCCAACGTATTCCGCAGCGCTTTACAGTTTAACAGTTTCAAACAACAGTCATAGGTAACAATGTTAACAATACAGCAATAAAGCAAAATAAGACGACCCTGCTCGTGAGAGCTTACAATCTACAATGAGGTGGGGAGATACAAAGTGCAGGTGTGTATTTACAATGATGTATTTACAATGATAGTCCAGCCATCTTCAGGGGGTGGGGGGTAGATGAGATAGTGAATGGGCTACACACACACACACACACACAAACATAAAATGACTGATTAGGGAACGTGATAGGCCGCTCTGAACAAATGAGTTTTGAGTGAGCGCCTAAAACTATGCAAGTTGTGGATGGTCCTAATATCTTGGGGTAGAGCATTCCAGAGGATTGGCGCAGCACGGGAGAAGTCTTGGAGTCGGGAGTGGGAGGTACGGATTAGTGCAGAGGTTAGTCGAAAGTCGTTTGCAGAGCGCAGCGGTCGGCTAGGCCGATAGACAGAAATGAGGGAGGAGATGTAAGGGGGTGCCGCACTGTGGTGAGCTTTGTGGGTGAGAACAAGTACTTTGAATTGTATCCTGTAATGAATGGGCAGCCAGTGTAATGACTGGCGAAGAGCGGACACGTCCGAGTAACGATTAGCCAGATGGACGACCCTGGCTGCTGCATTAAGGATAGACTGGAGAGGGGAAAGTCGCGTGAGGGGGAGGCCAAACCGCCCAAACCACAGGCAGCATGAGTCAGAGCCTGGCTGCAAGATTGCAGTCAGGTAGGTTCTTCTCCGAAACGTTCTGATGTACCAGGGTAATCATAGTTTGGAGAACCAGCTGGGGACCATAGGCAGAGACTAGACAAGTGCCACGGCTGGTTTCTCTCCAGCACCACTCTGTTGATTGTCAACCAACTCGAGCACTGTGGAGAAAAGTTAACCGGAGGCAGTGTTGGACTACTCTCCTCTCTTCATATGGTCCCCAGCCTGTTCTTCAAACTATGGTTTTTCTAAATTGTTGGAGAATTTCAGACAAATATGTACCTGTCTGCAATCATGCAGCCAGGCTCTGATTTATGCAGCCCATGGATTGAGCAGTATGAATCAAAAATCTGGAAGTGCTTCCCTTAAGGACCACTACCATTAATGCTTTCATCTTCTAATCTTGACTAAGCAATGCTATCGAGTTGACTGATAAAATGTAATTTTTTGCTACTCAGATGGAGGTCACCAAGCTATCTTTTTTTTGGTTGAAGCTAGCAACAAAATCAATCCATCTACTTGGAAATTCCAAGTCAAGTCTGATCTCCAGAGTTTGGAAAGTGTGAACTTAAAGACATCTTTCCCCACATTACTTTATTTTCTACGCTTTGAGGTGAGTACAAAGATGTTACCTTACAATGTTGTCTCTTAAAAAGTAGGATTAGATGCTAATAACATGCTTAAAGAATTGCCGCACTAAATACATTTGTCACCTACTTAAGGGTAAAACCGCTCTGCCCCTATTCATCCCATGAATGGAAGTCCAATAGTCCAACATGTAAATGGACTGGTAATGCACATGTGCAGTCACTCCTCCATTCACTGCTATGGGACTTACAGAAAAGCTACCTAGATTCGCTCCATTAATGTGAATGGAGAAATGGCTGCCTATGCTATTTTCCACTCCATTCACACAAGGGACTTTAGGAACCCTGTTCTTGGGATCAGTGGGGATTCCAGCATTCGGACCCCCAGCAATCATACACTTATCACATATCCTGTGGACAGATGATGAATTCGTTTAGTGAAACAAACTCTTCAAAAGAGATTATTCACACATTCTAAACATTTACGACTTATTCAGAGGGTCAGTTGAAAGGGGTCTCCTAGTTCTATCCTCACATACTCTCGCACCTCTCGTCTTTTATCATGTAGCTGTATGCTGCTACTCCCACTTAGGGCTTATTCACACGTCAGTATTTATTCAGTATTTTGCATCATTGTTTGCAAGTCCAAACCAGGAGTGGAACTTACAGAGAAAAACTATAATTGAATGATTGACCCCTGTTCTGTGTTTTGTAGACACTCCTGGTTTTGACATACAAATACTGATGAAATACTGATAAAAAATGCTGATGTGTGAATAAAGCCTTACCTTGCCTGGTAAATCATGGTCCAAGACATCCCTTCCAACAGATAGGTCCCAGAGCAGTTAACCTATCATATAGTTATAGCTTTAAGGGGTGGTTCGAAAGTAAAACCTATTTTAATCCTAAATGCCTATTTAATGTAATAATCTAATCAATTTTCTAGCACACTTTGATTAAAAATTCCATACCATTCACTCTCTATCTCCTTTTTTACTACTTCGACTGATGATGCTGCCTTTGAAATCCGGGGGAAGAGGTTGCTCTATGCTGCTGCAGCCTCTGCCCCTCTTTGACATGAATCATCATCAATGACTCCCGTTTTAGGGGCTAAACGAGTCCCTGCTCTACTGAGCATGCAACGGTTGTCAATTTTTACGTATGCTCCGCAGATTCTGTCAGTAGATTCTATCGCTACCTTTCCAGTACAGTCATCTCTGCTGTCTTCAATCAATTTGCAATTATAAAAGTTCTTCTTCGTCGATTTAGTTTCTCAGTAGATTCTGCCACAATGCAATTTGCACAGTGATAGTGCCCTCCCTTGCAGAAGTAATGAGCCGGCAACAGAGCGCACTGTCAGTGCGCATTGTAAGATTACCCAGCGTTGTGCAAGAAAAGCAGAGACCAGTGCTGGTTGCTGCTCTTCCTGTAATCTTACAACACAAAATGACAGAACTGATGCATTTCTAATGATACATTACCTGTAATGAGAATCTCTGAGCAGGTTTTTGTTATGTTTGTAATCTGAGAGCAGTATGATGTAGGGGCAGAGACCCTGATTCCAGTATCACTTACTGGACTGCTTGGTGCAGTGTTGATAGAATCCCTGTATTCTTTGTTGTAGATGTAGCAGTGATTAGAATGCTGTGCTGTGTATACCCACGCAAGTTGCCAATCAGTGGTGGTGGCAGGGTGAAACAGATTAGCCATATTTGCTTGCATGTGAGACCTAGTCCTCAAGTAATAATATCCTGCTGATAAAACATCGATTGCATTGAAACTACAAGAAAAAGACAGGAAGGTGCTCCTGGTGTAGATCAGACTGACTATGTAGTGCAGGTATTTTAGTACCACTCACCTGTAGTGATGGGTGAACCCGAACAGTAAAGTTCAGGGTCTGTACTGGACACCTACTATTCGGGCACATACCCCGAACACGGACATCAACTGACATCAAGCCACAGGTTAGTAATGGAGAGGCATCTATAAGACACATATCCATTAGTAACCCTATAGTCATATTGTAAATAAAAAACATCCAGAATAAAGTCATTTATTTGAAATAAAAATCCACCCCGTTTTACAAATGTATTTAAAAGTAATAATGTTATACTCTCCTTAAGCCCATTCCACTCATTCCACCTTGTCCCCTGTAAAAGAAAAAGAAAATAATAAACAATAAAAATACTCATTTTATGCCTAATCCCCGATGCCCATGTCCCCTGTAAAAAAAAGAAAAATAATAAACAACCATATTCCTCACCTGTCCAAAGTGCAGCTAAATCTCACGACGATTTGGATGATTAGTAAAGCAGTGACAGCTATCCCCGCCATCCGGCACACACAGACAGGAGAAACAGTGAGAAAGTTCACTAGAGTTCATAGCTAAACTCCAGTGAACTCTCGGCATCTCTCACTGCATGAGAATACTGTCAAAAAAATTACAATTTTGGCCAAATTTCCAATATTTTAACAAATAAACACAAAAAATATTGACCTAAATTTACCTCTTGCATAAAGTACCACATGTCACTAAAACCATCACAGAATCACTGAGACACTTTGAAGCGTTCCAGAGTTATCACCTCATAAAGAGACACTGGTCAAAATTGTAAAATGCGGCTGGGTCAGGAAGGTGAAAACAGGCTTCGGAATGAAGGAGTTAACATAAAAATCAGATTCAAACACTCATTCCCTTTAATGTACTGTGTTATAAGCAAGGTGTTCACAGAAGTTTTGTGCAGTCACAAATTGTTCAGAATTGTTTCGTTATTGGATGGTGCAGAAGGGGTTAAGCCATGTGTGGTAGATTTTGAGTAACCTTGACCTCGGCTATTTTTCTTTATTGTGTTCAGATAAATCATGATGTTGAAGCTGGTTTGATGGAAAAAGACATTCTCTGTGGTGAGATAAAGGAAAACCCAGTGGAGAGTCTTCGATGCTTATTGAATGAATTATACATCCCACTTCTGCGTGCTCAGAAAGACTGGGGATCCTGCAATCAGGAGAACGTGGCTGGTTTTCTTTCAGGCCTAGAGAAATATGTATCATCTATTGACGAAGCAGCCACCATAACTAATCTAGAAAAACATCATATCACAGTAAGTAAGAACAGCAACCGAAAACCCATCATTTTTCTACTTTTGTTTTAGGGTGATGTTCCTGATTTATTAGCTAAAGAATAATGTCCAAGACAAAGCCGACCAGCTATATTTGACCATGTAGTCTTAGACTTTTAAAACACGTGCATAGAAATCTTTTACAATATATAGTCTACAAATTGGTCTGATTTGGATTGTAATATGACATGTTTCTATCAGAATACAGTATATAGGATTGTTATAAGTTATGCCACAATATTACTATTGTTAATGGGAATCTATCACCATTCACCAGGTTTTCAATAATCCAACTGAGAACAGCATTATTTAGGGGCACAGACGATATACAACTGTCTGGGTCGGGCTGTTTGCTGCAGGTTTGATAAAATCATTGTTTTATTTGCCACAGATATACCAGTTCTCTAATTCTGAGCTCTGTATTATCCTGCTCACACCACTGATTGACAGTGTATACAATGTGCATAGGCAGAAAGCTGCCAATCAGAGGAAGGGGCCTTATACAGGACTCATGAATATGGAAGACTACATATAGCAGCAGGTTTACTACTCCTGGTGATAATCTGATAAAACCGTGATTTTATAAAAACTACAGCAAGCAGCCCATTAAGTGACACATCACTGGAATTGGGGTCTTTGTCTCTATATTTTGCTTCTCCCAGATTAGGTGGCAACAAACTGGTGACAGATTCCTTTTAAGTAAACAGTATCATTGCTTATGAGATCCCACAGACAGAAAGTTAATTAGTTTTGCTGTCATTTCATCCCAAATGGTTTCATTCCTTGTGACTGGGAACATTTTTTGTTGCAGATTTTGAAGAGACCGCAGAATATTGTCAGTCCTGACTTTCTACTACAGAGATCGTCTGTTTTAGACCCAGAAATAGTCAGTGAAAACGAAGCACTTATTTCTGAGTGGATAAAAACTATTGATCAGGTTTTGATGGAAGCCGTTGATGAAAGGTAATATTGTTTAAGAAGCAAAAATAGAGAACTGAGGAGCGTTTTTCAATTTAGACATATTTTAGTATAGTAATACCACCCTGTTTCGAAATATTTGATATGAGCAAGTTTAGGTTAAAACCTACATGGGCTCTAATAGGGCATATAGTAATAATGTACTATAATCATATCCATCATTTCCAATACATTACAAGTAGACAGTCAGGCAGACAGAGCAATAACGATCACAGTGACGTACCTGGTTCTTCCTTCCACATGAAAAGACAGCCATCTCTTGGTCTCATCCCTTAGACCCCTAGCGTTTCAAATCAGTTTTCTTGTTATTTTCTAAAACAGCCATAAAATGGAAAGGAAAGAAAGAAAGTAAGTCAGAAAAAAAAGAATAAAAAGAAAAAAATTCCAAACCATGCTGATTTTTTCCCACATCTTTTCCCCAATATTCCCTCTCCTCCCTACTTGTGGTTCACCTCCCAGACATTGCATAGTGGAAGAAAGCCCATTTTGTAGGCCATATTAACTCCACGGTCCCTTCGCCCACCCAGTCCTCTTCCTGTACACAATTATGACTTCCTAAAGATCTCTTGCTTCCATCAATCCAGAGACTTCCTTGGTGTCCATAAAAAAGTGGGAGTTATTGTCTTATATACAATATATAACTCTAGCTTTTGCTCAAAACAAATAGCCAACTTGTTTGATTCTCAGCTTTTCCTTGATTTCACTAAATGGCATTCTTGTTCATTGAGTTTTCCTTAGAATAGTCTATAAAAATATAGGGGCGTTTCAGCAAACTCTTTTCTCTGGAAAACTGGAGCTGAAAAGTTCCAAAATGTTTGTGAAAAAATGATGTGACTTTTGGCCTTTTCACGCCAGTTTGAAGCAGCTCTGCCAATATGGGCAAGGCTGGGGAGTAGCTGGGATGGAGTGTGGAATACAGCTAATGTATCAATATGGACGGTAATTTACTGGAGTAACACCTCTGCGAAGGCGCATGAAGTCAGATGCTACTAATAAGATGTGCTTAATACAAGGGTGTAATAATTATAGGGGATAACTCAGGAGACTCTTTGTGTGGAACAAGACAACTACAGGACACAGTTTTATAAGTGGTAAAGTCTATATTATCACACGGTGATTCAAACAGGTGCAGAGAGAAACTCAAGTCCACAACACTTGGAGTAAATATTAAATGCAGCTTAGCAGTCTATAGGAAACTTCAGAGGAAAATGCAATCACGCAGAAAGTCTATGAAGCACAATTATTCTTGAGGATACTTGACACGAATAAGTCCTTGCTTAGTCCAAAACACAGATGGATATGCTTATAAGGCAGTTCAAATAATATCTTAGCTCAACCAGGGAGGCCTGGGTAATAGTCTCAGGTTCTTGCAGAGCAGCAACAGCTTATGTGACCAGCAAATGCAGATGGAAGCAAACACGAGCAGCAGATGAAGGAGGATTACTGGAACTGGTGTATGCAGCAGGAACTCAGAGCAGAGTAGCAGGATAACCCCACAGGTTCACAGGAGCAGGTATATAGCCAGGGAGTAACCAGAGGTCAGGAGCTGGATGCAAGACAGAATACTCTAGCACAGACTGAAGGCTGGGGTGGAGTTTTATAGCAGGAAGACACAGTGCACATGAGACCAAAGACGCCATCTTGGAAACGGGCAGTAATGCACAAAAGGTAATAAAAAATATTCAGAGTCCTGACAAAGGAGTGTGTGTCTGTTTATGAGCTTGGTGCATCTTATTCTTGCACGCTCCTCAATAAGACTATCATATTCCAGAGTTTGATTGCCCCAAACCTTCCTTAGTATTTAATCTCTATCTTTGAGGATATGGTTTTAAAATGTTATGAAGCACCTGTGGGATTTTAGATGCTCACCACAATAGATAAATGCTTGGATGTGTGTAGTTTTCAAAATGGGGTCACTTGTGGGGGGTTCTGCTGCTTTGGCAACTCAGATGCTTTTCAAAGGCAACATGACATCCTCAGCCTACAGTGTTAAGGACAAATGAGCGCTCAAAAAGTCAAACAGCGCTTTATCCATTCTCTGAAGTACATGTGGTTTCAAGAGGCTCACCACATGCCTAGATAAATTCCTTTAGGGAGTAGTTTCCAACATGGGGTAACTTGTGGGGGATTCTGTTGTTTTGGCACTTTTGAGGGCTCTCCAAGCACGACATGATGTCCGTCTCAGAATCACTGGAATATGTTAATGTTATGTGATAGATTGCCTCACTTGGCTGCAAATAGAGTTAGACATAGAAACACCGTCTCTTTTTGTTGGCAAAAACAAACCTGGCCTTCCTGTCCTGACAGGGAAAACAAAAACATAATGCATGGCACAGTCCTTGTTGCTACGGGAATCCGCCCGCTTTAGGAACAAACAACAAAAGGGTCAACTTCCCTTAACATGACACCACAGCTCCAGAGCTTGCACCTCCAGGCCCACCCTGCACTAAATGCTCTAGAAGGTTGGGTATTTATCCTCTGGACTCCTACTCTATAGCTGTTCAATCAACCTAGCACTAAACATGGCTGACTAATCCCTCTCAGCCAGGTATGGACTGGGGCTGAAATTCAGCCCTGGCATTTGAAATCACACAGGCCCATGTTGTCCCTGTCCCCAAGCACCAGATGGGATATATTACTAATATTACCCTGGATGGAGGAAAGGAAGATTTTCTACAAGACCAATATTTCTAATGATACCCATGGCCTGCTGGGGTAAGTGACTGAGTCAGTGACTTTGTGCTCCATCACAACCCTTAACAGTATGGGAATCTTGAGAACACCGATTATGTTAACAACGTAGCAGACAAGGCAGCCCATGACCAGACAGGCCCTTCTGGCATTTGCCAGAATTGCCAGATGGCCAGTCCGGCCCTGCTCTCAGCACATGGTTTGCTGGAGCTTATGCTAGATTGCTATCACTGAAGCTAACACCCTTAGTGAAACTTACCTTCCCTCCAGTACTTTGCCAGTGACTTTGTCTCAGTTATTACTACATAAAGTGACACTGGTCGGACTTTAAAAATTTGGCATGGTTGAGAAGGTGGAAGCAAGCTACGGATTGAAGGGGTTAAAGAGAATCTGGAAATGGGGTTCATCTGAAAGCCTACATCTCTGGACAGTGCAGGCTTCTTCTTTGTAGAGAAGAAAGACAAGTATCTGAGGCCATGCATAGACTATCAGGGTCTGTATAATCTCACACTAAAAGCAGTTATTTATTGCCACTCATCTCTGAGCTGCTTGATAGGTTTAAGGATGCTACAATCTTCATCAAATTAGATCTATGTAAAGCTTATAACCTAATAGGGCACTTTTTTCCTCTGTCCGTAAAAAAAAATTGATGTGTCCATGACTGTTTTGAAGCTGGAGAGACCTGTACAGATTTTTATGATGACATTTTGATCACCTTTAAACAGTTCACACTGAAGACAGCTAATGTCTTCATATAGGATTAAAGATCTGTAGATATGTATCACTTATTCTATCTTAATGATCCCTTTTGGTCATCTAATGCATCTGTAAAAACAGTTGTCTATCCATGATTTTTAAGAAGCTGTCCAGAAAAAAAAAAAAAGTTTCCAACACTGTCAAACAGAAGACCACATTCTACGTGATGATCATTATGAATATCTTGTCATGCCTTTTGGATTACGCAATGCATCGGCTGTGTTCCAGCACTTAGTTAACAAAATCTTTGTGATGTCCTTTACCAGTATGTCTTAGTCTATCTGCAAATTGCCTCTTCAGAGAGGAAGAGGACTAGTACCCTAGTGCCGCCTATTGGAAGTAGCAATCAAAGTCAATATCGACCCTTTAACCAGCCTTGTCATATGACTTAAGATAACAGCCAAACCAAATCTCAATTTGCAGACATGATGTTTTGGGGTATTGCGCCTCATCAGTGCAAAGTATGAAATCTGATTTGGCTAGTTGAGAGGCTTAAGACTGGCATCTAAGGGGTAACGTTTTTCCTTGTGGAGTGACAAATCAAGCCTGCTATGTCATAGTGAGGAGACTTATATGCCATGCATGCTCCTTTGGGAAATTAAATATGCAAATTGCCTCTTCAGAGAGCAAGAGGACTAGAACTCTAGTGCCACCTATTGAATGTAGCAATCCTGAAAGTCAATTTCAACTCTTTAACGAACCTTGCCATTTGACATAGGATAAAAGTCTTAATCTGTCTGGTGGCATTCTGTTTTTTTCTGGAGACCTTGACTCACATCCTCATGTCCGCTACATTTTTAAGAGATTGTATCAAAACACTTTCCTTTACCAGCTGGAAAATGTCTCTTTTAGCATAATGAACTGCAGTTTCTCTGCTACTCTCTGCACAAAGAATGACTGCAGACTCATCACAAACCTGGACACTCCCTTTAATGCTCCTAACATAAATAAAAACATGAGAATTAGTCAGTATCACAAATAACATTTACACCCAGGTACCTTATAGATGACGTGGTCTCTGGAGTCGTTCTCCTTCATTTCTTCATCTTGTCCAGACCCCATGATGAGTTTTCTCATCCACAGCCGTCTCTGCAGACTTCCATCTTCTCCGTTCTTTTGCAGAAAATCTCCACGATTCCCCTAAAGATACAAGTGTCATTAAAATGCTCCTGAATAAAAAATTGCCCCTCACTATATTGTCTTTACAAAATATGACCCCCGCACTGTCCCTCTTATGGTACATGCTCTTCACACTGACCTCTCCTTTCCATACCGGCCCCCTCTTCACACTGTCCTCTCATACTGTGCCCCCCCTTTATGGCCCAGTATTTATACTGTACTCTCTCATCACACTGCCCCTCCTTGGTATACTGTCCCCTCCTGGCTGTGCCCTTACACTGTCCCTCCATGCTACGCATGCACACATCCCAACACCCTCACTCCCCGTACTCTGTCCACATACGTTTTTCACATCGCTACTCATACTGTGTCTGCATATATTCCCCCGTTTGACCCCAAACTGTCTGCACCCATCCCCCGTACTGTTTCCTCATACATGCCCCCCCATCTCCCCCTTTGCTCTTCATTTTGTGTCCTCAGATCTCCCCCACACATTAAATCCCCCCATCTCCACTCCAATTCTCCCCACACACAATAAATACCCCCATCTCCACTCACATTAAATCCCTTCCCCACAATAAATCCCCCCATCTCCACTCATATTAAATCCCCCCCACAATAAATCCCCCCTCCCTACTCACATTAAATCCCCCCCCACAATAAATCCCCCCATCTCCACTCACATTAAATCTCCCCCCCACAATAAATCCCCCCATCTCCACTCACATTAAGTCTCCCCCCCACAATAAATCCCCACTCACATTAAATCTCCCCCCACAATAAATCCCCACTCACATTAAATCTCCCCCCCACAATAAATCCCCACTCACATTAAATCTCCCCCCCACAATAAATCCCCCCATCTCCACTCATATTAAATATCCCCCATCCAATAATGTATCCCACCATCCCCACTCACATTAAATCACCCCCACCCCCACTCACATTAAATCCCCCCCACAATATATCCCCTCCATCCCTACTCACATTAAATCCCCCAACAATATATCCCCCCATCCCCACTCACATTAAATCCCCCCACAATGTATCCCCCATCCCCCATCCCCACTCACATTAAATCCCCCCACAATATATCCCCCCCATTCCCACTCACATTAAATCCCCCCACAATATATGCCCCCCATCCCCACTCACATTAAATCCCCCCACAATATATCCCCCCATTCCCACTCACATTAAATCCCCCCCACAATATATGCCCCCCATCCCCACTCACATTAAATCCCCCCACAATATATCCCCCCCATTCCCACTCACATTAAATCCCCCCACAATATATGCCCCCCATCCCCACTCACATTAAATCCCCCCACAATATATCCCCCCATTCCCACTCACATTAAATCCCCCCCACAATATATGCCCCCATCCCCACTCACATTAAATCCCCCCCACAATATATGCCCCCCATCCCCACTCACATTAAATCCCCCCCTGCACCTTTGGTGTCTTCAGCTCCACAGGAGCACTTACCACCGCTCTGCATCTCCTGCTCTGCCTCTGCTCTGCCGCGCAGGTGAGTGACGTCAGCAGCGTGATCACATGACCTGATCACGCTGCTGGCGTCGCTCTGACCCGGCAGTCAGAGCTTCAATTGTACTCGCATCTCAGATACGAGTACAATTGAACACTGGGAGCTGGCGCGCTGCAGCTTCTCTGTGCCGGCTGTCAGCTTGACAGTCGGCACAGAGAACAGCTGACTCCCAGTGCGGGGGCGGCAGAATGCAGCCGCCGGGGGAGACACTGCGGACCGCCGCTTTAGGCGGCCCGACTGCGCCCCCCTGCCGGCTGCGCCCGGGGCACATGCCTTGGCTGCCCCCCCCTAGATACGCCACTGTGTTTAGGCTCGGAAGGGAGGTTTACCATTGGGTTTTGGAGTGCGGATTTTGTTGACTTGTTGTTGAGCGAAATGGTACTTTTTCGCAGACTCTTAGGGTGTGTGCACACGTTGCGGATTTGCCTGCGGGTCCGCAGCGGCTTTGACGTTGCGGATTCGCAGCAGTTTTCCATCCGGTTTACAGTTCCATGTAAACCTATGGAAAACAAAATCCGCAGTGCACATTCTGCGGAAAATACCGCTTGGAAATGCTGCTTTGTATTTTCCGCAGCATGTCAATTCTTTGAGCGGATTCCGCAGCGTGTTACACCTGTTCCTTTATAGGAATCCTCAGGTGGCAAAACGCAGGTGAAATCTGCACAAAAAACACTGGAAATCCGCAGTAAATCCGGATTTTTCAAAATCTGCGTGGAAAAATCCACACAGAAATCCGCAAGGTGTGCACATAGCCTTAACCCCTTAACGACCGCCGATACGCCTTTTAACGGCGGCCGCTAAGGGTACTTAATCCACAGCGTCGTTAATTAACGGCGCTGTGGAAAAAGTGAATAGCGCCCCCCAGAGTCGGATTTTCTCTGGGGTCTCGGTTGCCGAGGGTAGCCGAGACCCCAGAGAACATGATTCGGGGGGTTTTTACCGACCCCCGAGTTGCGATCGCCGGTAATTAACCGTTTACCGGCGGTCGCAACAAAAAAAAAAAACGCGATTTGCCGTTTAATTTCTCTGTCCTCCGATGTGATCGCACATCGGAGGATAGAGAAATGTGGTCCCCGATGGCCCCCAATAGCCCCCCAATACTTACCTACCTCCCCCGGTGCTCCTCGTGTCTCCCCATGGGCGCCGCCATCTTTTTTCCGGGAAAAAATGGCGGGCGCACGCGCAGTGCGCCCGCCGCCCGGCACCCGGATGTTCTTTGGGGTCTCGGCTGCCGGGGGTAGCCGAGACCCCAAAGAACATGATCGGGGTCGGTTTGCACCGACCCCTGCTTTGCGATCGCCGGTAATTAACAGTTTACCGGCGACCGCAAAAAAAAAAAAAAAGCGATCAGTTATTTCTCTGTCCTCTGATGTGATCGCACATCAGAGGACAGAGAAATAGGGGGATTCGGGGACCCTATCATACTCACCCGGGGTCCCTGGGTCCTCTTCTGTCTTCTCCTGCCAGCCGGCTTTTTCATCATGGCGGGTGCATGCGCAGTGCGCCCGCCATCTGCTGCCATCTGCCGGCCGGCAGGAGAAGACAAGTTGGGGCTAAAATTAGGGTTAGGGTTAGGGTTAGGGTTAGAGTTAGGGTTAGGGTTAGGGTTAGAGTTGGGGTTAGAGTTAGGGTTAGGGTTGGGGCTAAATTTAGGGTTAGGGTTAGGGCTAGGGTTAGGGTTAGGCTACTTTCACACTAGCGTTTTTTGGCTTCCGTCGCAATGCGTCGTTGGAGAAAAAACGCATCCTGCAAAAGTGCTTGCAGGATGCGTTTTTTCTCCATTGGCTTGCATTAGCGACGCATTGCGACGGATTGCCACATGTCGCATCCATCGTGCGACGGATGCGTCGTGCTTCGGCGGACCGTCGACACAAACAAAACTACATGTAACTTTTTTGTGCGACGTGTCCGCCATTTCCGACCGCGCATGCGTGGCCGGAACTCCGCCCCCGCCTCCCCGCACCTCACAATGGGGCAGCGGATGCGTTGAAAAAACAGCGCTTACAATTGTGCGGCGCTTACAATGCTAGCGTCGGTACGTCGGCCCGACACACTGCGATGGGCCGAGTACGACGCTAGTGTGAAAGTAGCCTTAGGCTTCTTTCACACTTGCGTCGGTACGGGGCGGTCGCAATGCGTCGGCCCGATGTACCGACGCACGTTGTGAAAATTGTGCACAACGTGGGCAGCGGATGCAGTTTTTCAACGCATCCGCTGCCCAGTCTATGTCCTGGGGAGGAGGGGGCAGAGTTACGGCCACGCATCCGCGGAAATGGCGGACGCGACGTACAAAAAAAAGGTTACATTGAACTTTTTTTGTGACGACGGGGGCTAAAGTTATGGTTAGGGTTGGGGCTAAAGATAGGGTTGGGCTAAAGTTAGGGTTAGAGTTGGGATTAGGGTTAGGGTTTGGATTAGGGTTGGGATTAGGGTTGGGATTAGGGTTAGGGTTGGGGTTGGGATTAGGGTTAGGGGTGTGTTGGATTTAGGGTTTTGATTAGGGTTATGGTTAGGGTTGAGATTAGGGCTGTTTTGGGGTTAGGGTTGTGATTATCGTTAGGGTTGTGATTAGGATTATGGATCGGGTTGAGATTAGGGTTAGGGCTGTGTTGGGGTTAGGGTTGGAGTTAGAATTGGGGGGTTTCCACTGTTTAGGTACATCAGGGGGTCTCCAAACACGACAGCCAATTTTGCGCTAAAAAAGTCAAATGGTACTCCCTCCCTTCTGAGCTCTGCCGTGCGCCCAAACAGTGGTTTACCCCCACATATGGGGCATCAGCGTACTCGGGATAAATTGGACAACAACTTTTGGGGTCCAATTTCTCCTGTTACCCTTGTGAAAATAAAAACTTGGGGGCTAAAAATCTTTTTTGTTGGAAAAAAATATATTTTTTTATTTTCACTACTCTGCATTATAAATTTCTGTGAAGCACTTGAGCTTTCAAAGTTCTCACCACATATCTAGATAAGTTCCTTAGGGGGTCTAGTTTCCAAAATTTGGTCACTTGTGGGGGTTTCTACTGTTTAGGTACATTAGGGGTCTGCAAACGCAACATAACGCCCGCAGACAATTCTATCAAAGTCTGCATTCCAAAATGGCGCTCCTTCCCTTCCGAGCTCTGCCGTGCGCCCAAACAGTGGTTTACCCCCACATATGGGGTACCAGCATACTCAGGACAAATTGGACAGCAACTTTTGGGGTCCAATTTCTCTTGTTACCCTTGTGAAAATAAAAATTTGGGGGCTAAAAAAATCTTTTTTGTGGGAAAAAAAATATTTTTTATTTTCACTACTCTGCATTATAAACTTCTGTGAAGCACTTGGGCATTCAAAGTTCTCACCACATATCTAGATAAGTTCCTTGGGGGGTCTATTTTCCAAAATGGGGTCACTTGTTGGGGGTTTCTACTGTTTAGGTACATTAGGGGTCTGCAAAGGCAACATAACGCCCGCAGACAATTCTATCAAAGTCTGCATTCCAAAATGGCAGTCCTTCCCTTCCGAGCTCTGCCGTGCGCCCAAACAGTGGTTTACCCCCACATATGGGGTACCAGCATACTCAGGACAAATTGGACAACAACTTTTGGGGTCCAATTTCTCTTGTTACCCTTGTGAAAATAAAAACTTGGGGGCTAAAAAATCTTTATTGTTAAAAAATATATATTTTTTATTTTCACGACTCTGCATTATAAACTTCTGTGATGCACTTGGGTATTCAAAGTTCTCACTACACATCTAGATAAGTTCCATGGGGGGTCTAGTTTCCAAAATGGGGTCACTTTTGGGGGGTTTCTGCTGTTTAGGCACATCAGGGGCTCTCCAAACGCGACATGGCGTCCGATCTCAATTCCAGTAAATTTTGCATTGAAAAGTCAAATGGCGCTCCTTTGCTTCCGAGCTCAGCCATGCGCCCAAACAGTGGTTTACCCCCACATATGGGGTGTCGGCGTACTCAAGACAAATTGTACAACAGCTTCTGGGGTCCATTTTCTCCTGTTACCCTTGGTAAAATAAAAATTTGGAGGCAAAAAGATCATTTTTGTAGAAAAAATGCGATTTTTTTATTTTCACGGCTCTACGTTATAAACTTCTGTGAAGCACCTGGGAGTTTAAAGTGCTCACCACACATCTAGATAAGTTCCTTAAGGGGTCTAGTTTCCAAAATGGTGTCATATGTGGGGGGTCTCTACTGTTTAGGCACATCAGCGGCTCTCCAAACGTGACATGGCGTCCGATCTCAATTCCAGCCAATTCTACATTGAAAAAGTAAAACGACACTCCTTCTCTTCCAAGCTCTGCGGTGCGCCCAAACAGTGGTTTACCCCCATATATGGGGTATCGACGTACTCAGGAGAAATTGCACAACAACTTTTGTGGTCTAATTTCTCCTGTTACCCTTGTGAAAATAAAAATTTGGGGGCAAAAAGATCATTTTTGTAGAAAAAATGAGATTTTTTATTTTCACGGCTCTACGTTATAAACTTCTGTGAAGCACTTGGGGGTTCAAAGTGCTCACCACACATCTAGATAAGTTCCTTAAGGGGTCTAGTTTCCAAAATGGTATCACTTGTGGGGGGTTTCCACTGTTTAGGCACATCAGGGACTCTCCAAACGCGACATGGCATCCGATCTCAATTCCAGCCAATTCTGCATTGAAAAAGTCAAACGGTGCTCCTTCACTTCCAAGCTCTGTGGTGCGCCCAAACAGTGGTTTACCTCCACATATGGGGTATCGACGTACTCAGGAGAAATTGCACAACAACTTTTGTGGTCTAATTTCTCCTGAAACCCTTGTGAAAATAAGAATTTGTGGGCGAAAAAATCATTTTTGTGAAAACAAATGCGATTTTTTATTTTCACGGCTCTACGTTATAAACTTCTGTGAAGCACTTGGGGGTTCAAAGTGCTCACCACACATCTAGATAAGTTCCTTGGGGGGTCTAGTTTCCAAAATGGTGTCACTTGTGGGGGGTTTCCACTGTTTAGGCACATTAGGGGCTCTCCAAACGCGACATGGCGTCCGATCTCAATTCCAGCCAATTCTGCATTGAAACAGTCAAACGGTGCTCCTTCACTTCCAAGCTCTGCGGTGCGCCCAAACAGTGGTTTACCTCCACATATGGGGTATCGGCGTACTCAGGAAAAATTGCACAACAAAATTTGTGGTTAAATTTCTGTTTTTACACTTGTGAAAATTAAAAAAAATGGTTCTGAAGTAAAATGTTTGCAAAAAAAAGTAAAATGTTCATTTTTTTCTTCCACATTGTTTTAGTTCCTGTGAAGTACGTAAAGGGTTAATAAACTTCTTGAATGTGGTTTTGAGCAGCTTGAGGGGTGCAGTTTTTAGAATGGTGTCACACTTGGTTATTTTCTATCATATAGACCCCTCAAAATCACTTCAAAGGTGATGTGGTCCCTAAAAAAAACATGGTGTTGTAAAAATGAGAAATTGCTGGTCAACTTTTAACCCTTATAACTCCCTAACAAAAAAAAAAATTGTTTCCAAAATTGTGCTGATGTAAAGTAGACATGTGAGAAATGTTATTTATTAACTATTTTTTGTGACATATCTCTCTGATTTAAGGGCATAAAAATACAAAGTTATACAAAATTGCAAAATTTTAAAATTTTTTGCCATATTTCCATTTTTTTCATAAATAATCGCAAGTAATATCGAAGAAATGTTACCACTAACTTGAAGTACAACATGTCACGAAAAAACAGTCTCAGAATCAGCGGGATCCGATAAAGCGTTCCAGAGTTATAACCTCATAAAGTGACACTGGTCAGAATTGTAAAAATTGGCCCGGTCATTAAGTACCAAATTGGCTCTGTCACTAAGGGGTTAAATTGCCACTACAGTAAAAATATATATAATATCCAAACGTGGATGCAACATGTAGTGAAGGGAATCATGACCCCAACAAGATTAGATATAGGGAACTCCTAAATTATACATGATACTGTATCTATAGAACTATGGAGTATATGAACCCCAATAAAATAGACAAAGAAAATATATAAAAAAGTATGACCACTTTATTAAATGTCCCCAGAAATATTAACAACACATATAATATAAAGTAGCAAAATGGTTGATGGTGAGGGCTCAGAGATAGACAGTTAAACACCTACTGTAATTGGACCAATAGAATAACGGTGGCTCAGTGGATAGCACTGCAGCCTTGCAGCGCTGGAGTCCTGGGTTCTAACTGCAAAGAGTTTGTATATTCTCCCTGTGTTTGCGTGGGTTTCCTCCGGGTTCTCCGGTTTCCTCCAACATTCCAAAGACATACTGATAGGGAATTTAGATTGTGAGCCCCAATGGGGACAGCGATGATAATGTGTGCAAAACTGTAAAGCGCTGCAGAATATGTTAGCGCTATATAAAAATAAAGATTATTATTATTAAGTATGCAATGGTGGCTATGTAAAACTACTGATAAATTCATCAAAGTATATCTCTCTACAAGACTATACAGGGTATATGCCTCAGTTTTAACTTTGTACAAACAATCACCCACACATATCTACTATATAATTGTCTAAGGGTCACTTCCGTCTGTCTGTCTGTCTGTCTTTCTGTCTGTCTGTCACGGATATTCATTGGTCGCCGCCTCTGTCTGTCATTGAAATCCAAGTCGCTGATTGGTCGTGGCAAAATGGCCACGACCAATCAGCGACGGGCACAGTCCGGCAGCAAATGGCCGCTCTTTACTCCACGCAGTCAGTGCCCGCTCCATAATCCCCTCCAGTCAGCGCTCACACAGGGATAATGGCAGCGGTAACGGCCCGCGTTATGCCGTGGGTAACCCACTCCGTTACCGCTGCTATTAACCCTGTGTGACCAACTTTTGACTATTGATGCTGCCTATGCGCCATCAATAGTTAAAAGATCTAATATTAAAAATAATAACAAAATAAAAAATCGTTATATACTCACCGTCCGTCGGCCTCTCGGATCCAGAACCGGCCTTTCCCGCGCCTCGCGACGCTCCGGTGACCGCTCCATGCATTGCGGTCTCGCGAGATGATGACGTAGCGGTACGTCATCATGTTGCGAGACCGCAATGCACTCTTGGGACCGGAGCGCGCGAGGACCATCGGTAAACGCCACGCTTGGATCCGGGGCCAACGGAAGGTGAGTATATAACTATTTTTTATTTTAATTCTTTTTTTTTTAACAGGGATATGATGCCCACATTGCTATATACTGCGTGGGCTGTGCAATATACTACGTGGGCTGTGCAATATAATACGTGGGCTGTGCAATATAATACGTGGGCTGTTCAATATAATATGTGGGCTGTGCAATATAATACGTGGGCTGTGCAATATACTACGTGGGCTGTGCAATATACTACGTGGGCTGTGCAATATAATACGTGGGCTGTGCAATATAATACGTGGGCTGTGCAATATAATACGTGGGCTGTGCAATATAATACGTGGGCTGTGCAATGTACTACATGGGCTGTGCAATATAATACGTGGGCTGTGCAATGTACTACATGGGCTGTGCAATATACTACGTGGGCTATGCAATATACTACGTGGGCTGTGCAATATAATACGTTGGCTGTGCAATGTACTACATGGGCTGTGCAATATAATACATGGGCTGTGCAATATACTACGTGGGCTGTGCAATATACTACGTGGGCTGTGCAATGTACTACATGGGCAGTGCAATATAATACGTGGGCTGTGCAATGTACTACATGGGCTGTGCAATATACTACGTGGGCTGTGCAATATACTACGTGGGCTGTGCAATATAATACGTTGGCTGTGCAATGTACTACATGGGCTGTGCAATATAATACGTTGGCTGTGCAATATACTACGTGGGCTGTGCAATATACTACGTGGGCTGTGCAATATAATACGTTGGCTGTGCAATATACTACATGGGCTGTGCAATATACTATGTGGGCTGTGCAATGTACTACATGGGCTGTGCAATGTAATACGTGGGCTGTGCAATATAATACGTGGGCTGTGCAATATACTACGTGGGCTGTGCAATGTACTACGTGGGCTGTGCAATGTACTGCATGCGCTGTGCAATATGCTACGTGGGCTGTGTAATGTACTATGTGGGCTGTGTAATGTACTGCGTGGGCTGTGCAATGTACTGCATGAGCTGTGCAATATACTACGTGGGCTGTGCAATATACTACGTGGGCTGTGTAATATACTACGTGGGCTGTGCAATATACTGCGTGGGCTGTGGTATATACTACGTGGGCTGTGCAATATACTACGTGGGCTGTGCAATATACTGCGTGGGCTGTGCTATATATTACGTGGGCTGTGCAATGTACTACGTGGGCTGTGCAATGTACTGCGTGGGCTGTGCAATGTACTGCATGGGCTGTGCAATATACTGCATGGGCTGTGCTATATACTGCGTGGGCTGTGCTATATACTATGTGGGCGGTGCAATATACTACGTGGGCTGTGTTATACACTACGTGGCCTGTGTTATACACTATGTGGCCTGTGTTATACACTACGTGGGCTGTGTTATACACTATGTGGCCTGTGTTATACACTACGTGGCCTGTGTTATACACTACGTGGGCTGTGTTATACACTACATGGGTTGTGTTATACACTACGTGCGTGGGCTGTTATATACTACGTGAGGTGTGTTATATGCTACGTGGGCTGTTATAAACTACGTGGCTGTGTTATATGCTAGGTGGGCTGTTATACACTCCATGGGCTGTGCTATATACTACGTGGCTGTGCTATGTATTACGTGGCTGTGCTATATACTCTGTAGGCTGTGTTATATACTACGTGGCTGTGCTATATACTCCTTGGGCTGTGCTATATACTCCGCGGGCTGTGCTATACACTACGTGGCTGTGCTATATACTACGTGGCTGTGCAATATACTACGTGGCTGTGCAATGTACTACGTGGCTGTGCTATTTACTACGTGGGCTGTTATAAACTACGTGGCTGTGTTATATGCTATGTGGGCTGTTATACACTCCATGGGCTGTACTATATACTACGTGGCTGTGCTATATACTACGTGGCTGTGCTATATACTCTGTAGGCTGTGTTATATACTATGTGGCTGTGCTATATACTCCGTGGGCTGTGCTATACACTATGTGGCTGTGCTATATACTACTTGGCTGTGCAATATACTACGTGGCTGTGCTATTTACTACATGGGCTGTTATATACTACATGGTTGGCCACGAACAATCAGCGACAGGCGCAGTCCGAATCCTGTGTATTCAATGTATTATTCTAAAATCTTCATAAATAAACTACATATATATTCTAGAATACCCGATGCGTTAGAATCGGGCTACCATCTAGTATTGCATAATGGCGCTGAGATACCGAGTAATGCACCTGACAGTTAAGTAAAAAAAAACAGTAATGTAAATAAGATGAAATGCTCATCCATAAAGTTGTTAGTGCTCATGTGTAAGTCCACAGCCCCAATACACGTTTTGCGTGGGCTCCTTCGGAGGGCTCTCTTGGTCCAATTATGTGTGCAATTGTCCATCTTTGAGCCCTCACCATCAACCATTTTGCTACTTTATGTTATATGTGTTTTTAATATTTCTGGTGACATTTAATAAAATTGCGCTACTTTTTTTTATATATATTTTTTGTACATGTTCAGATATCCGTATAATATTCAGCAGACACTGAATGATAGTTTGTACAGAGAAATAATACTTTTTTTCCTTTAAATTATTAATTAACAAAATATATGTTGGACTATTCTATCTCATGCTTTTTTTTACTGTCATACTAACATTTTGTTTCTTTTTTTCTTCAGAGTACTTGATATAACCACATCACCCCTGACTGAACTTGAGCGTTGGCACCACAGACAGAAAATGTTAGGTTTAATAACTGAACAATTACGAGGAAAAGAGTGTAAATCTGTGATTGGTATTATGATCTCAACAAAATCGCGACTTCTAAAAAGATGGAAAACTGTTGATATCAGGTTAGGACATTTTGCTATAAAATTCTTAAGATGTCATATAAAAACATATTTATTTGTATGGTGACATAGCAAGTACAGATGACCAGTGAGAGATTTTATGTGTTCCTCTGTATCTGCTTGATAGAAATTGTACTTTATAGGCGAATGTGTTATCAGAAAATGTCCTATTGTGTGACTCAGATTTTTATGTTAAATTTAATTTTTTATTTTTTTTAATGTTTTCAACTATCTATATAATTTATATTAAAAAAAAAAATCAAAAAAGTAGTAATTTTCAAATGGGCCAATCCTACTTCCTGTTCTGCACGTAACAATTTTCAGCAGCCTCATTGTTATCATAGACCGGATTGCAGTAAAATATAACACCTCTTTAGGCCACCTTCACAGGTAAGTGTGGTGACAGTTTTCACACGTGCCAGAGACACTTACATAATTAGACCCTTTCAAATGAATGGGTCTGTGCATGTCAGTGTGTTTCCAAGGACCACGTGTCCATGGGCAAAGCACTCTGGCATGTCAGCTTTTTTATCAGCAGCATGGGCAGCAAAACATCCTGCACATCTGCACACTGCTGACACATGGATGACAGTGAGAATTTTCTGATATTAATAGCCTGGGAAGCGGCCAGGGATATTGGCCTTGTCCCAGGCTAACAACATCAGCCCTCAGCCCCCCAGAAATGACGCATCCATAATATGCCCCATATCTGACGCTTAACCTCACTCTTCCCACTTGCCCTGGTGAGGTGGCAAGTGGAGTAGTGGGGTTGAGGTTGATGTCAGCTGTTTTATGGCCACTGACATCAAGTCCAGGGGTTAGCAATGGAGAGGCATCTATTAGGCCTCCATAATCACATAATCATATTGTATAAAATAAACAGAACGAATAAAGTCCTTTTATTGATAGAGAGACACATACTCATTTATTTGAAATAAACATTCCCCACCCTCTGTTTCTCATCTATTACTATAAAAGTTAAAATAATAAAAAAACATATTCCTTACCTGTCCAATGACAATTCATTTGTACCATGAAGAAGTCCAGCTCTGCTACATCTGGATTACATGGCAGGGCAGTGGCATGATGCAACTGCTCAGCAATGAATCCAGTACATACTGAACTGAACTTGAGACGCAGCTTCAGTGACGAGCGGAAATGTCATATAGATCACCGCTGGTTACTGTCAGCTGTTCCCACGCTCAGTTCAGTGAGAGCTGGCTTATGAACTGCAGTAACCTTCATGACGTCACTGCTATCACCGTGAGAATTTTATAACTAACCAGTAAAGGCTAAGCAAACAGCTGTGAACTGTTATTAATAGACTGTGAACTTTTTGGGATATTGTCCCCTTTCCCAGATTAGTAACATCAGCGCCCAGCTTTGGGCTTTCCCTCTGCTGGTTCTGAAAATTACGCAGGAGCCCATGGCATTTTTAAAATTTTTGTATTTATTTTACACATGATTTACACAGCGTATACTAAATACAACTCCTATTATTGTCGCCTGGTTTCGCTGATCTCAGGGAAATGAGGCAACAATGATCCGAGCTGTCTTCAGCACCTGGGAACAGTGAGAACTGTACAGCTTTTCCCAGGTACCGGTATGTGTCACACTGATACGGCATACGGACAACACATGGATGCCACACTTGTGCCACATATATGTAACACATGGACACACAGACATGGATAGCTTCTGTACTGGTTTTTCCAGTACCGGAAATATCAGGACGTGTGAATGAGCTGTTATACAGTAGTTAAGATAAAATACATCATTTACAATAAGTGATGTTACTGCTCCTCCTGTTTCTTTCACAATAACCTTTGCTCTGAAAAAAGCATGCTTATTAACGCTTTCGTGCAAAATGACGTACATGTATGTCAGAATCTTGGTCAACGTGTGTGGTGGGTGCTCAGGAGCTGAACTCACCCCCACACAATACAGATGACAGCTATGTTAAATAGCCAGCACCTGTCTCAAACAGCAGCCATAGAAGAGCTTTGAGCCCCAACGACTGCATGAACCGATTGGTTACCTGGACAATCCCACCCTGGACAACATCTGCAAAGAGTTTGTATGTTCTCTCCGTGTTTGCGTGGGTTTCCTCCGGGTTCTCCGGTTTCCTCCCACATTCCAAAGACATACTGATAGGGAATTTAGATTGTGAGCCCCATTGGGGACAGCGATGATTATGTGTGCAAACTGTAAAGCGCTGCGGAATATGTTAGCGCTATATAAAAATAAAGATTATTATTATTATTATCATCTGAGGCTGGTTTCACACTTGCGTTTAAAAACGCAGCGTTTTTACCGCAAATGCATTTGGTGCAAAAACGCATGTAAACGCGTTTAAACGCTGCGTTTTTTAGACGCATGCGTTTTTGCATGTGGGAAAAAAAACACGGCGTTTTGACGCGTTTACAAGTGTTTTTTCCTGCGTTTGCGTTTTTGAAACGCATGATGAGAAGTGTGTGACAGCTGCCAATCATCAAAATCAACTAGAAAACCCACTATAAACAGAAATAGCTAGGGTTAGGGTTAGGGTTAGGATCCCTAGTAACCCTAGGGATCCTAACCCTAACCCTAACCCTAGGGATCCTAACCCTAACCCTAACCCTAGGGATCCTAACCCTAACCCTAACCCTAGGGATCCTAACCCTAACCCTAACCCTAACGATCCTAACCCTAACCCTAACCCTAGGGTGTATTGCGTTTACATAGACAGCAATACATTTTTTTGCCGCGAATAAACGCATGCGTTTTTTTGCGGCAAAAAAACACCGCTAGAAATTACTACAGGTTGCATTTCTGCAACTAAACGCACGCATAAAAAAATGCATGCGTTGCCAAAAACGCGTCAAAACGCATGCAAAAAAACGCATGCGTTTTTAATGTTAAGTATAGAAAAAAAAACGCATGCGTTTTTTAGCGTTAAAACGCAGTGGCAAAAAACGCAAGTGTGAAACCAGCCTGAGTGCTTCTGTAAATCTTAGCCATAGATGTTCACTATATATTGGAAACTGCAGTACTGCTGTAGTATAAGCGATCAGACGATCAAAAGTTCAAGTCTCTTAAGGAATGTAAAAGATAAAGTAAAAAATAAAAAAAAGTTTTAAAAAATATATAAAAATGTAAAAAATATAAACAGTTGTACCACTCCCCAATAAAAAATAAAGAAATGAAATAAACAATAAATAAATAAAAATAAAAATAACATATTTGATATTGACATGTCAATAATAATCTGGTCTATCACAGGATAAAATAAAAAAAACAGGATTGCGGGTTTTCAGGCACTACACCTCCCTACAAAAACAAAAAACAAACAAAAAGATAGCTGATTAAAATGTTGTATTTACATACAATGGGTATCAATAACACTATCAGTTCACCAAGCAAGAGACAATCCCTCAGGAAGCTGCATCGATAGAAAAATAAAAAACATTACGGTTATTGGAAAATGGCAATACAAAATGCAGTTACAAATTTTTAAAGATTTTTTTGTCACTACTTATTATAAAAAGACTATACAAATTCGGAATTACCATTGTCACATTGACATGCTAAACATATTTTCATGTAATTTTTACAATACAATAAACAACTAAAAAACAACTAAAAAAGGAAAAAAACTTTGGCAGAATTGTGAGTTTTTCACCACATCAACACTTTTTCAATACATTGTATGGAAACATGGATTGTGTCATTCCAAACTTTCAAAAACAAGCCATCATGCAGCTATGTAGAAGGAAAAATAAAGTTATGTTTCTTGGAAGAAGGGGAGGGAAAAATGTAAACATAAATACAAAAATTGTCTGTGGACTCAAGGGGTTAAATAAATACAATTCAGTAGGATCTGAGTCAGTCTATTACTGCTGTTGTGTCCATGTGTCCTAAAGGAAGTATAATCTGAATATTTGGCTTATTGGGAACTATGAAAATTGCACATTTTTGATTTTTAAAAATGTTTGAAAAATAGATTTAATGTAAAACCTGGTTTTAATGATAGATTGTAGAAAAAGCAACATAACCCAAATTGAAGTAAGCACAAGAAGAGAGGACTGCAGCACTCCAATTTTGACAAAGATCCGCTGAGGATGACATGTTTCTTTAATGAACAAAGACTATCCTTTTTTCTTTCTAAGTGCTGAGGTCCTCTCTTCTTAATTTAAACATTAGGTCATTTTCTGAGGAGACATTTTGTCTCACCGTGAAGGCTTGCTCACACTGGCGTATGTTCTCTCCTGGGAGAGAATCGGGCAGATTAGGCTAATTACACTTGGCTCAAACTCTGTCAGAGGTTGATCCAAGTCTGAGTGTGATCCCAGAGAATCACAGCACAGGTGTGAAGAAGATGGAGAACTGAAAGGGGTTGTCCACTACTTGGACAAGCCCCTCTTGATATAAATGTTTGGCCCCGATAAAATACAAAAAACTATGCTCACCTCCTGTGCCGGTGCCATTCCATCGCGGTCCCTGGGCTACTGTACTGTTGTTGTGACATGTGACCCCAGCACCCAATCAGTGCTGGCATCACTGTGCCCGCCTTCGGACAAATCGAACATGAAGAGGAAGTCCGAGCTGCAGCTGCTATCTCACTACCTCGTCATGTTCTATTCGACAAGAGGAGGGGACAGTGATGCCAGCACTGATTGGGCGCCGGGGTCACGTGTCACAACAGCACAGGGGCACTGGGAGAGCGACTGCCGGCACCACGGAAATGGCGCCAGCATAGGAGGTGAGTATAAGCTTTTTTATTTTATCGAGGTGTGTGGTATGACAAGAAGATGTCCAAGTAATGGATAACTTCTTTACTTTCTTCTTCTACTCCATTGTCTCTGTGAGCTTATATCATATTGCACTCGGATGACATTCAGAGTGCAGTCCGATGTTTCATACTTACCCATTGACTTGTATAGGTGCGAGTGATCCGAATTTCAGAGTCCTTCATAGTATTCTGTGATTGTTTTCTCATGCTGAATCGGCATGAGAAAATAATCACAGATCTACACTGCCCTATAATATAACATTACCCGATAAAACATCAGATAGCACTTGGCCTTGTTATACGGCACTGTGAGCGAGCCCTTAAAATCATACATTTAACATAATCAGCTGTATACACTATTATTAAAAGGCATCTTTTTCTCCTTCAGTATTACAGAGGCAATGAATGCTGCAAAGGATCGGGTTAAGTATTTAGAAGCACTTCATCGCCATTTTGATGCTTTGAATACAGACAATGATCCGGAAAATCTTATAAACTGTATTCTACCAGGTTTCTTCAATAGCATCCAACAAATGGAGATACTCTCACGACATTTCTCAAAGAATGGATATCTGGGACTACTGCTTACAAAGGTGCAAACTGATAATGTGGTCAACATATTAATCTGTTCATTTGGAACATCCTGCCAATGTGATGTGTATTACAAGGCTGAGTTCTAATGATCGCATATTGTTAATAGTGTAATCTTTTTTGTTTCAAGTGAACCTTTGCCTGAACCAAGGGCAGCATGAAACAGACGTTGGCTGCACGATTGCAGCGGGGTACTGTATGTTTTCATCTGAAATGCTGCACCATTTTCATAGTTAACATATTTATAAAAGCTCCATACACCTTGCACATGCGGCTCCGCTCCGTACACCTCGTACACACACGGCTCTGCTCCGTACACCTCATACACACACAGCTCCTCCCCGTACACCTCGTACACACACGGCTCCACTCCATACACTTCGTACACACACGGCTCCGCTCCATACACCTTATACACACACGGCTCTGCTCCGTACACCTCATACACACATGGCTCCTCTCCATACACCTCGTACACACATGGCTCCGCTCCATACACCTCATACACACACGACTGCGCTCCATACACCTTGCACATGCGGCTCTGCTCCATACACCTCGTACACACACAGCTCCGCTCCGTACACCTCATACATACACGGCTCCACTCCGTACACCTCGCACACACACGGCTCCACTCCGTACACCTCGTACACACATGGCTCCGCTCCGTACACATTGCACACGCTGCTCTGCTCCGTATACCTTGCACACACGGCTCCGCTCCGTGCACCTCATACACACACGGCTCCTCCCCATACACCTCGTACACACACGGCTCCACTCCGTACACTTCGTACACACACGGCTCCACTCCATACACCTTATACACACACGGCTCCGCTCCATACACCTTATACACACACGGCTCCGCTCCGTACACATCATACACACACAACTCCTCTCCATACATCTCGTACACACACGGCTCCACTCCATACACTTCGTACACACACGGCTCCGCTCCATACACCTTATACACACACGGCTCCGCTCCGTACACCTCATACACACACGGCTCCTCTCCATACATCTCGTACACACACGGCTCTGCTCCATACACCTCGTACACACACGGCTCCGCTCCATACACATTGCACACGCTGCTCCACTCCGTATACCTTGTACACACATGGCTCTGCTCCGCACACCTCGTACACACGTGGCTCTGCTCTGTACACCTCGTACACACGTGGCTGTGCTCTGTACACCTCTTACACACACGACTCCGCTCCATACACGTTTCACACGCTGCTCAGCTCCATACACCTCGTACACACGTGGCTTTGCTCCGTACACGTCTTACACACAGGACTCTGCTCCATACACCTTTCACACGCTGCTCCGATCAATACACCTCGTACACACACAGCTATGCTACATCCACACTGTAAACACCTCCTGACCTCACACATACGCTTACCTTCCTCCAGCGCCATGACAACCAGCAGAGTCCTGTACACGGAGGTCCTCCCGATCATGTGACCCCCCTGACTCCTCCCATCCTGTGACTTCATCACAGGTCCTGTGCGCACAGAGCAGCCAATATGCTGCTCTGTGGGTGCAGGGGCTCAGGGAGCTGACCGGGTGATATACACACCTCCCAACCAGTGCGGGACAAGTAATGTCCCGCCCGGGATCGCGGGGCTGACTGTCAAAATCGTGACAGTCCCACTGGATCCGGGATGGTTGGGAGGTATGGTGAGGGGGCTGATCCCCGCCAGGAGAAGGACTGTGTTTTTGTTTTGCTGTTTTGCCAGGAAGGCCGTGTTTATTTTTTCTAGCTTGGTTTATGCTGCCTTCAATAAACCAAGCACGTTCTAAAAGAGACATTTTTCCATTTCTACCTCTGTATCCAGCCAAGTGAGCCGCTCCACCACACTGCGCTAATGACCTTGTGGATGGGATTGAGAGTAAAGTGTCAGTCTTTGCTGACGACACCAAACTATGTAGGATATTAAAATCTGACCTTGACATTATAATATTGCAAAACGATCTGAATAAGATGACTGAATGGACAAACACTTGGCAAATGAGATTTATTGTAGATAAATGGAAAGAAAAGCACCAATCCTATTGCTGCATATACATTAAATGGGAGAATACTTTGGGACTACAGAACAGAAGGACTTGGGTATTCTGGTTACAAGTAAGCTGAGTAGTACTCACTGTCATGAAGCAGCTGCAAAAGCGAACAAGATTTTAGGATGCATGAAAAGAGATAAAATCCCACGACCCCAATGTATTATTAACCCTTTATCAATCACATCTAGAATATGGGCTCCAGTTTTGAGCTCCACATTTTAAAAAGGCTATTCAGAAGTTAGAATCAGTTCAAAGATGGGCAACTAGATTATTACAAGGGATGGAAGGCCTCTCATATGAGGAGAGGTTGGAAAAGTTGGGCTTGTTCAGCTTAGAAAAAAGACGCATCAGAGGAGATCTCATTTATATGTATAATATATGTGTGGTCAGTGCAAAGGACTAGCACATGACTTATTCCTTCCAAAGACTGTCCTGAGGACCAGGGGGCACTTATTATGGGTGATAGAAAGACGATTCTGGCAGCTAAACAGGAAAGTGTTCTTTACAGTTAGAGCAGTCAGACTATGGAATGCCCAACCACAAGAGGTAGTAATGGCAGACACTATAAGAACTTTTTAAAAAGGGCTGGATGATTTCCTTGATACACATAACATTGTGGGTTATAGTTAATTTAGTGACAAAATGAACAATTAGTGGAGAAATCCTAATTTTCATCCTATGTTTGTAATTATGTAACTATGTACCGTAGCTATTTATTGTCCTTTCAAGGCTTTGAGAATGGTGGATGTCTGTTTAACTATATGCAGTAATACTGCTGTATATTAATAGTGATCAAATGATGACAGATTCAAGTCCCATAGGAAGACTAAAAAATTAAAAAAAGTTAATAAAATATTAAAATAAGAAAAAAATATATGGAACTGCACAATGTTCGCCATAAAAGCAAACTCCCCCAGAAATGGCAGAATTGCAGGGTGTTTTTTTTTCACAATTTCACCCAAGTTATATTTTTATCATTTTTCAGTACATTATATTTTAAAGTGATTTGTGTCATTAAAAACTACAATGTGTCCTGATTATTATTATTATTATTATTTATTTATATAGCACCATTGATTCCATGATGCTGTACATGAGAAGGGGTTACATACAAATTACAGATATCACTTACAGTAGGCAAAATAACAATTACAGACTGATACAGAGGGGCGAGGACCCTGCCCTTGCAGGCTTACATTTTACAGTATGGTGGGGAAGGAAACAATAGGTTGAGGGTTGCAGGAGCTCTGGTGTTGGTGAGGCAGTAGCTTCAGTAGTGGTGAGGAGGCAGCGGGGTCAGTGCAGGCTGCAGGCTTTCCTGAAGAGATGGGTTTTCAGGTTCCGTGTGAAGGATCCGAATGTGGCTGATAGTCGTACGTGTTGGGGCAAAGAATTACAGAGGATGGGGGATATTCAGGAGAAGTCTTGGAGGCGGTTGAGTGAGGAGTGAATAAGTGTGGAGGAGAGAAGGAGGTCTTGGGAGGACCAGAGATTACATGAGGGAAGATATCCGGAGATTAGTTCAGAGATATATAATATGGAGGAGACAGGTTATGGATGGCGTTGTAGGTTAGTATTAGTAATTTGAACTGGATACGCTGAGGGAATGGGAGCCAGTGAAGAGATTTGCAGAGGGGGGAAGCGGAGGAGTAGCTAGGAGAGAGATGAATTAGTCAGGCAGCAAAGTTAAGGATGGACTGGAGAGGTGCAAGGCTGCTAGCAGGGAGGCTACAGAAAAGAATGTTGCAGTAGTCAAGGCGGGAGATGATGAGTCCATGCACAAGCATTTTAGTAGATTGATGGTT
Source organism: Ranitomeya variabilis (assembly GCF_051348905.1). NCBI lineage: Eukaryota > Metazoa > Chordata > Amphibia > Anura > Dendrobatidae > Ranitomeya > Ranitomeya variabilis. The sequence continues at coordinate 789,687,950 of NC_135233.1, read as the reverse complement.
GAGGAAGGGAAGGATTCTGGAGATATTTTTTGAGCTGGAGGTGACAGGAGGTGGAAAGAGCTTGGATGTGCGGTTTGAAGGACAGGGCAGAGTCAAGGGCAGCGGACTTCCAGTATGGGGGAAAGCGTGATGTTGTTAATTGTGATAGATAGGTCTGGTAAGGAAGATCTATGGGATGGAGGAAAGATGATGAGTTCAGATTTGTCTACATTGAGTTTGAGGAAGCGAGAGGAGAAGAAGAAGGATATGGCTGACAGAAACTCCGGGATTCTGGTCAGCAGAGAGGTGACGTCTGGGCCAGAAAGGTAGATCTGAGTGTCATCAGCATAAAAGGAGGTAGTGGAATCCGTGAGACTTTGTGAGTTGTCCCAGGCCAAGTGTATTATAGTTTGAGAAGAGTAGGGGTCCTAGGACATAGCCTTGGGGGACTCCAACAGAGAGCGGGTGGGATGAGGAGGTAGTGTGTGAGTGGGAGACGCTGAATGTGCAGTTGGAAAGGTATGAAGAGATCCAGGATAGGGTGAGGTCTTTGATACCAAAGGAGGAGAGGATCTGTAGTAGGAGGCAGTGGTCAATTGTGTCAAAGGCAGAGGACAGGTCTAGAAGGAGGAGTACAGAGTATTGTCCGTTAGCTTTGGCTGTAAGTAGGTGGCTAGTAATTTTGGTCAGGGCTGTCTCAGTTGAGTGATGGGGCAGAAAACCAGATTGTAGATGGTCAAAGAGCGAGTTAGATGAGAGGTGGGAGGAAAGTTCAGCGTGGACGTGCTGCTCCAGAAGTCAATGGGAGCAGCGATATTGGGCGATAGCTGGACATAGCTGTTGGATCAACGGTTGGCTTTTTAAGGATAGGCGTGATTGTGGCTTGTTTAAAAGCAGAAGGGAAGGTGCCAGAAGTTAGTGATAGGTTGAAGAGGTGAGTTAGGGATGGGATAAGAGTGGTGGTGAGGTTGGGGAGGAGGTGGGATGGGATGGGGTCGAGCGCACAGGTGGTGAGGTGCGATTTGGAGAGGAGACAATTAAGCCAGCCTTCAGTGATGTTGAATATGGAAGTTATGGGGTTTTGGCATTGGTCTGGTATACAAAGGGACTGTGGTGGTTGAACAATGAAGACTTGCCTTGTTTGGTCGATCTTATTTTTAAATTGTGTGGCAAAGTCCTCAGCAGAGATGAGGGAGGTTGGAGGGGGCAGTGGGGGGCAGAGGAGGGAGTTAAAGGTTTTGAATAATTGTTTGGGTTGTAGGATAGGGAAGATACGAGGGCTGTGAAGTAGGCCTGTTTAGCAGAGGTGAAAGCAGATTTAAAAGCGAGTGTTGCCTGTTTGAATACAGTGAAGTCGTCTTGCGAATGTGTTTTCTTCCAATGCCGTTCTGCAGCCCTGGACACTTGCCAGAGTTTTTTAGTGGTGTTATTGTGGCAGGGTTGTCTATTGATACATCGCACTCTGCCATGAACGAGAGGGGCAACCGTGTCAATAGCTGATGCGAGAGTGGCATTGTAGAAAGCAGTGGCACTGTTTGTGTCGTGGAGTAAGGATATGGATGAGAGTGTGTGGGTGTCTAGGTGTGCAAGATTTCTGTGTGGGTGTGCATGTTGCTGGACATAGGTGACCGGTGAGGAGGACAGGGATGAGAAGGTAAGCAGATAAAAAAATGTATGACTCTAGAGGAAGGGGAGGACAAAACAAAAGCACAAAAACAGAAATCCGTTTAGTCTGGAAAGGGTTAAATACAAAATAGCACATTATTGGGGAAATTGGAACAGATACCTTTTGCCACATCCATTTGCGTTTTGCTTACATCAGGACATTTTATATATTTAGGCACAGTTCACATTATTTTTTTGTTGAGTTTGTAACGGTATACATGTGTGCCTTAGTATAGTCAATATAGTCAAGTCAACTTGTATAGTAACAGAATCATGATCCTTACTAATCCTAATCGATCCTTTTGATATAAAATGAGGTTTAGTTTCTAGTGTTTTTGAGAGCAAGAATAGCAGCATAGACAATAATATTATTTCTGTCAAAAACATACGAACAGAAACAAAACTTGATCAGAACCTTATCTATAATTTTATTAAGAAACTATGCAACATGTACTTATCTCATTGTACTTTAAAAAAAGTGGAAGCAGGCCAGAATTAAATTTATTACACTTATTTACTTTAAATTCATTTTAAAGGGAACCGGTCACCTGAATTTGGCGGGTCCTTTTTTGGGTCATATGGGCGGTGTTTTCGGGTCTTTTATTAACCCCTTTTTTTCCCGCTGGCCGCACGCTGGTCGCGAAATTGACTTGACGTTGATTCGCTGTCCTCCCTAGTTAACGCGTGCGCAAAGCAATCTTGCCTTGCACATGCGCAGTATGCTTTGCCCAACTGCGGGCAAAGCCGAAAACCATTAGTGCGCATGCGCCGGCGCACTATGTCCCGGAAGTATTTCGCTGTGTTCCGGGACATAGTGCGCTGGCGCATGTGCACTAATGGTTTTCGGCTTTGCCCGCAGTTGGGCAAAGCATGCTGCGCGTGCGCAAGTCAAGATTGTCTTGCGCACGCGTTAACTAGGGAGGCAACGTCAAGTCAATTTTGCGACCAGCGTGCGGCCAGCGGGAAAAAAAGGGGTTAATAAAAGACCCAAAAACACCGCCCATATGACCCAAAAAAGGACCCGCCAAATTCAGGTGACAGGTTCCCTTTAATGATGTGTACTTTTGTTATTTAGGTATCAAATCAGTTGGCTCTCAATTGCAAGTCTTTCCTAAAAGAAATGATTTCAACAGAAGATTCAAATGATCGACTTTGGAAAGTTATTAAAGAAGACATTATGAAAGACAAGAAGGAAAAAGTATCAATGAGTGGTGTCGGAGAAGAAAGAATCCTTAAAAAAGAAAAATTAAAAGTAAAGGTGTTAAAAATTGACAGTAGTTTTTATGACCGGTAAGAGATGAGTAAGAAAGAACATATAAGTGCTCATATTAGTCACACTACATTATTATATCACACAATGACATATATGTGGAAGCTATTATTTAGAGTTAAATTTTAAAGTCTGATATTGAACCACTTGAGAAAGTAAAAATAAGTACTTACAGTTGTAATCAAAATTATTGAAAAAACAATTAGATTCATTAGCAAAATTTACAAACTTTCTGCAGTTTTCTATAAAGCACTCAAACAAGAACAATTAAAATTGTTCAAAACAACAAATATAACAAAAGTTATTTCCAAATTTAACACAAAAATACCACTTATAGTAACTACTGCAGTCTCAGAAGTAGTCAACCCTTTCATAACAAATCACTTTAGTACTTAGTACAGCACTTCTGGCTGTTATGATCTGCTGCAAACATGAAGCATAACCAGACACCAGCTTCTGGAAGTGATTTTGAGGATTCTTTGCCCATTCCTCATGCACAATGCCTCTGATTCACTAATATTCTTGCATTTGCATGCTGCATGTGCTTTCTTCAAATCCCACAAAAGATTTTCAAAGAGGCTCAAGTTAGGCCACTCTAATTGCCACAGGGGAATCTTCTAGAATTTCTAAAACAAAGCCTTTGTGAGCTTTGAGGCATGCTTGGCATCATTGCCCTGTTGAAAGGTATAATAATGCACAATCTTCAGCTTCCTCTCAAAAAGTATGACATTTTCTTCTAGAATTTACTGATACTTGATTGAATCCATCTTTCCCTCCACATGCTGCAGGTTTCCAATGCCAGAGGAAGCAAAGCAGCCACAAAGCATCACCAAGCTACCACCATGCTTCACTGTAGGCATGGTGCTCTTTTCATTCTTTTTTCTACCGACATACATCTGATCCATAGGCCCGAAAAGTTTCAGTTTTGTTTTATCGCTCTGCAGAACGGAATCCCTAAATCCTAATTTGCAATTGAGGCAATTTTGATTGCATCTGCGCTAAGAATTTGTTTCCCTTACTCATGTAAATTGTCCAGCCCTGGTCTAGTTACATAATTATGCCTTCAATTATGTTTTTTGCTTTTATGCAGCATTCAGGCTTGCCTGGCAGTATATACTTGCTTTCAAGAAGAAGTTCAGCATTTACGTGAATGGTTATTAGGGGCACACGGACTGCAGAGATATTCATCTCTAAGCTCTGTTTCTACTGCACCTGGGAGATTGTCTTCATTGCAAACTTCTAAAACGAATAAAACCAATGCGAGAGTGACAGTATCAGTGCCATCCAGTTCCGGTAAGTAGATATTACATTTTTTCCTTATTTATTTTTTACAGTTTTACTGTAAGTCCTATTGTTCTTTCTCAAAGTCTTTTTTTGTTTGTTAATTTGCCTGGAACCTTAACAGATTTTAAAATATTTATCATGTTAAGTAGGCAATTGGTATAGATTGTGCGTTGAGCTAATCATGTGGGTATAAAACCTACAGTAGCTTCACTTTCTATGTGGCAGCTATGCTAAAATAACAGTTGTGGTCTTTGACCCCCTCTTCTATACTTTAGTATGCAGATTGTTTTTCATTTGTCGAAATTGCTTTGTGATTGCACTGATCTGAATGTCTAATTATAAGCCTTTATTTGCATAGTGTCCCAGAGTAATAAAAGATTGCAAATAAAAGGACAATAGAAATCAAGCAAACCACCGACGAGAATGTGACAAGAAGATGCTTGAGCTATTCTGTCTTAGTGGGACATGCCTAGTAAAACGTAAAGAAATTCCACTGTAATGAGGTCACTACTACTTGGTGATGTGCATAATATAGAAAAAGCTTAAAAGTCTGTGGGAAGATTTTAGTATTTACAATGTCAGAAAAATGCTTATAGAAACTGCAGAACACAAATTTCAATGTCTTCTGACAGCTCATAAAAGTAAAATCAGATGAAATGTAGACATTGGACACGGATAAACATCGCTTCTTTGTGCACTGCTAAACCCCACCTAGTGCTTGCTTAGTTACCACCATCAATCAGTTTAAAGAGTTTGTCCAAGACTTCAGCACAGATGAACTATCCTTAGGATAGGTCATTAATGTCTTATTGGTGGGGGTGCAAAATCAGGCACCCGTGCCGATCAGCTGTTCCTGGTTTTGATTTTACTAGGGTTCGGACGTGCAGTACCAGGCCGCGGCCACTATACAGTTGATGGAGCTGTGCTGTGCAGCTCCATAACTGAGCAGTTTCACCCACCGCCAACACTTGGAACGGCTAATCAGTAAAGGAGATGGGTGTCACACCACCAATCAGACATTGATGACCTATATTAAGGATAGACCATCAATGTTAAAAACTCCTTTAAGAAACTTGCCAAACATCACTCAGTAGTCCAAAATCTAAACAAAGCACCGACAACTTCTAATAATCATTTTTTCCATTTTGTTCAACCCTACAATTGCTCCTAACGTTGCAGCATTTAATGCTACCTGTGTATGCATCCCCCGCATGTATATTTTGACTTATTTCCATTGCAATATTTTTTTTTTAGACCAACAACATGACTGCCAAAGCAGTGGTGTGGCTATAACAGATGATGTCACCATCATGTATCATCTGGAAGCATTGAGTGTCAAGTTGAAGCAAACATTGGACATAGTGGACAAGCTCCAGCAGGTAGAATGGTGGCTATGGCTGCGTCTTAGACATGCTACACCAGAAATTCTAAAATCATGAATGAGCTGGTTTCTAAAAAAATGTATCATTTTTAAAATATTTGATTTCTATATATCAATATAAAGGACAAACGTTATAATATTCAGTACTTACCATGTTATACAACATGAGCAAGGAAGCCAATATATTCTAAGAATCAGAAAACTCTTTTTGGAGTCTTAACTTAAATTTCTGTCATTATTTGATTATAACCTTTATTTACAGCATATTAAAATCTGAATTGAGATCAATGCGCAACATATTGGAGACCAACCTCAAATGATTGTATGCCACTTTATTCTTATGATAAAGCTTTGGCCCGCAGCTCACAATGCCCCTCTTAGCTGCTCAACCCTGTTCCTCCAAAACCAGCTTCTCCACTATGACAGAAGATCAGCTCTCCACCCTCCTGTCTAGATCACATCTCACCACTTCCACGCTTGATCCACTCCTGTCCCACCTCATCTCTAACCTCCCCACAGTCTTCATCCCAACCCTAACACACCTCTTCAACCTTTCACTCACAACTGGTGCCTTCCCCTCATCCTTCAAGCATGCCAAGATCACACCCATCCTCAAAAAACCCTCCCTCGACCTATCCTTTGTGTCTAGCTATCGCCCGATATCTCTTCTCCCTTATGCCTTAAAATTGCTGGAACAGCATGTCCATCTTGATCTGTCCTCCTACCTGTCCTCCTGCTCCCTCTTTGACCGGTTACACTCTGGCTTCCGACCCCATCACTCAACTGAAACTGCCCTAACTAAAGTCACCAATGACCTACTAACCTCCAAGAGCAAGCGACACTACTCTGTCCTCCTTCTCCTGGACTTGTCTTCTGCCTTTGACACTGTGGACCATTTCCTCCTGCTACAGATTCTATAATCTCTTGGCATCACAGATTTGGCCCTATCCTGGGTCTCGTCATATCTAATAGACCGAACTTTCAGTGTCTCCCTCTCCCACACCACCTCCTCAACTCGCCCCTTGTCTGTTGGTGTCCCTCAAGGCTCAGTTCTGGGACCCCAATTCTTCTCCATCTACACTTTCGGCCTGGGACAGCTCATAGAATCCCACGGTATGCAGTATCATCTCTACGCTGATGACACGCAGATCTACCTATCTGGACCTGACCTCACCTCCTTGCTCACCAAAATCCCACACTGTCTGTCTGCTATCTCGGCCTTTTTTTCTGCTCACTTTCTAAAACTGAACATGGAGAAAACAGAATTAATCATCTTTACCCCATCTCATTCTACCCCTCCACCAGACCTATCCATCAATGTCAATGGCTGCTCACTTTCCCCAGTCCCGCATGCTCGTTGCCTCGGGATGATCTGCCCTCTCTTTCAAGCCACATATCCAAGCCCTTGCCTCCTCCTGCCGTCTCAAACTCAAAAATATTTCCTGAATCCGTGCATTCCTCGGCAACGAAACCACAAAAACACTAGTGCACGCCTTTATCATCTCCTGCCTTGACTACTGCAACCTCCTACTCTCTGGCCTCCCCTCTAGCACTCTGGCACCACTCCAATCCATCCTACACTCTGCTGCCCGACTAATCTACCTGTCTGCTATTCTCCAGCCTCTCCCCTTTGCCAAGCCCTTCTCTGGCTTCCTATCGTCCAGAGATTCCAGTTCAAAACCCTTACTATGACATACAAAGCCATCCACAACCAGTCTCCTCCATACATCTGTGACATGGTCTCCCGGTACTTACCTACACGCAACCTTCAATCCTCACAAGATCTCCTTCTCTACTCCCCTCTTATCTCTTCTTCCCACAACCGCATCCAAGACTTCTCCCGTGCTTCCCCCATACTCTGGAACTCTCTACCCCAACACATCAGATTCTCCCCTAACATAGAAACCTTCAAAAAGAACCTGAAGACTCACCTCTTCCGACAAGCCTACAGCCTGCAGTGATCCTCAGCCTTCTGAACCGCCACACGACCAGCTCTACCCTCTCCTAGTGTATCCTCACCCACCCCTGCAGACTGTGAGCCCTCGTGGGCAGGGTCCTCCCTCCTTGTGTACCTGTTAATGCCTTGTTTTTTGTTCATGTTTATTATATTTGTCTATATTTGCCCCCTTTTCACAAGTAAAGTGCCATGGAATAAATGGCGCTATAAAAACGTATAATAATAAAATAGTAATAATGATATAATACAATCTATTCACATCTGTGGTCAATACTGTATCCAGAGACATCAGAAAGTCTATATTTAAAGCAACTTTTAGCTCTAAACCATTTATATTGTCATGTAGCTCTTTAAAATATAAGCCAGTTGATCCCTTTATGACCCCAAAGCGCTGCTTTAGCAGGGAGCAATTGAGCTTTGAAGGTAGGTAGGAAATATAGGATAGGCATATGAGCTCTATGTGCACCATCAAGCTGCAATGCACTTCCAGAAACATCTTTTCTCGTCTCTACCGCAGCACTTAGGGGTCATAAAGACTTTGACTGGCTTACCTTTTAAAGGGCTACCCAATAATATAAAGGGTGTGTATGATGGGGTTGTGAATGTAAGGGGGTGTAAAGTTGTTGACAGGAAGCCTTTAACACTAGAAAAAAATTAATAAAGCTCACCTCTAATACTATAACAATATATGTATATTATTATTACAAACTGCCCTCAATATTGCAAAATAGCCGACACGGCACCATAGGAATGAGGGGATGCATTTTTTTCTATGACTTAAAGTAAACAGTTTTTCCTGTGTAAAAAAATAAAACACTCTTTGGATCGACGTGACTACTTCATTCTGCTTGTTACTGAGGGTTGGGCCCACATATATGGATATCCTAAGCACAGGCCTTTTGTGTAAGTTCTGGAAAATTGATTTGAGAGTTGAAAGATGGGCCCTTGGCTACCTGTATCAGTTTTGTATGTGAAACCAGTGCTGTTCATGGCGTGTAACTTTCAAAGCGTAAGCTAAAAATAGTATAATAATAGTTGTCCATTGATATGTTTCCCCAAAGCAGTAGCGTTTTCAGGAGTATGATAGTCTCAGATTACCATATTTCACTCTTAAGAGGTGAATTTAGTAGTATATTTTTTTCCTGCTACTTGATCAATGTGTCTAATACGGTGAAATGTATTGTTTAAGTCAGACAACCACTTTTCTACATTAGCCCCTTAATGACCGCCGATATGCCTTTTTACAGCGGACATTAAAAGGCCTTATTCCACAATGTTGCCTTTTTATGGTGCTGCGGAGAAGAATATATAAATAGTGCACCCCAATTGTTGAAAATGCAGTGGCTGTCAACTGTATATTATAGCTGACACACATTTGCATCAGCCACGACCAATCATGGTTTCTTAATCCCCTAGAAGCAATCTCCCTCTTTAAAACCATCAGCTCCCCATGAGCACCCTGTGATCATAACTTTTTCCTCATACTGACAGACAAAAAGTAGAATAAAAAGTGATCAGAAAACTGTATGTAAAAAAAAAAAAATATTGCTAAAAAAGTCTATGTCACGGGGTTACTGTGACAGAGAGGAGCCAGGAGACCACTGCGTTTGATTGCTTCTACTCCTGTGCTGAAAGGAGGTCCTTCATCATTTTTTTTAAATGGTTTCAATTTCTTTTGGCAGCACATGGATTAATCGGCCATGTTGAAAGCTCTGAAAGCTAGGGCTCTCACCTGAGCATAGTTAGCCACTCCTATCCCCTATATACCTTAATCTGGGTCCTGACTGACACACATAATCAGAGCTAGCTTTTGCTGCATGGGAGTGAGGATATTAGTTGGTGGTTAAATGAGAAGGCATTTGGTAGGATTATCTGTGACTGTTGCTTAGTTTAGTAAGTGTGATAATTCCTTTCCTTCTCCTACTTTGTTTTTTTTCTCATCCTCCACTCCCCGGTACATTCCTCTGTTATCTGCAAGTGAATATTTATATGCCTGGTATTTTCCTTTGCCCCTGTTCATGTTACCTTGTTCATCTGGTTGGCACCCACAAACTATTCCAGCAAAACCTAACTTTAGTTTTTTTTTTCTTATCTGGCACCTCAGATTCTCTGCTGATGGTGCCCACAATATATTCCAACAACATTTGCATTATAAAAACGAAATGTATCTGTTATTATTATTATTTATTATTATTATAGTGCCTTTTATTCCATTGCGCTTTACATGTGAAAAGGGGTATACATAACAAAAACAAGTACAATAAATTTGAATAAAAGAAGTCAGCAACTGGTACAGGAGGAAAGAGGACCATGCCCATGAGGGCTCACAGTCTACAAGGGATGGGTGAAGATAGAGTAGGTGAGGGTAGAGCTGGTTGTGCAGCAGTATAATGGAACGAGGGTTACCGCAGTTAGTAGGCTTGTCGGCAAAGGTAGGTCTTCAGGTTTCATTTAAAGTTTTCCGTGAGAATCTGATTTGTGGTGGTAGAGAGTTCTGTGTTGTTATAGAACATTTGAGGCCTAGTTGAGAAGTGATATGGGGCGATAGCTAGATACAGAGGATGGTTCAAATGTGGGCTTTTTGAGGATGGATGTGATTGAAGCATGTTTGAAGCAAGAGGGGAAGACACCAGTTGTTAGAGACAGGTTGAAGAGATGGGTTAGGGTTGGGAGGAGGCCTGTGGTGAGGTTTGGGATCAGGTGGGATGGAATCTGGTAAAGTGCACAGGTGGTGAGATGTGATCTGGAGAGTAGAGAGGAAAGTTGATCTTATGTAATGGCGGAGAAGCTGTTTTTGGAGGAGGAGGGTTGAGTAGTTATACATAGGGGCTGTGGGGACTGTATGCCAAAACTTTCTCTGATGTTATCAATCTTCTGCTTGAAAATGAGGCAAAGTCTTCAGCTGAGATGATAAGGAGAAGATACTGAGGGATGCAGGAGATAATTGAAGTGTTGAATAGCTGTTTCAGGTTTTGGGAAAGAGAAGATATGAGAGATGAGAAGCATGTTTGTTTTGCTGCAGTGAATGTGGACTTAAAAGTAGTGTGAGACTGTTTGAATATGATGAAGTACTCATTGGAGTGGGATCTTTTCCATTTCTGTTCAGCAACCCTAGAAGCCAGCCTGAGTTCTTTAGTCAGGCTGGTGTGCCAGGGTTGCCTGTTGAATGTGAGAGCTTTGGTGTGTGTGTGAGGGGGCGATCGATTCGAGAGCTGCAGCTTTTGTGCTGCTTTATAAAGCGGCAGCAGCATCTGCGTTGCATAAGGAACCTATATCTGCAAGCGGGAGAAGAGATTCAAAAAGTGAGTGTATATCAAGGTGTTAGATAGAAGCTTAGAGAAAGCTGAGTGGGAAGTGTCAATGGATATATGTCACCCATAATGATAGTGGGGATGTCAGTGGAAAGGAAATTAGTGCACCTCAAAAGAGGGGAGAGTAACAGGATAGCAGTGGAATTAGGGTGAAGGAACATTTATCCGATAGGAGAAAACCAACTCCTTCACCATGCTTGTAGCTGGGGCGGGATGTGTGAAAAAGGTTAAATCCACCTTAAGAAATTGCTGCTGGAGAGACTGTGTCAGAGGAGGTGAGCCAGGTTTCAGTAATGCCAAGGAAGGAAAGTTTGTTAGTAATGAAAAGATCATGTATGTATGAAACTTTGTTGCAGACCTGGGGAACTGGAAGAGGCTGGACAAATGGGTATGAGGTTAGAAAGGTTGAGGAAATTCGTGTTATATCGTGGATGGGAAGTAGAAGTGACTGTGGGGATGTGGTGAGGAGGACCAGTATTTGGACAGATATCACTAGCAATGAGAGGAGCAGAGAAAGTGCTAGCATGTTGGAGCAGGAGAGGGCGTGAGGTGGCTGTCTGTGTTTGGAGATATAGGATTGTATGTTGAAGAACAGTTCTCAGGAGGCAGTGAGATGTATGGGGAGGATGGAGGGAGAGTTCATTACTAGATGTCGGGATTAGGGGGATAGTAGGAAGTGAAGGATTATGGTGGTGAGCGTGTAAACAAACAAAAGGATTGTTTGCTGTGACTATGTATCCAGTTACTTTCAGTTCCCTTCTGGCTCAATTCTGGTCTAATTCATTGCAGCACTTTTAAGTGCTGCACTTAGGTGATGCATTGAGCAGACAAGTCTATGCAAACTCCTATCTCACAATAGATTTGCATATAAATGCATTCAGGTGTGAAACAGAGGGGAGATGCCTGTACTCCTCTTTATTAAATAAAACTGAGCCAGATGCAGGATATATCACAAGCAGAGTAAACAAGCATGTCCTAAAGAAAAGTGGTGAGGGGGTTGTTAAGTGGCCAGTGGTATTTCTTCTTTTCTGAGCCCTGCTGTGTCCCCAAACAGTAGTGTACAACTTCATATGGGGTATTGCCATGTCATGTATAAATTTCATAACAAATTGTGAGATCCATTTTCTATTACCGCATGAAGAATTTGGGGCTAAAACAAAATTTTACTGGAAAAAAAACATAATTTTTCATTTGCATGTCCCAATGTTATAAAGTCCTGTAAAGTACCTATGGGTTCAAAATGCTCACCACATCACTATCTTAATTCTTTGAGAGGTCTAGTTTTCAAAATTGGGTAACTTTGGGGAGGTTTCTGCTGTTGTGGCATCTGATGGTCACTGCAAATGCAACATGGTATCTGCAAAATATTCCAGACAAATTTGCGCTTCAAAAATAAACTAGTGCTCCTTCCTTTCTGAGAACACATAGCTTTCAATTGCATATGGGGTGTTAGTGCATTCAGGAAAAATTGTGTAACAATTAATTGTGGGGTCAATTTTATCTCATTAACCTGTGAGAAAATGAGAAATATTGGGGTTTTAAACAATAATTTTACTGGAAAAAAATATTTTTTTTAATTTTCACATCCTATGTCATAAAGTTCTTTGATCCAAGGGGTAACATTTCTCCTTATGGAGAGTAACATGTCAAGCCTGACATGCCAAGGTGAGGAGACTTTTAAGCTTTGCAATGCTCCTCTGTGAAATATACAAATTGTCTCTTCAGAGTGCCACATTTTGGAAGTAGAAATCCTAAAAGTCAATATTGATCCTTTAACGAGCCTTGCCACATGACTTAGGATAAAAGCCAAAACCAAAATCTGAATTTACATACACTGTGTTTCGGGGTACTGCCCCTCGTCAATGCAAAGTACGAGATCTAGTTTGGCTGGGTGAGAGACATCTGACTGAGATCCAAGGGGTAACATTTCTTCTTGTGGAGAGTGACATGTTAAGCCTGACATGCCAAGGTGACGAGACTTTTAAGCCTTGCAATGCTCCTCTGGGAAATATGCAAATTGTCTCTTCAGAGAGGAAGAGGACTAGAACTCTAGTGCCAATCTATTTCCTAAAGGTGGTGTCATGTAGGTGAAAGAAGAACAAGTTTCTCAGAAGGTCAGAAGAATAATGCTTTCTCCCATGAGATTTAATAATAGACATCACTGCTCACAGCCCTGATCTCTGCTGCTGATGTATACTATAGAGGAGGCCGAGTGTGATTACACCTTCAGCTTTTATCCTACAGCAGTCAGTGTGGAATAGATGGGAAAAAGCTGAATTGACATCACTGTGAGAAGAGAGCTGCAGAAGTGTTTGTAATTAAACTCAGTTTGGCTCTACTTCTTCCACACTGATTGTTATGGGATGAAAGCTGAATGTGTTTGTAATGACACTCAGCTCTTCTGTACCTGCTCACTCAATACTTGCTGTTCGGAAATTAAAGCTGGAGATGTTTGTAAGTAACCCTTGTAACCTTTGTAATCTGTTGTAACCCTTTCCTTACAATGTCTGCTGTGACAAAGTGCATGCCACCAGAGTAAAATCTCTGGTAACTTCCTGTTGGGTTTATCATGAATTATAACCTAAACCTTACAGTATATGCTAATATCTCTGCAATAAAGATGGGAAATTAAAAAATGAAAACTAAGTTTTATTCAGCTCTGCAGTTATTATTCCATGAATGTGGCCAGTTTAACATGTTCAAACTGTTGAAAGGTCCTCAATAAGGTCAAATATGTCTCAGTCACTAAGTAGTTAGTAATGTGCTTCAATTGTTAAACATGTTTTATCTTTCCAGTACAACATATTATCTAAGCAGACAGAAGGCCTGAGAAAACCTGCCCCCGAAGATCTTATGGAAGATGAAGATGTGGAATCTGGAAGTGTCTTTGATAGTGTTTTACTTGATGATCCAAGAGAGTCAGGTCTGAATATAGAAACATGTAGTTCAATATTTGATAGTAAAATTTAGTTGGATTATGCTTGGAACCTGCAAAAAACACCTAAAAACACCAAAAGAATGTAGATATGCTGAGCATTGTCCCAATGATGTGCCAGTGTCAGTCAGGGCCGGGGGCACGGTTACAGCCGCCCCACTAGATTCTCAGAGCTCTAAGGGTACCGTCACACAGTGAAATTTTCATCGCTACGACGGTACGATTCGTGACGTTCTAGCGATATCGTTACGATATCGCTGTGTCTGACACGCTACTGCGATCAGACATCACGCTGAGAATCGTACGTCGTAGCAGATCATTTGGAACTTTCTTTTGTCGCTTGATCACCCGCTGACATCGCTGGATCGTTGTGTGTGACACCGATCCAGCGATGTGTTCGCTTGTAACCAGGGTAAACATCGGGTAACTAAGCGCAGGGCCGTGCTTAGTAACCCGATGTTTACCCTGGTTACCAGCGTAAACGTAAAAAAAACAAACAGTACATACTCACATTCCGGTGTCTGTCCTCCGGCGTCTCAGCTTCTCTGCACTGTGAGCGCCGGCCGGCCGGAAAGCGAGCACAGCGGTGACGTCACCGCTCTGCTTTCCGGCTATGGTGCTTACACAGTGCAGAGAAGCAGAACGCCGGGGGACAGACACCGGAATGTGAGTATGTACTTTGTTTTTTTTACGGCCCTGCGCTTAGTAACCCGATGTTTACCCTGGTTAGCCGGGGACTTCGGCATCGCTCCAGCGCCGTGATTGCAAAGTGTGACCGCAGTCTACGACGCTGGAGCGATAATCATACGACGCTGCGACGTCACGGATCGTGCCGTCGTAGCGATGAAAATGGCACTGTGTGACGGTACCCTAAGTGAACCCAAACTGGAGCCACACTCGTGACTGAAGCCAGAACGCTGTGGTGGTGGGGGGATATAGTTCATTTTCTCCCTGCAGCATTCGGCTAAGTGCCGGAGCCAGGCAGCTTAATAGCGCTGTTAACCTGAAGATTAACCCCATATCTGTAGGTTAATAATATTTTTTCTGGTGACAGGCTCCCTTAAAGCGAGGTGTGTAGTATATGAATGTATCCATAACCTAACGTGTAGCATCGCCATTACAATGTTCTTTTGGTGGCTTCACGTTCTGACATTCTGCATTCCTTTCTTTATCAGTAGATGCCCAGACTGAACCTCCGTCTTACCTGCCTCAAATTCTCCGACAAATTCCAAGTACTCCAGGGAAATTGCAGACTCTTATAGAAGAGGATGAACCACAGGTAAAAAAATATCATTGTTTAATTGAAAAATTAAAAATATTTTGTCTTGTAAACTAGATCTACTAGATCTGGCGGAGACATTATTTATTTTTTTCTCATTGAGACCTAGTTCAGTTTAGATGAATCCATCACATGATGCCTCTAATCAATGACTGTGCGTATCCAATGTGTCTATGCCTTGCTGGCAAGGTCAGGGATTTATTTCACATCCCTGTTGATGTTGTGTAAGGCAGTGGCGTTATGTAACCCTCAGGCGGCTACGTTTATTTGCAGGATTTTAAAGGTAAGTCTATCATCACTTATCAGCATATCTACACATAGAGGGGTTTTTTCTTTAGGTTTTTAAACATGATGAGCTTTCTAGTGGAAACCACTTCACAAAACTTTTATTTTGTTTTTTAATTTCCTGAACTATTTCCAAAAGAGGTTTTGAAGAGTTTTTCAAGCATTTTGGAAGCGTCTTTATTTTTTCCTCAGGCAATTTTTGCTACTTTTGAATTGGACAATGTCTAGTGTGAAGTGAATTTCATTAGGAACCACTTCAAAGGAGTGGCAAGCTCTTTCTTTACTCCCATCAAAAACAAAAAACAATGAAAGGACTCCACATACGAATATAAAGCTGTTTCTCAATAAAAATGAATAGGAAAAGTGGTTCAAGTTTTTTTTCAGCATTTTTTTCCAGGTGTCTTTTGGAGCAGACACAATCAAAAAGACTCCTCAAAAAACGTAATTCGAACATACTCTAATATGTTGACCTCCTGAATTGCGTGTGAAACAACACCGTGAGCACAGCTACTAAGTGGTGCTATAGTTAGGCTCCCACGCCATATACTAAATCAACATAGAACTTAGCACTCAACTTGGGATGCTTGAACAGAAGAATTTTATTTTGCAGTATACTCAAAACTTTTCGGTTCAACATGAACCTTCTTCAGTTAGATGCAGTCATTATATGCGGAGAGAGGTACTATAAGAGAGTCAGGTAAAGGCATGTATACCGCCAGACTGTCTGACAAGTGGTGGACTCCGCGTCTGGCGGTATACATGCCTTTACCCGACTCTCTTACAGTACCTCTCTCCACATACACTCACCGGCCACTTTATTAGGTACACCATGCTAGTAACGGGTTGGACCCCCTTTTGCCTTCAGAACTGCCTCAATTCTTTGTGGCATAGATTCAACAAGGTGCTGGAAGCATTCCTCAGAGATTTTGGTCCATATTGACATGATGGCATCACACAGTTGCCGCAGATTTGTCGGCTGCACATCCCAAAGATGCTCCATACTAGGCAGGATGGATCCATGCTTTCATGTTGTTTACGCCAAATTCTGACCCTACCATCCGAATGTCGCAGCAGAAATCGAGACTCATCAGACCAAGCAACGTTTTTCCAATCTTCTACTGTCCAATTTCGATGAGCTTGTACAAATTGTAGCCTCAGTTTCCTGTTCTTAGCTGAAAGGAGTGGTACCCGGTGTGGTCTTCTGCTGCTGTAGCCCATCTGCCTCAAAGTTCGACGCACTGTGCGTTCAGAGATGCTCTTAGGCCTACCTTGGTTGTAACGGGTGGCGATTTGAGTCACTGTTGCCTTTCTATCAGCTTGAACCAGTCTGCCCATTCTCCTCTGACCTCTGGCATCAACAAGGCATTTCCGCCCACAGAACTGCCGCTCACTGGATTTTTTTTCTTTTTCGGACCATTCTCTGTAAACCCTAGAGATGGTTGTGCGTGAAAATCCCAGTAGATCAGCAGTTTCTGAAATACTCAGACCAGCCCTTCTGGCACCAACAACCATGCCACGTTCAAAGGCACTCAAATCACCTTTCTTCCCCATACTGATGCTCGGTTTGAACTGCAGGAGATTGTCTTGACCATGTCTACATGCCTAAATGCACTGAGTTGCCGCCATGTGATTGGCTGATTAGAAATTAAGTGTTAACAAGAAGTTGGACAGGTGTACCTAATAAAGTGGCCGGTGAGTGTATAAGACTGCATCTAACTGAAGAAGGTTCATGTTGAACCGAAACATTTTAAGTATACTGCAAAATAAAATTCTTCTGTTCAAGCATCCCAAGTTGAGTGCTAAGTTCTATGTTGACCTCCTGAATTGCAGCTTATAAAAATACAGGTCGCCTATACTTCTTTCCTAAAAAGTCCATGAAGTACACAGCAATTTGTTCAATCTGAGTGAATTGAGAATTTCATTGATTTTTGGGATTATGGGAGAGTAAAGGGAAGGTGCCATCCAAAATTTGTTTTCAGCAATTGAAAAAATTTAAAGAATGTTTACATTTTGTTAAAAAAATATTATCATATGTTTATAATTTAGTAAAATATGAAAAATAATTTTAAATTTTGCTATTTCCACTTTTAAACACTAGGGGGAGCAGCTACTGAAATTTGACACAAAAACCTAGTGTACAACTAGCTCACATTACTGCACTGCAGTAAATATGGGCTGAATCTGCTCATATGTGTGTGATGTCACTCCTCTCCTCCCCTTCTGGGTGTTTGCTAAGGGACAAGAGAGGATGATATTCAGGAACCCAGTGCAGAGCCATTTTGTTGGTGACTGCAAAGTTACACTGGCAAGTAGACGGTCACTGAGGATGGCAGGCAGCAACGTTTCTGTTAGTTGGTGCTGCTCGCTGTATCATAAACTGGGAAATACACATGCACGCTCACACACAGGAAAATACACACTCACGCTCACACTCACGCTCACATGCACTCTCACATACACGCTCTCGCGCTCACACACATGCTCACACGATCACACTTTCAGACTAACACTCTCACGTTCACATTCACACGCTCACACTCACACACTTACATGCTCATGTTCTCGTGCTCATGCACACGCTCACACTTTCCCACTAACATTCACACGCTCACACTCATGCTCACACATTCATACTCACGCTCACATGCTCACACACTCATGCTCATACACACACTCGCACTCACACGCTCACACTATCACACTCACGCACACACTCTCACGCACACAACTCAGACTCACACTCTCGCTCACACTCACGCTCACACACTGATGCTTACACTTTCACACTCTCACGCACACACTCAGACTCACGCCCAGACTCACGCTCAGACTCATGCTCACATGCACACGCTCACACGCACACTGTCACGCCCACACTAACACTCACTCGCACTCAGCCCAACACCCTCATTACTAAGCCGATAAGAAAACATAAACACACACACCTGCACACAAATTGTCACCAGCCTATGTAGGAGCATTAACAGAACGAATGTACATAGGCCTTAACCACACAGCAACTGTTAATTTTCAAGATTAAAAAAATGGAAAAAAAATTGTGTGAGCTCACGCATAATTTTAATAACCAGCAGAGGGAAAGCCGATGGCTGGGGGCAGATGTCTATAGTCTGGGAAGGGGGTAATACCTATGGAGCTTCCCAGGTTATTAACATCAGCTCACAGCTGTATACTTACTTAATACTTACTTATACTTAATTAATAACCAGCAAAGACTATGCAGACAGCTGCAGGCAGATATTAATTGCCTAGGAAGGGGCAATGGATATTGCCCCCCAGGCTAAAAACATCAGCTCTCAGCCGCCCCAGAAAAGGCGCATCTATAAAATGCTCCAAATCTGGAGCTTAGCCTCGCTTTTCCCACTTGCCCTGTAGCGGTGGCAAGTGGGGTACATATTTGTAGGGTTGATGTCACCTTTGTAATATCAGGTGACATCAAGCCCTGAGGTTAGTAATGGAGAGGTGTCTTTAAGTCACCTATCCATTAGTAACCCCATAGTGATATTGTATAAAAACACAGGCACCCAGAATAAAGTCCTTTATTTGAAATAATGACACAGACTCCTTTAGTAATCTTAATTAAACCATACTTACCGAACGTATAATCCACAGAAGCCAATGTCTCTTGCAACAAAAACAAAATAATGATCCACAAAATTCCTCACCTGTCTGCAGAGAAGATAATCTATAATGTCCCATGAAGATCCTGATCACTTTGAGAGCAGTCACATTAGTGATGTGACTGCTCTCAAAGACAGCCGCCGATACACTGACAGGAGGTGATCGCTCCCGCAGTGTATAACTGAGCTGCTGTGAGAGTTCACTGGAGTTCATCAGCTGATCAGTTCCGGTGATCTCCCTTATGGCACTACTGCTGCATGGGAAAGTTCTCACGCAGCATTGCTGTAAGTGAGAGCACCGGAGTTGACTAACTCCGGTGAAATCTCACAGCAGTGCAGTGAAACACTGCAGGGGCGATTGCCTCTTGTCAGTGTATCGCCGGCAACCGGGTAGAGTGGTGTTCTACACGTGAGATCGCCATGGGACACTCGGGATTACGTGGACTACGGCGGACAGGTGAGTATTTGTTAGATTATTATTTTACATTATTTCTAGGAGACGAGGGCATCGGGGATTGGGCGTTAAGGTGAGTATAATTTTTTAATTTTTATGTGAATATGCATGTAATTTAACTTTTTTTTTTGTTTAACTGTGCGCACAGGTGCCGGCAGATGATACTACTCTCCCATCAGCGGCACCTGCTGTCACTGTTATCAGACAGCAGGCATAGCCTAATGGGAGCAGTAGTCTCATTGGCCCATGCCTGCTTTTTTTACTGTGGTCACTGCTGTGTGTCACAGTCAGCTGTGGGATCACGCTGACATCTGCCAGCATGATCCTGCACCGCTGTGACCGTCAGTACTGACGGTACTGTTACCGCAGGTGACAGTCACAGCTGCAGGGTCACGCTGATATGTGACAGCATGACCCCGCAGCGCTTTGACCAGTGGTCTTACCAGCAGCTCCTGTCATCGCACGCACTGAGCATTGTGTGCAATGACACGGGAAAATAAAGCCCCCAGCATACGCTACGGGCTACAACAAAATGGCCGTGATCTCCTCCCACAGCTGTGACTTGGACAGCCCAGGAGGGCATGCCCAGGTCACAGCTATGAGGCAGGAGGAACTGCCTCAATGCAAGAGATGCGGTCGGAGTCCGACCGTTGGCTCCTATGCCCATGGCTGCCGTAAGTGAGGTGTGCAAGTGTCGTGTCCTGACACTTACGTCTACACTAATGAAAATGACAGCCCCCAGTGGCAAACATAAAAGTCAATAAATAAAAAACTATAAAAGTAGTTAATTTAATTTTGTATTAAAAATAATTGATTGTATAATTAATTATTATTAATTCAAGAATTAAAATCACGGCACCTTCCCTTTAAGATGAAAAGGAAGGAAGAGCCATGCAGCAATTATTTGTGTACCAGAAAGAAATGCACCTCAAATAAAATTCGCTAAGTTAAAAATGAAAAAGAAATACAGTACCTGCCAATCCCCACGTCCCAAGTGAGCTTGGCTGACAGTAGGGTATTCATTGCTTTGTTGAGGGTCCTTTAATTTTCATATTTTGCCTTTCTAAGGGTATATGTACACAGGCTTGGACTGGCCCACAGGTTGAATCTCGACTACTTTATATATGCAGATGTGAGCGTACAATAAGAGTAGAATTGTAGTGTGGAGATTATGTGCCTCTCGATCTGTTCTTATTTCCATCTGTTCATTTCTCCATCTATCTCTTTTCCTACAGTCTATTAATCAGTTTTACTACTTCATTTCTAGTCTGGTGCCCAACTACAAGTTTTAGGGGTTTTTTTTTACATTAGTTGCACATGTTTTTCATTATTAGATTCACTTGTATACTTTCCCGTTTCATTTTTATAGCCTAATTAAAAATGCTGTAGACTAAATGTTCTCACGAGTTTAATAACATGGTTGCAATGTAAAGCGGAGCACAAAGCGTTATTGGCAGAGAGGTCTGTATGGTATTAATTTACTGAATCTCACATGCGCTGTCTTATTCTAGATGTTTGTGGAAGACTCCTCCATACTAAGGATCCCGTCTGTGAAATGTGGGGAGAGCTCTACTAAATCCGCATTAGATTTGGGGGATGACCAACTCTCACCAAATAAGGAAGAAGATAGAGAAATTGGGCTTTCCAATGAGGAGAAACACATGTTAGGTATGGATGAGCAGGGATGAACTCTGAATCAACCGATATTCGATCTCTTTTAAAACCTGTCCACATAGATGATCATTCTGATGAGCTAAAGTTGACTTTAAAAAGTTCATAAAAAAATAGTTCACAATTTAAGTCCTACAGACTAATGCTAGATTTACACCTTTACCAGCCGGCAGTTGTTTAACCCCTTAAGGACCAAGGGTATTTCCATTTTTCACTTTTCATTTTTTTTGCTTCCTTTCTTCCCAGAGCCATAACTTTTTTATTTTTTCCATCAACATGGCCATGTGAGAGCTTGTTTTTGTGAGATGAGTTGTACTTTTGAACAAAACCATTACTTTTACCATGTTGCGTACTGGAAAACGGGAAAAAAATTCTAAGTGTGGTGAAATTGCAAAAAAAAAGTGCAACTCCACAATTGCTTTTCACTAAATGCTAAAACTCCCCTGCCATTATAATTCTCCAGGTCAAACGAGTTCACATATACCAAACATTAATAGGTTCCTTTTTATTTAAATGGAGAAAAAAAAATCCAAATTTTGTAAAAAAAAACAAAAAACAAAAACAAAAAAAAGGCACCATTTTTTGGCATCTGGGGCTGGGTGAGGGCTTATTGTTTGTGCGCCGAGCTGACGTTTTTATTGACCCCATTTTTGGATAGATACGATGATTTGATCGCCCATTACTGCATTTTATTGAAATGTTGCAGCAACCAAAAAAAGTAATTTTGATTTTTTTTTTGGATCTTCATAGATGGATATCGTTGGATAGTACTTGTAAAAACAAACGCTTTTGCAATTTGCTGCTTATAAAAATTTACAACTTACAATTTACAACTGTTCTTGAGATATTAACATTTTTCTTTTTTTCCTGCCGAGGACACCACTGTCTAGCTTATAAACACCGGCTGGCTGGGATTAGTTAGTAACATCATCCTCCAATCATGGCCATCTTCAAATCTGTGCTTACAAGTTCAAAATGAGAGATATTATAAATACATGTTCTGCTGTCCAGCAGCAGTGGTCGGTCTCCAAGGCAATGAGATGCAAAGAAAGGAAAAGTATCTCAGTTTCAGAGAAAACAGCTTAAAATGCCGGTGGAGGACCATAGGGAGAGTGCAGACTAGTCCAGGGCCACCCTACGCCAATTTCTCACTGTACTGCTCTAGTTGACTGTCAGGTTTCTCACTGTGTACATACATAGAGGAAACATGTCAGTCAACTGGAGTGATGCGTAGTGAAGCCAGCCGGGGACAGGGCTGAACTAGTCTCCACTCTCCCTATAGTCCCCAGAGCATTTCAGAGACAAAAATATCTGCAATTGTGTCATCAGATTTCGAATCATGCTGCCCGTGGTTTGGACAACATGAATCAACTGACAGGTTCCCTTTAAAGGACATTTTGGATGTTTCTCCTCAACAGATAGAAGATCTGAAAGATGTCCATGGATTTACATTTCAAAGCCCTGGGTGCCCATATATGCGATTTGGGGAGGGCTGATTATATTAACAGATACCCTTTACTGTTATTTTAATTTTCATTCCATAATCCAGATTTTCCCATTACTGATATAGATGACAATTGGTGCTGAGAAAGTTTTCTGGAGACCTGTAAGTATCATTTCTGGAGCACCTGCAGCAGAATTTTTGTGTGCCTCTAGCTCCAACCCATAGAAGTATAAGAGCACCAACTGTCTCCTATCTCAGTAATGTGAAACTCTATTTACTGAAGACAGATTTTACCTAAGAAGTGAGAGTGAAAGAACAGTCAGTGAAGAGAATAAAGCAGATTGCTCTGATAAGATATATTACAAAGTTTCTTATTTTCACACAGTATGTATTATAGATTTATAAAAAAACAAAACAAAAAAAAAAAGGTTACTCTTTAAGTGAGCAATAAAATCTATATAAAACAGCTGAAAGCCAGTAATATATTGATCTGCTTTGTAGCAAACCTGTACAACAGGGAAGATGTAGATGACGATGACTGCACTCTGTCCTCCGTTCTTCTGGAAAAGCTGGAGCAGATGATTGAACTGCTGAGGCAGTACATAGATGCAGATACATTACTGGATACAGAGAGGAGGTGAGTCATATGATAGAGGCATCTTACAATGGATTTCATACCCATTCTATGTTAGTTCATAAATTAAGTTTAAAAATGTATAATTTAAAATAGATATTATCATACGGATGTATATTTATGATTATATTTACAGGAGATACTAATTTAAAGGGGTTGGCCACTATTTTTTTTTATTGATGCAAATCAAGGATGGGCCATTAATATCTGATCAATGGGGTTATTGGGGTCACTAGCTGTTACCGGCGGCGGCTCAGTCATTCCTACAGTGGCCATGGCTGGGTACTGCAGATCCCCCCCCTATTCAAGTATATGGCGACATGTGCAGTACGTAGCCGCTGCCACTATAGTTTTGATGGAGCTGCTGTGTTCCGCAGGCATGTGAGAACTTCTGGCTGCTGGAGATGCCGGTAACAGCTGGTTGATGGGGTAGCGCCCCTACTGATCAGAAATTGAAGGCCTATCTTAAGAGTAAACCATCAGCAAAAAAAGTAGTGATCAACCTCTGTAAGTTAAAAAATTAATGATCATGCTGTATATTTGATAAAAAAAATGTGGAAACTAGTAGCGGTATAGTAAAATAGAATAAAAAATAACTTCATGGCCAAAATACATATTTATCTAATAATAATAATAATCATAATTATTATTATTATTATACATTTTTGTAGCGCCATTTATTCCATGGCGCTTTACATGTGAAAAGGGGGCAAATATAGACAAATGCAATAAGCATGAGCAAGAAACAAAGCACTAACAGGTACAGAAGGAGAGATAATAATAATAGTAATAATCTATATTTATATAGGGCCAACATATTCTACAGCGCTTTATAATTCAGAGGTTCATGTACAATAGTCATTCGTAGCATAGCTAAAGATAATACAATAACTAAAGCAAAAATAATGACGACCCTGCTCTTCAGAGCTTACAGTCTACAATGAGGTGGGGGTGACACAATTTACAGGTACTTATTTACAATGATGGTCCAGCCATCTTGAGGAAATGGGGGGTAGCTAAAGGCTGCATGAACCATTTGGGTACGGTTGGGTTTGATGGCAAGTTATGTTCAGAGAAGTAGAGAATAAGCTATATATATATAAAAAGGACTTTGATTTGGGAATGTGATAGGGCGCCCTAAACAGATGTGTTTTTAGGGAGCACCTAAAGTTGTGGGTAGTCCTAATTTCTTGGGCTCTATTATTTCTTGGGTTCTATTATGCATGCCTCTTTGCCAATACAATACATAACAGTTTTGGTCATTTGCAAACTAAATGTTAGTAATATAGATTTTATTTTCTGTTTTTTTTTCCACTTTTGTAGGGACCATGACCCATTTGAAGAAGGTTACTCAGAATTCTTAGTTATGAACCAACAAGCAGAAAAGTACATTTCTGTGTATATACAAGCTTTGTTCCTTAGACAAATTCCTTGCAAGGATGCCCTTTCTATTATTCAAAGGTAACAACAGATTTCTTGAGCAAAATTTTTTAGCATTATTATCACATACAAACAATGTATTTTTTAATATTGCATTATGTAAGTTGCATTGTCAAAAGTAAAGTAAATGAGCTTGAATATTTTGGGAGTGGAAGGCAGGTTAGTAGTGGGACCTGGCACTCCTACTCCCTGCTGTACAGGTCGTGGTTACGTTACAATTAAGCCCTGTTGAATCTGTATTTTCGGCTCAAGTATTGTCCTTGAAAAAACTGACAGTACTCGGACCAATATTATTATTGGCAGCAGATTAATCTCTGTACTGTCCAGCTGTTCAAGAGTTAATATATATTTATTCAGAAATAAAGATAACACAGCTTACAACTGATATTTCATATAGCTTAGAATAAATTTAACTGTCTCCAAGCTTCAACTAATAGCAACTTGTTGATTTACGATCACTTAAGTAGCACAGTCTGCATCCACGTAGCCTGTGAGTTTTATATATCCTGCTGCAGATAGCCTTAAATTAATGTCTTGAGTGTATTTCAAGCCTCCTACCCTGCTTGTAATTGTTGGTAGGCTTTGCACTCAGTGCATAGCCTTTATGAGTCTATGAGTACCACTACATTACAATTTGAACAGAACGTGTATGAAGCCCTCCTTTATGTCTAAGGGCTCATACTCACTTGCGAGAAATACAGACGAGTGCAATCTGACGAAAAATCAGATTGCGCTCGGACCAATGTTATTCAATGAGTTATGTGGCGCTCCTGAGGGTCCAGTCGCCACAGAGTATTGCACCTCACCCAGAGGTGTAATACTTTGCTCTCAGGTAAGGAGTGGCATGGCACAGAACCCTACACCTGCATCCAACACCAGACAATTCTGTCAGGGCACCTGGACGCACCCTAAGGGAGGAAGGTCTCATCTCAGGCTGGATAGGAAAGGGTGTTGGAGGAGTGGGTGGAGTAGGTAGAATAGGAGTGGAGCTTGTTAGGAACATCAGCTAGGGCAGATTGAGAGAGGAGTGGAGCTGAGCAGACGTGAGGGCCTGCAGTTCCTGTAAAACAGCCGGAAAGGAGTTCCCAGGAAGTGAGGGAACTGAAGGAAAGTGACATGACAGAAAGAACTGAAGGAAGTGGTTCCAGGGGCACGGGTAGTGAGCAATCCACCCTTGGAGCCCTCATCCAGACGTGGAGGAACCAGGTCGCAGTGAGGGACAGGCCCTCAAACTAGTGGAGAAACTAAGGACTCAGCTAGCTAACCGGAGGCGGTGGTATTTGTATGTGCCACAGCCACACATATTCGCTGAAAAGGCAGCCATATAGGAGCAAGGGGACTCAGAGGATGTTGCCTGACAAGGTCCGAGGCTGCTGGATTGGGACACTGTGTGTGAAGTCACAGGGCAGAAGGGTGGAAGCCAGCGTAGTGAGATGGCATGAGAAAGGAACATAAAAAAGAGGGTTTTGGAAAGTGCACCCAAATTGCTTGAGAGCTGGCTGGATCACCTACTTGGAGGACACAGCACCCCGGTTGGGGCAACTAAGAACTGTGAGTAAAGCATTGGAAACTACACCACGCTGTGTCCTCACATTTATTTACTGTGCCATCCACCCTGCACCACAGCTACCAACCATAATTATCACAATCACCACCATTTACAATCTAAGTGCCCTGGGACTAAAGCTCTGCTTGTGGAGAGCTGTACCAACTCTGCTGCATCACCATCAGCCCCAGGGGTCTCTTCAAGCAGGTGGCATCACGAACAAATAACTTTCATAAACTTTATTCCCCATTCACTTCAACCCCTTTTATTGGATGCCCAGGGCCACGGGTCACTGCTGCCATGACACATCCCCTTTAAGAACCGGAATGGTACCGAGTACCCCACGGTCTTAGCGGGAGCTTCAAGTTACATCTCATCTGCAATTTTTTTCTCGGCTGAAATTGGACTGAGAAAAAAGTTGCAGCATGCTGTGCATAGCTGCCTATCTCGGACGAGACTCGCCAATGTAAGTCAATGGGTGCGAAAAATTGGCACATGCACAAAAGTTGCAACACATGCCAAAGTTGCCTCACACAAAACTTGCACATACTCAAAACGCACCACACATAAAACTCGCCACGCGCAAAATTCACCATGTGCAAAACTTGCTGCACACAACTTGCTACACTAACCTGTCACATGCAACTCGACACACAAAAAGTTGCTACACGCATGTCGCCACACAAAACTCATCTCACAAAAGTCGCTACATGCATGTCGCCACACAAAACTCATCTCACAAAAGTCGCTACATGCATGTCGCCACACGCAACTCAACACACACAACTTGACACATGAAACTCGCCCTAAAACACACACAGGTCTGGTATTATCTTTCAAAAATAAAAACCTGATTAATAAGCAGACAAACTACAAGAGCAGCAAATGTACCATATAGGAAATATGGCAGCTGTCAGTTACATGACCTTTCTATTATGTGTATGTGTGAGCTAATATATACTGCCCGGGGGAGGGATTCCTGTTGGCTGGGGATTTATCAGGTTGCCAATGGCAACCAATCACAGCTCAGCTTCTATTTTGCTACAGTTAATTAAGCTGAGCTCTGATTGGTTAATATAGGCAGCAAAGGACATTCTTAGTATAACAAAGCTTGTGTGAGGTAATAGCATGTCAGTTAGGGTGTGTTGGTGGAAAGGCTGATGTCAGTCACATTACCTCTTTGTGAGAGGATATAGAAACTGCCAGTTACAGACTATTTTTATCACAATAATGCCTCATAAGAAAAGGAATTCCATGGCACAAATGTCAGCTGATGAGAAAAGAAAAGCTGCATTACGGGCCAATGAAAAATGGGAAGACCGAGAAACAAGGCTGACACACATGAGAACAGCAGCTGCTTCCTCAAGAGCCATATTAAACTGAGATCCTCAATTCCTTGGAGCCACAAGGACTCCTCCTCACAACCTCTTTCTAAAACCTGGCGCACCTAATCTGCTATTGAGAAATTTGGATCCACCAAAGCTGTGTAATGGAACAAGACTCTTGATTAAGAACCTGTTTCCACATGTAATTGAGGCAACCATTTTGACAGGATGTGCCACAGGAGAAGATGTTTTCATTCTAACAATTCCTCTCATTTCATCTGATTTGCCTTTTGATTTTAAACTCCTCCAGTTTCCTGTTCAACTGGCATTTGCTATGTCCATCAACAAGGCTCAGGGACAGTCCATGAAAGTAGTTGGAATTGATTTACAATCTCCATGCTTTTCTCATGGTCAACTTTATGTGGCCTGTTCAAGAGTTGGAACAGGCAAAAATCTGTTCGTCTTTGCACCTGAAGGAAAAACTAAGAATGTCGTTTATCAAAAGGCTCTCGAATAAGTAGTAGAAGATTACTTCACATTACTTGGCCCATTTAGTTAAATCTGTGTGGAATATCTCCGTTGTTTCAGATGCTGGGGTCATCTGAAGGCAATTGTCTATGCTGTGAAGATGCGAGATCTGCAGCATCTGAAACAACGGATACTGGAAGCCTGTGTTAGCATTTCTTCTGCGGTGGATGAGCCCTAATACAGGGTGTATCTGAGTCCTTCTTCCATCACATTTTTGCCAGTTCCTGCTTCCTTCATAAATGACACTGAAATTTCCAGTTTTTTAATAAAAATTTCAATTTTGGTTTACGTAATTTTTTTTTTTTAAATCCGTTTTAAATCTTGCCTTATATACAAGTCATTATACAGGAAAGAGTGTTTCTTGACATTTTTTTTCTGTAAACTCCAATTTCTCGTCGATGTCGAATGTTTTATTGTCTGTAATTAAAGTGGAGTAAAAGTGACACCATTATTTTTAGCAGCGATCTGGGAGTCAGAGATGCTTCCAGGGATCTTCCCCATGCTGTTCTCCTTACATTCAGCACTTTTACCATCCATTTCAACATTTTCACTGCCCCCCAGACCTCCTTGTAGGGTTTGCAGAAAATGCTCAGATTTCACATTGACTCCCATTATACTTGTTAATCGAAACGAGCATCCAAGCATTAGGAATTGCTCAGTTCAAGTAACGAGCATAGAGCAGTAATGAGCATTTTAGTGCTCATTCATCTCTAGTTATAATGCAAGCTTTCCTTCAGAGCTTAACCCCTTAAAGGGCCACTGTCACCCCCTCCAGCCGTTATAAACTAAAAGAGCCACCTTGTGCAGCAGTAATGCTGCAGTCTAACAAGGTGGCTCTTTTAGTTTTTGATTAAGTTATTACCTCAATAAAGCGTTTTAAAAATTGGCCACAAAGACCAGATATTGTACCGGGAGGCGGTCCGCATCGTCCTCTATCAATCTTCCAACTGCCGTCACTCTTCTCTTCAGGGGCGATGGTTGCCGCCCCCTTCGCGTTGTTGCTTCTTAAATCCGGCGCCTGCGCTGTGCGTGCCTGCCTGGGGCAGGCGCAAATAACAATGCCGGAAGGCGGGGGAGCAGGGGGAGCGCATGCCCAGGAATGCCAGCCCCGCACTGTGCATAATGAATAACACAGTGCGGGGCTGGCATTCCTGGGCATGCGCACTGCGCTGTTCAGGCGCTCCCCCATCTCGGACGCTGTCCCATCTCTGACGCTCCCCCTGCTCCCCCGCCTTCCGGCATTGTTATTTGCGCCTGCCCCAGGCAGGCACGCACAGCGCAGGTGCCGGATTTAAGAAGCAACAACGCGAAGGGGGCGGCAACCATCGCCCCTGAAGAGAAGAGTGACGGCAGTTGGAAGATTGATAGAGGACGATGCGGACCACATACCGGTACAATATCTGGTCTTTGTGGCCAATTTTTAAAACGCTTTATTGAGGTAATAACTTAATCAAAAACTAAAAGAGCCACCTTGTTAGACTGCAGCATTACTGCTGCACAAGGTGGCTCTTTTAGTTTATAACGGCTGGAGGGGGTGACAGTGGCCCTTTAATGACCGGAGGTATTTTCTTTTTGCGGTTTCGTTTTTTGCTCCCCTTTTTCCGAAAGCCATAACTTTTTTATTTTTATGTCAAAATGGCCATGTGAGTGCTTGTTTTTTGCGGAACAAGTTGGACTTTTGAAAGACACCATTGGTTTTAACTGGAAAACGGGAAAAAATATCCAAGTGCAGTGAAATTGCAAAAAAAGTGCAATTCCGCAGTTAATTTTTTTTTTGTTTACCATGTTCACTAAATGCTAAAACTGACCTGCCAGTATGATTCTCCAGGCCATTACAAGTTCATACACACCAAGCATGTCTAGGTTCTTTTTTATTTAAGTGGTGAATAAGGCGACCTGTAGCATCTCTATTTTTCATGATTTGGGGTTGGATGAGGGCTTATTTTGTGCGTGCCAAGCTGACATTTTTATTGATACCATTTTGGTGCAGATACAATCTTTTGATTGCCCATTATTGCATTTTATTGCAATGTTGTAACCAAAAAAATGTAATTCTAGCTCTTTGAATTTTTTTCTCGTTAGGCCATTTGGCAGTCGAGTTAATTTTTTTTATATTGATAGATTGGGTGATTCTGAACACGGCAATACCAAATATATGTATGTCTGATTTTTTTATTGTTTTATTTTGAATGGGGAAAAAGGGGGGTGATTTGAACTTGAAGTTTTTAAAACCTTTTTTTTTTTAAACTTTTGGCATGCTTAAATAGTTTCCATGAGAGACTAGAAGCTGCAGTACTTTGATCGGTTCTGCTACATACAGGCAATGATCAAATCGCCTGTGTGTAGCAGAAATGCTCACTTGTTATGAGCTCCGTCCACCGGGCGGCATTCTTAGCAATACTGCCATGACAACTATAGAGGTCTACTGGAGACCTCTGGTTGTCATGCCAACCCATCGGTGACCTGCAATCATGTAACAGAGTCACCGATGGAAGGAATTTCCGGCATGCTTCCGGAAAGCGCGAGTCAAATGCCGCCGTCAGAGATTGACAATGACATTTAACTAGTTAACAGCCACGAGTGGATTGCAATTCCACCCGCGGCTGTTAGAGGCACATGTCAGCTGTTCAAAGCAGCTGACATGTGCCTGGAAAGATGTTGGCGCAGCACTGGAGCCCACATCAACGGGAGGGAACGTTGGCGTACTATTACACCTTACGTCGGAAAGGGGTTAAACCCACTACTAGTTGGTTTTGCAGCACCTCATCCAGCGGTCACAGTCTCCAATACTCTTTATGAGTCTTCTTCATGACATGGTCTGTTATCTAGTGTAGAGCGTTCGCGTAATGTGCCACCGTCTCTGCTTCACCCTCTGTGCCGGACAGAATAAGCGAACATGCAAATTTCCCAAGTTAGTAGTATTGTCATGCATGTTCTCTAGGATTTTAATCACTTTGTCTACAGTATCACGGTCTAATGTTGTCTGAACATAACCGTCTGTCGGGCCTCTTCATCTATGGTCAAAGGTATCAGCTCCGCCTGTAAGGCAGATATCATGGGGTGCATGCACAGCATACTTTTCAATTGTTCTACCTAATCCCATAGCAACAAATTATTCCCCTTAAATTTTATTAGGTTGCTTAGCGTAGCCCCCAGGGGAATGCTTCCCCTGGTGGACTTGGTCACTGACTAGTCCAAAATTTCTGCGTTGGAATGTTGCATCCTGCTGACTACGCCTCGTGTAAGCAGGTTGTTTGGAACAACAGTGCAGACAATGAGGAGACATTGATAATCAACCAATATTATTTATTGGACTAACACAAAAGGAAAATCATCTATAAGTATATATACGGTAAAAGTGCTTCTCACTAAATTAGAATATCATCAAAAAGTTAATTTATTTCAGTTCTTCAATACAAAAACTGAAACTCATGTATTATATAGAGCCATTACAGAGTGATCTATTTCATGTGTATATTTCTGTTAATGTTGATGATTATGGCTTACAGCCAATGAAAACCCAAAAGTCATTATCTCAGTAAATTAGAATATTTAACAAAAAACACCTGCAAAGGCTTCCTCAGTGTTTAAAAAGGTCCCTTAGTCTGTTTCAGTAGGCTCCATAATCATGGGGAAGACTGCTGACTTGACAGATGACCAAAAGGCAGTCATTGACACACTCCACAAGGAGGATAAGCCACAAAAGGTCATTGCTAAAGAACCTGGATGTTCAGAGTTTTAATTTAGTGAGAAGCACTTGTATATACTGGTGCTTCTCATCAGCATAAATAGGACCTGCCTGACAAAGTGAAGTAAACCAAAAGCACCTTTAAAGCTAGACATCAAGCCGCTATCCAAAGAAATTCTGGAACAAATAAGAAACAAAGTAATTGAAATCTATCAGTCTCGAAAAGGTTATACAGCCGTCTCTCAAGCTTTGGGACTACAGTGAACCACAGTGAGAGCCATTATCCACAAATGGTGAAAACATGGATCAGTGGTGAACCTTCCGAGGAGTGGCAGACCGACCAAAATTACCCCAAGAGTTCAGCGGGGACTCATCCAAGAGTTGACAAAAGATCCCACAGCAACATCCAAAGAACTGCATGCCTCACTTGCCTTAGTTAAGGTTAGTGTTCATGACTCCACTATAAGAAAGAGACTCTGCAAAAATGGCCTGCATGGCAGAGTTCAAAGACGAAAACCACTGCTAAGTGATAAGAACATAAAGTCCCTTCTCAGTTTTGCCAGAAAACATCTTGATGATCCCCAAGACTTTTGGGACAATACTCTGTGGGCTGACAAAACAAAAGTTTAACTTCTTGGACGGTCTATGTCCCATTACATCTGGCGAAGAAGTAACACAGCATTTCAGAAAAGGAACATCATACCAACAGTAAAATATGGTGGTGGGCTGGGTGATCTATTGTAACCAGGTAGTACTGGTTGGTGCAGCAGCTTAGGTGCTGTGCCGTTTTATTTAAGATATCTCCAGGCTGGGTTTTATTGGAGTGGTGAGGAGGTTTAGTGGTGGGACTCATCACTCCCACTCCCGCTCTAGTACAAGTTTTGCTGAAGGCATGGCCAGCTCAGCTGAGAGAGGTCATCTCATTATAGACACAGAAAAGGCTGATGGAAAAGCTTCAGTGACACAGCCTCTGGACTAATATGATGTGTTACTGGAGAGGCAAGCCCCGCATGCATCCCTGGTAGCATGAGTCAGCGGTATGATATGTTAGTTAACAACTGCCGTTATACATATCTCCCCTACAGTACTTTGCAAGTGACTTTGTCACATTTCCCTCCTGCCCAAAGCTGACAGTTTTGGCACCTTCAGTCGCCAAACAGGGAAGTCTAGACAGGGCATTTGCATTACCGTGCAGCTTGCCAGGCCTGTATTCCGGCTTCAAAGTGGAAGTCCTATAGTCCTAGAAACCATCTAGTCACCCGGGCATTTTCCTCCTTCCTTTCCCTCATCCATCTCAGGGGTTCATGATCTGAGACTAGCCTGAACTTCTGACCTAACAGGTAGTACCTCAGGGTGTCAATTGCCCATTTGATTTTCAAGCAGTCTTTTTTTGTAATAGTTTTTCTCACAGGAGGAGAGATTCCTACTTAAATACAGGACTGAATGTTCCTCCCCGTTTACTTCTTGAGACTACACAGCTCCCAACCTGACCTCTGAGGTGTCTGTCTGGACCACAAATTCTCTACTGAAGTCAGTTGCAATCAAGGCCGGCTACTTGCGGCTACTTACATAGGGCAAGCTTCAAGTCTTGGAATGCCATCTCTGCTTTAGGACACCATTTAGCAATCGACGTCTTCGTGCCCTTAGGAAGGTTGGTCAGGGGTGCGGCGATCATGGTGAAATTCAGGATAATCCGCAGATAGAATCTCACGATTCCCAGAAATGCCAGAACCTGTTTCTTGGAGACCGGTTGCATCCAATTTTGGATTGCCTCCACCTTATTCACTTTTGGCTATATTTTTCCTCTTTCAACAATGTAGCCCAAGTCTTTTGCCTCCTCTTTCCCCATAACGCACTTCTTTGGGCTTATGGTAAATCTTACCTTCCTCAGCACATTCAGCATGGCCTGGATCTACTGTAAATGACTTCCCCAATCCTAGCTGAATATTACAATATCGTCAAGGTAAGCTATGGCATGCTTTTTGTGAGGGGCTAGGATCCATTCCATGGCCCTCTGGAAGGCAGCTAGGGCTACTGGAAACAACCATCAGGTGTAGAAAATGCCAATTTTTCCTTCACTATTTAAGAGGGATGGATTTGCCAGTAACCTTTCATTAGGTCCAGGGTGGTGATGCATCAGGTGGACCCTAGCCTCTCTATTAGTTCATCAATGCAGGGCATCAGATATGCATTGAATTTAAATACCTCATTTGGTTTCCTGTAGTCATTGCTGAAACGCCACTCTCCATCAGGCTTCTTGATGTCAGGCGGGGTGGTGAGATGCAGCTCCTTCACATGTTGTGGCAGCGTGGTGGTATTGAGATAAAAGTGTGTGAGTGTGGGACCCATACTCCCAGACAGTAAAGACTACCAGCAGGAACTTTTGCTAATGAGGTGTTTAATCAGCTCAGCACTAGACAGTCTGAGTGCAAATACTGTGAGATGTATGGGTGCATCAGGTTTCAGCACTGTGTCAGTGACCATAGATTGCAAGGATGTCCAGTGACATCAGGGGCAAAGCTAGAGAGATGGCCAATACTACTAGGAGTGCAGCCTAGGCTCCAAAGAAGCCAGTCACTGGCAGCCAGTCCCGCATTGGGACGCTCACCACCCACCCATCCCCCCAGCCAGGCAGGCCCGAATGCCCTCATGAAAGTTGTCCGATCCAGTCTCCAGGCTGGAGAAAAGGTCTCCTACTAGACCCTCATGGCAGAACTTTGCAAAGCTGCAGAATGTCAGTGTGAGTGAGAGCACCAGCGACAAATGCTTGAGCTCCAACTCTAGCTCCAGCTGCAGACCCCAGCTGACATAATATTGATGTAAGGTGGGGTGGCAAGGTACAGATCCTTCACACCATGGTGATATCAAAAT
The DNA here is from genome assembly GCF_051348905.1 of Ranitomeya variabilis. Classification (NCBI taxonomy): domain Eukaryota; kingdom Metazoa; phylum Chordata; class Amphibia; order Anura; family Dendrobatidae; genus Ranitomeya; species Ranitomeya variabilis. Next base: position 789,653,365 of record NC_135233.1, on the reverse strand, counting down.
GTATCCTGTAGCCCTTGTGATAATAGAGACCTCATATGGGATAATGGACTATGAAGTGGAGTAGTAAAGCCCTTATGCATAATGAAAATTGTTCATTGCAGGACTTCCCTTGAGAAAACAAAATTATTCCTGATTCCCCAGTGATACTTTTGGTATAGTAAATACAGGATAAGTTTGGTACAGCTCAATTGAAGGATAACTCCCTTATATATACAAGGGAGAATGTTGTTGTTGTTGTTAATGGGGTTTCCCAATATCCAGGAACTGACCAACGGTTTCTTCACGTTGCTATAAATAATGAGCTATTATATAGAGTGGTCCAGAAAGATTTGGAAATCATTGAGCAATTGCTTTTTCCTAAGGCTTATCGGTGCAGGGTGCTTGAAAGGGCTCATAGTCATGTTCTAGGGGGTACGCTTGGGGACTGAGAAGATCTAGGTGAGGATTCTCTGGAAGTTCTTCTGGAAGGCGATCTACAAGGAGATTGAGGATTATTGTAAGTCCTGCTCCGTATTCCAAATAACTGTGTCCATGACCCATTTTTGTAGCCCACTAGTACTTCTCCCCATGATTGAAATACCCTTTGAGAGGATTGGGATGAATTTGGTGAGGCCAATTGTAAAATCAGCTAGAGGGCACCAGTATATCCTTGTCGTAGTAGATTATGCCACGCGCTATCCTGAAGCGATTCCCCTAAGAAATACCACATCCAAAAGTATCGCCCATGAGTTATTTTTTATGTTTTCCCAGACATGGATTCCAAAAGAAATCCTTTCTGATCAAGGCACACCTTTCATGTCAAAGGTAATGAAGGAGCTGAGCCGAATTCTCAACAGATGGATTAGTTGAGAGGTTCAATAAGACGCTGAAGCAGATGTTAAAAAAGTTAGTGGAAAAAGATGAACGTGATTGGGATTATCTTTTACTATATTTAATGTTCTCCATGAGAGAAGTACCACAAACCTCTACTGATCTCTCACCTTTCGAGTTAATGTATGGGAGGCACTCAAGAGGTCTGGTGGATATAGCCAAAGAAACAGGGGTAGCTAAGTATAGAAGTGTTATTAATCATATAGCGCAGATACAGGACCAAATCAAAAAAGTGTTTAACCTATTGTCGGAGAGCACATGCAGAAGGCTCAAGAGGTTCAAAGCCGAGTGAATAACAGGGTGGCTAAAATCAGAAACTTAAACCCAGGAGATATGGTCTTGGTCTTAGTGCCGAGTCCGACAGTTGAAACCAAGTTTTGTCGAAGTGGCAGGGTACATATGAGGAAGTGCAGAAGGTTGGAGAAGTAGATTATAAGGTACATCAACCAGGAAGATGTAACCATACCAGCTGTATCATGTGTGTCTATTTAAACCTTGGAAAGACAGGGAATCGTTGGGCGCTGCTGGGATAAAGTGTAGTATGTTACCACAACTGGTTCCAGCAGTGAAATTAGGGGATGCCCTTTAATGGCCCAATGACAGGAAGTGCAATAATTCCTACAGAGGAACAAAACAAAGTTCTCTGACTTGCCTTGCCTTCTAATAAAACATGATATAGTTGCCAAACCAGGTAACTATACCATCTGAACTGGGCTTCGCCGTCCTGGCCTTTAATATTTAACAACTGAGGCACAGCTGTTACCTTACCCGGCATCCCTTTCAAATTCTTCCTTTCAAAGAACATACTCTCCATTCTTCAGTTCCTGTCTATCCAGTCCAATCAACAGATGGCGGTATTTACTTGTAGGTGCTGTGCAATGTTGACTGAATGCATCTCCTATTCGCCACCCTATTACATACAGTAGGGAAAATAAGAATTTGATCCCTTGCTGATTTTGTAAGTTTGCCCACTGACAAAGGCATGAACAGTCTATCATTATCATTTTTAGGTAGGTTAATTTTAACAGTGAGAGATAGAATATCAAAAATAAAATCCAGAAAATCACTTGTATAAATTATATAAATGTATTTGCATTTTGCAGGGAGAAATAAGTATTTGATCCCCTACCAACTTTTAAGAGTTCTGGCTCCTACAGACCAGTTAGCTGCTCCTAATCAACTCATTACCTGCATTAAAGAGAGCTGTGTTACATAGTCACCTTTATAAAAGACTCCTGTCCACAGACTCAATTAATTGGTCAGACTCTAACCTCTACAACATGGGCAAGACCTAAGAGCTTTATAAGGATGTCAGGGACAAGATCATAGACTTGCACAAAGCTGGAATGGGCTACGAAACCATAAGTAAGATGCTGGGTGAGAAGGAGACAACTGTTGGTGCAATAGTAAGGTCCCATAGAATGTAAGTCCGCAAGGACAGGGTCCTCTACCCTCTGTACCAGTCTGTCACTGTAAACTTGTTTACTGTAAACGATATTTATAACCCTGTATGTAAACCATTTCTCATGTACAGCACCATGGAATTAATGGTGCTATATAAATAAATAATAATAATAATAATAATAATAATAGTAAGAAACTGGAAGAAATACAAAATGACTGTCAATCGACATCGGTCTGGGACACCATGAAAAATCTCACCTCATTGGATATCCTTGATCATGAGGAAGGTGAGGAATCAGCCTAAAACTACACGGGGAGAACATGTTAATGATCTCAAGGCAGCTGGGACCACAGTCAACAAGAAAACCATTGGTAACACATTACACCATAAAGATTTAAAATCCTGCATTGCACGCAAGGTTCCCCTACTCAAGAAGGCACATGTGCAGGCCAGTTTGAAGTTTGCCAGTGAACACCTGGATGATTCTGTGAGTGATTGGGAGAAGGTGCTGTGGTCAGTTGTGACAAAAATTGAGGTCTTTGGGATTAACTCAACTCTCCATATTTGGAGGAAGAAAAATGTTGCCTATGACCCAAAGAACACAGTCCATGCTGTCAATCATGGAGGTGGAAACACTATGTTTTGAGGTGTTTCTCTACTAAGGGCACAGGACTACTTCACCACATCAATGAGAGAATGGATGGAGCCATGTACTTTAAAATCCTGAGTGACAACCTGCTTCTCTTTGCCAGGACAGTAAAAATGGGTCATGGCTGGGTCTTCCAGCAGACAATGACCCAAAACATACAGCCAAGGCAACAAAGGAGTTGCTTAAAAAGAAGCTCATTAAGGTCATGGAGTGGCCTAGCCAGTCTTCAAACCTTAATCCTATAGAAAACTTATGGAGGGAGTTGAAGCTCCAAGTTGCCAAGCGACAGCCTCAAAATCTTAATGATTTAGAGACGTTCTGCAAAGGGGAGTGGACAAAATTCCTCCTGATGTGCTCAAACCTCATCATCAACTGCAAAAACCGTCTGACTGCTGTGCTTGCCAACAAGGGTTTTGCCACCAAGTATTAAATCTTGTCTGCCAGAGGGATCAAATACTTATTTCTCACTGCAAAATGCAAATACATTTATATAATTTATACAATGTGATTTTCTGGAATTTATTTTTGATATTCTATTTCTCAATGTTAAAATTAACTCACCCTTAAAATTATAGACTGTTCATGTCTTTGTCAGTGGGCAAACATACAAAACCAGCAAGGGATCAAATACTTATTTCCCCCACTGTACGTATGCACAGCTCATTTATTTCTATAGGAGCTCTGAAAATTACCAAGTTCTTGTGTGATTGTTGTTCTACTGTATAATGTATATGGTGTTTTACTACAAGCTGCTTATTACTATAGAACTACTGTGAATTGTGCAAAGAGGGGTCTCAACTTTATTACATTTTCAAATCTGTTTTACTCCTCTTTTCAACTTATAGTTGCTGTGAAATCTTGGGAAAATAGAGAGAGGTACACCTGTATTGTATGAAAAATATCATCCCTTGAGTATGGCTTGTGGGATGTCATGAATAATGGTGGTGTCATTTCTACCATGGGTAGTAATAAATCACTGAGAGAAAAATCAATTCTCTATCACGTGCTGGAATGGAATACCAAAATATATAGGAAAAAGAGGCTGATACTGTGCTCCTTGCTGTGCTTTGATTTACATGATAGGCACATGACAATTTAAAATGAAAAGGTAATGAACATAGTAGTGGACATTTATTGCTGCATTGACGCCATAAACTGACTTCAAATAGTAGCAAATGATGATGCATGCCATATGTACGCTATAGTTTGTGACTTTTTATTCTAACATTCTTCACTGTTCACAGCAGTCTTTTTAAATATCTGTGGAGCAGAAGAGTGTAGCGTCACAACCTGACAAATTTACTATCATTTACTCCAGATAGTGGTGTAAATTTTACTGCATTTGTTTTGCACACACAGCAAGCAATGCGCCTGAGGCACTCACCTCTTAGTAAATCAGGCATACCAATGTGCTTTTTATTAAGACCTTCATAAAGTACAGAAAGCAAAGACCTGGCCCTAATAAATCTCCCCCAGGGTTTTAATTTCAGTACTGGGGTTTCACATCCAGGCAGAGAATGATTAATGTAGATGAGTCTGAAAATCTGCTTAATTCTCTCCATTTACTTCTTGTTCTGGGATGGATGTGAATCTAAGAGATGGGACCCACATCAATCCAGCATTTATAGAAAATCCACAGACTATGTCTAATGGTGCAATATCGCTTAAACTCAGACTTTTTTTTGTAGCGTTTTAAAACATTACGGCCGGGGTCACACTTAATAATAATAATCTTTATTTATATAGCGCCAGCATATACCGCAGCGCTTTACAGTTTAACAGTTTCAAACAAACAGTCATAAGTAACAACGTTAACAATACAATAATTAAAGCAAAATAAGACGACCCTGCTTGTGAGAGCTTACAATCTACAATGAGGTGTGAGGATACAAAGTACAGGTATGTATTTACAATGATGTATTTACAATGATGGTCCAGCCATCTTCATGGGATGGGGGATAGATGGAAGCAGTGAATGGGATTCACAAGCACACACACAAACCTAAAATGACTTTGATTAGGGAACGTGATAGGTCGATCTGAACAAATGAGTTTTGAGGGAACGCCTAGAATTATGTAAATTGTGGATGGTCCTAATTTCTTGAGGTAGAGCATTCCAGAGGATTGGCACAGCACGGGAGAAGTCTTGGAGTCAGGAGTGGGAGGTACGGATTATTGCAGAGGTTAGTCGAAAGTCGTTTGCAGAGCGCAGCGGTCAGTTAGGCCGATAGACTGAAATGAGGGAGGACATGTAAGGGGGTGCCGCACTGTGGAGAGCTTTGTGGGTGAGAATAAGTACTTTGAATTGGATCCTATAGTTGGAGCGGCCCCAGATGCAGGGCCGCGTGGTACTCAGTACCGGGCCTCTCAGTCTCGGTCCTGGGGTTGTCACGGTGGCTAGACCCGGTCCGTGACCCTGCTAAGGGCCGTCCAATGAAAGGTGTAATGAGGGTGCGTGGTGCAGGTCGCGATGAATAATGAGGACACAGGGTTGCAGTCTCTTTACCTCTTTACTGAAGGCTTCGGGATCCGCAATCCAGAGTACTGCTAACAGGGCTGACTGAGACCGGCCAGTCCGAAGGCACATCCAGAGTTTCCTTTGCAGGTGGAAATCAGTGCCTACCTTCTAGCGCCTGTGTGTTGTAGTACCTCCCTGCTGAGCACCACGGGATAGTCCTCACAACTGTTGTGTCTGTTTCTGATGTTCTTTCTCACAACTCGTATCTGTTCTGATGTTCTTTCTCTGTCCCCCAGATGATATGGCTAGGACGCACCCATATGACGGGTAGGCATGGAGTTCTTCCGGGACCCTAGCGTCGCCCCTCTCCCACAATTGCCCCCTATGTCTGCTTAGGTGATTTAGGTGAGACAGCCAACCTATAATCAACTGTCCTGCCGCTGTTTGAAGTAATGCTTGGAGCCCAATACTTCCTCGGCGTTCTGGCCACCGGCTACGTGCCTCAGTAGGATGTTGCCACGATCTTAAGGCACGACTCCTACTGGCTTTATCTCCTTTTTGCTGCGATCTCGTTTCTCACTTCTCCACAATAAACCTCGCTTCGTTTCCTTTCTTAGGATGCCACTGCAACGGGTGCAGGCGCGGCTCTGTAAGTTTCTGTTCTTTTCGCTAGGCCACTGTCAGGATCCCACCCCTGACAGAGACCCCCCTGAATCTTCCCCTGCAACACCCTCTGCTACAGGATGTTGCCTGGATCCAACCCAGTCAGCTTCTGACTAACTTCCTATCCAGCCCCCAGTTTTACCAGATTGTGAGGAGTGGCCTAATACATAGAACCCTTTGCTCCCCCTGGTGGCCAGAGTGTGAAGTGTAATGTGTGACTATGATACCTGGTCAGGTGAACTCCTTAAGTGCCATCAGACATACCATCACTCCCGTTAGTGGCGGAGCATCAGTACTGCAAGGACCAGGACTCTGGGGCGCTGCATAATGAATGGGCAGCCAGTGTAACGACTGGCGAAGAGTGGACACGTCTGAATACCAATTAGCTAGATGTACAACCCTGGCTGTTGCATTAAGGATAGACTAGAGAGGGGAAAGTTGAGTAAGGAGGAGGCCAATTAATAGAGCATTGCAGTAGTCCAGGCGGGAGTGGATCAGGGTGACAGTGAGGGTTCTTGTTGTTTCCATGGTGAGAAAAGGGCGGATTCTAGAGATGTTCTTTAGGTGTAAGCGGCAAGAGCTGGCAAGAGATTGTATATGGGATGTGAAGGAGAGATCGGACTTAAACATAACACCCAGACAGCACGCCTGCTGCCGGGGTGTTATTATGGTGCCACCCACAGAGAGGGAAATGTCAGATTTAGGGAGGCTGGTAGATGGCGGGTGCAGAAGAAGTTCAGTTTTGGAGAGGTTGAGTTTCAGCTAGAGAGTGGACATGATGTTGGAGACTGCGGACAGACAGTCACTGGCGTTCTGTAGTACAGTGGGAGTAAAGGCAGGGGATGACGTGTATAGTTGCGTGCCATCAGTGTAAAGATGGTACTGAAAGCCAAATCTGCTGATGGTCTGTCCAATTGGGGCCGTGTAGAGTGAGAAGAGAAGGGGGCCAAGGACTGAGCCCTGAGGTACCCCGACAGTGAGAGGAAGAGGAGATGAAGTGGAGCCAGCAAACAAAACACTGAAGGAGCAATCAGATAGGTAGGAAGAGAACCAGGAGAGAGCAGTGTCCTTAATGCCTAGTGACTGGAGCCTAGAGAGCAGGAGATGGTGGTCAACAATGTCAAAAGCTGCAGAAAGGTCAAGAAGAATGAGCAGAGAGTGGTCACCATTACATTTTGCTGTCAGAAGGTCATTGGTCACTATGATGAGTGCAGTTTCTGTTGAATATAGGGGGTGGAAGCAGGACTGTGAGGGGTCTAGGAGGTAGTGAGTGGAGAGGTAATGGGTAAGGCGGGAGTAGAGTAGGCACTCCAAGATTCTAGAGATAAAGGGGAGATTGGAGACTGGTCTGTAGTTATTTGTGCAGGATGGATCGAGAGAGGGTTTCTTTAATAATGGAGTAATCATAAAGTGTTTGAAGGAGGATGGGAAAATGAGGGAGAGGTTAAAGATTGTAGTTAAGTGAGTTGTGACGACTGGAGAGAGGGACTGGAGGAGATGAGAGGGAATGGGGTCAGTAGTGCATGTAGTCAAATGAGAAGAAGAAAGGAGCCTGGAGACTTCTTCCTCTGTGATGGGATCAAATGTGGAGAGTGAGCCAGGGGAAATGCAGGGAGGGATGGGAGTCACTGAACTTGGTGGTTGGGAGTGGATTTCCTGACGGATGTTATCTATTTTCTCTATAAAGTGGGAGGCCATGTCATCAGCACAAATGTCTGTGAGAGGGGCTTGTGCTTTTGGCCTGAGGAGGGAGTGAAAGGTGTCAAAAAGTTTCTTGGGGTTGTTGGATAGTAAGGAGATCATGGTGGTGTAGTAGGTCTGTTTGGTGAGGTGAAGGGCAGAGTTACAGGTTTTTAACATAAATTTGAAGTGGATGAAGTCTTCTGGTGTGCTAGTTTTCCTCCATAAGCGTTCAGCACTCCTAGAGCATCATTTGAGAAATAGAGTTTGTGATGTGAGTTAGGGCTGTTTCACTCTGTGTTTGGAGGTTCTGAGGGTAAGGGGTGCTACTTGGTCCAGGGTGCTTCTGAGACTGTCATTGTAGTGGTGTACAGCCAGATCAGGACAGGAAAAAGAGGAGATTGGGGACAATGATGAGTGTAGGGAGTCTGAAAGTGTATGAGGGGTAATGGCTGGTAGTTTTCTGAATGTATGGTAGGTAGGGGTGTACTGGGGTAGGTGAGGATTTGTGAGCATGAAGCAGAGAATGTTCTGGTCAGAGAGGGGAAGCGGGAGATTGCACAGAGCTGGACAAAGACCAGGTCAAGGGTGTTGCCGTCCTTGTGTATCTCAGAGTTTGAGAGCTGTGAGAGGCCGAGAGAAGTGGTTAGTAATAGAAGCTGGGACGCAGATGTGGAAGTGGGGCTGTTGATGGGGATGTTGAAGTCTACCAGGATAAGGGTTGGGAGTTCGGAGGACATAAAGTGTGGCAACCAGGCTGAGAAATGGTCCATGAAGTGGGTGGGTGAGCCTGGGGGCCGGTATATGACCGCTACTCTGAGGGAGAGGGGATGAAACAGCCTGATGGTGTGGACCTCAAAAGAGGTGAATGAGCGTGATGGAACTAGGGGGATGACCTGGAAAGTGCATCGTGGGGACGGAGTATGCTGACTCCACCACCAGGTCTGTTTCTGAGTCGCGGGGAATGGGAGAATTGTAAGCCACCATGACAAATGGCAAAAGGGGAGACACTGTCAGAGTCCTGGATCCATGTTTCAGTGAGGGCCAACAGGTTTAGAGCGTTGTTCAGAAAGTAGATGTGCAGGAAAGGAAGCTTATTACATACAAACCGTGGATTCCGAAGGGCACAATTGAAAGAGAGAGATGAGGGAGTGCAAGTAATATTAATAAGGTTAGTATGGTTTTGATATGAGGTAGGGTAGCGGTTGAGGTTGGGGGAGGGTGGACCGGTTTTGGGGGAGATGTCCCCCAAAATCATTAGGAGTAGGAAGATAAAAAGCAAGAGGTTTTTGAAATTGTACAAAGTTTTTTTGTGCAGTGTGTTTGGGCAAGATGGGCTGAGGTTTATCAGGAAGGAGAGAAGTGCATGGGAGCTGTACATGGGAGAGTGAAGTATAGAGGGGCTGATGTGGAGCACCCCTGTGGGACCGTGGGGTACTCGGCACCGGGTCGTTCGGTTCACGGGGGGATGTCACGGTGGCTGACCCAGTCCGTGGCCCTGGGACATCCGTGTAAAAGGGAAAGGTCTTTAAAGGGATATAGTTTGTGTTCGGGATGCCACCTGTGGTATTCGGTCAGGGTGACCGACGCTGCTTTAAGGGGTCCGCTGGGGTGATGTTATGGTAACTAGATGGTATACCTTCCCACAGGTGAAGTATGTCCCCAGGGCTTCCCGGTGATATAGATGGTGGATGGTGAGAGGCACAGAGAAGAACGAGGACACAAGGTTGCAGTCTCTTTAAATTTACTGAAGACTTCAGCATCCACAGTCCAGAGCACCAGATCACAGGGCAGGCAGAGTCCGGCCGGTTTGAAGGCAAGTCCAGAGTTCCCTTGTCCAGGTGGAAATCAGTAGCCTTCCCTTGCGCTGCAGTGTTGTAGTTGCTTACTGCCTAAGGCTTCACATAAGGTCCTCACAGATGTAATGTCTCTCTCTCTGTCCCCCATATAGGATAGGACAAACCCGTATGACTGGTTGCTTGAGGCGATTTATAGGGACTCTATCATGTCCCAGCCTCTAAGGGGTGCCACCGTGCCTCCTGAGCATAGGGCAGACAGGTAACGTAAAATTAGCTGTCCTGCCGGTCTCTGGAGCAAGGCATAAAGGTCGTTACTCCCTCGGTGTTACGGCTACCGGAATTCTGCACCTCAGAAGGAGGCAGCCTGTGTAGGGCTGGTCCCCTTCTGGTATCCTCTCCTTTTCTACGACTTCCTTCACGCTCGCTGCAATACAGTTCTGCCTTTTGTGTGTCTCTTTCTAGGAGCTGCAGCTCTGAGGGCATGCACAGCTCCGTGTCCTTCTCCTTCGTTCTCTGACAGGATCCCACCCCTGCCAGGGACCAACTAACTGAGCGGAGCTCAGCCAGCAACTAACTACCTTTCCCTACAGGTGACCAGTTTTACCTATGTGGGAAGTGATCTAATAAATAGGAGCAAGAGCTCCCCCTGGTGGCCAGGAGTGTGAAATGTGTTGCATGTTTGTGATACCTGGATGCAGCTATCCTTCTTTGCCTCCAAACATAGCATCACTCTCCCCGAGAGGAAAGCAATACCACTGCGATGACTAGGACCCTGGGGTGCCACAGATGTGTATGAGTCGTAATTGAGGGGGGATGGAGTGGTGAATGTGGATGGCAAGGGAACATAAGAGGATAGGAATAAAGCACATGGATAAAAGGGAGAGCAGAGTGTGGGATACCTGACTCCTGCACTGACTAACTGCAATAGAGTAACTGCTTTTAGCTTGATGCTTAGCTCATGCAATGCTTTGCTGAATGCGTGCGACCCCACACGTGCGTGCACCCCTAAGAATGAATATAAATTTATGGGCCCCCAGTACAGGGAGAGGAAAGCGGGATTATGGGAGCTGGTTAGTTATAAATTAGTGACAGCTGCTCAACACATCCTGGTGTGGAGAAGATGATCAAAGACGCCATCCTGATTACATCTCTATACTATAGCACCTCTCCTGAGATAACATCTACAGAGATCCGACCTGGATCTACAACAGTAAGTACCGGGAACCATGTAACTGATGAATTCTAGCAAAGGAGTTGAATGACATGGCTGCTTGTTGACATTGAATGGAGTGAAAAGACATGCAAGGTAGTTCAGTTCAGAGGTTGAATGACACTTGCGAGTGCAATGCGAGAAACTCACGCGAGTCTCTCACATCAATACCCGGCACTGCCGCCGGCACTCGGGACCGGAGAGTTCAGCTGCATAGAAATACATGCAGCCGCACGCCTCGGTCCCAAGTGCCGGCGGCAGTGCCGGGTATTGATGCGCGAGTTTCTCGCATTGCACTCGCAAATCTGACCCCGCCCTACATAATATGCTGGGCATCTTTCATCTGTGTTTTTGGGCTACTCATAGAATTCTTAATTTAGCTTGTGGCGTCTCATAGGTGGAAAATGCCAGTGGTCACATCTTTGAACCACTTTGCCTCTTTTGATGCCTTAAGTTGTTAAAAGGAAATCAAAAGACTGAACATCTGAACAGACGTTTTGACATAAAAATGCATGTGTACAATATTTTCATCATTTTTAGTGCACTTTTTCAAATGGATTTAAGAGCCGGCCAGCCCCCTGAAAAAGCCTTAATGTGAATATTCCCTAAAATATCACTAACCCTTTAAATGAACATTTAAAGGTCAAGGTCTTAAAATCAGTAGGGGATACTGAAAATAATAAGACTATAAATAATTGCACAATATGTGTATACAGCTAATATGCAAAATAATTGCTCACAACTTATGTGGTTTGTTATGTTTTTATTTATCAATAACCTATATAAGAGATCAAATTTTCCTTTTATTTCTGCAGGTTTTCTATTGTCAGCCAAAGGCAAGGGATACAGCACATTGTCAATGAGTGCTATGTGGAGGTATTCGACTGGTTTTACCTTGAACTCAAAGACGTTCAAAAAGAATATGAGACTTTTAAGGTAAAATTTTACTTTTCATTGTAGTCAAATCCCATAATAGTAGACAACTCGTATTATGTATCTTTTAATGATGGAGAATGAGGGTAAAATGCAATATTGCTCTGCAGTATAACTACCATTTATCTATCTGGATGTATTCCAGCCTTTTTTCTGGCGGGCATCTACTGTATATATCATAGTGCCATCTAGGTCATTACTTGGTCTGCTAGGATGTGAGTATACCATTTGATCACTCCCTACTTTTCCATCATTAATCGTTGTTGTACTTAACAATCGTGTTCTTGATTTTTTGAGTTATGTATTGTTTCACTGGCTGGAACATTATTTAGATTTGGATACATTGTGTTTATTGAGTTTCCTATAGTTATTTCTGATTATTAATTGTGATCATGTTATTGATTTTTTTATGTATATTAATTTGCTAGCTAAATATGTACAGTATGTTGTAACCGAGAAGAGATTTTAGTGGCTTTATTATGTGATAATTATTGGAGTTTGTACATTTAAAGGGAATTTGTCAGCAGCTTTTTGCTATGTAAACCGAGAGCAGCAGGGACGGAGACCATGATTCCCGTGATTTGTCACTTAAGCTGTGTTTTACTGTTATAATACAATCAGAGTTTTATCAGCTGGAGATTATCACTACAGGACTACATTCTTATTCAACTCCACCCTCTCCCCTGTACACCTAAAGCTGCCCATTGGAGGCGGGGATATACACACCTCAATATTCTGAGCTCTGCTAGTACCGCAACAAAAAAACTGTGATTCACAACTGCTGCACCCAGTAAGATAAGTGATACATCACTGGAATCAAGATCTCTGTTCCTATGTCATGCTGCTCTCAGATTACATGGCAGACAACTGCTGAGAGACTCCCTTTAACAATGTGGTTTTAAATGGTTTCATCTTTTTTATCATGTTTTTATTTTGGATACTAATAAAATACTATTTTTTTTATACGTTTTGGTTGTTCCAAATTTAATCATTTTTGTTATATCTCTTTGTTTTTTATAACTGTATTTGTACACCAGTCCTTGCACATTCCATATTATTGCTATGTTTGGTGCCCTCCTGTGTTCTCTTTTAGCTTAACTGGTTTTTACTTAGACAAGGTGTTCTACAGAAGAAACGCACTAAAAACACAAAAAATCCACACAATTGTAAAAATAACTTTGTGTCTAGCCAAATACCAGGAAGTATCATAAACAAATCAACCTTATTTAACCTCTTAACGACCACCGATACCCTTGAAAATAGTGGCAGCTAAGGGGCCTTATTGATCGTGGATAAGAGAATTGTGCTGCCCAGCTGTGAAAATTCCAGTGGCCGACAGCTGTACATGACAGCTGCCACCCTGCGATATCGTCCCTGGAGCCGATTGGGGCTGATTAACCCCCCTAAATATGGCTTTTAATCGTGAAAACGGTATCTGTTTAAAAGGGGATAAAAGACACCTTATTGCAGGATCCACCCCCCTCGATTATAATCGTGGGGGGCCAATCATTGCCGTGGTATCCTGAGGTCAGTCATCTGACAGTGTATGGTGGCTTGTGAGATCCAGCTATAAGCAGGGACGGTTTTAGACAAAGTGGGGCCCTAGGCAAAAATTTAAAGTGGGGGCCCCAAATGATAACATTGCACTGTGGCCCCCATATTTAGGGGGCTTATATCGGCCAACGGGTCTGCCACTATTAGCTGTACGCAGGGGCGTTGCTAGGGTCAGAAAAGATTGGGGGCCCAAGACAAACAGTTGCCCCCAACCCCCTCTTAATTTTTTTTTATCTCTTCAGATAAAACAGTGCTAACTCTCTGAGAACAGATAATGTAGTAGATGTCACCTGCAGTCCTATGTAATACCAGAGATAGCAGTGATAACTGAGTACAGATAATTTAGTATATGGTATATCACCTGCAGTCCTATGTAACACCACAGATAGACATAGCGTTTCAGCGTAAGACTATGTTCACATGCAGCATTTTTTTCAGTAGCCAAAACCTTTTCTATTAGCAGTAAAAATGTTGCGTTCAAAACCCCTGTTTTTCCGCTTGTTTTGTGGTGTTCTTCACACTTTTTTCAGCTTTTTTTTGGAGTGAGGATGTTTGTTTTGTCTACAGTATGTTTAAGGCCACGTTCAGTGTTTGGTTAGTATTTCACATCAGTATGTGTTAGGGCTGTCCCACACATCCAGATAATTCCGGTACCGGAATAAATCGGTACCGGAGTTATCCGTGTCCGTGTGCCTGGAAACTCACGGAGGCCATACGTGCGGCACACGTGTGCCGCCCGTATGGCGAGTGGGTACCACACGGAGCGTGTGGTACCCACTCTGCATGGTGCTGAAGCTGCGATTCATATCTTCCCTGCAGCAACGTTTGCTGCAGAGAAAATATGAAGAATAGTGTTTAAAATAAAGATCCATGTGTCCGCCGCCCCCCCACCCCCTGTGCGCCCCCCCGCTGGTCAGAAAATACTTACCCGCTCCCTCGCTGCTTCCTGGTCTGGCCGCGGCTTCTACTGTATGCGGTCACGTGGGGCCGATCATTTACAGTCATGAATATGTGGCTCCACCTCCCATAGGGGCGGAGCCGACTATTCATGATTGTAAATGATCGGCCCCACGTGACCGCATACAGTAGGAGGCGCGGCCAGACCAGGAAGGAGCGAGGGAGCGGGTAAGTATTTTCTGACCAGCGGGGGGGCGCACAGGGGGTGGGGGGGCGGCGGACACATAGATCTTTATTTTTAACACTATTCTTCATATTTTCTCTACAGCAAACGTTGCTGCAGGGAAGATATGAATACCGGCTTCAGCACCATGTGGGGGGGACAGCGCTTACTGTAGCGCTGTCTCCTGCACGCACACGGACCCCAGACGGAGAATGTCCGTGTGAGGTCCGTGTTTTACGCGGACCCATTGACTCTATTGGGTCCGTGTAAAACGTGCGCTCCCACGAACACTGACATGTCTCCGTGTTTGGCACACGGAGACACGGTCCGCAAAAAATCAATGACATCTGAACAGATGCATTGATTTTTATGGGTCTACGTGTGTCAGTGACTCCGGTACGTGAGGAAACTGTCACCTCACGTACCGGAGCCACTGACGTGTGAAACCGGCCTAAGCCAAAACCAGGAGGGTGAGAAATACAGAAGTGGTGACGTGTTTCTCAGGCTATGTGCACACGCTGTGGATTTTGCTGTGGATCTGCAGCAGTTTTCCATGCGTTGTACAGCACCATGTAAACGTATGGAAAACAAAATCCGCCGTACACATGCTGCGGAAAATACCGCGCGGAAACGCTGCGTTGTATTGTCTGCAGCATGTCAATTCTTTGTGCAGATTCCGCAACGTTTTACACCTGCTCCATAATAGGAATCCACAGGTGTAAAAATGCTGTTGAAAACTGCCGAAAACCGCAGTAATTCCACCGTAAATCCGTGGTAAATCTGCAGGTAAAACGGAGGGGATTTAAAAAGCGCTACAGTTCTAAAATCCAGTCAGAAAACAATCAAGCGCTTGCAGGAGATTTCGGAAATCTCCTATGTTTTGCTAGCACTTTATAAGCAGCTTTTCGCCATGTTCATATGCAGAATTTTTGCAGCTTTTTCTTCTGCAAATAATAAGTTTACAGCATTTTACAGCACAAGCGAAAACTGAGATTTTCAGAAATCTCCTGCACACCCTTTTATTTTCCCCTGACTGAATTTCACACCTGCAGCCTTTTTTAAATCTGAGCATGTCACTTCTTTCAGCATTTTTTTTCACCCGTAGAAAGCAATGAAAAAGTTTAAAAAATGCTGCAAATGTTGCAACGTTGTTTTTCGCTGCGTTTTTTGTGAATAACACTAACTTTATTAAACATGTACTGTAGACAAAATGCAAACAGCAAAAGCTCTAAGGGTATGTGTCCACAATCAGTAAACGCTGCTGGTCGGCAGCTGTGTACTTGTGCAGCGTCCAACCCGCAGCGGCCAGATGTTACAGTATAGTGGATGGGATTTCAAGAAATTCCATCTCTACTGTGCGTGCACTATCACCTGCACCTCACCTGTGGAGACGGACATGGGGCGCGTCTGTCCAGGCTGCAGCATGTCAATTTATATTGCATAGACGCAAGTCTCCGCAAGAGAAATCTCACCCGTGCAATGCATAGGACGCAGGGATTCCGCACAGATCAATGAACACACGCGGAATCACCTGTGTTCAAAACATGGCAGCACTTTGGACGCAGCACATGTCCACTGCATCCAAAGGGCTGCCATTTCCGGATCCTCTGCACATACCCTAAAAAAATGGGTGTTTTGAAAGCAGTGTTTTTACTGCCAAGAGAGCAGGTTTTGGCTGCAAAAAAAAAAATGCACCAAAAATGCTGATTCCTATGCACACCTGTACTATATGTGTATGGTTTACCCTTATTATTTCACGTGGGAATTCATTTATTTCTATATAATAAGTGCCCTGATTCAGCAGACAATATTCCTGTCTTATGTCATTCAGACAGTAGTGACAGCAGGTCGCACTGTCAGATTACAAGCACTGATTTAGTGGTCAGAGCCCAGCTGATCCCTGCTGTATGTGACTGTGAAACCTGATCCTACAGCAATCAGCACAGAGCTCTGGGACCACAGTGAGTAAATCACTGCACTGAGGGGGTCTCCAGGGGGGTTTGGGAGAGACGCCACTGCTGTACACCCTCTGGGCACTTCATACAGGGGCTGCAGAGGTAGGGGGCCCCCTTTCTAGGTGGGGGCCCCCAAGCATCTGCCTGGTCTGCCTGTGCCAAACACCGGCCCTGGCTATAAGTAGGCTCTCCCAGACACAGTCACTGACTTAGTGACAGGTCTCTGGCAAAGCAGTACATGAGCATGGCAGTGCATGAGACCAAAGATCAGAGTAAAATTTATATATGTCCCACAGTGGGACTAAGTAAATTAGTCACTGCAGCCATAGATGAATTCATTGAGATGTGCAATTTCTCTTTTGGGGTTTTTCTGGTGTTCTGGCACCTTCAAGGCTCCGCAAATGTCACCCGCAAACTATTGTAGCAAAATTTGTGCTCCAAAAGTAAAATAGCGTGCCTTCCTTCTCAGCCCTGACGTGTGGCCTAAGTTTTCATACTCATCTGTGAGGAAAATGGACTGGTATTATCTGATAAAAATTGGATTGCTCTCTGGCCAATGTTAAGCTATGAGTCACAGCGCATCTGCAATTTTTTTTTTGTCAGCTGAAATTGGACTGAGAAAAAAATTGCTGTGATTCTCCTCTTATCTCGGACAAGACATGGCAATGCAAGTCAATGGGTGTGAGAAAAAAATTGCACTGCACTCAGACGATGTGAGTGCCGTCCGATTTTTACACATCAATGTCCTTTGAAAAACCGGCAATCTATCTACCTTGTACAGTAAAATCACAGCGTGACCCGACAAAATACAATAGATAGAATAGTTATAGATACATAGAATAGATAGATATAATGATATCGGTCACATATATAATTAGTACAGTGCTTTTGTAGCTTACTGTACATGTGTTTTTTAATTACTAAATTATTTTCTGAAAAAAACAGAGTGGGATCCCCCAACATTTTATTAACCAGCAGAGGGAAAGCAGACAACTGGGGGCAGATGTTTATAGCCTGGGAAAGAGGTAATACCCATGGAACTTCCAAGGCTATTAATATAATCTCACAATTGTATATTTAGCCTTTCCTGGTTAATAAAATGGGGGACCTCCCCAAAACTGATGTCGGGTCCCCCTATATTTAATAACCAGCAAAGGCTAGGCAGACATCTGTTGGCTGATATTAATAGCCTAGGAAGAGGCCCCCTCCTAGACTAAAAATATCAGCTCTCAGCCACCCCAGAAATGGCACATTTGTAAGATGCACCAAATCTGGCACTTAGCCTCACTCTTACTACTTGCCATGGTGCAGTGGCAAGTGGGGTGATAGTTGAGGGGGTTGATGTCACCTTTTTATTGTCAGGCGACATAAAGCCCAGAGGTTACTAATAGAGAGGCGTCTATAAGATGTCCCTATTACTAACCGCATGGTGATATTGTATTAAAAAACACACACCCTGAATAAAGATCTTTAAATGAAAAAATGACAGAATCCTTTAATTAATCTAAATTAAACCATACTCCATTCATCGCCCAATCCACTGAAGCCAATGTCCCCTGTAACAGAATTAAAATAATAAACAATATTCCTCACCTGTCTACCAAGAAGATAATAATCCACTTGACCGGTCTAGCTCTGTTACATCTAGGTTGCATGATGTGACTATACATTCTGAGAACTCCCGGCCTAACATAAAGTACAATGTGTCACAAAAAAGCAATCTTAGAGTCACTGGGTTACATTGATACATTCCAGAGTATTACCGTGAAGTGACACTGGCCAGATTTAAAAGTTTTGCCCTGGTCATTAAGGTCAAAATTGGCTAGGTCGCTAAGGGTTTAAGACATGACACTCCAACATAAAATAGAAAACGCAGCATCAAAACATGAAAAAAATGCATGTAAAAAACACACTCAAAAACATTATGGAAATAACGCAAGTAACCTAATTTACCTAATTAGTGCAGAAATGCTGCAGCAAATCTGCACCATCAAATAATCACCAAAATCTCACAGTGGGAACATAGTCTTATTTAGGCACCATATGGAACCTACTGAATAATTAGTAGAATGTCAATACCAGTTTTGCACAAAATATATATAAAAAAAATGACATATCTAGTGATGAGCGAATATACTCGTTACTCGAGATTTCCCGAGAATGCTCGGGTGTCCTCCGAGTATTTTTTAGGGCTCGGAGATTTATTTTTTAGCACCGCAGCTGAATGATTTACATCTGTTAGCCAGCATAAGTACATGTGGGGGTTGCCTGGTTGCTAGGGAATCCCCACATGTACTTATGCTGGCTATCAGATGTAAATCATTCAGCTGCGACGCTAAAAACTAAGACTCCAAGCACTAAAAAATACTCGGAGGACACCTGAGTGTGCTCGGGAAATCTCGAGTAACGAGTATATTTGCTCATAACTAGACATATCCTCTTACTTCTGACATCAATGTATTCCCATTTTACAAAAAGTGCACTTTTGTTGTTTTTTTTGTTTTTTTTCAGGAAGATCCAGTTTTGCCAAAAAACATGCCACCTACAGTGGGAGCTATTGTCTGGTCAAGAAAGTTGATGTCACGGATTGAAAACATAATGAAGGTTAGAGTAAATGTGCACATAATTTTCTTTATCTGGTTACTTATCTATTAAAGTACATGAATAAGATACAATTCTACACTATTTAAAATATCATTTAATTGTAGACTGTGAGCCCTCGCGGGCAGGGTCCTCTTTCCCGCTGTACCGGTCGGTGACATGTTTTGCTCATGTTTTGTTCTTGTTATTTGCTATGTACATCCCTTTTCATATGTAAAACACCATGAAATAAATGGCGACATAATAATAAATAATAATAATTGATAAGCCTTTATTACAAATAAGATACAGGTGTTCATGTTGTATCCACTTGACTTTCTTACTTGTTCCTTTTTTTAGGCATTTAAAAATGTGCGAATTGTAGCGACTTGTCTCACATATTTAGATACTGTCAAGCTGTACAATAAAATAGCTTCTGCCCTGTTGTCATATGAAGACGTGTGGTACCAGAGGTGGAAGTCACATATAGACAAAAGTCTGAATGGACTGAATTTGACATTACTTGTCCGGGATCCTGTTACACTGCAGCTTATGGTGAACACAGATATGAGGTAAGTGTAACGGCCTATCTACTATACTTCTATCATTGTGCACTATCAAGGGAGAGTCACACAACTTGGATGAGGATCGCAACGCAATGCTCGGATTGGCCGTCGGATCTCCCGACAGGAGCACGACACATGTATTCCTATGCAGCTGTCACACTCGGGTCAAGAGAGCGAACGGCCAGTCCAAGCATTTCATTGTGATGCTCATCTGAGATAGATGGCTGTCTGACTCTTGCCTCTGTGGAAACATTATTCATTTTTTTATTGGTTTGTAAGTCATCGATATATCTTTAAGTGATCTAAACTGTTATATTATTTATACTAGAATGTTTCAACTGATTGAAGAGACAAAATGGATGTTGAGATTTGGGATCCGTGTTCCGGAAGCAGCTGTGCTGGCATTTCATCAGGTACCTAGCTAATGGGCACGAGGTGTAACCGGCATGGCATATAGATGGGAAGCTTCAGATGACTGGAAATCTGCATTAAATGCAGTACATACTGAATCTTATTCATCATTCTGCTTTGTGTAGTTACATGCAGAAAACAGCTCTGGTAACTGTCTCATGTACAGTACATTCTACAAGAATGTACCGTGTGGCGCCCCAGGGTCCTGGTCGTCACAGTGGCATTGCTTTCCTCGCAGGGAGAGTGATGTCATGCTTGGAGGCAAGGAAGGATAACTTTCACCAGGTAAACACAAGCATGCAACATGTTCACACTCCAGGCCACAAGTGGGACCTTTTGATCCTATTCTTATGTGGTTTGGAGGGAAAGTTAGTTAGTTCCTGTCAGAGAGACAGAGGGGAAGGAAGCAGAGGGGCTGTGCAGCCACAAGAAAGTGCTGCAACTCCTGGGCAGAGATAACACAGAAAGAAGAACAGATTGTTGTGAGTGTGTAGGAGAGAGAGGCACGGGCGAGTGACACCTGGGGAGGACAGCAGTGATTGGACTGTCTCCCTGGCAAAGCGCAGATACCAGCAGCTGGAAGACCAAGGCTTTTGTGGGACTCTAAGACACATATCAGAAACCGGCAGGACACCTGGATTATACATCACCTGTTCGCCCTAACACTCAGGAGACACAGTGACACATAGAGCCCGGGTCGTGATAGAGACCCTCTAAAAAGGCTCGAGTCACCTGTCATGCAGGTACTGTCCTATCCTATATGGGGGACAGAGAGAACTGTGAGGACCTTATCTGAAGCCACAGGCAGTAAGGGACTACAATACCTCCGCGCTAGAAGGAAGGCCTTAATCTCCACCTGGAAAAGGGGACTCCCAACTTGCCTCCAAGCCGGCCGGACCCTGCCTGTCCTGTGATCTGGTGCCCTGGACTGCGGTTGCCTGAAGCTATAGTAAACCAGTTAAAAGACTGCAAACCTGTGTCCTCGTTTTTTACTGCACTGCTCACCATCTTCACCTATACACCGGGAGCCCTAGGGACCTACTTCACCTGTGGGAAGTTATACCATCTAGCTGCCATACCATCACCCCAGAGGACCCCTTTATGCAGCGTCCTTCCCTAGTGACCGAATACCACAGGTGGCGTCACAAACAAACTTTATTCTCAAAACCCCTTTAAAGACATTCCCCTATAATTGGGTGCCCAGGGCCACGGACAAGGTCGCAGCCACCATGACATCCCCTTTAAGCACCGGACCCGCTACCGAGTACAAAGCTGCCCTGGCGGGGCGTACCATACAGCGATCGTTGTACTACTGTACATTGCATGATGCAGGAAAAGCATTAGATGATTTGTTGTTTTTCAAAACTGAATATTAAATTGTGTCCTCCTCATAGAATTTTTTTAGCATATTGCTCACATTTATTTATTTTACTCACTTATACAGCTCCATTAATTCCACAGACATTATCAGCACTGTGCCCACGGGTAGGGTTGAGCGAAACGGGTCGACCATTTTCAGAAGTCGCCGACTTTTGGCAAAGTCGGGTTTCATGAAACCCGACCCGACCCCTGTGTGGGGTCGGCCATGAGGTCGGCGATCTTCTGAATCTGGTATCGGGATTCCGATACCGAGTTCCGATATGTTTGCGATATCGGAAATCGGTATCAGAATCCACATTTAAGTGTAAAATAAAGAATTAAAATAAAAAATATTGATATACTCACCTCTCCGACGCAGCCTGGACATCGCCGCTGGTAACCGACATCTTCCGTTCCTAAAAATGGCGCTTGAAAGACCTTTCAAATGCTTCACGGCTTGTGATTGGTCGCGGCGGCCCACGTGACCGCTGAGCGACCAATCACAAGCCGGTGACGTAATTCTCAGGTCCTGTTCTGGTTCTCAGGTACATGAGAATTACGTCACGGCTTGTGATTGGTCGCTGAGCGGTCACGTGGGCCGCCGCGACCAATCACAAAGCCGTGACGTCATCGGAAGGTCCTTCACGCGTTCATTCTTAAGAAGGAAGGCTGCCGGAAAGAAGCCGAGGGTGAGTATATTCCTATTAGGTATATACTCACCCTCGTACGCGCCCTGCTTCTTTCCGGCAGCCTTCCTTCTTAAGAATTAATGCGTGAAGGACCTTCCGATGACGTCACGGCTTTGTGATTGGTCGCGGCGGCCCACGTGACCGCTCAGCGACCAATCACAAGCCGTGACGTAATTCTCATGTACCTGAGAACCAGAACAGGACCTGAGAATTACGTCACCGGCTTGTGATTGGTCGCTCAGCGGTCACGTGGGCCGCCGCGACCAATCACAAGCCGTGAAGCATTCGAAAGGTCTTTCAAGCGCCATTTTTAGGAACGGAAGATGCCGGTTACTACCAGGGCGCGGTCAGAGGGTGAGTATATCAATTTTTTTTATTTTCATTCTTTATTTTACACGTAAATATGGATCCCAGGGCCTGAAGGAGAGTTTCCTCTCCTTCAGACCCTGGGAACCATAGTATCCCATTGCACTGCATTGGGTTTCGCGTTTCGGCCGACCCCGACCCCGACTTTTTTATAGGATCGGCCGATTTCACTCGACCCGACTTTTGAGAAAGTCGGGTTTCGTGAAACCCGACCCGATCCTATAAAAATAAAAGTCGCTCAACCCTACCCACGGGGGCTCACAATCTAGATTCCCAATCAGTATGTCTTTGGAGTGTGGGAAGAGACCGGCGAACCCGGAGGAAACCCACACAAACATGGGGAGAACATAGAAACTCCTTGCAGATGTTGTCCTTGGTGGGATTTGACCCCAGTGCTGCAAGACTGCCGTACTAACCACCAAGCCAACATGCTGCCCATTGAATGTTCTGGCCCCAATTCATCATTGTCTTCTAGTATTAACTCGCGTCCGATTCATAAAAATACTGTAAGAGCTTCACAAATTTTGTGAGAAGTCAAAAGTGGGCTTGTTTACCTGTCACCAACCATTTATGGGACTTTTTGAAGAAAAAGTTGCATCTTTTTCAAAATGTTGCAAAAGATGGTACTTTTTACTCCACGTGCAAAAAAAATCACTCCAGGGACATATTGGAGTAGAGTTACGCCAAATTTTGCAACTTTTAAAAAGTTGCACAAGAAGAATGAGCTGAAAACATCTGGAATCACTAAACTCTGCCCATAAACACACACTTACATTTTTCTTAAAGGGAACCTGTCATTTCTAGAAATGCTATTTACCTGTAGATATAGGGTTAATCTGCAGGGGATTGGTGTTAAAGGAAACCAGTCATGGTGTTAAAAAGCAGCTGATCAGAATGATATACATTATTGTGGGAAAAGGTTCAGTAAAACTTGCATTTTATGCATTTTTTTTATCTCTGTCTGCAAATGTGTCCATAGGGAAGACTGTCACTCACTGAGTGTGACTGCCCACTGAACTCATAAACACAGAAACACCAGGGATTTCAGAGAATAAAATACAAGTAAGGCCCCCTTCTCTTGTACGTGCATCCGGTACGTTTGGCATCCGTTTTCACACATACTGGAGACACATAACCACTGTAAGATTGCACTTACTGAGTGTATTGGGGGACACTCATTTGGCAGCGGATTAACGTAGTCAGGCACGGGTTTTCACTTTAACAGTCCATGTGGTTTATTATGGAGTCATAAGCCACAGAAATATGAACGATAAGCAAACAGTCTTTACATCAATCTTCACATCATAGTATACGGCTTTGAAACGCGGTCACTAAACTCACCGAACCTCAGTTTCCAGTTATCGTGGGTGACCGCACGCCATACAGTTCATTAATGTCCATGGAGCACAACAGGCACCAAGATACGACAATACAGTTGCAGTCTCTAATCATGCTGGACTTTACTCCGTCCAATTACCATATGCTGGGTTACCTTCCAGGAGCTCCTGCTCCATACGCTGACTCCTGTCAGTACTCTCTCTCTCTGGGAAGTTGCCAAACTGGGTTCACCGTCCCAGGCAATGCCTTGCTCACCAGGCCACCTGACAGTCCAGATCCTCAGATGGGCTGTAGCTTCCCCAAACGCAGTGCCATCACGGACTCTGCACAAGCGTCCTCTCTGTGCGCTATTCAGGACGTCCATCCCCATCTGGGACCGACCAACACACAGGCCCCTAGGTCCAAGGCCTCCCCAATGTGCTCTTCAGGGATCTAGTCCTACTCCCAGGACTTCTCAACACAGAGGCTCTCCAGGACCTGGCACACAGATCACTCAGGTCCATCCATCTTTTTCCCATGTGATCCACATGGTCACATTATATACTTGTAGCCACTCCCATAGGTGGGAGGTGTGTGGCTAGTTCAACCATTACAACTACAGATATGCCTCCATGCACATCCTGAGGAGCACATGCAGCGCCACCTAGCTGTAACAGGGGTCACTGCATCACATATCCCCCCCTCTGTTCAAACTTGTGGGGTTGAACACCTGTCACACACCAGGGGTCTCAACACCTGGTACCCAAGTCACCTTTTGGGACTCCACCCTTGTTTAGGTCACCACCCCCTTTTAGGGACTCCGCCCCATTTGGGCAACTATCCCTGTTTGGGTTACCGCCCCTTTTGGGAGTCCACCCCTTTTTGGGCAACTATCCCTATTCGGATTACTGCCCCCTTTTGGGATTCCACCCGTTTTTAGGCAACTATCCCTATTTGGGTTACCGCCCCCTTTTGGGATTCCACCCCTTTTTGGGCCACTATCCCTATTCGGGTTACCGCCCCCTTTTGGGGTTCCACCCCTTTTTGGGACACCACCCTTTTTAGGGTCACCACCCCTTCCCTGGGGCACACCTCGGGGACTCCCACGGCACTCTTAGGGTATGTGCACACGCTGCGGATTTTGCTGCGGATCCGCAGCGGATTTGACGCTGCGGATCCGCAGCAGTTTTCCCAAAGTTTACAGTACCATGTAAACCTATGGGGAAAAAAAACTGCTGTGCACATGCTGCGGAAAAATCCGCGCGAAAACGCAGCGGATTATTTTCCGCAGCATGTCAATTCTTTCTGCGGATTCCGCAGCGGTTTTCAACATGCACCAATAGGAAAGTGCAGTTGAAAACCCGCAGAGGAATCCGCAGAAGAAACCGCGATAAAATCCGCAGTGAAAACCGCAGTGGTTTTGCACTGCAGATTTTCCAAATCCGCTGTGGAAAAATCCGCAGCAGAATCCGCAACTTGTGCACATACCCTTAAGCACCCGTTCGCACAGTACAGACAAAATGTTTCTATAGGTTGCACTGGCCCTTTAAGAGTCTGCACGATCTGGTCCACCAGTAATGTCTCTTTTTTTTTCTTTGCTTTGCTGCAAATGCAGCTACACTCCACAAAGCTCTGCACGGCTGCACCAGAGACTTCGTGGACCCGCCGATCCACAGCAAAACTTCGTAACCCGGGCCGAGTTACAGCCAGACACTTGTTAGCTTCGTGGACCCACCGATCCACAGCAAACTTCGTGACCCCACCAAGCCACAGCAAGCTGACTTGAGAAAAAAAAACTTCGTGACCCTGCCAAGCCACAGCAAACACCTCACACGTGCTTCCTGGATCATTGCCCACATTCTCCACCATATGTAAGATTGCACTTACTGAGCGTATTGGGAGGCACTCATTTGGCAGCGGATTAACGTAGTCAGGCACGGGTTTTCACTTTAACAGTCCATGTGGTTTATTATGGAGTCATAAGCCACAGAAATATGAACGATAAGCAAATAGTCTTTACATCAATTTTCACATCATAGTATACGGCTTTGAAACACGGTCACTAAACACGCCGAACCTCTGTGTCCAGTTAACGTGGGTGACCGCACGCCATACAGTTCATTAATGTCCATGGAGCACAACAGGCACCAACATATGACAAGACGGTTGCAGTCTCTAATCATGCTGGACTTTACTCCATCCAGTTACCATGGGTGACTGCACAGCACCCCATTCGCTGGGTTACCTTCTTGGAGCTCCTGCTCCATATGCTGACTCCTGTCAGTACTCTCTCAGGGAAGTTGCCGAACTGGGTTCACCATCCCGGGCAATGCCTTGCTCACCAGGCCACCTGACAGTCCAGATCCTCAGATGGGCTGTAGCTTCCCCAAACTCAGTGCCATCACGGACTCTGCACACGCGTTCTCTCTGTGCGCTATTCAGGATGTCCATCCCCATCTGGGACCATCCAACACACAGCCCCCAGGTCCAAGGCCTCCCCCATGTGCTCTTCAGGGATCTAGTCCTACTCCCATGACTTCCCAACACAGAGGCCCTCCAGGACCTGGCACACAGACCACTCAGGTCCATCCATCTTTTTCCCATGTGACCCACATGGTCACATTATATACTTGTAGCCACTCCCATAGGTGGGAGGTGTGTGTGGCTAGTTCAACCATTACAACTACAGATATGCCTCCATGCATATCCTGAGGAGCACATGCAGCACCACCTAGCGGTAACATGGGTCACTGCATCACACCACACATACCCATTATAACCTATGGGGCTGCTCACATGTCCGTATTTTAACATGGATCGTGTGTCCGTGTGACTCACACATAGACATGTCTGGTTTTTACCTGCCAATAAAAGTCTCTGGGTCCGTGTAAACACGTACAGCACACGGATGACATCCATGTGACATTTACCGGAATAGACTGTATTCAATGTATTCAAGAAATTACTGATTTTTATTAGTTAAAGATTTGGATAGATAGATAGATAGATAGATAGATATTATGTACATAATTTCACAACCCCACAGCAAATTATAAACTTGCACCTTTTATTGCCTTTCATGTGGACTTTATTGCATAGCTTTGTATTAACCTAATAAATAAATTAAAAAAATTACGAGGTGTTTTTTTGCAATCAGCAAAGGTAAAGTAGACAGCTGAGAGCTGATATTTTCAGGCTTGGAACATCCCTGGTTATTGGGCCCTTCCCAGCCTAAAAATACCAGCCCGCTGCCTCCCCAGAAGTAGCGCACCACATGAGATGCTCGAAGTGTGGCGGTTCATCTTGGCTCTTCCTGATGTCCCAGGGCGTTGCCAATCCAGGTAATGGGGCTTGGAGTTGATGTCAGCTGTGAAGTGTCTAAAAACACAGCTGGCATCAAGCCCTGGTGCTAGTAACGAAGGGGTGTCCATTAGACACCCCCATTACTAACCCAGAAATAAAAACATACATAAAAATTACTTTATTGAAATAAACTGCCCCGACAATTTCCCTGGTTTACCAATTTATTTAAAAAAAAAAAAAATTCCCACGCAGGTCCGACGTAGTCCAAGCGAATCCAACAAATCTTTCCGTACAAAGCCTATGGAGCCTCGTTCTGGTGTTCTGTAGGTTTTGCAAACAACAACTTCCAAGTCACGCAGCGCTGCACGTGACCTGGCGACTTTGAAGAGCAGGAACATCTGTAACTTTTTTCATGTATTTATTTATTAGGTTAATACAAAGCTGTACAATAAACTTCACAAGCTGCACATCTTAAGCGCATGTAAATCAGTAATTTCTTTAATGCATTTTATTGCGGTAGGTGTCACTCAGACAGCACACAGATGGTACACACTTACACATGGATGACACATGGATGTCACTCGGATAGCACACAGATGGTACACACTTACACATGGAAGACACACGGATGGCAGACAGATAACACAGATGGTACACACTTACACATGGATGACACACGGATGGCAGACAGATAACACAGATGGTACACACTTACACATGGATGACACACGGATGGCACTCGGATAGCACACAGATGGTACACACTTACATACAGTATAAATGACACATGGATGGCACTCAGATAGCACACAGGTCGTACACACTTACACATTGATGAAACACGGATGGCACATGGATAGCACACAGATGGTACACACTTACACATGGATGATACACGGATGTCACTCGGATAGCACACAGATGGTACACACTTACATACAGTATAAATGACACATGGATGGCACTCAGATAGCACACAGGTCGTACACACTTACACATTGATGAAACACGGATGGCACATGGATAGCACACAGATGGTACACACTTACACATGGATGATACACGGATGTCACTCGGATAGCACACAGATGGTACACACTTACATACAGTATAAATGACACATGGATGGCACTCAGATAGCACACAGGTCGTACACACTTACACATTGATGAAACACGGATGGCACATGGATAGCACACAGATGGTACACACTTACACATGGATGGCCAACAGAAAACCGCATGGATAGTAAAAATGGAATCTCTCACGTGGACATTTTTTTAAACAAACCTGTGAAGGAGGCCTAAAACTGAATTTATTTCCAACAAATCTAAATTTTATCCTGTTCAGGATGTCTATTATACCATGCTGCCAACAGATCCGACTGCATGTACAAAGGGACATGTTCTCCTTAAAATCATACCTGCCTGACTTTCTGTAAGAATAGCAGGGAGAAAAGGGAAATTAACTTACAGTACAGACCAAAAGTTTGGACACACCTTCTCATTTAAAGATTTTTCTGTATTTTCATGACTATGAAAATTGTACATTAACACAGAAGGCATCAAAACTATGAATTAACACATGAATGTGAAACAACTGAAATTATGTCTTATATTCTAGGTTCTTCAAAGAAGCCAACATTTGTTTTGATGACTGCTTTGCACACTCTTGGCATTCTCTTGATGAGCTTCAAAAGGTAGTCACCGGGAATGGTTTTCACTTCACAGGTGTGCCCTGTCAGGTTTAATAAGTGGGATTTCTTGCCTTATAAATGGGGTTGGGACCATCAGTTGTGTTGTGCAGAAGTGTGGTGGATACACAGCTGATAGTCTTACTAAATAGACTGTTAGAATTTGTATTATGGCAAGAAAAAAAGCAGCTTAGTAAAGAAAAACGAGTGGCCATCATTACTTTAAGAAATGAAGGTCAGTCAGTCCAAAAATTGGGAAAACTTTTAAAGTGTCCCCAAGTGCAGTGGCAAAAACCATCAAGTGCTACAAGGAAACTGGCTCACATGAGGACCGCCCCAGGAAAGGAAGACCAAGAGTCACCTCTGCTTCTGAGGATAAGTTTATCTGAGTCACCAGCCTCTGAAATTGCAGGTTAACAGCAGCTCAGGTTAGAGACCAGGTCAATGCCACACAGAGTTCTAGCAGCAGACACATCTCTACAACAACTGTTAAGAGGAGACTTTGTGCAGCAGGCCTTCATGGTAAAATAGCTGCTAGGAAACCACTGCTAAGGACAGGCAACAAGCAGAAGAGACTTGTTTGGGCTAAAGAACACAAGGAATGGACATTAGACCAGTGGAAATCTGTGCTTTGGTCTGTTGAGTCCATATTTGAGATCTTTGAATCCAACCACCGTGTCTTTGTGCAACGCAGAACAGTTGAACGGATGGACTCTGCATGCCTGGTTCCCACCATGAAGCATGGAGGAGGAGGTGTGATGGTGTGGGGGTGCTTTGCTGGTGACACTATTGGGGATGTACTCAAAATTGAAGGCATACTGAACCAGCATGGCTACCACAGCATCTTGCAGCGGCATGCTATTCCATCCGGTTTGCGTTTAGTTAGACCATCATTTATTTTTCAACAGGACAATGACCCCAAACACACCTCCAGGCTGTGTAAAGGCTATTTGACCAAGAAGGAGAGTGATGGGGTGCTACGCCAGATGACCTGGCCTCCACAGTCACCAGACCTGAACCCAATCGAGATGGTTTGGGGTGAGCTGGACCGCAGAGTGAAGGCAAAAGGGCCAACAAGTGCTAAGCATCTCTGGGAACTCCTTCAAGATTGTTGAAAGACCATTCCCGTTGACTACCTCTTGTAGTTCATCAAGAGAATGCCAAGAGTGTGCAAAGCAGTCATCAAAGCAAAAGGTGGCTACTTTGAAGAACCTAGAATATTAGACATATTTTCAGTTGTTTCACACTTTTTTGTTAAGTATATCATTCCCAGGGGCTGACTGGCCCAGGTGGCAAAGAGGCAAATGCCCCCCGGGCCACTCCCCCAGCAGCTGTTCAGGGCCGGCTGCCTGGTGGTGGCTACAGCCACACAGCAAATTGTGCACAGCCATGTCCGCTGTACTGTGACGCGGTCGGCAGCAGACACAGCCGCATCACAGTTAGCGCACACGTCAGCGCTGGGGCCGGGAGCTATGCTTGGCTGTCACCTTGACAGCTGCACAGCTTCTGCTCCCTTCATGTTCTCTATACTTCCAGGTTAGGTGTCGGGCATGCGCGATGGCATCCTCATGCACGCGCCGACATGTCCCGAATGCTAGAAGCAGAGAGGTGCTGCAGGGGAGCGACTGGTGAGGTAAGTATGAAAAACTTTTTTGTTTTCTTTATAAAATAAATTTAATGGTGGCTAACTGCAAGTGATTAAGTGGGGGGTGTAAGGAGACTGCACATGATGGAGTGAGGGGGTAAGTGGGGCTGCATATGATGAAGGGGAGTGGGGCTGGACATGATGGAGTTTAGTAGATAAAGGAGACTGCACATGATGAAGTGGGGAGAGTGGGGCTGTACATTGTGGAATGGGGCCGCACATGATGATGTGGGGATAAGGGGGATTGCGCATGATGAAGGGAGAGTGGGGCTGCACATGAAGTGGGGGGAAAGGGGGACTGCACATGATGAAGTGGGAGGAAGTAAGGGGGACTGCACATGATGAAATGGGGGGTAAGGGGGACTGCATGTGATGAATTGGGGGTTAAGGGGGACTGCACCTGATGAAGTGGGGAGAGTGGGGCTGTACATTGTGGAATGGAGCCGCACATGATGTGGGGGTAAGGGGGATTGCGCATGATGAAGGGAGAATGGGGCTGCACATGATGAAGTGGGAGGGAGTAAGGGGGACTGCACATGATGAAATGGGGGAGTGGGGCTGCACATGATGAAATGGGGGGTAAGGGGGACTGCACATGATAAAGTGGGGGGTAAGATCGACTGCACATGAAGTGGGTGGGTAATGGGGACTGCACATGATGAAGTGGGGGGAAGGAGACTGCAAGACTGCACATGATGAAGTGTGTCTGAGGTGGGACTGCTCATGATTAAATGGAAGGGGGATAGGGGGCTGCAAATGATGAACGGGCACTGCAGGTGAAGTGAGGGGGTGATAGGGGACTGCAATGAATGAAGTAAGGGGACTTCAAATTAAAGTGGGGGGACTGCAAATGATGAATTCAGTGTGAGGGACAGGGGACAGCAATTTAATTGAAGGTGGGGAGAGCAAATGATCAATTGAAGAGGGGGTGGGGAGAGCAAATGATGATCTAGGGGAAGAACAAATAATTAATTTTAAGGGTGGAGGAGTAAATGCTGTATTGAATGTGGGGTAGAGCAGTTGATAATGAATAGAGGGTGGGAGAGAAAGACATGACAATGAATTGGGGCGGGAGGGGCATGTAACTATAATGAATCGGGGTTAGGGTTAGAGTGGTAGGTACATAGTGGGGAGCGTTGAGGATGAAGTGACTGGTAATGAATTGGGGGAAAGAGTACAGGTGCTAATTAATTTATATATTAAATGGGGAAAGTGGCTATTTATAGTTAGTGGGTGCACAGTGGTGGATTATAATTTATATTTGGAATGATGGGATAATAAATATAATTTATTTCTATAGTGCCAACATATTCTGCAACACTTTACATTTTAGAGGGGACTTGTACAGACAATGGACATTAAGCATAACAATAAACACATAGATCAACAGATACCAAAAGGAATGAGGGCCCCTCTCGCAAGCTTACAATCTATGAGGTTGCATAATAACCAATTATATATTGATTGTGGGTGCACCTCTGTATTCAGATGTGTAGTGTAGAATAAAGGGAAAAAGTGGGGAATGTGCTCTTGAAGCCGTGCTTTAGGTAACTGTGTTATTTTGTGAAGAGACGAGTCCTGGCTGGAAGAAGTGACGGCGGTCTGTGCTGGATGAAAATGAAAAGCAAAGATGAAGGACTTCAGCTAGAGACATCACTAGTGAGTCAGTGTATTACCTATACACTGACACTATACACTGTATATTATATACAAAGCTCCTGTGTATAATGTCACTGGCAGTCGTGATCACTGTATTTCCTGTACACCGACACCTTATACAGATCTCCTGTGTATAATGTCACCAGTGATCACTGTATTATCCTTACACTGACAGTAAATACAGAGTTCCTGTATACAATGGCACTTAGTATTGTGCTTTTTTCAAATTAATGATCAGTATTGTAGTATACAAGTTGTAAAAGGTGTATACTCCCTGACAGAAGTTATGTTGCTTATCCATGTTATGTAAATAAAAGGTTATAACCTGACGTTAAATTCATCCATTGGTTGTATAAATTATTCTTTTGAAAGCTGAAACCCTCCAAAATGTGGTTTAGGTTAAGAAAATAAATTGTCATCAATGCAGAAATATTGATCAGTTAATGGACACAGAATGGTCAGATTTTAGCAAGACAAAAGTTTTATTGTCGGTCATATAATGCACCCAATCCTAGTTTACATCCTCACCTGTGCTCAGTAAATGATCGGTTAATTAGTGTGTGTGTATAAAAAGAAACCCAGCATCCCAGACCTTCACTTGAACTGCAACTTAGGCTCTGACAACATGCCAAAAATCCACCCTGCGACCAAAGCCTGGATTATCAAGAGACCAGATCCACTGGAGAGGTGGCGGGCACCTTTAATGTGTCTCAGCGTCAAGTACAAAGAATTCGAAAAAGATTTGAAGAGACTGGAGATGTGTTTGATAAGCCCAGGTCCGGCAGACCCCGCAAGACAACTGCTCAGGAGGAATGTTTTTTGGTTAGAAAATCCAAAGCAAGCCCCTCTTCCACTGCAGCAGAGCTCCAACAGGCCTGGTCACTTCAAGTCCCTGTGTCAACTAGAACAGTTTGTAGGATTCTGTCTCGAAATGGCCTCCATGGTTGAATCAGTGCCCAGAAGCCAGCACTAAACAAAAGGCAAATAAAAAACTGTGTGACATTTGCAAAGTCCCACAGCCTGCTAAACAGATGGACACTGGAAAAGTGGCAGAAGGTGGATTTCTCTGATGAATAGTGTTGAGCATTCCGATACCGCAAGTATCGGGTATCGGCCGATACTTGCGGGTATCGGAATTCCGATACCGAGATCCGATACTTTTGTGGTATCGGGTATCGGTATCGAAACAACATTAATGTGTAAAAGAAAGAATTAAAATAAAAAATATTGCTATACTCACCTCTCCGACGCAGCCTGGACCTCACCGAGGGAACCGGCAGCGTTGTTTGCTTAAAATGCGCGCTTTTCCTTCCTCCCGTGACGTCACGGCTTGTGATTGGTCGCGTGCCGCCCATGTGGCCGCGACGCGACCAATCACAGCAAGCCGTGACGTAATTTCAGGTCCTGAATGCAGAATTCTGCATTCAGGACCTGAAATTACGTCACGGCTTGCTGTGATTGGTCGCATCACGGTCACATGGGCGGCACGCGACCAATCACAAGCCGGGACGTAATTTTAAAATGCGCGCGATTCCTGCCTCCCGTGACGTCACGGCTTTTGATTGGTCGCGTCGCCCATGTGACCGCGACGCGACCAATCACAAGCCGGAACGTAATTTTAAAATCCTGAATGCCTAGAATTCAGCATTCAGGACCTGAAAATTACGTCACGGCTTGCTGTGATTGGTCGCGTCGCGGCCACATGGGCGGCACGCGACCAATCACAAGCCGTGACGTCATGGGAGGAAGGAAAAGCGCGCATTTTAAGCAAACAACGCTGCCGGTTCCCTCGGTGAGGTCCATGCTGCGTCGGAGAGGTGAGTATAGCAATATTTTTTATTTTAATTCTTTCTTTTACACATTAATATGGTTCCCAGGGCCTGAAGGAGAGTTTCCTCTCCTTCAGACCCTGGGAACCATGAGGGATACCGTCCGATACTTGAGTCCCATTGACTTGTATTGGTATCGGGTATCGGTATCGGATTAGATCCGATACTTTGCCGGTATCGGCCGATACTTTCCGATACCGATACTTTCAAGTATCGGACGGTATCGCTCAACACTACTGATGAATCTTCAGTATAATTACACCACACAGCCGCTGCAAATACTGCAGGAGACCTACTGGAGCCCGTATGGATCCAAAATACACCCAAAAAACAGTTAAATTTGGTGGGGTAAAGATCATGGTCTGGGGTTACATTCAGTATGGTTGTGTGAGAAATGTTTGCAAGGTGGAAGGCAATATCAATAGCCTAAAATATCAAGAAGTATTAGGTACCTCTTATATTCCAAATCATAAAAGGGGTCAAATTCTGCAGCAGGATGGTGCTCCATCTCATACATCCATCTCTACAACAAAGTTCCTCCAGGCAAAAAAGATCAAGGTGCACAAGGACTGGCCAGCCCAGTCACCAGACATGAACATCATTGAGCACGTTTGGGGTAGGATGAAAGAGGAAGCTTGTAAGACAAAACCAAAGAATCTAGGTGAACTCTGGGAGGCATGTAAGACTGCATTCTTTGCTATTCCTGATGACTTAATTAATAAATTGTATGAATCATTGTTGAACTGCATGGATGCAGTCCTTCAAGCTCATGGAAGTCAAATAAAATATTAAATATGACTCTAATAGCACCACAACTTCATTCACCAATGTTATGCAACGTATATTTGTATTTTAAGTTAATTGTTTGAATATCACATTACTTTCTGTGGGCGTCAAAACTTTTGTCTTGCCAAAATCTGACCATTCTGGGTCCATTAACTGATCAATATTTCTGCATTGATGACTGTTAAATATTAATTATTAATTGAGTTATTCTTATTCTGTACTGAGCTCATTGCTTCTTGCTGACATTACAAACAGCTATTTCTGTGTATGTAGCTCAGAGTATAAGTCAATGCCATATACAGGGAACACGTGGTCTGTGGGACATATAAATATTGTCTCTTAGGAGGGTGGGGGGATTTTGTCACGTGGGAGCAGCCACCTCCTGCCTTCACCATCATTCTCCATGGACATCAGACCAGACACGACACAAGGAAGGAATAGCCGGTAACCATGATGACTTCAAAGTTCACACAGACAGACGGGTTTTACCATTCAGGACTTTGGGAAAGATGAGTAACAAGACAAGCGCTGATATTTACACATGGACAATCTGTTCGTAACTATTTCATCTACTTTTATGTTTTGCTGCAATGTGGTTTTTCTGTGGACAATTCAATAAACCAGTATACTTTTTATGAGAACACCATGACATTTTTCTTTAAGAGTAAGCACCTAGTGAATAGTCCTGATTAAATAAATGTGCAAAATAAGCATATTTAACAATGACAATTTATTTTCTTACCCTAAACCACATTTTGGAGTGTTTCAGCTTTCAAAAGAATAATTTATACAACCAATGGATGAACTTAACGTCAGGTTATAAGCTTTTATTTACATAACATGGATAAGCGACATAACTTCTGTCAGGGAGTGTATGGTGGCATCATTGGTCTTTGTATAGAGTGTAGTTTCATGTAGAGGTAATGGTGATATTATAATATTATGTATTCGCTGTGTAGTGGTGATAGTACTAGGCACTGTGTAGCTGTATTGTTGTATGTATGTTTGTAAGTAAGCTCAGTTATAGCACCATATCTAAGTAAGCTTGGTTCTGGTACTGTATCAATGTAGTAATCTAGATTATGGTACTGTATGTATGTCGTAATCTCGGTTCTGCTCCAGTTTCTATGTAGCAGGCTTGGTTCCATGTAGTAGACTTATTAAGCTCGGTTCTGTTCCCATATCTCTCTAGTAAGCTCTGTTCTGCTCACATATCTCTGTAGTAAGCTCGGTTCTGCTCCCATATCTCTGTAGTAAGCTCTGTTCTGCTCCCATATCTCTGTAGTAAGCTCTGTTCTGCTCACATATCTCTGTAGTAAGCTCCGTTCTGCTCCCATATCTCTGTAGTAAGCTCTGTTCTGCTCACATATCTCTGTAGTAAGCTCGGTTCTGCTCACATATCTCTGCAGTAAGCTCGGTTCTGCTGCCATATCTCTGCTTTAAGCTCGGTTCTGCTCCCATATCTCTGTAGTAAGCTCGGTTCTGCTCCCATATCTCTGTAGTAAGCTCTGTTCTGCTCCCATATCTTTGTAGTAAGCCCGGTTCTGCTTCCATATCTCTGTAGTAAGCCCGGTTCTGCTTCCATATCTCTGTAGTAAGCTCGGTTCTGCTCACATATCTCTGTAGTAAGCTCGGTTCTTCTCCCATATCTCTGTAGTAAGCTCAGTTCTGCTCCCTTATCTCTGCAGTAAGCTCGGTTCTGCTCCCATATCTCTGTAGTAAGCTCGGTTCTGCTCCCATATCTCTGTAGTAAGCTCGGCTCTGCTCCCATATCTCTGGAGTAAGCTCGGTTCTGCTCCCATATCTCTGCAGTAAGCTCAGTTCTGCTCCCATATCTCTGTAGTAAGCTCGGTTCTGCTCCCATATCTCTGGAGTAAGCTCGGTTTTGCTCCCATATCTCTGCAGTAAGCTCGGTTCTGCTTCCACATCTTTGTAGTAAACTCGGTTCTGCTCCCACATCTCTGTAGTAAGCCCGGTTCTGCTTCAATATCTCTGGAGTAAGCTCGGTTCTGCTCCCATATCTCTGGAGTAAGCTCGGTTCTGCTCCCATATCTCTGTAGTAAGCTCAGTTCTGCTCCCATATCTCCGTAGTAAGCTCGGTTCTGCTCCCATATCTGTGCAGTAAGCTCGGTTCTGCTCCCATATCTCTGTAGTAAGCTCGGTTCTGTTCCCTTATCTCTGCAATAAGCGACTTTCTGCTCCCTTATCTCTGCAGTAAGCTCTGTTCTGCTCCCATTTCTCTGTAGTAAGCTCGGTTCTGCTGCCATATCTCTGCAGTAAGCTCGGTTCTGTTCCCATATCTCTGCAGTAAGCCCGGTTCTGTTCCCATATCTCTGTAGTAAGCCCGGTTCTGCTTGAATATCTCTGGAGTAAGCTCGGTTCTGCTCCCATATCTCTGTAGTAAGCTCAGTTCTGCTCCCATATCTCCGTAGTAAGCTCGGTTCTGCTCCCATATCTGTGCAGTAAGCTCGGTTCTGCTCCCATATCTCTGTAGTAAGCTCGGTTCTGTTCCCATATCTCTGCAATAAGCGCCTTTCTGCTCCCTTATCTCTGCAGTAAGCTCTGTTCTGCTCCCATTTCTCTGTAGTAAGCTCGGTTCTGCTGCTGTTGTGAATTTGGATTTTGGGCTCCCCCGGTGGCCACTGGTGGAATTGAACTTGTGTCATCATCTTTCCTGTTCACCTGTTCTCATCAGATCTGGGTGTCGCTATATAACCTGGCTTCTCTGTTAGTTGCTTGCCGGTCAACAATGTTATCAGAAGCCTCTCTGTGCTTGTTCCTGCTCCCAGACATCTACTAGATAAGTTGGACTTTCGTCCATGTTTGTTTTTGCTTTTTGGTTCCAGTTCACAGCTGCAGTTTCGTTACTGTGTCTGGAAAGCTCTTGTTGATCAGGAATTGCCACTCTGGTATTATGAGTTAATGCCAGAGTCCTAAAGTAATTTCTGGATGGTGTTTTGTTAGGGTTTTCTGCTGACCATGAAAGTGTTCTTTCTGTCTTCTGCTATCTAGAAAGCGGACCTCAAATTTGCTAAAACTATTTTCCTGCTGTGTTTGTTATTTCATCTAAAATCACCGCCAATATATGTGGGGGGCCTCTGTCTCCTTTTTGGGCATTTCTCTAGAGGTGAGCCAGGTCTTATATTTCCCTCTGCTAGCATTATTTAGTTCTCCGGCCGGCGCTGGGCATATAGGGATAAAAAGTAGGACATGCTACCTGGCTACTTCTAGTTGTGCGGTAGGTTTAGTTCATGGTCAGTACAGTTCCCATCTTCCAAGAGCTTGTTCCTATATAGGCTTATGCTATGTTCTCTAGCCATGGAGATCATGACAGTTTGACCGGCCTACTAAAGGGTTAATTCCTTGGCTGAGAAAGGAGTGAAATAAGAAGTCTGCTGAGAGTTTTTTTTTTTTTTTTTTTTTTTGTGCTCTTAATTGGATCATTTGCTAGTCTGTCTATGCTGCAGTCTTTCTTTTTTTTCTCTCTCCTTCTAATCTTTGAATGGCTCTGTGTTCACCTGTTTATTATGGATCTTCAGAGTGTAACTGCAGGTTTGAATAATCTCACCACGAAAGTACAAAATTTGCAAGATTTTGTTGTTCATGCTCCGGTATCTGAACCGAGAATTCCTCTGCCGGAATTTTTCTCGGGGAATAGATCTGGTTTTCAGAATTTTAGAAATAATTGCAAGTTATTTTTGTCCCTGAAATCTCGTTCTGCCGGGGACCCTGCACAGCAGGTTCGGATTGTGATTTCTCTGCTCCGTGGCGACCCTCAAGACTGGGCTTTTTCATTGGCACCAGGGGATCCTGCGTTGCGCAATGTAGATGCGTTTTTTCTGGCCTTGGGGTTGCTTTATGACGAACCTCATTTGGAACTTCAGGCAGAAAAAACTTTGATGTCCCTATCTCAGGGGCAAGATGAAGCTGAAATTTACTGCCAGAGATTCCGTAAATGGTCTGTGCTTACTCAGTGGAATGAGTGTGCCTTGGCGGCTACTTTCAGAGAGGGTCTCTCTGATGCCATTAAGGATGTTATGGTGGGGTTCCCTGTGCCTGCGGGTCTGAATGAGTCCATGACAATGGCTATTCAGATCGATAGGCGTCTGCGGGAGCGCAAACCAGTGCACCATCTGGCGGTGTCCACTGAGAAGACGCCAGAAAGTATGCAGTGTGATAGAATTCTGTCCAGAAGCGAGCGGCAGAATTTTAGACGGAAAAATGGGTTGTGTTTCTATTGTGGGGATTCTACTCATGTTATATCAGCATGCTCTAAGCGTACTAAAAAGCTTGATAAGTCTGTTTCCATTGGCACTTTACAGTCTAAGTTTATTTTGTCTGTGACCCTGATTTGCTCTTTGTCATCTATTACCACGGACGCCTATATCGACTCTGGCGCCGCTTTGAGTCTTATGGATTGGTCCTTTGCCAATCGTTGTGGGTATGATTTAGAGCCTTTGGAGACTCTTATTCCTCTGAAGGGGATTGACTCCACCCCATTGGCTAATAATAAACCACAATACTGGACACAAGTAACTATGCGTATTAATCCGGATCACCAGGAGATTATTCGTTTTCTGGTGCTGTATAATCTACATGATGATTTGGTGCTAGGATTGCCATGGCTGCAGTCTCACAACCCAGTCCTTGACTGGAGAGCTATGTCTGTGTTGAGCTGGGGATGTAAGGGGACTCATGGGGACGTACCTTTGGTTTCCATTTCATCATCTATTCCCTCTGAAATCCCTGAGTTCCTGTCTGATTATCGTGACGTCTTTGAAGAACCCAAGCTGGGTTCACTACCTCCGCACCGTGAGTGCGATTGTGCTATAGATTTAATTCCGGGTAGTAAATACCCAAAGGGTCGTTTATTTAATCTGTCTGTGCCTGAACATGCTGCTATGCGAGAATATATAAAGGAGTCCTTGGAAAAGGGACATATTCGTCCATCGTCATCTCCCTTAGGAGCCGGCTTTTTCTTTGTGTCAAAGAAAGACGGCTCTTTGAGACCATGTATTGATTATCGGCTTTTGAATAAAATCACGGTTAAATATCAATACCCATTGCCGTTGCTGACTGATTTGTTTGCTCGCATAAAGGGGGCCAAGTGGTTCTCTAAGATTGATCTCCGTGGGGCGTATAATTTGGTGCGGATCAGGCAGGGGGATGAGTGGAAAACCGCATTTAATACGCCCGAGGGCCACTTTGAGTATTTGGTGATGCCTTTTGGTCTTTCTAATGCCCCTTCAGTCTTCCAGTCCTTTATGCATGATATTTTCCGCGATTTTTTGGATAAATTTATGATAGTGTATCTGGATGATATTCTGATTTTTTCGGATGACTGGGACTCTCATGTCCAGCAAGTCAAGAGGGTTTTTCAGGTTTTGCGGTCTAATTCTCTGTGTGTCAAGGGTTCTAAGTGCGTTTTTGGGGTTCAGAGAATTTCCTTTTTGGGATATATTTTTTCTCCCTCTTCCATTGAGATGGATCCTGTCAAGGTTCAAGCTATTTGTGATTGGACGCAGCCCTCTTCTCTTAAAAGTCTTCAGAAATTTTTGGGCTTTGCCAACTTTTATCGTCGATTTATTGCTGGTTTTTCGGATGTCGTTAAGCCATTGACCGATTTGACTAGACAGGGTGCTGATGTTGCTAATTGGTCCCCTGATGCTGTGGAGGCTTTTCAGGAGCTTAAGCGCCGTTTTTCTTCTGCCCCTGTGTTGCGTCAGCCTGATGTGGCTCTTCCTTTTCAGGTTGAGGTCGACGCTTCTGAGATCGGAGCTGGGGCAGTGTTGTCGCAGAAAAGTTCTGACTGCTCCGTGATGAGGCCTTGTGCCTTCTTTTCCCGTAAATTTTCGCCCGCTGAGCGGAATTATGATGTTGGGAATCGGGAGCTTTTGGCCATGAAGTGGGCGTTTGAGGAGTGGCGCCATTGGCTTGAGGGGTCCAGACATCAGGTGGTGGTATTGACTGACCACAAAAATTTGATTTATCTTGAGACCGCCAGGCGCCTGAATCCAAGACAGGCGCGCTGGTCATTATTTTTTTCTCGGTTTAATTTTGTGGTGTCATACCTACCGGGTTCTAAGAATGTTAAGGCGGATGCCCTTTCTAGGAGTTTTGAGCCTGATTCACCCGGCAACTCTGAGCCCACAGGTATCCTTAAGGATGGAGTTATTTTGTCAGCCGTTTCTCCAGACCTGCGGCGGGCCTTGCAGGAGTTTCAGGCGGATAGACCGGATCGTTGTCCGCCTGATAGGCTGTTTGTTCCTGATGATTGGACCAGTAGAGTCATCTCTGAGGTGCATTCTTCTGCATTGGCAGGTCATCCTGGAATTTTCGGTACCAGGGATTTGGTGGCAAGATCCTTCTGGTGGCCTTCCCTGTCACGAGATGTGCGAGGCTTTGTGCAGTCTTGTGACGTTTGTGCTCGGGCCAAGCCTTGTTGTTCTCGGGCTAGTGGATTATTGTTGCCCTTGCCTATTCCTAAGAGGCCTTGGACGCACATCTCGATGGATTTTATTTCAGATCTGCCTGTTTCCCAGAAAATGTCTGTCATCTGGGTGGTGTGTGACCGTTTTTCTAAGATGGTCCATTTGGTTCCCCTGCCCAAATTGCCTTTTTCTTCCGAGTTGGTTCCCCTGTTTTTTCAAAATGTTGTTCGTTTGCATGGTATTCCTGAGAATATCGTTTCTGACAGAGGAACCCAATTTGTGTCTAGATTTTGGCGGGCATTCTGTGCTAGGATGGGCATAGATTTGTCTTTTTCGTCTGCTTTTCACCCTCAGACTAATGGCCAGACCGAGCGGACTAATCAGACCCTGGAGACATATCTGAGGTGTTTTGTGTCTGCTGACCAGGATGATTGGGTTGCTTTTTTGCCATTGGCGGAGTTCGCCCTCAATAATCGGGCCAGCTCTGCCACCTTGGTGTCCCCGTTTTTCTGTAATTCGGGGTTCCATCCTCGATTTTCCTCCGGTCAGGTGGAGTCCTCGGATTGTCCTGGAGTGGATGCGGTGGTGGAGAGATTGCATCATATTTGGGGGCAGGTGATGGACAATTTGAAGTTGTCCCAGGAGAAGACTCAGCTTTTTGCCAACCGTTACCGTCGTGTTGGTCCTCGGCTTTGTGTTGGAGATTTGGTGTGGTTGTCTTCTCGTTTTGTCCCTATGAGGGTCTCTTCTCCTAAGTTTAAGCCTCGGTTCATCGGTCCGTATAAAATATTGGAGATTCTTAACCCTGTTTCCTTCCGTTTAGACCTCCCTGCATCCTTTTCCATTCATAACGTTTTTCATCGGTCGTTATTGCGCAGGTATGAGGTACCTGTTGTGCCTTCCGTTGAGCCTCCTGCTCCGGTGTTGGTTGAGGGTGAGTTGGAGTACGTTGTGGAGAAAATCCTAGACTCCCGTGTTTCCAGACGGAGACTCCAGTATCTGGTCAAGTGGAAGGGATACGGCCAGGAGGATAATTCTTGGGTCACTGCATCTGATGTTCATGCCTCCGATCTGGTTCGTGCCTTTCATAGGGCCCATCCTGATCGCCCTGGTGGTTCTGGTGAGGGTTCGGTGCCCCCTCCTTGAGGGGGGGGTACTGTTGTGAATTTGGATTTTGGGCTCCCCCGGTGGCCACTGGTGGAATTGAACTTGTGTCATCATCTTTCCTGTTCACCTGTTCTCATCAGATCTGGGTGTCGCTATATAACCTGGCTTCTCTGTTAGTTGCTTGCCGGTCAACAATGTTATCAGAAGCCTCTCTGTGCTTGTTCCTGCTCCCAGACATCTACTAGATAAGTTGGACTTTCGTCCATGTTTGTTTTTGCTTTTTGGTTCCAGTTCACAGCTGCAGTTTCGTTACTGTGTCTGGAAAGCTCTTGTTGATCAGGAATTGCCACTCTGGTATTATGAGTTAATGCCAGAGTCCTAAAGTAATTTCTGGATGGTGTTTTGTTAGGGTTTTCTGCTGACCATGAAAGTGTTCTTTCTGTCTTCTGCTATCTAGAAAGCGGACCTCAAATTTGCTAAAACTATTTTCCTGCTGTGTTTGTTATTTCATCTAAAATCACCGCCAATATATGTGGGGGGCCTCTGTCTCCTTTTTGGGCATTTCTCTAGAGGTGAGCCAGGTCTTATATTTCCCTCTGCTAGCATTATTTAGTTCTCCGGCCGGCGCTGGGCATATAGGGATAAAAAGTAGGACATGCTACCTGGCTACTTCTAGTTGTGCGGTAGGTTTAGTTCATGGTCAGTACAGTTCCCATCTTCCAAGAGCTTGTTCCTATATAGGCTTATGCTATGTTCTCTAGCCATGGAGATCATGACATGCTGCCATATCTCTGCAGTAAGCTTGGTTCTGTTCCCATATTTCTGTAGTAAGCTTGGTTCTGCTCCCATATCTCCGGAGTAAGCTCTGTTCTGTTCCCATGTCTCTGGAGTAAGCTCGGTTCTGCTCCCATATCTCTGGAGTAAGCTTGATTCTGCTACCATATCTATGCAGCAAGCTCCGTTCTGTTCCCATATCTGTGTACCAGCATGTTTTTAAAGCCTGTTATCTCTGCTACTTTAATGCAGTGGCCAGATATAAGCAGGGAAATGGAGGGCCACCGCCTTGCGATTGCCCCCCAGGCTGAAAAGTGCCAGCCAGCCCCTGATCATTCCACATGTGTTAATTCATAGTTTTGATGCATTCAGTGTAAATGTACAATTTTCATGGTCATGCAAGTACAGAAAAATCTTTAAATGAGAAGGTGTGTCCAAACTTTTGGTCTGTACTGTATATTGTCAATCGAACTGCTCACATTCAGTGATTGGAGTGTGCAATGAACTATTCACAGTCAATGCTCATCATTTTGACTGACAGCCAGCTGTACACATACATGCTGTGCACACACTGCCGAGCAGGCTGCCAATCAAAGTGCTGGGGAGTAATTACAGCTGGGCTCACTACTTTTTGAACAGTGTCTATAAATGCCCCATGCATCGCCTTTGTGACTGAAAGTGAGCAGTTACATGGAGGATGTAACTTCATTTTCGCTCTATAATCCTACACAAAAGTACCAAATAATGCATGTAAAAATAAGTGGGTATCCTAAACAGGGAAGACCTACAAAAATTGGATAGTCACAAAAATAACTACAAATATAATTTATAGAAATATTTTAAAAAAACTACATTTAAAACATGGGGAACATTACTTAGAAGAAACTTCATGGAAAATGTTTCAGATATGGGCATCGTGTATACATAGTAGATATAGTTAGTGTTGCATTCTACAGGGTGGGTCATTTGTATGGATACACCTAAATAATATGGGATTGGTTGGTGATATCAACTTCCTGTTTGTGGCACATTAGTATA
The DNA here is from genome assembly GCF_051348905.1 of Ranitomeya variabilis. Taxonomy (NCBI): domain Eukaryota; kingdom Metazoa; phylum Chordata; class Amphibia; order Anura; family Dendrobatidae; genus Ranitomeya; species Ranitomeya variabilis. Next base: position 789,609,516 of record NC_135233.1, on the reverse strand, counting down.
TGGAAGGGGAAAAAGTTTTTGAGATGGGTTGTGACCATGGCGGCCATTTTGAAGTCAGCTATTTTGGATCCAACTTTATTTTTTTCACACTATGGGTGTCAGGTCCGAGCATTCCTACATGAACAGTTTCCTGGTAAGTGGTTTGTTCGTCGTGGGCCAGTTGAATGGCCACCAAGGTCTCCCGATCTGACCCCCTTAGACTTTTATCTTTGGGGTCATCTGAAGTTAATTGTCTATGCTGTGAAGATACGAGATGTGCAGCATCTGAAGCAGCAGATACTGGAAGCCTGTGCTAGCATTTCTTCTGCGGTGTAGCTATCAGTGTGTCAAGAGTGGGAGAAGAGGGTTGCATTGTCAATCCAACACAATGGGCAGCACTTTGAACACATTTTATAAGTGGTCATAAACTTGTAAATAACTCATGAAAGAATAAAGTTACATTAAAACCAAGCGCACCATTGTTTTTCTTGTGTAATTCTCAATAAGTTTTATGTGTCATATGACCCTCTTCCCATTGAAAAAAATAAAGTTGGATCCAAAATGCCGACTTCAAAATTTTCCCCCTCCCATATACTAATGTGCCACAAACAGAAAGTTTATATCACCAACCAATCCCATTTTATTTAGGTGTATCCATATAAATGGCCCACTGTTGTGAATTCCGCTCTTGGGCTCCCTCCGGTGGTTGTAAGTAGCACTTTTGTGAATTCTGCTCTTGGGCTCCCTCCTGTGGTTTTCAGTGGTATAGCTGCTTCTTGGATTTAGTATCAGCAGCTGCGTCCATTGATCTTCTTTCTGCTCGGCTATATTAGTCTGCTTTTTCCCTCAATCAATGCCAGTTGCCAATTGTTCCTGCCTGGAGGCACGGCTCTTGGATTTCCCTGACACTCTGACTCGTTCAGCACAGATAAGTCCTTGCTTGTCCTTTTGCAGTCCATTTGTTGTGGACTTATTGTTCAGCACATTCTATGTTTTGCTCATTTGTCCAGCTTATCAGTATGGATCTATTTAGCTAAGCTGGAAGCTCTGGGCTGCAGATTTTGCCCTCCACACCTTTAGTCAGGTGTGGAGATTTTTGCATATCTCTGCGGTGGACTTTTTCTAGTTTTTATTACTGACCGCACAGTGTTTCTTTCCTTACTGTCTATCTAGCTAGAATTGGCCTCCTTTGCTAAAATCTTGTTTCATATTACGTATGTCATTTCCTTCTCCTCTCACAGCCAATATTTGTGGGGGGCTGTCCTATCCTTTGGGGATTTTCTCTGAGGCAAGATAGCTTTCCGTTTTCTACCTTTAGGGGAAGCTAGTTCTCCGGCTGTGACGAGATGTCCAGGGAGTGACAGGAACATTCCACGGCTACTGCTAGTGTTGTGTTAAGATCAGGAACTGCGGTCTGTATAGTTACCACCTGCCCAAAACTAGTCGCATGTCGCTCCTAAATTACCAGTCCATAACAGTGCAACTGGCCAAAAATGAGTTGAATGCATCTCAAAAGAAGGAAAAGAAAAAGAGTTCTGAGCCATTTTTTTTTTCTTTAGTTTGTTTTGTCTTTTTCCTTCCTCTTAATCTCTGGGTGGATTTGGGAACGGACATGGATGTTCAGGGTTTGTTTTCTCGTGTGGATCAGCTTTCTGCAAGAGTTCAGAGTATCCAAGATTATGTTGTTCAGACTCCAGCCTTAGAGCCTAGAATTCCTACTCCAGATTTGTTTTACGGGGATAGATCTAAGTTTTTGAACTTTAAGAATAACTGCAAATTGTTTTTTGCTCTGAAACCCCGCTCCTCTGGTGACCCCACTCAGCAAGTTAAAATAGTTATTTCTCTGCTGCGTGGTGACCCTCAGGACTGGGCATTCTCCCTTGAGTCAGGGGATCCGGCATTGCTTAATGTAGATGCATTTTTTCAATCGCTCGGATTATTGTATGACGAACCTAACTCTGTAGAGCATGCTGAGAAAACACTTTTGGCCCTGTGTCAGGGTCAGGAAGCGGCAGAATTGTACTGCCAGAAATTTAGAAAATGGTCTGTGCTCACTAAATGGAATGAGGATGCTCTGGCAGCAATTTTCAGAAAGGGTCTTTCAGAAGCCCTTAAAGATGTTATGGTGGGGTTCCCCACGCCTGTTGGTTTGAGCGAATCTATGTCCCTAGCCATTCAGATTGATCGCGCCTGCGTGAGCGCAAAGTGGTGCACCATATGGCAGCGTCCTCTGAACAGAGTCCTGAGCCTATGCAATGTGATAGGATTCTGACTAAAGCGGAACAGGGGGGATACAGACGTCAGAATGGGCTGTGTTTTTACTGTGGTGATTCTGCTCATACTACTTCTGATTGCCCTAAGCGTATTAAGAGGGTCGCTAGATCTGTTACCATTAGTACTGTACAGCCTAAGTTTCTCCTGTCTGTGACCCTGATTTGCTCGTTGTCATCTTTTTCTGTCATGGCATTTGTGGATTCAGGCGCTGCTCTGAATTTAATGGACTTAGAATTTGCCAGGCGTTGTGGCTTTTCTTTGCAGCCTTTGCAGAGTCCTATTCCCTTGAGGGTTATTGATGCTACACCGTTGGCCAAGAATAAACCTCAGTATTGGACTCAGCTGACTATGTGCATGGCTCCAGCACATCAGGAAAATTGTCGTTTTCTGGTGTTGCATAATTTACATGATGTTGTTGTACTGGGTTTTCCATGGTTACAAGTACACAATCCAGTGTTGGATTGGAAATCGATGTCTGTGACTAGTTGGGGTTGTCAAGGGGTACATAGTGACGTTCCTTTAATGTCAATTTCCTCTTCCCCCTCTTCTGATGTTCCTGAATTTTTGTCAGATTTCCAGGATGTATTCGATGAGCCCAAGTCCAGTTCCCTTCCTCCTCATAGGGACTGTGATTGTGCTATCGACTTGGTTCCTGGCTGTAAGTTCCCTAAGGGCCGACTCTTCAATCTGTCTGTGCCAGAGCATGCCGCTATGCGGAGCTATGTTAAAGAGTCTTTAGAGAAGGGGCATATTCGGCCATCTTCGTCACCATTGGGAGCAGGATTCTTTTTTGTTGTCAAGAAGGATGGCTCCTTGAGACCTTGTATTGATTATCGCCTTCTTAATAAGATCACGGTCAAATTCCAATACCCTTTACCTTTGCTCTCTGATTTGTTTGCTCGGATTAAGGGGGCTAGTTGGTTTAACAAGATTGACCTTCGAGGGGCGTATAATCTTGTTCGTATTAAACAGGGTGACGAATGGAAAACTGCATTTAATACGCCCGAAGGCCACTTTGAATACCTGGTGATGCCTTTCGGGCTTTCTAATGCTCCTTCTGTATTTCAGTCCTTCATGCATGATATTTTTCGCAATTATCTTGATAAATTCTTGATTGTGTATTTGGATGATATTTTGATTTTTTCCAATGATTGGGAGTCTCACGTGAAGCAGGTCAGGATGGTATTCCAGATCCTTCGTGATAATGCTCTATTTGTGAAGGGGTCTAAGTGCCTATTTGGGGTCCAGAAGGTCTCTTTTTTGGGGTTTATTTTTTCTCCTTCTTCTATAGAAATGGATCCTGTTAAGGTCCAAGCCATTCATGACTGGGTTCAACCCACATCTGTGAAGAGCCTTCAGAAATTTTTGGGCTTTGCTAATTTTTATCGCCGTTTCATTGCCAACTTCTCTAGTGTGGTTAAGCCCCTGACCGATTTGACGAAGAAGGGCGCTGATGTGGCAAATTGGTCCTCTGAGGCTCTGGAGGCCTTTCAGGAGCTTAAGCGCCGATTTACTTCTGCCCCGGTCTTGCGTCAGCCTGATGTGTCTCTTCCTTTTCAGGTTGAGGTTGACGATTCTGAGATTGGGGCAGGGGCCGTTTTGTCACAGAGGAACTCTGATGGTTCCTTGATGAAACCATGTGCCTTCTTTTCCCGAAAGTTTTCGCCTGCGGAACGCAATTATGATGTCGGCAATCGGGAGTTGTTGGCGATGAAGTGGGCATTTGAGGAGTGGCGACATTGGCTTGAGGGAGCCAAGTATCGCATTGTGGTCTTGACCGATCATAAGAATCTGATTTACCTCGAGTCGGCCAAGCGGCTGAACCCTAGACAGGCTCGATGGTCTCTGTTTTTCTCCCGTTTCGATTTTGTGGTCTCATATCTTCCGGGATCTAAGAATGTTAATGCAGATGCTCTCTCTAGGAGTTTTTTGCCGGATTCTCCTGGAGTTCTTGAGCCCGTTGGCATTCTTAGGGAAGGGGTGATTCTTTCTGCTATCTCCCCTGATTTACGGCGGGTGCTTCAGGAATTTCAGGCTGATAAACCTGACCGCTGTCCTGTGGGGAAGCTGTTTGTTCCTGATAGATGGACAAGTAAGGTAATTTCTGAGGTCCATTGTTCTGTGTTGGCCGGTCATCCTGGGATTTTTGGTACCAGGGATTTGGTTGCTAGGTCCTTTTGGTGGCCTTCCTTGTCGCGGGATGTGCGTTCTTTTGTGCAGTCCTGTGGGACCTGTGCCCGGGCTAAGCCTTGCTGTTCCCGCGCTAGTGGGTTGCTTTTGCCTTTGCCTGTCCCTGAGAGGCCCTGGACGCATATTTCCATGGATTTTATTTCGGATCTTCCTGTGTCTCAGAGGATGTCTGTTATCTGGGTGGTTTGTGACCGGTTCTCTAAGATGGTCCATTTGGTACCTTTGCCTAAATTGCCTTCCTCCTCTGATTTGGTTCCATTGTTTTTTCAGCATGTGGTTAGTTTGCATGGCATTCCAGAGAATATTGTGTCTGACAGAGGTTCCCAGTTTGTTTCCAGGTTTTGGCGGTCCTTTTGTGCCAGGATGGGCATTAATTTGTCTTTTTCTTCGGCGTTCCATCCTCAGACAAATGGCCAAACTGAGCGAACTAATCAAACCTTGGAAACCTATTTGAGATGCTTTGTGTCTGCTGATCAGGATGATTGGGTGGCTTTCTTGCCATTGGCCGAGTTTGCCTTTAATAATCGGGCCAGTTCGGCTACTTTGGTTTCACCTTTTTTTTGTAATTTTGGTTTCCATCCTCGTTTTTCTTCAGGGCAGGTTGAGCCTTCTGATTGTCCTGGTGTTGATTCCGTGATGGACAGGTTACAACAGATTTGGACTCATGTGGTAGACAATTTGACGTTGTCTCAGGAAAAGGCTCAGCGATTTGCTAACCGCCGTCGGTGTGTTGGTCCTCGGCTTCGTGTGGGGAATTTAGTCTGGTTATCTTCTCGTCATGTTCCTATGAAGGTTTCTTCCCCTAAGTTCAAGCCTTGGTTTATTGGTCCTTATAAGATTTCTGAGATTATCAATCCAGTGTCTTTTCATTTGGCCCTTCCAGCCTCTTTTGCCATCCACAATGTTTTCCATAGATCGTTGTTGCGGAGATATGTGGTACCTGTGGTTCCCTCTGTGGATCCTCCTGCCCCGGTGTTGGTTGAGGGGGAGTTGGAATATGTGGTTGAAAAAATTTTGGATTCTCGTTTTTCAAGGCGGGGTCTTCAGTATCTTGTCAAGTGGAAGGGTTATGGCCAGGAGGATAATTCTTGGGTGGTTGCCTCCGATGTCCATGCCGCCGATTTGGTTCGTGCTTTTCACTTGGCTCGTCCTGATCGGCCTGGGGGCTCTGGTGAGGGTTCGGTGACCCCTCCTCAAGGGGGGGGGTACTGTTGTGAATTCCGCTCTTGGGCTCCCTCCGGTGGTTGTAAGTAGCACTTTTGTGAATTCTGCTCTTGGGCTCCCTCCTGTGGTTTTGAGTGGTATAGCTGCTTCTTGGATTTAGTATCAGCAGTTGCGTCCATTGATCTTCTTTCTGCTCGGCTATATTAGTCTGCTTTTTCCCTCAATCAATGCCAGTTGCCAATTGTTCCTGCCTGGAGGCACGGCTCTTGGATTTCCCTGACACTCTGACTCGTTCAGCACAGATAAGTCCTTGCTTGTCCTTTTGCAGTCCATTTGTTGTGGACTTACTGTTCAGCACATTCTATGTTTTGCTCATTTGTCCAGCTTATCAGTATGGATCTATTTAGCTAAGCTGGAAGCTCTGGGCTGCAGATTTTGCCCTCCACACGTTTAGTCAGGTGTGGAGATTTTTGCATATCTCTGCGGTGGACTTTTTCTAGTTGTTATTACTGACCGCACAGTGTTTCTTTCCTTACTGTCTATCTAGCTAGAATTGGCCTCCTTTGCTAAAATCTTGTTTCATACTACGTATGTCATTTCCTTCTCCTCTCACAGCCAATATTTGTGGGGGGCTGTCCTATCCTTTGGGGATTTTCTCTGAGGCAAGATAGCTTTCCGTTTTCTACCTTTAGGGGAAGCTAGTTCTCCGGCTGTGACGAGATGTCCAGGGAGTGACAGGAACATTCCACGGCTACTGCTAGTGTTGTGTTAAGATCAGGAACTGCGGTCTGTATAGTTACCACCTGCCCAGAGCTAGTCGCATGTCGCTCCTAAATTACCAGTCCATAACAGCCCACCCTGTATATAATAAATTGATGGCACTATACAAAGGGTCAAAGCACTGAAAAAGTAAATAGAATATAATAATATGCTATTAAATGATGTAAAATAAAGCATGAATGAATAATAAATACCAGAATTCAATGCAACTTTCAAATAATCACATACCATTAATGTCAAATATAGAAACTGACCAGATAATAAAGACCACAGGACACCGATGTATGTTTCACCTTGGCTTTCTCAAGTCTTGATTTCTTTCTTCTATGTTTTAAATGTAGTTTTTTAATATTTGTATATGACTGTCAATAAAATGATATTTGTAGATATGATTTTTGCTGTTATCCAATTTTTGTAGGTCTTTTCCTTTTCACCCTGTAGCAATGCTACCAGTAAGGCAGGCATGATTTTTTATGCCATTTACCTGCAGATTAACCTGATATCTGCAGGCGAAATGCATTTCTGGGCTTGACAGGTCCCTTCTAAACACAACATAGCGTTGCATCGAATAATAATATTCTTTATTTTTATTATAATAATAATATACCGCTAACATATTCCGCAACACTTTACAGTTTGCACACATTATCATCGCTGTCCCCGATGGGTCTCACAATCTAGAATCCCTATCAGTAGGTCTTTGGAATGTGGGAGGAAACCGGAGAACCCGGAGGAAACCCACGCAAACACGGGGAGAACATACAAACTCCTTGCAGATGTTGCCCTTGGTGGGATTTGAACCCAGGACCCCAGCGCTGCAATGCTAACCACTGAGCCACCATGCTAATCAAGTAACCTCTGTATAGGACAAACCATGTTCTCAGTTTGGCTGTCTTTGTGAACAAACCTCTAGTGATCAGACTTTATTGGATATAAAACCTTTACTGTTATCCAGGTAATTTTAGTATAGATCTTCTATTACAGGCAGAAAAATTTAAAATGTATAGAAGCAGTTTAGAAGATGTTGTGAAGGAGTATGGAAGAATTCAACAAGAGATTCCTGAGGAATTTGCAGCTTTGTTCTCTGTTCATCTTGAGCAAGTAAATCATCAGTTCCAGCCAGGCCTATCTACTTTATCATGGAGTAGTGTGAACATAGAGGGATTCCTCCACCAGACCAGTGCTGCTGTGAAGCGGTAAATACTTACCGGGTCTAGTACGTTTCTCACAAAGTAGACCCCTTAACCAGCCCAACAATGCCTGATGTAAATTGGGACTTAAAGGAGTTGTCCAGTCCAAATTGATAAGTCTGCAGTCACTGTGTGTGACTGCAGATTTATGAATCCCCCCCAGCGCATGTACTGTGTGCTGCAGAGATTCAACAGTTTCTGACCCGGGACCGGAGGGTATGTACGCGTTATATATACTCCTGGCCAGGGCCCGTTTAATGCGCATGGCCTCACTCCATACACTTGTGATGAGCGAGGCCACACCAGTCTAGTGACGCGGCTGTGCAGTAGGCGATGACTGACTAGAGGGCGCTGCCTTGTTCCATTCAAGTGTATGGAAACAAAGCTGCGCCCACTGGCAGGAAGTATGTACAAGTCATACATACCCTCCGATCTCAGGTCAGAAACTGACGAATCCCCACAGTGCACAGTGCATGTGCTTGGGGGATTTATAAGCCTGCAGTCACACAGAGTGACTACAGACATTGATTTGGACCAACAACCCCTTTAAAATTTACTTGGGTCAATGTAAAATTTTTGTTGATATACTGTATATTTTTATTATTAGATATATGTTTGTTGCTTCCCATGATGGCTAATTGATGTTGAATGTGGCAGCACTACAGTTGTGTTGAAAAGTTTACATACCCCAGCAAAATGTTTGCTTTCTTGGCCTTTTTTAAGAGAATATGAATGATAACACCAAAACGTTTTCTCCACTCATGGGTAGTGGTTGGGTGAAGCCATTTATTGTCAAACTATGGTGGTTTCTCTTTTTAAATCATAATGACAACCCAAAACATCCAAATGTGGGTTTCTTTGCAATAAGACATCGGATCGCAGATATCAAGGTATCATCTTTTAACTTCCTATGACTTACACACCCATGTAGATGGCTTAGGATTGCTCTTACTAATAGATTCCCTTTAGATTGCACTCCGGCCATATTTACTCTAGGTACAACTCTTGAACTTAAGTAAATTATTTCATTCATACCATATGCTCATCCTTTGCCGCTGCCCATGGCCCATAGTCCTACTAAAAGTAGCTTCTAACAGAGAGCAACAAAATTCCTGCACATCAGTCCGCTGCCTTTGGTGAAAACCCTGGTTTAATTTATTTACTGGAAGTACGGTAATATTTATTTTTTTATTTGCTGTTGTGAATATTTCAAGACTTAAAAAAATATATAAAAAATAATTTAAAGGTACATTTAACCTAAAAATCTGATTTATGCAATAATAGCTCCTTTTCTGACATGTTCCTTTTTAAGCACTAATTTCTTAGAATGTAACATTCTGAAATTTATTTGCGGGTGTGTAAAAAACGATTTTAATTACACAAAATCTTTACTTGTTAATCAGTTTTCAACATTCTTCCTAAAAAAAATATCACATATCATCCACATTTTCCTTTATTTCATAGGCTACAAACTATTGTCACTAAAGTAAGAGAAATCAAAGAGCTGGTGATTGAAAAGATCCTTGAAGAGATCTCCTATTTTGATATGTTTCCAATGGATGAAATTACAAGTGCACCAAAAGTACAGTATTGCGAACTTTTCCCGACCTGGTCACGTTGGTAGCAACAATACAACTTGTTATTGGGGGCTTCCCATTGAAAATATGTCTCACTTATCCATAGGAAAATGTTTTGTTCATGACACATACAAAAAAGTGTTACTTTGTATACCCTCATCAGAAAATGGGAAAAAAGTGCAATTCTACAATTGTTTTTTTTGTTTTTATTTACCATGTTCACTATATAGTAAAACTGACCTGGCAATATAATTATCCTGGTCAGTATGAGTTAACAAATATCATCGTTTTTTTTTTTTATTTAAGTGGTTAAAACATTTTTTTCACTATTTTCAGAGACCTGTAGCCTTTTTATTTTTCAGGATATTGGTTTGGATGATGACTTATTTTTGCACCCTGAGCTGACATTTTTATTGACACCATTTTGGGGTAGATACAATGTTTTTATTTTTTTCTTATTGCATTTTATTTTAATGTTGCGGCGGCCCAAAAAATGTAATTGTGTCTGTTTAAAATTTTTTTTGTTAAGTCGATTACTAATTGGATTAATTTATTTTAGATTTTTACTGATCAGACATTGCTGAATGCAGATATATCAAATATATGGTTTTTAATTGTTTTATTTTCAATGGTGCAAAAGGGGGGTGATTTAAACTTTAGTGGGGGAATTTTTCATATTTATTAAAACTTTTTTTTTTCATTTTACTGTATTTAATAGTCCCATTAAAGACTTAAAGGGGTATTCCAATCTCTATCCTGATATGTAGAAGGTGAAATAATAATAATAATAATAATAATTATTATTTATTATTATAGCACCAATTATTCCAAAGCACTTTACATAATAATATAATAATAATATTAGCAAATACCTCCAATTAGAAATGTAGTACAGTTTTTCTGGTTCGCTTTGTCTTTTTTTTCTCATGTGCAGGCATTGCAGAACCTTAGTTATCCATGGTTACGACCACTAACAACTAGCTAACTAACTGTCACTATATCAGTGGTCGTAACCATGGATACCTAAGGTCCTGCAATGCCTGCACATGGGTAAAGAGACATAGCGAATCAGAAAAACTATACTACATTTCTAATTGGAGTTATTTGCTAATAATATTATTATTACACCTACTACATATTGGGATAGGATCTTGGAGCTGGGAATGCCCCTTTAATACCTGTGATCGTACAATCACTTGTGCTATATATAACAGTGCAACAGCACTGCTATGTATAGCAGAAATCACGATCTCTTATGAATGCTGGCAAACAGGCCAGTGTTCACAAGAGGATCGTAAACACAGGCGAGGGTCATTCTCGAACCCCCAACTGTCATCACAACCCATCATGTCACGGGTGTGTGGATGGGAGTGTGGAATGAAGAGCTACCTGCCGGCGTGTGTTACATCACCCTGTCAGAGATTAAAAGTGGGATTTAACAGTTTAACAGCTACGGGAGGAACACTGCTCCATCCGTTGCTGGTTGAGGCCCGTGACGGCTAATTAAATCAGCTGTATGTTCCGGGAAAAATTTGGGCTTGGCATGTGAGCCCACATCAAAGGCAGAGACAAGACATATGATGTAAATATACATCTTATGTCATTAAGGGGTTAAAGAAAAAAAAGCTTAAAAATGTATACTGTAGCATACTCATACCTCAGTTATTCAAAACTGCAAAAAAGTATGTTTTAGAATATTAACATTTTGGTAAACCGTGTTTTGCTTGGTAGAAGTGTGACTGCAGACTTGTGAATCCTCACAGTATGGGTGCTGCGTGCTGTGAGGATTCTCCAGTGTTGTGAGTGGGTGACTTGCACACTTCTGGCTATATTCCAACTAGACGTGTCCGGCCTCTCTCAATACACTTGCACTGAGTGAGGCCACTCATGTCTAGTCCGCACCTGACCGCATGTATACAAATCGCATACTTGCAGTCATGCACCGCCTCCTGGCACCAGCACCAGAGAATCCTCACAGCGTGAAGTGTATCCTCCGGCCGAACTACCCCTTTTATGGTTATCAATACTTATGGCAGTTTATTTGGTGATGGACAAAGTACGGTAATGTTTAAAAGCTAGTTAGAACAATCCTGGAACTGACACAACTTTTTCACAACCCAATAAGTAGATCTCTTGCTTAATATACTGTATTTATTAATTCCTTACACATTGCAATTACACCTTTTACATTATATATTATGTGCTGTCGTCATTTTAAATGAGACTATTTTTATTGCTAACAAAGCAAAGTGCTACATTAGTTACATTACTTACAAGCACAAGCCACTTTTATGACCGACATTATCTTTTCAGAGTCCCGATGAGTTTTTGCACCTGATGCAGATTTCCTTGATAACAAATAAAACCAAGTTAGAAACCATGGGATGTCTCATTAAAAGTGGATATGAAGATATCTTAACGATACTGAAGAAGTTTCAGGTAATGTAAATTATACAATGTACATGTATCCTAGTTCTAGGTTAGAGCCTACATGGATTGGTATATGTACCAAACTATAACCTTTACAGGAAAAACTTCTAGTGGGTGAGATAGATAGATAGATAAAAGTATTGACTGCCCCCATAGCACCAGAGCTCCACATTACATGGAAGCATAGGCACTGACCTTTAAATTGGCATATCTTTTGTATGGTGGCCTGAACCTGATTTGTCTCCAGCCTATGGTATGCTGACACCGAGAATTCATGACTTTACCCCACTCTTCCTTGGAGTTCTTGATCCCTGCTATTCATTCTGTCTGGTGACATTTTGCTTTTCTACTAAATGGTGTTCCAGGATACCATGCAAGAAAACAGCAGATCATCCGGCCAAACTTGGAATACATCTTCAAGTTCCCAGGCCAAAAAGGCTTCACGGAAATCTCAAACATTGTCAGTGGTTTCCTCCATTAACACATTCCCTGAAGAAATTACCAGTCAAGTCCTAGGTGTGTATCACTTTTTCTCATTGCAACATTTTTTATTTTATTTTTTTATAAGACTGCGTTCACACGTTGCTGCTTTTTTATGCAAATTTTAAGCTGCATTTTACAGTAGCAGCAAAAGCTATGAGATTTCAGAAACACATTGCTTTTTTCCCTGACTGATACGAAAAACTGCTGCGCTTTTGCAAACTCCAACATATCACTTCTTTCAGAGTTTTTTCACCCATAGAAAGCAATGAGTAAGTGCAAAAATGAAGAAAAAACACAGGTATCAGATTTTTCTGCATTTTTCATGCACAAAACCTTAAGGAAGTTGCATCATGATTTTTTGGGGGGGCACTAAACTTTATCAGAATGCACAAAAGACAACAAAAACACAGAAAAAAAGAAAAAAAAAACGCAGCAAACATCCAGCAAAGCACACAGTAAAACCTGCTTTTTGTAAGCAGCTTCTTTACTGCCAAGAGAGCAGGTTTTGCCTGCAGAAAAAACTCACCAAAAACGCAACGTGTGAACATAGGCTTAATGCCCCAAAACGTATAACATTACATTTCATGATGCTATTATAATAAGCTGTGGTTCATGGAAACTAATGCTAACTACAGTGCACTCTCATTTTAGTTTGATTTTAAAGGTGTTTCCCCACAAATAAAGTTAATTTTAATCAACATTTTAATTACTAGATCTTTTGTGCTAAAATTTATTCCATACAAATAAATAAATGCCTGTTAAGCCACTTATTTATTTGTATGGAATACACTTTAACACAAAAGTGATGTTTTTGTTGGATATATTCAGAGAAGTAATAAAAGGCATCCTATGCTTCATTCACACCTTCCACATAGACAACTGTTTGCCTCTGTTTGATTCTGTTCAATTTATTTATTACTGTATTAACGCACTTATTTGTGGCTGGGATCATCCTTTATCCATAATGAATACGTTTGTTTTCTTGCGTTTTGGTACATATGAACATTTATATAAGGAAGACAATATTACGTGATTTACTGACTGTGTTATACAATTACAATGTTTTTTTCTCCAGAGTCAATTAGTAATCAACTCTATCAAGCAGTGTACACTTGTATTTTGCGCTCTTTGGCTATCCTAGCACAGCTCGCAGGATGTGAAATGGAAAGTATTACAAGAGGCCTCTTACTTCTATTAAATAAACCACCAGATGGCCTGAACACCCCAAAGAATAAGCCTCTGGTTAATGAACATATGCTTAAAGATACGCTTTTCAGATCTAGAATTCAGGCACAGAAATTAAGGTAAGGTTGAATTAAACACCATAATGGTATATGTAGTATGTATTAATTAGAGGTGAATAATATTGCAACCCAATAAATATATGCAAGGAAACATGCCAATAAATAACAAAAGACTGAATTCCAGGTTACCTCAGTTCAAAGCCACCAGGTCTCCCAGCAGCTGTGAGGCCCTGAAACCTCATATGAAACTTTTGAGGGACATTTTAAGGTTACTGAAGTTTCCTGCTGCTGGAACACCTAAAGGCTGTAAAATAAGGTTATCTTCAGTGTGTATTTTACTGTACTTGTTAATAAATTTAAAAAAATGAAAAAACGGAGTGGGGTCCCTCGTAAGCTGAGTGAAAGCCGACAGCTGGGGCCTGATATTAATATTCTGGGAAAGAGACAATATTCATAAAGATTCCCAGGCTATTAATATCAGCTCATAGTTGCATATTTAGCCTTTCCTGGTTATTAAAATGGGTGTTCCCCTGTATTTTTAATAACCAGCCAGGCAAAGCTGACAGATGGGGGCTGCAACCCTCAGCTTCAACAAGGCTGGTTATCAAAATAGAGGGGTCCCCACAATTTTTTTTTACATATTTAAACAAATAATTAAATGAAAACGGCATGGGGTCCACCCCATTTTTGACAACCAGCCAAGCTAAAGCTGACAGTTGGGGGCTGGTATTCTCAGGCTAATAAGGAACCATGAATATTTGCCCCCCAGCATAAAAATAGCAGCCAGCAGCTGCCCAGGAGTGGCACATCTATTAAATGAGCCAATTCTGGCACTTTGCTAGGCTCTTCCCACTTGCCCTGTTGTGGTGGCAAGTGGGGTTTATATTTGTGGGGTTGATGTCACCTTTGTATTGTCCAGTGACATTTAAGACGCCACTCCATTACTAATCCTACAGCTATATTGTAAATAAACACACAGCCAGAATAAAGTCCTTTAACTGAAAGAATGACACAGACTCCTTTAATGAGTCTAAATGAAACCATACTCGCATCACCCATTCCCCTGAAGCCATAGTCTCCTGTAATAAAGCAAAAATAAAAAACAACCATATCCCTCACCTGTCCATTGTTCTGTCCCACGCCGCAATCTATGTCTGGGGATAAACAGATGATATTTTCAGGCTGGGGTGAATTACTCAATAAATATTTTTATTTTACAGGTTTAAGTTGTCCCTCAAGTTTCAGATACCACAAATTCTGATAGATCCTTCTATAGATGTAGCTGAAGATGCCTTGCATCAGGTTGTTCTTTCCATAACAGATGTCAGCAGTTGTTTGAACTGGTGGTCAGGAGAGAACAAAGGGCAATCATTTCATGTACATCTAGCTACAGATGAGTTGCTGCAATATATTGCAACAAAGTTGGTGGAATCAGTAAAAGGTATTTTATCTACCCCCTCTATTTTACATGTTACATTTTATGCTTGACTTGAAATGGTTAAAGCACCACTCCAGATTTTTTTGTTTAATTTCAGCTCTGGAGTGGTGCCACTAATCTTAGTTTCCTGACCCTAGTTTTATACTTACCAGCCTCCGTCTTCTGCTGTTTCCAATGCCGCTTCAATCCCACACCTCCATCTTGTGACCGCAACTTCCGACTGGTCAGTAGTCAGAGGTAATGGTCAAAAGTAGGGATGAGCAAACTGAAACTGGAAAGTTTGGAGTTCATACCAAACTTCTAGTGTCCAGTACCCGACCCTGAACACTTACTATATGTCCGGTTTCCTGTTCGGTTTCATCATCCTAATAAAACTTGTTGGAAAGCTGCAGCACAGCCAATCAATAAGCCTTAAGGCTGTGGGCACTTCCGGCTCCATCACAGCTATGTCAAGTAATGTCATGGCTGTGACTGGCTGGAGCAACACGTGACCTGACTTGACTGTGTTAAGTAAATAAATAATCTAAAAAACAAATAAACCATGTGCGGTCCCCGTCTTTTTTAAACCAGCTGAGGGAAACACAGACAGCTGTGAGCTGGTGTTATTATTCTGGGATGGGGCCAATATTCATAAAGGTTCCCAGCCTATTTAATATCAGCTCACACCTGTCTGTGTAGCCTTTACTGGTAATTATAAGGTGGACCCCCCCAAAAATGATGTGGGGTCCCCATATATTTAATAACCAGCAAAGGCTACGCAGACTGCTGTATGCTGATGTTAATAGGCTGGGAAGGGGCCATGGATATTGGCTCCCTCCCACACTAATAACACTAGCCCTCAGTCACCCCAGAGATGGCACATCCATTAGATGTGCCATTTCTGGCTCTTAGCTTCGGCTCTTCCCATGTGCCCTGGTGAGGTTGGCAAGCAGGGTAATGGTTTTGGGGTTGATGTCAGCTGTTTTATGTTCGCTGACATGAAGCGCAGGGGTTAGTAATGGAGAGGCGTCTATATGATACCCCGTTACTAACCCCATAGTCATAAGTAAGAAAGACACCAACAGAGAAAAGTCCTTTATTTTAACAAAATACTCCTGACAAATCCCCCTTTTACTCATTTATAGATAAAATTAAAAACAAAAAATCAAAGTAATCTTCACTTGTTCATAATGATGAGGTCCCACGATGATCCTCAACTCTGCTCCATAATGTGACTGCTCAGTACGAGCAGCCAGAACACACTGACAGTAGCATGTGACTCCGGCTGTTGCAACAAGCAATGAAGTCACTAAGGTTATCACAGTTCATAGCCTATGAACTGCGGTAACCTTACTGAGGTCACCTGAGTTCACAAGATCTGGTCCTCACGAGTTCAACACGAGTGCCAGACTGATGAGCAACCACTGTGGGATAATACAATCTATAATATCTATATTTTCATTTGATTTTCTCATCTAAATTTCTTGAGAGAAAAAAAAAATTATCTTAATCAAAATGGAGTCGGCAGCTGTGCTTGTGCAGTAGTATCATTCGGAATGCGATAGATGCTACTGCACAGGCACCGGCGTCATTTTGCTAGAGAGAAAAAAAATTGGCTCCATCAAGATGGCGCCGGCGGCACCTGCGCAGTAGCATTTATCGGATCACCGGTAGATGCTACTTTGCAGGTGCCACCACCGGCACCATTTTGATGGAGCTTTTTTTTTTCTCTAGCAAAATGGCGCCTGTACATTAGCATCGCATTCCGAATGATGCTACTGAGCAGGCATGGCCGGTGCCATCTTGATTGAGGCAATTTTTTTCTCTAGCAAAATAGCGGCTGCCCCTGTGCAGTAGCATCTATCGCGTTCCGAATGATGCTACTGCACTGGCGCATCCACTGGCGCCATTTTTGATAAAGATAATTTTTTTCTCAAGAAATTTATATGACAAAATCAAATGAAAATATGGATAGTATAGATCGCATCATGCTATAGCTCAGGAACAGCCACCGGGGCCTTCATGATGAATGTAATTTTTCTTTTTCAAACAATAAGATACAGTTATATGAAAAAGTTTGGGCACCCCTATTAATCTTAAGCTTAATGTTTTATAAAAATTGGTTTTTTTGCAACAGCTATTTCAGTTTCATATATCTAATAACTGTTGGACACAGTAATGTTTCTGCCTTGAAATGAGGTTTATTGTACTAACAGAAAATGTGCAATCTGCATTCAAACTAAATTTTACAGGTGCATAAGTATGGGCACCTCACCAGAAAAGTGACATTAATATTTAGTAGATCCTCCTTTTGCAAAAATAACAGCCTCTAGTCGCTTACTGTAGCTTTTGATGAGTTCCTGGATCCTGGATGAAGGTATTTTTGACCATTCCTCTTTACAAAACAATTCCAGTTCAGTTAAGTTTGATGGTCACCGAGCATGGACAGCCCTCTTCAAATGATCCCACAGATATTCAATGATATTCAGGTCTGGGGACTGGGATGGCCATTCCAGAACAATGTAATTGTTCCTCTGCATGAATGCCTGAGTAGATTTGGAGCGGTGTTTTGGATCATTGTCTTGCTGAAAGATCCATCCCTTGCGTAACTTCAACTTTGTCACTGATTCATGAACTTTGTCAAGAATCTGCTGATACTGAGAGGAATCCATGCGTCCCTCAACTTTAACAAGATTCCCGGTGCCGGCATTGGCCACACAGCCCCAAAGCATGATGGAACCTCCACCAAATTTTACTGTGGGTAGCAAGTGTTTTTCTTGGAATGCTGTGTTTTTTTGCCGCCATGCATAACTGTTGTGAATTCTGCTCTTGGGCTCCCTCCGGTGGTTATAAGTGGTAGTGCTGCTGTCTTTGGATCGCAGCATTCATCAGGTGTGTCCACTTATTGCAATTCTGACTGGGCTATTTAGTCTTGCTTGACCCTTTAGTTAGTGCCAGTTGTCCATTGTTTCCTGGAGGATTCACTTCCCTGCCTGGTCTCTCTTGCTTGCTGTTCATTTCAACAAGATAAGTTCTGGCTTGTTTTTTGCAGTCCACATGCTGTGGGCCTGATCGTTCAAGTTATTTTCCATGTTTTGTCTTGTCCAGCTTGGTCTGTATAAGGATTTGTTCAGCCAAGCTGGTATCTCTGGAGATGCAGATATACCCTCCATATCTTTAGTTAGATGTAGAGATTTTGTATTTTCTGTGGTGGATATTTTCTAGTGTTTTAATACTGACCGCATAGTACTCTGTCCTATCCTTTCTATTTAGCTAGAAGTGGCCTCCTTTGCTAAATTCTGATTTCAGTCTGCGTATGTTATTTCCCTCTCACAGTCAATATTTGTGGGGGGGGGCTGTCTATCCTTTGGGGATTTTCTCTGAGGCAAGATAGTTTTCCCTTTTCTATCTCTAGGGGTAATTAGTCCTCCGGCTGTGTCGAGATGTCTAGGGAGTGCTAGGTACATTCCACGGCTACTTCTAGTTGCGGTGTTAAGTTCAGGGTCTGCAGTCAGTACAGGTACCACCTTCTCCAGAGTACGTCTCATGCTGCTCCTAGGCCACCAGATCATAACAGTACAACTGGCCAACAATGAGTTAATTGCATCTCAGAAGAAGGAAAGGAAAGTGTTGAGCCATTTTTTTTTCTGTAGTCTGTTGTGCCTTTTCTTTCCTCTTTACCTCTGGGTGGTTCAGGAGTTTGGCGCTGGTATGGATGTTCAGGGATTGGCTTCTCGTGTGGACCAGCTTGCTGCTAGAGTACAGGGTATTTCCGATTATATCATTCAGACTCCGGTTTTAGAGCCTAGAATTCCAACTCCTGATTTGTTTTTTGGGGACAGGTCCAAATTTTTGAGCTTTAAAAATAACTGTAAACTGTTTTTAGCTCTGAAACCCCGTTCCTCTGGTGATCCCATCCAGCAGGTTAAAATAGTCATTTCTCTGCTGCCCGGTGACCCTCAGGATTGGGCGTTCTCCCTGGAAGCTGGAAATCCTGCTTTGCTTAATGTTGACACCTTTTTTCAAGCATTAGGGTTATTGTATGATGAACCTAATTCAGTGGATCATGCTGAGAAGACCTTGTTGGCCCTGTTTCAGGGTCAAGAAGCGGCAGAATTATATTGCCAGAAATTTAGAAAATGGTCTGTGCTGACTAAATGGAATGAGGATGCCTTGGCTGCAATTTTCAGAAAGGGTCTTTCGGAATCTGTTAAAGATGTTATGGTGGGGGTTTCCCACGCCTGCTGGTCTGAGTGATTCTATGTCTCTGGCCATTCAGATTGATCGGCGCTTGCGCGAGCGCAGAGTTGTGCGCGCTGTGGCGTTGTCTTCCGAGCGGAGTCCTGAGCCTATGCAGTGTGATAGGATTGTGTCTAGAGCTGAATGACAAGGATTCAGATGTCAGAATAGGTTGTGTTTTTACTGCGGCGATTCTGCTCATGTTATTTCTGATTGCCCTAAGCGTACTAAGAGAATCGCTAGTTCTGTTACCATCAGTACTGTACAACCTAAATTTCTGTTATCTGTGACCCTGATCTGCTCATTATCGTCATTTTCTGTCATGGCAATTGTGGATTCAGGCGCCGCTTTAAACTTAATGGACTTACAATTTGCCAGACGTTGTGGGTTCCCTTTGCAGCCTTTGCAGAGTCCTATTCCTTTGAGGGGCATTGATGCTACACCGCTGGCTAAAAATAAACCTCAGTTTTGGACACAGCTGACCATGTGTATGGCGCCAGCTCATCAGGAAGATTGTCGTTTTCTGGTGTTGCATAATTTGCATGATGCTATTGTGCTGGGTTTCCCATGGTTACAGGTGCATAATCCGGTATTAGATTGGAAATCTATGTCTGTGACTAGTTGGGGTTGTCAGGGGGTTCATGGTGACGTTTCTTTGATGTCAATTACCTCCTCCCCCTCTTCTGAAATTCCTGAGTTTTTGTCAGATTTCCAGTATGTACAGTTAGGTCCATATATATTTGGACAGAGACAACCTTTTTCTAATTTTGGTTATAGACATTACCACAATGAATTGTAAACAAAACAATTCAGATGCAGTTGAAGTTCAGACTTTCAGCTTTCATTTGAGGGTATCCACATTAAAATTGGATGAAGGGTTTAGGAGCTTCCGCTCCTTAACATGTGCCACCCTGTTTTTAAAGGGACCAAAAGTAATTGGACAATTGACTCCAAGGCTATTTCATGGACAGGTGTGGGCAATCCCTTTATTATGTCATTCTGAATTAAGCAGATAAAAGGCCTGGAGTTGATTTGAGGTGTGGTGCTTGCATTTGGAAGGTTTTGCTGTGAAGTAAACATGCGGTCAAAGGAGCTCTCCATGCAGGTGAAACAAGCCATCCTTAAGCTGCGAAAACAGAAAAAAAAACATCTGAAAAATTGCTACAATATTAGGAGTGGCAAAATCTACAGTTTGGTACATCCTGAGAAAGAAAGAAAGCACTGGTGAACTCATCAATGCAAAAAGACCTGGGCGCCCACAGAAGACAACAGGGGTGGATGATCGCAGAATAATCTCCATGGTGAAGAGAAACCTCTTCACAACAGCCAACCAAGTGAACAGCACTCTCCAGGAGGTCGGCGTATCAATATCCAAATCTACCATAAAGAGAAGACTGCATGAAAGTAACTACAGAGGGTTCACTGCACGGTGCAAGCCACTCATAAGCATCAAGAATAAAAAGGCTATACTGGACTTTGCTAAAAAACATCTAAAAAAGCCAGCACAGTTCTGGAAGAACATTCTTTGGACAGATGAAACCAAGATCAACCTCTACCAGAATGATGGAAAGAGAAAAGTATGGCGAAGGCGTGGTACAGCTCATGATCCAAAGCATACCACATCATCTGTAAAACACTGCAGAGGCAATGTGATGGCTTGGGCATGCATGGCTGCCAGTGGCACTGGGTCACTAGTGTTTATTGATGATGTGACACAGGACAGAAGCAGCCGAATGAATTCTGAGGTATTCAGAGCCATACTGTGTGCTCAGATCCAGCCAAATGCAGCCAAACTGGTTGGTTGTTGTTTCATACTACAGATGGACAATGACCCAAAACATAAAGCCAAAGCAACTCAGGAGTTTATTAAAGCAAAGAAGTGGAATATTCTTGAATGGCCAAGTCAGTCACCCGATCTGAACCCAATTGAGCATGCATTTCACTTGTTATAGACTAAACTTCAGACAGAAAGGCCCATAAACAAACAGCAACTGAAAACCACTGCAGTGAAGGCCTGGCAGAGCATCAAAAAGGAGGAAACACAGCGTCTGGTGATGTCCATGAGTTCAAGACTTCAGGCAGTCATTGCCAACAAAGGATTTTCAACCAAGTACTAGAAATGAACATTTTATTTACAATTATTTAATCTGTCCAATTACTTTTGGTCCCTTTAAAAACAGGGTGGCACATATTAAGGAGCTGAAACTCCTAAACCCTTCATCCAATTTTAATGTGGATACCCTCAAATGAAAGCTGAAAGTCTGAACTTCAACTGCATCTGAATCGTTTTGTTTAAAATTTATTGTGGTAATGTCTAGAACCAAAATTAGAATAATGTTGTCTCTGTCCAAATATATATGGACCTAACTGTATTTGATGATCCCAAGTCCAGTTCCCTTCCACCGCATAGGGACTGTGATTGTGCTATCGACTTGATTCCAGTTTGTAAGTTCCCTAAGGGCCGACTTTTTAACCTGTCTGTGCCAGAACATGCCGCCATGCGGAGCTATGTTAAGGAATCTTTGGAGAAGGGGCATATTCGGCCATCTTCTTCACCATTGGGAGCAGGTTTTTTTTTTGTTGCCAAGAAGGATGGCTCCTTGAGACCCTGTATTGATTATCGCCTCTTGAATAAGATCACGGTCAAATTCCAATACCCTTTGCCTTTGCTTTCTGATTTGTTTGCTAGGATTAAGGGGGCTAGTTGGTTTACTAAGATTGACCTTCGAGGGGCATATAATCTTGTTCGTATTAAGCAGGGTGACGAATGGAAAACTGCATTTAATACGCCGAAGGCCATTTTGAATACCTTGTGATGCCATTCGGGCTCTCTAATGCCCCATCTGTGTTTCAGTCCTTCATGCATGATATATTTCAGAATTATCTTGATAAATTCATGATTGTATATTTGGATGATATTTTGATTTTTTCAGATGATTGGGAGTCTCATGTGAAACAAGTCAGGACGGTATTTCAGATCCTTCGTGATAATGCTTTGTTCATGAAGGGGTCTAAGTGCCTCTTTGGAGTACAGAAGGTTTCTTTTTTGGGCTTCATTTTTTTTCCCTCATCTATAGAAATGGATCCGGTTAAGGTTCAGGCCATTCATGATTGGATCCAGCCCACTTCTGTGAAGAGCCTTCAGAAATTTTTGGGCTTTGCTAATTTTTATCGCCGTTTCATTGCCAACTTCTCCAGTGTGGTTAAACCCCTGACCGATTTGACGAAGAAGGGCGCTGATGTGGCGAATTGGTCCTCTGCGGCTGTTTCTGCCTTTCAGGAGCTTAAACGCCGATTTACTTCTGCCCCTGTGTTGCGTCAGCCGGATGTCTCCCTTCCATTTCAGGTTGAGGTTGACGCTTCTGAGATTGGGGCAGGGGCCGTTTTGTCTCAGAGGAATTCTGATGGTTCCTTGTTGAAACCGTGTGCCTTCTTTTCTCGAAAGTTTTCGCCTGCGGAACGCAATTATGATGTCGGCAATTGTCAGTTGTTGGCTATGAAGTGGGCATTTGAGGAGTGGCGTCATTGGCTTGAGGGGGCCAAGCACCGTATTGTGGTCTTGACTGATCATAAGAATCTGATTTACCTCGAGTCTGCCAGACGGCTGAATCCTAGACAGGCCCGATGGTCCCTGTTTTTCTCCCGTTTTGATTTTGTGGTCTCGTACCTTCTGGGTTCTAAGAATGTTAAGGCGGATGCCCTCTCTAGGAGCTTTTTGCCTGATTCTCCCGGGGTCCTTGAGCCGGTCGGCATTCTGAAGGAAGGGGTGATTCTTTCTGCCATCTCCCCTGATTTACGACGGGTTCTTCAGGAGTTTCAGGCTGATAAACCTGATCGCTGTCCAGTGGGGAAACTGTTTGTTCCTGACAGATGGACTAGTAAAGTGATTTCTGAGGTTCATTGTTCTGTGTTGGCTGGCCATCCTGGGATTTTTGGTACCAGAGATTTGGTTGGTAGGTCCTTTTGGTGGCCTTTTTTTGTCACGGGATGTGCGTTCTTTTGTGCAGTCCTGTGGGACTTGTGCGCGGGCCAAGCCTTGCTGTTCCCGCGCTAGTGGGTTGCTTTTGCCCTTGCCGGTCCCTGAGAGGCCTTGGACGCATATTTCCATGGATTTTATTTCAGATCTTCCAGTTTCCCAGAGGATGTCGGTTATCTGGGTGGTTTGTGACCGGTTTTCTAAGATGGTTCATTTGGTATCTTTGCCTAAATTGCCTTCCTCTTCTGATTTGGTTCCATTGTTTTTTCAGCATGTGGTTCGTTTGCATGGCATTCCGGAGAATATTGTGTCCGACAGAGGTTCTCAGTTTGTTTCTAGGTTTTGGCGAGCCTTTCGTGCTAGGCTGGGCATTGATTTGTCTTTTTCTTCCGCGTTTCATCCTCAGACAAATGGCCAAACTGAGCGAACTAATCAGACTTTGGAAACTTATTTGAGATGCTTTGTGTCTGCTGATCAGGACGATTGGGTGGCTTTCTTGCCATTGGCCGAGTTTGCCCTTAATAATCGGGCTAGTTCTGCTACCTTGGTTTCACCCTTCTTTTGTAATTCTGGTTTTCATCCTCGTTTTTCTTCAGGGCAGGTTGAGCCTTCTGATTGTCCTGGGGTGGACTCTGTGGTTGACAGGTTGCAGCAGATTTGGGCTCATGTTGTGGACAATTTGGTGTTGTCTCAGGAGGAGGCTCAGCTTTTTGCTAACCGTCGTCGGTGTGTTGGTTCCCGGCTTCGGGTTGGGGATTTGGTTTGGTTGTCTTCCCGTCATGTTCCTATGAAGGTTTCTTCCCCTAAGTTTAAGCCTTGGTTTATTGGTCCTTATAGGATTTCTGAGATTGTCAATCCGGTGTCTTTTCGTTTGGCCCTTCCGGCCTCTTTTTCCATCCATAATGTTTTTCATAGATCTTTGTTGCGGAAATATGTGGTGCCTGTTGTTCCCTCTGTTGATCCTCCTGCCCCGGTGTTGGTTGATGGGGAGTTGGAGTATGTGGTTGAGAAGATTTTGGATTCTCGTTTTTCGAGGCGGAGGCTTCAGTATCTTGTGAAATGGAAGGGTTATGGCCAGGAGGATAATTCTTGGGTTGTTGCGTCCGATGTTCATGCTGACGATTTGGTTCGTGCCTTTCATTTGGCTCGTCCTGATCGGCCTGGGGGCTCTGGTGAGGGTTCGGTGACCCCTCCTCAAGGGGGGGTACTGTTGTGAATTCTGCTCTTGGGCTCCCTCTGGTGGTTATAAGTGGTAGTGCTGCTGTCTTTGGATCGCAGCATTCATCAGGTGTGTCCACTTATTGCAATTCTGACTGGGCTATTTAGTCTTGCTTGACCCTTTAGTTAGTGCCAGTTGTCCATTGTTTCCTGGAGGAGTCACTTCCCTGCCTGGTCTCTCTTGCTTGCTGTTCATTTCAACAAGATAAGTTCTGGCTTGTTTTTTGCAGTCCACATGCTGTGGGCCTGATCGTTCAAGTTATTTTCCATGTTTTGTCTTGTCCAGCTTGGTCTGTATAAGGATTTGTTCAGCCAAGCTGGTATCTCTGGAGATGCAGATATACTCTCCATATCTTTAGTTAGATGTAGAGATTTTGTATTTTCTGTGGTGGATATTTTCTAGTGTTTTAATACTGACCGCATAGTACTCTGTCCTATCCTTTCTATTTAGCTAGAAGTGGCCTCCTTTGCTAAATTCTGATTTCAGTCTGCGTTTGTTATTTCCCTCTCCTCTCACAGTCAATATTTGTGGGGGGGCTGTCTATCCTTTGGGGATTTTCTCTGAGGCAAGATAGTTTTCTAGTTGCGGTGTTAAGTTCAGGGTCTGCGGTCAGTACAGGTACCACCTTCTCCAGAGTACGTCTCATGCTGCTCCTAGGCCACCAGATCATAACACATAACGCCTTTTTGTATGACCAAACAACTCAATCTTGGTTTCATCAGTCCACAGGACCTTCTTCCAAAAAGAAATTGGCTTTTCCAAATGTGCTTTTGCATACCTCAGCCGACTCTGTTTGTGGCGTGCTTGCAGAAACGGCTTCTTTCGCATCACTCTCCCATACAGCTTCTCCTTGTGCAAAGTGCATTGTATATTTGACCGATGCACAGTGACACCATCTGCAGCAAGTTGATGCTGCAGCTCTCTGGAGGTGGTCTGAGGATTGTCCTTGACTGATCTCACCATTCTTCTTCTCTGCCTTTCTGATGTTTTTCTTGGCCTGCCACTTCTGGCCTTAACAAGAACTGTACCTGTGTTCTTCTATTTCCTTACTATGTTCCTCACAGTGGAAATTGACAGGTTAAATCTCTTAGACAGCTTTCTGTATCCTTCCCCTGAACAACTATGTTGAATAATCTTTGTTTTCGGATCATTTGACAGTTGTTTTGAGGAGCCCATGATGCCACTCTTCAGAGGAGATTCAAACAGGAGAACAACTTGCAAGTGGCCACTTTAAGTAGCTTTTCTCATGATTGCATACACCTGGCTATGAAGTTCAAAGCTCAATGAGGTTACAAAACCAAAAAAAAGTGCTTTAGTAAGTCAGTAAAAAGTAGGTAGGAGTATTTAAAACAATAAAATGATAAGGGTGCCCATACTTATGCACCTGTCAAATTTTGTTTGAATGCAGATTGCACATTTTCTGTTAGTACAATAAACCTCATTTCAAGGCAGAAACATTACTGTGTCCAACAGTTATTAGATATATGAAACTGAAATAGGGGTGCCCAAACTTTTTCATATAACTGTATGCAGTATGTAAAATAGGGGGCAGGTCACTGAAACATCAGTGACCTGTCATAAGCCATAAGAATGAATATCTAAGCAGAGCACCATATAAAGACCACCCCACAGGTCCGCCCGAACTGAGAATCTCATTAGCTGAAAACTGCAAATAAAGATTAAACAACCACAAGATGGATTTCATCAACCCAGGTATCATTTTAAGGCCAGGGACACACTTGCATGTGCAATGCGAGAAACTCGCGCAAGTCTATCGCATCAATACCTGGCACTGCCGCTGGCACTTGGGATCAGAGTGTGCTGCTGCAAGTAATTCTATGCAGCTGACTGCTCCTTTCCAGAGTGCCAGATATTGATGCGCGAGTTTCTCGCATTGCACATGCAAGTGTGACCCCGACCTAATCAGTATAATGGTGCCAACTTGACACTGTCAGTAGGTTACTGAGCACAATCCTGCTGACAGGTTCACTTTAAGGTGTTGTCATCAGTATATCCAAAAACATGTTAAATTAATTACAACCCTCCAATTTGCGCATCTTAAATATTGTCTCCAGATACTTTTCACAGCATATCATGAAGATAATTAATAGTTTTGCTTTTATGATGTTTAAAATAAAATAATCTGATATATACTATGTGGATGTTTAAAATAAAATAATACAACATGTATATAAGATATGTCAGTTATTTTGTTGTCTTTTCATAGATCTACGCTCTGTGGTTAAGAAACATGTATTCTCCTTAAGCTGCTACAACTTCTTGTGGGCAGACAACATGTATAGACAGAGTCAGGAGTTTTTAGCCAGTGCTCCAAACCTAGCTGCAATGCACAAAGAAGTCAAACATTTCCTCAAGATTGAAGAACAAATTAAGGAATACTCGGAAGTAAGCATCTAAGATAGTATGAAACAAAGATAACGTTATGTGATGACAATATGTCAATTTGCCACTTCTATTGTGGTGACGTGTAGTAGTCGAGCTCTGTGATGGTCACGTAGTAGTATTAGTAGTAGTAGTTGTTGTAGTGGTAGAAGAGGATCAAGGGTTCGAGTAAAAATAAATCACTTCTTGGTAATTAGTAAAGAAATTGTCCTAATAATAAAACCTTTTAGTTCCCACCAATACACCTTTTTACTAACCTAACCAAAAAAAGTCTTACATAGCAAATAGGTCAATGGCTGCACTCAACTGTACTAAAGCAAGGAAATGTGCGATACATGAAATGTGAATAGCTTAATGGCTTGTGATATCTATGAAAAAACACATGAGATGCTTAGCACAAGATTTGGCTGGGCTCACATTTTTTGGCCATATCTTGTGCTAAGCATCTCATGTGTTTTTTCATAGATTTCACAAGCCATTAAGCTATTCACATTTCATGTATCGCACATTTCCTTGCTTTAGTACAGTTGAGTGCAGCTATTGATCTATTTGCTATGTAAGACTTTTTTTGGTTATGCACCAGTTTAGACTAGATTGCTGTTCAGTCAGTTTACTTATATTTACTATGTACTATTTTTTCTGACTTGAATGCCCCGCCCTACACCATGCTGTGATTTTAATTACATCCAAACACAGTTGGTTCCGACCTTCCTATAAATGCAGGCTTTACCATGTTATTAGCCATAGGTAAGTGTTCACACTAGGCAGTCAGGTCAGGTACCCATCCGATTTGAGATTACCTTGACGTTTGGTGGATGGGCTCACATTTTTTGGTCAAATCTTGTGCTAAGCATCTCATGTGTTTTTTCATAGATTTCACAAGCCATTAAGCTATTCACATTTCATGTATCGCACATTTCCTTGCTTTAGTACAGTTGAGTGCAGCTATTGATCTATTTGCTATGTAAGACTTTTTTTGGTTATGCACCAGTTTAGACTAGATTGCTGTTCAGTCAGTTTACTTATATTTACTATGTACTATTTTTTCTGACTTGAATGCCCCGCCCTACACCATGCTGTGATTTTAATTACATCCAAACACAGTTGGTTCCGACCTTCCTATAAATGCAGGCTTTACCATGTTATTAGCCATAGGTAAGTGTTCACACTAGGCAGTCAGGTCAGGTACCCATCCGATTTGAGATTACCTTGACGTTTGGTGGATGGGCTCACATTTTTTGGTCAAATCTTGTGCTAAGCATCTCATGTGTTTTTTCATAGATTTCACAAGCCATTAAGCTATTCACATTTCATGTATCGCACATTTCCTTGCTTTAGTACAGTTGAGTGCAGCCATTGATCTATTTGCTATGTAAGACTTTTTTTGGTTATGCACCAGTTTAGACTAAATTGCTGTTCAGTCAGTAGTAACATAAGCATCCAGATGGTTAACAGAGGGAGAGGGCTCCCTCTCTAAAACTATCAACACCCTGAGATCTTGATAGTGTGGTCTTGATAGTTGCCAAGTAATGACCACGGACCACGGAACTTGAGAGCTCTGGTGGCTGTCGCGCCTGTTGCTTCTCCTCCTGACCGCCAACATACTTACCCAGCCTTGGGTGCTCCTGCTGCTGCTGCCGCGTCTTCCGGGTCTTCCTCCGGCTCCTGGCGTTCCTCCCTGCGTGCACCCGCCATGTGTGCGTGCCACCCGTCCTCCTCTCTTCCGGTCTCTTCACCGTCTTCTGACTCCCGTCGGGTGCGCATGCGCACTTCGCCTTCTGGCTTCTGTGGCGCACGCGCACCTCCACTGGCTGGTTCCTCCTTTCCTTGACCCTGGTGGTTCCTGACCCAGAAATCCTGTGGTACTCCTCCTATATCAGGTATCCTCTCCCCCTGTTCCTTGCCTGATTGTCAATTGTGTTTTTCACTTGATTCAGGTCCCTCAATGTCCTGCGTTTCTCTGTCTACCCGCTACCTTGTCCTGTACCTTGTCCTGCTTTGTTTATTGTGCTGTCTACCCCTTTCCTCCCTGTGTGCCCTCTTAGCACCATTCGTTCGTCTCCGTCAGCTCCTTGTCAGTTTTCATGTCCCCTGCATGTCCTACTGCCCTCTTCCCTTGTTGGACCATTAGCGTCCTTTTCCTGTAGTCCCCAGTCTCCGCTACTCATTTTCTTTTCTGCCTTTTCCTGTGACTCCTACCCTCTGTCCCCAGGTATCAGCTTCCGTGGCAATAGTCTCCCTTGGGCCTGCCCCTGACGCTCCCAGTATAGGGGGTGGTCTACCAGGACAGCTCAGCCTTGGGAGGTTCGTTGTCGCGGTCCTGCGGGTTCACCTTAGGAGTTTCTCTCTCTCCTTAGTCTCAGACTAGTGTTGAGCGATACCATCCGATACTTGAAAGTATCGGTATCGGAAAGTATCGGCCGATACCGTCAAAGTATCGGATCTAATCCGATACCGATACCCGATCCCAATGCAAGTCAATGGGACGAAAATATCGGAATTAAAACAAACCCTTTCTTAACTTGTAGGTTCATTCTACATGAAGGAAAACAACTAAGAATAATGTAGGATGTATTGGGGGACGTGGCGGAGACATTAAAGGCACAGAGGTTTAGCCCAATCTAATAGAATAGCAGGATTTTGTTTTGTTTTTTATGACGTTCGGCGTTAGAAAGATTTTGACTATGTTAATTTTTTTTTAATTTTGTCAGATATTGATGTTTCACTACTTCCACGCCCTTCACCTTCTTTTTTACTTCTCCCACACTTTCTTCTTCATTATCCTCATCATCAGCTTCTTTGACATCAACTTCTTCACCTTATTCATCTTCTTCTTCATCCTCTACCTATTATTTTTTTTGTTACATTGTTCATATTCTTTTTATTTTACTATTATCTTCTTCATATTCAACTTCTTCATCATATTCTTTGTATATTTGTGACAGGCATTCCCGTAGTTGTTATCTATAAAAGTTTGAAGATTACACCTTCCGTTCTGCCTGTCACAAAACAGTTACATTTGTCCGCGTTCAGTTTGGCCTGCAGCATCAGGCTTTATCCAGGGGCACCACGAGGAGGAACGGACTCACCCCCATACACTGCCTAGTCTTCTGCTTATAATTTAGATAATATATTTTGCTCTGATATTTAGTCTTATGCTTAATGTTCTTCTGCTCTTTGTTCTGCAGCCTCTTGTTCTTCTGCTTCTCGGTCTTCCAGGTCGTCGTCGTCTCCAGGGTCGTCGTCTCCGGGGTCGTCGTCATCGGGGTGGTCTTCAGGGTCATCGTCTCCAGGGTCGTCGTCATCTCAGTGGTTGTCGTCTCTGGTGTCGTCGTCATCTTAGGGGTGGTCTTCCGGGTCGTCGTCTTTAGGGTCTTGAACTTGGAAATGTAGCAGAAGGTACAAGTAGGCTGAGAAAATGCTGAGAAACAGCTGATGGAACTGGAACTCGGATGGCTACTTGAAGGTCCAAGAGCCAATGGAACTACCGAGGACCAGCTGACATTACTGGAACCCGGTTACTAAGCAGGAGGTACCCGTGCTGAAAGCACTACCAAGGACCACCTGACGTTGGTGGAACTCAGATACCCAGAGGGAGGCACCTAAGCCAAAGGCTCTGCCCGGAACCAGCTGACGGTACTGGAACCAGAATGGGGAGCAGAAGGTACAAGAGCAAAAGACACTGCCGAGAACCAGCTGACGGTACTGGAACCCGGATGGGTAGCCGAAGGTCCAAGAGCCAATGGAACTACCGAGGACCAGCTGACATTACTGGAACCCGGTTACTAAGCAGGAGGTACCCGTGCTGAAAGCACTACCAAGGACCACCTGACGTTGGTGGAACTCGGATACCCAGAGGGAGGCACCTAAGCCAAAGGCTCTGCCCGGAACCAGCTGACGGTACTGGAACCAGGATGGGGAGCAGAAGGTACAGGAGCAAAAGACACTGCCGAGAACCAGCTGACGGTACTGGAACCCGGATGGGTAGCCGAAGGTCCAAGAGCCAATGGAACTACCGAGGACCAGCTGACGTTACTGGAACCCGGTTACTAAGCAGGAGGTACCCGTGCCTGAAAGCACTACCAAGGACCACCTGACGTTGGTGGAACTCGGATACCCAGAGGGAGGCACCTAAGCCAAAGGCTCTGCCCGGAAACAGCTGACGGTGCTGGAACCAGGATGGGGACCTATTCAAGCTTGTCTTCCTAAAGCCCCAACTAGCGGTGTTGGAGCAAAGGGTCAGCAGGGGGAGTAGAGTGTAGGCCGAAGCCTGCACTGGCGGCAGCTTTGTGTCTGCGTGGCTGTTGCAGGACACGTTGCCGGCTACACAGCAGGGGAACAGCTGGCGGTGCTGAACCCCACTGACACATTGGCAAGGTGTTTTTCTCTGTGCAGCCAGCACTTCGGGGCACCAACTGGCGGTGTTAGAGCCTAATTGAACCAATTTTAAAGGTAACCTTTAACCCCCCCTCAGGTGTTACAAACTAGAAGAGCCACGCCTTATGCAGCAGTAGTGCTGCACAAGTCAAAGGTTGCTCTTTTAATTTTGTTCCTTGCACAAGCTGAAGGAAACACGTACAACATTTTGGCCCTTATACAGTCAATCTGTCTTGGAGGCGGGAGTTCCCTTCGTAATGAGACGCAGCACAGCTGGCAAAAATACCACCTTGGTGCTTGGCGCGGCCTCCTGAGCATCGCATTTTGCTGTACAGGAGTCTACGTTGTTGCGTTATCCCTTGGCCATGCGCTGCCCGTCTTCTGACATCATTTCATGTCGGCTGGTGCGGTTCGCGATGCCCATGAATCCCAGCTCCGCAGTGTCTTTACAGTGTTTCACACTGCAGGGCTGGGATTCATGGCCTGGCGCAGTACATATGTTCGCCTCTCGCTCGTGTCCTTACACCTGCTACAGACTGTGCGGCGTCAGCTGATCCCTTATCGCATGCCGCGGCCATGAAGCCGCCTAGTCTGAAGAAGGCGGAAGGAGCTGAGTGACAGCCTGGCGAAGATATGCACTGCTCATGCCCGTCAATCACACCCTCGCAGTCAAAATAAATAAGACACCGAGGGGCGTTGTGTGGGTCAGGGCGGCCGCAGAGGCGCAGCCAGCCAAACAATGATGCCAGAAGACGGGCAGCGCTACCAAGGGGGTTGCAGCGTGTCATTACAAAGGAAAGTCACACCTCCGGGACGGTTAAATGGTCACAGAGGACACATTTTTGACGTGTTCAGTTCCACATGTGCAAGGAGAATAAGTTTATGAGCCACCTTGCACATATTACCGCTGTACAAGGTGGCTGTAAAAACATACAAACGCCTGGGGGAGGGGGGACAGGTTCCCTTCAATTTCAGTTCTTGTGTCTGCGTGGCTGTTGCAGGACACGTTGCCGGCTACACAGCAGGGGAACAGCTGGCGGTGCTGAACCCCACTGACACATTGGCGAGGTGTTTTTCTCTGTGCAGCTAGCACATCTGGGCCCCAACTGGCATTGTTAGAGCCCAGGGTCAGCAGGAGGAGCAGGGGGAGCAGAGTGTAGGCCGAAGCCTGCACTGGCGGCAGCTTTGTGTCTGCGTGGCTGTTGCAGGACACGTTGCCGGCTACACAGCAGGGGAACAGCTGGCGGTGCTGAACCCCACTGACACATTGGCAAGGTGTTTTTCTCTGTGCAGCCAGCACTTCGGGGCACCAACTGGCGGTGTTAGAGCCCAGGCTCTGCAGGGGGAGCAGAGTGTAGGCCGAAGCCTAATTGAACCAATTTTAAAGGTAACCTTTAACCCCCCCTCAGGTGTTACAAACTAGAAGAGCCACGCCTTATGCAGCAGTAGTGCTGCACAAGTCAAAGGTTGCTCTTTTAATTTTGTTCCTTGCACAAGCTGAAGGAAACACGTACAACATTTTGGCCCTTATACAGTCAATCTGTCTTGGAGGCGGGAGTTCCCTTCGTAATGAGACGCAGCACAGCTGGCAAAAATACCACCTTGGTGCTTGGCGCGGCCTCCTGAGCATCGCATTTTGCTGTACAGGAGTCTGCGTTGTTGTGTTATCCCTTGGCCATGCGCTGCCCGTCTTCTGACATCATTTCATGTCGGCTGGTGCGGTTCGCGATGCCCATGAATCCCAGCCCCGCAGTGTCTTTACAGTGCGGGGCTGGGATTCATGGCCTGGCGCAGTACATATGTTCGCCTCTCGCTCGTGTCCTTACACCTGCTACAGACTGTGCGGCGTCAGCTGATCCCTTATCGCATGCCGCGGCCATGAAGCCGCATAGTCTGAAGAAGGCGGAAGGAGCTGAGTGACAGCCTGGCGAAGATATGCACTGCTCATGCCCGTCAATCACACCCTCGCAGTCAAAATAAATAAGACACCGAGGGGCGTTGTGTGGGCCAGGGCGGCCGCAGAGGCGCAGCCAGCCAAACAATGATGCCAGAAGACGGGCAGCGCTACCAAGGGGGTTGCAGCGTGTCATTACAAAGGAAAGTCACACCTCCGGGACGGTTAAATGGTCACAGAGGACACATTTTTGACGTGTTCAGTTCCACATGTGCAAGGAGAATAAGTTTATGAGCCACCTTGCACACATGCAGCATTACCGCTGTACAAGGTGGCTGTAAAACATACAAACGCCTGGGGGAGGGGGGACAGGTTCCCTTCAATTTCAGTTCTTGTGTCTGCGTGGCTGTTGCAGGACACGTTGCCGGCTACACAGCAGGGGAACAGCTGGCGGTGCTGAACCACACTGACACATTGGCGAGGTGTTTTTCTCTGTGCAGCTAGCACATCTGGGCCCCAACTGGCGTTGTTAGAGCCCAGGGTCAGCAGGAGGAGCAGGGGGAGCAGAGTGTAGGCCGAAGCCTGCACTGGCGGCAGCTTTAGGTCTGCGTGGCTGTTGCAGGACACGTTGCCGGCTACACAGCAGTGGAACAGCTGGCGGTGCTGAACCCCACTGACACATTGGCGAGGTGTTTTTCTCTGTGCAGCCAGCACTTCGGGGCACCAACTGGCGGTGTTAGAGCCCAGGCTCTGCAGGGGGAGCAGAGTGTAGGCCGAAGCCTAATTGAACCAATTTTAAAGGTAACCTTTAACCCCCCCTCAGGTGTTACAAACTAGAAGAGCCACGCCTTATGCAGCAGTAGTGCTGCACAAGTCAAAGGTTGCTCTTTTAATTTTGTTCCTTGCACAAGCTGAAGGAAACACGTACAACATTTTGGCCCTTATACAGTCAATCTGTCTTGGAGGCGGGAGTTCCCTTCGTAATGAGACGCAGCACAGCTGGCAAAAATACCACCTTGGTGCTTGGCGCGGCCTCCTGAGCATCGCATTTTGCTGTACAGGAGTCTGCGTTGTTGCGTTATCCCTTGGCCATGCGCTGCCCGTCTTCTGACATCATTTCATGTCGGCTGGTGCGGTTCGCGATGCCCATGAATCCCAGCCCCGCAGTGTCTTTACAGTGTTTCACACTGTGGGGCTGGGATTCATGGCCTGGCGCAGTACATATGTTCGCCTCTCGCTCGTGTCCTTACACCTGCTACAGACTGTGCGGCGTCAGCTGATCCCTTATCGCATGCCGCGGCCATGAAGCCGCATAGTCTGAAGAAGGCGGAAGGAGCTGAGTGACAGCCTGGCGAAGATATGCACTGCTCATGCCCGTCAATCACACCCTCGCAGTCAAAATAAATAAGACACTGAGGGGCGTTGTGTCGGGCAGGGCGGCCGCAGAGGCGCAGCCAGCCAAACAATGATGTCAGAAGAAGGGCTGTGCTACCAAGGGGGTCGTTGCGTGTCATTACAAAGGAAAGTCACACCTCAGGGACGTTTTAATGGTCTCAGGGGACACATTGTAGACGTGTTCTGTTCCACGGGTGCAAGGAGAATAAGTTTATGAGCCACCTTGCACACATGCAGCATTACTGCTGTACAAGGTGGCTGTAAAACATACAAACACCTGGGGGTGGGGTGACAGGATCCCTTCAATTTCAGTTCTTGTGTCTGCGTGGCTTTTGCAGGACACGATGCCGGCTACACAGCAGGGGAACAGCAGGCGGTGCTGAACCCCACTGACACATTGGCTGGTGTTTTTCTCTGTGCAGCTAGCACATCTGGGCCCCAACTGGCGTTGTTAGAGCCCAGGGTCAGCAGGAGGAGCAGGGGG
Source organism: Ranitomeya variabilis (assembly GCF_051348905.1). Classification (NCBI taxonomy): domain Eukaryota; kingdom Metazoa; phylum Chordata; class Amphibia; order Anura; family Dendrobatidae; genus Ranitomeya; species Ranitomeya variabilis. The sequence goes on along the minus strand of NC_135233.1, from coordinate 789,574,801 downwards.
AGCAGAGTGTAGGCCGAAGCCTGCACTGGTGGCAGCTTTGGGTCTGTTGTGTCTGCGTGGCTGTTGCAGGACACGTTGCCGGCTACACAGCAGGGGAACAGCTGGCGGTGCTGAACCCCACTGACACATTGGCGGGTGTTTTTCTCTGTGCAGCCAGCACTTCCGGACAGCAACTAGCGGTGTTGGAGCCCGGGCTCTGCAGGTGGAGCAGAGTGTAGGCCGCAGCCTGCACTGGAGCAAGTTGAAAGGGAACCTTTAACCCCCCCCCCAGGCGTTTGTAGCTGAAAGAGCCATCTTGTACAGCACTAATGCTGGAAAAGGTAAACTTAGCTCTTTTAATTATGGTCCTTGCACATGCTGAACCTAACACTTTTGAAATGTGTCCCCTCACACTGTTAAACCGTCCGGTCGGTGGAACTTTCCTTTGTCATGTGACGCAGCACAGCCGTCATTCTTACCCCCTTGGCGCCGTGCGCCTCCTCCTCAGCGTTGTTTGAATCTGTCCCGGAGTCTGCGCTGTTATGTTATCCCTTGGCCAGGCACACTTAGCGCTGCCCGTCTTCTGACATCATTTGGTGTCAGGATGGCTGCACCTGTGCGGCCGCGCTGGACGAGATCCCGCCTCGCTGTGTCATCTAATGTAATCACTCTGCGGACCTGTGATCCATGGGCATGAGCAGTGCATATCCTCGCCTCTCACTCCCCTCCCTACGGCTTCTTCAGATTGTGCAGCGTCACGGCCGTGGCATGCTATTAGGGATCAGCTGACAGCGCACAGTCTGATGAAGGCGTAGGGAGATGAGTGAGAGGCGGAGGTTAAGATATGCACTGCTAATGTCCATGGATCACAGGTCCGCAGTGGGATTAAATCAGAAGACACTATGAGGCGGGATCACGTCCAGCGCGGCCGCACAGGCGCAGCCATCCTGACACCAAATGATGTCAGAAGACGGGCAGCGCTAAGTGTGCCTGGCCAAGGGATAACATAACAGCGCAGACTCCGGGACAGATTCAAACAATGCTGAGGAGGAGGCGCACGGCGCCAAGGGGGTAAGAATGACGGCTGTGCTGCGTCACATGACAAAGGAAAGTTCCACCGACCGGACGGTTTAACCGTGTGAGGGGACACATTTCATAAGTGTTAGGTTCAGCATGTGCAAGGAGCAATACGAAAAGAGGCACTTTTTCCCTTTGCATCATTACTGCTGCACAAGGTGTCTCCTTCAGTAACAAACACCTGGGGGGGGGGGACAGGTTCCCTTAAATTTAACTTGTTGTGCCTGCGTGGCGGTCGCAGGACACGTTGCCGTATACACAGCAGGGGAGCAGCAGGCATTACTGAACCCCACTAACACATTGGCGAGGTGTTTGGCTCTGTGTGGACAGCACTTCTGGATGGCAACTAGCGGTGTTGGAGCCCAGGGACAGGAGGAGGAGGAGGTGGAGGAGATAGGAGGGATTGCCACACACACAGCTGGGGAACAGCTGACGTTACTGAACCCCAATAACAGAGGAGGGACTGTTGGGACTGTGCGGACAGCACTTCTGGACGGCAACTAGCGGTGTTGGAGCCCAGGGACAGGAGGAGGAGGAGGTGGAGGAGATAGGAGGGATTGCCACACACACAGCTGGGGAACAGCTGACGTTACTGAACCCCAATAACAGAGGAGGGACTGTTGGGACTGTGTGGACAGCACTTCTGGACGGCAACTAGCGGTGTTGGAGCCCAGGGACAGGAGGAGGAGGAGGTGGAGGAGATAGGAGGGATTGCCACACACACAGCTGGGGAACAGCTGACGTTACTGAACCCCAATAACAGAGGAGGGACTGTTGGGACTGTGCGGACAGCACTTCTGGATGGCAACTAGCGGTGTTGGAGCCCAGGGACAGGAGGAGGAGGAGGTGGAGGAGATAGGAGGGATTGCCACACACACAGCTGGGGAACAGCTGACGTTACTGAACCCCAATAACAGAGGAGGGACTGTTGGGACTGTGCGGACAGCACTTCTGGACGGCAACTAGCGGTGTTGGAGCCCAGGGACAGGAGGAGGTGGAGGAGATAGGAGGGATTGCCACACACACAGCTGGGGAACAGCTGACGTTACTGAACCCCAATAACAGAGGAGGGACTGTTGGGACTGTGCGGACAGCACTTCTGGACGGCAACTAGCGGTGTTGGAGCCCAGGGACAGGAGGAGGAGGAGGTGGAGGAGATAGGAGGGATTGCCACACACACAGCTGGGGAACAGCTGACGTTACTGAACCCCAATAACAGAGGAGCGACTGTTGGGACTGTGCGGACAGCACTTCTGGACGGCAACTAGCGGTGTTGGAGCCCAGGGACAGGAGGAGGAGGAGGTGGAAGAGATAGGAGGGATTGCCACACACGCAGCTGGGGAACAGCTGACGTTACTGAACCCCAATAACAGAGGAGCGACTGTTGGGACTGTGCGGACAGCACTTCTGGACGGCAACTAGCAGTGTTGGAGCCCAGGGACAGGAGGAGGAGGAGGTGGAGGAGATAGGAGGGATTGCCACACACACAGCTGGGGAACAGCTGATGTTACTGAACCCCAATAACAGAGGAGCGACTGTTGACTGTGCGTACAGCACTACCAGGCAACAACTATCGGTGTTGGAGCCCAGGGACAGCAGGAGAAGCAGAGGAACACAATGTAGGCCGAAGCCTGATTGGAGAAAGTCGAAAGGGAACCTTTAACCCCCCCCCCCCAAGGCGTTTGTAGCTGAAAGAGCCAGCTTGTGCAGCACAAAAGATGCAAAAGGAAAAGGTGGCTCTTTTCATTATGCTCCTTGCAAACACAGAACTAAACACTTATAAAATGTGTCCCCTGAAACCGTGAGACCGTCCCGGAGGTCGGACTTTCCTTCGTAATATGACGCAGCACAGCCGTCATTCTTACCCCCCCCGGCGCCGTGCCCCGGCTCCTCAGCGTTGTTTGATTCCGTCCCGGAGCCTGCGCTGTTATGTTATCCCTTGGCCAGGCACACTTAGCGCTGCCCATCTTCTGACATCATTTGGTGTCAGGCTGGCTGCGCCTGTGCGGCCGCGCTGGCCGAGAGCCCGCCTAGCAGTGTCGTCTAATGTAATCCCACCGCGGGCCTGGGATCCGTGGCCATGCGCAGTGCATATCCTCGCCTCTCACTCCCCTCCCTACGGCTTCTTCAGACTGTGCGGCGTCACGGCCGTGGCATGCTATTAGGGATCAGCTGACGGCGCAGTCTGAAGAAGGCGTAGGGAGATGAGTGAGAGGCGGAGGTTCAGATATGCACTGCGCATGTCCATGGATCTCAGGCCCACAGTGGGATTAAATCAGAAGACAATGCGAGGCGGGCTCTCGGCCAGCGCGGCCGCACAGGCGCAGCCAGGCCAAGGGATAACATAACAGCGCAGGCTCCCGGACGGAATCAAACAACGCTAAGGAGCCGGGGCACGGTGCCAAGGGGGTAGGAATGACAGCTGTGCTGCGTCATATTACGAAGGAAAGTCCCACCTCCGGGACGGTTTTACGGTATCAGTGGACACATTTTATAAGTGTTAAGTTCTGCGTGTGCAAGGAGCTAAACAAACATAGCTACCTTTTCCTTGTGCAGCATTACTGCTGCACAAGGTGGCTCTTTCAGTAACAAACGCCTTGGGGGGGGGGGGACAGGTTCCCTTACATTTCAGTTGTTGTGTCAGCGTGGCGGTCGCAGGATACATTGCCGGCTACACAGCTGGGGATCAGCTGACGTTACTGAAACCCGATAACACTGGGTCGTATGTTTTGACTGTGCAGACGGCACTTCTGAGCCTCAACTGGCGGTGTTGGAGCCCAGGAATTTAAGTTCAGGTGGTAGAAAGATGAACACAACAGGAGACCTGGATAACGTAGACAGTCACCTAATTATTTAATCAGGAAGAGGAGTGGCAAATTCCTGCGAGATCCAGGCCTTGTTCATTTTCAGGAAAGTAAGCCGGTCAACGTTATCGGAGGATAGTCGCATGCGACGGTCAGTTAGTACACCACCTGCAGCACTAAAGACGCGTTCCGATAATACACTAGCCGCAGGGCAAGCCAGCACCTCCAATGCATACTGGCTTAGCTCTGGCCATGTATCCAGCTTTGAGACCCAAAACTTGAAAGGTGAAGAGCCGTCTGGGAGTACAGCAAGAGGGCAAGACATGTAATCTGTCACCATCTGACGGAACCGTTGCCTCCTGCTGACTGGAGCCGTCTGTGATGGTGTAGACTTTTGTGGCGGGCACAGAAAACTGTGCCACAGTTGGGCCATACTGGTCTTGCCTTGGGCAGAGGCACTGCTTCTGCTCCCTCTTTGTGCAGAGCCTCCACCACTGCCTGGACGCACTGAGCTGCTTTGTAATGCACTAGCAGCACTTCTCTCACTTGGAATGGAGAAGATGATGGAATTCACCAGTGTGTCTTGGTACTCCCGCATTTTTCGCTCCCGGTTCAACGGTGTGATGAGGCTTTCTACGTTGTCCCGGTAGCGAGGATCGAGGAGGGTGAACACCCAATAATCAGACATGTTGAGAATGTGGGCGATGCGGCGGTCGTTTCTCAGGCACTGCAGCATGTAATCCACCATGTGCTGCAGACTGCCAACTGCCCAAGAAACGCTGTCCCCTGCTGGAGGCGTGATCTCTGCCCGCTCGTCATCACCCCACCCTCGCTGTACACACTGACTACTGGACAATTGTGTAACTCCCTCCTCTGGACGGATGTCTTCCTCCTCCATTGACTCCTCCTCATCCTCCTCACAAACTGTCCCCTGCCTACGCGTTTGTGAGGAACCACGTGGCGCTGACTGTGCAGAAGATGATGGAAATGGTGAATCCTCATCCTCCACCTCTTCCACAACATCATCCCTTAGCGCTTGCAGTGATTTTTCAAGCAGGCAGATAAGGGGGACAGTCATGCTGACTAGTGCATCATCTGCACTCGCCATCCGCGTGGAATAATCGAAGGGACGCAAAACCTGGCAGACGTCATTCATAGTGGCCCACTCTGTGGTTGTGAAGTCTGAACGGCGCTGAGTGCGACTTCTTTGCGTCTGATGCAGCTGGTACTCCATTACAGCTTGCTGCTGCTCACACAACCGCTCCAACATATGTAACGTGGAATTCCACCTGGTAGGTAGGTCACATATGATGCGATGTTCCGGCAGGCGGTGTCGGCGTTGCAGAGCCGCAATGCGCGCTTTTGCCGTGCTGGAACGCCGCAAGTGAGCACACTCTAGGCGGACCTTGTGCAGCAGTGCATCAAGATCCGGATAGTCCCTCAAAAAACTCTGCACGACCAAATTGAGCACATGTGCCAGACATGGGATGTGAGTGAGGTTGCCGAGGCCCAGAGCTGCCACCAGATTTCGGCCATTATCACACACTACCATGCCTGGCTGGAGATTCGCTGGCACAAACCACACATCGCTCTCCTGCTTGATGGCATTCCAGAGCTCCTGCGCTGTGTGGCTTCGATTCCCCAAAGAAATTAATTTCAAGACGGCCTGTTGACGTTTGGCCACGGCTGTGCTCATGTCGGTCGTAACAGGTAAACGTTCATCACGGGTCCATGTGGAGGTGGACTGTGACGGCTCCTGCAGCGATGATTCAGAGGAACTGGTGTAAGAGGAGGAGTCAATGCGTACAGAATGGATTCCTGCAATCCTTGGAGTGGGCAGGACACGTCCTGCGCCACTCACACGATCTGTACCCGGCTCAACGACATTAACCCAATGGGCAGTGAGGGAAAGGTATCGCCCCTGTCCATGTTGACTGGTCCACGCATCGGTGGTGAGGTGGACCTTGCTACTGACGGCATTCAGTAGCGCGTGTTTTATGTGTCCCTCCACATGCTTGTGCAGGGCAGGGACGGCTTGCCTGCTGAAGTAAAAGCGGCTGGGCACATTGTACTGTGGGACTGCCAATGACATCAAGTCACGGAAGCTGTCAGTCTCCACCAGCCTGAATGACAGCATTTCCAGTGACAGAAGTTTGGCAATGCCTGCAGTCAGAGCCTGTGCTCGTGGGTGGTTTGACGAGAAAGGCCGCCTTTTCTCCCATGCCTGTACTACCGATGGCTGTACACTGGGCTGGGAGTGTGTGGATGACTGGGAAAGTGGTGCTGCGGGTGGAATTACAGCGGGTCTCTGGACAACAGGGCCAGAGGTTCTTCCACGGCGATCCTGGGAGGAAGCCGAACCAGCTGCATGTGAGCTGGAGGAAGAGGCAACACGAGCTGAAGAGGTGGTAGCTGCTGCTGTTGGTTGGCCTAGCTCTTCAGTGTGTCTTTCTAACTCTGCCGCGTGCCTGGTGCGCACATGTTTCCACATGTTGGAGGTATTGAGGTTGCTGACATTTCGACCTCTTTTGACTTTGTGATGACACACCTTGCATTTGACATAGCAAATGTCATCTGCAACTGTGTCAAAAAAGGACCAGGCACTGCAAGTCTTGGGAGCGCCCTTTTTGGCTTTTGGAAGAGACATGCTCCTAACGGGTGCCAAAGCGGAGGCTGCAGGATCCGCAGTCTTCCCCCTCCCTCTCCCTCTTTGGGCCGTACGGTGAATCTCTTCCTCAGAGCTGCTCCCACCACCTTCCTGTCCCTCACGCCAAGATGGGTCAAGGACCTCATCATCTACACTACCGTCTGCCCCCAACTGCTCCTCCTGGGTAGTCTCAGCAGCAGAGCACGCACCAGAAAGTGGCACCTGAGTGTCATCAGCGGATGCGTCCTGCGATGTGGTGACCGGAGGCACTGGCCCACCCGCCTCTTCAGAGGAAGAGAGAAAAAGCGGTTGGGCATCACTGCACCCTGCCTCTTCTTCCATTTCTCCAATGCTGCTTGGCTGGCCCCCTGTTTCCAAGCCAAGAGATTCAGAGAACAGAAGTAGAGACGGCTCCTGTCCTGGGATCTCTGTCTGCCTGGGCAATTTGGCAGGTGGTGAAGAGACAGATGGCTGCTCTCCAGTGCTCTGTGTCTGAGAGGATGTGGCACTAATTGAAGTTGATGCATTAGCTGCCATCCATCTGACAACGGCTTCAATTTGTTCTTCACGCAGCAGTGGTGTACGGCGCTCTGCGACAAAGCTGCGCATGAAGGACTGTTCCCTGGTGAAAGTTGGTGCTGATGAGTCACCGGTGCCCGCAGCAGGCACAGAATCCCCACGTCCTCTCCCTGCTCCGCGCCCACGCCCACGTGCCTTACTCACTGCCTTCTTCATCTTGGTTGACTGATAAAGATAAGCAGAAAAGTTCTAACGGCTTTGTGTGCTTATTCCTGAACAACTCCTAACAGGTATAAGAAACACTAATTTTCTAAAGTGTGGACTAGACTTTAATATGAGCTAATGTGGGCTACACAAATGTAAAGTGGTGTCACTGGTGTGTTTGGTGAACTTTATTATTTATTTATTTTTTGGGGGCTGAACTGACAACAGAGAGAGCTGCAGTCACACGGAGACCGTGCAGACAGCCGTAAACGGTGCTGCAAGGCCCAAAAACCCTCCTCTACGTTATCCTATGTAGTGTTTTTCCACAAGTTAGCTGGAGACGGGTGGAAAGACACTAATAGGAATTTTTTGAAAAAATGTGCAGCAGCCTGCAATACTTAAAACAAAAGGAAAATTGATTTTACGGTATGACGCAGTGAGGAACCCTGAGCTGGAGACAACCAGGCTATGGCTGCTCACAGACTACAAGGCGAGCTGCAGTCACACGGAGACCGTGCAGACAGCCGTAAACGGCACTGCAAGGCCCAAAAACCCTCCTCTACGTTATCCTATGTAGTGTTTTTCCACAAGTTAGCTGGAGACGGGTGGAAAGACACTAATAGGAATTTTTTGAAAAAATGTGCAGCAGCCTGCACTACTTAAAACCAAAGGAAAATTGATTTTACGGTATGACGCAGTGAAGAACCCTGAGCTGGAGACAACCAGGCTATGGCTGCTCACAGACTACAGGGCGAGCTGCAGTCACACGGAGACCGTGCAGACAGCCGTAAACGGCGCTGCAAGGCCCAAAAACCCTCCTCTACGTTATCCTATGTAGTGTTTTTCCACAAGTTAGCTGGAGACGGGTGGAAAGACACTAATAGGAATTTTTTGAAAAAATGAGCAGCAGACTACACTACTTGAAAAAAAAAAAAAAAAAGAACAGTATGAGGCAATGAACCACCCTCCCTGAACTGAATACAACCAGCTATGGATGGCCTATGGCTGCACTCAGACTAGAGAGTGGGCTGCACTCACACACACACACAGAGAGACCTTGCAGGTCACTGTGAAAACAGCGCTACAAGGCAAAAGCAAGGTGATTAGTAGGTGAACACAGCGGTTGCTAAATTAGCCTTTGAAAAGCACAAAGAAGCAAATCGCTATCTCTAAACTGGCCCTCAGTCAGCAAACAGCGTCCTGTCACTAACTGAATTCACAGCAGAGTGAGCGCAAAATGGCGCCAGCGACTTTTAAACTGCATCATGACATCATTTCAGCAGCCAATCACAGCCTTGCCAGTAGTTTCATGCCCTCCATGCTGAACAGGATGTGCCCACACTTGGAATCATTCTCATTGGCTGATTTCGTACAAATTTGTGCAGTTTGAATCCTGGGAACTTCCGATTCCGGTATCCGATACGCGGCAAGTATCGGATCTCGGTATCGGAATTCCGATACCGCTAAGTATCGGCCGATACCCGATACTTGCGGTATCGGAATGCTCAACACTATCTCAGACCTTACAGTGGCCTGTAAGAATGCTAGCAGCATTTCATCGGAAATAATATACAGTATATTTTTTTTAATCTCATTTATTCCACTTTGCGTTTACTCCTGTGAAGAACATAAAGTAATAACAAACTATCTTACAATAGTTTTGAATACTTTAAGTGGTGCCATTTGAAAATTGTTTGAATTCTGACTTTTATTTAAATCTCAGACACTTGAAAACTGAATAGGCCTCTGAAAAATAAAAATCTAATATTTTAACAAAATACAGTATAAGGACATTTGATGCTGATGTAAAGTAGACATATGGGAAATTATATTTATTAATTTCTTTTTATGTAGTATCTTTATCTCATTAAAGAGTATAACATTCAAAGTTTAAAAATTGCAAAATTTCCCTCAAATTTCCAATATTTACAGAAATAAAACATATTGACCTCAATTTATCAATAACATAAAGTACAATGTGTCACAAAAAAGTCATTCTTACAATCACTGGGATATGTTGAAGCATTTCTATTACCACATAAAGTATTACGTCAAAATAAAAAAATTTGGCCTAGTCGCTAAGGTACCGTATATACTCGAGTATAAGCCAAGAATTTCAGCCCATTTTTTTAGGCTGAAATTGCCCCTCTCGGCTTATACTCGAGTCATTCCCAGGGGTTGGCAGGGGAGGGGGAGCGGCAGCTGTCTAATAATACTCACCTGCTCCTGGCGCGGTCCCTGGACATCCCTGGTTCTCCGGGCACTGATAGCTTCTTCCTGTATTGAGCGGTCACATGGTACCGCTCATTACAGTAATGAATATGGACCCGACTCCACTCCCATAGGGGTGGAGCCGCATATTCATTACTGTAATGAGCGGTACCATGTGACTGCTCAATACAGGAAGAAACTGTCAGCGCCCGGAGAACCAGGGATGTGCAGGGACGGCGCCGGGAGCAGGTGAGTATGGCGGGGGCAGTGCGCTATATTCACCTGTTCCTTGTTCCACCATCGTCAGTGCAGAGGACGGGGAAGACACAGCGATGCTCGGCAGTGGAACGGAGGACAGGTGAATGTAGCAAGTGCCGGGGGCCTGAGCAACGAGAGGTGAGTATGTGATTTTTATTTTTTTTTTAAATCGCAGCAACAGCATATGGGGCAAATATCTCTGGAGCATCTTATGTGGCCATGTGCAGTGTTATATGGGAGCAAATATCTCTATGGAGCATCTTATGGGGCCATGTGCAGCGTTATATGGGGGCAATTATCTCTATGGAGCATCTTATGGGGCCATAATCAGCATTTGTGCAGCATTATATGGGGCAAATGAGTCTATGGAGCATCTTATGGGGCCATAATCAGCATTTGTGCAGCATTATATGGGGCAAATGTCTGTATGGAGCATCTTATGGGGCCATAATCAGCATTTGTGCAGCATTGTATGGGGCAAATGTCTCTATGGAGCATCTTATGGGGTCATAATCAACATTTGTGCAGCATTATATGGGGCATATTTTAATATGGAGCATCTTATGGGGCCCATCATAAACTGTATGGAGCATTATATGAGGCATATTTTGTATGGAGCATTATATGGGGCCCATCATGAACTGTATGGAGCATTATATGGGGCTCCTGATTCAATATGGATATTCAAAAACATTTAACCTACTGATGTCTCAATTAATTTTACTTTTATTGGTATCTATTCTTATTTTTGACATTTACCGATAGCTGCTGCATTTTCCACCCTAGGCTTATACTCGAGTCATTAAGTTTTCCCAGTTTTTTGTGGCAAAATTAGGGGTCTCGGCTTATACTCGGGTCAGCTTATACTTGAGTATATAGGTAGTTAAATAAAACCAACTTTTAGTCACAAGTATGCTTTGACAAATCTAGCAAAATAAAAAAATGCACACTTGGTACTTAATACATTTAAATGTCTTTCATTCACAGTATTATAATTATTTTTCTACTATACATAATTGATACATTAATACATGCACTTTGCTTACTAGGTTTTGCAGTTGGGTTGTATTTCTCTTGATTACTCATTAATAAAAGAGACGTTAAAAGGTTTTGTTGGAAGTTGGAAGTCTCATTATGCAGCTATTTTACATCATCGTGTAAAAGTAAGTGCACTTTCTATACTAATCTACTCTGTAGGATAGATTATTTTTATTAATACTTATGACATTACAATCTTATTTTCCTTTCAGGAAGAACTTAGACATGTTGTACAATATCGAGAGGAAGCATGGCAGAAACTTACAATGCCAGTAGAAAGCCTGGAACAGTTGAACTCTATTTTAACACTATTAGAAGAACTACAAAATATGGAAAATAAGATTGATGAGTTGTATCAGCCTATAGAGAGCACATATGAACAACTAAGGTATATCTGTCAGGTCCAAATTCTGTATATATTGAAATGATAAATATACAGTGGGTATGTAAAGTATTCATACCCCTTTAAATTTTTCACTCTTTGTTTCATTGCAGCCTTTTGGTAAATGCAAAAAGTTCATTTTTTTCTCAATAATGTACACTCTGCACCCCATCTTGACTGAAAAAAAAAATTGAAGAATCAAAAACTAATAATATAGGGATATACTCAGTCTATAAACCAAAAAAGAAAAACAACCCTTAAAAATATATCTTTAATTGACCATATTAAAATTCTATATATAAATAGTAATAACCAGCACCAAAACCTAAGATCAGAGCGGGGTATTGATACAGCAATAAATACGCCAGGAAGTCCTAATAGGGAAAGGCAGTCCTAACTTTAACCCTAATTACTTCCTATTGGACTGTACCTTCCTGGCAGTGGAGGTTGGCACCCTAAATTCGGCATGGCGCCCCCACTCCGCGTCGGCTGTCCCTTCTGGCCCTATACGGACCCTACCCACTACCCACGCCCAAATCCCAACACCATACACACAACCACAAATACTTGGTCAAACTAAAAAGACTAATTAAGTAGATTTACACAAGATATAGTATTGCACTGAAAACCTATTGCACTTGTGTCCGCTTTTTATCCAGGACTGTTCCCTGAGTTCACCCTTTATTCAAATCAGGATGTATATATAGTCGGGAATTTTGAAAGCTAGGGAGCACCACAGCTGGGAAAACATAATGTTATACAAGTGGTAAGTATGTATAGGGGTGCAACTCAAGGCATGGCCAAAGGGACATAATGGAGCAACAAGAAAAGGCAGCCACGCAAATAGAACGCACAACCAGAAGGATACAAGCTAAATAGCTAAAAATACAAAAAAGTTTATTGAAAACAGAGACAAATACACTAGAATAAAAACATATTAAAATATAACAGCCACACCACTGGTCCCATGGTAAATACTCGCTTACAGACGGCCCAAAATACAAATGATGTTACACAACAAGGATAAATGATACGCCACACAACAATAATTGCAATACAAAGATACATGTGTATAGAAATCAATCTTTAGGCGGCATGTAAGGATGACCTATAATCCTATAAAATGGGGGATGAAATCCCCTAAACCCTATATGAGTATGGTATAACTCAATATTTTAAAGACCCAGATATAATAATATATATACATTTAGAAGAGAACATGAGGTCTGGGCGTCCCCAGATAACCCTACAATAAATAGAGTGCCCTAATATAGGAAAAGAGGCTAATACTACCAAAGGGCCCCAATAAGCCAAAGAAGAAACAATACCTATAAGGTATAATGTAAGCCGGGTAGAAAAATATAAAAGGGAAGGTGGCCTGGTGGAAAGATAATGCCACCCAGGCTATAAGGAAGTGCCAACACAGATGAAGATATGTGGCACAAAAGTAGAAAAAGCACAGGGGTTAGATATAAATCACCCAATTAGGTCATCCGGTCTGTGTTGTGGGCCGTCAGCTGTCAGGAGTCGAGAGTAAGGGAGAATGATCCCGGGATCCAGAGGGTGTGGGAAGGGCCCCACACGTATCGCTGCTAGACGCAGCTTCGTCAGGGGAAGTACTGGAGGATAGATAGGAAGGGCTTAAGTAGCGGTAGGTAGAATTAAAGCAATTACCAACAGGTGGGCAAGCGGTGCCCGGGTAAATACCTTCATAAGCATGGGGGACTGAGGAAGTGCGCCGGCGCCATTAAGTAGTGATAACTGAAAATGAAAATGAAAGTGAAAGTGCGCACATGCGCACAACACTTACTGCTACACATCAAAGGAGCGCAAGCGCACAACACAACGCTCATAGTAGAGCTTGTGTGATGTAAGAAGGGCCGGATGAGCCCGCAGCAACACATAAACAGGGCGCATGCGCACAGTAAGCTTGCAGCGCCGAATCATGACCCCCAGAATACGTAACATAGCGCCACAACACAGCACTGGCAGGATAAGCCCGCAGCAGCCCATAAACAGGGCGCATGCGCACAATGAACTTGCAGTGCCAAATCATGACCCCCAGAGTGCGTCACGCGGTGCCACAACACAGCGCTGGATGTATCATAATAACAGAAGTAATGGAAGAAAACCAGAAAAAGCCAGGGACATAAAAAGATAATATATATATATATATATATATATATATATCCGACTATATGCATCAGGTGCCTAAACAGTGATAAAAATACCAATGACAAACTTATATAAACAAATACATGCATAAATAAGTATTTACCACGAGACGTGGCCAAAGATATCAAAACGGGATAAGGGAATACCCGCAAGGCCCCTACTAAAATAATCTAGTATCCACAAAAAGAGGGGGGCATAAGGCATACATCAGCACGCAAAAATTAGAGAACCAGATCAAAGTGTGGCAAAAAGGTTCTGTTATAAAACCGGCAATAGAGATGTGAATTGTCAAACAAGGCTCAAAGTCCATAAGCATAGTAACATAAGGTATGAAAAATACCAAAACAGCTGAACAAAACAAGGATCCACAAGGGGTACAGTGTCCGTGAAAAGGAGAGTTAATGTTCCTGTAAGGGAGAGCAGAGTTCTTGTGAAGATCCCAAAAAGAGCTTGTAGTCCCTCTTCATCTTCTATTAGTTTCTAATTAATGGTGTATCAGTCCAGTAGGGTCATCCCAGGAAGCTTGTAAAGAGTAGTTCTTCATTGAGCCCGGTGGGGGAGAGACTCCGCAGATTGAAAATCCACCGGGACTCAATTTGGAGCAGCCGCTTCTTGAGGTTACCTCCTCTGGTGCTGGGAAAGATTTTTTGTAGACCAAAAAATGAGATATGAGCCGAGGAGCCACCATGAACCATTAAAAATGCAAAGCAACCGGGGACACCATCCTGCCTTTTCTAGTGTCGGATGCCGCCAGATGTATTGTGGACAGGTGCTTCTGTGCCCTCTTCCTGAATTCCTGGGAGGTTTGGCCTACATACACCTTGTTACATGGGCAGACAATGGCATAGATCACATTGGCCGTTCTGCAATTGATATACGAGGTTAGTCGATATGGTTTTGAATCCAAGGGATTAATGAACTGGTCTCTTGTGGCAGGAACATATTGGCAGACACTGCAACCCCCACAGGGGAATGACCCCCTCAAACGTATGCCCCGATTCAAACTAGTGGTGGGGCGTAGGAAATGGCTCCTGGTCAGAATGTCCCCAAGATTGGGAGCCCTCTTGGCTGTCAAGGCAGGACGGGGAGTGACCAGGGTGGTGATCTGTGTGTCAGTAGTAAGGATGTCCCAATGGGATGTTAGGACATTTCTTATCCGATCCCTCTGATCATTGAAGTCCGTAATAAAACGGACACTGGTGTCTTGGTGGCGATCGCTAGGGGAAATCATCAAGTCCTGGTTCATTTCCCTGGCCCTTTGGAAGGCATGGGAGATGGTTTTTTTCAGGTAACCCCGCTGCCTAAATCTAGACGTAAGGGCCCTGGATTGTGTGGAAAAAATCCTCATCTAAAGAGCAGTTGCGACGGACCCTTAAAAATTGGCCTATTGGGATGCCCCTCCTGGTATGAAGAGGATGGAAACTATCATACCTGAGCAGGCTGTTCGTCGTGGTAGATTTACGGTATAAATCCGTAACCAAGCGTCCATTGTGGATGAAGACTTTTAAATCCAGAAAGGTCACTGTCACATGCGAGAGAGAATGCGTAAGGACGATGTTTAAGTTGTTGCTGTTCAATTCATTAAGAAAATCCAGGCACTCCTGCTCTGTACCTGTCCATAGGAAAAAAACATTGTCAATAAAGCGATGCCAGTGCCGAACATGTGTTTTAAAGGACTCAGAACAGTACACGATGGTTTCCTCCCACCAGCCTAAAAAGATATTCGCGTACGCCGGTGCGCAACGCGCCCCCATCGCCACACCTGATACCTGCCGAAAAAACGTGCGTTCAAATAAAAAGTAATTGTGATGTAAAATAAAATGCAATAGATCAATCAAAAAAGAATCATGGAAACGATCTGGAGTATCCAGTCTACTGAGAAAATGCCCCACTGCATGCAATCCGTCAAGATGGTTAACCCCTTCACCCCCAAGGGTGGTTTGCACGTTAATGACCGGGCCAATTTTTACAATTCTGACCACTGTCCCTTTATGAGGTTATAACTCTGGAACGCTTCAACGGATCTTGGCGATTCTGACATTGTTTTCTCGTGACATATTGTACTTCATGATAGTGGTAAAATTTCTTCGATATAAGTTGCGTTTATTTGTGAAAAAAACGAATATTTGGCGAAAATTTTGAAAATTTCGCAATTTTCCAACTTTTAATTTTTATGCCCTTAAATCACAGACATATGTCACGCAAAATACTTAATAAGTAACATTTCCCACATGTCTACTTTACATCAGCACAATTTTGGAACCAAAATTTTTTTTTGTGACGGAGTTATAAGGGTTAAAAGTTGACCAGCAATTTCTCATTTTTACAACACCATTTTTTTTAGGGACCACATCTCATTTGAAGTCATTTTGAGGGGTCTATATGATAGAAAATACCCAAGTGTGACACCATTCTAAAAACTGCACCCCTCAAGGTACTCAAAACCACTTTCAAGAAGTTTATTAACCCTTCAGGTGTTTCACAGGAATTTTTGGAATGTTTAAATAAAAATGAACATTTAACTTTTTTTCACACAAAATTTATTTCAGATCCAATTTGTTTTATTTTACCAAGGGTAACAGGAGAAAATAGACCCCAAAATTTGTTGTGCAATTTGTCCTGAGTACGCTGATACCCCATATGTGGGTGTAAACCATTGTTTGGGCGCAGGGCAGAGCTCGGAAGGGAAGGAGCGCCATTTGACTTTTCAATGCAAAATTGACTGGAATTGAGATGGGACGCCATGTTGCATTTGGAGAGCCCCTGATGTGCCTAAACATTGAAACCCCCCACAAGTGACACTATTTTGGAAAGTAGACCCCCTAAGGAACTTATCTAGATGTGTGGTGAGCACTTTGACCCAACAAGTGCTTCACAGAAGTTTATAATGCAGAGCCGTAAAAATAAAAAATCATATTTTTTCACAAAAATGATCTTTTCGCCCCCAATTTTTTATTTTCCCAAGGGTAAGAGAAGAAATTGGACCCCAAAAATTGTTGTGCAATTTGTCCTGAGTACGCTGATACCCCATATGTGGGTGTAAACCAATGTTTGGGTGCAGGGCAGAGCTCGGAAGGGAAGGAGCGCCATTTGACTTTTCAATGCAAAATTGACTGGAATTGAGATGGGACGTCATGTTGCGTTTGGAGAGCTCCTGATGTGCCTAAACATTGAAACCCCCCACAAGTGACACCATTTTGGAAAGTAGACCCCCTAAGGAACTTATCTAGATGTGTGGTGAGCACTTTGACCCAACAAGTGCTTCACAGAAGTTTATAATGCAGAGCCGTAAAAATAAAAAATCATATTTTTTCACAAAAATGATCTTTTCGCCCCCATTTTTTTATTTCCCCAAGGGTAAGAGAAGAAATTAGAGCACAAAAGTTGTTGTGCAATTTGTCCTGAGTACGACGATACCCCATATGTGGGGGTAAACCACTGTTTGGGCGCATAGCAGAGCTCGGAAGGGAAGGAGCGCTATTTTACTTTTCAATGCAAAATTGACTGGAATTAAGATGGGATGCCATGTTGCGTTTGCAGAGCCCCTGATGTGCCTAAACATTAAAAACCCCCACAAGTGACACCATTTTGGAAAGTAGACCCCCTAAGGAACTTATCTAGATGTGTTGTGAGAGCTTTGAACCCCCAAGTGTTTCACTACAGTTTATAACGCAGAGCCGTGAAAATAAATTCTTTTTTTTTTTCACAAAAATGATTTTTTAGCCCCCAGTTTTGTATTTTCACAAGGGTAACAGGACAAATTGGACACCAAAATGTGTTGACCAATTTGTCCTGAGTATGCTGATACCCGATATGTGGGGGGGAACCACTGTTTGGGCGCATGACAGAGCTCGGAAGGGAAGGAGCGCCATTTGGAATGCAGACTTAAATGGATTGGTCTGCAGGCGTCACGTTGCATTTGCAGAGCCCCTGATGTACGCAAACAGTACAAACCCCCCACAAGTGACCCCATATCGGAAATTAGACCCCCCAAGGAACTTATCTAGATGTGTTGTGAGAACTTTGAACCCCCAAGTGTTTCACTACAGTTTACAACGCAGAGCCGTGAAAATAAAAAATCTTTTTTTCCCACAAAACTTATTTTTTGGCCCCCAGTTTTGTATTTTCCCAAGGGTAGCAGGAGAAATTGGACCCCAAAAGATGATGTCCAATTTGTCCTGAGTACGCTGATACCCCATATGTTGGGGTAAACCCCTGTTTGGGCACACGGGAGAGCTCTGAAGGGAAGGAGCACTGTTTTCCTTTTTCAACGCAGAATTGGCTGGAATTCAGATCGGATGCCATATCCCGTTTGGAAAGCCCCTGATGTGCCCGAACAGTGGAAACCCCCCAATTATAACTGAAACCCTAATCCAAACACACCCCTTACCCTAATCCCAACAGTAACCCTAACCACTCCTCTAACCCAGACACACCCAACCCTATTCCCAACCGTAAATGTAATCCAAACCCTAACCCTATCTTTAGCCCCAACCCTAACTGTAGCCCCAACCCTAGCCCTAACCCTAGCAATAACCCTAGCCCTAACTCTAGTCCTAACTCTAGCCCTAACCCTAACCCTAATGGGAAAATGGAAATAAATACATTTTTTAATTTTTTTATTTTTCCCGAACTAAGGGGGTGATGAAGGGGGGTTTGATTTACTTTTATAGCGGGTTTTTTAGCGGATTTTTATGATTGGCAGCCGTCACACACTGAAAGACGCTTTTCATTGCAAAAAATATTTTTTGCGTTACCACATTTTGAGAGCTGTAATTTTTCCATATTTGAGTCCACAGAGTCATGTGAGATCTTGTTTTTTGCGGGATGCGTTGACGTTTTTATTGGTAACATTTTCGGACACGTGACATTTTTTGATCGCTTTTTATTCCGATTTTTGTGAGGCAGAGTGATCAAAAACCAGCTATTCATGAATTTCTTTTTGGGGAGGCGTTTATACCGTTCCGCGTTTGGTAAAATTGATAAAGCAGTTTTATTCTTCGGGTCAGTACGATTACAGCGATATCTCATTTATATCATTTTTTTATGTTTTGGCGCTTTTATACGATAAAAACTATTTTATAGAAAAAATAATTATTTTGGTATCGCTTTATTCTCAGGACTATAACTTTTTTATTTTTTTGCTGATGATGCTGTATGGCGGCTTGTTTTTTGCGGGACAAGATGACGTTTTCAGCGGTACCATGGTTATTTATATCAGTCTTTTTGATCGCGTGTTATTCCACTTTTTGTTCGGCGGTATGATAATAAAGCGTTGTTTTTTGCCTCGTTTTTTTTTTTTTTTTCTTACGGTGTTTACTGAAGGGGTTAACTAGTGGGCCAGTTTTGTAGGTCGGGTCGTTACGGACGCGGCGATACTAAATATGTGTACTTTTATTGTTTTTTTTATTTTATTTAGATAAAGAAATGTATTTATGGGAATAATATATTTTTTTTTTTTTCATTATTTTGGAATATTTTTTTTTTTTTTTTTTTACACATTTGGAAATTTTTTTTTTTACTTTGCCCCAGGGGGGACAATACAGATCGGTGATCTGTCAGTTTGCATAGCACTCTGACAGATCACCGATCTGCGAGAAGTGCACGCTGCTTCACAGTGCCTGCTCTGAGCAGGCTTCTGTGAAGCCACCTCCCTCCCTGCAGGACCCGGATCCGCGGCCATCTTGGATCCGGGTCTGGAGCAGGCAGGGAGGGAGGTAAGACCCTCGCAGCAACGCGATCACATCGCGTTGCTGCGGGGGGCTCAGGGAAGCCCGCAGGGAGCCCCCTTCCCTGCGCGATGCTTCCCTGCACCGCCGGCACATCGCGATCATGTTTGATCGCGGTGTGCCGGGGGTTAATGTGCCGGGGGCGGTCCGTGACCGCTCCTGGCACATAGTGCCGGATGTCAGCTGCGATATGCAGCTGACACCCGGCAGCGATCGGCCGCGCTCCCCCCGTGAGCGCGGCCGATCGCGTATGACGTACTATTCCGTCCTTGGGAAGTAGGGCCCACCCCACATGGACGGAATAGTACGTCTAATGACAGAAAGGGGTTAATGTTTGAATAAAGCGATTCAACATCGCAAGTCACCAAAAATGTTTGGTCCAGACAAACTATATCACAGCATATGCTGATGAAATGGGCCGAATCCCTAGTGTAGGATGGTAGGGAAGTGGCCAACGGTTGCAGGAAAAAATCCACATACACGTTGTATATATAGTCACCTAGATTGTCAGGGGCATAGAGAGGGAGCAAATAGGCCTCCAAAATTCAACTTTTTGGGAAAAGAAATAAAGTGCTCTTGTGCTCATAAACTATTTACATTCTACTGCCATAATTGGCTGCATAGTTAAGTCACCACGACCAAGTAATATATTTATAGCAAGCTAGAAGGAAACATCACGTATATATAGTTTCACTAGTCTCTCATGGCCACAGCACAACATATTGTCATATTATAAATATCACTGCCATAGAGAAACAAAAGCATGCTACTGGAACCATAATAAGTTACTTATCTGAATGATATGACATGATTTGTCCGATGTCTCTGTCCCAGGGCGCAAAAGTATTCAAGTCCTTTTTCTTTTAATACTGAGGTAGTGCAATTAATATTCAAGTCAATCATTAACTCTAGAACAGCAGCAACGATGCCAGGGACCCATCATTAAACCTCAACGCTGGACTTGGGCGGTCTACAATGTATGTATCCAGACCTGGAATCCTGCCGCGCCAAACGGGTTTTTCTTCAGGTCTTCTGGAAAACAAAACAATTTTCAAAGCAATATTAGATGTAGTCTCTTTAAACGTTTCCTTGTAAAACCAGTAGGAAGCACCTTTAAGAAGGTGCAAACTATTTACAGTAGAGAGTTTTTGAGCCATTCACTGTCCATGACTCGAGTGTCTTTAAACGAAATGCAACTTGTGTAAAACATAGGATCCCTTTAAACGTGGGACCCCTTTAAGTGAAAACCCTGGTCGGGTTCAATAAACTTTTTGTAACAGCAAAGAGTTAAATTTAACTATTTACAGTAATTTTCAGATTTGTCGTATTTTACTTTGGCTGTGGTAATTTCCATGGCAACACCTGTGGATTTGGGCGATCCCCACGTAGTACATACAATGCGTCTATGCTCTGAATAGGCATCTGAGTGCCCACTGAGGTTTGTCCAATGGTTGTCTGTGTGGCCTTTGTGCACATGGTGACCGTTGCAGGGGTCACCTGGCCAGGTGGGGGCGATGATGGGTAGTATGGAGCTGCAGGTGGTAATGGTGTAAGGAGGTTGCTTTCCCTGCTCCTTGCCTGGAACCACTTAGTCAGACAGCTGGGTTGTTGGGGGGAAGACTTTCTGCCCTGGACAGAGGGGACGTGGTGACTGCTGGGAAAAGAGAGGGGAGTGGTCAGAAAAGTGCGGGAGAGAGAGCGCGCGAGAGAGGGGACAGCGTGCCAGAGAGAAAGCAGGCTGCAGCGCCGCGCTCCCCATGACAGAGTGCTCCCCGTGAGGGCACTAAGGCTGGAGTGAGAGTGGGGACTTGGAAGCCTCCATAATCTGAGAAGACTCTTCCCCTGACAGTGCAGAGACAGTGACTCAGTGCAGCCCTGGTGACCACAGTCACAAGCAAAGATCCCTGAGTGTGATAAGTAACTGCCCAGTGTGTGTGTGACAATCGTTATTACAGAGAAGCTGCCAGGCTTACGGAGACTCCTGCAGCAGTGACGGAGAGACTGTTATTTCCTGGTTCCAGTTTCACTTTGAGAAGAGCAGGCTGCAGAGACTTAACCCCGGACTTTCCAGGAGACACAGAAAAGACCAGAATCTCAAGCCCTGCTGGTGACTGTATCCACGTTGGAAAAAGGACCCTCCAGTCAGGATCTCCCTGGGCTGATAAGTTACCAGAACACTCGTTAACCCTTTTGATTCCGCTTAATTGTTTACTGTTTACTGTTTGACTCCATTAACCCCCTGTTTACTCCCTGCGAGGAGAATTTTACCCCTGTTAATAAATTCCACTCAACAGTTGGTCTGTCTGTTCCGTGGTGACATACTCAGTACCTGCATCCTATTACACTTGGCGTAGTCGGCAGGATGTCACACGGTAGCGTGGAAGGGGCAGACCAAGCAGTTGAGAGAGGTCCCAGGTCTAGCATCTCCCTGGGAGCCATGTTAGCTAACCTGCCAAAATTTTCAGGGAGTAATGTCATGTTGTGGGGTTGGACGGAGCACATCCGAGGGATGATGCGGATGCATCCTATGACACCGGCTCTGCAGGCGGAAATAGCTGTGATGGCCCTAGAGGGGGATGCACGGGACTCTGTTATGCTCAGACCCCCCCAGGCGAGAGATACCCTGGACAAAGTAATACGTATACTTGAGGAGACGCATGGGGACCCCACTGACGTAGGGGAGCTGCGCATGCGACTGTTCCGCCGGGTACAAAGAGAGGGGGAGACCGTGACGCAATATATGAACGCACTGCAGGAGCTTCATACTGCCATTATACGGAAGGACGGCATAGGTGTGGGGTCAATTGACGTTGTACTGCGAGACCAACTGGTAACAGGCTTGCGAGATGTGTTGATGAAACAGGCCCTGCGAGAGCGCATGCGTGTAAAGCTAGATATGACTTTCTCTGAGGTCGGGAGTGAGCCACGCACACGCGAGCAAGAGCAAGGGGTGGTAGTGCCAGTGGGAAAGGTATGGAGCAGGGAGGTAACAGCCCCTCAATGGGTAGAAGACTTGAAGAAGGAGGTTAAGCGAGTCCGTGAGGAGGTGGCTGAATATAAGAAGATCCGTGCTGCAGAGTACAGCCCTCCGGTGCGAGAAAGAGAGACCGCCCTCCAAAGTGAGACTAGTGCCGCTCGGCGAAGAGTGCTGCCTAGATGCTACAACTGCGGAGCACCCAGTCAGAATGAAGAGGAGGCAATGTGGACCCGAGATTCCCAGCTGAAGATAAGAAGAATCTGGGAGGAGATTGAGAGTCTGGGGAAAGCCCTTACTGCGGTTTTGGGGACCAGCGGCATACCCCGAGGTAACGTGCGGGAGCCGCCAGAAAGAGTTAGAGGAGAGGTGCGCAGCATGAAGAAGGCTTCGGTGGTGGCTCCAGAGTGTAACTCTGTATCCTGGGGTGAAGAGGAACCGCAGATGAGAGGTGTTCCCCGCCGAGGTCAACGATCCAGACTGAAGCGCCCTCCAGACAGACGCAGACGTGAGTGCTGGACGTGCAGAAAGGTGGGACACATGTCCAGAAATTGCCCTACCCGAGAAGAGCGGGGGCAGAGATCTGCTCGCCCATCTGAGGGTCCTGCTAACTGGAGGGAACGTCGCCCCTGGAGGGAATGGTATGGCAGGAAGAGAAGAGTTCCACCTAAGGCAAGACAGTACCACGATGTCGGACGCCAAGGAGAGATGGAGAAGGTGTCAAGCATCTCTGGTGAAATGACTGCGCTGTCCCAACGCGTAAAGGCGAGCCTAGTGGATCTACAGCCTGGGTCTGAAGGTTTTATTGGTGAGACTCAGCCCGGAGGAAAGAAAGTGACGTTCGCTCGAGAAGACCACCGAAGTGCTTTACTACCTTGCCCAGCACGAGTTCCCGAAGAAGGAGAGAAAGTGCCAAGTGTTCCTGCGACACTCGTTTTCAAGGTCCGAGCTGATGAGAAGGAGGAACCACTGATGTCGTCCCCTGATGTGAAGAGTGTGTTGGCTGTCAGCTCACCAGTTCCTGATCGGACAGGGGAAATGGAGCAGCTGTGTGAGACAGGGCGTGTGGCTGAGAAGCCCTGGGAAATGATGCCCGCAGAGCCCGGCGCAGATGACAAAGAGTCCGGCCTGCATGGTCTTAATTCATCTGACTCAAGCTGTGACGAGAATGCTCCTGTCAAAGAGAGGGGGAGCTATGGAGAAGAATTGCTTAAACTAAGCCCCCAAACTGAGGAGCCCGAACAAGAAGTCCCTAAAGTTTCCGATAACGACAAGGAGGATGAAGAGTCATCTACGCAGACATCTGCTAGCGGCAAAGCTAAGAAGAAGAAGAAGAAAAAGAAGAAGACAGCAGTTGTTGATGAAGCAGAGAAAGCATATCTCAACCTGACTGATGAGCAGCTCCTAAACCATTTAGTCTGGGAGTATGTACAAGAAGAAAGGCAGAAGGAGATGCGAGAATCGCAGGTATCTGACTCCCCTCCAAAGAACAAAGAGAAGCACGAAGAGTCCTCGCCCGTGGAATGGCGAGCTTTAAGAGAGGGGGAATGTAAGGAGGTTGCTTTCCCTGCTCCTTGCCTGGAACCACTTAGTCAGACAGCTGGGTTGTTGGGGGAAGACTTTCTGCCCTGGACAGAGGGGACGTGGTGACTGCTGGGAAAAGAGAGGGGAGTGGTCAGAAAAGTGCGGGAGAGAGAGCGCGCGAGAGAGGGGACAGCGTGCCAGAGAGAAAGCAGGCTGCAGCGCCGCGCTCCCCATTACAGAGTGCTCCCCGTGAGGGCACTAAGGCTGGAGTGAGAGTGGGGACTTGGAAGCCTCCATAATCTGAGAAGACTCTTCCCCTGACAGTGCAGAGACAGTGACTCAGTGCAGCCCTGGTGACCGCAGTCACAAGCAAAGATCCCTGAGTGTGATAAGTAACTGCCCAGTGTGTGTGTGACAATCGTTATTACAGAGAAGCTGCCAGGCTTACGGAGACTCCTGCAGCAGTGACGGAGAGACTGTTATTTCCTGGTTCCAGTTTCACTTTGAGAAGAGCAGGCTGCAGAGACTTAACCCCGGACTTTCCAGGTGACACAGAAAAGACCAGAATCTCAAGCTCTGCTGGTGACTGTATCCACGTTGGAAAAAGGACCCTCCAGTCAGGATCTCCCTGGGCTGATAAGTTACCAGAACACTCGTTAACCCTTTTGATTCCGCTTAATTGTTTACTGTTTACTGTTTGACTCCATTAACCCCCTGTTTACTCCCTGCGAGGAGAATTTTACCCCTGTTAATAAATTCCCCTCAACAGTTGGTCTGTCTGTTCCGTGGTGACATACTCAGTACCTGCATCCTATTACACTGGCTCCAGGCCCTGAGATGGCAGTTTTATGACCTTAGGTTCACATTTATGGACATGGAGAGCGTACCACCCTTTGTCTCCCCAATGTCGAGTGTAAGTAACACTGTCTCCAGGATAGAGGTCCCTGTCCGGGTGTCCCTCCATTAAATGTGCCTCCAGGTTATTAGAGGACTGGGGGGTCTGCAATACCAAGATAGGTTATTACACTTGGGGCTATTTAGTTTGGAAAAACGAAGACTAAGGGATGATCTTATTTTAATGTATAAATATATGAGGGGACAGTACAAAGACCTTTCTGAAGATCTTTTTAATCGTAGACCTGAAACAGGGACAAGGGCGCATCCTCTACGTCTGGAGGAAAGAAGGTTTAAGCATAATAACAGATGCGGATTCTTTACTGTAAGAGCAGTGAGACTATGGAACTCTCTGCCGTATGATGTTGTAATGAGTGATTAATTACTTAAATTTAAGAGGGGACTGGATACCTTTCTGGAAAAGTATAATGTTACAGGGTATATACACTAGATTCCTTGATAGGGCGTTGATCCAGGGAGCTAGTCTGATTGCCGTATGTGGAGTCAGGAAGGAATTTTTTTCCCCAATGTGGAGCTTACTCTTTGCCACATGTTTTTTTTTTGCCTTCCTCTGGATCAACATGTTAGGGCATGTTAGGTTAGGCTATGGGTTGAACTAGATGGACTTAAAGTCTTCCTTCAACCTTAATAACTATGTAACATCCCGCCTGGTCACGAAGACTTCTGGATACAGGTCTGGTGAAGTCCCATCCAGCTTTTATACGGAAAGTTACCACTGTGCCCTGTCTCCGTGGACCTCTGTTCTCGTAGGTCTCCTTCCTGACCCGGGCTTTGGCTCGTAGGTCCTTCTCCCTGGCAGTCTGGCATTGGAGATCTCGCTTTCTTTCCTCCTCTTTCTGCTGGAGCGCCTGCTGCCGCTGATATTCCTCCCAACTTACGACCTCAACCTGCTCTCCCTCTGCCTGGGCCTCTCCGGGGAACCCGATCAGGTCAGTGGTAGTATGCCTCCACCGAAAGGTGACCCATTCCCCCTCGATGTCAATGGTCTTTTTGGTAGGCTGCAGCGGGACATCAGAGGTGTTTAAGGTCTCCCAGGGACGTTCCCACTGTAAGCGGCTACACACCCGGCCGGGTGGTGGTGGCAGGGAGAGTCTATGGCCACTAGCAGGGTGGTGTCCTCGGCGATCGGGGCAGGGTCGGTGGTCTTACCTGCCACCGGTGTGGTGCCGGTGTCGGTCTCCTCCTCTGCAGGCTTGGGCTCCGGGGGCTGGCAACGCTGCTGTTCTTGTATGCTAGCGGCTCCACGATACCACGAGCTCCGGAGCTGACAACACAATTCTTCGACCTCCGGGTTCATGAATGACGGCGGGGCTTCCTCCGCATCCAATTGGCTAGAGGTGCTTCGGCTTTTCTCCCCCCTCTCCGGGTGACCTCCACTCTCCATCTTGCCAACCAGGTCTGTCTCTGCGCCTTCCTGTTCTGGGCGGTCACTGCTCCTCCCTCCTCCATCCCAGACTAGGAGGCGGATCTCTTTTGTTGATGGGCATATCTTGCAAACATAATACTGTAGTATCTGTGAGGGGCAGCTTTTACTTTTGTGCCGTTTTTCCATGCTACGCCCACGACAACATGTCCCACTCCTCCTGCACGCCACATGGTGCTGTAATGGTGGCGGTTTTTACGGCAATTTTGGGGGTATTTTACGATACACAGTCTCTCAGCACAAAACAGTTAGGCAGAGTCTTTTAGGTGCACATGACCCGATTTGCTGGGCCAGGCCATCCTGTTCGTGACGCCAAGATGAGTCGCCTGCCAGGGCCGTGGGGTACTCGGTACCTGGTCCGGTGTTCACAGGGGATGTCACGGTGGCTGCAATCCAGTCCATGGCCCTGGGTGCCCATGTAAAAGGGAAAAAGGGAAAGGGCTTTAAAGGGAATAAAGTTTATGTTCGTGACACCACCTGTGGTATTCGGTCAGGGTGACCGACGCTGCTTTAAGGGGTCCTCTGGGGTGATGTTATGGCAGCTAGATGGTATAACTTCCCACAGGTGAAGTATGTCCCCAGGGCTTCCCAGTGTGTAGATGGTAGAATGGTGAGAGGTGCAGTAAGGAACGAGGACACAGGTTTGCAGTCTCTTTACCTCATTTACTGAAGACTTCAGCAGCCACAGTCCAGGGCACTGGATCACAGGGCAGGAAGGGTCCGGCCGGTTTGGAGGCAAGTCCAGAGTCCCCTTAGCGAGGTGGAAAATAGAAGGCTTCCTTTGCGTTGTAGTGGTGTAGTCCCTTATTGCTAGAAGCTTCACATAAGGTCCTCACAGATGTTGTCTCTTTCTCTCTGTCCCCCTGGATAGGATAGGGCAAAACCTGTATGACTGGTGATTTGAGCCTGTTTATAGGGTCTCTTAGATGACCCGGCTCTGTGGGGTGTCACCGTGCCTCCTGGGTGTGGGTGTGGACAGGTAACCTGCTATTAGCTGTCCTGCCAGTCTCTGATGTAAGGCGTGGAGGTCCTTACAACCTCAGTGTTCTGTCTACCGGTGTTCTGCACCTCAGAAAGAGGCAGCCTGCTCGAGGCTGGTCCCCTTCTGGTATCCTCTTCTGTGCTTCCTGTCCTGCACACTCACTGCAATCAATTCTGCTTTCTAAATGTCTCTTTCCGGGAGCTGCAGCTCTGTGGCATGCACAGCTCCGTAAACCCTCTGTCCTCCTCAGACTGATGTCTGGAACTCACTAACTTTCCCTACAGACTACCAGTTATATATGGGGGAGTCACCTAGTAAATAGGATCAAAAGCTCCTCCTGGTGGCCTGGAGTGTGAATGTTTTGCATGTTTGTGGTACCTGGTTACAGTTATCCTTTCTTGCCTCCAAGCATAGCATCACTCTACCCGTGAGGAAAGCGACATTACTGTGATGACCAGGACCCTGGGGCACCACATAGTCCTATAACGGGATCTACTTGATTACTTCTGCAACGTGGCAGTAGCCATGGGAGAGGTACTCATTTCTTGTGCTACGGCACCATACATAAAGTTGGAGGTCCTGATTAGGTGCGTGGATTTGTGCTGTAGGGGTGCTACGCCCTTGCAGGTTGCATGTAACCGAAAACATTGGTTGGCTAGGACCAGATGTTTCACAGTTCAATAAGGGAGACCACCAGTCAAATATAACCTTTTACTCAATGATAACTTGGAGGGGATTATATACAATAGATAGTGGGCACACAACTTGATGAACGTTTCCTGTACAATATGGAGCATTTTCCACATACAATTTCACTTTCTTCCTCTTTACTTACTTGTTCTCTATCTTTGTTGTGGAACATCTGCTTACTTAGCTGATCCCGAGGTAGACACATGAACACTTTGTGTTAAAGTCTCTGGGTAGTTTATTACTTCATAAACCATAAAGCCCAAAATAGTAACAAACACAGCCTTTCTGGTACAAATGAAAAGAAAAAATCCATACAATGTCCTTCCCATTATGGCTCCCGCCTTCTGGGCTAAGCACTCATGGCAGCTCTCACTGTAGCTTCAGCCTGGGGGCTTCATTCATCCAAAACAACACAGACCGAAAAAAACCCTGTCTGGACATTTAACTCCCTCCAACTACACCCATGAGGTGAAGATATGGTGAGTAGGCATCCCGCCCATCTCTTAGTTACTCACTGAAACCCAAACCCTGGAAACGACAAATTTACTCTGAGCACACATCATCCTGGAGGGAAACTTATGGTTTCACATCACACAGGATAACAACCTTTTGCGAAACATATCTCCCCTCACATATGGTGCCAGTGACCCTGTCACATTGCCTTTCCTTTCTACTTCACCACAGCCCAGCCCTGTACTATAGTCCCGTTAGCAACAGTCTTTTTCTCAACTTACAGTTCTGCATCTTTTTTCCCTTCTAAGGAACCATATTGCCAATATGGCCGGTACTTATCTCCTCTGTCTCTGACGCTCTGGATCTCCTGTCAAGGGCACTCACTTTGTCTCACCTGCTCTGTTCCGACTAGGTCTATTACGTTTCTGAGTTATAAACTCTGGGCCATATTGCTAGGTGTCCTGATCCAGGACACATCTCCGATCAATCACTCTGTTATTTCGGTCACCTCTCTCTCATTCTCTCTTCTCGGATCTCGCTATCTTTTGTCTCTGTCTCCTCTATCATTAGGGACACCCACGTCATGTGGCACTGCTCACACTCTGGGCCTTTTCTGACACGAAACTGTCTCTGTCCCTTCAACTTTAACCCTCCCACTCTGGGCTAGTCCCAACCAGTAACTCTTACTTTCCCTATTGTCAAATAACCCCGTTAACGCATATAACAATTGACATTACACAATATAACAATATGTTTGTACTTCAAGAGGGAATATTGGTCAATATGTCCATTTCTTTACATGTCCACAGAAGGGCTGTTGCCTGGAGGAGCAAACCAGAGGCAATAAGAGTAGTCAGGTGGGATTAATACCAAAAAATCACATCAGAGACAGAATCAGACAGCAAGCAGGTAGTCAAAATACAGCAGGATTACAAAAGGATATACAAAATAGCACACAAGCAAAGGATCAGAGTGACCAGGTCTAGCTGAACAGAATACCTGGCTGTTAGGCTAGGGATATAAGACTGTATTTTCTCTTATCCAACGAAATTGGTCTGATTGTGCTAATTAAACTCTGATCACACTCTGATCAGAGTATAATCAGAGTGTGGTCATAGTGTGATTCGATTTTCTCAGATGTGGAGAATATGGAAAAAAAAAATTCTCCGTCTTCTCCACTATGTCAGTCAGCGAAAATCAGAAAACATTCGGATGTCATCCAAATGTGGTCCAATTTTGTTTCTATAGACCCATTGACTTGCACAGTCAAGTGTGATCCAATGTACAGATTCAAATCGTTTTTTTGCTTGGAGTCGGTCTGGGGAAAAAATTGGACGTGTGCATGACCCCATACAATCACATTGGTCCGAGTGTGATCCGAGACAGAAAATATGGTCACCCTTAAGAGATGTCTGCTGGGGTTTATGTGAGCTGAGCCTTGACAATGTCTCCCAGCAGAGAGCTAATTACATACCAGCTCACTTCAGCAAAACACCGGTGGACAGGAAAGGGACAGCTAGTCTAAGCAATCTACAAGCAGTAACTGTAGTATTAATACAGCGCCTCCTAACTACCAGGGCAGGAAATGCAGCAGTAAGTTCAGACACTGATGTAACAGCTGGTTACTGTCACCACTAGTGATTTATAAGAAAAGGCCTTCCACTGAGAATATGGTTGGCAGAGCTTTCCTAAATGTGGAGTTATATCTGATATGTATGTCATTACTAGTCTCAGCAGATTAGTACTTAAAAGATTAAGCTGCTTAACTCTGTAACTAGTGAAATAATGTTGTTGTCATATGTTGTCATTTCCTTGCATTATTATAAAAGTGCAGGTTCACTTATGTATCTCGTTTTCTTATATATTTAATTATATATGTAATGTATTTAATGTCTGTAAAGTAATTAGTCCTGTGATATAAATGTCTCCTGGTTCTTCACTTATAAAAGCAGAATTGCAATGTGACCATGTTATACTAGTGCATTTCCCCACGAGTGCATAAGGAGCCTTCTTGGCTTTCATCTGGACATCACCCAGCCTACAGATATGTATTGGCATCCCAGAATAACCATATAGTATAGTTTCTCCAGGATGCTATCAATATTGCTTATTGATTTGTGACTCATTCATGTTTGCGTAGGCTTCTTTGAAGATGATGAGCAGGCACTCGAGGTGCGATTTTCGAGTTACCATTTACCGAAGATCCTTATTCTATGGATTAATATATATTGTAAAGTACATTTGTGCAGACTCGGCTATCTTTTTTCTACTTGTTATGGGGGTTTGTAGCCCTTGAAGTCCTTTTTTTGGATTCTGTGTAGTAACCGAACACAATGAAACAATTGATAAGACAGAAGGAACGTGAGAGGTGGTCTGGCAAGACAAGTAGCATTACATAACCCACAACTGTCTGAATGTCTGTGTCAATGCTTTCATGGCTTGACCAGGTATTCGTCTTCTCTCTAATGACAAGCTATTTTACTACAGTGTCAGATAGGGAATAATTGGCTGCACTGTCCGTGAAGATTCCAAAGACATACTGATAGGGAATTTAGATTGTGAGCCCCATCGGGGACAGATGATAATGTGTGCAAAATGTAAAGCACAGCGGAATATGTTAGCGCTATATAAAAATAAACATTATTATTATAAGATGGACAGAGGTCAAGAACTTACCCATCCTATATGATCATCACTACGTCTACAATATCTTCAGATAGAACAAGCTGGAGAAGCTTTAAAAATCTAAATCTGCATAAAATATGTCAAACCAGGTATCTGAGATTTCCCCCAAGCTGATATTTTTAGGAAGCAAAGAATGATATTTTGTTACAAAAAACATTGCATGACGTTATCGGTCCATTAAAAGTTGTCCAGAGTCATTTCTGATGTGACCTATATTTTATAATTGTATTTCTTTCTGAAGTGCTGGACCTAGTAAATGAAACATATATTCTAACAAATCCCACAACTGTTATTACAGGTCTTATCAGCTGCGCATCCCAAGGGGAGAAGTCAATGATGTAACAGACTTGAGGAGTAAATGGGCTGATTTGATGGATCTTACCAATGTTGTGAGTCTTAATCTT
Organism: Ranitomeya variabilis; assembly: GCF_051348905.1. NCBI lineage: Eukaryota > Metazoa > Chordata > Amphibia > Anura > Dendrobatidae > Ranitomeya > Ranitomeya variabilis. The sequence continues at coordinate 789,543,728 of NC_135233.1, read as the reverse complement.
TGTGATTTTTTTCTCAAATGTCCTATTCAGATGCTTAAAGCAGCTCCCTGAGCTTCTGTAAAAAGAAAGTGTGTGTATATTAACAGAACATGTCTGCTGTCTCCCAGGAACAGTCCCACTCTCGCACAATGCAATGTGTTTCCTGGAAGAAATCCACCACATTTATGTAGTTTAGCAAACTTTGTCACCAGCTTTTTGCTATGTTATCTGAGAGCAGCATGATGAAGGAGCAGAGACCCTAATTCCAGCTATGTATCACTGCTTACAGATCTACCAGTTCTCTGAATTCTGAGCTCTGTATAACCCCGCCAACACCTCTGATTGGCAGCTTTCTGTGTATACTGTGCATAGGCAGAAAGCTGTCGATCAGTGGAGGGGGCGGTGTTATACAGGGCTCATGAATATGGAGGACTACATAGCAGTGGTTCTTAATGATAATATCCTGCTGATAAAAGTGATTTTCTCAAATATCGAAGTCTCTATGTCTCCATTATGCTGCTCTCAGATTAGGTGACAAAATTAGATTCCCTTAAAACATCACTGCTTAAGATGGAACATCTTGTCGGGGCTCTTCACTAATCACCAACTTTGAATCACATCAGGGATATGACTTTGTGTATTTGTAAAGGAAAATGAAAAGATCGGTTTATAGAATAGAAATAATTTAATATATGTAGCAATTGGAATTGCTTACAGTATTCCTTAATTCATAATTTCCCAAACATACACAGAAATAAAATGGGTAAAGTAGCATCTTTAAAAGGGTTGTCCGGTCTTGTGGTAAAGGATTAGCTTTTAAAAGGATTGTCCGGTCCAAATCGATAAGTCTGCAGTCACTGTGTGTGACTGCAGGCTTATGGATCCCCCCAGCACACGCACTTAGCAGTGCGGGGATTCGCCAGTTTCTGAGTTGGGAGAGAGTATTTATGCGTTATATATATTCCCGGCCAGTGGGCGCGCCCTCACTTACATACACTTGTATGCAGTGAGGCCGCACCCTCTAGTTGGTCATGCCCACTGAACAGCGGCATCACTAGTTGGGCGTGGCCTCGCTCAGTACAATTGATAAAGAAAAATTTCTACCAATCCAAAATTTGATAAGCAGCAAGGTAGATATGGTACCAACCTAAGTAAAATTTAGCCTGGCAGGATGCTACTGAACAAGGAGGTTGTTTATCCCTTGTGAGAGAAACATCTCCCCTCCCCCAAACTGGCACTTATTTATTTAATCTTCCTCCCCTGATGATTTGAGAGAATGAAACGCGTTGGGATGCCACGGGGATTAAAAATTCTGATGCGCTAACATCCCAGTGGTGGGTTTCTAAGTATACGGGAACTTAGAGTACTGTCACTCAGTGGCACTTTGGTCGCTACAACGGCACGATCCGTGACGTTCCAGCGATATAGTTACGATATCGCTGTGTCTGACACGCTACTGCGATCAGGGACCCCGCTGAGAATTGTACGTCGTAGCAGATCGTTTGAAACTTTATTTCGTCGTCAAGTGTCCCGCTGTGGCGGCATGATCGCAGCGTGTAACAAAGGTGTGCACGATATTCCCAATGTCCCGTATGACTTCTACATCGCAACTACGTCATGAAATTATCGCTCCAGCGCCGTGTATTGCAAAGTGTGACCGCAGTCTACGACGCTGGAGCGATAATGGAGCGACGCTGCAACGTCACGGATCGTGCCGTCGGAGCGATCAAAGTGCCACTGTGTGACAGTACCCTTAGTTATACCCGTTTCCCCACATTTCCCTTGGGATTGATTCGAGGCATCTATGTGGAACCGTTCATGTAAACCAGGTGAAATCAACGCACATTATCTGGGTGAGACTGTTCCATATTTTAGCATTTTTCCTTTATATTTATGGCTGTCATGTATTATATGATGAGTATTCATTGTATCTAAGTTACGCTGATTTTTTGTGAATACAGAGGAATATCTGCATGAGGCCAAAGGTCAATGCTTTATTGTTGCTCAAATTGCAAGCGTTTAGGAGTGTGGTTTGACCCTGGAATGCTTCTGAGTAATTTTTGGACACACCAAGGAGAAATAGACATATGGTCTGGGTGCATTCACTTCAAGTATTAATAATTTATGTCTGTTTTGTAGTTTTTGTCTAAAAGGTTTTAAAATATTATTATTAAAAGCTAAATTTTACTTAGGTTGGTACCATATCTACCTTGCTCGCTCAGTACAAGCCTATGGAGAGAGGCCACGCCCACTAAACAGGCCCTGGCTGGGAGCATGTATAACTCATACATAGCCTCTCATCATGGCTTAGAAACCGGTGAATCCTCGCAGTGCACAGTGCTTGTGCTTGGGGAGATGGAGACACGGAGTGACTGCAGACTTATCGATTTGGACTGGACAGCCCCTTTAACCCCTTAATTCCATTGGACGTTCTATCCCGTCAAGGTGACCTGGGACTTAATTCCCAGTGACGGGATAGTACGTCCAGAGTGATCAGCTGCACTCACGGGGGGAGCGTGGCCGATCGCGGCCGGGTGTCAGCTGACTATCGCAGCTGACATCCGGCACTATGTGCCAGGAGCGGTCACGGATCGCCCCCAGCACATTAACCCCCAGAACACTGCGATCAAACATGATCGCAGTGTTCCAGCGGTACAGGGAAGCATGGCGCAGGGATGGGGCTCCCTGCATGCTTCCCTGAGACCCTCGGAGCAACGCGATGTGATCGCGTTGCTCCGAGGGTCTCCTACCTTCTTCTCCCTGCAGGCCCCAGATCCAAAATGGCCACGGGGCTGCATCTGGGTCCTGCAGGGGAGGTCGCCTACCAAGCGCCTGCTCAGAGCAGGCGCTGGTAAGCCTGCAGCGCTGTAAGTCAGATCGCTGATCTGACACAGTGCTCTGCAAAATGTCAGATCAGCGATCTGACCTTATAACATGATGCCCCCCCTGGGGAAATGTTATAAAATAAAATAAAAAATATTTAGTTGTGTAAAAAAAAAAAAAACATTTCCTAAGTATAGAAAAAAAAAAATATATTATTCCCATAAATACATTTCTTTATCTAAATAAAAAAAACAATAAAAGTACACATATTTAGTATCGCCGCGTCCGTAACGACCCTACCTATAAAACTGTGCCACTAGTTAACCCCTTCAGTGAACACCGTAAAAAAAAAAACGAGGCAAAAAACAACGCTTTATTATCATACCGCCGAACAAAAAGTGGAATAGCACGTGATCAAAAAGATGGATATAAATAACCATGAAAACGTCATCTTGTCCCGCAAAAAAACGAGCCACCATACAGCATCATCAGTGAAAAAATAAAAAAGTTATAGTCCTCAGAATAAAACGATGCAAATATAATTATTTTTTCTATAAAATAGTTTTTATAAAAGTGCCAAAACATAAAAAAATGATATAAATGAGGTATCGCTGTAATCGTACTGACCCAAAGAATAAAACTGCTTTATCCATTTTACCAAACGCGGAACGGTATAAACGCCCCCCCAAAAGAAATTCATGAATAGCTGGTTTTTGGTCATACTGCCTCACAAAAATCGAAATAAAAAGCAATCAAAAAATGTCACGTGCCCGAAAATGTTACCAATAAAAACGTCAACTCGTCCCGCAAAAAACAAGACCTCACATTGTTATGGAAATATTAGGGTTGGATAAATATATCCCTGTGTGTGCTGCGGCCGCTCCCAATTAGACTGAGTATTTTGAGCGCTCATCAAGAATGGACTGTACACAACTGTGACAGAACAACATTCCATCAATACTGATACTTTATTGTACATACATAGTTTTATATTTTCACATAGAAAGGAGTGGTTAGGGGTTGTCAGGGGTGGTTAGTTAATTACCATATTGTCTAGCTCCTCTGTCATTGGTTATCTAAACATATATGGAATATTGTGATTAATGCTCATATGACTGCAGATTAAGGAACTAAAATGTACCTCTGTATGTAGGACAAAGATGAGACACTTGATCAGCAGTTACCAAACATCTGACTCTGTTCTGCTTTTAGGGGTGGAAAACCCCATATGATCTGTCTGGGTTATATCAGTTTGTCAGCCATTTTAAACCATTTATTATAATGTATATATTAGCTGTGAGCATATAAGTATATATTTGATTATAGAGGAGTATACATGCAAGTGAGATCTACATGATATATATATTTCTATCACAAGCCCCCCTTAGATATCACTTGCCCTAATCCTAGCCTCCTGTCCCAAAGCGCTGCAACTCTTTTGTGCTGTCGGCGAACTGACACAAGCCTAACGCCTGTGCCCCACTCCATACAGACTTTTCGCAAATGGGCGGTCAGGAGATCTGTCCCTAACGGGGGTTCGTTGCAATCAGTCTCTTAGTCAATAGCATGTGTAGTGAGCGATGTGCAGTCTTTATCAGGTAGGTCATCTTTTCGGTCAGGCCGCAACATCATTCTGGCTTGGGTGTCATCTTCTGGTAGGGGAGCTTTCTTGCCAATGCGATGAGTGAATCCAAGTGGGTCTTCCCTCCAGTTTCACAGAGTTTGGTGTCATCAGCAGCACTTGAGCAGGATCATCAAATCTGGGATCGAGTGGTGTTCTCCTTACAAGCTTTTTCACCAACACCCAGTCTCCTGGCTTCTAGGAGTGCATACTGGACACTGAATCTGGATCTGGCAATGAAGAAAAAAACTCGAGAATGGATGTTAGCAAGTTTCTTGGTGATTTCAATTACATAAGCAGACAAAGTATCATATTACATAATCAGCTGCTAAGGGAAAGGATACCCCTAACCTGGGACTAGACACAAACAAAATTTCATATGGTAACAGCTTTCCTGGGCCTCTGGGAGTGTGCCTAACACTGAGTAGTGTGATTGGGAGTGTGTAGGCCTAAGTCTGACCCTACTGCTGACTAGATCTCTCATGTGAGGTTTGCTGTGAATGCAGGTCCCTGGTCACTCTCTATCACTTCTGGGACCCCATGGCTGCATATCTCATCTCTGAGAGTAGCTTCTTTGCAGTAGTCTTTGCTGACTGGTTCTTCACTGGGAAAGCTTCTGGCTGTCATCCTGAGAACATGTCAACGACCACAAGGACATATTCGAATCCTCCACTTGGCGGCATCTGGATGTGGTCTATCTGGATCTTCTGGAAGGGGGTACAGTGGTCTGGCAAGATGATGTGTGGGAACTTTCTTCATTCTTCCAGGGTTGCATTTGCCACAGGTCAGACAGCTGTTTATGAACTTGGCTGTTAGGGTGGAGATTTCTGGAGCGAACCAGTAAGCACCAATCGGATCATTCATCTGTGTCTTTAATCTGTGTGTGGGCCCATGTGCCCACTGGACCACCATAGGGTACATGCTTCGGGGTAAACTGGGTTTGTAGTCCATTTAGTATACCCTTCCTTCTTCACGTGTTGCTCACTTCTGCATCCAGCATTCCTTCTTGTCCTTTGGGGCTTGCTCTTGCAACTTTTTTTGAGCAGATCCCAGGATGTCATCTTGTCAGGTTTCCTGTCTTCAGCCGTCCTGTAGTAGCCGTCCTGTAGTAGCCGTCCGGCTCTACGACCTCTTCCACTTGTCCATATTGTCTTCCCTTGACTGTTTCTTTGGCTGCCATATCCGCCATGTTGTTGCCTCGTGCCCCTACTGTGTTCAGTTTTCCATGCGCTTTGACTTTTAGCATTGTCACCACTTTTGGAAGTTGAAGTGTGTTCAGCAGGTCCTTAATGGCTCCATTGATGCTTCACGGTTGTTCCGCTGGCTGTTATGAAGTCCCTTGCAGCCCAGATGGGTCCGAAGTCGTGTGCTATGCCATGCAAGTACCTTGAATCGGTATACATTTTCTCAGTCTTGTCTTCTGCCCTCTGGTAGGCCTTCATCAGCGCTATCAGTTCTGCTTCCTGGGCTGACAGACTGGGCGGCAGACTTCTGGACCACAGGATCTCTTGATTGCTGGTCGCTGCACCTCCCGTGTGGAATCTTCCTTCATCATCTGCAAATCTGGAGTCATCCACAGAGAGGATCAACTCTGGGTTGGTCAGTGGCTCTTCTGCCACCTTGGGTAGTCCTGCTGTTTTCTGTTGCATGATGCTGAAGCAATCATGGTCATCCGTCCGGAGCAAATTCAGATCCCTGCAGAAGGTATCATGCAGATTTTGATCAGACTTTTTATCTGAGGATCCGTATCTGTATCCCCCCTTGGGAGTGGGAGTAGAGTGGACGGGTTGAGGACTGTGCATCTGGAGATGGTGACATTGTCGGGCAGGAGTAGAGAGCACTGGAGGCGAAGATGCGTGGCGGTGAAGAGATGTTTTAGCTGGGTTTGGTTGAGGATTGCTGAGATGTCATGCAGAACCAGGATTTCCAATGGTTTTTTCCACTGATGTCAGTAGTCCTGTCCAGGAGGGCGTGTGCTGCAACTGCTGCTCTCATGCGGGAGGAAGAGGCTTCCCTTGCAACTGGATCCAGGCAAGCTGAAAAGTAGTCCGAAAGTCTCTGCTTTCCCCCCTGAAGCTGTGTCAGGACTCCAGTAGCAAGGCCTTCTTTTCTCATCAAGTAGAGACGGAATGGCTTCTCGTAGTCAGATGGGCCTAGTGCTGGCTCTGAGACTACTGTGCCTTTTAACTTCTTGAACGAACTGAAGGCTGCATCTGTCAGGAGGAACGGGGTCACGCTGACGTATTCACACAGAGGCTGCATTAGGACGGAAGCATCAGGGATCCAGGCTCTGCAATACGAAACTAGACCAAGGAAGGCCTGTAGCACCTTTGGAGTTGTCGGAGGGACCATCTTCTCCACTGCGGTCTTCCGGTCATCTGTCAGGTGTTTCGCCTGGTGAGCAATACAGTGTCTCTGGAACGTAACTTGCTTCAGACACCACTGGACTTTGTTCTTTGAGATCTTGCAGTACTGCTCCGCCAGGTAGAGTAGGAGATACAAGGAATGGGCTTTACACGTGTCAAAGTCAATTGCACAAAGGAGTAGATTGTCCATGTATTGTAGCAGGGTCACTTCTGCATGTTCTGCGACCCAGTTGGTGAGAACTGTGGACATTGCTTTGGTGAACTGTGAAGGGCTGTTCTGGGCCCACTGTGGCATCACTGTCCATGTGTGGTGTCCCTCCTGGTGCATTAAGGCAAACAGGAACTGGTCTTCCGGATGAACTGGAACACTGGAGAAAACGTTAGCCAGGTTGTTCACTGTGAACACTTTTGCTGTGGCAGGCACATTTGAGAGCAGAGTGTGCGGATTCGGCATAAATGCAGTTTCAAACACTGTGGCGTCATTCACAGCTCTCAGGTCATATACCATTCTGAACTTGGCAGGCTCTCCTTTTACAGTCTTTTTCTTGATGGGGAAAAGCGGGGTATTGCAAGGCGATGTGCGAGGAACAATGATTCCTATTTCCAGGTAGACCCTCAGTTGGTCAGAGGCAGCTTGACTCTAGGCCTGGCCTGGGCCTTACGAGGGTACGGGGTTCATGGCTTGAGTGACACCCGTACTGGGGCAACTTGAGGTTTTCTCATGTGCTGGGGTCCCTTAGACCATAGACTTTCTGGTACTACATCCAGTACCTCCTTGGGTAGGCCTCATCGATTGTTTAATGTTCTTGTAGGGCCGCCAGCATGACTCTTCTCGGGTCAGGGATGAAGAAAGTGTCACTGTCCCATCTTCCTGGAACACTGTGGTTGCCTTCAGCTTCTGCAGTAGGTTCGCTCCCAGTAGGTTGAGTGGCAGGTCCTTTACACCACAAACTGGGACAGGATAGAGTGTCCTGGCTGAGTGCACACGCTCAGTGGCTTTGTAAGCTGAGAATGTCTGACTTGACCATCAATGCCCATGCGAGACACAGAGGATTCTGATAGGCAGGTGGGATCAGTGAGTTCCACAGGTGTCATCACACTTCTGGCTGCACCACTTTGGATCTGACAACGCCATCCATTTTAAGGGTAATTTGAGGTACTGGTCCTGCAGATGAAGTTTTACATGTCAGGAGCGTAGTGTCTTGCGGACCTGGCTTGCTTGCCTCTGTCCTATGGACAGGGTACTTCACTGCTTTCTGCACTTCCTCCTTGACCTGACCTGTTTCTCTGGACCAACTCTTGAGTTGCATGGGTCCAGTCTCTTCGGGGGCGTGGGTGCTTTTGCACTGGTTCTGGTAATGGCCAAACTTGCCACAGATGTAACCCTTGACACTTCTTCTGTCTTTGTAGGGTGGTTGCTCTTCCAGGTCAGTGGTCACCATGAGAGGGGCTGTCTTCTGCACCCCTGGTTGAGACTCAATCTGTCATGATCTCTGCAGGCAGAGATCATAGCAAGCCTATAGAGGGACAAGCTCTCGGAAGATGGAACTATACTGACCATGAACTAAGCCTGCCGCGCAACTAGAAATAGCCAGGTAGCATTTCCTATTTATCGCTAGATGCCCAGCTCTGGCCTAAGACCTAAATAGCTAGCAGAGGGAAATATAAGACCTGGCTCACCTCTAGAGAAATATTCCAAAGAAGACAGTAGCCCCCCACATGTAATGACGGTGAGTTCAGATGAAACAACAAACGCAGCAGGAAAATAGTCTTAGCAAATTTGAGGTCCGCTTACTAGATAGCAGAAGACAGATAGTATACTTTCATGGTCAGCAGAAAAACACTAACAAAACACCATCCAGAGATTACCTTAAACTCTGGCATTAACTCATAACGCCAGAGTAGCAATCCCTGATCAACGAGAGCTTTCCAGACACAGTAACAAAACTTCAGCTGTGAACTGGAACAAATAGGCAAAACAAAACATGGACAAAAGTCCAACTTATCTAGAAGTTGTCTAGAAGCAGGAACAAGCACTGAGAGGCATCAGATAACATTGTTGACCGGCAAGAAACCACCAGAGAAATGAGCTTAAATAGCGACACCCACTACTGATGGAACCAGGTGAAACAGGAAAGAGGATGACAAGTCCAATTCCACAAGCGGCCACCGGGGGAGCCCAGAATCCAAATTCACAACAGTACCCCCCCCTCAAGGAGGGGGCACCGAACCCTCACCAGATCCACCAGGGCGACCAGGATGAGCCCTATGGAAGGCACGAACAAGATCAGAAGCATGAACATCAGATGCATTGACCCAAGAATTATCCTCCTGGCCGTAACCCTTCCAGTTGACCAGATACTGGAGTTTCCGTCTGGAAACACGAGAGTCCAAAATTTTCTCCACAACGTACTCCAACTCACCCTCAACCAACACCGGAGCAGGAGGCTCAACTGAAGGTACAACAGGTACCTCATACCTGCGCAATAACGACCGATGAAAAACGTTATGAATGGAAAAGGACGCAGGGAGGTCCAAACGGAAAGAAACAGGATTAAGAATCTCCAATATTCTATAAGGGCCGATGAACCGAGGTTTAAACTTAGGAGAAGAGACCCTCATAGGGACAAAACGAGAAGACAACCACACCAAATCTCCAACACAAAGCCGAGAACCAACACGACGATGACGGTTGGCAAAACGCTGAGTCTTCTCCTGGGACAACTTCAAATTGTCCATAACCTGCCCCCAGATGTGATGCAATCTCTCCACCACCGCATCCACTCCAGGACAATCCGAGGATTCCACCTGACCGGAGGAAAATCGAGGGTGAAACCCCGAATTACAGAAAAACGGGGACACCAAGGTGGAAGAACTGGCCCGATTATTGAGGGCGAACTCTGCCAATGGCAAAAAAGCAACCCAATCATCCTGGTCAGCAGAGACAAAACACCTCAGATATGTCTCAAGGGTCTGATTAGTCCGCTCGGTCTGGCCATTAGTCTGAGGGTGAAAAGCAGATGAAAAAGACAAATCTATGCCCATCCTAGCACAGAATGCCCGCCAAAATCTAGACACAAATTGGGTACCTCTGTCAGAAACAATATTCTCAGGAATACCGTGCAATCGGACAACATTCTGAAAAAACAGAGGAACCAACTCAGAAGAAGAAGGCAACTTGGGCAGAGGAACCAAATGGACCATTTTAGAGAAACGGTCACAGACCACCCAGATGACAGACATCTTCTGGGAAACAGGCAGATCTGAAATAAAATCCATCGAGATGTGTGTCCAAGGCCTCTTAGGAATAGGCAAGGGCAACAGCAGTCCGCTAGCCCGAGAACTACAAGACTTGGCCCGAGCACAAACGTCACATGACTGCACAAAGACTCGCACATCTCGTGACAGGGAAGGCCACCAGAAGGATCTTGCCACCAAATCCCTGGTACCAAAAATTCCGGGATGACCTGCCAATGCAGAAGAATGTACCTCAGAGATGACTCTGCTGGTCCAATCATCCGGAACAAACAGTCTATCAGGCGGACAACGATCCGGTCTATCCGCCTGAAACTCTTGCAAGGACCGCCGCAGATCAGGAGAAACGGCCGACAAAATTACTCCCTCCCTAAGGATACCTGTGGGTTCAGAATTACCAGGAGAGTCCGGGTCAAAACTCCTAGAAAGGGCATCTGCCTTAACATTCTTAGAACCCGGTAGGTATGACACCACAAAATTAAAGCGAGAAAAAAATAAAGACCAGCGCGCCTGTCTAGGATTCAGGCGTCTGGCAGTCTCAAGATAAATCAAATTTTTGTGGTCAGTCAATACCACCACCTGATGCCTAGCCCCCTCGAGCCAATGGCGCCACTCCTCAAAAGCCCACTTCATGGCCAAAAGCTCCCGATTCCCAACATCATAATTCCGCTCTGCGGGCGAAAATTTGCGAGAAAAGAAGGCACAAGGCCTAATGACGGAGCAGTCGGAACCTTTCTGCGACAACACTGCCCCAGCTCCGATCTCCGAAGCGTCAACCTCAACCTGAAAAGGCAGATTCACATCAGGCTGACGCAACACAGGGGCAGAGGCAAAACGGCGCTTAAGCTCCTGAAAGGCCTCTACAGCATGAGGGGACCAATTAGCAACATCAGCGCCTTGTCTGGTCAAATCAGTCAGTGGTTTAACGACATCCGAAAAACCAGCAATAAATCGGCGGTAAAAGTTGGCAAAGCCCAAAAATCTCTGAAGACCCTTAAGAGAGGAGGGCTGAGTCCAGTCACAAATAGCTTGCACCTTGACGGGATCCATCTCAATGGAAGAGGGAGAAAAAATATACCCCAAAAAGGAAATTTTCTGGACCCCAAAAACGCACTTAGACCCCTTCACACATAAAGAATTAGACCGCAGAACCTGAAAAACTCTCCTGACCTGCTGGACATGAGAGTCCCAGTCATCAGAAAAAATCAGAATATCATCCAGATATATTATCATAAATTTATCCAGAAAATCGCGGAAAATATCATGCATAAAAGACTGGAAAACTGAAGGGGCATTAGAAAGACCAAAAGGCATGACCAAATACTCAAAGTGGCCCTCGGGCGTATTAAATGCGGTCTTCCACTCATCCCCCTGCCTGATCCGCACCAAATTATACGCCCCACGAAGATCAATTTTAGAGAACCACTTAGCACCCTCTATACGAGCAAACAAATCAGTAAGCAATGGCAATGGGTATTGATACTTAACAGTGATCTTATTCAGAAGCCGATAATCAATACATGGTCTCAAAGAGCCGTCTTTTTTTGAGACAAAGAAAAACCCAGCTCCCAAGGGAGAAGAAGATGGACGAATATGTCCCTTTTCCAAAGACTCCTTTATATATTCCCGCATAGCAGCATGTTCCGGCACAGACAAATTAAACAAACGACCCTTTGGATATTTACAACCCGGTATCAAATCTATGGCACAATCGCACTCACGGTGCGGAGGTAACGACCCAAGCTTGGGTTCGTCAAAGACGTCTTGATAATCAGAGAGGAACTCAGGGACTTCAGAGGGAATGGACGACGAAATAGAAACCAAAGGTACGTCCCCATGAATACCCTTACATCCCCAGCTCAACACAGACATTGCTCTCCAGTCCAAGACTGGGTTGTGAGACTGCAACCATGGCAATCCCAGTACCAAATCGTCATGTAAATTATACAGCACCAGGAAACGAATAATCTCCTGGTGATCCGGATCGATACGCATGGTTACTTGTGTCCAGTATTGTGGTTTATTATTAGCCAATGGGGTGGAGTCAATCCCCTTCAGAGGAATAAGAGTCTCCAAAGGCTCTAAATCAAAACCACAACGATTGGCAAAGGACCAATCCATAAGACTCAGAGCGGCGCCAGAGTCAACATAGGCGTCCGTGGCAATGGATGACAAAGAACAAATCAGGGTTACAGACAAAATAAACTTAGACTGAATGGTGCCAATGGAAACAGACTTATCAAGCTTCTTTGTACGCCTAGAGCATGCTGATATAACATGAGTAGAATCCCCACAATAGAAACACAATCCATTCTTCCGTCTAAAATTCTGTCGCTCGCTCCTGGACAGAATTCTATCACACTGCATACTTTCTGGCGTCTTTTCCATAGACACCGCCAGATGGTGCACCGGTTTGCGCTCCCGCAGACGCCTATCAATCTGAATAGCCATTGTCATGGACTCATTCAGACCTGCAGGCAAAGGGAACCCCACCATAACATCCTTAACGGCATCAGAGAGACCTTCTCTGAAAGTTGCCGCCAAGGCGCACTCATTCCACTGAGTAAGCACAGACCATTTACGGAATTTTTGGCAGAAAACTTCAGCTTCGTCTTGCCCCTGAGATAGTGCCATCAAAGTTTTTTCTGCCTGAAGTTCCAAATGAGGTTCCTCATAAAGCAAGCCCAAGGCCAGAAAAAACGCATCCACATCGCGTAACGCAGGATCCCCTGCTGGCAATGAGAAGGCCCAATCTTGAGGGTCACCCCTGAGCAAGGAAATCACAATCCTAACCTGCTGAGCAGGGTCTCCAGCTAAACGAGACTTCAGGGACAAATAAAGCTTACAATTATTTCGGAAATTCTGGAAGCTAGCTCTATTCCCTGTGAAGAACTCCGGCAAAGGAATTCTCGGCTCAGATACCGGAGCATGTACCACAAAATCTTGTAAATTTTGTACTTTCGTGATGAGATTATTCAAACCCGCAGTTACACTCTGGAGATCCATTATTGTCAGGTGCACACAGAGCATACAGAGATTAGGAGGAGAGAGAGAAAAAAGACTGCAGCAAGGCAGACTGGAGGAAAAAAAAAAAAAAAAAAAAAAAAAATTCCAGCAGACTTCTTATAACTCTCCTTTCTCAACCTGGGTCTTTAACACTTTACTGGCCGGTCAAACTGTCATGATCTCTGCAGGCAGAGATCATAGCAAGCCTATAGAGGGACAAGCTCTCGGAAGATGGAACTATACTGACCATGAACTAAGCCTGCCGCGCAACTAGAAATAGCCAGGTAGCATTTCCTATTTATCGCTAGATGCCCAGCTCTGGCCTAAGACCTAAATAGCTAGCAGAGGGAAATATAAGACCTGGCTCACCTCTAGAGAAATATTCCAAAGAAGACAGTAGCCCCCCACATGTAATGACGGTGAGTTCAGATGAAACAACAAACGCAGCAGGAAAATAGTCTTAGCAAATTTGAGGTCCGCTTACTAGATAGCAGAAGACAGATAGTATACTTTCATGGTCAGCAGAAAAACACTAACAAAACACCATCCAGAGATTACCTTAAACTCTGGCATTAACTCATAACGCCAGAGTAGCAATCCCTGATCAACGAGAGCTTTCCAGACACAGTAACAAAACTTCAGCTGTGAACTGGAACAAATAGGCAAAACAAAACATGGACAAAAGTCCAACTTATCTAGAAGTTGTCTAGAAGCAGGAACAAGCACTGAGAGGCATCAGATAACATTGTTGACCGGCAAGAAACCACCAGAGAAATGAGCTTAAATAGCGACACCCACTACTGATGGAACCAGGTGAAACAGGAAAGAGGATGACAAGTCCAATTCCACAAGCGGCCACCGGGGGAGCCCAGAATCCAAATTCACAACATCAATCCTTTTGGCTACTGTGGACAATGGCATGATGGGTACTGTAGCGGCAGCGGGGTCCGGCCTGCTGATTGAAGCTGCGGTGGTAAGACGGGGCCTGCAGGTGCATTCGTGACGAGGCCTGGGGTGCCATGGGACCGGCGGCTGCATCCAACCCAAGGTCTTGGGGCGTTACAGGGGCTGTGGCTGCATCTGCCATCACTTCTTCCCCCTGCTCCAACATAGCTTCTCCCCTTTGCTAACCTTATTGAGGTCGGTGTCTCCTCTCTGGAGTCTGCAGCGGTTCTTCTGGTGTGTTGGTCGGCACTTTGCAGCGTCTTCACCTCTGGCTCCCCTTCCAGCGTTCTCAGCAGCACGGCACCCGTTTCCTTCTTCGCGCTCTTTGCGGTGCTATAATGGCGGCAGTTTTGGTGACAATCGGCAATAAACAGTCTCCTAGGCGCACATAAAACATTTTTTCTGGGTCAGTCCACTGCTATTGACCTGTTCCTAGGCCTAGCCACTATCAGTGGTTTCCTGATTGGCTGTCTCAGTCCATGCCCAAAGGCCTGTGTATCTGGTCATGAATGGTGAAGCCCAAGTCTTGGAATACTTGCATTACTCTGCAATGAAACTTCTTTACAGACTCTGTCTTATCTTGGCTCATGTCATGGATTGTCCTGCCAATCTGCCTTTGGCCCACTCTCTGAGCTGTTCAATTAGCTGTGGCCCTGACTCCCAAGCGTGTACGTCTGATTCTGCTGGAAGTTTGAATTGTTCCTTCATGATTGGCCAGAGTGCATCACCTGCTTCTATTTTCATTCATGGCCCAGAGATCATTCCAGGTGGCTGCATATGTTTGCTGCTTCTGCTACTCTCTTCGGTAAAATGGCATGGGATGCATCCCTGGGTCTGGAAGATTGTCACCTGACTTGAAGTGCAGTGCACATAGTGTAATGGTGGTGCCTCTATCTGCCCTTGCATTCTTGGTGCCTGTGGGTTTCTTTTCTAGTACTAGACAGCATGTATGATGTTCCCTCTTCATCTTCATCAGAGGAATAGTTGTGATAGCTTGTACTGGGGTCGTACACTGACTGATTTTGGACTTAGAAGTTGCTTTTTTATGTGAGGATGTCTCCCCCCTTGCTGAAGCTATGATGGATTAGGCTTATAGTTTCATGTTGGTGTGAATGTGGATGTAGGCAGCTCTGACCGGTGCTGAAGCTGTACATTATCAATACATGGTGATATCAAAGTTCATGTAAAACCTTAAGGGTTACAATATTGTTGACTGTGAAATGAGGTAACGGAGGATCTGTCAGTGAGCTCGTTCTGATATCATTCCTCCCCCCTCTGCACCCAGGGCTGAGCTGACTGCTGCCTGATATGTCTGGGGCTGCCCACTGTAGGGGGGGCTTTCACCTTCTTTCCCCGATATCACAAATGGCAATGGCTGGACTGTGCCAGGGGCAAAGAGGGAAACCTTGTGCTGTAAGCACCTTATTGTTTGAATTGGGCGTTGGCCCAGCCGGCAACAAGGAGGGAAAAAGAGGAAGAAGAAGGAGGAGGGGTTGATGAGTGAGACAAAGGAATAGTAGGAGGGGAGAGAGAATGTGGAGAGAGAGGGAGGAGAAGAGAGGAGAGAGAAGGAGGGGAGAAAGAGGGTGAGGAGAAGAGGGAGGAGAGATGGGTGTGGAGAAGGAAAAGAAGGAGGAGAAAGGTGTGGGGGAGTGGAGAAGGAGGGAGGAGAAGATGGAGGGTATGGAGGAGAGAGATAGAGAGGGGGAGAGAGAGAGAGAGAAAGGAGAGAGAATGCGGAGAGAAAAGACTGACAGAGAAAAAAAAAAGAGGATAGATGAGAACAACAAGAATAATAGAGAGGAGCAATTATGCCTTCTCCCTCTAGGGAGAGACGGGGCGCACCACATACTGTGCAAAAATAACTACCTATACCATGGATTCTGCTAAAAGCAGACTGCGCAGATTATCCCGTCTCATACCCACAAAAATCACTTCCTGGTTTGCTCACATAACTTTCTGTACCACCTAAACGATGTAAGCGCTGCTGCCACTTCATACCATGTATTAGTATTCAGCAATCTAACATCAGCTAACTTCCTTTATTTTCCCTTCTACGTCATGCCACTCCGCAGCTTGAAGTCTGCCATTCTAATGAATTTCACATACTTTATACCTTCTAAAATCTTCACATACTTAACACCTTCGTGTTCTGCCACTATCTAGGGGCTGTTTTCTCATCAGGAAGTAAAAAGACTTTCCTGTTGCTCGGCCACTCTATTCCCCATGGCAAAAGCAAAAAAAAAAAAAATGAAAATGAAAAACACACAAAAATGAAAAAAAAAAACAGTACTAAAAAAAAACTTCTAAAAATGAGTATATAAAACACGAAGAAAAACCCAAAACGATAAGAAAAACCGTCAAAAACTTAGTTCACAACCAAAAACTCAAAACTTTGATACAAGAGTAAGGAAAAAAAACTTTTTTCAAAAATAAATAAAAAATAAAAAGGTAAAGAGATTGAAGATTGAGGAAAACTTAATTAAAAATTTTAAAATGCCGCAAAAAGAAAAAGACCCTTTAAGAGAGTAAAAAAAATTAAAAATTAAAACGGCTTTTATTCTTCTCTTTTTTTTTTTTTTTTTTAGAATCTCTGCGCTCAAATGCAGTCAGAGACACACTTCCTCTTTTATTCCGTATGCCATTGCAATAATATCAAATGTCACTAAAATCACGTTTCTGAAAACACTTATGTCACATCAAAAATGATAGATACAATTTAAATTTCACTTCTTCACACAAAAAACCTACACATAGCCAGCATTGCAGCTGAAAACAGTCAGAAAAAAAACCCAGATGTGACAGTTTGATTTACAATGCATATCTCCGCTTCAGCTGAAAAAAGAGGAAGTTCATGAGAGAAGGAAAAAAAAAACCAAAACTTTCTTTTCACTATTTCATGCTTCTTAAAGCGGCAACACTTGACAGACAGAAACAGATAGACAATCCGAGAGACGCCCTTTTAAATTCTGTGACACATGCAGGTTGCGCTGGGAACAGACTACTGCCAATCGCACTGGACGCACCTGCGCCCGGGCCGCCTGAGTGAGAAGCACAACAAGCGGGAAATCTACCACCCCGGTCCGGACGTCCTGACTGGATCGCCGGCACTACGGGAATCTGCAGTAGCCCTCTTAAGTTATCACTACCCGTGCCTGGAACATGGGACTACCTGCCCCGGAACTCTGCGTGTTCCTCCTATGCACGGGAATCCTGCAATAACTTATCGAGCGATTTGACCTCCTGCCGTCTGTTTCCCAGCAACCACAAACAAAAGTCACTTTTTCCTTCTTCTCTCGGATTTTACACAAACACATACACGGTCCACAGCAGACACCTCCCAGGGTGGATTCGTGGCTACGGATTTTTTACACTACCTGGGAATTGATGACCACATCTGACCGGCAAGAGGCATAGACAAGGACTGGGCACAGGGGACTTTCAGGTAAGATGATAACATTTTCTTACCTTACTTATGGAGCTGCGCAGTCTCCTGCCCCTGTGCCAAAGCCACTGCTATAACTTCCGTATCTCCGGTTAGAAGGATCCAGTGTGTTTCATCCATGCCGTTGGGCGCCATTTGTTATGGAAATATTAGGGTTGGATAAATATATCCCTGTGTGTGCTGCGGCCGCTCCCAATTAGACTGAGTATTTTGAGCGCTCATCAAGAATGGACTGTACACAACTGTGACAGAACAACATTCCATCAATACTGATACTTTATTGTACATACATAGTTTTATATTTTCACATAGAAAGGAGTGGTTAGGGGTTGTCAGGGGTGGTTAGTTAATTACCATATTGTCTAGCTCCTCTGTCATTGGTTATCTAAACATATATGGAATATTGTGATTAATGCTCATATGACTGCAGATTAAGGAACTAAAATGTACCTCTGTATGTAGGACAAAGATGAGACACTTGATCAGCAGTTACCAAACATCTGACTCTGTTCTGCTTTTAGGGGTGGAAAACCCCATATGATCTGTCTGGGTTATATCAGTTTGTCAGCCATTTTAAACCATTTATTATAATGTATATATTAGCTGTGAGCATATAAGTATATATTTGATTATAGAGGAGTATACATGCAAGTGAGATCTACATGATATATATATTTCTATCACACTGTGGACTCTGTGGACCAAAATATTGAAAAATTATAGCTCTCAAAATGTGGTAACGCAAAAAAATATTTTTTGCAATAAAAAGAGTCTTTTAGTGTGTGACGGCTGCCAGTCATAAAAATCCGCTAAAAAACCCGCTATAAAAGTAAATCAAACCCCCCTTCATCGCCCCTTAGTTAGGGAAAAATAAAAAGATTAAAAAAATGTATTTATTTCCATTTTCCCATTAGGGTTAGGGTTAGGGTTATGTCTAGGGTTAGGGCTAGGGTTAGGATTAGGGTTGGGGCTAGGGTTAGGGTTTGGGTTACATTTATGGTTGGGATTAGGGTTAGGGGTGTGTCAGGGTTAGGGGTGTGGTTAGGGTTATGGTTGGGATTAGGGTTAGGGGTGTGTTGGAGTTGGGGTTAGGGGTGTGGTTGGGATTAGGGTTAGGGGTGTGTTTGGGTTAGGGTTTTAGTTAGAATTGGGGGTTTCCACTGTTTAGGCACATCAGGACTCTCCAAACGCGACATAGAGTCCGATTTCAATTCCAGCCAATTCTGCATTGAAAAAATAAAACAGAGTGCTCCTTTCCTTCCGAGCTATCCCGTGCGCCCAAACAGGGGTTTACCCCAACATATGGGGTATCAGCGTACTCAGGACAAATTGGACAACTTCTGGGGTCCAATTTCTCTTGTTACCCTTTGGAAAATAAAAATTTGGAGGGCTAAAAAAACATTTTTGTGGGAAAAAATGATTTTTTATTTTCGCGGCTCTGCGTTATAAGCTGTAAGGAAATACTTGGGGGTTCAAAGTTCTCACAACACATCTAGATAAGTTCCTTGTGGGGTCTAGTTTCCAATATGGGGTCACTTGTGGGGGGTTTCTACAGTTTAGGTACATCAGGGGCTCTGCAAATGCAACGTGACCCCAGCAGACCAATCCATCTAAGTCTGCATTCCAAATGGTGCTCCTTCCCTTCCGAGCTCTACCATGCGCCCAAACGGTGGTTCCCCCCACATATGGGGTATCAGCGTACTCAGGACAAATTGGACAACAACTTCTGGGGTCCAATTTCTTTTGTTACCCTTGGGAAAATAAAAATTTGGGGGGCTAAAAAAACATTTTTATAGGAAAAAAATGATTTTTTATTTTTACGGCTCTGCTTTATAAACTGTAGTGAAATACTTGGGGTTCAAAGTTCTCACAACACATCTAGATAAGTTCCTTGAGGGGTCTAGTTTCCAATATGGGGTCACTTGTGGGGGGTTTCTACAGTTTTGGTACATCAGGGGCTCTGCAAATGCAACGTGACCCTTGCAGACCAATCCATCTAAGTCTGCATTCCAAATGGCGCTCCTTCCCTTCTGAACTCTGACATGCGTCCAAACAGTGGTCCCCCCCACATATGAGGTATCAGCGTACTCAGGACAAATTGGACAACAACTTCTGGTGTCCAATTTTCTTGTTACCCTTGGTTAAATAAAAATTTGGGGGGCTAAAAAACCATTTTTGTAGGAAAAAAAATGATTTTTTATTTTCACGGCTCTGCGTTATAAACTGTAGTGAAATACTTGGGGGTTCAAAGTTCTCACAATACATCTGGATAAGTTCCTTGGGGGGGTCTAGGTTCTAATATGGGGTCACTTGTGGGGGTTTCTACTGTTTAGGTACATTAGGGGCTCTGCAAATGCAATGTGATGCCTGCAGACCATTCCATCTAAGTCTGCATTCCAAATGGCGCTCCTTCCCTTCCGAGCTCTGCCATGCGCCCAAACGGTGGTTACCCCCACATATCGGGTATCAGCATACTCAGGACAAATTGCACAAAAACTTTTGGGGTCCAATTTCTCCTGTTACCCTTGGGAAAATACAAAACTGGGGGCTAAAAAATAATTTTTGTGGAAAAAAAAATTATTTTCACGGCTCTGCGTCATAAACTGTAGTGAAACACTTGGAGGTTCAAAGCTCACACAACACATCTAGATAAGATCCTTAGGGCGACTACTTTCCAAAATAGTGTCACTTGTCTGGGGTTTCAATGTTTAGGCACATCAGGGGCTCCCCAACGCAACATGGCGTCCCATCTCAATTCCAGCCAATTTTGCATTGAAAAGTCAAATGGCGCTCCTTCCCTTCCGAGCTCTGCCATGTACCCAAACAGTGGTTCACCCCCACATATCGGGTATCAGCGTACACAGGACAAATTGCACAACAACTTTCGGGGTACAATTTCTTCTGGTAACCTTGGGAAAATAAAAAATTGGCGAAAAATTCATTTTTGTGAAAAAATATTATTTTTTATTTTTACGGCTCTACATTATAAACTTCTGTGAAGCACTTGGTGGGTCAAAGTGCTCACCACACATCTAGATAAGTTCCTTAGGGGGTCTACTTTCCAAAATGGTGTCACTTGTGGGGTGTTTCAATGTGTAGGCACATCAGGGGCTCTCCAAACTCAACATTGCGTCCCATCTCAATTCCAGCCAATTTTGCATTGAAAAGTCAAATGGCGCTCCTTCCCTTCCGAGCTCTGCCATGCACCCAAACAGTGGTTTACCCCCACATATAGGGTACCTGGGTACTCAGGACAAATTGTACTGACTTTTGGGGTCCATTTTCTCCTGTTACCCTTGGTAAAAATAAAACAAATTGGAGCTGAAGTAAATTTTTTGTGAAAAAAAATTCCAAAAATTTCTGTGAAACACCTGAATGTTAATAAACTTATTGAATGTGGTTTTGAGCACCTTGAGGGGTGCAGTTTTTAGAATGGTGTCACACTTGGGTATCTTCTATCATATAGACCCCTCAAAATGACTTCAAATGTGGCGTGGTCCCTAAAAAAATGGTGTTGCAAAAATGAGAAATTGCTGGTCAACTTTTAACCCTTATAACTCCCTAACAAAAAAAATTTTGTTTCCAAAATTGTGCTGATGTAAAGTAGACATGTGGGAAATGTTACTTATTAAGTATTTTGTGTGACATATCTCTGTGATTTAATTGCATAAAAATTCAAATTTGGAAAATTGTGAAATTTTCAAAATTTTCACCAAATTTCCATTTTTTTCACAAATAAACGCAGGTAATATCAAAGAAATTTTACCACTATCATGAAGTACAATATGTCTCGAGAAAACAATGTCAGAATCACTGGGATCCGTTGAAGCGTTCCAGAGTTATTACCTCATAAAAGGACAGTGGTCAGAATTGTAAAAACTGCATCTTAATTAATAGTTTACCCTTAAATCCACTTAGACTTTTTCCTCATGCACATAGATGGGGCTTTTAAAATGTCATCCACATTTACTGTATTGAATATTGCTGTGGATTTGCATTGTGGAGTCCATCTTTTGTCACAAATGTCTCTCACAAAGTAAAAGTGTCTTTAGACTGGTCAGTCCGTGGCCAACCATCTGCACAGAAGCCAATGAGCGGTCGTTTAGTAGCATGATTAGACAGACCGATCTCTCAGGGCACTCCGACCGCCGTATTACTCACACAAGGACCGCATCACAATCTTCGGACTGGCCGTCGGCTCTCCTGACCTGAAGCGATGGCCCGGGGACCACCACGGTGCAGGAAGACTACTGCACACAAGACGAGGTGCAAACAACAAAGGATAGATTTATTGGGAGACAGGGAATGGAAGGGACAAGGAAGATGCAAACGGGTTTACAATAGTAAAAGATAATGCACATGAGTCAACTTGTCTGTAAAATAGCACGATACTTAAGCAATTGCAAACTCAGAACCTATCTCATAATCAACTTTGCACGATGGAACATATATATATTGATGCTACTCTGCATATAGCCTCCCTGGCCTTTACTACACAGGCCACACGGCTACCGTGCTCTAACTGCTGAAGTCTGCACTAGGCCCTAACTGGTGCACCAGACAGGAACAGACTCACGGTGACGTTGGGGACACAGGTCCAGTCCCAGGGGGCCCCCGAAGTCCTTAACTGTGGTACACACGGGTTCCTGTCGGCTCTGTAATGCGTGGTCTTCTCTTTGCTCCTGGAAACCGTAGGTCCCTTTCTCGCTATCTTCGTGGCTTCACAAACCAGCGCAGAACAGCCACCCTTTGCTGTAGCCGGGAACGTCTATTTAGCAAACGCAGTTCGTCTTAAGCTGTGTAATCTTTCCTGCAGCAAAAGTCTCTTCCTTGCAGATAGCAAAGCACCCAAAGTTCTCTCAGTTCCCTCTGGAAACTTCTCTCTCTACGCTGCTTCAGCTCCACCCCTTCACTCAGCCCTGAGCAGTCCATAGCAAAACAAGAGCAGGGGAGAACAGCAGAACATACCATCACATAGACAAGGGGGTGCAGCCTCTTAAAGTGACAGCGTGTTTCTTATTATGCAGAACAGCACCACCCTCTTACATGCCTCCCTTCTTAATGATGGTCGTCCTCGGCCATCACAGCTTCAGGGTAAAAGTATAATGGAGGAGACAACAAAGGTATACAAACAGACAGAGCACACTGTTCTACATATCGGACTGGTGGAACCCCTGCATTAGACCTCTGGGATCTCCGAAGCTCTTGGCTGTCAGGCAAGGCTTGACTATCTTCCAGAGGAACACTTGTTGCAGGGGACACTGTGAGCTCTTGTCTGGTCTCATCCTCACATGGTGGTACTGGTACATCCATGGGATTACCGTTTCTGGGCGGCTGAGGACCCCCTACTGTGTCAGGGACGGTCCACCACTCCTCATCGATTTGGCCATCAGGCATGACAGATTCAGGAGGTGGAGTGGCGCCTTCAGGCGACAATGGCGTAGAACAGACCTCAGACCGGCAAGGCCGCAGCATATTTCTGTGAAGTACTCTAGGGGCGGATGCCCCATTCTCAATCTGTACCTTGTAGACAGGGCCGTTAGCATACACTCTCTCGATAACCTTGTACGGCTGTACTTCCCATCTCTCACTTAGTTTTCCCTTGGGGCGTTTCTCTCTGACCAACACTCGGTCTCCAGGTTGGAGCGGTAACTCTTGAGTCGGTTTGCGGGCCGTATGTTCTTTTTCTTGCAGTTGCTGACCCGCCAACCGCCTTATCGTTTGCAAACGTTGTCGATGCTCTTTCACCCATGAGGTGACATTTCGCTCCATCAGCTCCTCTGGCTGTTCCAGATTCAGCTCAATGATCTCTCGTCCAGCTCTTCCAAACAACAGTAGATAGGGGGTGTAACCCGTGGTGGAGTGGACCCGATTGTTGTAGGTCCAGACCAATTCCGGCAGATAGTCTGGCCAACACACCTTCTTATCCTCTTCCAATGTTCTCAGCATCTGAAGCAAGGTTCTGTTAAAGCGTTCGCAAGCTCCATTGCCTTGAGGATGATAAGGGGTGGTCCGGGACCGCTCGATGCCATACATGCGATACAATTCTTCCATCACCTTGCCTTGGAAACACGCGCCTTGGTCGGAGTGGATGCGCTTTGGGCACCCATACACCCGGATGAAGTCTTGGCAGATGGCTCGCGCCGCCGATTCCGCAGTCTGGTCTCTAGTCGGGGTTACTACTGCGAACTTAGAAAAATGATCGGTCATCACCAAACAATATTGCAGCCCCCGGGCCGAGTGTCCCACGAGGAGATAGTCGATCATCAAGACTTCCAATGGCTCCTTAGTTTGTATGGTCTGGATGGGTGCCCTCTGTTCAGTACTCTTAATGAGGTCACATACTCGACACTGCCGGCAAACCTCTTCCACCACAAGCTCCAACCGAGGACAATAGACATGCCGCTGCAACCATTGGTAGGTCTTTGTGTAGCCAAAGTGCACTCCGAATTCATGGGCTTCTTTAGCTATTTCTTGAGCCATTCTTCCTGGGATGACCACTTGCCACCTTACTTCCATATCTTTTGGCTGTTGCTTCTTACGATATAGTACTGACTCTCTCACTTCCAGTCTATCCCACTGGTGCAACACACTCCTCATTTCAGAGTCCAGATCATCTCTTTCTTGTTTGCCAGGCTTCCGCTTTTGCGTTACCCACCATTTCATCTGTCTCAGCCCTTCGTCTTCATCCTGAACGTGTCCCCATTCTTCATTGGTTCTTCCCAGGGACCGAGGTAATGCGCAGGCCTCCCTTCTTGACTGGGCCACAACCATCGGGGGCTTGAACTTATTAAAGTCTGGGGTTTCCTCCTCTTCAAGTTGTTCATCAAGATCCCCCACTGGAGTCTCCACAGGCACTCTGGACAGCCCATCCGCATTTGCGTTTTCGGTAGCAGAGCGATAGCGAATAGTAAAGTCGAACTTGGCCAAGCGAGCCATCCACCGTTGTTCTAAGGCCCCCAGTTTAGCATTCTCAAGGTGGGCCAGGGGATTATTGTCTGTTCGAACTTGGATTTTTGTACCTGTCAGGAAGCCTGCAAACTTTTCTGTCATGGCCCATACCAGAGCCAGGAGCTCTAACCGGAAGGAGCTGTAATTGTGAGGGTTTCTTTCGCTGTCTCGCAGGGACCTGCTAGCATACCCGATGACTCTCTCATGTCCATCCTGTATCTGAGAAAGTACTGCACCGAGTCCATGTAGGCTACCATCGGTGTACAACAGGATCGGTTGATTGAAGTCTGCGTAGGCCAAAATCGGGGCCGAAGTAAGGGCATCCTTTATAGCCTGGAAGGCCTCGTGTTGTCCCTGTGCCCAGGGGATGCGTTGGGTCTTCGGCACTCCAGCGGTCCCCCTCAGCAACTCGTTGAGGGGACCGGCCAACTTCGCGAAGTCTTTAACAAACCGGCGGTAGTACCCCGCTAGTCCCAGGAAGGCCTGGAGTTCTCTCACTGTTTGAGGGACTGGCCACTTCTGGATAGCAGCCACTTTTTCTGGCGAGGGTAGGACTCCATCTTGTGACACTATGTGACCTAGGTACTCGATCTCCCTCTTGAAGAGGTGGCATTTCTTTGGCTTCAACTTCAGGTTATGAGCACGCAATCTTCCGAGTACCTGTCCAAGCCGGGCAAGGTGATCTTCGAAAGAGGATGAAAACACAATGATGTCATCCAGATAGATCAGGGTAGCCTCAAAATTTAGATCTCCCAAACACTTCTCCATCAGCCGTTGAAAGGTGCCTGGGGCATTGGAGAGCCCGAAGGGCATCCGGTTAAACTCGTACAGTCCCATAGGGAGGATGAAGGCGGTTTTCTCTCTGTCTTTCTCTGCCACGGCTACTTGCCAATACCCGCTTGCTAGGTCCAGGGTGGAGAAGTACTTGGCTTTCCCCAATGCTGTCAAGGATTCCTCGATGCGGGGCAACGGATACGAGTCTCGAACAGTGCAGGCATTGAGTTTCCTGTAGTCTACACAGAACCGGATGGTCCCATCCTTTTTCTTGACGAGCACCACCGGGGCTGCCCAAGGGCTCTGACTACTCTGCACCACTCCTGAATCCAGCATCTGCCGCAGTAATGTTTTTACCTCTTGGTACATCTTGGGTGGGATCTGCCGGTATCGTTCTCGAATTGGACGAGCTTCCCCTGTCGGGATCTCATGCGTGATGGCTTCAGTACAGCCGAAATCTTCGGCGTGACGGGCGAATGCGGCCTGATTTTCCCACAGCATAGGTTCTATTGCTTGCACGTGCTCAGGGCCCATAGCCTTCACATCCACTTCCATTTGTTCAAGGATGACCCGTCCACTCCACTTCGGGGATGGTGTCTCTTCGCCTCCCGCGGCAACTGCTAGGGTCCACCCCATGCCTTCTTTCGGTGATAAAGGCATCTCCTTCTGACTCACCACTTCACCCTTATGTAGGTACACCAGGGCTAGATCTGTCCCTCGTGGCAAGGCGACCTCCCTGGGGCTCACATTCAAAGCTCTTATGGGGACATGTCCTCGCTGGACCACAGCTATCGTGCGAGCTATCATGACTTCTTGATCCCCTCCGCCGCCTACCACCGGCTGAACAACCACTTCCAACCCATCAAGGTTGCGGTGAGTCCCCACTGGAAGGTACACTAAAGTTTCTCGCTCGGGAGGTAGGATTACAGGTTCTTTCCCAGGAGCCCAGATGACCCCCACCGTCTGATAAGATGGCACACTCTTCTGCGTCCCACAGACGCGGATCAGTCGTTGAAGGGCCTCCTGAGTAGGCTTATGTGGAGTAGCCTTCTTCCAATATCCAGGTCCCCGCTTGGTAAACATAATCTGATCGAGTTCCCGTAGGATATTCATTCCCAGTACTAGAGGCACATCTTTCTTGACAGGCTCAGGGACTAGCAGGACCCCTTTTCTTCCAACTACTTGTCCACAGATTCGAATATTCATCCACACGACCCCTGTGACCGGAATCGGTTGTTGGTTGGCAGCAAACAAGCGAATCAATGTCTCTTTCTCTGGCTTGGCCAGGTTCTGGAAATGCTGCTTGAAGTACGCTTCGGACATCGTTGTCACTTGTGACCCGGTATCTACCAGGCAATCCACCAGAACTCCTTCAAATTCAGCACGTAGGATGGGGCTCCCAGCGATCAAGTGTTCATTATGATATGGAGCGGCCTCTCTTCTCGCCTCCCCCGCAGAGTGCCGCACTACTGCGGGGGTTGGTAGTTTAACGACGGCTTCCACTGGCCTTGCGTATAGTTCCGACAGTCTCTGGCAAGGTGCCCCCGTCCTCTACACTCCCAGCATTGAACACCTCCTCCTCGCCGAGGGGTACTTCGAGCCTGTTCTCGTGCCGCCGATGCCTGACGGGAGGGGGCTTGTTCCCACTGCTCCCTTGTCGATCGGGCCGAAGAATGGTTGTAGGAGTATGGTGGGTCAGTTTCTTGTAGTTCCCCCACTCTCCGCTCCATCTGGGTCAGTTTCTCTTGCACGTTAACAAGGGACCGCTGCAAATCTTGCACTACCTGGACCAGCACTTCTTGATGGTTTGGGTCCCCCCTGGAATTGGCGTCCTGGACACGCATCACTCCAGACGCGTAGCTTTTTTCTTTACTTCAGGCCATTGTTTCCCCTCTGGAATTGGCGTCCTGGACACGCATCACTCCAGACGCGTAGCTTTCTTCTTTACTTCGGGCCACTGTTTCTGCCAGGACTTGACGAAACGTAAGGGCTGGATCTGCCCGGACCCGTTCTGACAGTGCCTGCCTCAGGGATGTGCTGTGTAGTCCCAGAATGAATTGCTCCCGGAGTATCCGGTCTTTAGAGCCCATGCCGCCAAGTCCATCTGCCTCCTTTCTCTGCACCTCTTCAAACACTTCCTGCAGTACTGTTGCATACTGAGAAATTCCTTCCTCTTCCCGCTGCAGCCTAGAGAAAAATTTGGCGCGAAGATGTCCCGCGCTAGCGGTCTCACCGTAGATCTCTTCCAGGAACTTCACTAGCTCCTTCAGGGTACTGCGGGTGAGTTCTGGTTGTAGGCAGACATTTCTGCGGGCTTCCCCCTCTAGGGCAGTTAAAGCAATGTCCACTTCAAGGACTGGGCTTATGTTATAAATCTTCAGGGTGCATTGCAGCCGGGACACCCAGTCGGACAGTGGCATATTCTTGCCGTCAAATTTTGGGAGCACACTAAATATGGTGCCCATAGGGAGTGTCCTTGCAGGGGTTCCACCGATGCCCACAGCATCTCCATTAACATTAGCATTCCCGCCATTGCTGTCTGCTGCCTCCATCTTGGTGACAGTACCCTGCTCGCAGCGCCACTTGAAGCGATGGCCCGGGGACCACCATGGTGCAGGAAGACTACTGTACACAAGACGAGGTGCAAACAACAAAGGATAGATTTATTGGGAGACAGGGAATGGAAGGGACAAGGAAGATGCAAACGGGTTTACAATAGTAAAAGATAATGCACATGAGTCAACTTGTCTGTAAAATAGCACGATACTTAAGCAATTGCAAACTCAGAACCTATCTCATAATCAACTTTGCACGATGGAACATATATATATTGATGCTACTCTGCATATAGCCTCCCTGGCCTTTACTACACAGGCCACACGGCTACCGTGCTCTAACTGCTGAAGTCTGCACTAGGCCCTAACTGGTGCACCAGACAGGAACAGACTCACGGTGACGTTGGGGACACAGGTCCAGTCCCAGGGGGCCCCCGAAGTCCTTAACTGTGGTACACACGGGTTCCTGTCGGCTCTGTAAAGCGTGGTCTTCTCTTTGCTCCTGGAAACCGTAGGTCCCCTTCTCGCTATCTTCGTGGCTTCACAAACCAGCGCAGAACAGCCACCCTTTGCTGTAGCCGGGAACGTCTATTTAGCAAACGCAGTTCGTCTTAAGCTGTGTAATCTTTCCTGCAGCAAAAGTCTCTTCCTTGCAGATAGCAAAGCACCCAAAGTTCTCTCAGTTCCCTCTGGAAACTTCTCTCTCTACGCTGCTTCAGCTCCACCCCTTCACTCAGCCCTGAGCAGTCCATAGCAAAACAAGAGCAGGGGAGAACAGCAGAACATACCATCACATAGACAAGGGGGTGCAGCCTCTTAAAGTGACAGCGTGTTTCTTATTATGCAGAACAGCACCACCCTCTTACAGACCGGAGCGTGACGGCGGGATGTATTTCTATGCAGCTGTCACACTCAGGACAGGAGAGGCGACCGCCGAGGATCGCGATACGGCCGCCAATGTGCACAGAACGATCGTTAAAGCGATCTAAGTGCATAAAATGTCATTGCTCTGATTAAACAGGACACGTGCGGCCGAGAATATTGATATTTAATCATGTTTCCTGGAAGTACTCAAGTTGGTCATCTAAATGTATCCTGGTGTAAACTCAGACTAGACAGTAAAGATGCACCAGATTTATCAAGCAGCATGGACTACTACGAAATAAATCGGGCACATTTCAGGACTATCTAGCATAAGATTGCACTAAGAATTGGAAATTATTAAGAAATACGCCCGGATTGGTTTACCTTTTTTTTATTTGATCTTTAATAGATATTTACTATGAGACTGCAAATCTAAGTTATAAATTCATAAGTGAATGAATAAAATTCACCTAAAGAAGCAGGATAATGTGTAAAAAAAAAAAAAGAATTATGTTTTTTTTTTTACAGGTAAAGGACAATTTATTGAAAGAGAAACAGGATATCTTTAAGCAAGAACTCGATAAACAAGTTAAAGTAAGAATGCATGCCTTATAGCTTACATCATATTATGCTCTCTAATCTCTTCTATGCGTAGGAGCCGCAGAAATATTATTACACCAGCAGTTCTGGGAAGAATTGTATCCCTGTTTGTGTCTGCTGAATGGCTAGAAATTATGACATTCAGTAGATGCTGTACACAGTATAATATTTCCCCAAAATAATAAAAGAACATCAGAGCAACAGGAAATAAAAGAAACACTACAGATTACAGACAAGTGTTCGATTTACAGTTAGGCTACGTGCACACGTTAACAAAAATACCAAAAAAGGAGAAACTGGCGGAAGCAGAGTCACAGTATTAAAATCTAGCAAATTTTATTTGGTCTTGATCAAAACAACAATAAATATAAATATAAAATAAGTAAATAATGAGATACCGTCCTCTGGGGAATACATATACAATCTAAGACCACAGGTGCATAATCATGTTCAGCGACCTCATGTAATCTGTTAACAAGAAGCACTTGGTATAAACAATATATAGAAGTTCCTATTAATTGGTAGACCCAAGTTTTAGTTATATATCATTCAATAGTTGGGATACCAACCCATACCACAGTATATCTGGATCATTACCAGGAAAGGTATATACATAGAATAAAGTGCCAAGTGTCTATATAAATATTTGTGCCAATGGCTAGTTATAGTGCTATTATGTGTAAAGGGCTGGTGATCACACCATGCCTCATATTGAATTCACAGTATCAGCATAAGAATAGCATAAGAATAGGGTGCTATACATGACCTGCACGTGTTGTCCAAAAGGCCCCAACGCGCATTTCGTGTCTTGCTTCTTCCGGGGGAATGTATATGTATACTCTTATGCTGATACTGTGAATTCAATATGAGGCATGGTGTGATCACCAGCCCTTTATACATAATAGCACTATAACTAGCCATTGGCACAAATATTTATATAGACACTTGGCACTTTATTCTATGTATATACCTTTCCTGGTAATGATCCAGATATACTGTGGTATGGGTTGGTATCCCAACTATTGAATGATATATAACTAAAACTTGGGTCTACCAATTAATAGGAACTTCTATATATTGTTTATACCAAGTGCTTCTTGTTAACAAATTACATGAGGTCGCTGAACATGATTATGCACCTGTGGTCTTAGATTGTATATGTATTCCCCAGAGGACGGTATCTCATTATTTACTTATTTTATATTTATATTTATTGTTGTTTTGATCAAGACCAAATAAAATTTGCTAGATTTTAATACTGTGACTCTGCTTCCGCCAGTTTCTCCTTTTTTGGTATTTATATGTATTTTGGAAGTGTCACCTCAAGAGCCTGGATTGAATAGGTTTGATACGTGCACACGTTGCAGATTTTGCTGCAGGTCCGCAGCAGTTTCCCATGAGTTTACAGTACCATGTAAACCTATGGGAAACAGAAAACGCAGTGCACATGCTGCTGAAAAAACCGCACTGAAACGCAGCAGTTTACATTCCGCAGCATGTCAATTCTTTGTGCGGATTCCGCAGCGGTTTACTCCTGCTCCACAATAGGAATCCGCAGGTGTAAAACCGCAGGTGGAATCCGCACAAAATCCGCATAAAAACCGCGGTAAATCCGCAGGTAAAACGCAGTGCCTTTTACCTGCGGAATTCTAAAATCCGCTGCGGAAAAATCCGCAGAGGTTCGTTCTACATGTGCACATACCCTTAAAAGAAACCTGTCGTGTCCAAAAACTCTTTATCTGCAGAAATAGGGTAAATCTGCAGATAAATAGCATTAAAATCCTGTTAGGCTACTTTACTATTTTTTGGACCATTTATTGGACTTTTCTCCCCAGAGCTTTGTGGTGGAAGTGATCCAGTTTAGGAACCGCTTTGACACACAGGGTCCAGCGGCCCCCGGAGTGAGGCCAGAGGAAGCTGTGACTCGACTACATGATTTCAATGAGAAGTAAGTAAACTGATATTATTCGTTCTCATGTCTGAAACATATTTGAAAACTTTGTATGCTTGTAAAGAAACATTTTAAAAATCTTGCATTGAGAAACTAGGACACAAAAAATACCAATGTAAGTCACCTCAAGCTGCATAAGCGTATGTGCGCACACAGCAGCAATTTCTGCACCAAAAGCATCTCTTGGCAGTAAAAATGTTGCATAAAATATGTGCATTTTTGACTCAGTATTTTGTACATGCTTTTTGTACGCGTTTTTAATCAGTTTTTTTTCTCCATTCATTTGAATGGGTGAAAAAAACTGAAAAAACGATGAAAGAATTGACACGCTGCAGATCTGAAACTGGTTCTAATATGCAAGAAAAAAATAAGCAGCGTGTGCGTGAGATGTCACAAATCTCATTTACTTTGCTAGTACTGTGGCAACAGCACAAGGAAAAAATGTGGGAAAAAGAAGTCAAAAAAGCAACTTGTGAATATACCTTTAGACACTTTGCCTTTTGTTTTACGCTGGTTTTTTTGTCCCCATTTTGCATTGTGAAATTAATTTCTCTATCTAAAAGAATGTGCCAGAAACAATGGGTCGTGTAAGCAAAACTGAAAAAAAACATACTGAGTATGTGTGTGTTATACATGCTTACATATTTATATATGTACAGTATTTGTGTGTGTTGTGTGTGTGTGTATTATGTGTGTGTATTATGTGTGTGTGTGTATGTGTATGAGTTATGTGTATATGTATTATGTGTGTGTTATGTGTATGTGTGTGTATTATGTGTATGTGTATGTGTTATGTGTATATGTATTATGTGTTTGGTATGTGTGTGTATTATGTGTATGTGTGTGTATGTGTATGTATTATGTGTGTCTGTTGTGTTTATTATGTGTTTGTGTTATGTGTATATGTGTTATGTGTGTGTATTATGTGTGTGTTATGTGTATGTGTGTGTTATATGTATGTATTATGTGTATGTGTGTGTTATGTGTGTGTATGTGTGCATGTGTGTGTTATGTGTATGTGTGTTATGTGTGTGTGTTATGTGTGTGTGTGTGTTATGTGTGTGTATTATGTGTATGTGTGTATTATGTGTATGTGTGTATTATGTGTGTGTGTTATGTGGATGTGTGCGTGTGTGTGTTATGTGTATGTGTGTTATGTGTGTGTATTATGTGTATGTGTGTTATGTGTGTGTATTATGTGTGTGTGTGTATTATGTGTATGTGTGTATTATGTGTGTGTGTTATGTGGATATGTGCGTGTGTGTGTTATGTGTGTTATGTGTGTGTATTATGTTTATGTGTGTTATGTATGTGTATTATGTGTATGTGTGTTATGTGTGTGTATTATGTGTGTGTGTGTATTATGTGTATGTGTGTATTATGTGTGTGTGTTATGTGGATATGTGCGTGTGTGTGTTATGTGTATGTGTGTTATGTGTGTGTATTATGTTTATGTGTGTGTTATGTGTGTGTATTATGTGTATGTGTGTGTTATGTGTGTGTATTATGTGTGTGTTGTGTTGTGTATGTGTATGTATTATGTGTGTATGTATATATAATATTTAGTATAGGACTAACACTTGGAACTTGCAGTGTATATCAACTACAAACTATACAGGTACATATGGAATTGTTCACAGCTCACACTTAACTTTGTAGGAAGAAAACCTATTAGCTAACCTCCCAGGGCTGTGGAATGTATGAAATGTGGGAGCTGGAAACCTGTTTCAGAGATTACAGTAAACTGATGCCGTCATTCTAACCATGGCTGTTATAATTAATTAGAAAAAAAAACTTTCAACCTTTTAATAATAATAATGATAATGATAATAATAATTTTATTTATATAGCGCCAACATATTCCGCAGCGCTTTACAAATTATAGCGGGGACTTGTACAGACAATAGACATTACAGCATAACAAATCACAGTTCAAAATAGATACCAAGAGGAGTGAGGGCCCTGCTCGCAAGCTTACAAACTATATCTGAATTTTGTCATTTAAATGTCTTCTTCCTCTTTTGTTACTCTTTAGTAACTAGCGCTTTAAAGTATATTTGCTAAATCAATAGTATACATGAAAATAAGCAATTTTGTAATATATCGTATCTGCTTCTTTCTCCCCCTCGTTTTAAAAATTCTCTATTCACAGGTAAAATTAGTCTTTAGCGAAGATAAACTTTCCCATTTCTGAGAGAATCTTACCAGGAGCAAGTGTCTTCTATATAAATGGGGGAAGGAGGGAGGAGCTCTGCTTGTTGCTCCTCCCTCCAATCTACATAGAATCTTAGAAGCACCAACTGTCATCTCCTATCTCTATAATGTAACAATCTGTCTTCAATGAATACAGATTTTACCTGTGAATTGAGAATTTTGAAATTGAAGAATCAGTCCTGGAGGAGAAAGAAACAGATTTATCTGATAAGACATATTACAGGGTTTCTTTTTTCTAAATGTAAATTATAGTGAGAGTTAGTCTATAAAGGGTTATCCCCATCTCAGCCTTTCTTGGTTAAGATGGGAATGACTTCTTTCTGGCTCTGACTACTCGGGTTGTAGCTGTGAAATAAATAGGATTTATGCCTACAGTGTTTGAGTGTTTCAGTGGCCGGACCCTGGACGGAGTTATTTCTGTCTCAGCCATACAAGGCTGAATAACTTTTTAAGTGTTTTATGCATTTGTTTTACATTTGTGGGAATAATATTTAAGGCAAAATACTACCACTTTTTACAGGTACCAGGCCTTTGATGCTAAAAGAAAAACCCTCAACTCAGTGCAAAAACTATTCAATGTTGTTCCAAAGAAATTTTATGAACTGGACAAGACTGGAAAGGTATAGCGATAAGTGAAAATTGGATAATAATGCATGTCAAAGTATAGTCATATTATCAATTCCTGTTTATTTCTGTGTCAGTTATTGTGACTGCACCGACATGACAAGGACATGATGGGAGGACCATTGTGAGTAGAGTCATTTTAGTAAACCACTTGGCTTTGTCAAACAGCATGTCTTTGATTGAACTTACTAATGTTGAAAGCAGATACAGATAACAGAATAATTGCTAAGTGGTAGTTCACAATTAATTCGAAAAAATAATGTAACTTGCAAGCAGTGTTCCCACTAAAGGTGCATTTAGAGTGCGCGACATGCAGCATTAAACAGTGCTGCCGAGTAATTATAAGATAACAAACAAGACTGCTGCATCATATACTGTAAAATGCGAAATGATCATCATGTTAACAACATCTATCAGTGTTGCATAAAGTAAAAACATATCTGCGTGACTTTCAGGAGAATGAAAAGGAAAGGCTGTTAAACCATGTTTAGTATTTGGTCAGTATTTCACATCAGTATTTTACATTAGTATTTTTAAGCCAAAACCGGGAGTGGAACAATCAAAGTGAAAATATAATAGAAACACATCACCACTTCTACATTTTTCACTCTCTCCTGCCAAAAAAGCTGCATAAAGCTTTCCCGGGTTAGGCTCACCATCTATTGTGTACTCAGTTGTCCCAACTCTCCCCCTAACAACAGATGTTGGAGGAAAGAAGAATCAAGTATATATCAACTTTCAACACATTTGATGCTTTTGTTCTCCTTACCAAAGTGTGTATAATTATTAGGCAGTTTTTTTTCCTCGACAAAATGGGTCAAAAAGAGATTTAACTTACTCTGAAAAGATATCCTTAAGCCGCACTGTCCCTCATTACACAAATACACCTTACCTGATCTGCTTCCTCCAATAAGCATTCAAGTTTATACAGCTTGGAGTTGGAAAATCTGCATAAGAATGATGATATGGTCAAAATACCCAACTAATAATTGTGCACACAGTGTAGGATGAAGGGTTTTAAGGAAACTTAACCTCACAATTGGTTCTTGCTAAAAGTAAGTCAAAGAATTGGGAATTGTGGATTGAGGAGAAGGCTTTTGGAGTAGTTATGCAGCATATACTAAAATATTTTCCAATGTTCTTTTAAGCTTATATTTAGTGAGCTACTTTTTTGACAAATACATTTTATTTATATCATCTATGTGCTAACAAATATTAATTTGTCTCTTCAGGATTTGGAGCTATTGGGAACACTCTATATCCTGTTCCAGAAGTTCATTGAGTTTGACCAGCAATTTCGGAACACACTTTGGGCAGATGTACACCTTCAAATTAATAACGAGGAGGTAAGCTTAAATTTCATGAGCATGTTCGTCTGTGCATTGTATTATTTTCTCTCATGCAAAATTCCAAAAGAAATGATATTGTATATGCAAATTATTGATCAAACATTTGTTAAAAATATATTCCTATTTTAGAGATACAGTTGTGGCCAAAAGTATTGACACCCCTGCAATTCTGTCAGATAATACTCAGTTTCTTCCTGAAAATGATTGCAATCACAAATTCTTTGGTATTATTATCTTCATTTAATTTGTCTTAAATGAAAAAACACAAAAGAGAATGAAGCAAAAAGCAAAACATTGATCATTTCACACAAGACTCCAAAAATGGGCCAGACAAAAGTATTGGCACCCTCAGCCTAATACTTGGTTGCACAACCTTTAGCCAAAATAACTGCGACCAACCGCTTCCGGTAACCATCAATGAGTTTCTTACAATGCTCTGCTGGAATTTTAGACCATTCTTCTTTGGCAAACTGCTCCAGGTCCAAGATATTTGAAGGGTGCCTTCTCCAAACTGCCATGTTAGATCTCTCCACAGGTGTTCTATGGGATTCAGGTCTGGACTCCTTGCTGGCCACCTTAGTAGTCTCCAGTGCTTTCTCTCAAACCATTTTCTAGTGCTTTTTGAAGTGTGTTTTGGGTCATTGTCCTGCTGGAAGACCCATGACCTCTGAGGGAGACCCAGCTTTCTCACACTGGGCCCTACATTATTCTGCAAAATTTGTTGGTAGTCTTCAGACTTCATAATGCCATGCACACGGTCAAGCAGTCCAGTGCCAGAGGCAGCAAAGCAACCCCAAAACATCAGGGAACCTCCGCCATGTTTGACTGTAGGGACCGTGTTCTTTTCTTTGAATGCCTCTTTTTTTCTCCTGTAAACTCTGTGTTGATGCCTTTGCCCAAAAAGCTCTACTTTTGTCTCATCTGACCAGAGAACATTCTTCCAAAACGTTTTAGGCTTTTTCAGGTAAGTTTTGGCAAACTCCAGCCTGGCTTTTTTATGTCTCGGGGTAAGAAGTGGGGTCTTCCTGGGTCTCCTACCATACAGTCCCTTTTCATTCAGACGCCGACGGATAGTACGGGTTGACACTGTTGTACCCTCGGACTGCAGGGCAGCTTGAACTTGTTTGGATGTTAGTCGAGGTTCTTTATCCAACATCCGCACAATCTTGCGTTGAAATCTCGTGACAATTTTTCTTTTCCGTCCACATCTAGAGAGGTTAGCCACAGTGCCATGGGCTTTAAACTTCTTGATGACACTGCGCACGGCAGACACAGGAACATTCAGGTCTTTGGGGATGGACTTGTAGCCTTGAGATTGCTCATGCTTCCTCACAATTTGGTTTCTCAAGTCCTCAGACAGTTCTTTGGTCTTCTTTCTTTTCGCCATGCTCAATGTGGTACACACAAGGACACAGGACAAAGGTTGAGTCAACTTTAATCCATATCAACTGGCTGCAAGTGTGATTTAGTTATTGCCAACACCTGTTAGGTGCCACAGGTAAGTTACAGGTGCTGTTAATGACACAAATTAGAGAAGCATCACATGATTTTTCGAACAGTGCCAATACTTTTGTCCACCCCCTTTTTTTTGTTTGGTGTGGAATTATATCCAATTTGGCTTTAGGACAATTCTTTTTGCGTTTTTTCATTTAAGACAAATTAAATGAAGATAATAATAACAAATAATTTGTGTTTGCAATCATTTTCAGGAAGAAACTGAGTATTATCTGACAGAATTGCAGGGGTGTCAATACTTTTGGCCACAACTGTACTATCTCAACTTGCAAGGTTGTTAGAAAACAGTTTGGTCTCTCTTCTAGAGCTTCAAAGCAGCTCCCCCAGTAGTACAACCCTAAATCCCCCAAAGGCATGTAGAATAAACTCTATCTTATGTGGCAATGGGCTGGTGTAGCCAATATCTCCCACCTATTTCACCCAACTGAGCTCAGATGGCTGACAAGCACGGAGTGTGTAGAAAAATATCACCTACACTGCTCTCAATATTTACAATACAGACTATTAGACTCTCCAACATGGCTAATTTACGAGATGTCGTCTTTGAATCAAAACAGAAATATATGGACACTATTCTTCTCTCTCCAGTGTGCATTTCCTCGATATCGTCACTTTATTCACATGATCAAATCTACCCTACTATAGATGCAACCAGGCGTCTTTTTTTATATACTGGAGTAAGCAACTCGATGATGTTGATATTTCCACCTAAATCAAAAAAGATGATTCTTCAGTCAGGAAAAACTTTATTAACAAATCTTGGAGGGAAATGCAATTTAAGATCATGCACTAAACACTTTAAGCATACTATCTAACAGATTAATTGCATGCCTCAAACGCCATTTCCCTGAATCTGATTGTTTGTAATAAAGTTTTGCACTTCAGAGTAAAAAAGGATAATTGTAGAACCCTTAAAAACTTTAAATAAAGTGCCAGTGCCCATGTCCTACCCCTAAAACTCCTCCTCACGCCAGTGAAGGGAAAACACAGTTTTTGATGATTGGTGGGAGCCACCCTCAGTCATCCATTTATCACTTATTAAGTAGCAAGATGATAAATGTACTTTGTACAAAACCCCATAATGCCCTTACTAAGATGTTGCAATTCAGTTATAGTTTTTGTGCAGCTATAACGCATCTTCAATGTTTAAATTAGGCTTAGTGACTGCAGACTTGCAGTTTAAGACCAGACAA
This sequence comes from Ranitomeya variabilis, assembly GCF_051348905.1. NCBI lineage: Eukaryota > Metazoa > Chordata > Amphibia > Anura > Dendrobatidae > Ranitomeya > Ranitomeya variabilis. The sequence continues at coordinate 789,505,698 of NC_135233.1, read as the reverse complement.
CCCCCTTAAGGTCCTTATACACAGTAGATTAAAGTCAGCCTAACTCACCAATTTGTGTAGGATTAGTCAACCATTAAATGTGTATGAAGGCCTCCTGACTGTTTCCTGTCAAATTACGTTGTGGAAGTCAAGAATCTGGCAGTTGAAATTTCAATTAGCTATTGTTTAGTTTGGCGGGAAATTAAGCAGCTGCCAGAGGAGTCTGATATTGGCTCTGTCATAGAGAATACAGGAGTGCTCAGCCGAGTCGAGCATTCCTGTGCATGGGAGAGTGGGGAAAGATACCTGTTGGTCGAACTGTTATTTGGCCGACAACTATCAAATGTTTGTGGACAGCTTTAGACTTTATTTTTTCAGGTGTTCCCATTATTTTTTCCTAATGTGTCCTTCATTAGGAATAACGGTTTACCTAGTACCTTCCAAAACCTGTGCTTAATGTCTTGTGGCTACCCTAATTTAAAGGTTCCAACAAATACCTATATAGTTTAGCATCAGGATATAGTGTTAAACAAAGGGTCAATACTATGTTCATGTCTGAAAGCTTGTTGACATTTACACTAATAATAACTTGAGTCAAACTCCTAAAAGCAAATCTCAAGGGTAGTCATCTTGCAAATATTTGAATAATTTATAGTTCTGTCGATCATCTTCAGCTAATGGACTGTGGTTTCAAGACAAGCATCCCATTAGAAATTACTTTGATGAAAGTTTCCTTTAAGCTCAACCATCTCCATCTTGTTCAACATCCATATCTTTATAACTTAAAAAAAATCAATGAATATTGAAAAAAAATAAAAAGACTAGCACTGGCTTCTTCATTGCATATGGGTTTTCAGACTTTGTTAAAATGCAGTTTTGAAATATTTTTCAGATTAAACAATATTCTTCTGAGTGCCAGATTTGGAAGGATAAACTGAAGGACTGGGATGCATACAATGAAATGGCTCAAGACATTAAATTTTATGAAGATGTCTTCCCTATTCTACATGAATTAAAATCCAAGGTATTCTAACTCTCAACTGTGAAAGTCAAGTGTACAGTATTTTTTCTTGTTTGTGTTGATCTTTACTTTCCTAGTTTCCTCCCAATGATCTTTGCTGTGGCCATTGTGAGGTTGCAAGCATAGAAAATAACAAACACACCAATACTCACCCTCCCCAGGACCAGCTTTGCATCTCCGCTTCTTCTTCAGTCTTAATATTTTTGTTATTTTTTATGTTTCGAACCCTTTAATAAAAAAAAAAATATATATTTTTTTTTGGATAACTCATTTAAAATCAATGTCAATGTCAACTTTTATACTTTATTCTTACAGCATGTATTGACAAAGTTGCAATAAATGTATTTAAAGGGAACCTGTCACCCCCAAAATCGAGGGTGAGGTAACTCCACCGTCATCAGGGGCTTATCTACAGCATTCTTTAATGCTGTAGATAAGCCCCCGATGTATCCTGAAAGATGAGAAAAAGAGGTTAGATTATACTCACCCAGAGGCGGTCCCGCTGCTGGTCTGGTCCAATGGGCGTCGCGGTCCGGTCCGGCGCCTCCTATCTTCATCAGATGACGTCCTCTTCTGGTCTTCACACTGCGGCTCCGGCGCAGGCGTACTTTGTCTGCCCTGTTGAGAGCAGCGCAAAGTACTGCAGTGCGCAGGCGCCGGGCCTCTCTGACCTTTCCCGGAGCATGCGCACTGCAGTACTTTGCGCTGCCCTCAACAGGTCAGACAAAGTACGCCTGCGCCAGAGCCGCAGTGTGAAGACCAGAAGAGGACGTCATCTGATGAAGATAGGAGGCGCCAGACCGGACCGCGACGCCCATCGGATCGGACCGCGCGCCCAGGGAAGTATAATCTAACCTCTTTTTCTCATCTTTTAGGATACATCGGGGGCTTATCTACTTATCATCTGTAGATGAGCCCCTGATGCTGGTGGGATTGGCTCATCTTGGATTTTGGGGGTTACAGGTTCCCTTTAAAAAAAATGATGATCATATGATTACTTATGTATGGTCGGTAGCTGAAGTGCCCCTGTAAGCCATTCTCCCATGAAGTCATATGACCATGCTCCTGGCGTTTGCCCCTGTTTGTGTGATGTCTTGTACTACGTACACATGATTATCTACCCTCTCCTCTTCCCTGTGGTGTAAGAAATTATACATCTCTTGCCTAATTTTTCCACTGCTACATGCCTTTTCCACTTGGATAAATCATGTTTAACATGCTGGGCAGCAAATAGACAGTAACTACACAACTACCTTAGAGAAATGCAGATAGCTTTAAAAAGAGGCAATCCCTGGGAGATGGGACAGGAATCCTGCGTACTAACCTATGCAGCCGTATAGTACTGATCCCAGGCCATGGCAGCATTAAAACAAAGGTACCGTAAAGCGCTGGGCAATATAATAAAAATGAAGCAATGATTATTTCTGAGCTATAGTAACATTATGTGGATACTATTCAGACAGACACATATGCTATAGGTACTTCTATAAAGATGAAGGAAATTAAAGATAGTCATAGATGCCCTTAAAGGGAAGCTATTATCAAAAAATGACCCATTTTATAAATCTTTCTTTGTGCTAAATGTGTTTTTCTTTTACATTTTTGGCACTGTTTTTTTTTCACAATCTGTATTAAAATAAAAAAGGGAAACCTTTCACAATGGCCACTTGGGCTTTTTAAACTATAACTTGTTTCTGGAAATAACACATGAACATTAGTCACAATTAACAGACTCCGACCCTATTATTTCTTCTGAAGCTGTCACGGGGAGACTAGGTGGGCAAGAGCTAATAACCCGGGCCCCTGCAATTTCCCTCAGACTAGGGAAATCCTGACTGACCCTCTACCTAGAATTTACACTGATGGTGTGCATGTCTAGGCCTCGACCCTCGCCCTGTCTCCTGTTTCAACCCTAGGCTGAAACCACAGCCCACCACCCAGTGAAAAGATAATACACCAATACCCACAGTTAGCACAGACAAGGATAACGGAAAATATACACCACGCCGCAGTCACTCAGGAATACACTATAAATGCGCAGGGCAAAATAAATACAAATATAGGAAGGAGTAAATAAGACAAAGGGAAATACACCACCAGCAACGATACTCCAACTACTAGCTCACCACTCCAGACCGAGATAACCACGCACAAGACAGAAGCTATAATCGGCGACGCCCAATGTTCAGGAGAACTATTTAAAGGCAATGGGCATGGCCCAGCTTCCAATCCGAGCATCAGGTAAATTAACCCCGGACCAGCTAGATAAAATCTAGCCGACGCCAATGAGCACATAGTGGTCAAAAGCGGAATTACCGCTGTCTGTCGAATGACCTGGTCTGAACAGCGTCCGACATGACAGTACCCCGCCTTCTACGAGGGACCCCAGGGCCCTCACGGCTTATAGGACCCGGCTTGTCCGGATGGCGACGGTGAAAAAACCTGACCAGCCGATCCACATGAATGTCCGAGGCTGGTACCCAGGACCTCTCCTCAGGCCCATAACCACGCCACTGTACCAAGTACTGTAAAGTGCGGCGCACTACATGAGAGTCAACCACCTTGGAGACTTCAAATTCCAAATTACCATCCACCAAGACTGGAGGTGGCATAGGCGCCGCGTCCACAGAACCCACCACCTTCTTTAAAAGAGACCTGTGGAACACGTTGTGTGTCTTATACACCGTAGGAAGCTCCAATCGGTACGCTACTGGGTTAATGACGGCGGTGACCCTAAATGGACCAATAAACCGTGGACCCAATTTAAGGGATGGTATTTTGAGTCTTATGTTTTTTGTGGATAACCACACCCAGTCATCCACACTCAGGTCCGGACCTGGCACACGCCTACTGTCAGCCACACTTTTGTACCTAGCACCCACACTCAAAAGGCGCTGTTTAACTCTCCTCCAGACTGATGACAATTGTGCTCCTAACTGGTCTTCCTCCGGAACGCCGGAAGAGCCCCTCTGACTCAAAGTACAAAATTGAGGATGTAGCCCGTAAACACAAAAAAACGGAGACTCCCCAGACGACTCCTGGCGGTGATTATTGATGGCAAACTCAGCCAAAGGAAGAAAGGTAGACCACTCCTCCTGGTTATCAGAGACAAAGCAGCGTAAGTACTGTTCCAAATTTTGGTTCATACGCTCAGTCTGACCATTTGACTGAGGATGAAACGCCGAAGAATGAGACAACTTGATCCCCAGCCGTGAGCAAAATGCTTTCCAAAATTTTGCCACAAACTGAGTACCCCTATCAGACACGATATCAGAAGGAACCCCATGAAGTCTGACCACCTCCTGCACAAATACCTGAGCCAGAGTCTTAGCGTTAGGCAACGAAAGCAAAGACACAAAGTGCAACATTTTTGAAAACCGATCAACAATCACCAAGATAACCATGTTCCCAGCTGAGGAGGGCAAATCAGTGATGAAATCCATGGAGATTTCCGTCCATGGCTTACTAGGTACCTCAAGAGGAAGTAGTGTGCCAACAGGACGGGAGCGGGGCGTCTTAGCCCTAGCGCACATGGTACAAGCTGACACGTATGAGACCACGTCCTGTCGGATCTTGGGCCACCAAAACCGACATGACACCAACTCCAAGGTACCTCTAACCCCTGGGTGGCCTGCCAGGACAGCATCATGATGCTCCGCCAAAACCTTTAAGCGGAGATGAAGCGGTACAAAAGATTTGTTGATGGGAAGCTCAGATGGTACCTCCTCCTGAGCCTCGGCAATCTCAGCCTCAACCTCGGTAGTGAGAGCCGAAACCACAACACCCTTTTGGAGGATGGGTACTGGATCTTCCCGAGGATCTCCCCCCCGGAAAACACCTTGACAGAGCATCCGCCTTAGTGTTTTTAGACCCCGGTCTGTAAGTGACAACAAAATTGAACCGCATGAAAAACAATGCCCAGCGAGCCTGCCTGGGGGACAGACGTTTGGCTGACTCCAAATACAGCAGATTCTTATGATCAGTAATAACAGTAACCTGATGTACCGACCCCTCCAAGAAGTGTCGCCATTCCTCAAAGGCCAACTTGATTGCCAACAACTCCCTGTTGCCGATATCGTAGTTACGTTCGGCGGACGACAGTTTCTTGGAGAAATAGGCGCATGGACGCAAATCACTCAAAGATGAGCCTTGTGATAGTACCACCCCCACACCAACCTCAGACGCATCGACTTCCACAACAAAAGGTTTTGATACGTCTGGCTGCACAAGAATGGGGGCTGAAACAAAACTGTTCTTAAGAAATTCAAATGCGCGCACAGCAGCCTCAGGCCAAACGGAGAAATTGGTACCCTTTTTAGTCATGTCAGCGGTTTAGCAATGATGGAAAAATCCTTGATAAATTTCCTATAGTAGTTAGAAAACCCAAGGAACCGCTGAAGTGCTTTCAGGTTATCAGGCCGTTCCCAATGCAGCACCGCTTGCACCTTAGCGGCGTCCATTTTAAAACCAGAAACAGACACAATATAACCCAAGAAAGGCAACTCTTGAACAGAAAATACACATTTCTCAAGTTTAGCATACAGCTTATTCTCTCTGAGAAGCTGTAACACTTGCCTGACATGATCTAAATGAGTATCACGGTCGCAAGAATATATGAGAATGTCATCTAGGTACACGATAACGAATTCCCGCAAAACATGCGAAAACACATTATTAATGAAATGTTGGAACACTGCAGGTGCGTTAGTCAACTGTTATGACCCCAATGGCAGAGGGTCTCAGGAATAATTGCTAAGTCTGCAAACACAGAAAACCAGCTCATAGGGCAGTGGTAACTGGGCTGACCATATATCTAATCCTAGCACCACAAATACCAGCAGCCGGGGAACGTGCCTACGTTGATTCTAGACGTCTCGCGCCAGCTGGAGAACTAACTAACCCTAGAAGGGAAAAGAAAGACCTTTCTTGCCTCCAGAGAATAGACCCCAAAAGTTGGATACAAGCCCCCAACAAATAATAACGGTGAGGTAAGAGGAAAAGACAAACATAGGAATGAGCTAGGTATTTAGCAAAGAGAGGCCCACTAGCTAATAGCAGAATATACAGGTCCTTCTCAAAAAATTAGCATATAGTGTTAAATTTCATTATTTACCATAATGTAATGATTACAATTAAACTTTCATATATTATAGATTCATTATCCACCAACTGAAATTTGTCAGGTCTTTTATTGTTTTAATACTGATGATTTTGGCCTACAACTCCTGATAACCCAAAAAACCTGTCTCAATAAATTAGCATATCAAGAAAAGGTTCTCTAAACGACCTATTACCCTAATCTTCTGAATCAACTAATTAACTCTAAACACATGCAAAAGATACCTGAGGCTTTTAAAAACTCCCTGCCTGGTTCATTACTCAAAACCCCCATCATGGGTAAGACTAGCGACCTGACAGATGTCAAGAAGGCCATCATTGACACCCTCAAGCAAGAGGGTAAGACCCAGAAAGAAATTTCTCAACAAATAGGCTGTTCCCAGAGTGCTGTATCAAGGCACCTCAATGGTAAGTCTGTTGGAAGGAAACAATGTGGCAGAAAACGCTGTACAACGAGAAGAGGTGACCGGACCCTGAGGAAGATTGTGGAGAAGGACCGATTCCAGACCTTGGGGAACCTGAGGAAGCAGTGGACTGAGTCTGGTGTGGAAACATCCAGAGCCACCGTGCACAGGCGTGTGCAGGAAATGGGCTACAGGTGCCGCATTCCCCAGGTAAAGCCACTTTTGAACCAGAAACAGCGGCAGAAGCGCCTGACCTGGGCTACAGAGAAGCAGCACTGGACTGTTGCTAAGTGGTCCCAAGTACTTTTTTCTGATGAAAGCAAATTTTGCATGTCATTCGGAAATCAAGGTGCCAGAGTCTGGAGGAAGACTGGGGAGAAGGAAATGCCAAAATGCCTGAAGTCCAGTGTCAAGTACCCACAGTCAGTGATGGTGTGGGGTGCCATGTCAGCTGCTGGTGTTGGTCCACTGTGTTTCATCAAGGGCAGGGTCAATGCAGCTAGCTATCAGGAGATTTTGGAGCACTTCATGCTTCCATCGGCTGAAATGCTTTATGGAGATGAAGATTTCATTTTTCAGCACGACCTGGCACCTGCTCACAGTGCCAAAACCACTGGTAAATGGTTTACTGACCATGGTATTACTGTGCTCAATTGGCCTGCCAACTCTCCTGACCTGAACCCCATAGAGAATCTGTGGGATATTGTGAAGAGAAAGTTGAGAGACGCAAGACCCAACACTCTGGATGAGCTTAAGGCCGCTATTGAAGCATCCTGGGCCTCTATAACATCTCAGCAGTGTCACAGGCTGATTGCCTCCATGCCACGCCGCATTGAAGCAGTCATTTCTGCCAAAGGATTCCCGACCAAGTATTGAGTGCATAACTGAGCATTATTATTTGATGGTTTTTTTGTTTGTTATTAAAAAACACTTTTATTTGATTGGACGGTTGAAATATGCTAATTTATTGAGACAGGTTTTTTGGGTTATCAGGAGTTGTAGGCCAAAATCATCAGTATTAAAACAATAAAAGACCTGACAAATTTCAGTTGGTGGATAATGAATCTATAATATATGAAAGTTTAATTGTAATCATTACATTATGGTAAATAATGAAATTTAACACTATATGCTAATTTTTTGAGAAGGACCTGTAGAAAGATAACTTATATGGTCAGAAAAAACCCTATCAAAAATATCCACACTGGAAATTCAAGAACCCCCGAACCGTCTAACGGCCCGGGGGGAGAACACCAGCCCCCTAGAGCTTCCAGCAAGGTCAGGAATCACATTTAGTACAAGCTGGACAAAAATGAGAGCAAGCAAATAACCCAAAAAACAAAGAAGCAGGACTTAGCTTAATTTTGCACGAACCAGGACCAGCAGATAGGAGCAAACAGAATGTGTCTGATTACAACGATGCCAGGCACTGGACTAAGGATCCAGGAGGTTTATATAGCAACACCCCTGAACTAACGACCCAGCTGGGTGCAAACTGAGGGAAGAAAATCCCAGAGTCATATCACTAGTAACCACAAGAGGGAGCCAAAAAGTCTAATTCACAACAGTACCCCCCCCTTAAGGAGGGGTCACCGAACCCTCACCAAGACCACCAGGGCGATCAGGATGAGCAGCGTGAAAGGCACGAACTAAATCGGCCGCATGCACATCAGAGGCAACCACCCAGGAATTATCCTCCTGACCATAGCCCTTCCACTTGACCAAATACTGAAGCCTCCGTCTGGAGAGACGAGAATCCAAGATCTTCTCAACCACGTACTCCAACTCGCCCTCAACCAACACCGGAGCAGGAGGCTCAGCAGAAGGAACCACAGGCACAACGTAGCGTCGCAATAAATACCTATGGAACACGTTGTGAATGGCAAACGAAACCGGAAGATCCAAGCGAAAGGACACTGGATTAAGGATTTCCAATATCTTGTAAGGACCGATGAAGCGAGGCTTAAATTTAGGAGAGGAGACCTTCATAGGAACAAATCGAGAAGACAGCCACACCAAATCCCCAACACGAAGTCGGGGACCCACACCGTGGCGGCGGTTGGCAAAACGCTGAGCCTTCTCCTGTGACAATTTTAAGTTGTCCACCACATGATTCCAGATCTGCTGCAACCTATCCACCACAGAATCTACCCCAGGACAGTCAGAAGGCTCCACATGTCCCGAGGAAAAACGAGGATGGAAACCAGAGTTGCAGAAAAATGGCGAAACCAAAGTAGCAGAACTAGCCCGATTATTAAGGGCAAACTCAGCCAACGGCAAGAAGGTCACCCAATCATCCTGATCTGCCGAAACAAAACACCTCAAATAAGCCTCCAGAGTCTGATTAGTTCGCTCCGTTTGTCCATTAGTCTGAGGATGAAAGGCAGACGAGAACGACAAATCAATGCCCATCCTAGCACAAAAGGATCGCCAGAACCTGGAAACAAACTGGGATCCTCTGTCAGACACAATATTCTCAGGAATGCCGTGTAAACGAACCACATTCTGAAGGAACACAGGAACCAGATCGGAAGAGGAAGGCAGCTTAGGCAAAGGCACCAAATGGACCATTTTCGAGAAGCGATCACATACCACCCAGATGACAGACATACCCTGAGACACCGGGAGATCAGAAATGAAATCCATGGAAATGTGTGTCCAAGGCCTCTTCGGGACAGGCAAGGGCAAGAGCAACCCGCTGGCACGAGAACAGCAAGGCTTAGCTCGAGCACAAGTCCCACAGGACTGCACAAATGACTGCACATCCCGTGACAAGGAAGGCCACCAAAAGGACCTAGCCACCAGATCTCTGGTGCCAAAAATTCCCGGATGACCTGCCAACACCGAGGAATGAACCTCGGAAATGACTCTGCTGGTCCACTTATCAGGAACAAACAGTCTGTCAGGTGGACAAGAGTCAGGTCTACCAGCCTGAAATCTCTGCAACACACGTCGCAAATCCGGAGAAATGGCTTACAAAATATCTCCCTCTTTAAGAATACCAACAGGTTCTGCGACTCCAGGAGAGTCAGGCACAAAGCTCCTTGAAAGAGCATCAGCCTTCACATTCTTTGAACCTGGTAAATACGAGACCACAAAGTCAAAACGGGAGAAAAACAATGACCAGCGGGCCTGTCTAGGATTCAGGCGTTTAGCAGACTCGAGATACATCAAATTTTTGTGATCAGTCAAGACCACCACACGATGCTTAGCACCCTCGAGCCAATGACGCCACTCCTCAAATGCCCACTTCATGGCCAGTAACTCCCGATTGCCAACATCATAATTCCGCTCAGCAGGCGAAAACTTCCTAGAGAAGAAAGCACATGGTCTCATTACCGAGCAACCAGGGCCTCTCTGTGACAAAACGGCCCCTGCCCCAATCTCAGAAGCATCCACTTCGACCTGAAAGGGAAGTGAGACATCAGGCTGGCACAAAACAGGCGCCGAAGTAAACCGGCGCTTCAACTCTTGGAACGCCTCCACGGCTGCAGGAGCCCAGTTAGCAACATCAGAACCTTTCTTGGTCATATCCGTCAAAGGTTTAACAACGCTAGAAAAATTAGCGATAAAACGACGGTAGAAGTTAGCAAAACCCAAGAACTTCTGAAGACTCTTAACTGACGTGGGTTGAGTCCACTCATGAATAGCTCGGACCTTGACTGGGTCCATCTCCACAGCAGAAGGGGAAAAAATAAACCCCAAAAAGGGAACCTTCTGTACTCCAAAGAGACACTTTGAGCCTTTAACAAACAAAGCATTCTCACGCAAAACCTGAAACACCATCCTGACCTGCTCCACATGTGAGTCCCAATCTTCAGAGAAAACCAGAATATCATCCAGATAAACAATCATAAATTTATCCAGATACTTCCAGAAAATATCATGCATAAAGGACTGAAACACTGAGGGAGCATTAGAGAGCCCAAAAGGCATCACCAAGTACTCAAAATGACCTTCGGGCGTATTAAATGCAGTCTTCCATTTATCTCCTTGCTTAATGCGCACAAGGTTGTACGCACCACGAAGATCTATCTTGGTGAACCACTTGGCACCTTTAATCCGGGCAAACAAGTCCGACAACAGAGGCAAAGGATACTGAAATTTAACAGTGATTTTATTCAGAAGCCGATAGTCAATACAAGGTCTCAAAGATCCGTCCTTCTTGGCCACAAAAAAGAATCCCGCACCAAGAGGGGAAGAGGAAGGACGGATATGCCCCTTCTCCAGAGACTCCTTGATATACGAACGCATTGCGGCATGCTCAGGTACAGACAGATTAAATAATCTTCCCTTGGGAAATTTACTACCTGGAATCAAATCTATGGCGCAGTCACAGTCCCTATGAGGAGGCAGAGCACTGGATCTGGACTCGCTGAATACATCCTGATAATCAGACAAATACTCAGGAACTTCCGAAGGAGTAGAGGAAGCAATAGACACCGGCGGGGAATCAGCATGAATTCCCTGACAGCCCCAACTTGACACAGACATTGCCTTCCAATCCAAGACTGGATTGTGGGTCTGTAACCATGGCAGACCCAAAACGACCAAATCATGCATTTTATGCAGAACAAGAAAACGAATCACCTCCCGATGTTCAGGAGTCATGCACATGGTCACCTGCGTCCAAAACTGCGGTTTATTTTCCGCCAATGGCGTAGCATCAATACCTCTAAGAGGAATAGGATTTACCAACGGTTCAAGAACAAACCACAGCGCTTGGCAAATGACAGATCCATAAGACTCAGGGCAGCACCTGAATCCACAAACGCCATAACAGGGTAAGAAGACAAAGAGCAAATCAAAGTCACAGACAAAATAAATTTAGGTTGCAAATTACCAATGGCGACAGGACTAACAACCCTTGTTAGACGTCTAGAGCATGCTGATATAACATGTGTAGAATCACCACAGTAAAAACACAACCCATTCTGACGTCTATGATTTTTCCGCTCATTTCTAGTCTGAATTCTATCACATTGCATTAAATCAGGTGTTTGTTCAGACAACACCTCCAGAGGATTAGCGGTTTTGCGCTCCCGCAAACGCCGGTCAATTTGAATAGCCAGCGCCATAGAATCATTCAGATTTGTAGGAATGGGGAAACCCACCATCACATTCTTAATGGCCTCAGAAAGGCCATTTCTGAAATTTGCGGCCAGAGCACACTCATTCCACTGAGTAAGCACGGACCATTTCCGAAATTTTTGGCAATACACTTCAGCTTCATCCTGGCCCTGAGAAATAGCCAGCAAGGCTTTTTCTGCCTGAATTTCAAGATTGGGTTCCTCGTAAAGCAATCCGAGCACCAGAAAAAACGCATCAATATTTGCCAATGCCGGATCTCCTGGCGCTAGGGAGAAAGCCCAATCCTGAGGGTCGCCCCGTAAAAAAGAAATAACAATTTTAACTTGCTGAGCTGAATCTCCAGATGAACGGGGTCTCAGAGAAAGAAACAATTTACAATTATTCATGAAATTCCTAAACCTAAATCGGTCTCCAGAAAATAATTCCGGAATAGGTATTTTAGGTTCAGACATAGGACTACTGGTAACAAAATCTTGTATGCCCTGCACACGAGCTGCCAGCTGGTTAACACTTGTAATCAAGGTCTGGACATTCATGTCTGCAGCAAGCACAAGCCACTCAAAGGTAAAGGGGAGGAAGAGAGGAAAGAAAAAAAAAAAACTCAGAATTTCCTTTCTTATTATCCCACTTCTGCAATGCATTAAACATTCAATGTTGGCCTGGCATACTATTATGACCCCAATGGCAGAGGGTCTCAGGAATAATTGCTAAGTCTGCAAACACAGAAAACCAGCTCATAGGGCAGTGGTAACTGGGCTGACCATATATCTAATCCTAGCACCACAAATACCAGCAGCCGGGGAACGTGCCTACGTTGATTCTAGATGTCTCGCGCCAGCCGGAGAACTAACTAACCCTAGAAGGGAAAAGAAAGACCTTTCTTGCCTCCAGAGAATAGACCCCAAAAGTTGGATACAAGCCCCCAACAAATAATAACGGTGAGGTAAGAGGAAAAGACAAACATAAGAATGAGCTAGGTATTTAGCAAAGAGAGGCCCACTAGCTAATAGCAGAATATAGAAAGATAACTTATATGGTCAGAAAAAACCCTATCAAAAATATCCACACTGGAAATTCAAGAACCCCCGAACCGTCTAACGGCCCGGGGGGAGAACACCAGCCCCCTAGAGCTTCCAGCAAGGTCAGGAATCACATTTAGTACAAGCTGGACAAAAATGAGAGCAAGCAAATAACCCAAAAAACAAAGAAGCAGGACTTAGCTTAATTTTGCACGAACCAGGACCAGCAGATAGGAGCAAACAGAATGTGTCTGATTACAATGATGCCAGGCACTGGACTAAGGATCCAGGAGGTTTATATAGCAACACCCCTGAACTAACGACCCAGCTGGGTGCAAACTGAGGGAAGAAAATCCCAGAGTCATATCACTAGTAACCACAAGAGGGAGCCAAAAAGTCTAATTCACAACAGTCAACCCAAATGGCATCACCAAATTTTCAAAATGACCCTCAGGGGTATTAAAAGCTGTCTTCCACTCATCACCTTGACGGACTCTTATGAGGTTGTACACCCCCCTGAGGTCAAGCTTGGTAAACCACTTAGAACCTGCCACCTGGTTGAACAAATCTGGTATTAGTGGCATAGGGTATGGATCACGAACTGTAATCTGGTTCAATTCCCTGAAATCCAAACACGGGCGTAATCCGCCATCTTTCTTCTTCACGAAGAAGAACCCTGCTGCCACAGGTGAGGATGAAGGCCTGATGTGCCCTTTGCTCAAACTTTCAGCAATGTAATCCTTTAATGCTTTTCTCTCCGGACCGGAGATGTTAAACATCCTTGCTTTAGGCAATTTGGCCCCTGGTTTAAACCTGATAGTACAGTCATAGGGGCGATGTGGCGGCAACTCTGAACAACCCTTCTCAGAGAACACATCCACAAAATCCAGAAGTGACTCCGGAACGCTTGAAGTCACAGCAGACACACATGTGGCCAGGCAATTCTCCTGGCAGAACTTGCTCCACTGAATTATGTCCTGAGTAGTGTTGAGCGATACCGTCCGATACTTGAAAGTATCGGTATCGGAAAGTATCGGCCGATACCGGCAAAATATCGGATCCAATCCGATACCGATACCCGATACCAATACAAGTCAATGGGACTCAGGTATCGGACGGTATTCCTGATGGTTCCCAGGGTCTGAAGGAGAGGAAACTCTCCTTCAGGCCCTGGGAACCATATAAATGTGTAAAATAAAGAATTAAAATAAAAAATATCGCTATACTCACCTGTCCGACGCAGCCGGGACCTCGGCGATTGTAAGCGGCAGCGTTGTTTCTTTAAAATTCGCGCTTTTACTTGCTTACGTGAATTCCCGGCTTCTGATTGGTCAGGGCGGCCATGTTGCCGGGACTCGGACCAATCACAGCAAGCCGTGACGAAATTACGTCACGGCTTGCTGTGATTGGTCCGCGTCCCGGCAATATGGCGCCGTGACCAATCACAAGCCGTGACGTCACGGGAGGCTGGACACGCGCGCTTTTCAAAATAAGCGCGTGTCCAGCCTCCCGTGACGTCACGGCTTGTGATTGGTTAATGGCGGCCATGTTCCTGGGACGCGGACCAATCACAGCAAGCCGTGACGTAATTTCGTCACGGCTTGCTGTGATTGGTCCGCATCCCGGCAATATGGCGCCGTGACCAATCACAAGCCGTGACGTCACGGGAGGCTGGACACGCGCGCTTTTCAAAATAAGCGCGTGTCCAGCCTCCCGTGACGTCACGGCTTGTGATTGGTTAATGGCGGCCATGTTGCCGGGACGCGGACCAATCACAGCAAGCCGTGACGTAATTTCGTCACGGCTTGCTGTGATTGGTCCGCGTCCCGGCAACATGGCCGCCCTGACCAATCAGAAGCCGGGAATTCACGTAAGCAAGTAAAAGCGCGAATTTTAAACAAACAACGCTGCCGGTTCCTTCGCTGAGGTCCCGGCTGCGTCGGACAGGTGAGTATAGCGATTTTTTTTATTTTAATTCTTTCTTTTACACCTTTTTACATTAATGTTGTTTCGATACCGATATCCGATATTACAAAAATATCGGATCTCGGTATCGGAAATTCCGATACAGCAAGTATCGGCCGATACCCGATACTTGCAGCATCGGAATGCTCAACACTAGTCCTGAGTTTTCCAGTCAATTACCGGGTTGTGCATAGACAACCATGGAAAACCCAAAACCACCTGAGCAGGAAGATTCCTGAGCACCTTACATGTAACCTGCTCGGAATGTAGAACCCAATGTGGAGTTTCACCTCAGCCACAAATTCAGTAATCTCCCCCTGTGAGAGAGGAGCAGCATTGATGGTGACCACGCGGATAGGATGAGGCAGTTTTTCAATCCTAAAACCTGCTGTGCACGCAAACTCCTCATCAATGAGATTTGTGGCTGAACCACTATCCACAAAAACAGTAATTGGCAGCCCACTGCCAGCGATTATAACCTTAGCAGGGAGCATGCATTGAGAAACCACCTGTTATGATCCTGGTGGTAGGATCTCAAACTGACCTGACAAATATACCCTGAGTATATAGGACAAGTTCTGGGGATGTGGGAGCTATACTGACCGCAATCCTGATCCTATCCAAACACACTAAAGGCAGCTGTGGAACGTTACCTGAAAACCTAGACGTCTCGTCACAGCCTGAGAAACTGACTACCCCTAGAGAGAAAGCGAAGACCTCACTTGCCTCAGAGAAATGTACCCCAACGTTTTAGATAGCCCCCACAAATAATAACGGTGAGTCAAGGGGAAAACACAAACGTAGAGATGAAACAGATTTAGCAAATGAGGCCCGCTAATACTAGATAGGCAGAAAATAGATAGGTGTCTGTGCGGTCAGTACAAAAACTATCAAAAGTAAACCACGCAGAGAATACAAGAACCCCCACACCGACTCACGATGTGAGGGGCGCACTCTGCACCCCAGAACTAACCAGCAAGCAAAAAATCACATAAAAGCAAGCTGGGCAGAACTCATAATATAATGAGAAACGTTTTCAAGGAAATAATGAGAAACTGAACAAGCAAACTTAGCTTCTCATAGCAGGAGACTGGTCACAAGGAATATTCAGGAGAGCACAGGATCAGGACTGAATACACCGACAGCAGGTGACAAGTAAAGGTCCAGGTGAGTTAAATAGGCCCAGCCTAGCAGGAGATGAAACAGCTGAGCCCAGCCAAGACCAGCCATATCGCTAAAGGCCACCAGAGGGAGCCCAAGACCAAACTCACACAGTACCACTCATGACCACAGGAGGGAGCCCGAGAACGGAATTCACAACAGTACCCCCCCTTGAGGAGGGGTCACCGAACCCTCAACAGAGCTCCCAGACCGATCAGGACGAGGCAAATGAAAGGCACGAACCAAATCGGCCGCATGAACATCGGAGGCGACAACCCAGGAATTATCCTCCTGACCATAACCCTTCAATTTCACTAAGTACTGAAGCCTCCGTCTCGAAATACGAGAATCCAAGATCTTCTCCACCACATATTCCAACTCCCCCTCGACCAAGACCGGAGCAGGAGGATCAACAGAAGGGACCACAGGCACCACATATCTCCGCAACAATGACCTATGGAACACATTATGAATGGCAAACGATGTTGGGAGGTCCAAACGAAAAGACACAGGGTTGAGGATTTCCAAAATCTTATAAGGACCGATGAAACGAGGCTTGAACTTAGGAGAGGAAACCTTCATCGGGACATAACGAGAAGACAACCATACCAAATCCCCCACACGAAGTCGGGGACCCACACAGCGACGGCGGTTAGCAAAGCGCTGAGCCTTCTCTTGGGACAAAGTCAAATTGTCCACCACATGGTTCCAAATCTGCTGCAACCTATCCACCACAGAATCCACCCCAGGACAGTCAGAAGACTCAACCTGACCCGAGGAGAAATGAGGATGAAAACCAGAATTGCAAAAGAAAGGTGAAACCAAAGTAGCAGAACTAGCCCGATTATTGAGGGCGAACTCAGCCAATGGCAAAAAGGTCACCCAATCATCCTGGTCAGCAGAAACAAAACATCTCAAATAAGTTTCCAAGGTCTGATTAGTTCGTTCGGTTTGACCATTCGTCTGAGGATGGAAGGCTGACGAAAAAGACAATTCAATGCCCATCTTAGCACAAAAGGATCGCCAAAATCTGGACACAAACTGGGATCCTCTGTCGGACACAATGTTCTCCGGAATACCATGTAAACGAACCACATTCTGAAAAAACAATGGCACCAAATCGGAGGAGGAAGGCAACTTAGGCAAGGGCACCAAATGGACCATTTTGGAAAAACGATCACAAACCACCCAGATGACAGACATCTTCTGAGAGACAGGAAGATCCGAAATAAAATCCATGGAAATATGCGTCCAAGGCCTCTTCGGGACAGGCAAAGGCAAAAGCAATCCACTGGCACGAGAACACGAAGGCTTGGCCCGAGCACAAATCGCACAGGACTGCACAAAGGAACGCACATCCCGCGACAAGGAAGGCCACCAAAAGGATCTCGCCACCAAATCCCTGGTACCAAAAATCCCAGGATGACCCGCCAACACCGAAGAATGAACCTCGGAAATAACTCTACTGGTCCATCTGTCTGGGACAAACAGTCTCTCCGGTGGACAAAGGTCAGGTCTATTGGCCTGAAACTCCTGCAACACCCGTCGAAGATCAGGAGAGATAGCAGACAAAATCACCCCCTCTTTGAGAACACCAGTCGGTTCAGAAACTTCCGGGGAGTCAGGTACAAAACTCCTAGAAAGGGCATCAGCCTTCACGTTTTTCGAACCCGGAAGATATGAAACCACGAAATTGAAACGAGAGAAAAACAGCGACCATCGAGCCTGTCTCGGATTCAACCGTTTGGCAGACTCGAGATAAGTCAAATTCTTGTGATCCGTCAAGACCACCACACGATGCTTGGCTCCCTCAAGCCAATGTCATCACTCCTCAAATGCCCACTTCATTGCCAACAACTCTCGATTACCAACATCATAATTCCGCTCGGCAGGCGAAAACCTTCTTGAAAAGAAAGCACATGGTCTCATCACAGAGCCATCAGAGCTTCTCTGCGACAAAACAGCCCCTGCTCCAATCTCTGAAGCATCAACCTCGACCTGAAAGGGAAGAGAGACATCGGGCTGGCGCAAGACAGGAGCCGAAGAAAACCGATGTTTCAACTCCTGAAAGGCCTCCACGGCCGCAGGAGACCAATTCGTCACATCAGAACCCTTCTTGGTCAAATCCGTCAAAGGCTTCACCACACTAGAAAAATTAGTGATGAAGCGACGGTAAAAATTAGCAAAACCCAAGAACTTCTGAAGACTCTTCACAGATGTAGGTTGAGTCCAGTCATGAATAGCCTGGACCTTGACTGGATCCATCTTGATAGTAGAAGGAGAAAAAATAAAGCCCAAAAAGGAAACCTTCTGGACTCCGAAGAGACATTTAGAGCCCTTCACAAACAAGGCATTGGCACGCAGGACCTGAAATACCATCCTGACCTGCTTCACATGAGACTCCCAATCATCAGAAAAGACCAAAATATCATCCAGGTACACAATCATAAATCTATCCAGGTACTCTCGGAAGATATCGTGCATGAAGGACTGAAACACAGAGGGGGCATTAGAAAGCCCAAAAGGCATCACCAAGTACTCAAAATGGCCTTCGGGCGTATTAAATGCTGTTTTCCATTCATCGCCCTGCTTTATGCGCACAAGATTATACGCTCCACGAAGATCTATCTTGGTGAACCAACTGGCCCCCCTAATCCGGGCAAACAGATCGGACAACAGTGGCAAGGGATACTGAAATTTGACCGTGATGTTATTTAGAAGGTGATAATCTATACAGGGTCTCAGAGAACCATCCTTCTTGGCCACAAAAAAGAACCCCGCACCCAAAGGGGACGAGGACGGGCGAATATGTCCCTTCTCCAAGGACTCCTTTATATAACTCCGCATAGCGGTATGTTCTGGTACAGACAAATTAAAAAGTCGTCCCTTAGGGAACTTACTACCAGGAATCAGATTTATGGCACAATCACAATCCCTATGAGGAGGTAGGGCACTGGATTTGGGCTCATCAAATACATCCTGGTAGTCCGACAAAAATTCAGGGACTTCAGAAGGAGTAGAAGAAGCAATTGACACCAAAGGAGCATCGCCATGAATCCCCTGGCACCCCCAACTTGACACAGACATTGACTCATTCAGACCCGCCGGCGTGGGGAACCCCACCATAACATCTTTAAGGGCTTCAGAAAGACCCTTTCTGAAAATCGCCGCCAGGGCGCACTCATTCCACTGAGTGAGCACTGACCACTTCCTAAACTTCTGACAATAAACCTCTGCTTCATCCCGACCCTGAGAGAGAGCCAGCAAAACCTTCTCTGCTTGGTCTACCAGATTTGGTTCCTCATAAAGCACTCCAAGCGCCAGAAAAAACGCATCAACATTTAGCAGTGCCGGATCTCCTGGCGCCAAAGAGAATGCCCAATCTTGAGGGTCACCCCGCAACAAAGAAATAACAATTTTGACTTACTGAACAGAGTCGCCAGATGAGCGAGGTCTCAGAGAAAGAAATAACTTACAATTATTCTTAAAGTTCAAAAACCTAGATCTATCTCCGGAGAACAGCTCAGGAATAGGTATTTTAGGCTCTGACATAGGACTGCGGACTACATAATCCTGAATGCCCTGTACCGTTGCAGTGAGATGATCCACACTAGAAGACAGACTCTGAATGTCCATATTAGTAGCTGCATACAGAACCACCCAGAGATTAAGGGGAGGAGAGAGGCAAAACACAGTGCAGATGAAAAAAAAAAAATGACCTTAAGATTTCTCTTCTCCCTCTTTAGCTGCATTAACACTTTTTGGCCTGCTGTACTGTTATGATCCTGGTGGTAGGATCTCAAACTGACCTGACAAATATACCCTGAGTATATAGGACAAGTTCTGGGGATGTGGGAGCTATACTGACCGCAATCCTGATCCTATCCAAACACACTAAAGGCAGCTGTGGAACGTTACCTGAAAACCTAGACGTCTCGTCACAGCCTGAGAAACTGACTACCCCTAGAGAGAAAGCGAAGACCTCACTTGCCTCAGAGAAATGTACCCCAAAGTTTTAGATAGCCCCCCACAAATAATAACGGTGAGTCAAGGGGAAAACACAAACGTAGAGATGAAACAGATTTAGCAAATGAGGCCCGCTAATACTAGATAGGCAGAAAATAGATAGTTTTTGTACTGACCGCACAGACACCTATCAAAAGTAAACCACGCAGAGAATACAAGAACCCCCACACCGACTCACGATGTGAGGGGCGCACTCTGCACCCCAGAACTAACCAGCAAGCAAAAAATCACATAAAAGCAAGCTGGGCAGAACTCATAATATAATGAGAAACGTTTTCAAGGAAATAATGAGAAACTGAACAAGCAAACTTAGCTTCTCATAGCAGGAGACTGGTCACAAGGAATATTCAGGAAAGCACAGGATCAGGACTGAATACACCGACAGCAGGTGACAAGTAAAGGTCCAGGTGAGTAAAATAGGCCCAGCCTAGCAGGAGATGAAACAGCTGAGCCCAGCCAAGACCAGCCATATCACTAAAGGCCACCAGAGGGAGCCCAAGACCAAACTCACACAGTACCATTCATGACCACAGGAGGGAGCCCGAGAACGGAATTCACAACACCACCATGGAGGATATACATAAGCTCAGATTGGTCTCCTCCACACCCTCTGAGCTGAGAAGTTTTCCGCCGTTGCGTTTTTCTTAGACAGCAGAGGACAGATGTTAATAAAATGACCCGTTTTACCACAGTAAAAACAGGCTCCCTGCTTCCTGAGCTCAGGGGCTCGACGCTTCACATGTGACACCCCTGCGATTTGCATAGGCTCCGTGGGCTCACCTGCAGCAACCTCACGTGAACCTAAACCCTCTCCCATAGGCGGTGTCTCATGCTCCCCCTGACGCAATCGGCGATCAATGCGGACAACCAGACTCATAGCGGGATCTAGAGAAGTAGGAGTGTCGTACATCAGAAGGGCTTTTTTAACCCTTCCAGAAACCCCATGAATAAGCTGACTCCGCAGCGCTGGATCATTCCACTGTGTATCGATCGCCCAGCGATGAAATTCAGAACAGTAATCCTCTGCAACTCGCTCCCCCTGGCGAATAGTGCGTATCTTAGATTCTGCTAGAGCCATTCTGTCTGGCTCATCGTAAATGTTTCCAAGAAAGGAAAAAAAACTCTCCACAGAGTCAAATGCAGCAGAATCAGATGGCAAAGAAAACGCCCATGCTTGGGGATCCCCGCTTAACAATGACAACACCAGGCCCACACGCTGAGCCTCATTACCTGAGGAGATCGGGCGCATACGGAAATATAGTTTGCAAGCTTCACGAAAAGAAACAAATTTACTGCGTTCCCCAGCAAATTTTTCAGGCAAAGGAAACTTAGGCTCAGCAACTCTACCTGTCGCTCCAGCTTGCACATTAGATACTGCTAGTCCCTGTTGCTGCACTGCCCCCTCAACTCAGTGACCTGTAGGGACAGCGCCTCCAACTGGCAGGTTATGGAAGTCATGGGATCTATGACAAAACAAAAAAAGGAACCCCCTTTTTTTTTTTGTTTTAAAGGCCGATTATAATGTCACGGGGAGACTAGGTGGGCAAGAGCTAATAACCCGGGCCCCTGCAATTTCCCTCAGACTAGGGAAATCCTGACTGACCCTCTGCCTAGAGTTTACACTGATGGTGTGCATGTCTAGGCCTCGACCCTCACCCTGTCTCCTGTTTCAACCCTAGGCTGAAACCATCGCCCACCACCCAGTGAAAAGATAATACACCAATATCCACAGTTAGCACAGACAAGGATAACGGAAAATATACACCACGCCGCAGTCACTCAGGAATACACTATAAATGCGCAGGGCAAAATAAATACAAATATAGGAAGGAGTAAATAAGACAAAGGGAAATACACCACCAGCAACGATACTCCAACTACTAGCTCACCACTCCAGACCGAGATAACCACGCACTAGACAGAAGCTATAATCGGCGACGCCCAATGTTCAGGAGAACTATTTAAAGGCAATGGGCATGGCCCAGCTTCCAATCCGAGCATCAGGTAAATTAACCCCGGACCAGCTAGATAAAATCTAGCTGACGCCAATGAGCACATAGTGGTCAAAAGCGGAATTACCGCTGTCTGTCGAACGACCTGGTCTGAACAGCGTCCGACATGACAGAAGCATCGTAATGAGTCTGTGATTGTGTCTTCGTCTGTGACATCCCCTGTTGTGAATGGCGGATTCCCTGTTATGACCTGGGTATAGAGGTGTTACTTGTCATTGTAATCCTGCTTTTGATGATAAGGAGTCTTGCTGGAAACTTTCTGAAAGGACAGAAAGCATGGATCAATAAATAGCTCTAGTGACTAATGTGAAAATTGCAAAATGACTAATTTTAGGTTTTTTTAAACAGTTCATGACCTTGCCATCCCCCTCCTCCTCCTGACCAAGCAGGGTTTTATTGTACATGCACTTTTAACAGCTCTAAAAAATATTCTCCTTTGGATAGTCAAATAAGTTTTAAGATTACTTTTTTTTACCACAAAGACTAGAATGCAGCAGTGAAGAGGTAGGGATTTCAATTAGAAAGTAATGCTGAGCTTATTTTGTGTAAGATGTATATTTTAAAGCATTAGCAGTCTTGGTCCCAGTTTTGATAACTGACAATCCCTTCAGGACTTATAACGTATATTTACGTAATATATCCAATCCCTGACTTTCATACGGGCTCCAGTGCTGAGCCTGCATCTTTTACCGCACATGACAGCTTATTTAATGAACTGTCATGCCTTTAACACCCTCGGCTGTTAACCAGTCAATCTCTGACAGCAGGATTTAGCACTCGCCAGCCAGAGGTGTGCCACGAATTCCATCCATCTGCATCCCTGTCACGTGATTCAGAAATGTGCAGTCTATAAAAATATAAGGTAAATTAATCAGATTAGTAACTGGCGTAACAAGAAAAAAATTCAGAACTCCAGAATTACAGTTTTTTGACCACCTCAATATTGCAATAAGAGGCGATCAAGACATTGTATCTACCTCAAAATTATATCAATAAAAACATCAGCTTAGGGCACAAAAAAAGCTTGAACCCAGCCACAGATCCTGAAGAATGAAAACGCTACGGGTCTCGGAAATTATCGACAAACTCAAAACTTCTTTTCATACAAATTTCTGATTTTTTTTCACCTCTTAAATAAAAAATAAACGTTACATGTTTGGATTCTGCGTATTCGTACTGACCTAGGGAATCATATGTCAGGTTAGGTTACCACATAGTGAACATGGTAAATACATTTTAAAAAAAAATATGTAATTGCATGTTTTTTGCAATTTCACCGTACTTGGATTTTTTTCCATTTTTTTAGTACACTATATGGTAAAATCAGTGGTGTCATTCAAATGTAGAACTCATTCCACAAAGAAAAACAAGTCCTCATATGGCTAAATTGATGGAAAAATAAAAAAAAGTTATGGCTCTTTGAAGAAAGGGTGGAATAAATGAAAATGAAAAAACGGAAAATGGCCATGGTGTGAAGGAGTTAAACAAAATGCAAAAGATTTAAAGTGAACACTAAGGAGGCCATGACTTTTAATTAACTTTTTCCTGTCAAGTTTTAGAATACTCACATGAATGACGGGAATGGTAAATTCAACACATTATATGCATACTTAATGTTATTTTTATTTGGCTGTACTTGACATGAAAATGTATCTTTTTAGGAAATTCGGAATCGTCACTGGCTTCAAGTCATGTCTGTAACAGGAAGCTCATTCCCACTTGAAGCTAATGTCTTTAAAGTATTCCACCTTCTGGATATTGGGCTATTAAAGTATGTGGAACAGTGATTAATTATTTAGATAAACCAGATATGTTCTTCTTTATATATCTATAGTATATATCTCTACTTTTAAGAATCATAAACTGAAATTAGGCCTCTTGTATAACTTCAATTCTTATTTAGAGCTCTGCTGATTAATTTCAAGTCAGATTTCATAAAATTCAGAGATCCTGGCGGATTTGAACAATTTGTGTTTCGATTTAGCAAATAAAATGCCTCACACCACTGTACACTATGCATAGAATTTCCCATAATTCCTTGCAGCTGTCACATCACTTGTAGTGATGAGGGAGTGTGCTCGTTGCTTGGGTTTTCCTGAGCACGCTCGGGTGACCTACCAGTATTTATGACTGCTCGGAGATTTAGTTTTCATCGCGGCAGCTGAATGATTTACAGCTATTAGCCAGCCTGAGTACATGTGGGGGTTGCCTGGATGCTAGGGAATCCTCACATGTAATCAAGCTGGCTAATAGCTGTAAATCATTCAGCTGCCACGATGAAAACTAAATCTCCGAGCAGTCATAAATACTCGGAGGTCACCCGAGCGTGCTCGGGAAAACCCGAGCAACGAGTATATTCGCTCATCACCAATTACATGGTATAGAGCATCCAATCTGGAGAGTCAGAGACACTATAAAAGCTGAGCCATGCAAAGTAGCAGCCACTTTAGAGATTTACAGCCTAAGGCTGGCATCACACATGCGAGAAATGCGGCCGAGTCTCGCATGTTAATACCCGGCATAGCCACCATCACTCCGGAGCGGAGCGAGCGGCCGCATAGCAATACATGGAGCCGCACGCTCCGCTCCTGAGTGACTGCGGCAATGCCGGGTATTAACATGCGAGACTCGGCCGTATTTCTCGCATGTGTGATCCCGGCCTAAACAGAGAACTTCAGAGTGCATAGCTCAGTATTAGCGATATGGAGGGAAGAAAAATATCTCAAACATTGGACCACTACTACTGGGTGTGGTGTACATCTGCAGGGCTGAAGATAGAAAATGGAGTATTACACACACTTTAAATAACACAAAGATTCAATTGATAGGGGGTGAGAGAGAAAAGAAAAGCGCCAGCAGCTGCAGACTCTAGATGGAATGATTGTGATCTGTGATCTTCTCAAGTAGGGCACTTTGTGTTGCTATCTGTGCATTAACCTTTTTTAATCAAGCACCGTGACCCAAGCAGGCAGTTCAGGTACATCTACTGAATAAAAACATGTAATATCTACCAGAGCAGGTGTATTTGCTGGATTGTGACACATACAAGCAATAAGCACCAACTTTTTGCACTTGTGCAAACCTTTTTTTGGGAAGTGGGTTGGTCATTTTTTTTAAATACACCAAAGAATAATCCCAACATTCCATACATTTAATTGTGACTGTCTACCCTAAAAAGTGTGTGTAAAAAAAGTGTGTGTTACAAACATTTTTTTTGGTACACTTGCTTAAATAGTCCAATTTTACACCCTGTTGCTAATCCCAAACAGGGATACATTTTGGACCACTGCTTTTCAAAATCTGTGTGTAAACACCAGCAAAGAAGACATCTTCGCCAAGAGCAATAACTTTTGGAACATTTTAGTCAGATATGTGAACGTCATTTAGACCTTAACCCCCTCACAATATATGACGCATATTTACTTTATATGTCATGTCCGTGCCTTTGATGCGGGCTCACACGCTGAGCTCTTTGATCTTGGCCAGAGCTGCGGGGGCTGCGTACTTCCTCCGCTAAGCCCTGCCCACTGCCCCACCTCTTCCATTCAGCTCCACCTATGTCTGCATGCGTCCTGCGTACCTATCTTTAATATTGGGTACGCAGGCCATGCGGATGTATGTGGATGTGTCCACATGTGTTGTTTTGATGCTGCGCCGACCGCAACAAATGCAACATGTTGCGTTCGACGCATGTGAACGCATCCGGATACATCCGCATGGCCTGCGTACCCGATGTTAAAGATAGGTACGCAGGACACATGCAGACATAGGCGGAGCTGAATGGAAGAGATGCGGCAGTGGGCGGGGCTTAACAGAGGAAGTACACAGCCCTCCGCAGCTCTGCCCTACTCAATTGTGAAACTAGCCTTAAAGATAAAAATATATATTTTAAGGCGTGAGAAAGCCAAGAGCGAAACGTGCTTCAGAGTCCTGGAGCCCTCCTAATCTATGTGTTGTTCTCTTTTCCATGTCTTTTGCTTGATATATGCAGTGTATTCATTCTGTTTACTTATTTATAAATTTAAAAAATTATTTATTTTATATATTATACATTTTTCTACTATATCTTATATGCATAGATTATTTTTCTAGCAAATACCCTATTATTTCAGTGATTCCCTTTCTGAAACATTTGTCGTGAACTTTCTTTTGTATATTGCCCCTCACAGTTTTAATATATATATGTATATATATATATATATATATATATATATATATATATATATCTTTATGTGCTAAAGAAAATTATTTTTTATGACATATTTATTTCTTTTTATGGCTATTCACCTCCTACCTCTGTGTAGAAGACAATATATCTAGTGTGAATATCCACGTAGACTAATGACATTATTTACAGTATATCCTGGTGTATATCCATGTGAATTAAAATGGTGCTTGGTAAGTCCATGGGAACAGGAAAGTTAGGTCTCCTTTAGGCTTGTACATTTCTACTTATATGAAGAACATAGCCATCTAAAGTAAAATATACTCAGTTTGTGTAAGATTTTTCAGTAGCTTTGGCTTGACAGGCTTTTACTTGAGGATGATTAACTCAAGCATATGATTTTGTTCTTTTGACATATGCTTTCTAATTTGAATTGGCAGCATTAACTTATATCTCCAGCTGTTCAGTTCACATCTATGAGGACATGATGTCACCAGTGTCCTCAGTTATTGAAATATTCCACCTTAATAGATATAGTATGTAAGTGGAATATTTTTTGTCAAAAGTGCAGGTAAAGAATTGTTGACAATCGGCAGACAGCAACAGAAAATGTCAGGAGTGTAGACCAAGAATGATATATCAATGGTATTATATTCCGAGTCTGGCATTGGGAGGATAATCTCTCTGGCAATATGAGGGTTCTATGTGTCTGATAATGTACAGGCGTCTATGGCAGGTACTAAGGGGGTTTCTGCGGCTGACACACGAGGGGGCATTGACTGCAGTCACTGAAGTACCCTTAGTGGGTATCTGAGGTGGGGCACACGTTGGGAAGGGAACATATTTGTCTTAATTACACTGGATTACTAGAAATGGCAATTCAAAAATTGAATAATTCATGTAGTACTAAAAATGTATATTACTAAAAATATTAACAAAAAAACCCTCAAACTGCTCAATGAGGTATTAAAATGTAAAATTAGCCACACGAGTTAGAAAACTGCTGTTAAGAGAAAGGAGCTTGACTATATTTTATCAATCCTTTGGTTTAAAGGGAGTTGTGTGGCATCGGCTTACCATTTCTCCTGTAGCTATACATACTGAATGTACACATGCATGCTAATGCAGGGGTCAATGTGAGAATGCGGGTTTATTTGAGATTTGGAGCTACTTGCCAAACTAAGAATGTTTTTATACTGGACCATATCTTAAAGGGAACCTGTTATTTGATTGGTGTTGTAGGAACCACTGGAGGCATGAATCAGAGTCTGGTTCCATCATTTCAGCCAGCTTTGGTTTATTCAGCAATAATCAGAGAAAACATACATTTATTTGCCAACCGAGGACCGTTCAGCTTACATGACTAGTGTAGGAGGTTGCTCTTCTTTGAGCCACTCTCCATGACTGACCAGTCTCTCACTATGTATATAGAGACCTGACACTAAAGAGGAGCTGGTGGGGAGAAGCCACCGATGACTGGCATCTTGGTCATTTTGGTTCTTGTCCAGCTTTTAAATGCATTTTCCCTGAAACCACTGCTGTATTTCAGGGTAAAAAAATACATGGCTGAAGTGATGTCTAGCTCTGATGGCATGTAGCTGGCATGGTCAACCTGAATCAAGAAGTGCTGCATAAAAATGACTTGAGAGGTTTAAAATGATGGCATACCAAATGTATTGATTAAAACATTAAGTTCTGGAAAGAAATTTATTAAAAAAGAAAAACAGAAATATCACACGGTCATAAGTATTCAGACCTTTTGCTCAGTATTGAGTA
This sequence comes from Ranitomeya variabilis, assembly GCF_051348905.1. Taxonomy (NCBI): domain Eukaryota; kingdom Metazoa; phylum Chordata; class Amphibia; order Anura; family Dendrobatidae; genus Ranitomeya; species Ranitomeya variabilis. Next base: position 789,477,961 of record NC_135233.1, on the reverse strand, counting down.
GAAGCACCTTTTGAGCTAGTACAGCCATGAGTCTTCTTGGGAATGATGCAACAAGGTTTTCACACCTGGATTTGGGGATCTTTGCCATTCTTCCTTGCAGATCCTCTCCAGTTCCGTCAGGTTGGATGGTGAACATTGGTGGACAGCCATTTTCAGGTTTCCCCAGAGATGCTCAATTGGGTTTAGGTAAGGGCTCCGGCTGGGGCAGTCAAGAATGCTCACAGAGTTGTTCTGAAGCCACTCCTTTGTGATTTTAGGTGTGTGCTTAGGGTCATTGTCTTGTTGGAAGGTGAACATTCGGCCAAGTCTGAGGTCCAGAGCACTCTGGAAGAGGTTTTCATCCAGGATATCTCTGTACTTGGCCGCATTCATGTTTTCTTCAATGGCAACCAGTTGTCTTGTCCCTGCAGCTGAAAAACACCCCCATAGCATGATGCTGCCACAACCATGTTTCACTGTTGGGATTGTATTGGGCAGGTGATGAGCGATGCCTGGTTTTCTCCACCCATACCACTTAGAATTATCACCAAAAAGGTCTATCTTCGTCTCATCAGACCAGAAAATTTTGCTTCTCATAGTCTGGGAGTCCTTCATGTGTTTTTTTTTTAGCAAACTCTATGCGGGCTTTTATATGTCTTGCACTAAGGAGAGGCTTCCGTTTGGCCATTCTGCCATAAAGGCCCGACTGGTGGAGGGCTGCAGTGATAGTTGACTTTCTGGAACCTTCTCCCATCTCCCTACTGCATCTCTGGAGCTCAGCTACAGTTATCATGGGGTTCTTCTTTACCTCTCTCACCAAGGCTCTTCTCCCATGATTGCTCAGTTTGGCTGGACGGCCAGGTCTAGGAAGACTTCTGGTGGTCCCAAACTTCTTCCATTTAAAGGGAACCTGTCACCACGTTTTTGGAAGATGGGATAAAAATAGCGTTAAATAGGGGCAGAGGTGGGCATTACATTAGTGTGTTTGTTATGCGTTTATTACCCACCTAAGTTGCCGAAATACCTTTGCAAAGTCTCCGTTTTCGCCTGTCAATCAGGCTGGTCTGGTCAAAAGGGCGTTGTCTTCCCCCAGATTTTGCGTAGTTTTCCGTTGGTGGCGTAGTGGTGTGCGCATGCCCAAGGTCCCGAATCCTCTGCCAGGGGATTTAAAAGAGCGCGCTGTTCATTTTCATTGGTGATCGGTGGGCGCGGCCATCTTCCTTTGGCCGCGCGTGCGCAGAAGCGGCGCTCTGCTGGCCGCGGCTTCAGGAAAATGGCCGCCGCGATATCCATCTGCGCACGCGCGGCATCCCGCGGCCATTTTCCTGAAGCCGCGGCCAGCAGAGCGCCGCTTCTGCGCACGCGCGGCCAAAGGAAGATGGCCGCGCCCACCGATCACCAATGAAAACGAACAGCGCGCTCTTTTAAATCCCCTGGCAGAGGATTCAGGACTTTGGGCATGCGCACACCACTACGCCACCAACAGAAAACTAAGCAAAATCTGGGGGAAGACAAGACGCCCTTTTGACCAGACCAGCCTGATTGACAGGCGAAAACGGAGACTTTGCAAAGGTATTTCGGCAACTTAGGTGGGTAATAAACGCATAACAAACACACTAATGTAATGCCCACCTCTGCCCCTATTTAACGCTATTTTTATCCCATCTTCCAAAAACGTGGTGACAGGTTCCCTTTAAGGATTATGGAGGTCACTGTGCTCTTAGGAACCTTGAGTACTGCAGAAATTCTTTTGGAACCCTGGCCAGATCTGTGCCTTGCCACAATTCTGTCTCTGAGCTCCTTGGCCAGTTCCTTTGACCTCATGATTCTCATTTGGTCTGACATGCACTATGAACTGTGAGGTCTTATATACACAGGTATGTGCCTTTCCAAATCAAGTCCTATCAGTTTAAATAAACACAGCTGGACTCCAATGAAGGAGTATAACGATCTCAAGGAAGATCACAAGGAAATGGACAGCATGTGACTTAAATATGAGTGTCTGAGCAAAGGTTTTGAATACTTATGACCATGTGATATTTCAGTTTTTCTTTTTTAACAAATTTGCAAAAGTTCTACATTTCTGTTTTTTCAGTCAAGATGCGGTGCAAAGTGTACATTAATGAGAAAAAATTTAACTTTTTTGAATTTACCAAATGGCTGCAATGAAACAAAGATTGAAAAATGTAAAGGGGTCTGAATACTTTCTGTACCCACTGTATATATATTACATAGATAGATGAAAAGCCCGCAATTCAGCAAGCAGCAACTTAGTGTGAAATGACAGCAGGAGCCAACAGGATAGAAGAGATCGTTTACATACAGTAAATTGAATAGGTAGATATACAGATGTCTATGACAAATAGAATTAGTACAGTGTGTGTGCAGCTTACTGTACATGTATTTAATTGATAAGAGATATTTTTTCTGAAAAAAATAGCGTGGACTCCCACATAATTTTTGTAACCAGCAGAGGGAAAGCCAATGGCTGGGGGCTGATGTTTATAGCCTGGGAAGGGGGTAATACCCATGGAGCTTCCCAGGCTATTAATATCAGCTCACAACTGTATACTTAGCCTTTACTGGCTATTAAAATGGGGGACCCTAAAAAAGAATGACATAGGGTCACCCAATAATTAATAACCAGCAAAGGCTATGCAGATAGCTGTGGGCTGATATTAGTAGCGCAGGAAGGGGCCATGAACACTGGCCCTCCACCCCCAGGCTAAAACATCTTTTTTTTCTCTTTTCAGGGGTGGGAGAGGTTGTGGTTGAGGGGATTTATGAAATGCTATGTTTTGAAATGTATGCTTAAAAATTATCTAATATGAAATATCTATATGTTTATGGAGTGTAAGTCTAAACGGGTAACCCTTGGCATAGTACACTTGTCTAATAGGAGCTCATATAATGTAGAAAAGCAAAAAACGCTATGCAAATCAATATACACAAAACCAAAACTATTTATAGTCACCTTTTAGTCATGTAACTCATGTTTGCTTTTCACAAAAAAGATCTACCTTGGGTGATTTTAGGGGTAAAATCGTTGATATAGTTATTTTTTAAAATCAACATTGTTATGGTTATGGGGGTTTAAATACCCTTTCCTGTTTCCTGTAAAATGTTTTCATTATTGATACTTTATGCTCATTATACAGAAATAATTTGCAAGTTCTCACAAAGCTAAAGAAGTGATGTCTAAATAATATTTTACTAATATGCCGTATACGATCCAATAAAAGTGACTTTAAATCTTAAAAGAATTGTATGTGCTTTCATCAGTGAAAGAATATTGTTAATCTTTTTGCATTGTTATTTCTTTTTGCAGTGCATCGTTTATTTATTCACTTATTCAATATTTCCTAAATAGGTTTCAGAAGCAGCTAATTTCAATAGCAAAAGTAGCAAAGAAAGAAATGGATCTGGAAATGAAAATGAGGAAGGTGGAAGAAGAATGGAGTGAGCAGGTACATGAACATTTACATTGAACATGATTTCACCTGCACAACTGACTATTGAATATTTGTAACTCAGCTTGTCCTATTTTGTTCGAAGCTCTTATCCCCATATTAGAGGAAAAATTACCTCTCGACTAGATCCCTGGATCAACATCCCATCATAAAATTCAGTACCCATATTCTGTAATGTTATATTTATCAAGAAATTTATCCAAGCCCTCCTTGAATTTTGTTTTGTGAATCGATCATTCCAACATGTAACAGAGTTCCATCGTCTCACTGTACCTACAGTAAGAATTGCATACATTGCTGATGAGTAAACCTTCTTTCCTCTAGTCGTAGAGAATGCCTCCTTTTCATCATTGCAGGCCTAGATGTAAAAAGATCATTAGAAAGATATCTGTACTGTCCATTCATATACTTGTACACTGTATTTATTTGCCCCTAAGCTTTTGTTTGAATAACCCCTAGTTTTACATTTATCTATCTATAAAATTTATATTGATTTGTACAAACCCCCTTTTTTTCATTGGATCTTGGGTTAAACATTTTTATACTCATGATTACACTCATCAGACCCTCTACGTGGGCTTCCATAAAACAGTAGATCTGTATTTCTTTTGGTGTTGGATTTATGAGAATTAAGATTCTCTGGTCTGATGAGACAAAGATAGGCCTTTTTGGTGCTCATTCTAAGTGGTATGTGTGGAGAAAGCCAAGCAATGCTCATCACCTGCCCAATACAATCCCAACAGTGAAACATGGTGGTGGCATCATCATGCTATGGGGTGTTTTTCAGCTGCAGGGATAGGACAACTGGTTGTCATTGAAGGAAACATGAATGTGGTAGACATAGCTGAAGGTTCACCTTCCAACAAGACAATGACCCTAAGCACACAGCTAAAATAACAAAGGAGTGGCTTCAGAACAACTCTGTGACCATTCTTGACTGGCCCAGCCAGAGCCCTGACCTAAACGCAATTGAGCATCTCTGGAGAGACCTGAAAATGGTTGTCAACCAACGTTCACCATCCAACCTGACGGAATTAGAGAGGATCTGCAAGGAAGAATGGTAAATCCAGGTGTGAAAACCTTGTTGCATCATTCCCAAGAAGACTCATGGCTGTATTAGCTCTAAAGGGTACTGAATATCGGCAGCATGGTAGCTCAGTGGTTAGCATTGTAGCGCTGGGGTCCTGGGTTCAAATCCCACGAAGGACAACATCTGCAAGGAGTTTGTATGTTCTCCCCTTGTTTCCTCCGGGTACTCCGGTTTCCTCCCACACTCCAAAAAGACATACTGATAGGGAATTTAGATTGTGAGCCCCATTCGGGACAGCGATGATAATGTGTGCAATCTGTAAAGCACTGGGGAATATGTTAGCGCTATATAAAAAAAAAATAAAGTTTAATACTTATGAGCATGTGATATTTCAGTTTTTCTTTTTAAATAAATTTGCAAAAATTACATTTCTGTTTTTTTTTATCAAGATGGGGTGCAGAGTGTACATTAATGAGAAAAAAAAATGAACTTTTTTGAATTTACCAAATGGCTGCAATGAAACAAAGAGTGAAAAATTTAAAGGGGTCTGAATACTTTCTGTACCCACTGCTTATATATTCACCAATGCCCCACAGTTTCCATTTAAATTCTGACTCGGTCTCTGCTGGTTTCTACTTCCAGGACACACACGGCAGAAAGTACTAGTTGTGCCCAATGATTGGCTAACCAGGTACTTCCTGGTATTTCCATTTAATGTGGGGCATTTTTGAGTCAGGGGGTCATTATTGCTTTTTTAATTTTTTTGTTAAACCAGTCTGAGCTCTTTAAAGTGTCTATAGTTTACTTTAGATTTCAATTTAGAGTGTGACGCTAACATTAGTGATAATTCTAAATAGTACCCCCATACTTCAATATTTTTACTATGCCGCCCTCTATGCCTCCAAATAGTAAAAGTGGTACATGTGTGCCTCCATATAGTAATTCCTCCTTTGCACCCCACTCTGGCACCATATAGTAATAGTACGGCCATTATGTCTCCATATTGTATTAGTGCCTTCATATAGTAATATTTCCCCCTTTATGATTGCACATATTACTAGTGCCTCCACTGTGCCTCCAAATTGTAAAGGTCCCCATAATTTCATTTGTCCAGAGAATTCTTAGACATAATATGTTTTAATGTCATCACAGTAATTGGATGTAATTTAGAATCTCTTCCATGTGTAGGTTCTAAGCTTCAAACCTTACAAAACCAAAGTGCTGTTGGCAAAGGATCAGACACTAATTTTACTAGAAGCGTTAGAAGATGCCCACATGCTCCTTGCACAGATGCTGTCCTCAAAGGAAATTGATCCCCTAAGAGAGGAAGCGACAACCTGGGCAGAGAAACTAAAGCGTGTGGGTGATGTCTTGGAGCTGTGGATCGATGTACAAGAGCTGTGGCAGCATCTCGAGGAAGTGTACAATAATCCCACTAATATCCAAGTAATGTATACCTGTTTCATTATAAATTGTAATTGCTGTACAATACATATTGTTTGCAATATTACAACTGTAACTTCTCTTTTTGTTTTTCAAAATAATAATTAGTGACCTTTCAATGCTTCCTTTCTTTTATTCTCAATAAACAGGAACTACCACGGGATGCAAGAAGATTTGCAAAAGTAAACAGACGATGGACTTTGATGATGGTTTCAGCTTACAAGACAAAAAATGTCCTCCAGGTGAAGGAAATTCTAATGATTTTGAAGCAAATACCATAATTTTTATTTTATACTCAATTAATGAGAACTGTACTTTCATCAAACTTTGCATAAATCAATAGTACAAGCGAAGCTATGTATCTTTCCAATATATAATTTTTCTTCTTCACTTCCTTTCGCTCCTGCATTCTGAACTCACTATCCACTCTGAAAAAAAAAGCCAGCTTAGCTTTATCTTGCTCAAGATCCGACCGACTGCCAGCACAGTGAGGTCTCAGGTTATATAGCATATTGAACTATGTAGAGGGAAAATGGAAGAAGAAATGAAGAGTAGAGTGAGAAAACAGGCAGCAAGAAATGCAAAAAGATTATTCTGAGCATTCAAACCAGTCTTTTTCCTCACTCTAGAGCTGGATTCATATCTACACTGCTGAGTACTGCAGTAAAATGTATTCAATTCTGTTGCTGCTTTTGCCAGTTTGCTAAAAAAAAAAGAAGGAAGAGCAAGAATGCATCTCTTTGTGAGCTGTGCTTTGTATTGGGCTGCTCAGAGTTAATTGCAAATTAAGTGATAAAGTCTAGAGGGGTGGAAAATGGTGAAAATGCAGTCTACAATAGATATAGGGATGAGAGATAATGTTATTTCTCATGTATATATGCTGGACAGCTTATCTTGAATAGTTACCTGAGGTATAGTTCCCCTTTAATTTTTTTTTATGAATAAGGTAATAAAATGTGGTTATTTAAACCTAATTGATGCATAGTTAACAGATGACTATAATGAGTCCTTGTGTCTGTAAACAATAAGGGGATCCATAATAACTCAGTGCGGTTTGTTGCCTGTAATAGAGAGCTAAGTTATATTTTTATATGAAGTATATATTTTAAATCACTGTAAAACATTGGATTAAATGTTTACTAAAAAATTGAAAATGAGTTTTTATGGCATAGGTTTAGACACTATCTTTGTTGGGCCAATTCTGAATTATTAGTTTCAATAGTTTCCAGATTCCATCATAACTCTAAGAACCCAGTAGACTTGTCCCTTTCTCATTGGTGTAAGCATCAGCCTTAAAAATATGATTCTAGAAAATAAAGCAAGAAAAAGTACACGACCCATTGTTTAATAAAGGTGTGGATGATCTTTGTTTGCACAGTCCTAGTGGGGACGTTATTCATTCTTTTGTGTAACTCCTGTCCTTTCCCCTACTGAAAAGCAAATAAAGATTCCGCAACACAGATAAATATGAGGAAGTTAGTATTCAAAGCATGTGCATGAGAACATTTGTGAGAATGTAATTTTTTGTAGACACTTGTATTCCCAGAGAAAACAATTCTGATGGACACTTTCTTAACACTATTCATTCCTGCTAGTAGTGTGTGACTGATTTGACAACTGGGTGTTACCAATATTGGGTGCGTCCCTTCACAGTCTGATATTGTCCAATCAACGCTGCTAGTAGGAGGCCTGGTAGGGACGCACTGCTTTGACTCCGTTGTCTATATACATATTTTTAAAAGGAATAACACAATCCGCAGAGCTTTAACACAGAATATGGCCCCGATTCATCAACAGTTTTCTCCACAATTCCGGCTTGAAACTGTTTAAAATGTCGCTATATCATTGCACAGCTCTTAATTGCACAATTTTTAAAAAAAAATATTTTCTTTTGTTAGCTTCTCCAACTTTGATGAAAAATGGGCGTGATAGAGGACGTCTGACAAATGCATAATAATTTCCAGCACAAAAGTACTGTAAATTACAACAGAAATGTACTTCAGTCCATGGAGTACACGGCAGATGTAGGACACTCCAAATTCATTAAGAGGTGCATGCCTCTTAACCTCTTATAATGTAAATACGAGGTGATTTGTACTGCTGGTATGTGCCTGCAACAGCAGTAACTGGTGCTAGCTTTGACCATTGCTGTTTAACCATTTAGATGTTGCACCATTTTAATGTATTTGGCCGTGGGAGTGCTAATGTACAAGTCTACATTACCATTCCCCATTTGACCTGATGACATGTTGAAAGCCTCCATTACTATGTTGGTCCACCTATAAAGTCCAGCCATAGGCTAGGGAGAATATCAATTTGACTCTATGCTGCAATAATTTGAAAGGAAAATGCAAAATTGAAAAATTGCACGGTCTTGAAGGGGTTAATGAATTTGGCGCATCTTACACCAGTAAACCCTTCATGAAGATTGCTATACTATACACCAGTCTTGATAAATGGGCACTTGATGTGCAAGAGAATGAAATTTGAAGCTTTTCATTTAGTGTGAAGACTAAATGCATAGATATCAATTGAACTAAACATATCTTCTACACTCTTTTACGTAGTGCTGCTGTACAGGAGATGTTCCCAAGGAAGTTCTTCTAAGACACTTCTACCAGGAGCTGGAGATCTGTTTTCACGCCTTAAATTCTTACCTTGGCAAAATGAGACAGAGTTTCCCTCGCTTCTACTTCTTGTCAAATTTAGCTCTGGTATCTGTGCTTAGCCGGCCTTATGATACCAAATATCTTCACCATCATTTAAGGTACTGTATGTGTTCTTAGACATATTCTACAGTGACTCGCAGACATTATTATTATTATTTATTATTATTGCGCCATTTATTCCATGGCGCTTTACATGTGAGTCATCAATCTAAATTCCCTATCAGTATGTATTTGGAACGTGGGAGGAAACCGGAGAACCCGGAGGAAACTCACGCAAACATGGGGAGAACATCCTTAGTGGGATTTCAGTCACCATGCTTTGTATGTGTATAAATAATGTAATACAGAAATCATCTTACTTATTGACTTGTACAATGGAAAGTAGGGTATTGATAGACAGTACCATTCACATGGATTTAAAATTTTTTCATGTAATTACAATATTACATTGAGTATTTTTTTATGTCTAATAACATCATCATTGGGCTCACATGGATTTAATTGTTGTTCCTTTAATGTTCTTTAAATTATGTCTGTCAATCTTGGACTTTTAAAAGGCCCCATCTATCTTACGATTTATATACTGCATACTGTATGTGACATGCAGAAATAGTGATAACTGCTGTTGTTTCAAAAGCATCCAGCAACTAGAGGGGTTATCACAGTCACAGGAGACAGGGAGTGGTTAGCAGAGCCTCAGGGGATTGTGGGAAACTTGTTTACTGCTCTAGCAGCAGCCAAAGGAATGAGTGGTGTGTTTCTGTGATCTGTGTCCAGAAGTTCAGGCAAGTGAACCATAGGGATTCAGGATTCCATTACAGAGTGGAGTTGTGCTAACCCCCTTACTGCTAGTTGAGGAAGTCTAACAAGAGCAGGAAGCTAAGTACTGGAAGAAGTTGTATTACAGGGATAATCTCCCTCAGCAAACCCTCCTTTCTTCCTCCATTACACTGTGCTAGAAGGAATGCTGTGTACTGCTGTGCTTTTGTAAAGAGTCTTGGTGTGTGCTGAAGTGTGCTTTCAAAATAGACCTTTAGCCAATGTGCCTCTAAGAAGCAGCTGTCCTGTTTATAAAGCCTGTGCTTAAGAGACTTGAATTGTACTGGATGTGCTGTGACATTAAACTACACTGTTCATGTTCATGAGGACTTTATCAATCGTATCTGTGTGAGCAAGTGGATCTATCTTGTGCCTGAGGAAGCTGCAGTGCATGGTCGCCCTGAGTAACGGTTCCCCCCAGAGTTCTAAAGAATTCCTCTCTGAACCTAGGGGCATACACGTAACATATACCATGCAGTTCAAACATTAGGTGATATTGTTACAGAAATCATTTAACGTGTCTAACTGTATTTTATCTTCATGCTTGTTTTGCAATTAAAATGTATTGCCTTTTAGGAACTTGTTTGGTGGGGTTTCCTCTATTGAAGTAGAGAAAGTTGAAGAGGTGGAAAGTGAGATCTCTGAAGAGGAAGTTGAAACAACAGGTCCAGTTCTTGACTTTTTAAGTGTTCGGTCGGGAAATGAAGGCTGGTTTTCAACAGGTCAAAGGAGCACAACACATGTCACAGACACTGAAAGTATATTTCAAAGATCATTAAAATCAGTAAGTTAACGTTTGTTTATTTATTTACTGTAACTTGTATTAAAATGTTGTAGGGTTTTCAGCTCTCGGGTAGGTGCTTGGATACACACAGGCACAGAGTTTTTGTATCAAAACAGAATAAAGTTTATTGTCCTAAACTTTACAGATCCAAAATGAAACAGCCTTTCTTCAGCACAAATGAATAACCAGACAGTCATTTCTTCAATAAATATCAAAACAGTCCTCTCTCTGAGTAAGGCAAAGTAAACTAAATGGTTTCACCAACTTGGTATTACAGGAACCTCTCAGGCTGCAGTACAGGCTATTCACCAGCTCTGCCTTTCTCCAGCCTCAGCACACTACTACTACCTGAGCTAGACCAGGTGCATTTCATTAGGCCAGTAAGACCTGGACAGGAGTATGGGAGCAACCTTTTCCACCCAGGCTCTTTTTGCCATTCCTAAATCCCGGACTCAAGTAAAAATAAAAAACATCTCAGTATCACATACCTGCCATCCAGAACCTTATTTCCTGCCTTCTTACATAATCTATGCACTCACTGCAATAATATATGTTCTGTTTAAATGGTTTTTCCACAAAAGACAATGGAGCAAATTTATCAAGTAAAAAGCTCCAGACTTTTGAAGGAATTTGCATGTGGAATGTTGTGTTTTAGACACTTTTTTATAACTTGATCGACATGGATAGGATGTCCTCATTTTAATGGGACATGGATTATCAGAAATGAGTCATTAACTTGCAACTGTTATGCACAGTGTAGGAAAGACTAAGTGCAACACAAAGGGATGAGGGTAAGGGAACCCAACACTAGGGAAGGGGGAGTGGAGAACCCTAGGCAGATCTAACGTCACCCTGTCTGCCCTAAGCATCCCTATATTGGTTCAAAACCTGTCGCCGAACAGGACACCTAAACCCTGCTTAACCCTAGCAATACACCCTGCTTAGGGAAGGATGAGCACTGGTCAATCCCCACTATAACTAAAGGCAGAAGGGATACACAAACAAGGGAAACACTTAGATTGACTCAGAGAAACACAAACGTCCTCCAAACACCAAAGAGGAAGATAGACGACTATTATAGCTTCAAGCCAAAATATCCCTGGCAACGTCCAGCAGCAAGCTGAGAGTTATAAACACCCAGGTCTAGGTGTGTCCATTAGAACCGGGGGAAGGTTGCCACTGGGCCCTAGAGTCAGAAAGACCAGGAGGAAGTCTGCAAAGCAAACTGCTGAGACCTTCTGCAGTCAGATGGAGAGCGACGGTCTGCAGCCTTTGACACACCCATGACAGCAACACACCAACCAAAAACAGCGCCAGAGTTTTGGCGCTCATTTCTGGCACACAGTAAGTCAACTAATAGGTGATGTAAACATTGACTAGGCAGTCTGACAATTTTCACTGTCTTTAATTAAATAATGTTGATAAGTCTGTCCCATTATGCTATAAATTAGATTACTAGGTTTGCCTGGCCACCATTTTCAGAGAAGAAGTAGGCTTTGAGGCATGAAAAAAGAAAATGCTTAGTCTATATTGTCTCCTCTACCAGTTGTCTACTGCATAATAATACTTCAGATCTCCTGGTCAGTCTAGGTCTGTGGACATGAAGGATGCACATGGTCAGCAGTAAAACTTACTGTTGCAATGAGAGTCTTATATGGGTCTGTGCAATACAACCGTAATATGTCAGCATGCCTGATCCATCGGTACTTCATCATTAAAACAGCACTAATGATACTTGATGCTATTTTTATAATTAAAGTGTTATTATTTTCTAAGAACAATGAAATCAACGCACTTATACATTGACAGCCACCTTTACCTAATACATTGCAGGCTGGGATATCAGGAAACCAGGAAAGGAATCGAGCCAATGAATATAAGGAACCTTGCTTGAAAATCAATGCAGTGGCTGTGAGAGGACATGCAGAGGAATGTTTGCAGTTGGATGAACAGGTCACTATTGCCTAGCACCTATTCTCTTACCTCGCACTCATGTCTTGAAACTTGTCTTACTACTCAGTGAGCTGTTTTGGGTGTGAACGTTTGAAATTACTTTGTCTCCAATTGCTCAGCTTTTTAGATAGCGTACATTTACATATGTTCCTTTCTGTTTTCATTTTACAGGTTGCTCTTACTTCTAGCTTAGGTACCTGGCTGAGTAAATTAAACAGCAGCCTACGTAATTCATTGAATAGCAAAATCTGTGGTATTGTTGAAGACATTAATCAAGGGATGGCTATAGAGGAGTGGACCCAGAAGGTATCACAAAGAAATGATTCATGCGGTGTAGGATCTGCTTCTAATTATGCATGTAATTAGTGAACTGCTACATTTCCGTTGACTATTATTATTTAATAATAATGGTCAATAAAAATGTAAAAAGGGAAGTAGGGGATATTAGTTTCTCATCAATTTTTGGCAAGTGTACCATTATTGTGTTTAGGTGACCATACACCTTAGATATCTGTTGGCTAAACACTTATTCATGTGTTCTCTATAGGGACAGCGGAGTAAGTTACTACCAGACTCATCTGGAATTGGCTTATTTACCTGAAGAACAAAATAATGAAGTGATTAAATTGACTACACTTTTCCACCCAATGTCATCTGTTGGGGAACAATTGAGAGATCCAAATACATAGATAATTGGCCGATTCTATAAAAAAAAAAATCAGGGTTATTTTGTTAAATTTATGTTTAAAATTTTTGACAATGCCTTCTTTTTTTCCATATTTGTTCCATTCCTGTATCAAAAATAAAAAAAAACAATCTTGACATTTTCACACTGACTTTTAGAGCTTTTATGAAGTCTAACTTCCTGTTGTTTCAAGAAACAACACATGTACATTAAAATGGCTAGACCCTGATCCTATATTTTGTAGTGAAGTGTGTATTGACCATGTGCAAAGGTCATTGTGAAAGGAGAGGGAGCAGGGAGAGCTGCGATATCACTTATTGTGATTGGTGGATCCTGTGTTATCAGCTGTGTGTTAAGATGCTCCTTGACATTTTAATTCTGTCTCTACTGATAAGGAAACTCCTGTAAACTTTTCCCGAAAGGACAGGCAGTCTGAGTCTAAAAAAGTCCCTGTGGACCATGTGAATATTGCAAGAATATTATTTTTGTCTCTTTTTAATATATTCATTAAAAAAACATTACCACATTGAAAAAATACATGTAACCCAATAACCTGATAAAAAATGTTATTTTCTGATACTAGTTTTCCTTTGAAATAATCTGTTTGAAATCATTGCAGTGACAAGTGAGTATCTAGCAATGTTTTTCTTAAATTGCCACGTTAGAATTTTAAAGCAATTTACAAAGTAGATTGTAATGAAAATAGCTTTTAAATTTTGTAAAAATCACTAAACTTTGGATTTGTCATTTATCCCCTTTATCCCCTTATCCGTTTTTGCGTTTTCGATTTTTGCCCCCTTCTTCCCAGAGCCATAACATTTTTATCTTTTCATCAATATGGATGTGTGAGGGCTTGTTTTCTGCAATGTGAGCTGTACATTTGAACAACACCATTGGTATTACCTTATAGTGTACTGGAAAAGGTGAAAAAAAATTTGAAGTGCTGTGAAATTGCAAAAAATTTGGCATTCCACAATTGTTTTTTTTTCTGTATAGGTTCTTTTTATCTAAGTGGTGAAAAAATTATAGTTTATACAAAAAAAGTTGCCATTTTCCGAGACCCGTAGCGTCTTCATTTTTCATGATCTGGGGCTGGGTGAGGGCTTCTTTTTGCGCTCCAAGATTAAATTTTTATTGATACTATTTTGGTGCAGATACGATCTTTTGATCTCTAGTTATTACATTTTAATGCAATGTTGTGGTGACCAAAAAAAACGAATTCTTCTTCTTTTTTACTCGTTACAACATTTACCAATCAGATTAATTTTTTTTTTATATTAAAAGATCGGGCGACTATAAACTCAATGATACCAAGTATGTGTATTTTTTATTTCTTTTATTGTTTTATTTTGAATGGGATAAAAGTGGTGATCTAGTCTTTTATTTATTTTTTTAAATATTTTTTAAAACTTTGTTTTAACTTTTCACTGCATTTAATAGTCTTCATGGGAGACTAGAAGCTGCGATCATCTGATCGCTTATGCTACATCAGCCCTGCTGTGTGTAGGTAAAATGCCAACCCATCAATGACCCGTGGTTATGTGACACTGCGCGATGGGCAGGATAAGCGAAGCGCTTCCAACATGTTAAATGCCGCTGTTGGAACTTGAGAGCGGCATTTAACATATTAACAGCAGCAGGTGGATTGCGATTCCACCCGTGGATGTTAGGCTATGTGCCCACGGTGCGTTTTTTAAGCGTTTTTTCCGCTGCGGAGACGCTTAAAAAAAGCGTACAAAACGCATCACATTATTTTTAATGGAATTCCACATTGTTGTGCCCATGCTGCATTTTTTCCGCAGCGGAAACACATCGCGGAAAAAAACGCAGCATGCTCATTAATTTTGCGGAATTGGCGCTATATAATTGTATTGGGATGCATGGGAAAAAAACGCATGAAAAACGTGAGAAAAACGCGACAAATACGTGATAAAACATGAAAAAAATGCTAGAAAAACGCAAGCGGATTTCCTGGCAAGGGAGTCCGGTTTTGATGAGGAAAATTCTGCTTACATTCTGCAATGTGGGCACATAGCCTTAGGGGTACATGTTAGCTGATAAAACCTGAGATGTGCAGGAAAAGTTGCTGACTCATCTCCGGAGCCTGCATCAAAGAGAGGGAGGCAACCTTGGACGTGCCTAAAAAGGGGGGAGGGTTAAAAAAGGTCTTAGGTTGGAGTGCCGCAAAGAGGTCAAAGCACAGCTAGCACACGGCAGAGTTATGGATGCCATGCAGCTGCTTCACTTGAATTTCATTGCAAACTGCATGCCTTTTGTTAATTGCCATACGGATGTACAAAAAAAAATTGCGGCCATTAACAAGAAGCAAGCAATTTGCAATTAATTTCTAGTGATACAGAGGAAAGTCACTGTGACTTCTATAATGTGGCGCTGCATGGAAGCTGCACCTCATATGTGTGATAGCCACTTGCCAACCAGCCAAAATGTGATTTTACGCGATCTTCTGATTACTCCAATTACTTTTATCTGATGTTAGGATTATTTTCTACTAGTTGTATGTAGTATAATGGATTATGAGCTGAATTTCATATGTTTCCTTATCACGATTTCAGCTGTTAAGTATTTATTATGGGTTCATGCTCTTTCACCCCCTCTAAGAGTACATCATCTAAAGCTGTAGCTACAGTATGGTACTGACCGTATATTTACTGCTTAGCAGCAGAGGACATAATTGGTGAATTTGTCAATGAACATCGCTACATGTGCTGTGAGCTTTTACATTTCGTTATTTTAAAAAAATCCTTTTTCTGTTTTAAAGTTCCCAACCCAAGCTGCAATCCTTGGCCTGCTCTACCTATGGACTAGAGATTTTGAATGCTCTATTTCTGAAACAAATCGGGATCACAAGGCTCAGTCTCGTATTCTGAAGAAGTATACAGCGATTGTTGTCAAGCTATCTACTATTACTGCTAAGGGGTACTGGAAAAATATGGAAGATGTAATCTCCCAGTCACAGAGGCTAAAACTGGAAAATATAATCTTGGTATGATTTTTATCTGATCCTATGAAACAGATGTCCATATATCTCGTCACAAATTCATAAAACTTTCTTATCTGAATATAAGCTTTAAAATGGTCTGACAATTGCTTAGTATCAAAGCTGAGGGTGCATTTAAACTAACTGACCATTTATTGGGAAAGGGGTGCTCATTTCTGATCATCGGCAAGTATAAGTAGGCTGATAGTTTTCTAATGAAAAAGCAAACCTCTCATTCGTTGGGTGAAGTGATTTTTAAGCTTGCATAAAAGTAGTAATTTTCAGCAGCATATCATCCTATGTAAATATGCCATGTGCTGCAGAAGAAAATGGTATACTATGTGCACAAAATGAATGTATTTCCAATCATTTTATGTGCATGAGATGTGTGGTTGGTTGGCATAAAAAGGTTATTAAACAACCATTAATTGTCTTCTATGTAGCAATCCGTATATTCTGCCACCGATGTACATAGGTGAGATGTGTCTGAGGAATGTGAGCACAGTGCTCTGTACAGATAATGGCAGATAGTGTTACTCGCTATCCTCGCCTCTATAGCCTGACCAGCTGCATATGGATGATCCAGCAAGGAAGATGCTGTAGCTGAACTTTTAGGAAGTTTACTCACAGTACTTTGACAAATGTTGAGGTTGAGATGTCAGTGAAGATGAGGTAGAAGATGAAGTTTGGAGTATAGAGGTAACAGGAGTATTGTCTCTCTATCACTGGTTCATGCTCCTGCCAAGATTGGGCAGAACGGAAAGAAAGGATGTGAGGAAATAGTCAGGAGGAGTTGCAGAGCAAGAGAGAGTCATGATGGGACATTACATCAGCAATACATGAGAATATAGAATAACAATGGCCATTAAATGGCAGAAAATGACAATAAACTCTGTAACAAGCATAATAATACAATTAAGACATTATATTTATGTCCGACATGCATATTTACACATATTTATTTGTAAGCCCTGAGGAAGATGACAGGACAGCACATGGTAGTTGTTTAATGGCTGCTATTGGGCAGTATAAATGCAACCCAAGGGTAGGTGCACAAAATTGTGTTCTCTCCATCTAATAAAAATGGTCCTATTATTCTGATCAGACTCTGATCAGAGTTTGAGCAGAGTGGCATAAGTTTTTTTCGGAGGTGGAAAAAAAAAGTTTTGCCCCATCTCCATTATGTCAGTCTGTTAATATCGGTCATGTCATCTGAGTACCATCAGATGTGTTTCACAGACCTATAGACTTGGATTCCTGATTTTGATCTGACACTTGGCTCAAAATCAGACGTGCACAGATATCATGGGTGAGAGTGCTATCCGTGATAGCCCTCATCTGATATAATCGGTTGTATAGACGAGCCCTAAGGCTAAGCACTTTATCATTTTAATTACTTTGTATATCCAATGTACACTATCATATACTGTGACTATATGTAATCCTATAAGTATTCTGAGTGTGTCATTATAATTTGTTCATTATAGAACAGTAGCAGATGAGAAAATAGAAATCTAGATTCAATATAGCTTCTATTTGTATTTATTTATGTTTTCATTTTAATTCATTCTGATTCTGGTGATCTCCCTTGCTCTATGACGGTGGTCATTCATTAGAAGGTGATACACTGGACTCCTAAACTCAGAGGAAACAAAATGAATGAATTCCCACATCTGCTGAAACTTTCTCCACATAATCTACTCGGCTACTCCTCCCTGTAACCTGTTAATGGACAGATCGGACAACATATGATAGAATGCCTTCAAAACAGCAAAGATTTGATCAAAATATCAAAGAACATTAGGCAGCTAATTGTCTAATACTAGCAGAAAGGGTCTTTACAACTTTACAGCCAGTTTCTTGATACAAGGGCCTGGCCAGCAATTGTTCTCCCTGTTGTGGATCCAGATCTTTGCACTGACTGTCCATCCTGGAAAACCTAGTGACTGTCCTGATTCCACCACTCACAGTATCCTAGGGACGCTGTGAATCACAGCTCTGCCACCCTATTGCATCGAGGGCTGGCTGACCTGTCAGGATTGTGAGTGACATCTCTACCGCTCAATCTAAGGAAGAGTTCTGTGTATTGTGATTGACAGATCAGTCATTCTATCTGGCTGGGTCTGTGGGATTTCCTGCAGACGTTATCTATTCTGTGTGATTACAGGGCTATTTAGCTTACAGGGCTATTGTAGCTTTGCTCAAGTGTTCTGTGTGTTTGCTCTTGTACTCTGAGTTATATTTTGATCTTGGTTGCCGACCTTGGATTTACCTTTCTAACCATCTGTTTGACTTATCCCTTTGTCTTGATCCCCTACCTTTCTGATACTCTGACCTCAGCCTGTTACCTGACTACACTTTTGTCTTTTCCCTTTTTGTCTATTATGAGCCCTCTTAGTACTGACCCTGGACCTCTTGACTATCCTGCCTCACAGTAAGTCTGTGGGTAGTGACTAGTCTGACAGTGAACTTTGTGTTCAACCTGCTTTTGGTTTTGGAGATTCCATATTTAATCATAAATCTGGGGAATGGCAAATAATGTTAATGAAATTACCCTTTCTGATAAAAGCTAATCTATTTTCATAAACTAGAAATATGGAATGTTCCTTTTTTTTTTGGAAGTGCATCTGAACAGCAAGGTGGATTGCTGTTGAGGGGAGATAGAGAGAAAAAAAAAAAAAAAATCTATAAATCTTCAGCACAGCGAGTGTGAGCGAGCTGAGTGTGACCTGAGCGTAAGTGAGAACGGCGGTAAGTGTGTGACTTGTGATTCAGTGACTTTGGAATCAGGGAGTTTCCAAGGGAGGAATTGCTTCTGTTTTTTTTTTTTTTTTTTAAATTAATACTTTGTATTTATTTTTAATTAAAGTTTCTGTGTGGTGCAATCCCCATTAGGAAATGTGCTCCACTATTGTTAATGCCATCCAGTGCACATCTTGCCACATGTATGCAGTCCTTGACCAGCTGGTCGAGGGTGCATACTGCTGTGCGAGATGTGAGCACATTGTGCATTTGGAAGCCCAGATTTTGGATCTAAATGTGCAGCTGGCAACACTGAGATCCATAGACAATATGGAGAGGAGTCTTCTGCTCACAGAGCAGACGCTCAATGGGATAGATGAGGAGGGGGATGGTAGGATGGAGCTGCAGGACAGTGTGGCAGTTAGCTGGGTGACAGATAGAAGGCGGGGTAGAGGGAAGAGTGCCAGGGAGGCTAGTCCTGATCTGGCACACCCCAATAAGTTTGCTAAGTTGGCAGATGAGGGGGGTGCCAGTACAGGGGTAGCACTGCTGCAGCCAGGCATGTCCTCTGAAAGCCGGAGGAGTGACTGCTCCAGTAAGGAGGGAAAAAGGAGAGCAGGGCAGGCCAGACAGGTGCTGGTAGTGGGGGACTCAATTATTAGGAGAACAGATAGGGCAATCTGTCACAAAGACAGGGATCGTCGGACGGTGTGCTGCCTACCTGGCGCTCGAGTCCGACACATCGCTGATCGGGTGGACAGATTACTGGGAGGGGCTGGTGAGGACCCAGCAGTCATGGTGCACATTGGCACAAATGACAAAGTTAGAGGTAGGTGGAAGGTCCTTAAAGATGATTTCAGGGAATTAGGCTGCAAGCTGAAAGCAAGGACCTCCAACGTGGTATTTTCCGAAATACTGCCTGTACCACGTGCCACGCCAGAGAGGCAACGGGAGATTAGGGAGGTTAATAAGTGGCTCAAGAATTGGTGTAGGAAGGAGGGGTTTGGGTTCCTGCAGAACTGGGCCGACTTCTCAGTGGGCTACAGGCTCTACGCTAGGGACGGGCTGCACCTCAATGGGGAAGGGGCAGCTGTGCTGGGGGAGAAAATGGTTAGAAGGTTGGAGGAGTGTTTAAACTAGGGATTGGGGGGGAGGGTATTCATTTTATAGGAGGGGAAGATAGTGCAGATAGAGAGCTGGGCACAAATAAGGAAGTTGGGGGTGGCGGTGGCATGGGGGGTGGGGTTAGAACAGTTAATAATTTAAGAAAGAATAGAGGTACAGAGAGTAACATCAAGTGCATGTATACTAATGCCAGAAGCCTCGCCAACAAAATGGACGAATTAGAACTAATGTTGTTGGAGCATAATTATGACATGGTGGGGATATCTGAGACGTGGCTGGATGAGAGCCATGACTGGGCTGTTAACTTGCAGGGCTATAGCCTGTTCAGAAATGACCGTACAGATAAGCGAGGGGGAGGGGTGTGTCTATATGTAAAATCTTCCTTAAAACCCATCCTGCGTGATATAGGTGAATTTAATGAAAATGTCGAGTCCCTGTGGGTGGAGATAAGGGGAGGGGGAAAAAATAATAAATTACTGATAGGGGTTTGTTATAAATCTCCAAAAATAATGGAAGCAATGGAGAATATCCTCGTAAAGCAAATAGATGAAGCTGCGACTCAAGGAGAAGTCATTATTATGGGGGACTTCAACTACCCTGAAATAGATTGGGGAACAGAAACCTGCAGTTCCAGCAAAGGTAATCGGTTTTTGACAACTATGAGAGACACTTACCTTTCACAGCTGGTTCAGGACCCAACAAGGAGGGGGGCACTGCTAGACCTAATATTAACCAACAGGCCAGACCGCATATCAAATATAAGGGTTGGGGGTCACTTGGGGAATAGTGATCATAAAATAATAAGTTTTCATGTAACCTTTAATAAGATGGGTAGTAGGGGGGTGACAAGGACACTAAACTTCAGGAGGGCAAATTTCCAACGGATGAGAGAGGATCTTGGTGCAATTAACTGGGACGATATCCTGAGACACAAAAATACACAAAGAAAATGGGAGACGTTTATTAGCATCCTGGATAGGACCTGTGCACAGTATATACCGTATGGGAATAAACATACTAGAAATAGGAGGAAACCAATATGGCTAAATAGAGCTGTAAGGGGCGCAATAAGGAACAAAAAGAAAGCATTTAGAGAATTAAAGGAAGTAGGTAGTGATGAGGCATTAAATAAATACAGAAAATTAAATAAATTCTGTAAAAAGCAAATCAAGGCAGCAAAGATTGAGACAGAGAGACTCATTGCTAGGGAGAGCAAAAATAATCCCAAAATATTCTTTAACTATATAAATAGTAAGAAACTAAAAAATGACAGTGTTGGCCCCCTTAAAAATAGTCTGGGTGAAATGGTGGATGAGGATGAGGAAAAAGCCAATCTGCTAAATGACTTTTTTTCATCAGTATTTACAAAAGAAAATCCCATGGCTGCCAATATGACTAGTGATAAAAATTCCCCATTAAATGTCAACTGCTTAACCCAGCAGGAAGTACAGCGGCGTCTAAAAATCACTAAAATTGACAAATCTCCGGGCCCGGATGGGATACACCCCCGAGTACTGCAGGAACTAAGTACAGTCATTGATAGACCATTATTTTTAATCTTTAAAGAGTCCATAATAACAGGGTCTGTACCACAGGAGTGGCGTATAGCAAATGTGGTGCCAATATTCAAAAAAGGGGCAAAAACTGAACTCGGTAATTATAGGCCAGTAAGCTTAACCTCTACTGTGGGTAAAATCCTGGAGGGCATTCTAAGGGATGCTATACTGGAGTATCTGAAGAGGAATAACCTCATGACCCAGTATCAGCACGGGTTTACTAGGGACCGCTCATGTCAGACTAATTTGATCAGCTTCTATGAAAAGGTAAGTTCCGGACTGGACCAAGGGAACCCAGTGGACGTAGTGTATATGGACTTTTCCAAAGCTTTTGATACGGTGCCACACAAAAGGTTGATACATAAAATGAGAGTAATGGGGATAGGGGAAAATATGTGTAAGTGGGTTGAGAGCTGGCTCAGGGATAGGAAACAAAGGGTGGTTATTAATGGAGCACACTCGGACTGGGTCGCGGTTAGCAGTGGGGTACCACAGGGGTCAGTATTGGGCCCTCTTCTTTTTAACATATTTATTAATGACCTTGTAGGGGGCATTCAGAGTAGAATTTCAATATTTGCAGATGACACTAAACTCTGTAGGGTAATCAATACAGGGGAGGACAATTTTATATTACAGGATGATTTATGTAAACTAGAAGCTTGGGCTGATAAATGGCAAATGAGTTTTAATGGGGATAAATGTAAGGTCATGCACTTGGGTAGAAGTAATAAGATGTATAACTATGTGCTTAATTCTAAAACTCTGGGCAAAACCATCAATGAAAAAGACCTGGGTGTATGGGTGGATGACAGACTCATATTCAGTGGCCAGTGTCAGGCAGCTGCTACAAAGGCAAATAAAATAATGGGATGTATTAAAAGAGGCATAGATGCTCATGAGGAGAACATAATTTTACCTCTATACAAGTCACTAGTTCGACCACACTTAGAATACTGTGCACAGTTCTGGTCTCCGGTGTATAAGAAAGACATAGCTGAACTAGAGCGGGTGCAGAGAAGAGCGACCAAGGTTATTAGAGGACTGGGGGGTCTGCAATACCAAGATAGGTTATTACACTTGGGGCTATTTAGTTTGGAAAAACGAAGACTAAGGGGTGATCTTATTTTAATGTATAAATATATGAGGGGACAGTACAAAGACCTTTCTGATGATCTTTTTAATCATAGACCTGAGACAGGGACAAGGGGGCATCCTCTACGTCTGGAGGAAAGAAGGTTTAAGCATAATAACAGACGCGGATTCTTTACTGTAAGAGCAGTGAGACTATGGAACTCTCTGCCGTATGATGTTGTAATGAGTGATTCATTACTTAAATTTAAGAGGGGACTGGATACCTTTCTGGAAAAGTATAATATTACAGGGTATATACACTAGATTCCTTGATAAGGCGTTGATCCAGGGAACTAGTCTGATTGCCGTATGTGGAGTCGGGAAGGAATTTTTTTCCCCATGTAGTCCATGAGCCAAGAACCAAATTTGACGATATCGGTACCAAGCGGAGTGACTAATTCTCTTTGGTATTTTTAGGTAGATGCATGTCTGTAGTTTATTTTTTGATATGATAGCCCTTACATATACGTAGCTTATTAACCCCTTCAGCCCTAGGCCTATTTGTACCCAAGTGCCTAAGCCAATCTGACCTGTGCCACTTCATGGGCTAATAACTTTGGAACGCTTTCACCTATCCAAGCCATTCTGAGATTGTTTTCTCGTGACATATTGTACTTCACGTCAGTGCTAAATGGGAGTCAATATATTTTACCTTTCTATATAAAAAAATGCTAAATATTCGGAAATTTTGGAAAAATCGGCAATTTTTTAACTTTGAAATTCTCTGCTTTTTACAAAAATACTGATACCCCCCATAATAGTTATTAATTTACACTCCCCACATGTTTACTTCATATTGGCATCATTTTGAAAATGAAACCTTATTGTTTTACGACGTAATAGGGCTTATAGTTTTATGCGCAATTTTTCACATTTACAGCAAAACCCACTTTTCAAAGGACCAAGTCACTTCTGAAGTCACTTTAAGGGGCTTACATAACAGAAACCACCCATAAATTACCCCATTTTGCAAACTACACCCCTCAAGCTGTTCAAAACTCATTTTTAAAAACTGTTAACCCTTTAGGTGTTCCACAGGAATTTTAGCATGAGCCAAGAACCAAATATGACGATATCGGTACCACCCGGAGTGACTAGATGTAGTATTTGTAACAAAATTTAATCCAAGTTATGTAAATACACACTGAACATGTCATGTGCATATATATATATATATATATATATATATATATATATATATATATATATATATATGTTACTCCATAATATCTTCAACATCGGACTCTGAATCTGACTGTTGTTCTACTGGCTCGTCTTCAGTACCCTTGTTCTGGCATGTCTGTAATCTGCACATGTCTGTGCACTTCAGGCCATTGCTGAGGCAAGTACACTGAGGAAGTTCACATGACCGCACACACTTGCAGGACAGTAGCTGTATAATAGCTTCTGGTGCTGGTGCCCCTTGCATCCACTTGACAACAAGCTTTCCGTCGTTATCTATCATCCAACCGCAGTCTGTTGGGTTTGCAACCCATGGCTGGCTCTGCAGACTTCTCCTCCAGATCGCAGCCTGGTAGTTTGCACGCAGTGCATGCATGAAAAGGCAGTCCTGGCAAGGAGGGAGTTGACTTGACTCTACCACTCCACGTCTGGCACAGAACAGCTGATAACGGAGCCTGTTTACCTCAGTTGTTTGGGTAGTTGGCAGGTACATGTGGCAGGTGATTTCCTGTAACTTCTCAAAAAGTTCGGTAGACACTTCCCATGAACGACCAACTTCCTGAAAGGCATCCTGGTATGTCTTGTTCATCTTCAACTGCTTGAGTGTCGTCATCTTCCCACGGCCAGCGAATGCACTGACGGTGTCACAGCCTGTAAATGCATGCATACCAATCAACGAATCACATACGCTGCCTCCCAATGTTCGGCTCAGAGTGGTGATATCCAGGAATCTTGTCCGGTTCTGTGTACCGCATTTCTGGAACAGGTGGGATGGGATTTTGTGGCACATGCCCAGACACAGGACCATGACATCAGTATCCTCCGAAGTGATGATGACCGACTTGTAACCAGATTCTGCTGCATGAAGAGCATGGAGAAGGAGGCGTGTGTCTGCTTCTTCTTGATTTGACTTAAGGTCAGCAGCCTCTTCCCACTGTTCTTTGGTGATCTTAAAGCAGAGCTGCTCACATGTGACATACAGCTCCTTCTCCTCAAGCTTCTCCCTGTGGTGTTTCGCCTTCCATTCTTCTACCAGAAACTTTATGAGACTTGCCTTGTTGGAGGAACTACTTAGAAGCTTTTTCCACTGCTGGATGTTGTGCCCATGTTGAATGTTCTTGAAATGGATCCCTGTGCCTTCATATCTGTTGACTCTTTCTGTATCTTTGATGGATGTCTCCTTGTAGACGTCAAAGACAATATCAATGCGCTTGCTCTTAGCACCCTCATGGATAGCGCGACTCATTGCTGTGCCTGCTAGCTGGCCAAATGTTGCATTGTTTCCCTTCAGTTTCTGAACCAGGCTCATCCCATCAATGATGGTTGCAGAGGGCTCGGGGATCACTTCTGCAGGACGAGCATTCCTCTCCAACTCCCTTGCGAGGGCAGCCTTGTTGGTCTTGCGGATAGACCCATCACCATTGGCAAGTGCCCATGGCAATGGACCCAGGGGATGAGTCAAGACATCACTCATTTGTAGCTTTCTGTTCTCAGCTACAAGTATCATCTGGCCAAATAGGTTTCTGTCAGCCTTCAAAATTACCTCCTTGCCAAGACCTTGTCTGCGTGTCTTCATTTGGATGTTAGAGAACGTTTTAAGTTTGTTCTTCGTCATCTTGTCATGAAACAATGTAGTTGGCTTATCGGTACCCAAACGCTCATCCTTGAATGTTTGATATGCATCCTCTCCTATACTGTATGCCCCTTGAAGGTCTTTGGCTACATCTGGTGGTGCTACAGTCGCTGTTGACAAACTGATAAGTTCACCATTATGCTCTTTGTTGAAGGGGTTCACCCAACCTGTCTCCAGCAGTTGAACGAAAGATTGGACATCGGCTTCATCTCTTCTAATCCTAGACACCTGTAGGTCTGAATGGCTGAAGTCAGTATATTGTTGGCCTACCAGGGCCCTCAGCTGCCTCAAGTACATACTGCGGTACTCTGATGTCAGGTAGAACCTGGAAACAGCTCCAACTTTGAGGCTGAAGCCTTTTGTGCCCCCTGGTGTCTGGGTGTCTTTGTTGATTGTCTCTTCAATGGTCTGGTCCACAGGAATTCGTCCAAAAGGATTCTTGCTACCGATCTGGACCGAAAAGCCACCTTGCATGAAGTATTCATGGACCTCTGGGTGTTCTATGGGCAGCCGAGACATTGTGGCATAGTAATAGGTTAGGTATCGGGCATAGTTGACCTTGTCATAGGCAAAACACCATGGTATCATCTGTCGGATTGCTCCTAGGTGAAGCATCCAGTTGCCTTCTCTTGAAGCTCGAACCAGGGCCAGCATGGTCTCGACCATGTCCAAGTATGACATCCAGAATGCTGAGAGTTGTTCATTTCTGAGGGTCTCAAGATAAACTTGAAAGAGCTTCAGGGTAAGTGTGCAAGATTCATTATCCAAGAGCTTTTCGAAGGATCCCTGCGACACACTGATGCGAAAGTTTGTGATGTTCTTCAGTGTTTCATCCAGATGGTGAAGGTCCCTTGCATGGTTTTCTTCTAGCCATGGAAGGAAGTTTTTCCATGCAAGCCTCATAAGTGCTTCATAGACCAGCTTGTGTAGTCTCACTGCTCTGTTGTACCTCCGGCCGTCCATCACTCCAGACACTGATCCTTCAGCGATTACACCGGATTCAACACACAGATCTCTAAGGCCTGCATCCTGAAATCTGTTCCCTATGATAGAGAGGAGATTACAGATTGTGTGGAAGACACCCATTCTAATTATAATGTTCTTGAACTTCTCCTGTTTCCAGATAACCTCGGCAGCTTTGGCATAGAGTGCTTGATCAAACACACACACAATTCTGTTAAGCTTCAGGGTCTGCATGATGGCATGTGTTTGCTCCAAGACTTCATTCACAGTGGACATGGCTGTTGCAGGAGCATTGATAGTGGGCAGGTAGCTTACAGTGTCCTGGGCCACTACAATGTCGCTGCGGATTTTTATGTTGAACCCAGTCCAACTGCTGGTGGTCTGATCCTCATGGTCTGACATTCTAGCCAGAAGCCAGATATGGTTTTTGGTTTTTGAATCCTGGACCTCCTTGGTAGTGTTAACATTCGAAGTCTCAATCCTGGGTGGCTCTCCCCGCTGCCCAACATTGTATATCGGTAGCATTAATTCTGTCAGAGTTATGCTTCTTTTCTTCGACTTGGTTACATCTGGCAGGACTTTCTTTGTCACAGAGCATGCAACATTGGACTGAACAGCAATGCCATTGACTCTATGAGATGTACCTGCTCCACTTAGTGTCTCCTCAAGTCTGTCAATGTTATCCCAGGCCAGGGTTGTGAACACACCTGGGTAGATACTTGCTGGCATTGGGATGTCATCCTTTGAACATTCCAACTTCTGGATACAAAGGGCTGTATCGATCTCCTCAGCCATTGAATATGACACACAGTGGCCAAGACGATTCAGAGTTCGAATCAGTTCTGTATTGCCGGTCAAAGACTTAACTGCAAAGGATAGCAGTACGTGCTTTGGTGGCTTTGTCTTTCCATTGGTAACAGCAAAAACCAAGTCACTGCCGAAGGATGTGGCAAGACGTTGAGCTCTTTCACAGGTAGTTTGGCACTCACAATCTCCTGTAAGCAGGGTTTGCAGGAATTGAGTGACTAATGCAGGAACGACATTCTGATCTGTATTGGGAGGCCATGGCTGACTCACATCTTGCTTCTTGATCTCATTCCTTAGCTGCATTGCTGCTTTGGTTACGATATCTCCAGAGTTAGCAGCTCTTGCTTCTTGCAGATCTTTTGTCATGCTGTGTACTTGCCGGACAAGGTCGTCCATTGATAGGCTACATGGATAGACTAGAAGCTTACCTTTCTCATCTGAGAGAAAGCGGAGTGATTCCCCAATCTCTGTTTCAAGTTTTCGTCGAACATGTTTCTTTGTCGATGGTTTCAGTTGGATGATACCACGGGATATCATTAATCTCTCAAGCCTAGATGTGAGGTTTATCATAGGCAGTACTTCTGGGTTTGGGAACAATTTAGTCCTTATATACAAGAAGAGTTCTTCAAGGGCCTCTTTCTCTGCCTCTTCGTAGCGTACTTCCTCGCTTTCGACCTGATTTTCAGCTGCACTAGACCTACAGGCCACTTGGGAATCATCTTTTGTGAATAGTTTGTAGCACGACTTGTGGTAGTGCCCCTCTGCAGCAACAAGGTCTCTGCTAAGTAAACCAAGTATTCTCTGTGTGCCTTTCCTTATCGCTGCTCTGCGGATCGTCTCATCTGCTCGTAGCTCAACACACTGGACAATTGGCTCCCTTGTTTGTTTTCCTTTTAGGTACTTGCTTGACTTCTCACAGAAGATACATACTTTGGCATACACCCTGCTATCACTGGGGGCACCCCTCGGTAGCTTCCTCATGGAGATTTTGCTTGCTGTTTCGACATTGACACCCTTGCCAAGGATAGAATCCAGTGACTTCTTCATTGTAAAGATACTACGACATTTACGGTGATATTGTATGTGTGGTATTTCTCCTTCTTCAAGGCCCTTAGCTGCTACCAGGACTGATTCATGCTGCCTGATCTCTGCAGCCCTAAGCAATGTTTTCCAGGAGTCCAAATCCTTAAGGGACGCCAGATCATCGCTGTCATCATTAGAGCAGTGTATGATACAGTCGATCCGTGATTTCTTCCTTGCTGGTACTTCCATCATGCCGTTAGATAGTCAGTAAACACCTGCAAACACAAAGAAAAACATTAAAATTTTATTTACCGTATTTCCTGGCGTATAAGACGACTTTTTAGCCATGAAAAACATGGCTCCAAGAGGGCGGTTGTCTTATACGCCGAATACAGCCGCCGGGGGGAAAGGCCGCCGCGCAGGGAAGGAGGAGGCAGGGGCCCACCTTCATGAGGCGCTCGTTCTTAGAGCTGGGAGCGCTGGTGCTAGGTGACTGTTCCCCCTCTCTCCACAAGTTCCTTACCAGCAGCAGCACACAGTACAGGACTACAGGACCTGTGGTGATGTCACGGCCATGTGATCAGTCACAAGCCTGGGAGGTGTCAGCCTCTACAGAGGGAGATAGGAGCTCTGCAGAGAAGACCGGAGAGTCCTGTTCAGCACAGAACGTGTATGTGTCAGTGTGTGTGCGTGTGTTGGGGCACCTCAGGGTGTCTTCAAATGTGACATAGCCCCCTAGATTTCTTCCAGTAAAATTTGCACTCCAAAAGTCATTTGGCGCTCCTTCCCTTCCGAGGCCTGCCGTTCCCCAATACTGCAGTGTACGACAACATATCGGGTGTTGTTGTGTTCGGGAGAGATTGGTGAACAAATAGTGGGGTGCATTTTTTGCTGGTACACCTCTTAAAAATAAAAAAATGAGCCTAAAATGACACCTTCATGTAAAAAATGCACTTTTTCCATTTTCTCAACCAAGTGTTTCCAACTACTGTGAAACACTGGTTGGGTCAAAGTGGTCACTATACCCCCTAAAAGATTCCTTGGGGGTGTAGTTTCCAAAATAGGGTCACTTTTTGGGGTTTCCACTGTGGGGGTACCTCAGGCAGCCTTCAAATGTGACATGGCCCCCTAGATTTCTTCCAGTGAATCCGCCACCCAAAAACCACATAGCGCTCCTTCCGTGTTGAGCTGTGCTGTGTGCCCATACTTTAGTTTACGAGTACATGTGGGGTGTTTCTATAAACTGCAGAATTAGGGTAACCAAGTTTGGGTTTGCCGTTAACCCTTGCTAGGTTGCAGGTAAAATTGGATTACAATGTAATATCTGGAAAAAAAATGAAATTTTGAAATTTCGCCTTCATTCTGCTAAAATTCCTGTGGAACACCTAAAGGGTTAACAGTTTTTAAAAATGAGTTTTGAACAGCTTGAGGGGTGTAGTTTGCAAAATGGGGTAATTTATGGGTGGTTTCTGTTATGTAAGCCCCTTAAAGTGACTTCAGAAGTGACTTGGTCCTTTGAAAAGTGGGTTTTGCTGTAAATGTGAAAAATTGCGCATAAAACTATAAGCCCTATTACGTCGTAAAACAATAAGGTTTCATTTTCAAAATGATGCCAATATGAAGTAAACATGTGGGGAGTGTAAATTAATAACTATTATGGGGGGTATCAGTATTTTTGTAAAAAG
Organism: Ranitomeya variabilis; assembly: GCF_051348905.1. Classification (NCBI taxonomy): domain Eukaryota; kingdom Metazoa; phylum Chordata; class Amphibia; order Anura; family Dendrobatidae; genus Ranitomeya; species Ranitomeya variabilis. The sequence goes on along the minus strand of NC_135233.1, from coordinate 789,448,284 downwards.
CAGAGAATTTCAAAGTTAAAAAATTGCCGATTTTTCCAAAATTTCCGAATATTTAGCATTTTTTTATATAGAAAGGTAAAATATATTGACTCCCATTTAGCACTGACGTGAAGTACAATATGTCACGAGAAAACAATCTCAGAATGGCTTGGATAGGTGAAAGCGTTCCAAAGTTATTAGCCCATGAAGTGGCACAGGTCAGATTGGCTTAGGCACTTGGGTACAAATAGGCCTAGGGCTGAAGGGGTTAATAAGCTACGTATATGTAAGGGCTATCATATCAAAAAATAAACTACAGACATGCATCTACCTAAAAATACCAAAGAAAATTAGTCACTCCGGGTGGTACCGATATCTGGCCCGGCTCATGGACTAATGGTGGAGTTACTCCTTGCCACATGGGTTTTTTTTGCCTTCCTCTGGATCAACATGTTAGGGCATGTTAGGTTAGGCTATGGGTTGAACTAGATGGACTTAAAGTCTTCCTTCAACCTCAATAACTATGTAACTATGTAACAGCACGATACATTAGTCCAGTAGAAAACTGAAGGGAATAAAATCATTCAATATGAAGTTCAATTAAAAAAAAACTTTACCAAATAAATGGTTACTGCATACAAACAGCCTAGTGTGATGTGATACTGATTTGGCTTTTATCCCAAGTCGTATTGCAAGACTCGTTAAAGGGTTGATTGTGACTTGTAGGATCGCTACTTCCAACAGGTGGCGCTATAGAGTTCAAGTCCACTATTTCTCTGAAGAGGCAATTTGCATATTAAAATCCAACAGTAATTGTTTGGGGGCTGTCATGCTGCCCTTGTTTTATAGGTGCTGCCAAATTTACTGTGTATGGCCAGAGGAAAACACTAATAGTAAGATTGTAAGGAGACTGTTAAATCTCAGATGTGTATGGGTTTTCCTATATACTTAATTTCCCTGAAAGGGGATGTATGGTCTTACAATTTTGCAGTCGCTCTATATGACTGCAGATGTAATGAGAATACTGCGACAAAGAGAGGCCAGAAGATCTTGTCATCTGTTTACCCGAACTCCTGCACTAACTAGAACTGCTGACCATCATACTAGACAGTGCAAGTTTTCTTTGCTCTGGAATTGCCAGGATTAATCAGTTCAGTTGATTTCCTAGAGCTCTTCATCATGTATTGTCTGAGCTGTTCTGTGTTGGACACACCCCTTGGGTATATATGCTTGTCACTGGCATTTGGGAATTGCTAGTGATAGTTAATTCTTCCTGGTTTGGAGCTGGAGAAGTTGTTTGATGTTTGGAGTTGGCATTTGGAGAGTTGTTCTTGTGATTTCTGTCTGGTGTTGTTTGCGTATTCATCCTCATCCTCTCCTATTTGGTTTCACTTACCTTACCCTTCACTGTGTTCCATTCTGTTGTTTGGTGAGTTTATTTTGTATGATTGCAGTTTTCATTCATCTCTGTTGTCTTCCCTTGTCTGTCTAGTTAATATAATCCTATACACTTCGGCCTCACACTATCCTGGGTGGGGGATAGAACAGATGAGGGTAAGTCTGGAACATAGCAAGGCATGTGACCCCAGCATCTCCATCTTCCGGGGCGCTCCCTAACATGAGTGATAGGGAAGGAGCCCTTTTCCCCGAGAGTACCATGACAGCAAACTAGTGAATCTTTAAAACGCATGCACTGCATGCTGTGAGGGTTTTCCCTGTTGTCGTGAATGGTTGTCATGTATACGGTATGCATGCTCCCTGCCATTTTCCGTTCAGTAACAGATTTCAGACCGCTCAATGGACTTTACTAAGTAGAACTGGGCCTGGGAATTCTGAGAACACGGCAGCATGTCTGAGAATGAACAGACCGTAAGGAAAAACTAGGGGGACACTGAGTGGGCACAAAAGTAAGAGATGTTTCAACCAAAAAATACACACAAATTTGCAGAATTCATCTTAGATGTGGTTTCAGTGTGAACTTAATGATACGTATGTTACTGATAAAAACTGTCATGATCTCTGCAGGCAGAGATCATAGCAAGCCTATAGAGGGACAAGCTCTCGGAAGATGGAACTATACTGACCATGAACTAAGCCTGCCGCGCAACTAGAAATAGCCAGGTAGCATTTCCTATTTATCGCTAGATGCCCAGCTCTGGCCTAAGACCTAAATAGCTAGCAGAGGGAAATATAAGACCTGGCTCACCTCTAGAGAAATATTCCAAAGAAGACAGTAGCCCCCCACATATAATGACGGTGAGTTCAGATGAAACAACAAACGCAGCAGGAAAATAGTCTTAGCAAATTTGAGGTCCGCTTACTAGATAGCAGAAGACAGATAGTATACTTTCATGGTCAGCAGAAAAACACTAACAAAACACCATCCAGAGATTACCTTAAACTCTGGCATTAACTCATAACGCCAGAGTAGCAATCCCTGATCAACGAGAGCTTTCCAGACACAGTAACAAAACTTCAGCTGTGAACTGGAACAAATAGGCAAAACAAAACATGGACAAAAGTCCAACTTATCTAGTAGTAGTCTTGAAGCAGGAACAAGCACTGAGAGGCATCAGATAACATTGTTGACCGGCAAGAAACCACCAGAGAAATGAGCTTAAATAGCGACACCCACTACTGATGGAATCAGGTGAAACAGGAAAGAGGATGACAAGTCCAATTCCACAAGCGGCCACCGGGGGAGCCCAGAATCCAAATTCACAACAGTACCCCCCCCTCAAGGAGGGGGCACCGAACCCTCACCAGATCCACCAGGGCGACCAGGATGAGCCCTATGGAAGGCACAAACAAGATCAGAAGCATGAACATCAGATGCATTGACCCAAGAATTATCCTCCTGGCCGTAACCCTTCCAGTTGACCAGATACTGGAGTTTCCGTCTGGAAACACGAGAGTCCAAAATTTTCTCCACAACGTACTCCAACTCACCCTCAACCAACACCGGAGCAGGAGGCTCAACTGAAGGTACAACAGGTACCTCATACCTGCGCAATAACGACCGATGAAAAACGTTATGAATGGAAAAGGACGCAGGGAGGTCCAAACGGAAAGAAACAGGATTAAGAATCTCCAATATTCTATAAGGGCCGATGAACCGAGGTTTAAACTTAGGAGAAGAGACCCTCATAGGGACAAAACGAGAAGACAACCACACTAAATCTCCAACACAAAGCCGAGAACCAACACGACGATGACGGTTGGCAAAACGCTGAGTCTTCTCCTGGGACAACTTCAAATTGTCCATAACCTGCCCCCAAATGTGATGCAATCTCTCTACCACCGCATCCACTCCAGGACAATCCGAGGATTCCACCTGACCGGAGGAAAATCGAGGGTGAAACCCCGAATTACAGAAAAACGGGGACACCAAGGTGGAAGAACTGGCCTGATTATTGAGGGCGAACTCTGCCAATGGCAAAAAAGCAACCCAATCATCCTGGTCAGCAGAGACAAAACACCTCAGATATGTCTCAAGGGTCTGATTAGTCCGCTCGGTCTGGCCATTAGTCTGAGGGTGAAAAGCAGACGAAAAAGACAAATCTATGCCCATCCTAGCACAGAATGCCCGCCAAAATCTAGACACAAATTGGGTACCTCTGTCAGAAACAATATTCTCAGGAATACCGTGCAATCGGACAACATTCTGAAAAAACAGAGGAACCAACTCAGAAGAAGAAGGCAACTTGGGCAGAGGAACCAAATGGACCATTTTAGAGAAACGGTCACAGACCACCCAGATGACAGACATCTTCTGGGAAACAGGCAGATCTGAAATAAAATCCATCGAGATGTGTGTCCAAGGCCTCTTAGGAATAGGCAAGGGCAACAGCAGTCCGCTAGCCCGAGAACTACAAGACTTGGCCCGAGCACAAACGTCACATGACTGCACAAAGACTCGCACATCTAGTGACAGAGAAGGCCACCAGAAGGATCTTGCCACCAAATCCCTGGTACCAAAAATTCCGGGATGACCTGCCAATGCAGAAGAATGTACCTCAGAGATGACTCTGCTGGTCCAATCATCCGGAACAAACAGTCTATCAGGCGGACAACGATCCGGTCTATCCGCCTGAAACTCTTGCAAGGACCGCCGCAGATCAGGAGAAACGGCCGACAAAATTACTCCCTCCCTAAGGATACCTGTGGGTTCAGAATTACCAGGAGAGTCCGGGTCAAAACTCCTAGAAAGGGCATCTGCCTTAACATTCTTAGAACCCGGTAGGTATGACACCACAAAATTAAAGCGAGAAAAAAATAAAGACCAGCGCGCCTGTCTAGGATTCAGGCGTCTGGCAGTCTCAAGATAAATCAAATTTTTGTGGTCAGTCAATACCACCACCTGATGTCTAGCCCCCTCGAGCCAATGGCGCCACTCCTCAAACGCCCACTTCATGGCCAAAAGCTCCCGATTCCCAACATCATAATTCCGCTCTGCGGGCGAAAATTTGCGAGAAAAGAAGGCACAAGGCCTAATGACGGAGCAGTCGGAACCTTTCTGCGACAACACTGCCCCAGCTCCGATCTCCGAAGCGTCAACCTCAACCTGAAAAGGCAGATTCACATCAGGCTGACGCAACACAGGGGCAGAGGCAAAACGGCGCTTAAGCTCCTGAAAGGCCTCTACAGCATGAGGGGACCAATTAGCAACATCAGCGCCTTGTCTGGTCAAATCAGTCAGTGGTTTAACGACATCCGAAAAACCAGCAATAAATCGGCGGTAAAAGTTGGCAAAGCCCAAAAATCTCTGAAGACCCTTAAGAGAGGAGGGCTGAGTCCAGTCACAAATAGCTTGCACCTTGACGGGATCCATCTCAATGGAAGAGGGAGAAAAAATATACCCCAAAAAGGAAATTTTCTGGACCCCAAAAACGCACTTAGACCCCTTCACACATAAAGAATTAGACCGCAGAACCTGAAAAACTCTCCTGACCTGCTGGACATGAGAGTCCCAGTCATCAGAAAAAATCAGAATATCATCCAGATATATTATCATAAATTTATCCAGAAAATCGCGGAAAATATCATGCATAAAAGACTGGAAAACTGAAGGGGCATTAGAAAGACCAAAAGGCATGACCAAATACTCAAAGTGGCCCTCGGGCGTATTAAATGCGGTCTTCCACTCATCCCCCTGCCTGATCCGCACCAAATTATACGCCCCACGAAGATCAATTTTAGAGAACCACTTAGCACCCTCTATACGAGCAAACAAATCAGTAAGCAATGGCAATGGGTATTGATACTTAACAGTGATCTTATTCAGAAGCCGATAATCAATACATGGTCTCAAAGAGCCGTCTTTTTTTGAGACAAAGAAAAACCCAGCTCCCAAGGGAGAAGAAGATGGACGAATATGTCCCTTTTCCAAAGACTCCTTTATATATTCCCGCATAGCAGCATGTTCCGGCACAGACAAATTAAACAAACGACCCTTTGGATATTTACAACCCGGTATCAAATCTATGGCACAATCGCACTCACGGTGCGGAGGTAACGACCCAAGCTTGGGTTCGTCAAAGACGTCTTGATAATCAGAGAGGAACTCAGGGACTTCAGAGGGAATGGACGACGAAATAGAAACCAAAGGTACGTCCCCATGAATACCCTTACATCCCCAGCTCAACACAGACATTGCTCTCCAGTCCAAGACTGGGTTGTGAGACTGCAACCATGGCAATCCCAGTACCAAATCGTCATGTAAATTATACAGCACCAGGAAACGAATAATCTCCTGGTGATCCGGATTGATACGCATGGTTACTTGTGTCCAGTATTGTGGTTTATTATTAGCCAATGGGGTGGAGTCAATCCCCTTCAGAGGAATAAGAGTCTCCAAAGGCTCTAAATCAAAACCACAACGATTGGCAAAGGACCAATCCATAAGACTCAGAGCGGCGCCAGAGTCAACATAGGCGTCCGTGGCAATGGATGACAAAGAGCAAATCAGGGTTACAGACAAAATAAACTTAGACTGAATGGTGCTAATGGAAACAGACTTATCAAGCTTCTTTGTACGTCTAGAGCATGCTGATATAACATGAGTAGAATCCCCACAATAGAAACACAATCCATTCTTCCGTCTAAAATTCTGTCGCTCGCTCCTGGACAGAATTCTATCACACTGCATACTTTCTGGCGTCTTTTCCATAGACACCGTCAGATGGTGCACCGGTTTGCGCTCCCGCAGACGCCTATCAATCTGAATAGCCATTGTCATGGACTCATTCAGACCTGCAGGCAAAGGGAACCCCACCATAACATCCTTAACGGCATCAGAGAGACCTTCTCTGAAAGTTGCCGCCAAGGCGCACTCATTCCACTGAGTAAGCACAGACCATTTACGGAATTTTTGGCAGAAAACTTCAGCTTCGTCTTGCCCCTGAGATAGTGCCATCAAAGTTTTTTCTGCCTGAAGTTCCAAATGAGGTTCCTCATAAAGCAAGCCCAAGGCCAGAAAAAACGCATCCACATCGCGTAACGCAGGATCCCCTGCTGGCAATGAGAAGGCCCAATCTTGAGGGTCACCCCTGAGCAAGGAAATCACAATCCTAACCTGCTGAGCAGGGTCTCCAGCTGAACGAGACTTCAGGGACAAATAAAGCTTACAATTATTTCGGAAATTCTGGAAGCTAGCTCTATTCCCTGTGAAGAACTCCGGCAAAGGAATTCTCGGCTCAGATACCGGAGCATGTACCACAAAATCTTGTAAATTTTGTACTTTCGTGATGAGATTATTCAAACCCGCAGTTACACTCTGGAGATCCATTATTGTCAGGTGCACACAGAGCATACAGAGATTAGGAGGAGAGAGAGAGAAAAGACTGCAGCAAGGCAGACTGGAGGGAAAAAAAAAAAAAAAAAAAAAAATTTCAGCAGACTTCTTATAGCTCTCCTTTCTCAACCTGGGTCTTTAACACTTTACTGGGCCGGTCAAACTGTCATGATCTCTGCAGGCAGAGATCATAGCAAGCCTATAGAGGGACAAGCTCTCGGAAGATGGAACTATACTGACCATGAACTAAGCCTGCCGCGCAACTAGAAATAGCCAGGTAGCATTTCCTATTTATCGCTAGATGCCCAGCTCTGGCCTAAGACCTAAATAGCTAGCAGAGGGAAATATAAGACCTGGCTCACCTCTAGAGAAATATTCCAAAGAAGACAGTAGCCCCCCACATATAATGACGGTGAGTTCAGATGAAACAACAAACGCAGCAGGAAAATAGTCTTAGCAAATTTGAGGTCCGCTTACTAGATAGCAGAAGACAGATAGTATACTTTCATGGTCAGCAGAAAAACACTAACAAAACACCATCCAGAGATTACCTTAAACTCTGGCATTAACTCATAACGCCAGAGTAGCAATCCCTGATCAACGAGAGCTTTCCAGACACAGTAACAAAACTTCAGCTGTGAACTGGAACAAATAGGCAAAACAAAACATGGACAAAAGTCCAACTTATCTAGTAGTAGTCTTGAAGCAGGAACAAGCACTGAGAGGCATCAGATAACATTGTTGACCGGCAAGAAACCACCAGAGAAATGAGCTTAAATAGCGACACCCACTACTGATGGAATCAGGTGAAACAGGAAAGAGGATGACAAGTCCAATTCCACAAGCGGCCACCGGGGGAGCCCAGAATCCAAATTCACAACAAAAATCTGTTTTAAGCCTCATTCAGACGTTAGTGTTTCACATACATATTCCATACATATTCTAGCCATTTTTTTCATGGATATAACACTTACCTATGCACAGTGATATAACACGTACCTATGCACCTATGCACATGCTTTATATCACGTACCTATGCACAGTGATTTTGGTGCCAGTGATGTCTGAACGGTTTTATATTCAGTTTATGGTGCTGATTAAGAATATAACTCTGGTTTTGCCATATTGGCTCTAGTTTCTGAGATATTTAATAGCTAATTAATTACAGTAGAATTCTGGCTTCAAAAGGTGGTTTTTATAGCATTGTAAGCCTACAAATTGGAATACAAAATAATTTTATAGGATATTTTATTTTCTACGACACTGTTAAATAGTAAAAAAACAGACCAAAAGACCAAAGGCTATTGCATTTGTTATCACACACAAGTTTCATCGAGGGAATGTATTATTTTCACCACCCTCCTCCGCCCCCTCCGACTTCCATAATCTCTGCCGAGGACTTTGCCACACATTTCAAAAATAAGATGGACCAAATAAGGCAAGTCTTTATTGTTCGACTACCACAACCCTTTGCATACCAGACCAATGCCCCTACCCCATAACCTCCCTCTTCAACATCAGTGATGGAGAAGTTACTCATTTCCTCTCCAAACCACACCTCACAACTTGTGCACTTGACCCCATCCCATCCCACCTCTCCAATCTCACCATTACACTTATCCCATCCCTAACCCATCTCTTCAACCTAACACTAACTTCTGGTACCTTCCCCTCTGCTTTCAAACATGCCACAATCACACCTATCCTCAAAAAGCCATACCTTGACCCAAGCGTTATGTCCTGCTTTCGCTCCATATCATTGCTCCAACTTACTTCCAAACTCCTTGAACAGCACGTCCACGCTGAACTTTCATCTTACTTTGCATCTAACTCACTCCTTAACAACCATACAATCTGGCTTACGTCCCCACCATCCACTGAATACCAAAAGTACTAACGACTTACAGCCAAAGATAACAGACAATACTCCTCCTTCTAGACTTGTCCTCTGCTTTTGACACAGTTGAACATTTGCTCCTGCTACAGATCCTCTCTTCCTTTGGCATCAGAGACCTTGCCCTATCCTGGATCTCCTCATACCTTATCAACCACACATTTAGTGTTTCCTACTCCCACACTACCTCCTCATTTCGCTCTCCTTTTGTTGGTGTCCCTCAATGCTGTCCTAGGACCCCTACTCTTCTCCATCTATACCCTTGGCCTGGGACAACCCATAAAGTCCTATGGTTTCCAATTTCATCTATTTCCTCATGACACTCAGATCTACCTCTCTGACCCAGATGTCACCTCTCTGCTGTCCAGAATCCCAGAGAGTCTATCAGCCATATCCTCCTTCTTCTCCTCTCGTTTCCTCAAGCTCAAGGTGGACAAATCTGAACTAATTATCTTTCCTCCATATCTTTCCTACCTGATTTATCTATCACATTAAATGACATAACACTTTCCCATGTACTTGAAATCTGCTGCCTCGGAGTAACCCTTGATTCTGCCTTGTCCTTCAAATCGCACATCCAAGCTCTTGCCACCTCCTGTCTCCTCCAGCTCAAAAATATTTCCAGAATCTTTCTTTTCCTCAACCCTCAATCTTCTAAAATGCTTGTACATGCCCTAATCATCTCCCGCTTCGAGTACTGCAGCATCCTCCTCTGTGGCCTACCTTCTAACAGTCTTGCACTTCTCCAATCTGTCCTTAACTCTGCTGCCCAACTAATTAATCTCTCACCTCACTACACTCCTGCTTTCCCCCCTTTGCAAATCCCTTCATTGGCTCCCAATTTCCCAGTGTATCCAATTCAAACTACTAACACTGACCTTCAAAGCCATCCATAACCTTTCTCCTCCGTATATCTCCAAACTAATCTCCCGATATCTTCCCGCACGTAATCTCCAGTCCTCCCAAGACCTCCTTCTCTCCTCCAAACGTATTAGTTCTTCACTCAATTGCCTCCAAGACTTCTCCCGAATGTCCCCCATCCTTTGGAATTCTGCTCCCCAACACCTCCGATTATCCAACACATCCGAATCCTTCAGACGGAACCTGAAAACCCATCTCTTCAAGAAAGCTTACAACCTGCAATGACCATGCTGCCACCTCAAAACCATAGGACCCACTGCAACCCCCGACCTACTCCTTCCCCATAATCCTGTAGAATGTAAACCCAAGGGCAAGATCCTCTTTCCTCTGTACCAGTCTACCATTGTTAGTTTGTCTTCTGTAAGTGATATATGTATTTCGATGTAACCCCCTTCTCATGTACAGCACTATGGAATCAATGGTGTTATATAAATAATAATAATAATAATAATAATAATAATGATGATAAAAAATTGATAAATTATCTAAAAAAATGAATAATTCAGCAAAAGTAATGGGATTTTTAAATACAGCACCTTCAACATACCCTAAGTCCATTCAAAAAACCTTGGCACCTGAAAAAATGTAAACATTTTTTTTGTACACATGTGTTATAATCTATGGTGCTATTTGCATATCAGTGTTTATACATGGACCATGTGTCCGTGCAAAACACATGGAAACATGTCCATTTTTCTCTGGTATCTTGGATGAAAATAGCGAAAATAAGTCTCTGAAAAACACATACAGCACACTGATGGAATTTGTGTGCTGTTCGTATTTAACATTGCAAATGATAGAGAATAGTGATGAGTGAACGCGCTTGGTTAAGTCATTATCAGAGCATGCTCATGTGCTAACCAAGTGTCTCTGGAAAAATATGCTCTAAAAATATGTTTGATTCCCTCAGCTGCAACACATGCAGGGTTTGCCTAACAGCTGCAAGACATGCAGCCGCAGGGACTTGAACATATTTTTCGAGCACATCGAAGACGTGCCTATTACTATTAGAAAAGCTTTGAAATTAATTTATTTATCCATTCAAGAAAACACTGATGACACACTGATTGCAAAAACGGGCACAAGGACCGTACACTGATGACAGGCTGACAGTAAAATAGGACACACGGACAATATACAGATGACACATCGAGGGTAAAAATGGACACATGGACCATACACTGACGACACGCTGATGGTAAAATCAGACACATGGACTATATAGTGATGGCACACAGATCCAAAACACTGATGACACTAGTAACATTTTTTGTCATATGTGTTTACACACACATGAATAAGGTCTAAGTATGGTTCCTTTATGGCACCTTTAGAGAGTGAAGAACACAAAATTTTGGAGCAGTGAAATTCAGGTATTCCCATCTTCGGACTCTTCCTTAGTAAAAACTAAGGATTGAGGGAGGTGAGAGGTAAGCAAGGGGAAGGAGCTTCATTATTTCTGTGAAAGTCCTGTTCTGAGAATGTGGGCAGACGTCAAATCAGTGCAGTATAGCTAATGCTAAATGGAATTATTTTGTAGTGCAAATTATAACTGCCAAGTACTGCCATCTGGTATTGGAGTATGCTGAAGGTGTCAGTGCTTTGATTGACAGCTCAGTGTCCAGTCTGGTGCAGGGGTATGCTGAGCTGTTTTGATTGACAGGTTGGCCGTCCAGGTATTCATTGTCCCAGGTGGTTGCTCTGCTACTTATCTGGGCTGTTAGTCTCAGACCTCTGCCTGATGTAGCTGCAGCTAAGTATGTTTGGTTATCTCTATGCCTAGTGTTTTGCTGTAAGATCTTTCGCTGCCTGACCTTGGACCTCATTCTGACCATCCGTCTGTTTAACCTCTGTATTCTGATCCTCTATCCTCCTGATAGTTTGACCTCGGACCGTGACCTGACTATGCTTTTGTCTCTTCCCTCTATTTATGACATACCCTCCTAGCTTTTGACCTTGAACTCCCAGACACCTCCCAGATCTCGACTCACGGTTTGTCAGTGAGAAGTGACTCAGCGTCGCAGGAAGTTTCTAAAAATAAGACAAAGAATTAAAAGACTGCTAAATAGTCAACCTCCACTATATACTGCATCAAAAATACATCTATATCTGTCCAGGGTATGTGTGTATTTATTTAGAAATCAGTATTCCTAAATATTACAAGTACTTTATATATCAGCCAAATGTGCAACTGTTGTTTTATACAACAGATGTTTATTCTACCAACATCATTTGCCTTTCCTGTGTGATGTGAAATGATACCTAACAGAAACTAATGATGAAGATGAGCCATCTGTGTACGTATTTCATAAGCTGTCAGACATCCTGAATACATGGGGGGATGTGAAGAAGAATATTACCGAGTGAACTGCCATTGACTTTGGAGCTTAAAGGCACTCTGTCAGCACAGAATGACTGTTTAAACTAAGTGCCACCACTCGGTGCTTCACGGCGGAGCCAATCATTTAAATACACCTTCCCAATTACATATTTTTCCCTTTATCCCCACCCCCATCTACTTTCATTGACAGCTCATAGAGCCAGAGAAGGGAGGAGATACAAAGAAAATGAGCAGGTGGAAAAGGTGTCTTTAAATGATTAGGCCCGCCATAGCGCCAGTACTTGGTTTGAACAGTCATTCTGTGGTGACAGATTCGCTTTAAAGAGAACTTGACAGGTCATTCATTCTACCTGAACCAAGGGCGGCATGAATCATAGACTGGTGTGTTGTTTCAGCCATGTACGTTCTACACTGAAACTCTATAGAATCTCAGAGGAAACAACCTATGAAAGCCAGCCAGGGGCGATCTATCTAGGGTGACTAGTCCTGGAGACAAGCACCAGCAGCTTCTTCACACCCCAGTCTCCATGATTGACAGGTCTCTCCCTACACACAGTCTAGCTGAGCACAGCAGTGAGAGGCTGCTAGGGACCTAGTTGCACGGCCCCTGGCCGGGTGTTAAAGGAATGTTTTCTCTGAGATATGACAGTGTTTCATTGGAAAACATACACGTATACAATAACACAGTCGGTCTTCGATTCATGCTGCCACTGGTTCAGGCAACATGAAATCAGCAGTCAGCCTCCAGTTCATTGTTTGGTCAAATCAGTTTTTAGATAAATTTTGTTACTTTTTTCTTTTTTGAATTTTCTGTTTAAAGGTCTTTTAAACAGTATTAAAAAATCTGCAAAAAAATATTAACCAGAAATTAGCACAAATACCAAAGTTCAATTGCAAAAAAACCTGCATTTTTTTCTGTACAGTAATATAAACTATGTATTTCCTGTTGAGTTTTGCATTTGCACAACTATTTTCAGCTTTCACAAGTAACAAACATTGCATTTGTTTACAGCAAGTACTTTATCTTCGTGATGTCATGGGAAATATTTGGTCTCGGAAAGTACGTGAGAATGCTGATTTTGAGTGGAAACGAAGTATAAAGTTTTACCAAAAGGAAAAAGGTAAAAAAGTAAAGACATAGCCGCACATTGAGTTCCTTGTGCTTATGTGGAGAGGAGAGTATGAGATGTTTACAGGAAAGCAATGTTACCAATAACCCAACACCGGGACCATTAATATTATTTGAATTTATTTATATAGAATATCCTCTTACAGGATGCTGTTTCATGTAGTCTAATGTTCATGTAAAAAACTGTTCATATAAAGTCAAAACATTGAACTTTTTATAAGAAAAAATGTACAATCCGTGTACAGTAAAGCTATCCATTGATAACAAACTACCGTATTCTACTCCCATTTTTCAAAAAAAAACAATTTTGCAATTTTCACCCACACCTTCCAAAAGTTAGAACAATAGTCACTACTGAGGTATCTGAAGAGATAAACTACATGAGTATAATACAGCCGACCCTCGCCATTTATGGAACGGTCTCGGCTCCTGAGCCCGCTCCCTATATGTACATCCAAAATGTCATGTATATGTACAACACACGGTGAGAAGCGGGGGCATACTGACTATAGTAGCAAACTGCATTGCCACTACGGGGCTCGTAAGCCATGGAAACCCGAAATCATTCTGTTATTAGTGATCATTATACAGGTCATGTGTTCCTGCTCTGCTGAGCCCCAATAAATAAACATAAATTAATGCATTTAAAAAAAGGAAAAGTTTTATAACACATCTCTATAACCATTCATGTTACAAATATACTTCCTTCGTGGCATAAACGCACTCAGCATTTGTATTATGGGATCAGCAAGTAATATGGTTCACATCACACAGAATACATGATAGTTACCACAAACATACAAAAATTACATTCCAGCGCCAATTTGTGTCTGTTTCACTGTGGGAAATACTAATAAATCTGATGCACGGTCATTGCTCCCTGTATTATTTCATGCTCACAGATTTGGCATTGTAAGTACATATTTTGCTTGGATTAACAATGCCCAAAATAGACATGAAAGGGTTAAAGTAAATTTAGGACGTAATATTTGAAGCATTCTTTTTTGCTTTCCTCCCAGATGGATCGTGCAGACATGAGCTTAATATATTGGACTCTCAGTATACTTATGGATGTGAATTCTATGGTGCAAAAATTCCTTTTATTATGAATCCTGTAACTGAGAAATGTTTTTTTAAAATATCTCAGGTAAATATTGCTGTCTTTAGAGCGTTGTCTTAGCTATAAGTGACATGGGGGCAAGTCATCAGTGGGGGGGTTGGCAGAAAAATGGCATAATACACTTTGAAAAGTCAGCGTGGAATTGCGCAAAAATGTTGCATCTTTCAATGTTTTCTTGACAGTTTAAAGTAGCCCTACCAAAATGGGTAGACCCGTTAAGGAGCCGAGGCAGGGTGGGGTATAGCTACCCCCTTTCCCTTCATATTCATTGAAAATGGTGAAAATGGTGAAATACATGATGCCAGAAGTGTTACTCCAGTCAATGATTGGAGTAAAATTTCTGGCTAAGCATACAAAAGCTGATTTGGCACATCTCGTTATTGCACACCCCTCATTAAGATTTACATACAAAATGCCAGCATTAATGAACAGGGCCCAATGTGTTTATACAGTCTATTGCTTCGATGACCAAAATATTTTCTGTTGGGTTCAAACAATGCTAATCTTTCCTGCTATATCACCTTCATCTAAAATAAATTCATATTAAACATCGTTAAGATACAAACCACTTATTGAGTTTTCTTTTTCTAGATGTCATTACAATGATGCCACTAATGTATTTTTATTTCTGTGTTTTGCTCTTCCGTCATTTCAATTGGTATGTAAATTAATGCAATGGAAATCTGCCCCAAGTTGACTCATGTAGTGACCGCCTTGCTACAAGGACATTGATCAATGATTCCTATTGTCAGCTTCTAGTTCTGTTCCATATACCGACATGTCAGACAATTTATTATGTATTTTGTAGGGAATAATACATCAGATATTTTGTTTAGTATTTTACATAGTTTTTTTAGATTATTATTTTTTTAATTATTATTTCCTTTGATAGATATTGCAGCAGAATAATGGTGTTATCCTACAAGGAGAGCATGGTGCTGGCAAAACAGAAACAGTAAAGGTATACCATATATTTCTAATTTAAAAGCAGCTTTAATTTACAATTACTATACATCCTACTCGCAATCTCTGACTTTAAAAACCAACTAGTCCAGCTCTTCCCAGCAATGTTAGAGGTGATTGACAGGTCTCTTGATTTGGCAGAGATCTGTGATCAACTGCAATAGCGCTGGGAAGAGACGGCCAAGGGCGGAGCCGGACTAGTATGGTCTCTATTATCCCCAGCCAGATCATTAAAGTGTCCGGGATCCAAGTCATGCTGCCTTCGGTTTGGGCAACATGAAACAGCTGGCAGGTTCCCTTTAAAGTGACATGCCTATAGTTGCATTGTATTTATGCCCTATAAAAGTCCAGTAGCACTGAACCCATCAATAAGGCCCTCCACAAATGGATTGCAAATATACTCGGTGGCCGATTAATCAAACGTGGATTCGTGCAAAAAAATCTGTGACTTTTGGTGTTTTCACGCCACTTAGAATCAACTCCAATGCCAAGGGCAGAGCTGGGCGAAGCCAGGGTGGGTTTGGCGTGGTCACACCCACTCGTCCGATTCATGAAAAGTGGTAGCATTTTGTCCAGTCCCTGTCTGGAGTAGCATTTCTGGTGTGGCGCATGTGGTCACGCACCACTCAGAAGAGGCACCAACTTCAATAAGCGGCATTTGTCTCCTCCATTGTGACTGGCACAGCTTGAGCGGGCACTGCACCAGTCTTGTTGACCATACACTTGCATTGACTCACATGTTGCTACTTCTCCTATTCGCTCTTCATACCAATAATTATATATGGCATAATTTACCCACCGCTGTAACTATGAGACTATCAGAAATCATTAGGGAGATCTGTCACCATGAACAGCATTAGGCCACAAGTTGTGGCCCCATAAAGTGCCAGTCACAGTGTGCTCCGTGTGGTGAGCCAGCGTCATTTATGCTCTACCGGTCTCACAGGCCCCCTGACATATAGCCACATGGACTATCCATCACAAGCCACAACCTCGCAGGTGTCATAAATATACAATTATACATACTTATGTGTTTTTTTCTACATGTCCTAGGGGCTGTCATATCTACTAGGAAATTTCCTTTACGTCTTCACATGTTCTTCAGTGACAAACGTATCGGCTCTCAGCAGAGTTATACACGGAACAGGTCTGGTGAGTAACTCACATTATAAGCTGCCCATGCAAACAAATACACCAGGGGTGGGGAATCACGCTGACAGATTGTGGCAAAATAGTCAGTCATCTTTTGTGAATTTTTCTTGAGATTAAGGGTACCAATAAATATGCATACAAAACTGAAATGCAAACCAAAGGTCAAGATCCCAATAGTGTCAGCATGAGGACCTCCTCACCAGGCCTGCCACAGGACCTCATCATAGGGCTTACCACAGCGCTCTTATGAGAATGGCTAAAAAGTAACATAGCCTTAGGACCCCCTATAACAATGGCTATGGGTTAAAAGTATTGTCCACTACATGATATTTACATGAACGGTTGTTTTGATAGGTCATCAATATTATAGGTCACCAATATTATAGGTCATAAATATTATAGGTCACCAATATTATAGGTCATAAATATTATAGGTCATCAATATTATAGGTCACATAGTCATCATGACTCATCAATATTATAGGTCACCATATATTATAGGTCACCAATATTATAGGTCACCAGTATTATAGGTCATCAATATTATAGGTCACCAATATTACAGGTCATCAATATTATAGGTCACCATATATTATAGGTCACCAATATTATAGGTCATCACTATTATAGGTCACCAATATTATAGGTCACCAATATTATAGGTCATCACTATTATAGGTCACCAATATTATAGGTCACCATATATTATAAGTCATCAATATTATAGGTCATCAATATTATAGGTCACCATATATTATAGGTCACCAATATTATAGGTCATCACTATTATAGGTCACCAATATTATAGGTCACCAATATTATAGGTCCTCACTATTATAGGTCACCAATATTATAGGTCACCATATATTATAAGTCATCAATATTATAGGTCATCAATATTATAGGTCACCATATATTATAAGTCATCAATAGTATAGGTCATCAATATTATAGGTCACCAATATTATAGGTCATCAATATTATAGGTCATCAATATTATAGGTCACCATATCTTATAGGTCACCATATCTTATAGGTCACCAATATTATAGGTCACCAATATTATAGGTCATCAATATTATAGGTTACCAATATTATAGGTTACCAATATTATAGGATACCAATATTATAGGTTACCTATATTATAGGTCACCAATATTATATGTCACCAATATTATAGGTCACCAATATTATAGGTCACCAATATTATAGGTCATCAATATTATAGGTCACCATATCTTATAGGTCACCAATATTATAGGTCACCAATATTATAGGTCATCAATATTATAGGTCACCAATATTATATGTCACCAATATTATAGGTCACCAATATTATAGGTTACCTATATTATAGGTCACCAATATTATATGTCACCAATATTATAGGTCACCAATATTATAGGTTACCAATATTATAGGTCACCAATATTATAGGTCACCAATATTATGTGTCATCAATATTAAATCGTGGCAGTTGGATACCCAACACTTCCATCGATCAGCTGTTTTCAGCTCCAGCAATGGCCGGCTGTAAAGAGCGTACGGAGCAGAACACCCCACCTCGGAAAAGCTGTTAGTGGCTTCTGCTTTGTACTGCACGTCAGTTCCTATTGAAGAGCATAGAAGCAGGACTGCAGGACCCACAACAGTGACCACTGAACAGCGTTGGTGTTCTGCTCCCCATATGCTGTTTGCATCCGGCCATCGCACGAGCTGATAACAGATGATTGGTTGGGGTGTTGGGTGTTAGACTCCTACCAATTGATGAAAGCTGTGGACAACCCCTTTAATGGAACAGGTTGGCTGTTTCCAGGGCAATATTGCTCATGTATAACACAATCTTCATCCGCCTAATCCTTATTGGAGGGATGGAGTAATACGGTTTGTTTTTGCATATACTGATCTCAACAGTATTTTTCCAAGAAGTCAAAGAAACCCTTTAAAGTGAATCTGTCACTAAGTTTTTGCTACCTAATCTTAGAGAATCATAATTTAGACACAGAGACCCTGATTCCAGCAATGTGTCACTTACTGGGCTGCGAAGTGTAGTTTTGAGAAAATCACTGTTTTATCAGCAGGAGATTATCACTAGAGTAAACCTGCTGCCAGATAGTCAAGCATATAAATGGGCTCTGTATGGCCCTAATCTCACCACTGATTGGCAGTGTATGCAGAAAGCTGCCAATCAGTGATGGGGGCGTGGTTGGACTACCTGGCAGCTGGTTTACTAGTCCTCTAGTGATAATCTCCTGCTGATAAAATTGTGATTTTATCAAAACTATACAAATCAGTGCAGTAAGTGACACATTGCTGGAATCAGGATCTCTGTCTCTACATTATCCTACTCTCAGATTAGTTGGAAAAAAATGTGGTGACTGAGTCCCTTTAAGAGTTCCTCTTGTAACATGCAAGAAATCAACTCTAATGAAAATCCTGTCTGCATTTATTTTGTAGGATGGATGCTGGAGCTGCTTTGACGATTTCCATCTCCTCCCTGAGGGTGCAGTGTCTGTCTTTATGCACAGTTCACTGTCTCTTTATGAATCATTACAAGCAAAACTGCCCCAAATCACTTTCCAGGATGGATCTCAGGTCAGGAACTATTTGCATTGAATCCTTTTATCTTATGACTGTTTCTTTGGAGATAATCTCCGTGCCTAATCTTTCCGAGGCCTAACACAATCCTGTGCTGTTTTACATATGCCTGACATATAAGTATGATGGGCTTTCTTTTCCCTACAATCTAGGATCTATAAATGTTGGCTTTTCTAGCTTTGTTTCCGCTGGATGTTAGTAAACTTTAGTTTATTAAACAGTTTCCTAGCACGAGTTGCAATGACGCGGCCTGTTCTTATGTGTGCACATGTCGTGTCTATGGAAAGCAGAGGGAAATAATGCGGCAATATTTGTCTTCCTCAAAACGAAACAATTATGTAATCTCATCCTGTCACTGGGATTGTGGCGGTCAGTTTAGTATTGAAATCTGCTAGCACCATCTAGTGGTCAGTTTTATACTTGTTCGCTTCAATTAATTTCTCTTAAAAATCTTGATTATTCTTTCTTCTAAAAAAAATGGATAAGCATAAGTTATGTATTGAGGAATATACTTGAGGGGATCTTTCATTAATTGATTATTTGTGTATGTGTATAGGATTCTTTCTAAGGTCGTGAGGTCATAAAATCATGCATAATTTTAAGCTATATTTTATTTTCATGAGGTCACAATAATGTCTTTGTGAGTTTTTATAGGCTAAGAGCTTCTGTGACATTGTGATAATATTGTGTTTGTTTTCACAGCCTGCCCTCCCCTGTAGTTACGTCACAATGGTCTCTGTGTCTTTATAGGCTGTAGCATATTGTGATGATGTCATAATAGTTGTCTATGTAATGTCTGCACTATATACTGAAGATATTACAATACTGGGGCAGATTTACTAATCACGGCTAATTGTACACGGAGCAAAGTTAGGCTAGACAGTTGGAAAATGTGACAAGTGAATCATAATGTATCAGGCTAGATGATGAATTTAGAGAATCTTTAGAAAAATATTAAAATTCAAGAGACCTCAGTGGTTGATACATTTTAATGGCTAACTGAAAAGATGGCAGCCATTTTAATATTTTTCAATCTACTGGCTAACTCAATACAAAGATATATTTTTTGAGTATTTTTAGACATGTTTGTCTAAATCTTTTCTATCCCAATGCTTTTTTTTTTACACTAAGGGTGGCACAGTTTTACACAGACATCCCCCTTCCACACAGGCAAAGGGAGGCATGGGGCGTGGCACAACACTCGCTCACAACACTGGCAGGCTGAGAGGCCCCATTTACTAACACCAGAGAAACAGAGCTTTGCCAGCCTGGCAGGTCTGCCACCAGTTCCTCATTAGATATAAGCCTGGTCCATTAACAGGATTATATGAGGCCAGAAACCAGCCCTGGTAGCATGTGACGTTAAACCGAGAAAACAGAGGCATGGATTGGTGGATCAAGATAAAAGAGCAGCCTAAGGTTAAATTAGATATTTAATCGCCTTAAGGGCAAACTAGACAATACAGTATAATATATACACAATGGATTTACATATGCAATGGTCAGATATGCAAATGCAGGTGGTAGTACAAAAAGTATAAGCATATGAAACATATGACGGTTACCACCTTGATGTTAGGCCTTCAAGCTGGACCACATGTAAGTTTTCGAGAGCCAGCTGTTTCTGATTTCTTCCAACACGATGCACACCGTGACCCCCCAAGAAGTTAAAAAAGGTCCACATGGCCTCATACAAGCACTTAACTGCTTTTTCTGTCACTGTCACTCCCATGATGGTCCTAGTCCCCTTCCCCTGGGCTCTTGGTAGCTGAGACTCCCAAACCTATTATGGATCATAACTTCTCTACGGAAGGTTATAGGATGGCAGTTTTGGCACCATAGGATTCGGCCGTGCCCTCGTAATGCTTAGAGACCAAACACGGCTCGCTACATGGCTGCTACTAGCCGTTCTACATATCTTCCCACCCTGGGGTGCTAGAACAGATTGAGACACTTGTAAGCATTCAGCTCATTCCCGAGATCTCGAATGTAACTGTTATATGGCTAGGACGTACAGTAACTCTATAATCTTCTTATGAAATTACAGCTCCCATTTGACTGAGGAATTGGATTGAAGCAGTTAACATCTTGGACTCTCAGCAGGGGTTCATCCTGCCAGGAAGGTCTTGCTACCAGTGTAATAGTATGCAGGTACTGAGTATGTCACCACGGAACAGACAGACCAACAGTTGAGGGGTTTAATAACAGGAATCAGGTTCTCCTCGCAGGGAGGAAGCAATGGAAAATAACTAGCAATAAAACAGTGCAAAAATATGGGAGTCAAACAATGTAACAGGAGTAAGCAAGATTTCTTGAGAAAAGAACACTTATCAGTCTGATGAGGACTTGCTTGAAGGGTCGTCTTCTCCAACGTAGGCGCCGAGAAACAGCGGCACTTGTCGTCCCTCTGTTGTCCGTGGGCTGAGTAGTCTCTAGGAGCCTGCTGCCTGGGGTTTCGGGAGTTAATGTGGTATGCCCAGGCTCTGAGTCTTTAGCTTTTACAGCACAGCCATGAATCAGGGGCTCTGCACTGTTAAGTCTCTGTACCAGGAATCAGGGGCTCTGCACTAAGGCTCTGTACCAGGAATCACAGTCTTTGTACTGATACCGCGGGGACCAGGGGGTCAAAGTCTCTGCATGGGCCAATGTCTCTACACGGGTCTCAAAGCGCCCCTCTCCAGTCACAGCAGAGTCCGCTTTCAAGTACTCACAAGATGCAGTCTTTCTGGGCCGTCTCCCTGTATTTGTCCTCAGACCGGGAGCCCTCTCTCTCCAGGAGCGCAGCTGCACCCTGCTCTGACCACTGCTCACACTGCTCTGTCTCTTGCACCCGTGCCTTTCCCGCTCTCTGCCCGCTTCCTTCCTGTCCCAGTCTCTAAGTCTGCCCCCGGGGGAACCTGCAGCACAGCTCAATGGTTCCAGGCACAGAGCCGAGAAGGTAACCGCCCCCAGACTCTTCTGGTGTTTCACCTCCTTACATTCCCCCCCTCTTTCTGCTCGCCATTCTACAGGTGAGATTTTCAGGAGTTCCTGTTGGCAATCTTCCAGTCCTTGCACAATCTGCTGCCAGATGAACTCGTCCTGATAGTAGCGAACAGGGGGTACACCAGCCGTTGAACGTTCAGAGCGTCTCAAATCAGCAGGGGCGGTGGTGTCAACTGCTGTGGGAGGAGTCGAGGCTTCCTCTGATACGTTGGTAGTTTCAGGCACCAGCCCTGTTCCTGGGTTCCCTGGGAGAGATTGGGAGTCTTCCTCGTCTTCCACATCTACGTTGACCACTGGCGCAGCCGGTGGGGGCGCTGGAGCCAATTGGACTGATTCAGGATCTCGAGACAAACATGGACACAACATATTCCTGTGCAGTGTCCGGGTGGGAGTCCCCTCTTCCGTTTCGGGCTGGACCTCATAAACGGGACCCCCGTTGCCGAGCCACCGCTTCACACGGTACGGCATTTTCTCCCACCGGTACTCTAGTTTGTTGTGTGGGCGCTTTTCCCTCACTAAGACTCGGTCTTCAGGCCGCAGGGCTGTCCCCTTTTGAGGAGCTACCTGGGAATGCTCCAATTCTTGCAGCCAGTTCTGCACTAGACGTTGAATTGTCCGCAGCCGACGACAATGTTCTTGAACCCAGGAGTACACCCCCGTATGTGGGTAGTCCTCCTCGGGTTCCAGCGCCAGCTCTGCCAGTCCCTTCCTGGGTCGGCCAAAGAACAAAGAATAAGGGGTGAATCCGGTGGTGCTGTGTTTCCGATTGTTATATGCCCACACCAATTCAGGGATGGACTCAGTCCACTTCACCTTCTGGTCCTCTTCCAGGGTCCTCAGCATTTGAATCAGGGTGCGGTTAAATCTTTCACGAGCCCCATTCCCCTGTGGATGATAAGGGGTGGTCCATGACTTATCGATTTTTTACAGCTGGTGCAGCTCCTCCATCACTCTTCCGAGGAAGCAGGCCCCTTGATCAGAATGGATGCGCTTGGGACACCCGTACACCTGTATGAAGTGTTTGCAGATTGCGTGAGCAGCAGACTCGGCAGTCTGGTGCCGCGTGGGCGTCACTACGGCAAATTTAGTAAAGTGGTCTATCATCACTAAACAATGCACATAGCCTTGGTGTTCTGGTCCAATTGTCAAGTAATCTATTGCCAGTAGGTCCATGGGACCAGAAGACCTCACCGTCTCTGTGGGAGCTCGTTGTTCTGGTGGTTTGACCAGCTCACAACTTCTGCATTGCTGACATACTTTCTCCACAATGTTCCTTAAGTGGGGATGATAAAATAGGCGCTATAACCACTGGAAAGTTTTTTCTGGCCCAAAGTGTGCTCCTTTCTCATGTTCTTCCTTAGCCACCTGGTCTATCAAGGATGAGGGAATCACCGTCTGCCATACAAGACTGAGTTCTGTTTGCAGGAATACCTTCCGGTACAGGATACCATCCCACAACTGGAGCCTCTCCCACTGGCGTAGCATCTTCAGTACTTCAGGTGACATGGACCTCCTCTCGTGCCGATTGGGCATTTGTTCAGACACGACCCACCTTCTCAACTGAGGTAGCTCCGGATCCTTCTGCTGCACTCGGACCCACTCATCGCGGGGCTGCTCCAGCAAATTCACACAGGCCTCTTCCTGTTCAATTTCCCGCACCGCTGCCAGCGTCCTGGCAGTCTCTCCAAAACCTGGAACCTCCACATCTTCCAGTTCTTCATCCTGGCTGGGTGCTGGTTTGCGATAGTTTACTCGGGAGAGGGCATCCGCAGGAACATTCTCAGCTCCTCTTTTATACGAAATTCTGTATTGGAACTTGGCCATTCGGGCTACCCAACGTTGTTCTAGGGCACCTAACTTGGCATTCTCGAGATGGGCCAACGGATTGTTATCGGTGCGTACATGAACTTTTGAGCCAGCCAGATATTCCGCGAACTTCTCAGTCATTGCCCACACCAGCGCCAACAACTCCAGCTTAAATGAACAGTAGTTTACTGGATTCCTTTCCGAGTCATGCAAAGACCGACTTGCGTATGCGATGACGCGCTCTTTCCCATCCTGCATCTGCGATAGTACCGCCCCGAGGCCCTGCAGTCTCCCATCAGTGTGCAAGATGAATGGTTGTGTGAAGTCAGCATAGGCCATCAAGGGGGCCTCCGTCAAAGCCTTCTTCAAAGCCAAGAATGCCTCCCCCTGATGCTTCCCCCACTGTATGTTCCTGTTTTTGGCGCAAGAGGGCACTCCCCTCAACAACTCCTGGAGTGGATTAGCAAGGCGGGTAAAGTCTTTTACGAAACGTCTGAAGTATCCTGTGTGTCCCAGGAACGCACGCACATCTTTCACAGTTTTTGGAGTTGGCCACTCTTGTACCGCAGCGATCTTCTCCTGGGAAGGCCTCACCCCCTCAGCGGAGACAACATGTCCCAAGTATTCAATCTCGGTACAGAAGAGGTGACATTTCTGGGGTTTTACTTTCAAGCAATACTTCTGTAGCCGACGCAGAACTTGCTCTAGTTTCTGCAGATGCTCCTCAAAGGTGGGGGCAAAGACGATGATATCATCCAAGTAGATCAAAGTGGCTTCAAAGTTCAGGTCTCCCAGACATCTCTCCATGAGTCGCTGAAATGTTCCTCGGGCGTCTGCTAGGCCGAAGGGCATCCGGACGAACTCATACAGTCCCATCGGAAGGATGAAAGCTGTCTTGGCTCGGTCTTGCTCAGACATGGGCACCTGCCAGTAGCCGTTGGCCAAGTCTAACGTGGAGAAATATCTGGCATTCCCTAGTGCCGTCAGGGACTCCTCTATCCTGGGCAGTGGGTACGAGTCCCACACTGTGCAAGCGTTGAGCCGGCGATAGTCCACACAGAACCGCAAGGACCCGTCTTTCTTTCTCACCAAGACTATAGGGGCAGCCCACGGGCTCTGACTCTCGCGTATAACTCCCTTCTTCAGCATGTGTGACAGCATTCCCTTCACCTCCTGGTACATTTGTGGGGGTATTTGGCGGTACCGTTCCCGGATTGGTGCCGCATCCCTGGTGGGTATCTCGTGGGTGATGGCCGTGGTACGTCCAAAGTCATCTTCATCTTTGGCGAACGCATCCTGAAATTTCCCCAATACGGCTTCCACCTGAGGTACCTGCTGTGGAGTAAGTTCTGAGAGTTCCGCCCTCATGCGTTCCAGTATCTGGCGCCCTTCTTGCAGTAATCTGGGGTCCAGAGCTGCCTCCGCTTTGACGGTCACCAGCCACAGATCTTCTGGCCTTGCTGTCAGCTGTACCGCCTCAGTGGGGACCAACTCGTCTGGGAGGCCCAGGACTTGAGCGACTTCGCTTCTAGGGGGCAAAGTTGTATCTGTCTCCCCCAAATTTATGCAGCGCATAAGGATAGTTCCATCCTGCACGGTAGCCAGGGACCGTGCAACCAATATTCCTGATGGCAGCTGGTCGGCCCTGCTGGGCTCAGTTTGGACTTCAACCCCTTCCAGCGGGATGCCAGCTCGTATAGGCAGGGGAAGAACCGTCTGCCCAGGGGGCAACACTCGATTGACTGAGGCAGGGGCGATGACTTTGCCGAGTTCCTTTCCGTCGCTGTATGCTTCCCGGACATGGGCGGTCGGTATCAGTTGTTGAAAGATCCTTCTCTGGGGGGTTTGGTCGCTCCATTGTTGCAGGAACTGTTCCGGGGACTCGTTGAAAACCAGGTTTCCGAGGTCTTTTAACACATTCATGCCCAGGGTCATGGTATGGTCTTTAGCTACCTCTCCATCCACCAGTACCACTCCTCTTCTCCCGAGGTCTTTTCCGCAGACCTCTATGTTCAACCATACCACCCCTGCGACCGGGATGGGCAAGTGATTGGCCGCCATAAGTTTGATCACAGGGCCCCATTCGGGCTGTAGAGCCTCTGTGAAGTGACGGCGGAAATATCTCTCAGGCATGGTGGTCACTTGTGAGCCGGTGTCTATCAAGCACCGCACTGCTCTTCCATTGATTTCTGCCCAGACCAGAGGGCACGTGGAAACAAGGCTTTGGGGACTTTTACTACTCCTCCTCTGTTCTTCACGCTCTGAGCAGTGCCCCTCAAGCTGAGAGCCACCTAGTTTAAAGGAGGGTGCGGGGATGGTCGGCTCCGCTGGGGACACCATCGAGCAATGTGGCCGGATTCTCCACAAGTGTAGCATGTAAGAGGGCTTCTCCTCCTGGTAGTTTCACCCTCCCTTCGGGGGGCAGCTTCTCTGTCTCGTACCAGAGGGCTGGGCCCTTCTGCCAGAGTTCTTCTGGAGGTCGCCTGTTGTAAACTCTGTTTTCGGGCTCCCTCTTGTGGTCACAGGTGGTATTGTGTGAGTTTTGTTTTTGGGCTCCCCCTGGTGGCTTTGTTTGTTATCCTGCGGATCTGTGGCTGAATCAGCTGCCTCGTTATGCACTAGGGAGTTTCCTATTTAGCTCTGCTTCACCTCCACTTGTTGCCGGCTGTCGATGTATTCAGTGCTATTCTGGTCTCCCCTGATTATCTTCGTTTTCAGTCTCTTCTGGAGAAGCTAAGTTTCTGTTTGATTATTTTTTGCTCATCAGTCTGCAATATGATTTCAGTGTATGATGAGTTTAGTCCAGCTAGCTAATATGTGAGTTCTTGCTGCTGGTAAGCTCTGGGGTACGGAGTTGCTTCCCCCGCACCGTTAGTTGGTGCGGGGGCTCGAGCAATCTCTGCGTGGATATTTTGCTTAGGGTTTTCTATTGACCGCACAGCTCCCTTCCTATTTTCTGCTATCTAGTGTTAGCGGGCCTCATTTGCTAAATCTATTTCATCTCTGCGTTTGTGCTTTCTCCTTAACTCACCGTTAATATTTGTGGGGGGCTTTTCTATATCTTTGGGGTCATTTCTCTGAGGCAAGTAAGGACTTTACTTTCCCTCTAGGAATAGGTAGTTTCTCAGGCCGTGAAGAGACGTCTAGGATTTTCAGGTAACGTTCCACGGCTGCCTATAGTTGTTTGCGGATAGGTTCTGGTTTGCGGTCAATCCAGATACCACTTTCCCAGAGCTGGTCGTCGGTTTAGTTACTTAGCTAGTCACTTGCGATCCTTGCCACTAGGATCATAACAGTACAGCCGGCCCATAAAGTGTTAATTGCATGGTAGAAGCAGGAGAAGAGAAGCCTTGAGGACTTTTTTTTTTTTGCTGCCGTGTGTCTAGCTGCTGTGTGTCCAGTTTCTCTCCTCCTCTTAATCTTGGTGTGGCTCTGAGTTCAGCTGCTGACATGGATATCCAGAGTTTGGCCTCCAGTGTAGATCATCTTGCTGCAAGGGTACAAAGTATTCAGGATTTTGTTGTTCACAGTCCTATGTCAGAGCCTAGAATACCTATTCCGGAGTTGTTTTCTGGAGATAGATCTAGGTTCCTGAATTTTAAGAACAATTGTAAATTGTTTCTTTCTTTGAAACCTCGTTCCTCTGGTGATTCCGTTCAGCAAGTTAAGATTATTATTTCTTTCTTGCGCGGCGACCCTCAAGATTGGGCCTTCGCATTGGCGCCAGGGGATCCTGCATTGCTCAGTGTGGATGCGTTTTTTCTGGCCCTTGGATTGCTCTATGAGGAACCTAATCTTGAGAACCAGGCTGAAAAAGCTTTGTTGGCCCTCTCTCAGGGGCAAGATGAAGCAGAGGTGTATTGCCAGAAATTTCGGAAATGGTCGGTGCTTACTCAATGGAATGAGTGTGCCCTGGCTGCAAATTTCAGAAAGGGTCTTTCTGAAGCCATTAAGAATGTCATGGTGGGGTTCCCTACGCCTGCAGGTCTGAATGAGTCAATGACTCTGGCCATTCAGACTGATCGGCGTTTGCGGGAGCGCAAACCTGCGCACCATTTGGCGGTGTCTTCTGAACAGACACCTGAGTCTATGCAATGTGATAGAATTCTGACCAGAAGTGAACGGCAAAATTATAGACGGCAAAATGGGTTGTGCTTTTATTGTGGTGACTCAGCTCATGTTATCTCAGCATGCTCTAAGCGCACAAAAAAGATTGATAAATCTGTCACCATCGGTACTTTACAGCCTAAGTTCATTTTGTCTGTTACCCTGATTTGTTCCCTGTCATCTTACCCGGTTATGGCTTTTGTAGATTCAGGTGCTGCCCTGAGCCTGATGGATTTGTCATTTGCCCGGCGCTGTGGTTTTGTTTTGGAGCCTTTAAAATTCCCTATTCCACTAAGGGGTATTGATGCTACACCATTGGCTATGAATAAACCTCAGTACTGGACGCAAGTGACCATGTGCATGACTCCTGTTCATCAGGAGGTGATCCGCTTTCTTGTTCTGCATAATTTGCATGATGTTGTCGTGTTGGGTCTGCCATGGTTGCAGACTCATAATCCAGTCCTGGATTGGAAAGCAATGTCTGTGTCAAGTTGGGGTTGCCAGGGAATTCATGGTGACGCTCCTGTGGTGTCAATTGCTTCATCCACTCCTTCTGAAGTCCCTGTGTTTTTGTCGGACTACCAGGATGTATTTGATGAGCCCAAGCTCAGTTCTCTACCTCCTCATAGGGATTGTGATTGTGCTATAAATTTGATTCCTGGTAGTAAGTTTCCTAAGGGACGACTTTTCAATTTGTCAGTGCCGGAGCATGCTGCTATGCGGAGTTATATAAAGGAGTCTTTGGAGAAAGGACTTATTCGCCCCTCCTCCTCCCCTCTGGGTGCGGGATTCTTTTTTGTGGCTAAGAAGGATGGTTCCCTGAGACCGTGTATTGATTATCGCCTTCTAAATAAAATCACGGTCAAATTTCAGTATCCTTTGCCATTGTTATCTGATCTGTTTGCTCGCATTAGGGGGTCTAGTTGGTTCACCAAGATAGATCTTCGTGGTGCGTATAACCTTGTGCGTATTAAGCAGGGTGATGAATGGAAAACTGCATTTAATACGCCCGAAGGCCATTTCGAGTACTTGGTGATGCCTTTTGGACTTTCTAACGCTCCTTCTGTCTTTCAGTCCTTCATGCACGACATCTTCCGCGAGTATCTGGATAAATTTATGATTGTGTATCTGGATGATATTCTGTTTTTTTCTGATGATTGGGAGTCCCATGTTAAGCAGGTCAGGATGGTGTTTCAGGTCCTGCGTGCCAATGCTTTATTTGTGAAGGGCTCAAAATGTCTTTTTGGAGTCCAGAAGGTTTCTTTTTTGGGTTTCATTTTTTCCCCTTCTACTATTGAGATGGACCCAGTCAAGGTTCAGGCTATTCATGACTGGACTCAGCCTACATCTGTTAAGAGTCTTCAGAAGTTCTTGGGTTTTGCTAATTGTTACCGTCGCTTCATCGCTAATTTTTCTGGTGTTGTTAAGCCTTTGACGGATTTGACCAAGAAGGGTTCTGATGTTACTAATTGGTCTCCTGCGGCTGTGGAGGCCTTTCGGGAGCTGAAGCGCCGGTTTTCCTCGGCTCCGGTCTTATGTCAGCCAGATGTCTCACTTCCTTTCCAGGTCAAGGTTGATGCTTCTGAGATTGGAGCGGGGGCTGTTTTGTCGCAGAGAAGCTCTGATGGCTCTGTGATGAAGCCATGTGCTTTCTTTTCAAGAAAGTTTTCGCCTGCTGAGCGAAATTATGATGTCGGTAATCGGGAGTTGTTGGCTATGAAGTGGGCATTTGAGGAGTGGCGACATTGGCTCGAGGGAGCTAAGCATCGTGTGGTGGTCTTGACTGATCACAAAAATCTGATTTATCTCGAGTCGGCCAAGCGGCTGAATCCTAGACAGGCTCGTTGGTCGTTGTTTTTCTCTCGTTTTGATTTCGTGGTCTCGTACCTGCCTGGTTCGAAGAATGTGAAGGCTGATGCTCTTTCTAGGAGTTTTGTGCCTGACTCTCCTGGAGATTCTGAGCCGGCTGGTATCCTCAGAGAAGGGGTGATTCTGTCTGCCATCTCCCCAGATTTGCGACGAGTGCTGCAGGAGTTTCAGGCGGATAGACCTGACCGTTGTCCACCGGAGAGACTGTTTGTCCCAGATAGATGGACCAACAGAGTTATTTCCGAGGTTCGTTCTTCGTTGTTGGCAGGCCATCTTGGAATATTTGGTACCAGAGATTTGGTGGCCAGGTCCTTTTGGTGGCCTTCCTTGTCGCGGGATGTGCGTTCCTTTGTGCAGTCTTGTGGAATTTGTGCTCGGGCTAAGCCTTGCTGTTCTCGTGCCAGTGGTTTGCTGTTACCTTTGCCTGTCCCGAAGAGGCCTTGGACGCACATTTCCATGGATTTTATTTCGGATCTCCCTGTCTCTCAGAGAATGTCTGTCATCTGGGTGGTGTGTGATCGTTTTTCTAAGATGGTCCATTTGGTGCCCTTGCCTAAGTTGCCTTCCTCCTCCGAGTTGGTTCCGCTGTTTTTTCAAAATGTGGTTCGTTTGCACGGGATCCCTGAGAATATTGTTTCCGACAGAGGATCCCAGTTTGTGTCTAGATTTTGGCGGACCTTTTGTGCTAAGATGGGCATTGATTTGTCTTTTCGTCGGCCTTCCATCCTCAGACGAATGGCCAGACCGAGCGAACTAATCAGACCTTGGAAACCTATTTAAGATGTTTTGTTTCTGCTGATCAGGACGACTGGGTGGCTGTTTTGCCATTGGCCGAATTTGCCCTTTATAATCGGGCTAGTTCTGCTACTTTGGTTTCGCCTTTTTTTTGTAATTCGGGGTTTCATCCTCGTTTTTCCTCGGGTCAGGTGGAGCCTTCTGACTGTCCTGGAGTGGATCTTGTGGTGGATAGGTTGCATCAGATTTGGGATCATGTGGTGGACAGTTTGAAACTGTCACAAGAGAAGGCTCAGCGCTTTGCCAACCGCCGTCGCTGTGTGGGTCCCCGACTTCGCGTTGGGGACTTGGTATGGTTGTCTTCTCGCTTTGTTCCTATGAAGGTCTCCTCTCCCAAGTTCAAGCCTCGGTTTATCGGTCCTTATAAGATTTTGGAAGTCCTTAACCCTGTGTCATTTCGTTTGGACCTCCCTGCATCGTTTGTTATTCATAATGTGTTCCATCGGTCGTTGTTGCGGAGGTATGTGGTGCCTGTGGTTCCTTCGGTTGAGCCTCCTGCCCCTGTGCTGGTTGAGGGAGAATTGGAATACGTGGTGGAGAAGATCTTGGATTCTCGTATTTCTAGACGGAGGCTTCAGTATTTGGTTAAGTGGAAGGGCTATAGTCAGGAGGATAATTCCTGGGTTGTCGCCTCTGATGTTCATGCGGCTGATTTGGTTCGTGCCTTCCATGTGGCTCACCCTGATCGCCCTGGGGTTTTTTGATGAGGGTTCGGTGACCCCTCCTCAAGGGGGGGTACTGTTGTGAACTCTGTTTTCCGGCTCCCTCTTGTGGTCACAGGTGGTATTGTGTGAGTTTTGTTTTTGGGCTCCCCCTGGTGGCTTTGTTTGTTATCCTGCGGATCTGTGGCTGAATCAGCTGCCTCGTTATGCACTAGGGAGTTTCCTATTTAGCTCTGCTTCACCTCCACTTGTTGCCGGCTGTCGATGTATTCAGTGCTATTCTGGTCTCCCCTGATTATCTTCGTTTTCAGTCTCTTCTGGAGAAGCTAAGTTTCTGTTTGATTATTTTTTGCTCATCAGTCTGCAATATGATTTCAGTGTATGATGAGTTTAGTCCAGCTAGCTAATATGTGAGTTCTTGCTGCTGGTAAGCTCTGGGGTACGGAGTTGCTTCCCCCGCACCATTAGTTGGTGCGGGGGCTCGAGCAATCTCTGCGTGGATATTTTGCTTAGGGTTTTCTATTGACCGCACAGCTCCCTTCCTATTTTCTGCTATCTAGTGTTAGCGGGCCTCATTTGCTAAATCTATTTCATCTCTGCGTTTGTGCTTTCTCCTTAACTCACCGTTAATATTTGTGGGGGGCTTTTCTATATCTTTGGGGTCATTTCTCTGAGGCAAGTAAGGACTTTACTTTCCCTCTAGGAATAGGTAGTTTCTCAGGCCGTGAAGAGACGTCTAGGATTTTCAGGTAACGTTCCACGGCTGCCTATAGTTGTTTGCGGATAGGTTCAGGTTTGCGGTCAATCCAGATACCACTTTCCCAGAGTCGGTTTAGTTACTTAGCTAGTCACTTGCGATCCTTGCCACTAGGATCATAACAGTCGCCATTTCTTCATGGACCTGTCTAATCTCCATTCTCAGGTCCTCCACCCACTGGGGGATATTGCCTGCGGTGGTGGTTACCTCCCCGCTCTGCACCCTTCCCACCAGCCCCGTCACTTCCTGTTCTTGTTCTCGCACACGCGCCTCACTGCCAACCTCAGAGAAAGTCATGTCTGGCTTTACTCGCATGCGCTCTCGCAGTGCCTGTTTCATCATTGCGTCACGCAGTCCCGTCACCAGCTGATCTCTGAGCACCGCATCAACTGACCCAACCCCTACACCGTCCTTTCGTCTGATAGCAGTGTGAAGCTCTTGTAGGGCATTCATGAATTGGGTCACAGTCTCCCCCTCCCATTGTACCCGTTGAAACAGTTGCATGCGAAGTTCCCCTACATCAGTGGGGTCCCCATGCGTCTCCTCAAGTATGCGCAGCACTTTGTCCAGGGTATCTCTCTCCCGGGGGGACCAATGCATGACAGAATCCCGCGCCTCCCCCTCCAGGGCCATCAATGCAATTTCTGCCTCCAGGGCTGGTGTCATGGGATGCATCCCCATCATTCCCCGGATACGCTCCTTCCAACTCCACAGCATTACATTGTTCCCAGTGAACCTTGGCAAATTATTCAACATGGCTCCCAGGGAAATGCTAGACCTGGGAACTTCCCCAGCTGCTTGGTCTTGTCCTGTCCGCGCTACCGTGTGACATCCTGCCGACTACGCCAAATGTAATAGTATGCAGGTACTGAGTATGTCACCACGGAACAGACAGACCAACAGTTGAGGGGTTTAATAACACGAATCAGGTTCTCCTCGCAGGGAGGAAGCAATGGAAAATAACTAGCAATAACCAGTGCAAAAATATGGGAGTCAAACAATGTAACAGGAGTAAGCAAGATTTCTTGAGAAAAGAACACTTATCAGTCTGATGAGGACTTGCTTGAAGGGTCGTCTTCTCCAACGTAGGCGCCGAGAAACAGCGGCACTTGTCGTCCCTCTGTTGTCCGTGGGCTGAGTAGTCTCTAGGAGCCTGCTGCCTGGGGTTTTGGGAGTTAATGTGGTATGCACAGGCTCTGAGTCTTTAGCTTTTACAGCACAGCCAGGAATCAGGGGCTCTGCACTGTTAAGTCTCTGTACCAGGAATCAGGGGCTCTGCACTGTTAAGTCTCTGTACCAGGAATCACAGTCTCTGTACTGATACCGCGGGGACCAGGGGGTCGAAGTCTCTGCACGAGCCAATGTCTCTACACGGATCTCAAAGCGCCCCTCTCCAGTCACAGCAGAGTCTGCTTTCAAGTACTCACAAGATGCAGTCTTTCTGGGCCGTCTCCCTGTATTTCTCCTTAGACCGGGAGCTCTCTCCCGGAGCGCAGCTGCACCCTGCTCTGACCGCTGCTCACGCTGCTCTGTCCCTTGTGCCTTTCCCGCTCTCTGCCCGCTTCCTTCCTGTCCCAGTCTCTAAGTCTGCCCCCGGGGGAACCTGCAGCACAGCTCAATGGTTCCAGGCACAGAGCCGAGAAGGTAACCGCCCCCAGACTCTTCTGGTGTTTCACCTCCTTACACCAGCTAGACTGCTTGAAGTGTGAGCTTTTTCGTTTGGAGCTGTTTATGCTTGACCACCTGCTAAGTCAAATGTCCCGTCTCAGCTTCACAGGGATATGATATGGTTGATTGTCATGAAATTATATTGCCCATATTCTTCAAAAATGGTTTAAGAGCTAACAGGCAGGTAGTTGCTAACTACTAGACCGCTGCTACAGGCTTCAGCTGATATCATGTGTCGACAGAACAACTGCTTCTCTTTTGCTCTGCTCTGTTGACAGGACTGCCAAATTCATGCTTATTTACAGCCATCTCTGTTGTGAATTCTGCTCTTGGGCTCCCTCCGGTGGTTGTTGGTGGTAGTGCAGTTGTCGTGGGGTTGTAATCCAGGGCAGGTGTTTCTGCTGATTGCAGCTCTATTAGGTATTTAGGTGTGCAGGATCCATGAGTCCTTGCCAGTTGTCCATTGTTCTTGGAGGGATTGCATCTCTCTCTGGTTCCTCATGCCCTGCTGCCAATTCAGCTAAGATAAGTGTCTGGTTTTTTGTCTCTGTGCACACATGCAGTGTGCTTTGCAATTCAGTGCAATTCATTGTGTTTTTGTCCAGCTTAGACTTTGTTTGGATTTTTCAGTCATGCTGGATTCTCAGGAGATGCAGATATACTTTCTATGTCTTTAGTTAGATGTAGAATATTTGTATTATCTGCTGTGGATATTTTTAGGATTTTAATACTGACCGCTTAGAATTCTGTCCTATCCTTTTCTATTTAGCTAGAAGTGCCTCTTTTGCTAAATCCTGTTTTTCTGCCTGCGTGTGTCTTTCCTCTTATACTCACAGTCAATATTTGTGGGGGCTGCCTATCCTTTGGGGTTCTGCTCTGAGGCAAGATAGAGTTCCCATTTCCATCTATAGGGTTATTTAGTCCTCCGGCTGTGTCGAGGTGTCTAGGACGTGTTAGGTACATCCCACGGCTACTTCTAGTTGCGGTGTTAGTTTAGGGTTTGCGGTCAGTACAGGTACCACCTACTCCTGAGAAAGTCTCTCATGCGGCTCCAAGGTCACCGGATCATAACAGTACAACTGGCCAACAATGAGTTAAATGCATCTCAGAAGAAGGGAAGAAAGAGCCTTTTTTTTCTGTAGCCTGCTTTGTCTTTTCTTCCCTCTTTTCCTCTGGGTGACTGAGGAGTCTTGTGCTAGCATGGATGTTCAGGGATTAGTTTCTCGTGTAGACCAGCTTGCTGCTAGGGTACAGGGTATTTCTGATTATATTGTTCAGACTCTGCTTTTAGAGCCTAGGATTCCTACTCCTGATTTGTTTTTTGGGGACAGGTCCAAATTTTTGAGTTTTAAAAACAATTGTAAACTGTTTTTTGCTCTGAAGCCTCGTTCCTCTGGTGATCCCATTCAGCAGGTTAAAATTGTCATCTCCCTGCTGCGTGGCGACCCTCAGGATTGGGCATTTTCCCTGGAATCTGGGAATCCAGCCTTGCTTAATGTAGATGCCTTTTTTCAGGCTCTAGGATTATTATATGATGAACCAAATCCTGTGGATCAAGCGGAGAAGACCTTGTTGGCCCTGTCTCAGGGTCAAGAAGCGGCAGAATTGTATTGTCAGAAATTTAGAAAATGGTCTGTGCTGACTTAATGGAATGAGGATGCTTTGGCGGCAATTTTCAGAAAGGGTCTTTCTGAATCTGTTAAAGATATTATGGTGGGGTTTCCCACGCCTGTTGGTCTGAGTGATTCTATGTCTCTGGCCATTCAGATTGATCGGCGCTTGCACTAGCGCAGAACTGTGCGCGCTGTGGCGTTGTCCTCAGAGCAGATGCCTGAGCCTATGCAGTGTGATAGGATTCTGTCTAGAACGGAACAACAAGGATTCAGACGTCAGAATAGGTTGTGTTTTTATTGTGGCGATGCTTCTCATGTCATTTCAGTCTGCCCAAAGCGTACAAAGAGAATCGCTAGTTCAGTTACCATCGGAACTGTACAACCTAAATTTCTGTTATCTGTGACCCTGATCTGCTCATTGTCGTCATTTTCTGTCATGGCGTTTGTGGATTCAGGCGCCGCTTTGAACTTAATGGACTTTGAATTTGCCAGGCGTTGTGGTTTCCCCTTGCAGTCTTTGCAGAACCCTATTTCTTTAAGGGGCATTGATGCTACACCTTTGGCTAAAAATAAGCCCCAGTTTTGGACACAGGTGACCATGTGCATGGCGCCAGCCCATCAGGAAGATTGTCGTTTTCTGGTGTTGCATAATTTGCATGATGCTATTGTGCTGGGTTTTCCATGGTTGCAGATACATAATCCTGTGTTGGATTGGAAGTCTATGTCTGTGACTAGTTGGGGTTGTCAGGGGGTTCATAATGAAGTTTCTGTGATGTCAATCTCCTCTTCCTCCTCTTCTGAAGTTCCAGAGTTTTTGTCTGATTTTCAGAATGTATTCGATGAGCCCAAGTCCAGTTCCCTTCCACAGCATAGGGACTGTGATTGTGCTATTGACTTGATTCCAGGCTGTAAGTTTCCTAAGGGTCGACTTTTTAACCTGTCTGTGCCGGAACATACCGCCATGCGGAGTTATGTTAAGGAGTCTTTGGAGAAAGGGCAGATTCGGCCATCTTCTTCACAGTTGGGAGCGGGATTTTTTTTTGTTGCTAAGAAGGATGGCTCCTTGAGACCCTGTATTGATTATCGCCTCTTGAATAAGATCACGGTCAAGTTTCAATACCCTTTACCTTTGCTTTCCGATTTGTTTGCCAGGATTAAGGGGGCTAGTTGGTTTACTAAAATTGACCTGCGGGGGGCATATAATCTTGTTCGTATTAAGCAGGGTGACGAATGGAAAACTGCGTTTAATACGCCCGAAGGCCATTTTGAATACCTTGTGATGCCATTCGGGCTCTCTAATACCCCATCTGTGTTTCAGTCCTTCATGCATGATATCTTCCGGAACTATCTTGATAAATTCATGATTGTATATTTGGATGACATCTTAATTTTTTCCGATGATTGGGAGTCTCATGTGAAACAGGTCAGGATGGTATTTCAGATCCTTCGTGATAATGCTTTGTTTGTGAAGGGGTCTAAGTG
The DNA here is from genome assembly GCF_051348905.1 of Ranitomeya variabilis. Classification (NCBI taxonomy): domain Eukaryota; kingdom Metazoa; phylum Chordata; class Amphibia; order Anura; family Dendrobatidae; genus Ranitomeya; species Ranitomeya variabilis. The sequence goes on along the minus strand of NC_135233.1, from coordinate 789,411,650 downwards.
TCTCTTTGGAGTGCAGAAGGTTTCTTTTTTGGGCTTCATTTTTTCTCCCTCATCTATAGAGATGGATCCGGTTAAGGTTCAGGCCATTCATGATTGGATTCAGCCCACATCCGTGAAGAGCCTTCAGAAATTTTTGGGCTTTGCTAATTTTTATCGCCGTTTCATTGCTAACTTCTCCAGTGTGGTTAAACCCCTGACCGATTTGACGAAGAAAGGCGCTGATGTAACGAATTGGTCCCCTGTGGCTGTCTCTGCCTTTCAGGAGCTTAAACGCCGATTTACTTCTGCCCCGGTGTTGCGTCAGCCAGATGTTTCTCTTCCGTTTCAGGTTGAGGTTGACGCTTCTGAGATTGGCGCAGGGTCCGTTTTGTCTCAGAGGAATTCTGATGGTTCCTTGATGAAACCGTGTGCCTTCTTTTCCCGTAAGTTTTCGCCTGCTGAACGCAATTATGATGTCGGCAATCGGGAGTTGTTGGCTATGAAGTGGGCGTTTGAGGAATGGCGACATTGGCTTGAGGGAGCCAAGCACCGTATTGTGGTCTTGACCGATCATAAAAATCTGATTTACCTCGAATCTGCCAAACGGCTGAATCCTAGACAGGCTCGATGGTCCCTGTTTTTCTCCCGTTTTGATTTCGTGGTCTCGTATCTTCCGGGTTCTAAGAATGTTAAGGCTGATGCCCTCTCTAGGAGTTTTTTGCCTGATTCTCCTGAGGTATTTGAGCCGGTCGGCATTCTGAAGGAAGGGGTGGTCCTTTCTGCCATTTCCCCTGATTTGCGATGGGTTCTGCAGGAATTTCAGGCTGACAAACCTGACCGCTGTCCAGTGGGGAAACTGTTTGTTCCTGATAGATGGACTAGTACATAGTTACATAGTTACATAGTTATTAAGGTTGAAGGAAGACTGTAAGTCCATCTAGTTCAACCCATAGCCTAACCTAACATGCCCTAACATGTTGATCCAGGGGAAGGCAAAAAAACCCCATGTGGTAAGAGTAAGCTCCACCATGGGGAAAAAAATTCCTTCCCGACTCCACATACGGCAATCAGACTAGTTCCCTGGATCAACGCCTTATCAAGGAATCTAGTGTATATACCCTGTAACATTATACTTTTCCAGAAAGGTATCCAGTCCCCTCTTAAATTTAATTAATGAATCACTCATTACAACATCATACGGCAGAGAGTTCCATAGTCTCACTGCTCTTACAGTAAAGAATCCGCGTCTGTTATTATGCTTAAACCTTCTTTCCTCCAGACGTAGAGGATGCCCCCTTGTCCCTGTCTCAGGTCTATGATTAAAAAGATCATCAGAAAGGTCTTTGTACTGTCCCCTCATATATTTATACATTAACATAAGATCACCCCTTAGTCTTCGTTTTTCCAAACTAAATAGCCCCAAGTGTAATAACCTATCTTGGTATTGCAGACCCCTCAGTCCTCTAATAACCTTGGTCGCTCTTCTCTGCACCCGCTCTAGTTCAGCTATGTCTTTCTTATACACTGGAGACCAGAACTGTGCACAGTATTCTAAGTGTGGTCGAACTAGTGACTTGTATAGAGGTAAAATTATGTTCTCCTCATGAGCATCTATGCCTCTTTTAATACATCCCATTATTTTATTTGCCTTTGTAGCAGCTGCCTGACACTGGCCACTGAATATGAGTTTGTCATCCACCCATACACCCAGGTCTTTTTCATTGACGGTTTTGCCCAGAGTTTTAGAATTAAGCACATAGTTATACATCTTATTACTTCTACCCAAGTGCATGACCTTACATTTATCCCCATTAAAGCTCATTTGCCATTTATCAGCCCAAGCTTCTAGTTTACATAAATCATCCTGTAATATAAAATTGTCCTCCCCTGTATTGATTACCCTGCAGAGTTTAGTGTCATCTGCAAATATTGAAATTCTACTCTGAATGCCCCCTACAAGGTCATTAATAAATATGTTAAAAAGAAGAGGGCCCAATACTGACCCCTGTGGTACCCCACTGCTAACCGTGACCCAGTCCGAGTGTGCTCCATTAATAACCACCCTTTGTTTCCTATCCCTGAGCCAGCTCTCAACCCACTTACACATATTTTCCCCTATCCCCATTACTCTCATTTTATGTAACAACCTTTTGTGTGGCACCGTATCAAAAGCTTTGGAAAAGTCCATATATAGTAGAGTGATTTCTGAGGTTCATTGTTCTGTGTTGGCTGGCCATCCTGGTATTTTTGGTACCAGAGATTTGGTTGGTAGGTCCTTTTGGTGGCCTTCTTTGTCGCGTGATGTGCGTTCTTTTGTGCAGTCCTGTGGGACTTGTGTGCGGGCCAAGCCTTGTTGTTCCCGTGCTAGTGGGTTGCTTTTGCCTTTGCCAGTCCCTGAGAGGCCCTGGACGCATATTTCTATGGATTTTATTTCAGATCTCCCAGTTTCCCAGAGGATGTCGGTTATCTGGGTGGTTTGTGACCGGTTTTCTAAGATGGTTCATTTGGTGCCTTTGCCTAAATTGCCTTCCTCTTCTGAGTTGGTTCCGTTGTTTTTTCAGCATGTGGTTCGTTTGCATGGTATTCCGGAGAATATTGTGTCCGACAGAGGTTCCCAGTTTGTTTCTAGGTTTTGGCGGGCCTTTTGTGCTAGGCTGGGCATTGATTTGTCTTTTTCTTCCGCATTTCATCCTCAGACAAATGGCCAGACCGAGCGAACTAATCAGACTTTGGAAACTTATTTGAGATGCTTTGTGTCTGCTGATCAGGATGATTGGGTGGCTTTCTTGCCATTGGCCGAGTTTGCCCTTAATAATCGGGCTAGTTCGGCTACCTTGGTTTCGCCCTTCTTTTGTAATTTTGGTTTTCATCCTCGTTTTTCTTCGGGGCAAGTTGAACCTTCTGATTGTCCTGGTGTGGATTCTGTGGTTGACAGGTTGCAGCAGATTTGGGCTCATGTGGTGGACAATTTAGTGTTGTCTCAGGAGGAGGCTCCGCGTTTTGCTAACCGTCGTCGGTGTGTTGGTTCCCGGCTTCGGGTTGGGGATTTGGTCTGGTTGTCTTCCCGTCATGTTCCTATGAAGGTTTCTTCCCCAAAGTTTAAGCCTCGGTTTATTGGTCCTTATAGGATTTCTGAGATTATCAATCCGGTGTCTTTTCGTTTGGCCCTTCCGGACTCTTTTGCCATCCATAATGTTTTCCATAGATCTTTATTGCGGAAATATGTGGTGCCCGTTGTTCCCTCTGTTGATCCTCCTGCTCCTGTGTTGGTTGATGGGGAGTTGGAGTATGTGGTTGAGAAGATTTTGGATTCTCGCTTTTCGAGGCGGAGGCTTCAGTACCTTGTCAAATGGAAGGGTTATGGCCAGGAGGATAATTCTTGGGTTTTTGCCTCTGATGTCCATGCTGCTGATTTGGTCCGTGCCTTTCATCTGGCTCGTCCTGATCGGCCTGGGGGCTCTGGTGAGGGTTCGGTGACCCCTCTTCAAGGGGGGGTACTGTTGTGAATTCTGCTCTTGGGCTCCCTCCGGTGGTTGTTGGTGGTAGTGCAGTTGTCTTGGGGTTGTAATCCAGGGCAGGTGTTTCTGCTGATTGCAGCTCTATTAGGTATTTAGGTGTGCAGGATCCATGAGTCCTTGCCAGTTGTCCATTGTTCTTGGAGGGATTGCATCTCTCTCTGGTCCCTCATGCCCTGCTGCCAATTCAGCTAAGATAAGTGTCTGGTTTTTTGTCTCTGTGCACACATGCAGTGTGCTTTGCAATTCAGTGCAATTCATTGTGTTTTTGTCCAGCTTAGACTTTGTTTGGATTTTTCAGTCATGCTGGATTCTCAGGAGATGCAGATATACTTTCTATGTCTTTAGTTAGATGTAGAATATTTGTATTATCTGCTGTGGATATTTTTAGGATTTTAATACTGACCGCTTAGAATTCTGTCCTATCCTTTTCTATTTAGCTAGAAGTGCCTCTTTTGCTAAATCCTGTTTTTCTGCCTGCGTGTGTCTTTCCTCTTATACTCACAGTCAATATTTGTGGGGGGCTGCCTATCCTTTGGGGTTCTGCTCTGAGGCAAGATAGAGTTCCCATTTCCATCTATAGGGGTATTTAGTCCTCCGGCTGTGTCGAGGTGTCTAGGACGTGTTAGGTACATCCCACGGCTACTTCTAGTTGCGGTGTTAGTTTAGGGTTTGCGGTCAGTACAGGTACCACCTACTCCTGAGAAAGTCTCTCTTGCGGCTCCAAGGTCACCGGATCATAACACATCTCCCTGCAGCCAACTGTCAGTCAGTATTATGCCGGCAGTCACTCCCCGCTTACAGAGCAGCCCAGAAGAGGATGAGCTGCTCTGTTGACATGAAGTAGCAGAATCTACTTCTAGCGCTCTGAGCCAATGCTGGGTAGAACAGTAAGGTTGTTACCAACTATCTGCTTGCAAGTTCTTAGTCCCAGAGTAAAAAAAATAAAATAGTCCTGGAAATCCCCTTTAAGGATTTGGCAGATAACTGGCAAAATTGTTACTATAGCTTATAATACAGGATAGAACAAGATAAATAATACCAGGCATTTATATATCATGCCTACCTCCTAAACAGATAATGCCTATATACAGAGTGATTAAAAGTGGATGATGCAAAATTACAGGCTTGGTATTAATAACCTAGAGAACAAAACACAAGTATGTTAACATGAAAATGCATTCACATGAAAAGACACGCTATCTATCCAAGTTGTATCTATACACTACAGATGTTCAAAGTGATTTCCATTGGTGATACCCTATCTATGCGATAGTCCAAGTCTGTCCGTCAAGACAAGTGCCAGCATTTCCTTGGCTATGGATTCCACTATTTCTGGTGGTGGGGCAGATGCACTGAGTATATGATGTAGCCTCACTGGAAAAAGTCACAGGGTGTTAGATCTGGTGATCAAGGAGGCTAGCACAACATTGGTGAATAAATTGGTTAAAACATCACTGAAATGGGAGATTCTACTTCCTTGGATATGCAAAAGCCATCCAACCACTTCATGATGACCCTTATTGGGAAAATATTAGCTCTAATATTAAAAACCTTACCGTTGTCAAGTGACATGCATGTGGATAAGGGCTGAGACGGACTGGGCCCAGCTAGTAGACACACAACCATGGGGGACCACATCAATATAATGCCCAGCCCAAAGGAAAGGCAGGCAACATCTTTATATGTACAATATGCAACCAGACAGAAAAAACCCAAAAGGTATGAACTGGGATATAAACTGGTGTGCATGTATGCGCATGTTCACATTGGCCACTGAACAGAAAAAAACAGACAGAGACACAATGATTAAATGCCATACAGTAAATAAACAGCATGGTGCATGAGAATAATATACGGTACTTAGTTAATATGTTTTTAAATCAACATAATGCAAAAGCCATCCCACCACTTATTGTCTACAACAGACCTGCTGACAGAATCCTCAGCAAGAAGAAAGGATCGGCACTTCGAAATCGGACATTCTCGATTCTTAGGTCCATCTACATCATCTGTTTGGGTAGAGTCTGGAGACTCCATATAAATTAGACTGTCGGTCAAAACTACTAATGTTGACGGGTTCGGCCGACGTTAGTTTTTAGAAGGGCTTTTAAAGCTGAATGTTCAATTTAAAATGGGGTCTTATCACTTTAATGTTTGTTACTAATATAGATGAAGGTCCAGCATGACTAGTGATGTGCCATGTTTTTCCAAGCTACATATCAAATGAAAATAAATTAAATAAATTACATGTTCCTTGTGTGTTTTAACAGATTGAAGTGCAACCCACTTGCAGCATATTTGTCACCGTCTCAAAATCTGGTTTCCGGAAACTTCCAAAGGACATGCTGGCGATCTATAGAGCAGTTTCTTTTGTTTTTCCTGATCACACAATATTTCTCAAGGCCAAACTTACCAGCCTTGGCTTCAAAGGACCAAAGGCCCTCGCCACAAGACTTCAGCTCACCTCAGATCTGCTCAAGGAACAACTGTTAGTCTTCTGAGCTCTACATATATCCTGCAATATTTTTAAATCATGGTTTACATTGGGCATTGTAGTGCACCTTTAATCACAGTAGCCATATGCTGGCTTTGGGTGAATGGGAAAATATTAATTTGCAAAAGTGTGCAATATTGGAAACTACTGTAAGTCAGAATCGTCAGCGAGTTTGGTGATGATGTTTCATTTTGACCACACAGGAAAGCCCACCATTTTAAAAATTCCCAGTGTGAATCAAATAACTTAATCAGGAGTTTTCTAAATTATACAGTTTTACAGTGAATAAAGAATCAAAATCTAGCTAGTAGTTCCATGAAGAATAGTGAAAAAAATGCTCCCAAGCCCTGCTCCTATGGAGTATAAAGCTTTTAAAGTTACTGGGAGCATGTCATACATTGTGCGACTTTTAAATAATCACAAGTACCGTATATTTTACAACAATTCTCCTTTAGTGATTTCCTTTTTTTTTCAACAGACCAGAGGAATATCACTGTCATTTCAGTTTACGATCTATGCTAGAAGTCATATACCGGGCCATTCAACGTCGAGAGATGGAAAAGATGATTAGTATGGAGATTGAGGGAGGAAGCGTCTCCCGATCAAGTAGTGTTATGTCATATCAACAGTTTACAACATTTGCAGCAAGTATGATATTTCCTGATGAATTTTATTTAAAGTTGCATAATATATTAAAAAATGATAAAAAGATTCTAAGTGGCCTTTTAGTAACTTATGTATACCATACTAAAGTGTTATTATATCCCCCATATTATACAGGAGCAGGGGAGCAGAAAATCACAATAGGGTCACATGTGGTTATATCCTAAGGAAGAAGTGTGTGTACTTCGAAACGCGTCAATTAAAAACCGCATTAATTACAGTTCCTGTTCTGAACTTCATTTCTACTCATCAACTGCACGAAAAATCCACAGATTTTCTCCTATACTCATTATATCCCCCATACTGTTGGATAAAAGTAGTTTTATAAAACAATTAAAGGGACAGTCTCAGCTAAGCAAATGATGACCTGTCCACAAGATAGGTGATAACTTGCTGATCTCTGGAGGTCCCACCACTGTGACCCCTACCAATCCCGAGAACAGGGTTCTGAATAAAGCAATCACAGTGTATGTTCACCACCACTCTATTTATATCTGTAGAAATGTTAGAAGTAGCCATGCGTTGCACTTGGTGATCATCAGAAGACATCTAGACATGTACCATTACTTCACTGGTCGAATAGGGCACTTCAGAACCCTTTTATTGAGTTTGTGTTGAGTGAGTCATAGTAATGGTTCCTCCAGAGATCAGCAAGTTGTCAGCCATCCCATGGATAATTTGCTAAATAGTGATGACCCCTTCAATTGTTTAACAAACCCTTGGGAGACATTTTTGTCTTGCAGATATAATGATTGTTGAGACTTCTAAGATGCATCTGAAAGATGATCGTGATTAAAGGTACCTTCACACTAAGCGACGCTGCAGCGATATCGACAACGATGCCGATCGCTGCAGCGTCGCTGTGTGGTCGCTGGAGAGCTGTCACACAGACAGCTCTCCAGCGACCAACGATGCCGAAGTCCCCGGGTAACCAGGGTAAACATCGGGTTGCTAAGCGCAGGGCCGCGCTTAGTAACCCGATGTTTACCCTGGTTACCAGTGTAAATGTAAAAAATCAAACACTACATACTTACATTCGCGTCCCCCGGCGTCCGCTTCCCTGCACTGTGTAAGCGCCGGCAGTAGCAGGGCACAGCAGTGATGTCACCGCTGTGCTTTGCTTTCCGGCCGGCACTGACACATTCAGTGCAGGAAGCTCTGAGCAGCAGCGCGGACGCCGGGGGACCTGACAGACATCAGAAGGTGACTATGTAGTGGTTTTTTTTTTACTTTTACAATGGTAACCAGGGTAAATATCGGGTTACTAAGCGCGGCCCTGTGCTTAGTAACCCAATATTTACCCTGGTTACCATTGTAAAACATAGCTCAAAAGATCTTCATTCTTGGCTGTGCATTGTTCTGTGTAAACAGGTCTCGCACTGGCATGAACAATGGCAGCCTATGTGCACTCCATTGCACATCGCTCATTGCTCATTATTTACTTTGGTTTACCTATGTAAACAGGCATGTAAATGACCATCAATCAGTAATGGTTTACTGCTGGTCACTACATTGTGCCATGCAACTGGACCCTTAGCAGTCAGCACCTTGTCCCCTATCCTATGGATAAGGCTTCTTTCACACTTCTGTCGGTAGTCGCCCATCACGAAGTGTTGGCGCGACGTACCAATGGAAGTGTTTGCTTTCACATTTCCGTCTGCGTTGCCGGGCAGGAAAGAGTCAGAGAGAGACATTTCCTGCCGGGCATGCGCAGACGGGAAAAGTGGATGCGACGTACAGAAAAACGTTTGAACGTTTTTCCGAGACGACGGGCCACCAAAACCCGACGCATCCAGGTCATGACGGACGCAACGTGTGGCCATACGTCGCGATCCGTCGGTAATACAAGTCTATGGGAAAAAAAAGCATCCTGCGGGCAAATTTGCAGGATGCGTTTTTTTCCCAAAACGACACATTGTGACGGAGATAAATAAACGGAAATGTGAAAGTAGCCTAAGTAATAACTTACAAAACTCCTTTATGTGCACTGATATCAGAAGAAGGTGCATTTATACAAGCAATATGTTTAACATAGCGATGAAACAGGCATGGAAGATTATGATAATCAACAGCGAATACTCAGTAATTAAAGTTTTAATACTTTATCTGATAACACAGTTTTAGATTCTTGGTGGTAATACCAATTCATCATCTCTGGTGGTCAAAAGGTAAAAAAAAAGACTAAAACCAGAAGAAGAGTAGCAGTAGCACATTTGTCTCTTCTCCTTCGCTTCATTGGGGGACACAGGACAGCGGGTGTAGGCTTCTGCCACCAGGAGGCTGACACTAAGTAAACATAAAAAAAGTTTAGCTCCTCCTCCGTCGTATACACCCCAACACTGGCTACCAGAGAATCCAGTTCATGCTTAGTGTCTGAAGGAGGCACACCTCTGGGTCCCGGATCCTATGGACCCTTATTTCACTTCATGAGGATTGAGAGGCGGCGACGGACCCTTTTGAGGGTCCGATCTCCCCAAACCAGCAACAGGCAGGCACGTGCGAGTATCCTCCACGTATCCTTTCCCGTGATGTGGGATTGCGCGCCGGACTTGGCCCTGACCACCCTTAGGTATTTTAGACCATAGGCTGTACAGGTGCCCTTAGATGTCCGTGTGACCCCCCTGTGTTTTTCTACACCTATGTTTCGGCTGCGGTGATAGAGGGGTGGTGGACGGTCCCTCTCCTTATCCCAAAGCGGAAAATGGAGCTTGGGTTCCTGCACCGTCATGGATTTTTCTCTCCCCCTGCTAGTTTAAAAAAAAAAAAAAACCTCCACACTGGTCCTCTTCTTGCAGAGGGTTCAGCTTGTAAAAGGGGGGAAAGCTAAAAAGCGGGGCTCCTGATGCAGCAAAGGCCCTTAGCGGATTAACTTTTAGGCAGGTTTGAGCGTTCTTGTGCTGGTCTGGCGCCGCAGTCCCCCAGAGCTCCGGTCGGCGCTTCCGTTCGCCGGCGCTTGTCAGCACTGCAGTGGTCCGGTGCGGCCAGCGCCGCGGTCTCTCCAGAGGCACCTAGCTCTCCGGGTACACTTCCGGGTCAAGCAGGTCCGGCTTCCGAGACCATGCTGTGAGGCCCCGCCCCCTCAGGCGCGTCTTCTTCCGGTCCACCTCCTCCTCTCCTCGCTGGGGAAAAATCGAGGTCACGGCTTCGGCCTGGTCCAGGCCACATCGGCGCTGCAATCTAGGTGGTTCCGCCCCCTGAGGGCAGTTAAGGATAAAGGTGGCACATTTACTCTTCTTTGGGTGTTCGGTTCTACACTGTATGCGGGGGACACAGGACTGGGGTAAGTGCTTCTCCCTCCAGCCTGACAGCAGAAGCATTACTTTTTTCCCAGTCTAAGGCCCTGGGTAGAGCATTTACGGAACACTATGTCTAGAAGGGTCAAACCTTACACGGTCCTATATACCGTCTGTGTAGCCTGTCCTGCCTTCCCGCATGCCCAGAGCAATCGTCTCTGTGAGGCCTGTGACTCTGAACGCGCTCAGGAGCCCCCCCTGCTTGTTCCCCAGCAATCTCCCCAGCAGTTACTCCTGCCCCTCTGGCAGAGACTGGGGTGGTTCCACCGGAATGGGTCATGTCATTATCACAATCCATGGCATCCCTAACCAAAGCAATCGAGTCCCTTCAGGCTCCGGCTGAGGTCCGAGACAGCAGTTCATCTGTCTTAGAGAGAGTTTCAGATTCTCAGGGGCCTCCGGCCTGCAGGGGCCGTGCTCACACTAGGCAGACGCGGGGGAAGCGAAGTCTCACAGCGTCTCCCGGGCCATCAGGTGCATCATCATCCTAGAGTTCCGTCTCTCATTCTCCTTCCCCAGCGGAAAGCAGGGAATTCGGTTCAGACTATGATTCAGAGGGGTCCCTTAATTTAGAGACTCCTGGATTTCAGGAGTCAGTAGATAGCCTGATTGAGGCTGTCAAATCAGACCCTGGGAATAGAAGACGAACCCGTTTTACCCTCGGATCACAAGGTTTCTTTTAAGCGGGCCAGACTATCTCATAGGGTGTTTTCCTCTCACCCCGAGTTTGAGAACCTGGTTCAGCGAAACCGGGAACACCCAGATAAATGCTTTTCAGGGCAAAAGGCCTTGAGAGCAAGATACCCTTTTTCTCCTGAGCTACGTAGTAAGTGGGTGGAATCTCCTTCGGTAGATCCGCCGGTGTCCCGCTTAGCCTCTAATACGCTGTTATCCCTCCCCAATGGCTCTTCTATTAAGGATCCCACAGATCGTCTTATAGAAAGTTTGTCTTGTTCTGTCTTTGAGTCTTCAAGTTCAGCCCTTTTTCCCTCTTTTGCGGCAACTTGGGTTGCTAAAGCCATGATGTCTTGGTCAGAATCTCTGACAAAGGCTCTACAAGAGAGAGACTTGCCAGCGGAGTTGACAGAAATGTCAAGTCAGATAACCCTTGCTGGAAGCTATCTGATTAATGCATCCTTAGATGCAGCAGACTGTGCTGCTTCTGCAGCGGCAAATGTAATTGCCATTAGAAGGGCTCTCTGGTTAAGAACTTGGCGGGCAGACTCTACCTCTAAGAAATCTCTCACAACCCTCCCGTATCAGGGGGGTCGCTTATTCGGAGAGAAGCTGGATCAGCTTATTTCTGATACCACAGGGGGGAAAAGCAGTTTTCTCCCACAGCAGAGGGTTAGACAGCCATTTCGGCGTCAATTTCAGGCCCGTTTCAAGCCCTTTCGCAATACCAGATGGACCTCAGCGTCAGGTTCCGCTGCGCAGGTTCGACCCAATCTGGACAGAGACAATCGGATCTCCTATAGAGCCAACCCGGGGGGGAAGAATACGTTCCCAGCCACCTAGATCCATGGGGTCCAGGGCTCAAAGGTTCTCAGCCAAGTGACTGGAGGCATCCTCGGATTGCCACCGACAGAGTAGGCGGGCGCCTACTTTTGTTTCACCAGGTGTGGCTCCAGTCAATTCACGACAAGTGGGTGGGAGAGCTCGTGTCCTCAGGGTACAAAATAGAGCTGGTTTGCCAACTCCCACAACGGTTCCTCCTATCCCATCTTCCCGGGTCCGAGTCCCGGCGTCAAGCCCTGTTCAATTCTATAGATTCCCTTCGTCTCCGCGGGGTCATCACTTCTGTTCCAAGGGAAGAGAGATTTCAGGGTTCTATTCCAACCTATTTATAGTACCCAAAAAGGATGGATCAGTGAGGCCCATTCTAGATCTCAAACACTTAAACAGGTTTGTCAAAATTCGTCACTTTCGAATGGAATCTCTTCTTCAATGGAAAAGGGGGAGTTCTTGGCCTCGGTAGACATCCAGGATGCCTACCTGCATATTCCCATTTTTCCTGCTCATCAAAGGTTTCTCCGGTTTGCCATAAACAACTTACACTTCCAGTTCACGGCTTTACCCTTCGGTCTGGCCTCCGACCCCAGGGTGTTCACAAAGGTCATGTCTATTGTGGTGTCCATTCTGCACTCCCGAGGCATAGTAGTGTTGCCATATTTAGATGACCTTCTCATCAAAGGGCCGACCTTTCAGGCCTGCGAGGAGAATGTCAGCATTTCTCTAGACACTCTCTCTCATCTAGGTTGGCTAGTGAATTTAAAAAAGTCATCCCTGGTACCATCCCAAAGAATCTCATTTCTGGGAAATAATTTTCGACACTTCTCAAGCACTCTCGATCCTGCCTCAGGACAAGGTCCTAGCCCTTCGGCGAGAGGTGAGGATCCTTCGGCAACCGTGCTTTCATGCAATCCGGTCCTGCATGAGGGTCTTAGGAAGGATGGTGGCAACAATAGAAGCAGTACCATTTGCTCAGCTTCATCTTCGGCCTCTCCAGCATGCACTTTTAGCAGCATGGGACAAGAATCCATCCTCCCTCAACCTCAGGTTCCGGTTGTCTCTCCAGGTCAGGCAGGCTCTTTCATGGTGGATAAACAGCCCATCTCTTCTAAAAGGGAAACCCTTCCCTCCAACCAATTGACTTGTGGTTACAACGGATGTCAGTCTCCTAGGTTGGGGAGCAGTGTTCTTTTATCACACTGCTCAGGGGAGCTGGTCCTCCCCGGAGTCAGCTCTTCCTATCAATCTCTTGGAGATTTGGGCAGTTCGATTGGCTTTACAGTATTTCCATCATCTTCTGGCGGGTTGCCCTGTCCGCATTCAATTGGACAATGCCACAGCCATGGCATACATAAATCATCAGGGGGCACCCGCAGCAAGGCGACCATGCAGGAAGTAAAGCAAATTTTGTGCTGGGCCAAGAGAAATCACTCTGTGATTTCGGCAGTCCACATTCCGGGCGAGGAGAACTGGGCGGCGGACTTCCTCAGTCGGCAGGGCCTGGCTTCCGGGGAATGGTCTCTCCATCCCAAGGTGTTTCAGCAAATATGCCATCAATGGGGGACTCCAGACGTGGATCTAATGGCGTCCGGGAGGAATGCCAAGGTACCCAGATTTGTCGCCCGGTATCGAGATCCACAGGCAATCGCCGTGGATGCACTAGTTCTGACCTGGAGCCAGTTTCATCTCCCATATCTGTTCCCCCCGTGGCACTGCTCCCCGACCGTCCAGATCTTCTATCTCAAGGGCCGATTTACCACCAGAACTCAGGGGTCCTGCATTTGATGGCCTGGCCGTTGAATCTTGGGTGTTAACTCAGGCCGGGTTCTCCCAAGAGGTGGCTGATACCATGATCAGTGCCCGAAAAACCATTTCGGCTCGGATTTATTATCACACTTGGAAGGTTTTTCTTTCATGGTGCAGAGAGCGAGGGTTGCCTCCTCTGCGTTTTTCCGTTCCAAATATTTTTGCCTTTCTCCAGGCAGGCCTGAATTCAGGGCTGGCTCCAAGTACTCGTCCTTTTTCAGCGTAGGATTGCTACTACCCTACAGGTAAAGACCTTTTTTCAGGGAGTCGCTCATAAGGTCCCTCCTTATAAAACTCCTTTGGAAGCGTGGGACCTTAATTTGGTATTAAAGGCTTTACAGGATGTTCCTTTCGAACCTCTTCAGGATGTTTCCTTAACTTTCCTTTCCTGGAAGGTCGTATTCTTAGTTGCCATAACTTCCATAAGGCGGGTATCAGCAGGCAGCCCTTTCCTGTCGTGCCCCTTTTTTACGGTTCCATCAGGATAAGGTGGTGCTCAGACCAGCGCCCTCCTTTTTGCCGAAGGTTGTTTCCTCGTTCCACATTAACGAGGATATAGTTCTTCCCTCTTTTTGTCCGGCACCGACGCACCGTGTGGAAAAAGCTCTCCATACATTGGACCTAGTGAGAGCTCTGAGGAGGTACATTTCTTGAACAGCTCCTTTTTCGACAGACGGATGCTCTGTTTGTCCTCCCAGAGTGTCGCAGGAAGGGATTCGCGGCCTCGAAATCTACCTTGGCCAGGTGGATACGTTCAGCTATTCAGGAGGCCTACCGCGCCAAGGGCATGGGGGTTCCGGCGGGAATCAAAGCTCATTCCACTAGAGCAGTGGGGGCTTCCTGGGCGATTCGGCACCAGGCCTCAGCAGAACAAGTTTGCAGAGCTGCGACTTGGTCTAGTCTGCATACCTTTGCCAAACATTACAATGTCCATTCCCAGATCTCCGCAGATGCAAGTCTGGGTAGGAGGATTTTTCAGGCAGCAGTAACGCACTTATGACGACAGCTGCTTGGATAATTATAACCGGTGAGTTAATTCCCCACCCAGGGACTGCTTTAGGACATCCCACTGTCCTGTGTCCCCCAATGAGGCGAAGGAGAAATAGGGATTTTTGTGTTACTCACCGTAAAATCCTTTTCTCCAAGACGCTCATTGGGGGACACAGCTCCCTCCCTGGTAGCCTGATGGCTGCTTTTGATTCTGAATGTTATCAGGCAGTAGGTCTTTTCTAGACATAAGTTTTCTGTATTTATGCTGTTATACTGTTCCTCGTTTTTTGTTCTTCTACTGCTTTTGCACCAAACTGGATTCTCTGGTAGCCAGTGTCGGGGTGTATACGACGGAGGAGGAGCTAAACTTTTTTTTATGTTTACTTAGTGTCAGCCTTCTGGCGGCAGAAGCATACACCCGCTGTCCTGTGTCCCCCAATGAGCGTCTCGGAGAAAAGGATTTTATGGTGAGTAACACAAAAATCCCTATTTTCTTTGTGCTAGTTTGTGCATATAATAGCTATATGATAGCTACACGGTCTCTTTATCATTGAAGTGTTACATATAAAGGAGGCAGTCGACTTTATACAATTTAGTTAGATAAAAAGTGCACAAACGTTTGTGGCTTGAAGCCCATGGTGTTAGATTGTACGGCTTGAAAGGCCTGCAATAAAATTGCAAAATAGCATAAATCACATACGTAGAACAAGTTTCATTGTCATAAGTCTTTAATGTTTTTTTCAGTCTATTCTGAAGCCAAATAATGGCTATATTCGTGCAACGTTGCCATATGAAAACATCACAAGTTGTCTTAGTCAAAGTGGTGTATTACATCTGTAATTAAATCATTAAAATGCAATCAGGCTGCAACACAATTGGACTCTGTGCCTCTGCCTCAATGCCTTGTGCCATTGTAAATGAGTGTACAATGAAAGCTGAGAGTCCCCAGCAGTGTGCATGTAGCGCCCCCACTGCCGCAGGGCCGAGGGGTACCCGGTACCGGGCCTCTGAGTCTCTGCTCTGGGGTTGTCACGGTGGCTAGACCCGGTCCGTGACCCTGCTGAGGGGCGCCCAATGAAAGGTGTGGGTGGTGATGCTGTAGTGGTGCGGGCCGCAGTAAATAACAAGGACACCAGGTTGCAGTCTCTTTACCTCTTTACTGAAGGCTTCAGGATCCTCAGTCCAGAATACGGTTAACCAGGCTGCGCAAGTCCGGCCGGTCCGATGGCACCTCCAGAGTTCCCTTTGCAGGTGGAAATCTGTGTCTACCTTCTAGCGCTTGTGTGTTGTGGTCCTCCCCTGCTGTGCTTACGGGATAGTCCCCACAACTGTTGTGTCTGTTTCTGAAGTTCCCTCACAACTCGATTATGATGTTCTTCTTCGTCCCCCAGATGATATGGCTAGGACGCACCCGTATGACGGGTAGGCTCGGAGCTCTTCCTGGACCCTAGTGTCGCCCCTCTCCTGTTGTTGCCCCCTATGTCTTCTTAGGTGATTTGGGTGAGACAGCCCGCCTATAACTGACTGCCCTGCCGTAGGTTTGAAGTTAGGCCTGGAGCTCTATACTTCCTCGGTGTTCCGGCCACCGGCTGCGCGCCTCAGTAGGATGTTGCCTCGTCTCACAGCACGATTCCTACTGGTGTTTCTCCTTGTTGCGTCGATCTCGTTTCTCACTCAGCACAATAAACCTCGCTTCTTGTCCTTTCTTAGGGCACCGCCGCTATCTCGTGCAGGCGCGGTCCCGTAATGTTCTCTCTGTTCGCTAGGCCTCTGTCAGGATCCCACCCCTGACAGGGACCCCCCTGAATCTTCCCCTGCAACACCCTCTGCCACAGGATGTTGCCTGGCTCCAACCCAGTCAGCTTCTCTCTAACTTCCTGTCTAACCCCCAGTTTTACCAGACTGTGAGGAGTGGCCTAATACATAGCGCCCTTAGCTCCCCTGGAGGCCAGACTGTGAAGTGCATTGGTGTCTGTGATACCTGGTCAGGTGAACTCCTTCAGTGCCATCAGACGTACCATAGCCCTCCTTAGCGGCGGAGCATCAGTACTGCAACGACCAGGACTCTGGGGCGCTGCATGCACCATTTGTGATTAGAGACTGCCATCTACTGCCAAGGCAGGAAGGAATTTGACGCCAATGCGTGAGACCAGCAGGACATGCTGAGAGGGACGCGGTGGCCGAGTCACTAGTATGGGCCAGGGAGCGTCACGTGGGATTCTCACTCCGATGAACAGTACCCAGTCGACAATGGTTAAGACCCACGAGCCAGACTGCACCTGTCAAGACCTGGAGCCTAGCCCTATGCCGGTCCAGATCCCAGAGCCAGACTACGCATGTCAAAATCTGAGGCCTAGCCCTGCACCAGTAAAAATGCGTGACCCAGATTATACCTGTCAAGACCTGAGGCCCAGTGCTCATCTGTCCTGGCCCGCCAGACGACCATCGTAGGTCAAGTACTGAAGACAGAATGCAGACTCCAATCTGGAAGTGGACGTTCGCTGAAGTGATCGAGAGGCGCAAGTGAGCCAGGGCGCTACTTCCAACAATGATGTACAGTACAGGGGTGAGTTAGGGGTGGTACAACAAATGGGTTCAGGACCGTCCAGAGTGCGAGAGGCATTGGGTGCATTGATTGACCTCTTGAAAAGGACTTGCAGCCTAGCCGGAAGAACCGGAGACCCCCGCTAGTGCCTATTGTGCAAAGGTGATTGTTATAGTGGTACCCTAGGACTTTAAACACTGCTCTTATAAGAAATAGGATATATGTAACGTAATGAAATCTCTTTGCAAGAGTTATAGTGCATTGATAACAACTGTGATATTATTGTATATTGAATACTGTGCTCTGGAATTACCCTGCTATCTCTGAACTACTTGTTCAAATCACCCCTCTCCTATATTCACACCCGGAAAATAAAAAGTTAATTTGGTTGCCTTGTCTTGTCTGAGTGTTGCATCCCAGTAACACTCTTACATCATGATATGGGAGACAAGTGGAAAAAAGTAACAATACAGAATGCCTATAGTGTCTGGCAAAAAATGTCCACACATTCTGTATATGCCCTGGCCTACCTCTCTGCTGATCCTCTATTCATTGACAGGACAGACCAGGCTTGCTTCAAATCTGTGCAACTATAAATCCTCAAGAAGTATTGTACAGTGATAATGTGATATTTGATTTATAGGGTGTTATTGTGAGTTTCAAGTTTGTTTAAACCACAAATGCATCAATGTGTATTAACCATAATATTCATGAAATGTTTGATCTTGGTTTTGTCTAAATCAGGTCCAGTGCCTAGTATAAAAACTGGTAACAGTGCCGACAGAAATAAGAAAGCCATCTCAACTAATCCTGTTCTTGCTGCCGCAAAAGAAAGTCATGCACTGATAGCCGATTCCCTTCAAGATGTCATTGGCCCGAGAATGACTGGTGATGTAAGTAGCAGAATGTCAGAATGATATTGGACCCTCTGAAACACTGCAATGTTTTAGAGTATGGATACTTTTAAAAGCTGTTATATGATTATGTTAAATGATTATGCATCTAGGATGACTAGGTCAAGAATCTGGTTCCTTGAGGCTTCTTCCGACCCAATGGGATAGACTTGTCATTCTAGAACAGGGGAGGTGGGGTTCAAGGAGAAGGATTGCACTAGTGATCCTAATTGTATCATCTGTAGCTGGCTTTTAAAAGTATATTTTCTGTGAAACTATCCAATTTTCAGAGTAAAGCATGCATGGCTGCAATACCTAGGTCGGTTACTGATTCATGCTGGTTTGGGCAGCATTAGTCAGGGGTCAGGTTCCCTTTAAGATTGTTACATCTTATGTTTGAATCCACTTGTGAAGAAAGTACAGTATCTGTATTAGAAAAATGACATCTACAAGTAGTATCATATTTGCTCTCATTGAGATCTTCAATTTTCTTTTCCTTAAAGTAAATTCTAAAAAGGAATTCCAATATAATTAGCTGGATAATTTCGTAATAGATTTTTATACTGGTTGATGCTTAACCCCTTAGGGACAGAGCCAATTTGGTACTTAAAGGGAACCTGTCACCACGTTTTTGGAAGATGGGATAAAAATAGCGTTAAATAGGGGCAGAGGTGGGCGTTACATTAGTGTGTTTGTTATGCGTTTATTACCCACCTAAGTTGCCGAAATACCTTTGCAAAGTCTCCGTTTTCGCCTGTCAATCAGGCTAGTCTGGTCAGATGGGCGTTGTCTTCCCCCAGATCTTGTTTAGTTTTCCGTTGGTGGCGTAGTGGTGTGCGCATGCCCAAGGTCCCGAATCCTCTGCCAGGGGATTTCAAAGAGCGCGGTGTCCGTTATTGCATTGGTGATCGGTGGGCGCGGCCATCTTCCTTTGGCCGCGCGTGCGCAGAAGCGGCGCTCTGCTTGCCGCGGCGCTCTGCTGGCCGCGGCTTCAGGAAAATGGCCGCCGCGATATCCATCTGCGCACGCGCGGCATCCCGCGGCCATTTTCCTGATGCCGCGGCCAGCAGAGCGCCGCTTCTGCGCACGCGCGGCCAAAGGAAGATGGCCGCGCCCACCGATCACCAATGCAATAACGGACACCGCGCTCTTTGAAATCCCCTGGCAGAGGATTCGGGACCTTGGGCATGCGCACACCACTACGCCACCAACGGAAAACTACGCAAAATCTGGGGGAAGACAACGCCCATCTGACCAGACTAGCCTGATTGACAGGCGAAAACGGAGACTTTGCAAAGGTATTTCGGCAACTTAGGTGGGTAATAAACGCATAACAAACACACTAATGTAACGCCCACCTCTGCCCCTATTTAACGCTATTTTTATCCCATCTTCCAAAAACATGGTGACAGGTTCCCTTTAATGACCAAGCCAATTTTTACAATTCTGACCACCGTCACTTTATGAAGTTATAGCCCTGGAATGCTTCAACCTATCCCACTGATACTTAATTTTTTTTTTTTGTGACATATTGTACTTCATGTTAGTGGTAAAATTTCCTTGATATAACTTGTGTTTATGTATGAAAAAAACAGAAATTTGGCAAAAAGTTTGAAAATTTAGCATTTTTCAAAATTTTAATTTTTGTGCCCTTTAATCAGAGAGTGGTGTCACAAAAAATAACTAATGAATAGCATTTCCCACATATCTACTTTACATCAGCACAATTTTGGAAACATAATTTTTTTTTGTTAGGACGTTATAAGGGTTAAAAGTTGACCAGCGATTTCTCATTTTTCCAACAAAATTTACAAAACCATTTTTTTAGGGACTATCTCACATTTCAAGTGACTTTAGGGGGTCAATATAACAGAAAATATCCAAAACTGACACCATTTTAAAAACTTCACCCTTCAAGGTGCGCAAAACCAATTTACTGTGGAACCAAATTTTTTTTATTTTCACATGGGTATCAGGAGAAAATGGACCACAAAATTTGTTGTGCAATTTCTCCTGAGTACTCCGATACCCTGTACATGGGGGAAAGCCACTGTTTGGGTGCATGGCAGAGCTCAGAATGGAGGGAGCACCATTTGACTTTTTGAACGCAAAGTTCACTGGAATCAGTGGTGGCTGACATGTCGCGTTTGGAGACAACCTGATGTACCTAAACAGTAGAACCCCCCCAATTCTAACTCCAATCCTAACCCCAACACACCCCTAACCCTAATCCCAACCCTAACCATAACCCTAACCTCAACCCTAACACACCCCTAGCCCTAATCCCAACTGTTAACAGTAGTCCCAACCATAGCCTCAACCCTAACCACAACCATAACCCCAACAGAAACCCAACCCTAACCCTAGCCCAACCCTAGCCCAACCCTAACCCTATCCCAACCCTAACCCTAGCCCAATCCTAATCCTAGCTCTAACCCTAGCCCCAACACTAACCCTAACCTTGGCCCTAGCCCAACCCTAACCCTAACGGAATAATGGAAATAAATAAAAAAATATTTTATTATTTTTCCTTAACTAGGGGGGTGATAAAGGGGGGTTTGATTTACTATTTTTTAAATCTTGATCACTGTGATAGGGTCTATCACAGCTATCAAAATGAACCAATAGGAAAAATTTCCTGTTGTTGCCGGGTGCTGGCCGGCACATCTCGGCGGATGCACTGCGCATGCGCCTGTGATTTTCTTCCCGGAAGAAGGTGCCAAGAGCCAGGGGAAAGGATCGCGGGATGCAGGAGGGTCTAGGAACACTGGAGGTACTGGGGGGGGCTCGGAGGACCTCATTTCTCTCTCCTTTGATGTACTAGATCATATCAGAGGAGAGAGAAATTAAATGGGAAATCGGACTTTTTTTGCGGTCGACGGTATTCCAGGAATAACGGTGATCGTAACACTGGGGTCAGTAAAAACCGACCCAAATCATGTTCTCTGGGGTCTCAGCTATCCCCGGTAGCCGAGATCCTGGAGAATTTCCGATGCTGGGGGGGTCGCTACACCCTTATTTTTCAGCGCCGTTAAAAAGCGGCGCTGAACAATAAGTACCCTTAACTGCTGCCGTTAAACGATGTATCGGCGGTCATTAAAAGGTTAAATGTTTTGTAACAGAGCTTCAGGTCCATGACTACTTTTACACAGCTATATAGATAAAAGGGTGACCCATCAATGTAACTGTAATACTATTGTAGGAACTCTAGGATTCTGGTAGCGTGAGGCAATGAACAGACAGAGACGGGTTTCTTTAGTGCAAATAGTGTATTTGTAACACAGGATTAACACACAAAACAATATACTGATAACCCGCAATGAAACAAGTCCCTTAACCATATACAGCAAATCAGAAGAGTTCATAGGACAAAGTCCTTGGCAAGGTGAGTGTGACGGGTGACGTGCAGATCCAAAACACAGTTGGTGCAGAAAGAGTCAAATCCGGGTATGTAGTAAACACAGGGAAGTCCAGAAACAAGTCCTCAGGTTAATCCCAGGTGTGGCATGAACACGGGTAAGTCCAGAAACAAGTTCTCAAGTTGATCTCAGTTTGTGGCATAAACACGGGTAAGTCCAGAACAAGTTCTCAAGTTGCTCTCAGTTGTGGCATAAACACGGGTAAGTCCAGAACAAGTTCACATTAAAGTATTATACTGGTGTAATTTCCAGTAGCTCCCACCGGGGGGAGTAAATAAGGATTAAGTAGCAAACACAGACTAAGTCCAGCAGCAAAGTTCCAAAACAGAGTTCTTACCCGGAGGAGTGAACCAAGGGTTAAGTTCCAATGCCAACAGACTGAGAGTGTAACTTACATAGGCAGAGAATGTCCAGAGCCACGAGTTGAAGTACAGCAAACAAGCAGCTGAGCTGAAGGAGAAACAGAAGCAGAATCCTCCAGCAAAGAGGCTGACACCTGACCCGGGTTTTAAACAAATGAACAGGAAGTAGGGCAGACAAAAACAGCAAACTCCATCTTAACAAAGGGCAAAATCATTCACAAGGTAACTTGGAAAACCTGGAATACTGACATTACTCCCCCCCTAGAAACGGCCTCAGGACGATCCTGGGCCAGGCTTGTCTGGGTATCTACGATGAAATTGAGCAACCTTCAGGGGAGCATTGATGTTACTTACTGGTTCCCAAGAATCGTTTTCAGGAGAGTAACCCTGCCATCTAACCAGATACTGAAGTCGGTTTCTATGAAGTCTTGAATCGATAATGTCCTGTACAACAAATTGTTCTTCGCCATCAACCAACTCTGGTGGAGGAGGAGGTATGATACGTCCCTGAAATGTGTTGAGAGAGACTGGTTTTAATAAAGAAACATGAAATATTGGGTGTACCTTTAGAGTTCAAGGCAGCTTCAGCCGACAAGCAACAGAGCTCACAATCCCGGTGATCTTGAATGGACCGATGAACTTCTGCCCTAGCTTCTGCGAAGGAACACCCAATCTTAGATTCTTGGTAGACAACCAAACCGAGTCTCCTACCTTATACATGGGTGCCGGTTTCCGGAATCTATCGGCCAACTTCTTGTAACGCTCCTGTGCTGCGGTCAGGGAGTCTTTCAAAACTTCAAGATTACGTTGCAACACCACCACTCTGTCTTGAACTGCTGGTACCGAAGTAGCAACCGGAGACCTAGGCAAAATATTTGGATGATATCGCAGATTGGCGAAAAAAGGCGTTACCTTCGTGGAACTGCTCTGTGAGTTGTTATACGAGAATTCCGCTAACGGGAGTAGCTTCAGCCAATCATCCTGCAAATGACTGACGTAACAGCGTAGATATTGCTCCAAGGTTTGATTGGTTCGTTCGGTTTGCCCATTGGTCTGAGGATGGTATGCAGAAGACAAGCAAACATTAATGTGGAGTACAGAACAAAATCCTTTCCAAAACCTAGAGGTAAATTGTATTCCCCGGTCAGAGATGATCTCATCTGGTACCCCATGCAGCCGGAAAACATTCTGGATAACCAGATCCACTGTCTCTGTAGCTAAGGGAAGACCAGTGCAAGGAATAAAATGAGCAGCCTTCGTTAAACGGTCCACTACCACCAGAATAGTATTTTTACCGCCAGAGGTGGGTAACTCCACAATAAAGTCCATCAAAATAGACCCCCAAGGACGAGATGGTACGGGTAGTGGCTTAAGAAGGCCAGTAGGTGAAACACGAGGAACTTTGTACCGGGCACAAACCTCACAAGAGCGGGCATAGTCATTTACATCCTTCAAACAGGTAGGCCACCAGAAAAAACGACTTAAAAATTCCTGCGTCTTCTGTACCCCCCGATGACCAGCCAATACGGAGTCATGGACCAATTTGAGAATTCGAAGTCTCACAGCCTCAGGGACATAAATACAGCGATCTCTAAGCCATACACCATTCTGAAAGACAAGATTCACATTGTCAGGTGGGGCAGCAAGAAATACGTCACCATCATAGGCCAGCTTGATCTCCTCCCACAGGTCCCGGTCCTGGAGCACTCCTATGAAATTGGCATCCGACAAGATGGTCTTAGACGGGTCCCAGGCACGGAGTCCATCGTGTGGATTCGGGATAGTGCATCGGCTTTCCCATTACGTGAACCTGGGCGGTACGAGATGACAAAATCAAACTGGTTCAGGAACAAACTCCACCTAGCCTGTCGAGGAGAGAGACATCTGGCAGACTTGAGGAATTCCAAATTACGGTGATCTGTGAGCACTACTACCTGTTGAGTTGCTCCCTGCAAATGGTGTCTCCATTCCTTAAAGGCGGAAATGATTGCCAAAAGTTCCTTATCTGCAATATCATAGTTCAGTTCAGCAGATGATAACCTGCGAGAAAAGAAGGCACACGGGTGCAGCAAACCTTTATCTCCGGTTCGTTGTGAGAGGATTGCTCCCAGTGCACAGTCAGAAGCATCCACCTCCGCGACAAACGGCAGTGCAGGATCCGGGTGCGTCAATATCGGAGCAGTGGTAAAACAAACCTTTAGGCGATCAAAGGCTTACTGGGCTTGCGAAGACCATACAAACTTCTTCCCCTTCTTAGTGAGGAGAGTGATGGGACGGACAATTTCCAAAAAAAATTCCGGATAAAACGTCTATAAAAGTTAGCAAAACCAATGAATCTTTGTACCTCTTTAACGTTTCCTGGTACCGGCCAATCTATGATCGCCTGGATCTTGCTGGACTCCATATTCAATCCCTGGGGAGAAATAGCATAGCCTAAAAATTGAATTTTGGAGCAATGAAATTCACACTTTTCGAGTTTGATATACAAATGGTTATCTCTCAAACGTCTGAGCATGGTCTTGACATGTTCCTGGTGTTCCTGTAGGGAATCAGAGAAAATCAAGATGTCATCCAGGTAAATTACTACATACTGATCCAGTAAATCCCTGAAAATATCGTTGGCTAAGTGTTGGAAAGCAGCAGGAGCGTTACAGAGTCCGAATGGCATCACTAAATATTAAAAATGTCCATAACGACATCTGAAAGCTGTCTTCCATTCATCTCCGGGACGTATACGGAGTAAATTATATGCCCCGCGAAGATCTAATTTGGTGAATATTTTAGCTTGGCGAACTCTCTCCAACAATTCAGGAATTAACGGCAACGGGTACCTGTTACGGATGGTTACCTTGTTTAGCTCCCGATAGTCAATACACGGTCTTAGAGTGCCATCTGTTTCCTTTACATAGAATATGGGAGCGCCCGCTGGTGAAGAAGATGGTCGGATAAACCCCTTGGCTAAATTCTCATCTATATACTCCCGTAATGTCTTTAATTCTGGAGCTGCCAACGGGTAAACATGGCCGAAAGGAATCGCTGCCCCAGGAAGCAGCTCTATGGGGCAGTCATATGGTCTGTGTGGAGGGAGTTGGTCTGCCTTCCTCTTGTCACAAATGTCCGAAAATTCCTGGTAAACCAGAGGGAGAGTAGATACCTGTTTCGTTTCCTCCAAATTCTGGGTAGCTGGAGCCGTTACCGTTGGACTGATGGTAGGGCTACACTTCGGAAGGAAGGATATCTCCTTGGTTTCCCAATTGATGTTTGGATTCTGTGACCGTAACCAGGGAATTCCTAAAATTTCAGGAAAATGAGGAGAAGATATTAACATAAATGATAGGGTTTCCAGATGGTCTGGTTCTATCTTACACTTCAGAAGCACCGTCTCCCGGTCTACTGGCCCAGAAACTAATGGAGAACCATCCACCATTTCCATGGTGACTGGTGAGGCTCTTAGCTGTGTCTTAATACCATGTTCCCTGGCAAAAGAAGAATCAATGAAATTTCCACCTGCTCCAGAGTCTATCATAGCAGAACTTGGTATCCACTGTCCCTCCCACAGAATCTGAATAGGAAGAGAACAATGTGAGTATTTCTCCCCTTGATCTTTAGGGGAAGTCGACATCACTGTTAGGGGAACCACAGCATCTAGATGTAAACTGGTCTCCGAAACTTCTGACTCAGTGTCCGTATTGTCATAATCCCCTACTGCCGCCAACACCTTGTTAGGTCGCCTGGGACATTTAGGATAATTAATAAGGAAATGATCCGACTGACCACAGTAAAAGCATAAGCGTTCACGAAAGCGATATTCACGGCGTTCATTACTCTCACGTTTTTGTAGTGAGTCCACTTGCTTAGGCACCTCCTCAGCTTCCCGCGGGTTCTTGCTGGTAGTTTCCCTAGATGGAAGAGTAAAATTAGTGATGCGATTTAAAGCTGCCCATTTCTCTTGTCTGCGTTCAGTTAGGCAGATATCAATACGCACACAGTGTTGTAAAAATAACTCATACTCCTGTGGAGACTCTGAGCGAGCTAGCTCATCCTTGATTGTACTGGACAACCCTTTTCTAAAAATTGGCAATAATGCATTGTTATCCCAGTTGGTATCCACTACTAACCTCTTAAATTCAGTAATATACTCTATGACTGAATGTTTCCCCTGGCGTAAGGAAAGCAAGGATTTTTCAGCGGAGGCACGGCGATTGGGATCATCAAACATTTGCGCCATAGCTGCCAGAAAATCATCCAAATTATTTAGACGGACATCGCGACTTTCAACCATAGGATTTGCCCAAGCAAGTGCCCGTGATGTCAACAACATAATAATACATAGTACCTTAGATCTATCAGACTGATAGTAAGAAGCATGTACATCAAAAAAATAATATACATTGATTAACAAACCCGCGAAATTGACTTCGGTCACCATTAAACCGGAAAGGAGGCAATTTAGGCATACTGGTGGGTGGTGTATGCTGAACAGGTGGTGTAACCTAAGCGTCTACCAAGGTACGTAAATCTTGGAGAGTCTGACCAAACACCTGCGCATTGTGGTTAGCCCGGGAGTCAATGTCTCTAATCTTATTTTGTACAGCCGCCACCTCCTGCTGCAAGGAGTTAATCATAGCAAACATCTTGTCTACCCGTGTCTCTGTCATTGCCCCAGCAGAATCCTTTTTAGGCTGGAGTATCCTGTAATACTATTGTAGGAACTCTAGGATTCTGGTAGCGTGGGACAATGAACAGACAGAGACGGGTTTCTTTAGTGCAAATAGTGTATTTGTAACACAGCAATAACACACAAAACAATATACTGATAACCCGCAATGAAACAAGTCCCTTAACCATATACAGCAAATCAGAAGAGTTCCTAGGACAAAGTCCTTGGCAAGGTGAGTGTGACGGGTGACGTGCAGATCCACAACACAGTTGGTGCAGAAAGAGTCAAATCCGGGTATGTAGTAAACACAGGGAAGTCCAGAAACAAGTCCTCAGGTTAATCCCAGGTGTGGCATGAACACGGGTAAGTCCAGAAACAAGTTCTCAAGTTGATCTCAGTTTGTGGCATAAACACGGGTAAGTCCAGAACAAGTTCTCAAGTTGCTCTCAGTTGTGGCATAAACACGGGTAAGTCCAGAACAAGTTCACATTAAAGTATTATACTGGTGTAATTTCCAGTAGCTCCCACCGGGGGGAGTAAATAAGGATTAAGTAGCAAACACAGACTAAGTCCAGCAGCAAAGTTCCAAAACAGAGTTCTTACCCGGAGGAGTGAACCAAGGGTTAAGTTCCAAAGCCAACAGACTGAGAGTGTAACTTACATAGGCAGAGAATGTCCAGAGCCACAGGTAGAAGTACAGCAAACAAGCAGCTGAGCTGAAGGAGAAACAGAAACAGAATACTCCAGCAAAGAGGCTGACACCTGACCCGGGTTTTAAACAAATGAACAGGAAGTAGGGCAGACAAAAACAGCAAACTCCATCTTAACAAAGGGCAAAATCATTCACAAGGTAACTTGGAAAACCTGGAATACTGACAGTAACCCCTTTTCCATATGTAGACCCAGCAGTAGACCAAAGTTCTTCCGATATCATAAAACACCAGTAGAAATCATGCAGTATCTAGATGGAGTATAAAAATACTTAAAGGAGTATTCTCAAGTTGCCTCTTAAGAAGCTCAGAGCATTTTAGTTTCCTTAGTTGCCTTCCTTTCTGGTTTATAGCATGGGGGGCTCTCCTCTTTTAATGACCGTTCTGGTGAATAGACTTGAAATATTTGTAGAACTATAAAGTTCAGCACAAGTTCTGCTATAAGGCATTCAGCTGTCAGTAGTTTGTTCTGGAGTCTATACTGCTATCCCTGAATATACAGATAGAGATAGCAAGTTATCTGAGCAAGCACATATCTCAGTGAGAGCAGAGATTAAGAGACCTGCTGTGAAAGCTAACTGCTGTATAGAAATCAATCTGGGGAGAGCTGATTGGAATGCTATGAGTTGAATCCTGGAATGTAAGTGCTGCACACTCTCGGCCAGGGTCTAGTGGCCGAGCATAATGAAAACAAGCTCTACACTATAAAAGACTAAAGCTGTTATTGCATAAGAATAACAGCAGATAGAAATAGCAAGTCAGTAGCTTATTTCCATGCTAACTAATTAAAGCAATTTAAGATCTTGAGAAAGACTGAAAAAACATTTATCATACTTTTCCTCTTCTGCAAGTTCTTAAAGATTTGCCTTGAATTAAGATGAAGGAGCAATTTTCTTTTCAGAAACACACTTGTCATTGCCCAGTATCTAGTGTTTGAACCCTACTGACGTGAATAAAGATGTGCTACGATGCCAGACACAGCCCATAAATAAGTGTAGGACTATTTCTAAAGGTGGAGAAGGTTTGGGGGGAATCAAGCTCAATTTTGCAATCAAGGACAATCACTTTAAATGGAACTTCTTTTAGCATAAAATAGTCATATTGCGGCCTAAGGTTTTATTATAGAAACAATAGATCATAATTTGTTTCATTCTTGGACTTTATGACTGCATAAGTACATTACAGGTTAAAGTTTATTTTATACATTTAATCTTTACTTTTTTTTAACAAAATAGATAAAATACTGTTCATATACTTACAGAATTATTTGGTGTTTAAACAAATTGTTGGAGACGTGTTTACGGGAATTTACGACCCATCAGATACCAGACAGATTCTTCAAAAGGAAATCGAAAGAGCCATTTTCTTGAAATCAGAAGAAAGTAAATTGTTTCCCCATTCTCCGTGGCTCAATAAAGTCAAACAACTATTTAATTTATCTCTTGTAAATTCTGGTAGGTTTGCCAAATATATCTGCAGGATTTTTTTATCTTGATTTGTGTACTTAATGGACCTTAATGGAACATCATTATTATTGTGTGACAGCAAAAACATGATCTAATTACATGATTATAAAAACAATATGGCTTTGAAATTGTATAATTAAATGTATAAGTATCTTATTTCTAGGACTGTAGTTAGGTTCTTCAGTTCTTCATTTTCAGTTGAAGCTTTGATATATTTGCCTCAATGGGGCTATCTGACCTACAAGATGTATTCTACATGACATGAAAGTGACACCTAAGCTGTCACAGCCGTTTGGCCATCAAATCAGTATGCATATCCCAGGTTTATGGAATGGGGCCATGTGAGTCTCCTCCTTAAAATCAGAGCCTGGCAACTGACTAAGATCCAGTTCTATGCCAGTTCTGTTCTGTGTTCAATATATGTAATACGTCAACTTAGAGTAGTGAGTGTAACGCATATTTTTAGAAGGATGTGTAAGAAAATGTGTATTCTACATGAATATTTTAGGCTATTTTTCCTGAAATTAGAAAAACAAAAATACATATTTACCAATCTAAATGTTCTAGAATTCTCATGAAAATTGTTTAAGAAACTGTCTTACATGACTTGCACCATGTTTATTTATTTCACTCACATAGCACCACTAATTCCACTGCGCTTTACATACATTGTCATCACTGTCCCCATTGAGGCTCAAAATCTTAATTCAATACCAATATGTGGGAGGAAACCGGAGAACCCAGAGGAAACCCACACAAACACGGGGAGAACATACAAATTCCTAACACATGTTGTCCTTGGTGGGATTTGAACCTAGGACCCCAGCACTGCAAAGCAGCAGAGCTAACCACTGAGCCACCGTGCTGTCCCATATTATGTGTTTTAGACACTTACTGCACCTGTCTGACAAGGGGGCTTAGCCATTCAGAAAAAGGAGTGGCTTAGCATGTAACAGTAAAAAATGCAGCATAATTTGGCTACAGTTTTTGGCAAAAATTAGCCATCTAATATGTAGTGTAAACGTAGACTTGATGGTCCTAAAATGTTCAACATTTATTAAACAGCATAAAACATATTCATAAATCCGACGCATTTTAAGACTGTCTAGTGTAAAGTTGCACTATCTGAGAATTAGACAGTATTCATAAAAAAAATACTCAGTCATTAGGATTATAAAACATATTAGTCATGTAGTGATGGTTCCATCTTAGGTTTTGCATTGCTTTTAGTTGGAATATTATCACACAAGATATATGAGCAGAAGTTACAGCACATGGCAGCATTTATTCATTGTTACTTGGAAAAGAGAAATCTATCTTTTTAGTTGGCTTGTCTGAACTGTGATGTAACAAACTCTAAACATATAAGATTATATTTCGTCATGCAGATTTGAAGATCTTCCCAGTATGATACAGTTTACTATTTCTTTGTGTGCTTAATGCATTACAACTCCTCGGATATACTGTATGCCATACCATTTTGTACATATCTATTTTATATCATTACAGGTGTAATAGTTGCAGGACCACCCGCTTCTGGAAAAAGTTCATGCATTAGTGTATTAATTCAGGCACTTAATCATATACAAGTCTCTAGTGGAGAAACATCCCATAAAATTGTGAAGGTTCATCCTCTGAGTGTGGACAACAGGACTCTGATGTTTGGTGGTCAAAACACATCACATATGTGGCAGGATGGAGTTATTAGCTATTTATGGAAGAAGGCAATTCGGGTAAGTTTTTTTTGCAATTTAGGAGACAGCAAAAATTGATGCTGGGGTGTATGGCGAAATAAATATGTGGTGTCATATGACTGTGCCATGTGCCTAAGGATTTGATTAGATGTTAAATATTAAAATGATACTAGTCGTCTTTCATATGTTTACGTTTCCTCATTCCCTTAAATTAAAGGGAACCTGTCACCCCCAAAATTGAAAGTAAGCTAAGCCCACCAGCATTAGGGGCTTATCTACAGCATTCTGGAATGCTATAGATAAGCCCCCGATGTATCCTGAAAGATGAGAAAAAGAGGTTAGAGTATACTCACCCGCTGTGGTCCGGGTCCGATAGGCGTCGCGGTCCGGTCCGGGGCCTCCCATCTTCTTACGATGACGTCCTCTTCTTGTCTTAACGCTACGGCTCCGGCGCAGGCGTACTTTGTCTGCCCTGTTGAGGGCAGAGCAAACTACTGCAGTGCGCAGGCGCTGGGCCTCTCTGACATTTCCCGGCGCCTGCGCACTGCAGTACTTTGCTCTGCCCTCAACAGGGCAGATAAGTATGCCTGCGCCGGAGCCGCAGCGTGAAGACAAGAAGAGGACGTCATCGTAAGAAGATGGGAGGCCCCGGACCGGACCGCGATGCCTATCGGACTCGGACCACAGCGGGACCGCCCCTGGGTGAGTATAATCTAATCTCTTTTTCTCATCTTTCAGGTTACATTGGGGGTTTATCTACCGCATTACAGAATGCTGTAGATAAGCCCCTGATGCTGGTGGGCTTAGCTCACCTTCGATTTTGGGGTGACAGGTTCCCTTTAACTGAAACATCTATATGTCTAAATGTTTCCATTTCTAGAATCACTGTAATTCTTGGCTTTGGTTTGATGGCCCTCTGAACAGTAGCTGGGCTGACAACTTCAACAGTGTACTTGGACCAGAGAATGTGAGTACAATATTACCAGACATAAAACATAAAGGTATCCTTCACAGTTCTATGTGATTATATCAGATTTGGAATTGTTCAATTAGTCTTTTTTTCCTTCCTTTCTTCTCAAATGTGTTGTCTTATGCCAGTTTTGTTTGTCCCATGTGTTCAGCTGGGCATCTATGCAGGTACAATGCAAAAATATTGCTGTCACTGCTCTTGTAGGATATGATTATTGGTTTATATTATTTTTAGGTTTTACAGCTTCATAATGGTGACTACTTGGAACTTCCAGAAAATCTGAAATTGATTTTTGAAACAACTGATTTGCAAACCGCTTCACCTACAACCTTGACAAAAGCCGTGAGTGGAACCATTGTTATTTAATAAAAGCTTTTCATGAACTTATAGCGCAATCATCATTTTAATTTTTATTTAATAAATCAATAGTACACATAAAAATAAGCAACTTTGTAATATATCTTATCTGAAAAATGTACTTCTTTCTCTGCCACAATTTATCAATTATTGTTGAAATGTTCAATTCTGAGGTAAAATCTGTAGTCAGTGAAGACAGACTTTCCCATTACCGTGATGAAAGATGGCAGCTGCTACTAATGAGATTCTATCTAGATATGAGAGGGAGTAGCTCTGTCTCTGGTAACTGTCATCTCCTATCTCAGTAATGGGAAAGTCTGTCTTCACAGAATACAGATTTTGCCGCAGAATTGAAAATTTTGATAATCATGATCAACTCTGGCAGAAAAAGAAGCGAATTTCTCTGACAAGATATTTTACAAAATTGCTTATTTTCATACTGTATGTACTATTCATTTATGAAATAAAAATTAAAATTGTGGTTATCCTTTCAAGAAAATTGCTTATATTTTATTACTTATTATATTTTAGGGGGTGTTATATATTGAAGGTGAAGCACTTGGGTGGAGACCCCTGTCTAAAATTTGGCTAGATGGAAGAAACCAACAAGAAAATGCTGTAAGTTTAATGAGAATTACAACACATTGGTTTTTATGTTTAAGCTTAAATTTTAAAAATGGCCATCTTCTAAGATATACAGACTTCAAGATTATCACGTGCATAGGAACGCAGAGTCATGATAATCTTGCAGTGTGTGTGGACCTTGTTAGTCTACCATCGGTTTCTGAGAAGGTAACTGAAAAAGTGACATTCAATGTATCTTCACATCCTGTTGTCACTTTTGAAATCTATTCTTCATAACAAAAAAAATCCAGGAAAAATGCTTGCATTCCTGATAGTAAAACAGTATTAACAAAGCTTTTTTCTTTTTACTTTCATACACAGATATATGCTTGTATATCACTTCTCCATGAATGCATTATTATTTTATGTGCACTTGTATTTTTAATACTTAAATATTCTCTCTTTAGGTTCTTTCAAAAGCTTTCTACCGGACTTTGGACCCCATCTTCAATCTTGTTCTTCATGATACCAAGTAAAGTAACTTAGTTTTGAAACATTTTACACATATGCTATAATCTGGATCAAAGTGTAATCCTCAAAAACCCCATGTGGACAGTATGATTCCACAAATGGTTAGCTAAATAGAGAGGAGGAGAAAAAGAGACCTATAGACCCAAGCTAGAACATTGAGAGAAGAGGTCAGCAGTATACATACTTTTGTTTCATCTATCAAAGGCCAAAGACTCAAAAAGGCTACCTCGGAAAGACTTGGCACAAGCAACTGTGTCTGGCAGATTCTAGAGGAATACTGACCTTCACTCTTTAACCACTGTCCCAGGATATGGTCTTACAACGGGGTACATTAGATTGATTCCATGGAAGGGCTGCTTTCCAGAGGAGCAAACCAGAGGCAGGAAGGGATAACAAGCAGGGTACAAGCTGAGAAATCACATCAAGGACAAAGTTAGGAGGCAATTGGGTGGTCAAAAATCAAGCCAGAGTCAGAACACCGAAATACAAAACAGCACACAAGAGCCAAGTAACAGACAGCCAAGTCTAGCAGAAATAACAACTGGCAGCTAGGGACTGTCTGTTGGAGTTTCTATAAAAGGGAACCCATGGCTCCCAGCAGAGAGCAAATTACCTACATGCTCACTGCAGCAAAACACAAGTGTATTGCAAAGAGAACACTATTCTCAGCTATATAAAAGCTAAACCCCCACACCCTGCCAGTGCTCAGCAGTAACAGCAGTGTTAGTGTGGCTCTGCCTAGAAAATAGGGCAGTAGTTGCAGCAGTACGTTCAGACACTGATGTGACATCACAGGGAACACTCACTGAGCTCTGAACCTGCAGCTAAATAAACATGTCAGAGAAAGCAGGTTTGGAAAATTAAAGATCAAAGAGAAACATCAGCGACAAACAATGATATGCAACTTAAACCTCTCTGGATACATGGAACGCCAGGGCCGTGGGGCACTCTGTACCGGGTCCAGTACTTAAGCGGACGTGTCACGGCGGCGACCAGGTCCGTGGCCCTTGGCACCTATGTAAAAGGAACATTGTTTAAAGTTTATGTTCGTGACGCCACCTGTGATATTCGTTCAGTAGGGACCGACGCTGCTTAAAAGGGTCCTCTGGGGAGATGGTATGGCAGCTAGATGGTATAACTTCCCACAGGTGAAGTATGTCCCCAGGGCTCCCGGTGAGTAAGTGAAGATGGTGAGAAGTGCCGTGAAGACCGACACAGGTTTGCAGTCTCTTTACCTGGTTTACTGAAGCTTCAGGCAACCGCAGTCCAGGGCACCAGATCTCAGGACAGGCAGGGTCCAGCTGGCTTGGAAGCAAATCCAGAGTCTCCTTCACCAGGTGGAGATGAAAGCCTTCCTCAAAACGCGGTGGTATTGTAGTCCCTTACTGCCTATGGCTTCTGATAAGGTCCTCACAGTTCCTCTCTGTCCCCCATAAAGGTTAGGACACAACCCGTATGACAGGTGAAGCAGGCCTTTTTTATAGAGTCTCTATCACGACCCGGGCTTTATATGTATCACTGTGTCTCCTGGGTGTAAAGGCGGACAGGTAACTTGAAGTTTAGCTGTCCTGCCGGTTTCAGCTATGTCACTTAGAGTTCAGCACGGCCATGGTCTTCCGGCTACCGGAATCTGCGCCAGCCAGGGAGGTAGCTAATTCACTGCTCTGCTCTGCTGGTATCACTCTCCTGTGCCTTTTCTCTCCTGCACACTTTCCACAAGCTGTTCTTTTCCTTTCTGTTCTCTTTCTCCAAGGGCTGTAGTACCTCAGACTACAGGGCCCCTTCAGACCTTCTGACACTCTATGTCTGTCTGCACTCTCCTCTGTCTGTCTCAGACTGCTGTCTGGCACTAACTGAACTCTCCCCTCCAGACCAGAATGTATTTATAGGGGAGTTCACCCTAAACCAGGTTTAGAGCTCCCCCTTCTGGCCTGGAGCATGAACATGTTGTGTGTATTTGATTACCTGGTGAAAGATATCCTTCATCACTTCCAAGCGTGACATCACTCTCCCCAAGGGGAAAGCAATGCCACTGTGACGACCAGGACCCTGGGGCGTCACATACACAGAAATATATCTACATTTTATCCATGAAAAAGTTCTATATATACTTATAAAAAATGCATACTTATATTGTTATAATTTAACCATTAAATATGTTGATATATAATGTTTTGCTGTAAAATGCCTTAGATTAGTGTTTCATGTCACTAAAAAAATGGAAATTTTTATTGAATTTAGATTCATTTTTAGCCTGCGTGGCTCAATACATTTTACATTCCTCCTAACCCTATAAAATAGACCCTATAAAAAAGAGCAATATATTTACAAATGTATTTATATTTATTCATAAGGGCAATTGTTCCAGTAACAGAAGTCGGCTTGTTTCATTCTTTTACCAACTTATTGACCGTCCTGCTTAATGATAAGGCCCAGAGTATTGGCGGACAGCTGCATATTGAGAGACTTTTTATCTTCTGCCTTATCTGGTCGGTAGGATCACTTATTGAATATTCAGACAGGAAGAAGTTCAGTGATCTTCTAAAGGTCTACACATCAGTGTAAGTGTAATTTATGCCTCAGATATCATTTATACCTGTCATAATATTATATTATCAATATCTAATATTCCATCCAATATTGAAAATAAAATGTCAAGCAAACCACAAACATATCTTTCCATTTATTATTATGCATTTTTCAGTGCAGAATTGACACTTCTTCATGTATCATTTCCAGCTTGTAGTCAGTGGTGGATAGCACTTATCTTTGGGGAAATCTCCCGCACAGGCTTTACAAAGTCTGTTTGTTGCCTTTTAGCAAGATACTGACAATATTTTAGCAATCACTGCAAGGCCTAATTCAGATGTCCATGTTTCAAGTCATTGTTCTGTGTTTTTCACAGCTAGAACTCATACTAATTATATTCAACTACATGGTGGCCCGATTCTAACGCATCGGGTATTCTAGAATATGTACTGTATATATGTATATAGCAGCCACATAGTATATAGCACAGGCCACGTTTTATATAGGAGCCACGTAGTATATAGCAGCCACGCAGTATATAACACAGTCACGTAATATATAACACAGCCCACGTAATGTATAGCACAGGCCACGCAGTATATAACACAGGCCACGCAGTATATAACACAGCCCACGCAGTATATAACACAGCCCACGCAGTATATATCACAGCCCACGCAGTATATAACACAGCCCATGCAGTATATAACACAGCCCACGTAATATATAGCACAGCCCACGCAGTATATAACACAGCCCACACAGTGTATAACACAGCCCACGCAGTATATAACACAGCCCATGCAGTACATAATAGCCCACGCAGTATATAACACAACCCATGCAATATAAAACACAGCCCACGTAATGTATAGCACAGCCCACACAGTATATAACACAGCCATGCAGTATATAACACAGGCCACACAGTATATAAAACAGCCCACGCAGTATATAACACAGGCCACGCAGTATATAACACAGGCCACGCAGTATATAACAGTGGCCACGCAGTATATAACAGTGGCCACGCAGTATATAACACAGCCCACACAGTATATAGCACAGCCCACGCAGTATATAACACTGCCCACATAGTTTATAACACTGCCAACATAGTATATAGCAGCCACGCAGTATATAACACAGCCCATGTAATATATAGCACAGCCCACGCAGTATATACACAGCCCACGCAGTATATAACACAGGCCACGCAGTATATAACAGGGGCTACGCAGTATATAACACAGCCCACACATTATATATCACAGCCCATGCAGTATATAACACTGCCCACGTAGTATATAACACTGCCCACATAGTATATAGCAGCCACGCAGTATATAACACAGCCCACGTAATATATAGCACAGCCCACACAGTATATAACACAGCCCATGCAGTATATAACACAGGCCACACAGTGTTATGAACTGGTGGTTTAGGAGCGTCATGGGAAGTGCTCTGGAGGAGGTGGTATCTGTACTGACCGCAGTTCCTGAGCTTAACACAACACTAGAAGTAGCCGTGGGATGTTCCTGTCACTCCCTAGACACCTCGTCACAGCCAGAGGACTAACTACTCCTAAAGATAGAAACAGGAAAGCTATCTTGCCTCAGAGAAAATCCCCAAAGGATAGAACAGCCCTCCACAAATATTGACTGTGAGTGGAGAGGGAAATGACATACGCAGAATGAAACCAAGATGTAGCAAAGGAGGCCAGTCTAGCTAGATAGATAGAACAGAACAGAATACTGTGCGGTCAGTATTAAAAACTAGAAAAATCCACCAGAGAGTTTACAAAAATCTCCACACCTGACTAAAGGTGTGGAGGGTAAATCTGCTTCCCAGAGCTTCCAGCTTAACTGAATAAATCCATACTGACAAGCTGGACTAGAAAAAACATAGAAAGTGCAGAACGATTAAGTCCACAACAAGTGGACTGCAAAAGAACAAAGCAAGGACTTATCTTTGCTGAACGGGTCAGAATATCAGGGAAATCCAAGCAGAGATGTGAATCCAAGTAGGAACCATTGACAACTGGCACTGGCTGAAGGATAAAACCAGGCTAAATAGCCGAGCCAGAAAGACAATCAGTGGAAGCAGCTGCTGACTACTAGATCCAAGGAGCAGCCGTACCACTTAAAACCACCGGAGGGAGCCCAAGAGCAGAACTCACAAAAGTGCCACTTACAACCACCGGAGGGAGCCCAAGAGCGGAATTCACAACAACACAGTATATAGCACAGGCCATGCAGTATATAACATAGCCGACGTAGTATATAGCAGCCACGCAGTATATAACACTGGCCACGTAATATATAGCACAGCCCATGCAGTATATAACACAGCCCGCGCAGTATATAACACTGCCCACGTAGTATATAGCAGCCACGCAGTATATAACACAGTCCACGTAGTATATAGCAGTGTGGGCACCATATCCCTGTTAAAAAAATAATTACAATAAAAAATAGTTATTTACTCACCCTCCGGCGTCCAGCGAAGCTGTCCCGATGCGCGCGCTGCTGCCGCCAGCTTCCGTTCCCAGAGATGCATTGCGAAATTACCCAGATGACTTAGTGGTCTCGCGAACGGAACGGAAGCTGGCGGCAGCCGCGCGCGCATCGGCAGACGACGAAAGGTGAAAATAGCAGGTTTTTTGTTTTTTCATAATTTTTAACATTAGATTTTTTTACTATTGATGCATAGGCATCATCAATAGTAAAAAGTTGGTCACACAGGGTTAATAGCAACGTTAACGGAGTGCGTTACACTGCGGCATAACGCTGTCCGTTAACGCTGCCATTAACCCTGTGTGAGCGCTGACTGGACGGGAGTATGGAGCGGGCGCCGGGCACTGACTGGACGGAAGTAGGGAGGGACTAATTCTCGGCCAGACTGTGGCCGTCGCTGATTGGTCGTGGCAGCCAGGACAGGCAACTGGCGAGACCAATCAGCGATGCGAGATTTCCGTGACAGACAGACAAACAGACGGAAGTGCCCCTTAGACAATTATATATAGAGAGGTGTCTGTTCACATGTCCAAGGTCTTTTTTCAGGTCAAATGTCTGCAAAATAAAACAAAAAAAAAGTCTGATTTTGACATGAGTGATGGATAAAAATCACACTTTCAAATATGAGGCTGTGAATAATTTGGACGTCACTAGAACGCAACTTGAATGCCATCAGTGTGCTGTTCAAATCTTTCATTGTGTGTTTGTTTGCTATGAGAAAAAGGCATCAGTTTTTTGCATTTGAGAAAAACTACTGAAACACTGATGGTAAAAACTGACAAACTGACCAAAATCTGATCCCAAACACTGATCAAAATTGGTCCCCTTTATCCATGTACAAGTGAAAACATACATTCGAATGAGGCCCAACGGAAGATTGTAGTCAGTCATGAAGGTCACTCAATTGAGGAGTTGCTGACCTGTTTGTCTTTTTGTGTAGTTTGCCAGATGATGACCAGGAGATTTCGGTATTTGATTATTTTCTTGATGAGTCAGGAGAATGGGATACATGGCAGTCACGCTTACCAGATATCACATATGTTGGGAACACAGACATCATGGGAGAAACATTCATTGAAACCCAAGACACGGTGAGTTGTGGCAAAACAAGTAGGAAAGTAAAATCCTATTTGAGGGACAAAGAGAACATATTTCTATATTTGTGAAAATGTGCAAACAATGTCAAGTTTGATGCTTGACCTAAAGGGAAGGCTCCGCATTTGTAGATCATTAATAAATCAATGTAATGTGGCATAACGTGCTGTTATAACCAAGTTTTGATTGCATTTGAAACATTTTTTGTGTGTTATAGGCGTTTAAAGAAGGCACTGGGGGCTGACATCTTGCTTTCACAATAGCAGCACGACACTTTCAATGTCATAATACGGCACCCCATAGTCATAGGAGATAACAGATGGACGCCGACCCTATCTATTATAATGGAGATGTCACTGCTGTGAAATGGGCACACCTCTCCACAATTCACAGTAGTGGGAGTGTTCTGCTGCCATTTTCATGGAGCCCTCGGCATACTACATATGTATCTGAAGCGCCCCCACTGCCGCAGGGCCGAGGGGTACCCGGTACCGGGCCTCTGAGTCTCTGCTCTGGGGTTGTCACGGTGGCTAGACCCGGTCCGTGACCCTGCCGAGGGGCGTCCAGTGAAAGGTGGTTGTGGATGGTGGTGGTGAGGCTGTGGTGGTGCGGTGCAGTAAATAACGAGGACACCAGGTTGCAGTCTCTTTACCTCTTTACTGAAGATCTCTGGGTCCTCAGTCCGGAATCCGGATAACCAGGCTGCGCAAGTCCGGCCGGCCCAATGGCCCCTCCGGAGTTCTCCTAGCAGGTGGAAATCTGTGCCTTCCTTCTAGCGCTAGGTGTTGTGGTCCTTCCCTGCTGTGCTTACAGAAAGTCCCCACAACTGTTGTGTCTGTTTCTTAAGTTCCCTCACAACTCGATTAGATGATGTTCTGCTAATCCTCCGTCCCTCCCTGGTGTTCTGGTTGGGACGGAACCCGTTTGACGGGTAGGCTCGGAGCTCTTCCGGGACCATAGAGTCGCCCCTCTCCACAAGTTGCCCCCCAAGACTGCATAGGTGATTTAAGTTAGACAGCCCGCCTTAGACTGACTGTCCTGCCGCTGTTTGGAGTATTGTTTGAAGCTGAATGTTATGATACTCCCTCGGCGTTCCGGCCACCGGTAGTGCGCCTCAGTAGGATGTTGCCTCGGTCTTACAGCACGACTCCTACTGGTATTTCTCCTTTTGCGTGATCTCGTTTCTCACTCAGCATAATCTATCTCGCTTCTAATCCTTCCTTGGGCACCGCCGCTACCCGGAGCAGGCACGGTCCCGTTACGTTCGTTCAAGTTGCCAAGCCTCTGTCAGGATCCCACCCCTGACAGAGACCCTACTGTATCTTCCCCCACAACACCCTCTGCCACAAGGTGTTGCCTGGTTCCAACCCAGTCAGCTTTCTCCTCTAACTTCCTGCCTGACCCCCAGTTTACCCACTATGGTGGGGAGTGGCCTAGTGAATAGAACCCTTAGCTCCCCCCGGAGGCCCGACTGTGAAATGTATTGGTGTCTGTGATACCTGATCAGATGAACTCCTTCAGTGCCATCAGACGCACCATAGCTCCCCATAGTGGCGGAGCCACAGTATTGCAACGACCAGGACTCTGGGGCGCTGCATATCTCTCTCCCATCATTCTCCATGTGTCTCTCAGCCAGACTAAATATGTCTCTCTCACCCTCTCCAGAATGCGGCCATTTACTGCAGACCTGCAGCTCCTTATCTTATTTTACTGAGGGATGAATTACAGCACCTGCCAACAGCTCTGCTCCATACACACCAGATGTCTTCACTCTTCCTCCGGTCCATGATGCTACTGAGTCCACTATCTTTTGCTCCTCTGTAAACAAGCTGTGCTTCCGATGCAGCAACTGCTGGTGATAGCAGATCACAGGGCAGTCACACACAAAATGGCGCTGCCCTGTGATGCTACTCTTCATTCTGCCCCAGGGATATTAGACCACCCAAAAGGGGAGGGAAATGGTTATGTTAGCCATTACTGCCCCAATTTTCCAGCTAACAGTAAACCTGGTAAGTCTCACTATAGCTGCTTGAGGTCTAAAACGGAAAATGCTCCCCCTAGTGGTAATTATATATATTTGTAAAAAAAATATATAATATTTTTCATATAGAAAAGTTTGCAAACAGTGCAAACATCTATATATATAATTGTCTAAGGGTTTTTCTGTCTGTCTGTCTGTCCCGTTTATTCATTTGCTGATTGGTCGAGGCTGCCTGGGCCTCGACCAATCAGCGACGGACACAGTATCGATGTAGAAATCCTGCGTCTCTGATTGGTCGAGGCCTGGCGGCCTCGACCAATCAGCGACGGGCACAGCATGGCGACGATGATGTCATAATGGAAATCCTGCATCTCTGATTGGTCGAGGCCGCCAGGTTACCTCGACCAATCAGCGACGGGCACAGTCGGAATCATCATTGTCCATATACTACGGGGACATGCATATTCTAGAATACCCGATGCGTTAGAATCGGGCCACAATCTAGTTGCATTAATATATTTTAAGTACTATTTCAAGCTTAATTTCACAAAAAAAATAAAAAACTACAAGAAAACTGGTGGCACATTCCCTTTAACCCCTTTCTGCCATTGGACGTACTATTCCGTCCATGTGGGGTGGGCCCTAATTCCCAAGGACGGAATAGTACGTCCAGCGCGATCGGCCGCGCTCACGGGGGGAGCGCGGCCTTATCGCGGCCGGGTGTCAGCTGCCTATCGCAGCTGACATCCGGCACTATGTGCCAGGAGCGGTAACGGACCGCCCCCGGCACATTAACCCCCGGCACACCGCGATCAAACATGATCGCGGTGTGCCGGCGGTACAGGGAAGCATCGCGCAGGGAGGGGGCTCCCTGCGGGCTTACCTGGATGTGATCGCGTTTCTGCGAGGGTCTATTACCTCTCACCTCTTACCTCCTCCTGCAGCAGGCCCGGATCCAAAATGCCCGCAGCATCCGGGTCCTGCAGGGAGGGAGGTGGCTTACCAAGTGCCTGCTCAGAGCAGGCGCTTGGTAAGCCTGCAGCGCTGGAACTCAGATCGGTGATCTGACAGAGTGCTGTGCAAACTGTCAGATCAGCGATCTGTGATGTCCCCCCCTGGGACAAAGTAAAAAAGTAAAAATAAAAATTTCCACATGTGTAAAAAAAATAGAAAAAAAAAATTCCTAAATAAAGAAAAAAAAAAAATTATTCCCATAAAAACATTTCTTTATCTAAATAAAAAAAAATCAAACAATTAAAGTACACATATTTAGTATCACCGCATCCGTAACGACCCCACCTATAAAACTATATCACTAGTTAACCCCTTCAGTGAACACCGTAAAAAAAAAAAAAAAAAAAAAACGAGGCAAAAAACAACGCTTTATTCTCATACCGCCAAACAAAAAGAGGAATAACACGCGATCAAAAAGATGGATATAAATAACCATGGTACCGCTGAAAACATCATCTTGTTCCGCAAAAAATGAGCTGCCATACAGCATCATCAGCGAAAAAATAAAAAAGTTATAGTCCTCAGAATAAAGCGATGCAAAAATAATTATTTTTTCTATAAAATAGTTTTTATCGTATAAAAGCGCCAAAACATAAAAAAATGATATAAATGAGGTATCGCTGTAATCGTACTGACCCGAAGAATAAAACGGCTTTATCAATTTTACCAAACGCGGAACGGTATAAATGCCTCCCTGAAAAGAAATTCATGAATAGCTGGTTTTTGGTCATTCTGTCTCACAAAAATCAGAATAAAAAGCGATCAAAAAATCTCCCGTGCCCGAACATGTTACCAATAAAAACGTCAACTCGTCCCGCAAAAAACAAGACCTCACATGACTCTG
The DNA here is from genome assembly GCF_051348905.1 of Ranitomeya variabilis. NCBI lineage: Eukaryota > Metazoa > Chordata > Amphibia > Anura > Dendrobatidae > Ranitomeya > Ranitomeya variabilis. The sequence continues at coordinate 789,369,242 of NC_135233.1, read as the reverse complement.
TGGACTCAAATATGGAAAAATTATAGCTCTCAAAATGTGGTAACGCAAAAAATATTTTTCGCAATAAAAAGCGTCTTTCAGTGTGTGACGGCTGCCAATCATAAAAATCCGCTAAAAAACCCGCTATAAAAGTAAATCCAACCCCCCTTTCATCACCCCCTTAGTTAGGGAAAAAATAAAAAATTTAAAAAATGTATTTATTTCCATTTTCCCATTAGGGTTAGGGCTAGGGTGAGGGCTAGGGTTAGGGTTAGGGCTAGGGTTATGGTTAGGGCTAGGGTTAGGGTTAGGGCTAGGGTTAGGGCTAGGGTTAGGGTTAGGGCTAGGATTAGGGCTAGGGTTAGTGTTGGGGCTAGGGTTAAGGCTACAGTTAGGGTTGGGGCTAAAGTTAGGATTAGGGTTGGGGCTAAAGTTAGGGTAAGGGTTTGGATTACATTTACGGTTGGCAATAGGGTTGGGATTAGGGTTAGGGGTGTGTCTGGGTTAGAGGTGTGGTTAGGGTTACCGTTGGGATTAGGGTTAGGGGTGTGTTTGGATTAGGGTTTCAGTTATAATTGGGGGATTTCCACTGTTTAGGCACATCAGGGGCTCTCGAAACGTGACATGGCGTCCGATCTCAATTCCAGCCAATTCTGCGTTGAAAAGGTAAAACAGTGCTCCTTCCCTTCCGAGCTCTCCCGTGCGCCCAAACAGGGGTTTACCCCAACATATGGGGTATCAGCGTACTCAGGAAACATTGCAGAACAACTTTTGGGGTCCAATTTCTCCTGTTACCCTTGGGAAAATACAAAACTGCGGGCTAGAAAAATAATTAGTTTTTTTTGAAAATTGTTTTTTTATTTTCACGGCTCTGCGTTATAAACTGTAGTGAAACACTTGGGGGTTCAAAGTTCTCACAACACAACTAGATAAGTTCCTTGGGGGGTCTAGTTTCCAATATTGGGTCACTTGTGGGGGGTTTCTGCTGTTTAGGTACATTAGGGGCTCTGCAAATGCAATGTGACGCCTGCAGACCAATCCATCTAAGTCTGCATTCCAAATGATGCTCCTTCCCTTCCGAGCTCTGCCATGCGCTCAAACGGTGGTTCCCCCCCACATATCAGGTATCAGCGTACTCAGGACAAATTGGACAACAATATTTAGGGTCCAATTTCTCCTGTTACCCTTGGAAAAATACAAAACTGCTGGCTAAAAAATAATTTTTGTGGAAAAAAAAATATTTTTTATTTTCACGGCTCTGCGTTATAAACTGTAGTGAAACACTTGGGGGTTCTAAGCTCTCACAACACATCTAGATGAGTTCCTTAGGGGGTCTACTTTCCAAAATGGTGTCACTTGTGGGGGGTTTCTACTGTTTAGGTACATTAGGGGCTCTGCAAACGCAATGTGACGCCTGCAGACCATTCCATCTAAGTCTGCATTCCAAATGGCACTCCATCCCTTCCGAGCCCTCCCATGCGCCCAAACAGTGGTTCCCCCCACATATGGGGTATCAGCATATTCAGGACAAATTGGGCAACAACTTTTGGGGTCCAATTTCTCCTGTTACACTCGGGAAAATACAAAACTGGGGGCTAAAAAATAATTTCTGTGAAGCACTTGGTGGGTCAAAGTGCTCACCACACCTCTAGATAAGTTCCTTATGGGGTCTACTTTCCAAAATGGTGTCACTTGTGGGGGGTTTCTATGTTTAGGCACATCAGTGGCTCTCCAAACGCAACATGGTGTCCCATCTCAATTCCTGTCAATTTTGCATTGAAAAGTCAAACGGTGCTCCTTCCCTTCCGAGCTCTCCCATGCGCCCAAACAGTGGTTTACCCCCACATATGGGGTATCAGCGTACTCAGGACAAATTGTGCAACAACTTTTGGGGTCCAATTTCTTCTCTTACCCTTGGGAAAATAAAAAAATGGGGGTGAAAACATAATTTTTGTGAACAAATATGATTTTTTATTTTTACGGTTCTGCATTATAAACTTCTGTGAAGCACTTGGTGGGTCAAAGTGCTCAACACACCTCTAGATAATTTCCTTAGGGGGTCTACTTTCCAAAATGGTGTCACTTGTGGGGAGTTTCAATGTTTAGGCACATCATGGGCTCTCCAAACCAACATGGCGTCCCTTCTCAATTCCAGTCAATTTTGCATTGAAAAGTCAAATGACGCTCCTTCGCTTCCAAGCTCTGTCATGCGCCCAAACAGTGGTTTACCCCCACATATGGGGTATCGGCATACTCAGGACAAATTGTATAACATCTTTTGGGGTCCATTTTCTCCTGTTACCCTTGGTAAAATAAAACATATTGGAGCTGAAGTAAATTTTTTGTGAAAAAAAGTTAAATGTTCATTTTTATTTAAACATTCAAAAAATTCCTGTGAAACACCTAAAGGGTTAATAAACTTCTTGAATGTGGTTTTGAGCACCTTGAGGGGTTCAGTTTTTAGAATGGTGTCACACTTGGGTATTTTCTATCATATAGACCCCTCAAAATGACTTCAAATGAGATGTGGTCCCTAAAAAAATATGGTGTTGTAAAAATGAGAAATTGCTGGTCAACTTTTAACCCTTATAACTCCCTAACAAAAAACAATTTTGGTTTCAAAATTGTGCTGATGTAAAGTAGACATGTGGAAATGTTACTTATTAAGTATTTTGTGTGACATATCTCTGTGATTTAATTGCATAAAAATTCAAAGTTGGAAAATTGCGAAATTTTAAAATTTTTTGCCAAATTTCCATTTTTTTCACAAATAAACGCAGGTAATATCAAAGAAATTTTACCACTATCATGAAGTACAATATGTCACGAGAAAACAGTGTCAGAATCACCAGGATCCGCTGAAGCGTTCCAGAGTTATAACCTCATAAAGGGACAGTGGTCAGAATTGTAAAAATTGGCCTCGTCATTAACGTGCAAACCACCCTTGGGGGTGAAGGGGTTAAAGGACAGATTGATTTTTTTACCAAAGCAATTGTGGGATTTATGGAAATTTTTATTGGCATCATTTTCGCTACAATGGGCAATGTGGAGTAGATACACAAAGCAGAAGGCACCAGGATGATATCACAAGACAAGGAGAACAAGGCATGAACCATTTTATTTAGGTGTTTTCAGTTAACAAAAAAATCACCAGCATTTGGAAAAAGGCATGAACAACTTCATTTTAAATTTTAGATCTATTTTATTTGTGTTTTATAGGTTATAGTGCGCACTTTCTTAGAGTTTGCCAGCATGGGATTCCAACATGTCTTATTAGCTGGACCTCCAGGGTGTGGGAAGACCGCATTAATGAATGACTTCATTTCTACACAAGGTATATGGTGGATTTATATAAAAAATATATATATATATATTTTAGAATGATCAATTAATTTTATAAACCTAAATTTATTTGTATTGTTTTTCTTCAGACCGGACACGCACATTGCTCAAAAGAATGGTGTTTTCAGGATCTTCAAAGGCCAAAGAACTCCAAGAATTACTGGAACAAAATATCGTTCACAGACAAGGTAATTACATTACCATTTCTTAGGCTTTTTACTTTAAGTCAAGAGTTATAATAATTTATTTAAAAAAAACAAACATATTTACATATGCAGCGGCGAGCATAGTTCTGGTGCAACCTGTGCAGCTGCATAGGGGCCTAAAAGGTAAGGGGGGCTCACGACCACCTTCAAAGCAACAAGCAGCTTCTGTTACAGGGTCTCTCTTCTATCTGTGTCCATATATATACGGTATATATATATATATATATATATATATATATATATATATATATAAAGTTAAGAAACTTTGCTTCTTCTTCTAAGTTAAATAACTTTTTATAATCTATTTTCATTTAACTATCCATTCACAATCTTGCTTGTTTGAATTCAAATCAAATTTTACGAAATTTGAAGATACCCACAGGTTTCAACAATTTGTCATTTGACTTGTGAAATTTGCCAAATAAAGACCCACCACCTTTTATATATATAAAAAAACAAAAAGGAAAATACAGAACGGCACCGACTCAGAATTAAGAGGTTCTTCTGAGACCAGGACTTAGGTGTCACTCAGTATCCAATTATTGACCAGCCGTACATTGTGATTCCAGGTGCTCTCCCGAAAATAACATATAAGTCCAATCCATATACAACAACAAAGAAGGAAGGCGCTCACCGGTCCAAGATTCGTCACTTTATTCCATCTTCAAATAAAATTCATGGCCGGGGGAGTGAACATAGGAGCTGGTGTGAGCAGGGATAGATGACGGCCGTTTCGCGCTGTGCTTGCGCTTCCACGGGTCAGTTCACTCCCCCGGCCATGAATTTTATTTGAAGATGGAATAAAGTGACGAATCTTGGACCGGTGAGTGCCTTCCTTCTTTGTCCTTTTATATACATATTACAGCAGTTATATCACAGACAGCTGACATGACTGCAGCCAACTAAGAGAGACTATCATAGCCCCTATAAATCCTAGGCAGGGAATGCAGCAGACATTTTAAAGTGGTTTTAGGATAGTGAGAGTTTATCAGAGCTCACATCTAAGCAATAGAGATAGGAATAGAAAGCCCTAAAATATTGGGCAAATAGTCAACACACTAAATTATTGGACACATATTGTAGACAGTAATGTGCTGTAAAACGGCAGCACTAGAAAAGATAAGAGTAATAGTCTGGGGATAATACAGATATTAAATTGATAAAGGGAGAGAGAAAAAGGAAAAGTGCCAGACTCAGTGTTATTGATGTAGCCAGCATCTATACCAGGGCCGGGACAAGGTATTTTGGTGCCTTAAGAAGATAAGGCAAATTGTGTCCCCCCTTCCACTTTCAACAACCAAAGCATACAAACCAAACTGCATGCAAAAATGTATGCAATAAATTCAAAGGGTGCAGTGATCATATAGACACCATGGGTGTGTCACAGAATTTTATACCATTGGGCAATGAAGAGATAATATTGACATTTTTACCACAAAAATTTAGTTTTATCCTCAGATTTTACATTTTCACATAGGGAAATGAATATAAATGACACCAAAGTTTGACCCACAATTTCTGCTGAATGTGGAAATATCCCATATGTGGCTCTACAGTTCTGATTAACCACACGGCGACACTCGGGAGGGATGAAGCACTATTTGATTCTTGTAGAACAAATTATCATAGAATTGTTTTTACACTCCATATACAGAGCCCCTTAGTGCTAAAAGAGCAGAATCCCCCTCAAGTGACATCATTTTGGAAATTATTTATCTACAGTGATAGTGACAATTTGACTTCAAGGGAGTTTTTTTTTTAGAAACATTGGGATTGGTGAGGGTCCCAGTGATAAGACCCTGACAGATCTGAAAGTTATTCCTTATCCTACGGATAAGGGAAAACTTCCAAACTTGCGAATACCCCTCTAAGGCCATGTGCACACGTTAAGTATTTTTCGCGTTTTTTTCGCGTTTTTTCGCTATAAAAACGTGATAAAAACGCGAAAAAAACGCTAACATATGCCTCCTATTATTTTAAGTGTATTCCGCATTTTTTGTGCAAATGTAGCCTTTTTTTCCGCAAAAAAATCGCATCGCGGAAAAAAAAGCAACATGTTCATTAAAATGCGGAATTGCAGGGGATTCCGCACACCTAGGGGTCCATTGATCTGCTTACTTCCCGCACGGGGCTGTGCACACCATGCGGGAAGTAAGCAGATTATGTGCGGTTGGTACCCAGGGTGGAGGAGAGGAGACTCTCCTCCACGCACTGGACACCATATAAGTGGTCAAAAAATAAGAATTAAAATAAAAAACAGTCCTATACTCACCCTCGATGTCTTCCCGCCTCCACTGCACGCTGTCGCTTCGGTTCCTGTAGCTGATGTGCGGTGAAGGACCTGCCGATGACGTCACTGTCCTGTGATTGGTCGTGAGCGGTCATGTGACCGCTCACGTGACCGTGACGTCACGGAAGGTCCTGTGCGCACAGACCAGCTATAGGAAGAGGAACGGACGCCGCTGAGGAGATGTCTGGGTGAGTATAAGCATTTTTTTATTTTTTTTATTATTTTTAAACATTCTATCTTTTACTATAGATGCTGCATAAGCTGCATCTATAGTAAATAGTTGGTCACACTTGTCAAACGCTATGTTTGACAAGTGTGACCAACCTGTCAGTCAGTTTTCCAAGCGATGCTACAGATTGCTTGGAAAACTTTAGCATTCTGCAAGCCAATTACGCTTGCAGAATGCTAAAAAAAGCGAAAAAAACGGAAAAAAAAAAATGCGGATTTCTTGCAGAAAATTTCCGGTTTTCTTCAGGAAATTTCTGCAAGAAATCCGCAACGTGTGCACATACCCTTAAGAATAGGTGGGACAGAGATAGATGGAAACACTGCAATATATATGGGATAATCAAAGTAGGATTTTTATCGGGCTATATCCTTTACAAGGTGCTGTGATTAGTTTGTACAGCTGTCACGCTCGGACATGGGTAAGTCCAGTGGACAACACAGCATATAAACACAACGGGTTGGAAAAAGAAGACAAAGGCCCTAACAGTCGGAAATGGGGGATCGGACACCTCCTGACACCAACCTGTGCCTGTCCCTAAGCTTCCCTAATGCCCTATGTGAGTCTTTCACCCCGTCACCTGCACATCCCTAGTCCTTGACTGTCACCTCTACAAACCCTGGCTGGTGCACTGGCCGGCAAATGCGAAACACACGTGCTCTCCCCTGGGATTCTAAACTGGAACTTTATAATGGGTAAGCGCTTTACTTTGACATGTTCTTGCATTTTGTCTATAGCAAAGCTACTATGCTGCTAGGTATAGGTAATTAGGTAATAATGAGTAAATGAGCATTAGGCTGGAGTCACACTACCGTACAACACGGCTGAGTGCTATGCGATAAAACATCGCCATAGCACTCGGCCCAGTGTTACGGGACAGTTCACATCTGTGATTATTTTCTCATGGCGAAAAGGCATGCGAGAACAACCGCAGTATGCTGTGATTGGCAGTGAGACTCAGCTCACGCACACCCATATAAGTCTGTGGCTGCGACTGACACAAAGCATATCACTCAGAGTGCGGTGCGATATACGCTGATGCCGGCAGTGGAGGAGATGGAGAGATTACTTTCTCTGCCTCCTCCACAGCTGTGATCCGATCTTCTCTGTGCGAGATTATCAGAATACAGTAGCATGACCCTCGGCTCCTGCTTGCAGCATTGCTGGAGCCCAAGGGTCATTAGCATATCGCATCCGATGCTCTCACATCGGACGCCATGCACTGGAATGACTCTAGCCTTACTATTAGTCTCATTCAATTACTATGTTTGCCATGCTGTTGCTATATTGTACTCTATATTACATTACTACTAGCTGTTCATGACTATTGCCTGCTAGTCCTTGGGATTTTGTATCTTCTGTTGTACATTTTATCACTTTTTCACTAATAAAATTGATCATTTTTATGATATATAATTTAAAGTCAGTACTCCATTTTCTGTATAACAAATAGGTTGCCAGAGATGAGAGCTGAAAGCTGTCAGCAAATCACATTTAGCTCTGCTGTACTCCAGCACATCATCACACTTCAGTGAAGAGAGCACACGGTCAATGCTATTGTGCGGGCATGTTCTTCTTTCCCTAGTGTGTTGCTGCCTGCTTATGATTAGTCAGCATAATAAATAGGAAGAATTACACACCCCTAGTAATGCCTTTCTGGTAATGCTCACTTGGACTGAAACAAAATGTAACTGTTAAGTCACAAATATTTTAATTGCTAATAACTCCACAACAAAAAGACAAAATAAAAAAAAAAGTTTTATTGTGCTCTGCATTGCCTTTTACATTCTATGTCTAGTTCATCCTGAAAATTTTGATGAAAGGTCCTCTTTAATGGTCTGTCATTATTCTGAAGTGTATACTGTTATCCGTATATTTCCACATAGAGATAACAGGACATGGCCTTTGAACAAGAAAACTGCTCAGGAAAGTGAGAGCTGTGATTAAGACAGCTACTGTAGAATCTGGCAATAGAGGGTGGGAGCCAGGGATTGTCCTCATGCAAAACTGATAACAGCAGCTTTGTCAGGAACTAAGAGGGAGGGGGAATGGAACTGAGCAGCTCAATGCTCTATGAAATCAATGACCTGGAGAGATGTGGCTTGCAACTCAGGAGTTAATTCTTCGTCCTGGAATGTAACTACTACACTCTATCAGGATTTAATGGCTAGGCTCATTGGAAACAATCTGTACACCTTGTAAGATAAAAGCTCTTACACCAGGAGAATAAAAACAGAAGAAGCAAGTCCATTGCAAACTTGCTTATTTTCATGCTGTCTAGTCAGCTATACCAATTTAGTAGCTTGAGAATACCCCTTTAAGGAAAATCTGTTTCTGTCTATGGAATGTAAATCTATGTTATTTTGAAATCTTTTGAAGCATACTATACATTTCAGGTTTCATATATGGTGCAAAGGATGGAAAAACTTTGCAGTTATTTATTGATGATCTGCATCTCCCTACACCTGATGAGAATGGCATACAGCACTGTAACGAGGTAAATTGATGTGTGTTAAAGGTACAGTAAACAAAGTAAAGAACTGTTAATATAAATTATTATTATGCAGAAATATGTTTCTGAAAGTAGTGATAATTAGTGTTGAGCGATACTTTCCGATATCGGAAAGTATCGGTATCGGAAAGTATCGGCCGATACCGTCACAGTATCGGAATCCAATCCGATACCGATACCCGATCCCAATGCAAGTCAATGGGACGAAAATATCGGAATTAAAATAAACCCTTTATACACTTGTAGGTTCATTCTACATGAAGGAAAACAACTAAGAATATTGTAGGATGTATTGGGGGACGTGGCGGAGATATTAAAGGGACAGAGGTTTAGCCCAATGTAATAGAATAGCAGGATTTTTTATTTTTTTTTATGAAGTTCGGCGTTAGAAAGAATTTGACTATGTTTTTTTTTTTTTTTTTATGTCAGATATTGATGTTTCACTACTTCCACGCCCTTCACCTTCTTTTTTACTTCTCCCACGCTTTCTTCTTAATTATCCTCATCATCAGCTTCTTTGACATCAACTTCTTCACCTTATTCATCTTCTTCTTCATCTTCTACCTATTATTTTTTGGGTTACATTGTTCATATTCTTTTTATTTTACTATTATCTTCATCATATTCAACTTCTTCATCATATTCTTATTTGTGACAGGCATTCCCGTAGTTGTTATCTATAAAAGTTTGAAGATTACACCTTCCGTTCTGCCTGTCACAAAACAGTTACATTTGTCCGCGTTCAGTTTGGCCTGCAGCATCAGGCTTTATCCAGGGGCACCACGAGGAGGAACGGACTCACCCCCATACACTGCTTAGTCTTCTTCTGCTTATAATTTACATAATATTTTTTGCTCTGATATTTTGTGTTATGCTTAATGTCCTTCTGCTCTTTGTTCTGCAGCCTCTTGTTCTTCTGCTTCTCGGTCTTCCAGGTCGTCGTCGTCTCCAGGGTCGTCGTCTCCGGGGTCGTCGTCATCGGGGTGGTCTTCAGGGTCGTCGTCTCCGGGGTCGTCGTCATCGGGGTGGTCTTCGGGGTCATCGTCTCCAGGGTCGTCGTCATCACGGTGGTTGTCGTCTCTGGTGTCGTCGTCATCTTAGGGGTGGTCTTCTGGGTCATTGTGTTTAGTCTCTTGAACTTGGAAATGTAGCAGAAGGTACAAGAAGGCTGAGAAAATGCCGAGAACCAGCTGATGGAACTGGAACTCGGATGGCTACCCGAAGGTCCAAGAGCCAATGGAACTACCGAGGACCAGCTGACGTTACTGGAACCCGGTTACTAAGCAGGAGGTACCTGTGCTGAAAGCACTACCAAGGACCACCTGACGTTGGTGGAACTCGGATACCCAGAGGGAGGCACCTAAGCCAAAGGCTCTGCCCGGAACCAGCTGACGGTACTGGAACCAGGATGGGGAGCAGAAGGTACAAGAGCAAAAGACACTGCCGAGAACCAGCTGACGGTGCTGGAACCCGGATGGGTAGCCGAAGGTCCAAGAGCCAATGGAACTACCGAGGACCAGCTGACGTTACTGGAACCCGGTTACTAAGCAGGAGGTACCCGTGCCTGAAAGCACTACCAAGGACCACCTGACGTTGGTGGAACTCGGATACCAAAGGGAGGCACCTAAGCCAAAGGCTCTGCCCGGAACCAGCTGACGGTACTGGAACCAGGATGGGGAGCAGAAGGTACAAGAGCAAGTGTCTGCGTGGCTTTTGCAGGACACGATGCCGGCTGCACAGCAGGGGAACAGCTGGCGGTGCTGGACCCCACTGACACATTGGCGAGGTGTTTTTCTCTGTGCAGCTAGCACATCTGGGCCCCAACTGGCGGTTTGTTAGAGCCCAGGGTCAGCAGGAGGAGGAGCAGGAGGAGGAGGAGCAGGGGGAGGGGAGTGTAGGCCGAAGCCTGCACTGGCGGCAGCTTTGGGTCTGTTGTGTCTGCGTGGCTTTTGCAGGACACGTTGCCGGCTACACAGCAGGGGAACAGCTGGCGGTGCTGGACCCCACTGACACATTGGCGAGGTGTTTGGCTCTGTGCAGCCAGCACTTCCGGACAGCAACGATCGGTGTTGGAGCCCGGGCTCTGCAGGGGGAGCAGAGTGTAGGCCGAAGCCTACTTGAACCGATTTCAAAGGTCACCTTTAACCCCCCCTCAGGGGTTACAAAGTAGAAGAGCCACAGCTTATGCAGCAGTAGTGCTGCACAAGTCAAAGGTTGCTCTTTTAATTTTTCTCCTTGCACACGCTGAATGAAACACGTATAACATTTAGCCCTTTATACAGTCAAACTGTGTTGGAGGCGCGAGTTCCCTTTGTAATGAGACGCAGCACAGATGTCAAGAATCCCACCTTGGTGCTGGGTGCAGCCTCCCGAGCGTTGTTATTTGCTGTACAGGAGTCTGCGCTGTCGTGTTATCCCCTGGCCTAGCGCCGTTAGCGCTGCCCATCTTCTGGCATCATGTAATGTCGGCCGGTGCGGTTCGCGATGCCCATGAATCCCAGCCCCGCAGTGTCTTAACATTGTTAAAACACTGCGGGGCTGGGATTCAGGGCCTGGCGCAGCACATATGTTGGCCTCTCACACTCGGGTCCTTACACCCGCTTCAGACTGTGCGGCGTCATCTGATCCCTTATCGCATGCCACGGCCATGAAGCCGCACAGTCCGAAGAAGGCGGAAGGAGAGGAGGGACAGGCGAACTGATGCACTGATCCTGCCCATGAATCACACCCTCGCAGTCCCAATAAATAAGACACCGAGGGGCGTTGTGTGGGTCAGGGCGGCCGCAGAGGCGCAGGCAGCCAAACAATGATGCCAGAAGACGGGCAGCGCTACCAAGGGGGTTGCAGCGTGTCATTACAAAGGAAAGTCACACCACCGGGACGGTTAAATGGTCACACAGAGGACACATTTCAGACGTGTTTTCAGTTCCACATGTGCGAGGAGAATACGTTTCTGAGCCACCTTGCACACATGCAGCATTACCGCTGTACAAGGTGGCTGGATAACGTAAAAACGCCTGGGGGAGGGGGGACAGGTTCCCTTCAATTTCAGTTCTTGTGTCTGCGTGGCTTTTGCAGGACACGTTGCCGGCTGCACAGCAGGGGAACAGCTGGCGGTGCTGGACCCCACTGACACATTGGCTGGTGTTTTTCTCTGTGCAGCTAGCACATCTGGGCCCCAACTGGCGGTGTGTTAGAGCCCAGGGACAGCAGGAGGAGGAGCAGGAGGAGGAGGAGCAGGGGGAGGGGAGTGTAGGCCGAAGCCTGCACTGGCGGCAGCTTTGGGTCTGTTGTGTCTGCGTGGCTTTTGCAGGACACGTTGCCGGCTACACAGCAGGGGAACAGCTGGCGGTGCTGGACCCCACTGACACATTGGCGAGGTGTTTGGCTCTGTGCAGCCAGCACTTCCGGACAGCAACTAGCGTTGTTGGAGCCCGGGCTCTGCAGGTGGAGCAGAGTGTAGGCCGAAGCCTAATTGAACCGATTTCAAAAGTCACCTTTAACCCCCCCTCAGGGGTTACAAAGTAGAAGAGCCACAGCTTATGCAGCAGTAGTGCTGCACAAGTCAAAGGTTGCTCTTTTAATTTTTCTCCTTGCACACGCTGAATGAAACACGTATAACATTTAGCCCTTTATACAGTCAAACTGTGTTGGAGGCGCGAGTTCCCTTTGTAATGAGACGCAGCACAGATGTCAAGAATCCCACCTTGGTGCTGGGTGCAGCCTCCCGAGCGTTGTTATTTGCTGTACAGGAGTCTGCGCTGTCGTGTTATCCCCTGGCCTAGCGCCGTTAGCGCTGCCCATCTTCTGGCATCATGTAATGTCGGCCGGTGCGGTTCGCGATGCCCATGAATCCCAGCCCCGCAGTGTCTTAACATTGTTAAAACACTGCGGGGCTGGGATTCAGGGCCTGGCGCAGCACATATGTTGGCCTCTCACACTCGGGTCCTTACACCCGCTTCAGACTGTGCGGCGTCATCTGATCCCTTATCGCATGCCACGGCCATGAAGCCGCACAGTCCGAAGAAGGCGGAAGGAGAGGAGGGACAGGCGAACTGATGCACTGATCCTGCCCATGAATCACACCCTCGCAGTCCCAATAAATAAGACACCGAGGGGCGTTGTGTGGGTCAGGGCGGCCGCAGAGGCGCAGGCAGCCAAACAATGATGCCAGAAGACGGGCAGCGCTACCAAGGGGGTTGCAGCGTGTCATTACAAAGGAAAGTCACACCACCGGGACGGTTAAATGGTCACACAGAGGACACATTTCAGACGTGTTTTCAGTTCCACATGTGCGAGGAGAATACGTTTCTGAGCCACCTTGCACACATGCAGCATTACCGCTGTACAAGGTGGCTGGATAACGTAAAAACGCCTGGGGGAGGGGGGACAGGTTCCCTTCAATTTCAGTTCTTGTGTCTGCGTGGCTTTTGCAGGACACGTTGCCGGCTGCACAGCAGGGGAACAGCTGGCGGTGCTGGACCCCACTGACACATTGGCTGGTGTTTTTCTCTGTGCAGCTAGCACATCTGGGCCCCAACTGGCGGTGTGTTAGAGCCCAGGGACAGCAGGAGGAGGAGCAGGAGGAGGAGGAGCAGGGGGAGGGGAGTGTAGGCCGAAGCCTGCACTGGCGGCAGCTTTGGGTCTGTTGTGTCTGCGTGGCTTTTGCAGGACACGTTGCCGGCTACACAGCAGGGGAACAGCTGGCGGTGCTGGACCCCACTGACACATTGGCGAGGTGTTTGGCTCTGTGCAGCCAGCACTTCCGGACAGCAACTAGCGTTGTTGGAGCCCGGGCTCTGCAGGTGGAGCAGAGTGTAGGCCGAAGCCTAATTGAACCGATTTCAAAAGTCACCTTTAACCCCCCCTCAGGGGTTACAAAGTAGAAGAGCCACAGCTTATGCAGCAGTAGTGCTGCACAAGTCAAAGGTTGCTCTTTTAATTTTTCTCCTTGCACACGCTGAATGAAACACGTATAACATTTAGCCCTTTATACAGTCAAACTGTGTTGGAGGCGCGAGTTCCCTTTGTAATGAGACGCAGCACAGATGTCAAGAATCCCACCTTGGTGCTGGGTGCAGCCTCCCGAGCGTTGTTATTTGCTGTACAGGAGTCTGCGCTGTCGTGTTATCCCCTGGCCTAGCGCCGTTAGCGCTGCCCATCTTCTGGCATCATGTAATGTCGGCCGGTGCGGTTCGCGATGCCCATGAATCCCAGCCCCGCAGTGTCTTAACATTGTTAAAACACTGCGGGGCTGGGATTCAGGGCCTGGCGCAGCACATATGTTGGCCTCTCACACTCGGGTCCTTACACCCGCTTCAGACTGTGCGGCGTCATCTGATCCCTTATCGCATGCCACGGCCATGAAGCCGCACAGTCCGAAGAAGGCGGAAGGAGAGGAGGGACAGGCGAACTGATGCACTGATCCTGCCCATGAATCACACCCTCGCAGTCCCAATAAATAAGACACCGAGGGGCGTTGTGTGGGTCAGGGCGGCCGCAGAGGCGCAGGCAGCCAAACAATGATGCCAGAAGACGGGCAGCGCTACCAAGGGGGTTGCAGCGTGTCATTACAAAGGAAAGTCACACCACCGGGACGGTTAAATGGTCACACAGAGGACACATTTCAGACGTGTTTTCAGTTCCACATGTGCGAGGAGAATACGTTTCTGAGCCACCTTGCACACATGCAGCATTACCGCTGTACAAGGTGGCTGGATAACGTAAAAACGCCTGGGGGAGGGGGGACAGGTTCCCTTCAATTTCAGTTCTTGTGTCTGCGTGGCGGTCGCAGGACACGTTGCCGGCTACACAGCAGGGGAACAGCTGGCGGTGCTGAACCCCACTGACACATTGGCTGGTGTTTTTCTCTGTGCAGCTAGCACATCTGGGCAAAAACTGGCGGTGTTAGAGCCCAGGGTCAGCAGGAGGAGCAGGGGGAGCGGAGTGTAGGCCGAAGCCTGCACTCGAGCAAGTTGAAAGGAAACCTTTAACCCCCCCCCCCCCCCCCCCAGGCGTTTGTAGCTGAAAGAGCCATTGTGTACAGCACTAATGCTGGAAAAGGTAAACTTAGCTCTTTTAATTATGGTCCTTGTACATGCGGAACCTAACATTTATGAAATGTGTCTCCTCACAGCGTTAAACCGTCCGGTAGGTGGAACTTTCCTTTGTCGTGTGACGCAGCACAGCCATCATTTTTACCCCCTTGGCGCCGTGCGCCGCCTCCTCAGCGTTGTTTGAATCTGTCCCGGAGCCTGCGCTGTTAGGTTAGCCCTTGGCCATGCACACATGTTGCGCTGCCCGTCTTCTGACCTCATTTGGTGTCAGGCTGGCTGCGCCTGTGCGGGTGCGCTGGCCGAGATCCCGCCTCGCAGTGTCGTCTAATGTAATCCCACCGCGGGCCTGTGATCCGTGCCCGTGCGCAGTGCATATCCTCTCCTCTCACTCCCCTCCCTACGGCTTTTTCAGACTGTGCGGTGTCACGGCCGTGGCATGCTATTAGGGACCAGCTGACATCGCACAGTCTGAAGAAGCCGTAGGGAGGGGAGTGAGAGGAGAGGATATGCACTGCGCACGGGCACGGATCACAGGCCCGCGGTGGGATTACATTAGACGACACTGCGAGGCGGGATCTCGGCCAGCGCACCCGCACAGGCGCAGCCAGCCTGACACCAAATGAGGTCAGAAGACGGGCAGCGCAACATGTGTGCATGGCCAAGGGCTAACCTAACAGCGCAGGCTCCGGGACAGATTCAAACAACGCTGAGGAGGGGGCGCACGGCGCCAAGGGGGTAAAAATGATGGCTGTGCTGCGTCACACGACAAAGGAAAGTTCCACCTACCGGACGGTTTAACGCTGTGTGGGGACACATTTCATAAGTGTTAGGTTCAGCATGTGCAAGGAGCATCACGAAAAGAGGCACTTTTTCCCTTTGCATCATTACTGCTGCACAAGGTGGCTCCTTCAGTAACAAACGCCTGGGGGGGGGGGGGGGTCAGGTTCCCTTACATTTAACTTGTTGTGTCTGCGTGGCGGTCGCAGTACACGTTGCCGTATACACAGCAGGGGAACAGCTGGCGGTGCTGAACCCCACTAACACATTGGCGAGGTGTTTGGCTCTGTGCGTACAGCACTTCTGGACGGCAACTAGCGGTGTTGGAGCCCAGGGACAGGTGGAGGAGGAGGAGGTTGGAGGAGGTTGGAGGAGGTAGGAGGGATTGCCACACACACAGCAGGGGAACAGCTGACGTTACTGAACCCCAATAACAGAGGAGGGACTGTTGACTGTGCGTACAGCACTTCTGGACGGCAACTGGCGGTGTTGGAGCCCAGGGACAGGTGGAGGAGGAGGAGGTTGGAGGAGGTTGGAGGAGGTAGGAGGGATTGCCACACACACAGCAGGGGAACAGCTGACGTTACTGAACCCCAATAACAGAGGAGGGACTGTTGACTGTGCGTACAGCACTTCTGGACGGCAACTGGCGGTGTTGGAGCCCAGGGACAGGTGGAGGAGGAGGAGGTTGGAGGAGGTTGGAGGAGGTAGGAGGGATTGCCACACACACAGCAGGGGAACAGCTGACGTTACTGAACCCCAATAACAGAGGAGGGACTGTTGACTGTGCGTACAGCACTTCTGGACGGCAACTGGCGGTGTTGGAGCCCAGGGACAGGTGGAGGAGGAGGAGGTTGGAGGAGGTAGGAGGGATTGCCACACACACAGCAGGGGAACAGCTGACGTTACTGAACCCCAATAACAGAGGAGGGACTGTTGACTGTGCGTACAGCACTTCTGGACGGCAACTGGCGGTGTTGGAGCCCAGGGACAGGTGGAGGAGGAGGAGGTTGGAGGAGGTTGGAGGAGGTAGGAGGGATTGCCACACACACAGCAGGGGAACAGCTGACGTTACTGAACCCCAATAACAGAGGAGGGACTGTTGACTGTGCGTACAGCACTTCTGGACGGCAACTGGCGGTGTTGGAGCCCAGGGACAGGTGGAGGAGGAGGAGGTTGGAGGAGGTTGGAGGAGGTAGGAGGGATTGCCACACACACAGCAGGGGAACAGCTGACGTTACTGAACCCCAATAACAGAGGAGGGACTGTTGACTGTGCGTACAGCACTTCTGGACGGCAACTGGCGGTGTTGGAGCCCAGGGACAGGTGGAGGAGGAGGAGGTTGGAGGAGGTTGGAGGAGGTAGGAGGGATTGCCACACACACAGCAGGGGAACAGCTGACGTTACTGAACCCCAATAACAGAGGAGGGACTGTTGACTGTGCGTACAGCACTTCTGGACGGCAACTGGCGGTGTTGGAGCCCAGGGACAGGTGGAGGAGGAGGAGGTTGGAGGAGGTTGGAGGAGGTAGGAGGGATTGCCACACACACAGCAGGGGAACAGCTGACGTTACTGAACCCCAATAACAGAGGAGGGACTGTTGACTGTGCGTACAGCACTTCTGGACGGCAACTGGCGGTGTTGGAGCCCAGGGACAGGTGGAGGAGGAGGAGGTTGGAGGAGGTTGGAGGAGGTAGGAGGGATTGCCACACACACAGCAGGGGAACAGCTGACGTTACTGAACCCCAATAACAGAGGAGGGACTGTTGACTGTGCGTACAGCACTTCTGGACGGCAACTGGCGGTGTTGGAGCCCAGGGACAGGTGGAGGAGGAGGAGGTTGGAGGAGGTTGGAGGAGGTAGGAGGGATTGCCACACACACAGCAGGGGAACAGCTGACGTTACTGAACCCCAATAACAGAGGAGGGACTGTTGACTGTGCGTACAGCACTTCTGGACGGCAACTGGCGGTGTTGGAGCCCAGGGACAGGTGGAGGAGGAGGAGGTTGGAGGAGGTTGGAGGAGGTAGGAGGGATTGCCACACACACAGCAGGGGAACAGCTGACGTTACTGAACCCCAATAACAGAGGAGGGACTGTTGACTGTGCGTACAGCACTTCTGGACGGCAACTGGCGGTGTTGGAGCCCAGGGACAGGTGGAGGAGGAGGAGGTTGGAGGAGGTTGGAGGAGGTAGGAGGGATTGCCACACACACAGCAGGGGAACAGCTGACGTTACTGAACCCCAATAACAGAGGAGGGACTGTTGACTGTGCGTACAGCACTTCTGGACGGCAACTGGCGGTGTTGGAGCCCAGGGACAGGTGGAGGAGGAGGAGGTTGGAGGAGGTAGGAGGGATTGCCACACACACAGCAGGGGAACAGCTGACGTTACTGAACCCCAATAACAGAGGAGGGACTGTTGACTGTGCGTACAGCACTTCTGGACGGCAACTGGCGGTGTTGGAGCCCAGGGACAGGTGGAGGAGGAGGAGGTTGGAGGAGGTTGGAGGAGGTAGGAGGGATTGCCACACACACAGCAGGGGAACAGCTGACGTTACTGAACCCCAATAACAGAGGAGGGACTGTTGACTGTGCGTACAGCACTTCTGGACGGCAACTGGCGGTGTTGGAGCCCAGGGACAGGTGGAGGAGGAGGAGGTTGGAGGAGGTTGGAGGAGGTAGGAGGGATTGCCACACACACAGCAGGGGAACAGCTGACGTTACTGAACCCCAATAACAGAGGAGGGACTGTTGGGACTGTGCGTACAGCACTACCAGGCAACAACTAGCGGTGTTGGAGCCCAGGGACAGGTGGAGGAGGAGGTGGAGGAGATAGGAGGGATTGCCACACACACAGCAGGGGAACAGCTGACGTTACTGAACCCCAATAACAGAGGAGGGACTGTTGACTGTGCGTACAGCACTTCTGGACGGCAACTGGCGGTGTTGGAGCCCAGGGACAGGTGGAGGAGGAGGAGGTTGGAGGAGGTAGGAGGGATTGCCACACACACAGCAGGGGAACAGCTGACGTTACTGAACCCCAATAACAGAGGAGCGACTGTTGACTGTGCATACAGCACTTCTGGACGGCAACTAGCGGTGTTGGAGCCCAGGGGCAGGTGGAAAAGCAGAGGAACACAATGTAGGCCGAAGCCTGAGAAAGTCGAAAGGGAACCTTTAACCCCCCCCCCAAGGCGTTTGTAGCTGAAAGAGCCAGCTTGTGCAGCACAAAAGATGCAAAAGGAAAAGGTGGCTCTTTTCATCATGCTCCTTGCAAACACAGAACTAAACACTTATAAAATGTGTCCCCTGAAGCCGTGAAACCGTCCCGGAGGTGGGACTTTCCTTCGTAATATGACGCAGCACAGCCATCATTACTACCCCCCCGCCGCCGTGCCCCGGCTCCTCAGCGTTGTTTGATTCTGTCCCGGAGCCTGCGCTGTTATGTTATCCCGTGGCCAGGCACACTTAGCGCTGCCCATCTTCTGACATCATTTGGTGTCAGGCTGGCTGCGCCTGTGCGGCCGCGCTGGCCGAGAGCCCGCCTCGCAGTGTCTTCTGATGTAATCCCACTGGGGGCCTGGGATCCATGGCCATGCGCAGTGCATATCCTCGCCTCTCACTCCCCTCCCTACGGCTTCTTTTCCAGACTGTGCGGTGTCACGGCCGTGGCATGCTATTAGGGACCAGCTGACACCGAACAGTCTGAAGAAGCCATAGGGAGATGAGTGAGAGGTGGAGGTTCAGATATGCACTGCGCATGTCCATAGATCCCAGGCCCCCAGTGGGATTAAATCAGAAGACACTGCGAGGCGGGCTCTCGGCCAGCGTGGCCGCACAGGCGCAGCCAGCCTGACACCAAATGATGCCAGAAGACGGGCAGCGCTAAGTGTGCCTGGCCACGGGATAACATAACAGCGCAGGCTCCGGGACGGAATCAAACAACGCTGAGGAGCCGGGGCGCGGCGCCGGGGGGGTAGGAATGACGGCTGTGCTGCGTCATATTACGAAGGAAAGTCCCACCTCCGGGACGGTTTTACGGTATCAGTGGACACATTTTATAAGTGTTAAGTTTTGCGTGTGCAAGGAGCAAAACCAAAATAGCTACCTTTTTCCTTGTGCAGCATTACTGCTGCACAAGGTGGCTCTTTCAGTAACAAACGCCTTGGGGGGGGGGGGACAGATTCCCTTACATTTCAGTTGTTGTGTCAGCGTGGCGGTCGCATGACACATTGCCGGCTACACAGCTGGGGATCAGCTGACGTTACTGAAACCCAATAACACTGGGTCGTATGTTTTGACTGTGCAGACGGCACGTCTGAGCCTCAACTGGCGGTGTTGGAGCCCAGGAATTTAAGTTCAGGTGGTAGAAAGATGAACACAACAGGAGACCTGGATAACGTATACAGTGACCTAATTATTTAATCAGGAGGAGGAGTGGCAAATTCCTGCGAGATCCAGGCCTTGTTCATTTTCAGGAAAGTAAGCCGGTCAACGTTATCGGAGGATAGTCGCATGCGACGGTCAGTTAGTACACCACCTGCAGCACTAAAGACACGTTCCGATAATACACTGGCCGCAGGGCAAGACAGCACCTCCAATGCATACTGGCTTAGCTCTGGCCATGTATCCAGCTTTGAGACCCAAAACTTGAAAGGGGAAGAGCCGTCTGGGAGTACAGCAAGAGGGCAAGACATGTAGTCTGTCACCATCTGACGGAACCGTTGCCTCCTGCTGACTGGAGCCGTCTGTGATGGTGTAGACTTTTGTGGGGGGCACACAAAACTGTGCCACAGTTGGGCCATACTGGTCTTGCCTTGGGCAGAGGCACTGCTTCTGCTCCCTCTTTGTGCAGAGCCTCCACCACTGCCTGGACGCACTGAGCTGCTTTGGAATGCAGTAGCAGCACTTCTCTCAGTTGGAATGGAGAAGATGATGGAACTGACCAGTGTGTCTTGGTACTCCCGCATTTTTCGCTCCCGGTTCAACGGTGTGATGAGGCTTTCTACGTTGTCCCGGTAGCGAGGATCGAGGAGGGTGAACACCCAATAATCAGACATGTTGAGAATGTGGTCGATGCGGCGGTCGTTTCTCAGGCACTGCAGCATGTAATCCACCATGTGCTGCAGACTGCCAACTGCCCAAGAAACGCTGTCCCCAGCTGGAGGCGTGATCTCTGCCCGCTCGTCATCACCCCACCCTCGCTGTACACACTGAGTACTGGACAATTCGGGAACTCCCTCCTCTGGACGGATGTCTTCCTCCTCCATTGACTCCTCCTCATCCTCCTCACAAACTGTCCCCTGCCTACGCGTTTGTGAGGAACCACGTGGCGCTGACTGTCCAGAAGATGATGGAAGTGGTGAATCCTCATCCTCCACCTCTTCCACAACATCATCCCTTAGCGCTTGCAGTGATTTTTCAAGCAGGCAGATAAGGGGGACAGTCATGCTGACTAGTGCATCATCTGCACTCGCCATCCGCGTGGAATAATCAAAGGGACGCAAAACCTGGCAGACATCCTTCATAGTGGCCCACTCTGTGGTTGTGAAGTCTGTACGGCGCTGACTGCGACTTTTTTGCGCCTGATACAGCTGGTACTCCATTACAGCTTGCTGCTGCTCACACAACCGCTCCAACATATGTAACGTGGAATTCCACCTGGTAGGTAGGTCACATATGATGCGATGTTCCGGCAGGCGGTGTCGGCGCTGCAGAGCCGCAATGCGCGCTTTTGCCGTGCTGGAACGCCGCAAGTGAGCACACTCTAGGCGGACCTTGTGCAGCAGTGCATCAAGATCCGGATAGTCCCTCAAAAAACTCTGCACGACCAAATTGAGCACATGTGCCAGACATGGGATGTGAGTGAGGTTGCCGAGGCCCAGGGCTGCCACCAGATTTCGGCCATTATCACACACTACCATGCCTGGCTGGAGATTCGCTGGCTCAAACCACACATCGCTCTCCTGCTTGATGGCATTCCAGAGCTCCTGCGCTGTGTGGCTACGATTCCCCCAAAAAATTAATTTCAAGACGGCCTGTTGACGTTTGGCCACGGCTGTGCTCATGTCGGTCGTAACAGGTACACGTTCATCACGGGTCCATGTGGAGGTGGACTGTGACGGCTCCTGCAGCGATGATTCTGAGGAACTGGTGTAAGAGGAGGAGTCAATGCGTACAGAATGGATTCCTGCAATCCTTGGAGTGGGCAGGACACGTCCTGCGCCACTCGCACGGTCTGTACCCGGCTCAACTACATTAACCCAATGGGCAGTGAGGGAAAGGTATCGCCCCTGTCCATGTTGACTGGTCCACGCATCGGTGGTGAGGTGGACCTTGCTACTGACGGCGTTCAGTAGCGCGTGTTTTATGTGTCCCTCAACATGCTTGTGCAGGGCAGGGACGGCTTGCCTGCTGAAGTAAAAGCGGCTGGGCACACTGTACTGTGGGACTGCCAATGACATCAAGTCACGGAAGCTGTCAGTCTCCACCAGCCTGAATGACAGCATTTCCAGTGACAGAAGTTTGGCAATGCCTGCAGTCAGAGCCTGTGCTCGTGGGTGGTTTGACGAGAAAGGCCGCCTTTTCTCCCATGCCTGTACTACCGATGGCTGTAGACTGGGCTGGGAGTGTGTGGTTGACTGGGAAAGTGGTGCTGCGGGTGGAATGACAGCGGGTCTCTGGACAACAGGGCCAGAGGTTCTTCCACGGCGATCCTGGGAGGAAGCCGAACCAGCTGCGTGTGAGCTAGAGGAAGAGGCAACACGAGCTGAAGAGGTGGTAGCTGCCGCTGTTGGTTGGCCTAGCTCTTCAGTGTGTTTGTCTAACTCCGCCGGGTGCCTGTTGCGCACATGTTTCCACATGTTGGAGGTATTGAGGTTGGCGACTTTTTGACCTCTTTTGATTTTTTGATGACACACCTTGCATCTGACATAGCAAATGTCATCTGCAACTGTGTCAAAAAAGGACCAGGCACTGCAAGTCTTGGGAGCCCCCCTTTTGACTTTTGGAAGAGACATGCTCCTTACGGGTGCCAAAGCGGAGGCTGCAGGATCCGCAGTCTTCCCCCTCCCTCTCCCTCTTTGGGCCGTACGGGGAATCTCTTCCTCAGAGCTGCTCCCACCACCTTCCTGTCCCTGACGCCAAGATGGGTCAAGGACCTCATCATCTACACTACCCTCTGCCCCCAACTGCTCCTCCTGGGTAGTCTCAGCAGCAGAGCACGCACCAGTAAGTGGCACCTGAGTGTCATCATCAGCTGATGCGGCCTGCGAGGTGGTGACCGGAGCCACTGGCCCACCCGCCTCTTCAGAGGAAGACAGAAAAAGCGGTTGGGCATCACTGCACCCTGCCTCTTCTTCCATTTCTCCAATGCTGCTTGGCTGGCCCCCTGTTTCCAAGCCAAGAGATGATTCAGAGAACAGAAGTAGAGACTGCTCCTGTCCTGGGATCTCTGTCTGCCTGGGCAATTTTGCAGGTGGTGAAGAGACAGATGGCTGCTCTCCAGTGCTCTGTGTCTGAGAGGATGTGGCACTAATGGAAGTTGATGCATTAGCTGCCATCCATCCCACAACGGCTTCAATTTGGTCTTGACGCAGCAGCGGTGTACGGCGCTCGGCGACAAAGCTGCGCATGAACGACTGTTCCCTTGTGAAAGTGGGTGCTGATGACTCACCGGTGCCCGCAGCAGGCACAGAATCCCCACGTCCCCTCCCTGCTCTGCGCCCACGCCCACGCCCACGTGCCTTACTCACTGCCTTCTTCATCTTGGTTGACTGATAAAGATAAGCAGAAAAGTACTAACGGCTTTGTGTGCTTATTCCTGAGCAACTCCTCCTAACAGGTATAAGACACACTAATTTTCTAAAGTGTGGACTAGACTTGAATATGAGCTAATGTGGCCTACACAAATGTAAAGTGGTGTAACTGGTGTGTTTGGTGAACTTTATTATTTATTTATTTTTTTGGGGCTGAACTGACAACGGATAGAGCTGCAGTCACACGGAGACCGTGCAGACAGACGTAAACGGCGCTGCAAGGCCCAAAAACCCTCCTCTACTTTATCCTATGTAGTGTTTTTCCACAAATTAGCTGGAGACGGGTGGAAAGACACTAATAGGATTTTTTTAAATTAATTAGCAGCAGACTACACTACTTGAAAACAAAATGAAAATTGATTTGGCGGTATGACGCAGTGAACAACCCTGAGCTGGAGACAACCAAGCTACGGCTGCTCACAGGCTACAGGGCGAGCTGCAGTCACACGGAGACCGTGCAGACAGCCGTAAACGGCGCTGCAAGGCCCAAAAACCCTCCTCTACTTTATCCTATGTAGTGTTTTTCCACAAATTAGCTGGAGACGGGTGGAAAGACACTAATAGGATTTTTTTAAATTAATTAGCAGCAGACTACACTACTTGAAAACAAAATGAAAATTGATTTGGCGGTATGACGCAGTGAACAACCCTGAGCTGGAGACAACCAAGCTACGGCTGCTCACAGACTACAGGGCGAGCTGCAGTCACACGGAGACCGTGCAGACAGCCGTAAACGGCGCTGCAAGGCCCAAAAACCCTCCTCTACTTTATCCTATGTAGTGTTTTTCCACAAATTAGCTGGAGACGGGTGGAAAGACACTAATAGGATTTTTTTAAATTAATTAGCAGCAGACTACACTACTTGAAAACAAAATGAAAATTGATTTGGCGGTATGACGCAGTGAACAACCCTGAGCTGGAGACAACCAAGCTACGGCTGCTCACAGACTACAGGGCGAGCTGCAGTCACACGGAGACCGTGCAGACAGCCGTAAACGGCGCTGCAAGGCCCAAAAACCCTCCTCTACTTTATCCTATGTAGTGTTTTTCCACAAATTAGCTGGAGACGGGTGGAAAGACACTAATAGGAATTTTTGGAAAAAATGTGCAGCAGCCTGCACTACTTCAAAAAAAAAAAAAAAAAGGACAGTATGAGGCAATGAACCACCCTCCCTGAACTGAATACAACCAGCTATGGATGGCCTATGTGGCTGCACTCAGACTAGAGAGTGGGCTGCACTCACACACACACACAGAGAGACCTTGCAGATCGCTGTGAAAACAGCGCTACAAGGCAAAAGGAAGGTGATTAGTAGGTGAACACAGCGGTTGCTAAATTAGCCTTTGGAAAGCACAAAGAAGCAAATCGCTATCTCTAAACTGTCCCTCAGTCAGCAAACAGCGTCCTGTCACTAACTGAATTCACAGCAGAGTGATCGCAAAATGGCGCCAGCGACTTTTAAACTGCATCATGACATCATTTAAGCAGCCAATCACAGCCTTGCCAGTAGTTTCATGCCCTCCATGCTAAACAGGATGTGCCCACACTTGGAATCTTTCTCATTGGCTGAATTTCTGAATTTTGAATCATGGAACTTCCGATTCCGGTATCCGATACGCGCCAAGTATCGGAATCCCGGTATCGGAATTCCGATACCGCAAGTATCGGCCGATACCCGATACTTGCGGTATCGGAATGCTCAACACTAGTGATAATAGATGTAAATAATTCTCTGCATTTTCTGGCAGGTGATACATGCTGTCCAAACCGTGGGCAGCATGTATCAGCCACTGGCTGTACAATGGGACAAACACATGCTTCTAGTAGCTGCCGGGGACCGAGCTGCACTGCACACTAGTTATACGGGAGGTCCTCGGTGAATTCTCTCCTCCCGCTGACAGTGATTTACAAATCTCCATGCATGGCTCCAAAGAATGTAGCACCCTATACAAATTTATACTGTCCTCTAAGGGTGTGCTACCTACCATATTCATTATTTATGATCTGCAAAAGGGATTAAAAGGACATGCGTGGCCCGGCTGAGTGCATGGATCAATGAAGCTCTTTAAAAATCCATTTGCAGTCCGAAAAAAGACAACAGACGAATGTCTCACACATATGTGTAAATGTAATCAAAGAGAATGAAATAAAAACTGGAGAGACAATAAGTAGTGATGAGCGAATAGCATTGTTGTTCAGGTCTCCCCGAGCATGCTCAGGTGGTCTAAAAGTATTTGTTAGTGCTTGGAGATTTCGTTTTCGTCGCCTCAGCTGCATGATTTACGGCTGCTGGACAGCCTGAATACATGTAACAAACAGGCAATCCCCACATGTACTCAGGCTGGCTAGCAGCCATAAATCATGCAGCTGCGTTGACAAAAACGAAATCTCTGAGCACTAACAAATACTCAGAGACCACCCGAGCCTGCTCCCGAAAACCAGAGTAACGAGTATACTCGCTCATCACTAATAATAAGCACCATACGGTCTTATCCGAGTGCAAGAAGGGGAGCTAAAAAGCGATTTATGCCCACCTTAGGGCGGATTTGTACCCACTTATTTCCAGCTTCACGAGTAAACGTAGCCAAAGACAGAGGTAGAAGAAAAATTACAGAAAAAAGGCAACCGTATTTACCAACACCAGGTCACAATACTAATGCACTACAGGATGCAGCTGGCCATCATGATAATACAGAGGCAGTACAGGTACAAAACATTTCTGAACTGGCCACTCGCACACCTACCATTCATGGGGAGGGTGGCTGCCTAGTATTAGAATTGCAGATGGATGAGGCTTGTATAGGGCTCTGGTCACACAAATGAAGTGCACAGAGTCTCCAACGCAGCCTATTAGTGATGCCCATACTATTAGATAATGTGAGCTGCCCAGCATTATATAAGTGCACCCCACAAGGGCAGACACCCCAATTTCCACAGCCAATAGTGAAAGGACCTGGCTGCATCTTGCATAGAAGTGAAAAACACGTGCAACAGAAAAGATGTAACAGGTGCGTAACATGCAAGCAACCACCCCCTCCATGAATTGGCAGTGGCATAACTTGAAGCTCATGGGCCCCAATGCTCCCACGGGTCCCTAATTATTGCAAGTCTTATAGTATTGGTCTTTTCATATAGGTAAAAAGGACTTTTTGGGCCCCTTAGGTTCCAGAGCCGGGGTGCGACTGCAGACCCCATACCTGTTGTAGTTACACTCCTGTGCATGAGTGATTGTTTCATCAGCATTTTACATGTGTGTTACCCTTTATCCAGGGGGTCTGCTGCATCCTTTAGGTGCATTCGTTTCCGTGACCTGTTATTGGTACATGCAGCTGCCTTTTTCCTGTGATGTTTTTTTTATTTGATTTTCTTTTCGGTGTATTGCTTTGAATTTTTTGTAGGGATTAGCAAGACAATGAGGACTCTTGACGCAATTTGCAAGCCTGAGTATTTTGGCCAAAATATCAAAAATACTAATGCATTTTATACATCTAGTTATTGTACATTTTTTCAACTTTACGCAGGATACAGCTAGTACTTTACTGTTGGCTAAGGAAATTGAGGTATCTGTCCTTGTGGGGTGCGCTCATAAAGTGCTGGGCAAGTCTGCCTGATCTAAAAGTATCGGTGTCACTCATAGGTTGTAAACCAGACGCTGTGCACTACACGTATGTGTGACTGTCACCCTATATAAGCCTCATCCGTGTTCATTTATAAGTCTAGGCAATCACCCCCTCCATGAAAAATGCCACTATTACCAAACTTTGGCTGATTTGCTATGCAATGGCCATGCTAGAATGCAATATGGTAAGGGGCGGCCTACCTTCGATTTGCAACATGTTATCTGTGAAAAAGAATCTGAAGTATTTCCCAGCGTTATTCAGTATTATTATGTGTGTGGGTCAAAGTGGCTAAATCCAAAATATTATCCTCATATATCCATCTAGCTGTTGAGAATGCTTCTGGATGACAAAACTCTGGTGAGATTCAACAAACCTTTCGAGTGGCAGACTTTAGAAGGGCTCCTCGTAAAAGCTGTTATGGGTCAACCCAAATATGCCAACAGTGCCCACAGAGTTTCAGCTCAACGACTATTGGTGAGTTTTTAATAAAAACAGACACATTCCAATGTCAGGGTACATAAACGGCACAATTATAAGGAGTGTAAATCCTACAGTATTAATTGCTATCTGGAGCCTAGGTTACCATCAGTGGTATATCAAGCGTGGTCACCGGGCATGCAACCACAACCGGACTCATAAAAAGCGGACATGCCCGTCCCTCCTCACAGTTGATATCCCTGCTGATTAGTAACTCTTGGATTGTATCAAGAAAGGACATGGGTTGGGTCACAAAATGCTTTAATCCTATATGTGCATCTTTTGTATAATGTTCTAATTGCACTGTACATGATGACACGTCAAAAATTAACATTGTGATACCACCTAATGAGCACCGTATTTACCTGTTTGGTGTAAAAATGCAGTGGTCATGTGACATTCTATATGTCATGAGACAGGTCGGGAATACAGGGCTCAGAGCAAAGGTGCCATGTTGGTCCGGGAGGAAAGTATTTGAATTATTTATGGGTTGTACAGTGGTGGACATCTCCTTTAAATATATTTTTTGTTAAATTAAATGTTTGTCTTGTTTTTTATTTTCATATCACGATATACATGTGAATGAAAAAAAATTGGAAATCTTGCAATTTTCACACTCACCACTAGGGCTAACATTAGACAGATACTTAGGGCTCATTCATACGTCTAATTTTTCCACGTAGGAGAAAAACAGATCTATTATTATGATCAGAGTTTGATCACAGTGTGGTCCAAGTGAGAAAAAAATATATCTCCATTGTCCATTCTGATAGTCCGTGGAAAAAATTATTTGTTTTCACAGAGCCATTGACTTGCATTGCCAATTTTGACCAATAGGTCTGCGAAAAATATTGGCCATGTGAATGACCCATAGACTATCACAGGTAAAAGTGCTATGTAAAAAAAAAATAGCACTCGTACATGAAAATTGGATGTCTGAATGAGCCTTTAGTGTTTTTTTTTTTTTTTTCAAAAGATACAGGAGCATCTCACAAAATTAGAATATCATCAAAAAGTTAATTTATTTCAGTTCTTCAATAAGAAAAGTGAAACATATATATATGTATATTGTATAGAGTCATTACAAACAGAGTGATCTATTTCAGGTATTTATTTCTGTTAATGTTGATGATTATGGCTTACAGCCAATGAAAACCCAAAAGTCATTATCTCAGTAAATTAGAATACTTTATAACACCAGCTTGAAAAAATGATTTAAAAAATCTGAAATGTTGGCCTACTGAAATGTGTATTCAGTAAATGCACTCAAAACTTGGTCAGGGCTCCTTTTGCTTCAATTACTGCATCAATGGGGCGTGGCATGGAGGCGATCAGCCTGTGGCACTGCTGAGGTGTTATTGAAGCCCAGGTTGCTTTAATAGCAGCTTTCAGCTCGTCTGCATCGTTGAGTCTGGTGTCTCTCATCTTCCTCTTGACAATACCCCATAGATTCTCTATGGGATTAAGGTCAGGCAAGTTTTCTGGCCAATCAAGCACAGTGATACTGTTGTTTTTAAACCAGGTATTGGTACTTTTGGCAGTGTGGACAGGTGCCAAGTCCTGCTGGAGAATGAAATTTCCACCTCCAAAAAGCTTGTTGGCAGAGGGAAGTATGTAGAGCTCCAAAATTTCCTTGTAGATGGCTGTGCTGACTTTGGTCTTCATAAAACACAGTGGACCTACACCAGCAGAAGGCATGGCTCCTCAAACCATCACTGATTGTAGAAACCTCACACTAGACCTTGGAATTCAAGGTCCCAGAGTCTGGAAGAAGAGTGGAGAGACAAACAATCCAAGCTGCTTGAGGTCTCATGTGAAGATAATGACTTTTGGGTTTTCTATGGCTGTAAGCCATAATCATCAACATTAACAGAAATAAATACTTGAAATAATGACTCTATAATATGAGTTTAACTTTTTGTATTGATGAACTGAAATAAATTAAACTTTTTGATGATATTCTAATTTTGTGAGAAGCACCTGTATATGGACTTAAACAGCAATAGTCTGAGATGCTTTTGAGTTTTATTGAAATATTTAATGAGCATGGTCCATTCAGGAGAAAGGGATAGAAGATGAGCTGTACCAGCACCTAATTGTAAATGTTCGATCCTGTAGTATCTAACAAACATAGAGGTGTTATATGCCATTGAAATCCTGTCTGTGATGATAATGAAACTGTTGAAAAGTCTTCTGCAAGCATCAGAAAGTGTGAGTTTAATACAAGGCCTATTAGATAAAGTAAAAATTGTAAGATTTCTGATTTTTTTTTTTTACAATATAATTATATAAATAAGAAGATATTATAAAAATGCATTTAGCATAAACACCTTATTTAAAGGGAACCTGTCACCAGGTTTGGCCGATACGAGTTACAGCCACTACCTTTCAGGGCTTATATACAGCATTCTATAATGCTGTATATGAGCCCCCAACCCAACCTGTAAAAAGAAAAATAACTTGTTTTATATTCACCTGCGGGTGGTCCGGTCCGAGGGATGTTACTCTTCTTGGTCCAGCGCCTCCCCTCTTCTTGCGATGCCGCCCTCCTGCTTGGTTCTTGTGGATGACGCATCCCTGCATCATCCACACGAACCAGGGACTCATCATTCACATGAACCAAGAAGGAGGACAGCATCGCAAGAAGATGGGAGGCGCCGGACCAAGAAGAGTAACATCCCTCAGACCGGACCGCCCCGCAGGTGAGTATAATACAAGTTATTTTTCTTGTCTTGCAGGTCGGGTTGGGAGCAGACATACAGCATTATAGAATGCTGTGTATCAGCCCCGAAAGGCGGTGGCCGTAACTCGTATCGGCCAAACCTGGTGACAGGTTCCCTTCAAACCATAACGATTTTCTAATTACACGTTCCCTTTAAATACAACACTTAAAATAACAAGTTATTTGAAACCTCTAACAGTACAGTAGAATTAACCCCTTCACGACCTTGGGATTTTCCGTTTTCGTTCTTTACTGACCTTCTTCCCAGAGCCATAACTTTATATATTTTTCCATCAATATGGCCATGTGAAGGCTTGTTTTTTTGAGGGACAAGTTGTACTTTTGAACGACGCCATTGATTTTACCATATCGTGTACTGGAAAACGTGAAGAAAATTCCAAGTGGGGTGAAAGTGCAATTCCACAATTTTTATTTTTTATTTTTTGCAATGTTCACCAAATGATAAAACTTACTTGCCTTTATGATTCTCTATGTTAGTACAAGTAAGCAGATTTCAAACATGTATACGTTTTGGTTTTTTAAGTGGAGAAAAAAAATCCAAAGTTTGTGTAAAAAAAAAAAAAAAAAAAGCGCCTTTTTCTAAGACCCTTAGCGTCTCCATTTTTCTAGTTCTGGGGCTGTGTGAGGGCTTACTTTTGTGCGCCAAGCTAATATTTTTATTCATACCATTTTGGGGTAGATAAGAATGTTTTGAATGCTTGTTATTGTATTTTACTGTAATATTGCGGCGACCAAAAAATTGTAATCTAGGAGTTTTGATTTTTTTTCTCATTACGCCGTTTACTGCTCTGATTAATTTACTTCACATTTTTATAGATCAGGAGATACTGAACTCAGCGATACCAAATATGTGTAATTTTTTTTTTCATTGTTGTATTTTGAATGGGGCAAAAGGGGAGTGATTTGAACTTTTATATTTTTTAAATTTTTTAAATATTTTTTAAAACATTTTTTTCTATTTCTTGCTTCAATAGTCCCCTAAGGAGATATTTCAAGCTGAGATCATCTGATCGATTGCTACTGTATGTGTAGGAGAAATCATCATCTCCTATGAAGGCCGGCGTTCATAGGAGATCTGCAGTAACAAGCAAGGGGTTCTGCTGCACACCCCCGGCTATCATGCCAACCAATCGGTGCCCCGCGATCATGTGGCAGGGGCACCGATTGGCAGTGTTTGTGACGCGCATAAAGTTTGCTCAAGTTAACATGTCAGTATCTGATAGTGGCATTTAACAGCCGAAAGTGGATCAGGATTCCACCTGCAACTATTAGGGACACATGTCAGCTGATCAAATCAGCTGTTATATGTCAGGAAAGATGCAGGCTCAGCACCGGAGCCCGCATCAAAAGGAGGGATATAACCAATGACTTACCTATATGTCATAGGTCGTGTAGGGGTTAAAGAACATTTCATTCAGTTCAATTAACCTCTGAATTGTTCAGTAAAAACATAAGTTAACCATTGCTCATGGGTTTGCATTAACATAAACCTTACAATGTTATTTTCTTAGCGCCATTTTTCCATATTCCACCTACCGGATTTGGAAGGTGCCCAGCTGCAGAAAGTGATTTTCTCTGTGCTGGAGGTAAGTGTTAATATTCTGCTTTCATTAGTTAAATAGTTCTCGAGTGTTCACAAAAATTTTTATTTATCACCCATGGTTGTTTTAATGTCAGTCAGTTTCTTCTTTTAAGTGCTTTCAATTTTAAGGTTTCTTCTTTTATGGTTTTCACGAATAACACTCGTACCTATGATATTCTAAAGGGCTGCGCACATGTCCAATTTTTGTCCACAGACTGAGTGCTCCGCACAAAAAATCGGAGAGGTATTTGATTTTGTTCTGACTTTTGAATAAAAATCAGCAATGCAAGTCTATGGGGCCGTGAAAAAAATCGGATGTACCAAAAATAATAGTGATCACATGAATGTGATGACCGAAAATGATCATTTAGTTCAATTAAAATTCTGTTTTAATTATTATAATGTTGACAACACACACCTTGAATCATATACACCTGTATTCACTACTGGTTATTTTTATATATGTAGGCAAATATGGGTGACAAAGATGGCCTCTCTCTACAAGAAGATCTTCATTTATCCTTGGCGAAAGCCTCATGCCATCTTTTGGAATCTGTGAAAAAAGTCTTAGTTATTTCCTCAACACCAGGCAGACAGCACTATCTATTTTCGTTGAGAGAAATAACCAAAGTATTTCAGGTAATATTAAGAATTTATGGACATATTTGTAATGTAAAAGACCTATAAAGTGCTCTTCCTACTTATACCATCCTCCATATGGGGTTTATGTGTTTTCCACCTCACTTCAAGCTCATCAGTAATGAACATTGTATTACCCATCAGACACAATCAGACACAGTCAGACACAATCTCAGTATAAAAGGCGCTAGAATAATTATTTGGATTGATTATAATCTAAACTGCAATCCCACTTTCTAAGCAGTTTATAATAGAAAGATAATTAAAGGTTTACAGAAAATAAGTATAGAGACTAGTGATGAGGCAGTATACTCGTTGTGCGGGTTTTCCCTAGCACGCTCGGGTGGTCTCCGAGTATTTGTTAGTGCTCAGAGATTTCATTTTTGTAGAAGCAGCTAAATGATTTACGGCGGCTAGTCAGCCTGAGTACATGTGGGGGTTGCCTGGTTGCTAGGGAATCCCCACATGTACTCAAGCTGTCAAGCATCCATAAATCATGCAGCTGCGTCTACAAAAACTAAATCTCCAAGCACTAACAAATACTCGGAGACCACTCAAGCGTGCTCGGGATAACCCGAGCAACGAGTATACTCGCTCATCACTAATAGGGACCATACCACGTTTGCCAGCATTCCCTATTCATTCATTATCACCAGGGTCTGGCTAGTACTTTTCAGTCTAGGGGACAATCACAGGGCAATGGCCCTCGAATTGCGATGGCTCACCTTTGGCCTGCTTATCTCTGGTCCCTGCATTTAAGCAGCAGAGATAACAGGCTTTAAAAAAAGGCTGGTACATAGATATGGGAACAGAACGGGGCTTGCTGCATAGATATGGGAAGCAGAAGCAAGCTTACTGCCTACATAAATACTGCAAAAGAAACAAGCGGACTACATAGACATAAGAAAGTAACTAAGACTACTACATATACACTATGTAAGGAGGCTAATGGACGTATAATCGATGGGAGGTATATGTTGCAGAGATGGGTGCTCCCTGCGATGCAACCCGGAGTATTTTGCTTTAGTGTGAGTGAACACTAAGATGTCATTTAGTGTTTCAGGTAGCTATGAGAGATGGGTGGGTCTGGCTACCCATATACCTCCCCTGTGGGTGTGATTATGTAATGGAGGCTGTTGTTTGGCACAGGGGCTGTGGCTGGAGGTGTGGAGACCTCCATGGTCTGTGTGCAGAGAGGGAGAAGTCTTCCAGTGTATGTGGCTCCAGACCAAGCCTTAGTGCTGGACATTACCCGAGCCTGAGAGCTGGACATTACCCCAACCTGTGTGCCCAGAGGCCTGAGGGAGCAGGATCGTGCCAGGACCTGTGTGAGGTCAGGGTCATGTGACCTGGCCATGTGAGTTAGTGGCTGTTGGTGACTTGGGAGAGCAGGAACTCCCACATAGCTCTCGGAGGAGCTAGAGGACTGTGCTATGGACATTGATGCTTTGTTCCTGCCTGCCCTAAAGGCTGTTTTTCCTTTCTGTTGGTGCTTCCGGGGTTATGAAGCAAATAAATAAATATGGACTTTGAAAGGAACGTGCCACCTGTCTTCCTCCTGATGCACTTGAGTGAGTACGATCCTTACAATTGATGTTAAACTGCGGGCATCTGTCCAGGAGGACTACAGCAGGTGTTTGCTGTGGATCGCCGGGTCCATGAACTCCAAGCAGCTGGCAGTGACTCGGAGGGGCCACAAAGATTACAAGCTTCTGGCGGTAACTTAGCGAGGTTACGAAGATTTGCAGTGGCTCAGAGGAGCATGTCAGGACCAAGAGTAACCATAAAGACATCCAGAGGTCCGCAGAGCTGTCTGGAGGTTAGAGATGATCTGCCAAGAGGAGTGGACCAAAATTCCTCCTGACAAGTGCGCAAACCTCATCATCAACTACAAAAAACATCTGACTGCTGTGCTTGCCAACAAGGGTTTTGCCGCCAAGTAGGGTTGAGCGAAACGGGTCGATCATTTTCAAAAGTCGCCGACTTTTGGCTAAGTCGGCGTCTCATGAAACCCGATCCGACCCCTGTGCTTGTCGGCCATGCGGTACGCGACTTTCGCGCCAAAGTCGCGTTTCAATGACGCGAAAAGCGCCATTTCTCAGCCAATGAAGGTGAACGCAGAGTGTGGGCAGCGTGATGACATAGATCCTGGTCCCCACCATCTTAGAGAAGGGCATTGCAGTGATTGGCTTGCTGTCTGCGGCGTCACAGGGGCTATAAAGGGGCGTTCCCGCCGACCGCCATCTTACTGCTGCTGATCTGAGCTTAGGGACAGGTTGCTGCCGCTTCATCAGAAGCAGGGAGAGCGTTAGGCAGGGTCCACTAACCACCAAACCGCTTGTGCTGCAGCGATTTCCACTGTCCAACACCACCTTCGGTGTGCAGGAACAGTGGAAGCTATTTTTTTTTTTTTTTCCCCTCAGCGCTGTAGCTCATTGGGCTGCCCTAGAAGGCTCCGTGATAGCTGTATTGCTGTGTGTACGCCACTGTGGAAACCAACTGCTTTTTTCAAAGCACATATCCTCTTGTTCCTTCCTTTCTGCACAGCTATCTTTTTTGTTTGTCCACACTTTTTATTTAATTTGTGCATCAGTCCACTCCTATTGCTGCCTGCCATACCTGGCTTACATTACTGCAGGGAGATAGTAATTGTAGGACAGTTTTTTTTTTTTTTTTGTTTTTTTTTTGTGGGAGATTAAGATTGGCATTTCTGCTACAGTGCCATCCCTGTGTGTGCCATCTCTCACTGAGTGGGCCATAGAAAGCCTATTTATTTTTTCCGTGATTTGTGTTCTAAAATCTACCTCAACACAGAAACACTACATCAATCAGTGGGAGAAAAATATTGGCCTCAGTCAGGGCTTGTGTGCCACTGCTGTGTGTGCGCTATCTCTCATTCAGTGGGCTATAGCAAGCCTATATTTTTTTTTTTTTTTTTTTTTTAATATTATTTGGTTTCAAAAGTCTCCCTGAAAAAAAAAAAAAACCTAAAAAAACAGTGGGAGAGTAATATTGCCCTTTCAGCTTGTGTGCCAGTCTTGACTCCTGGGTGTGCCACCTCTCTCCCTCTCATTCAGTGGGCCATAGAAAGCCTATTTATTTTTTTTTTTAAATATTATTGGGTTTCTAAAGTCTCCCTGAAAAAAACAAAAAATACATAAAAAAACAGTGGGAGAGTAATATTGCCCTTTCAGCTTGTGTGCCAGTCTTGACTCCTGGGTGTGCCACCTCTCTCCCTTTCATTCAGTGGGCCATAGAAAGCCTATTTATTTTTTCCGTGATTTGTGTTCTAAATTCTACCTCAACACAAAAACACTACATCAATCAGTGGGAGAAAAATATTGGCCTCAGTCAGGGCTTGTGTGCCACTGCTGTGTGTGCTATCTCTCATTCAGTGGGCTATAGCAAGCCTATTTTTTTTTTTTTTTTTTTTTTTTTAATATTATTTGGTTTCTAAAGTCTCCCTGAAAAAAAAAAAAAACCTAAAAAAACAGTGGGAGAGTAATATTGCCCTTTCAGCTTGTGTGCCAGTCTTGACTCCTGGGTGTGCCACCTCTCTCCCTCTCATTCAGTGGGCCATAGAAAGCCTATTTATTTTTTTTTTTAAATATTATTGGGTTTCTAAAGTCTCCCTGAAAAAACAAAAAATACATAAAAAAACAGTGGGAGAGTAATATTGCCCTTTCAGCTTGTGTGCCAGTCTTGACTCCTGGGTGTGCCACCTCTCTCCCTTTCATTCAGTGGGCCATAGAAAGCCTATTTTTTTTTTTTTTAATATTATTTGGTTTCTAATTCTCCCTGAAAAAAAAAAAAAAAACCTAAAAAAACAGTGGGAGAGTAATATTGCCCTTTCAGCTTGTGTGCCAGTCTTGACTCCTGGGTGTGCCACCTCTCTCCCTCTCATTCAGTGGGCCATAGAAAGCCTATTTATTTATTTTTTTAAATATTATTGGGTTTCTAAAGTCTCCCTGAAAAAACAAAAAATACATAAAAAAACAGTGGGAGAGTAATATTGCCCTTTCAGCTTGTGTGCCAGTCTTGACTCCTGGGTGTGCCACCTCTCTCCCTTTCATTCAGTGGGCCATAGAAAGCCTATTTTTTTTTTTTTTAATATTATTTGGTTTCTAATTCTCCCTGAAAAAAAAAAAAAAACCTAAAAAAACAGTGGGAGAGTAATATTGCCCTTTCAGCTTGTGTGCCAGTCTTGACTCCTGGGTGTGCCACCTCTCTCCCTCTCATTCAGTGGGCCATAGAAAGCCTTTTTTTTTTTTGGTTTTTTTAATATTATTTGGTTTCTAAAGTCTCCCTGAAAAAAACAAAAAAAACATAAAAAACAGTGGGAGAGTAATATTGCCCTTTCAGCTTGTGCGCCAGTCTTGACTCCTGGTTGTGCCACCTCTCTCTCTCTAATTGTGGGCCATAGAAAGCCTTTTTTTTTTTTTTTTTTAATATTATTTGGTTTCTAAAGTCTCCCTGAGAAAAAAAAATAAATAAATTAGGTGGGAGATTAATATTGACATTAGTGCTTGAGTGACAGTCCTGCGTGTGTGTCATCTCTGTGATTTTGTGCCACAGAAAACAGAGTGTGTAACATTGTGCCTGATTTTCCTTGTGGTCTCACCAACCTGTTAAGGGATATTGAAATCATACTGAAGTTATAGCTCACCGTGTAAGTTGTTTGATAGCAACAAATAAAGTTACTTTGGTTAAGATTTTAAAACAATGAGGAAGTCTGGTGCAAGAGGTCGTCGTGGGCGTTCATTGTCAGCTGGTAATGATGGTAGTGGTAGTGGAGCATCAGGTGGTCGTGGGGATAAAAATATTCCACCTAAGTCTGGAGCTGTGGAGCCAGTTTCGTCGTCAGGCTACACAAGGCCTCGAACGCTCTCTTTTCTGGGAGTAGGAAAACCGCTTTTAAAGGCGGAGCAGCAACAGCAAGTTTTGGCTTACATTGCAGACTCAGCCTCTAGCTCTTTTGCCTCCTCTTCCGAAACTGGTAAATGTAAAAGCAGCGCGTCGCTTGTGGATGTTCACGGTCAGGGACAAGTCGCTTCCTTGTCCTCCTCAGCAAAAACTACAACAAGAGAGAAGGATGCAGCAGGCGACACAACGGGTCACTCCATGGAGCTCTTTACACATACCGTCCCTGGCTTAGAAAGTGAAACATTTAACAGGCCATGCCCATTACAAGTATATTCTGACATGGAGTGCACTGATGCACAGCCACAGCCAGAGTACTATGCTGCTCCTTTGACTCAGACCACCACATTGCCCTCTCAGGGTACAGATCCACAATCAGACCCTGATGAGACTATGTTGCCCCGCCACGAACGCTATACCACCGACCGACACAGTGACACAGACGAAGTTGCACACGAGCTCGAAGAGGAGGTAATAGATGACCCAGTTATTGACCCCGATTGGCAGCCATTGGGGGAACAGGGTGCAGGCGGCAGTAGTTCAGAAGCGGAGGTGGAGGAGGGGCCGCAGCAGGCATCAACATCGCAACAGGTTCCATCTGCCGGGCCCGTATCTGGACCAAAACGCGTGTCAAAGCCAAAACCTGTTGGAGCACAGCGTTGCCATCCGGTTAAAGCTCAGTCTGCAATCCCTGAAAAGGGATCAGAGTCTAGGAAGAGTGCAGTCTGGCATTTTTTTAAACAACATCCAACTGATCAGCGCAAAGTCATCTGTCAAAAATGTTCAACTAGCTTAAGCAGAGGTCAGAATCTGAAAAGTCTAAATACTAGTTGCATGCATAGACACTTAACCACCATGCATTCTCAAGCCTGGACTAACTACCAAACGTCCCTCAAGGTTGTAGCACCCTCGGCCAATGAAGCTAGTCAGCAACGCAACATCCCTTCCGTCACTGTAAGGCCACCATTTTCCGCACCACCGGCAGTATCTGTGCAGGTTTCTTTGCCAGCCAAAAGCAGTCAGGGTCAGGGAATCACCAGTTTTGTAGGAGGAAATATTGCATGTAGGGCACCGGCGGAAACAATACCGTCTCCAACCGTCTCTCAGTCTGCCATGTCCACCGGCACACCCGAAAGTTCCACGATCTACAGCTCTCCAGTCCAGCTCACCCTACATGAGACTCTGGTTAGAAAAAGGAAGTACTTATCCTCGCATCCGCGTACACAGGGTTTTAACGCCCACATAGCTAGACTAATCTCGTTAGAGATGATGCCCTACCGGTTAGTTGAAAGCGAAGCTTTCAAAGCCCTGATGGAGTACGCTGAACCACGATACGAGCTACCCAGTCGACACTTTTTTTCCAGAAAAGCCATCCCAGCCCTGCACCAGCATGTTAAACAGCGCATCGTCCATGCACTCAGGCAATCTGTGAGTACAAAGGTGCACCTGACTACAGATGCATGGACCAGTAGGCATGGCCAGGGACGTTATGTGTCCATCACGGCACACTGGGTGAATGTGGTGGATGCAGGGTCCACAGGCGACATCAATTTAGGGACAGTTGTGCCTAGCCCACGGTCTAGGAAACAGTTGGCTGTAGGCGTTCGCACCCCCTCCTCCTCCTCCTCGTCCTCCTGCAGAAGCTACAGCTCTTCCACAGAACGCAGTCGGCCAACCACTCCATCGGCAGATGACACTGTTGCACACCAGTTGTCCCATTATGGGCCAGCTACTGCCAAGCGTCAGCAGGCTGTATTGGCTATGAAGTGTTTGGGCGACAACAGACACACCGCGGAAGTTCTGTCCGAGTTCTTGCAACAAGAAACGCAGTCGTGGCTGGGCACAGTAGATCTTGAGGCAGGCAAGGTAGTGAGTGATAACGGAAGGAATTTCATGGCTGCCATCTCCCTTTCCCAACTGAAACACATTCCTTGCCTGGCTCACACCTTAAACCTGGTGGTGCAGTGCTTATTGAAAACTTATCCTGGGTTCTCCGACCTGCTCCTCAAAGTGCGTGCACTTTGCTCACATATCCGACGTTCGCCTGTACACGCCAGCCGTATGCAAACCTATCAGCGGTCTTTGAACCTTCCCCAGCATCGCCTAATCATAGACGTTGCAACAAGGTGGAACTCAACACTGCACATGCTTCAGAGACTGTGCGAACAGAGGCGTGCTGTTATTTATTTGTGGGAGGATACACGGGCAGGCAGTAGGATGGCAGACATGGAGTTGTCAGGTGTGCAGTGGTCGAAGATACAAGACATGTGTCAAGTCCTTCAGTGTTTTGAGGAATGCACACGGCTGGTTAGTGCAGACAACGCCGTAATAAGCATGAGCATCCCCCTAATGCGTCTGCTGATGCAAAGTTTGACGCACATAAAGGAGCAGGCGTCTGCACCAGAGGAAGAGGGAAGCCTTGATGACAGTCAGCCATTGTCTGGTCAGGGCAGTGTACAGGACGAGGTAGCGGGCGAAGAGGAGGTGGAGGACGAGGAGGATGATGGGGATGAGTATATTTTTAATGCGGAAACTTTCACGGGGGCACAGGAAATTGGTTGCGTGTCACGGCCGGGTTCTGGTTTTTTGAGGGACACAAGTGACGTAGATTTGCCTGCAACTGCCCCTCAACCAATCACAACCGGAGATTTGACAACTGGAACTTTGGCCCACATGGCGGATTATGCCTTACGTATCCTAAAAAGGGACACACGCATTACGAAAATGATGAACGATGACGATTACTGGTTGGCCTGCCTCCTTGATCCACGCTATAAAGGCAAATTGCAAAATATTATGCCACATGAGAACTTGGAACTAATATTAGCAACCAAACAATCAACTCTTGTTGACCGTTTGCTTCAGGCATTCCCAGCACACAGCGCACGTGATCGTTCTCACACGAGCTCCAGGGGGCAGCAGACTAGGAGTGTTAGGGGTGCACACATCAGAAGTGGCGTTGGACAGAGGGGTTTTCTGACCAGGTTGTGGAGTGATTTTGCTATGACCGCAGACAGGACAGGTACTGCTGCATCAATTGAAAGTGACAGGAGACAACATTTGTCCAGTATGGTTACTAACTATTTTTCATCCCTTATCGATGTTCTCCCTCAACCGTCATTCCCATTTGATTACTGGGCCTCCAAATTAGACACCTGGCCAGAATTGGCAGAATATGCATTGCAGGAGCTTGCTTGCCCGGCAGCAAGTGTCCTATCAGAAAGAGTATTCAGTGCTGCAGGGTCAATATTAACCGAAAAAAGGACTCGTCTGGCTACCCAAAATGTTGACGATCTAACATTCATTAAAATGAACCACAACTGGATTTCAAAATCTTTTGCCCCACCTTGCCCGGCCGACACCTAGCTTTCCTATGAAAAGCTCTTGCCTGTGAATTACTTTTCTAATGTCTAATTTGCTGCTGCAGATTGTACAGCATACGACATGTTTACACCTCCCTAAATGGCCAAACTCCCCACACGGGGCCGTGGTATCGCGACTTGGCGCAAGCACCCGTGAGACTGCTGTTTGTCTGAAGAGGTGGGTGTGCTCGCTTTTGGTTGACGGCATTGCTACTGGGTCCCTCATAGTACAATGTAGTGTCTCTGGCGGTGGTGGTGCGCACCCAACGTCAGACACACCGTTGTAACATGAGTGGCCCTGGGGCGGTCCCGCCGGCCTCAAGAGAGTTCCCCCCTACCCCAGCTCAAACTGGGCTCTACTACGTGCAAAATTATGTCGCACAGCTCCACCAATCTTTAGTCTATTCGCTGACATCATTCAATGTCTGGCACTGACAATACAAATTTGTAGACATCTATGATGCAACTTAAAGTAGTCTGTGTCTGTGTCCTATATTGGCACCATTAAATAGTTACTGCCAAATTACTATGTCAGAAACACAGCAGATGAGCCCACCCCTGTACCTAAGTATGCCATCTTTTTTTTTGTTTTGGTTGTTTTGCGAGACATTAACATCTATTTATATTTTGGGAGTACTGGGACAGACACTCCTTGCACTACTCCTCCACTCAGCACCAAGCTGCCTGCCCGTGTATCCATGTAACCGCTGTAAAACTGCCATGAGCCTATTGTTTGTTATTTTAGGCCTTTGATAGCCTGTCTGCGGTCCCTACTCCTCCACTGACCACCAAGCTGCCTGCCCGTGTATCCATGTAACCGCTGTAAAACTGCCATGAGCCTATTGTTTGTTATTTTAGGCCTTTGAAGCCTTTCTGCGCTCCCTCCTTCCACTAGTCCTCCACTGACCAGACCACTGCTGCCCGTGTACCCCTGGAACCAATTTTAAAGTGCCTACAGCCAGCCCATTTTATTGTGTTAGGCCTTCGAAGCCTGTCTGCGGTCCATACTTCCACTAGGCCTCCACTGACCAGACCACTGCTGCCCGTGTACCCCTGGAACCAATTTTAAAGTGCCTACAGCCAGCCCATTTTATTGTGTTAGGCCTTCGAAGCCTGTCTGCGGTCCATACTTTAAATACTCCTCCACTCACCACCAAGCTGCCTGCCCGTGTATCCATGTAACCGCTGTAAAACTGCCATGAGCCTATTGTTTGTTATGTTAGGCCTTTGATAGCCTGTCTGCGGTCCCTACTTTAAATACTCCTCCACTCACCACCACCAAGCTGCCTGCCCGTGTATCCATGTAACCGCTGTAAAACTGCCATGAGCCTATTGTTTGTTATGTTAGGCCTTTGATAGCCTGTCTGCGGTCCTTACTTTAAATACTCCTCCACTCACCACCTAGCTGCCTGTGTATCCATGTAACCGATGTAAAACTGCCATGACTGCCTACTGTTTGTTATTTTAGGCCTTTGATAGCCTGTCTGCGGCCCCTACTTGCAATAC
The DNA here is from genome assembly GCF_051348905.1 of Ranitomeya variabilis. Classification (NCBI taxonomy): domain Eukaryota; kingdom Metazoa; phylum Chordata; class Amphibia; order Anura; family Dendrobatidae; genus Ranitomeya; species Ranitomeya variabilis. Next base: position 789,327,186 of record NC_135233.1, on the reverse strand, counting down.
TCCTCCACTGACCACAATGCTGCCTGGAGTGCCTGCCTGTGTATCCATGTAACCGATGTAAAACTGCCATGACTGCCTACTGTTTGTTATTTTAGGCCTTTGATAGCCTGTCTGCGGCCCCTACTTGCAATACTCCTCCACTGAGCACAATGCTGCCTGGAGTGCCTGCCTGTGTATCCATGTAACCGATGTAAAACTGCCATGACTGCCTACTGTTTGTTATTTTAGGCCTTTGATAGCCTGTCTGCAGCCCCTACTTGCAATACTCCTCCACTGACCACACCAATGCTGCCCGTGTACCCCTGGAACCTATTTAAAAGTTCATAGAGCCTAGTTATATATTTTATTTACTATTAATAAGGCCATGATGGACTACGCTGTACCACGCTACAAGCTAACCAGTCGACACTTCTTTTGCGAGAAAAGCCATCCCAACCCTCCACCAGCATGTAGAAGACCGCATTGTCCATGCACTCTGGCAATCTGTGAGTACAAAGGTGCACCTGACAACAGACGCATGGACCTGTAGGCATGGCCACGGAAGATTACGTGTCCATTACGGCGCAATGGGTTAATGTGGTGGATGCATGGTCCACAGGGGACAGCCTACTAAGTCTGTCTGCAGTCCCTAATTCAAATTGTCCTCCACTGTCTAAATCGGAACTTCCACCTTCTGGCTTTCGGCCTATAGTATCAGAAATTAAACTGCATTTGGCCTTCAACTTTGGTTAGGGCCTACTAACGGCTTCTGCCCCTCCCTGGTGTTGTCCTCAACTAAATAAAGCTGAGCTTCAACCTTCCGGCTCTCATTATGTGGTTTTAAAAAAAAAAATGGTGGTTAGGGCCTACTAACGGCTTCTGCCCCTCCCTGGTGTTGTCCTCAACTAAATAAAGCTGAGCTTCAACCTTCCGGCTCTCATTAAGTGGTTTTTAAAAAAAAATGGTGGTTAGGGCCTACTAACGGCTTCTGCCCCTCCCTGGTGTTGTCCTCAACTAAATAAAGCTGAGCTTCAACCTTCCGGCTCTCATTAAGTGGTTTTAAAAAAAAAAAAAATGGTGGTTAGGGCCTACTAACGGCTTCTGCCCCTCCCTGGTGTTGTCCTCAACTAAATAAAGCTGAGCTTCAACCTTCCGGCTCTCATTAAGTGGTTTTAAAAAAAAAAAAAATGGTGGTTAGGGCCTACTAACGGCTTCTGCCCCTCCCTGGTGTTGTCCTCAACTAAATAAAGCTGAGCTTCAACCTTCCGGCTCTCATTATGTGGTTTAAAAAAAAAAAATGGTGGTTAGGGCCTACTAACGGCTTCTGCCCCTCCCTGGTGTTGTCCTCAACTAAATAAAGCTGAGCTTCAACCTTCCGGCTCTCATTAAGTGGTTTTAAAAAAAAAATGGTGGTTAGGGCCTACTAACGGCTTCTGCCCCTCCCTGGTGTTGTCCTCAACTAAATAAAGCTGAGCTTCAACCTTCCGGCTCTCATTAAGTGGTTTTAAAAAAAAAAAAATGGTGGTTAGGGCCTACTAACGGCTTCTGCCCCTCCCTGGTGTTGTCCTCAACTAAATAAAGCTGAGCTTCAACCTTCCGGCTCTCATTAAGTGGTTTTAAAAAAAAAATGGTGGTTAGGGCCTACTAACGGCTTCTGCCCCTCCCTGGTGTTGTCCTCAACTAAATAAAGCTGAGCTTCAACCTTCCGGCTCTCATTATGTGGTTTAAAAAAAAAAAATGGTGGTTAGGGCCTACTAACGGCTTCTGCCCCTCCCTGGTGTTGTCCTCAACTAAATAAAGCTGAGCTTCAACCTTCCGGCTCTCATTAAGTGGTTTTAAAAAAAAAAAAAATGGTGGTTAGGGCCTACTAACGGCTTCTGCCCCTCCCTGGTGTTGCCCTCAACTAAATAAAGCTGAGCTTCAACCTTCTGCTCCAAATTACCATTTTAAAAAATGCAATAGGCTTTTCCGGCCTACTAAAGGTGTCTGCCCCTCCCTGGTGTTGTCCTCAACTGAACAAAGCTGAGCTTCCACATTCTGGCTTTCGCCCTATACTATCAGATATTAAACTGCATTTGGCCTACTAGTGTGGTTAGGCCCTTGAAACAGTGTCTGCTGCTCTTGGGTTTGCTACTCCACTGAACAAAGCAATGCCGCCTGTTTAGTCCTGTTACCAATTTTGAACTGCATGTAGCCTACTTTATTCTTTGGCCCTATATCTGTTTCCTCCTCATCCTGCCCATTGCCCAGCCACTGCTAAATGAGTCTGCTGGTACATTGACCTAGACCACTACATTCCCCTTGTACTCTACACAGCCAGAATCTGTCCCTGCTGAAAGTAAGGTTCCCCTTCCCGCATGTTATACCACCTTACACAGGGACAAAGAGGAAGGTGCAGATGAAAGTGCAGGTTCCTTCATCAGGTGGGGGGGCATACTCGTTGGCGACGTCACTGGCACAGGGCCCCTCAGAGTACGCAAAAGTGTCGCTGCTGGTGGGAGGCGCCCCCGCCATGCAAACACACCGCCGTACTTTGAGGGGCCCTGTGCCAGTGGCAATGCGAACGAGTGGGCCCCCCCTGCTTGCTCAGGATCACAGCACTTGCAACTTTTAAATACTTACCTTTCCCTGCAACACCGCCGTGACGTAGTCCGCATTTCCTGGGCCCACGAAAAACTTGAGCCAGCCCTACTCCCCCCACAACTTTCCCCCAATTCCCTATGCCCAACTATTATTATACAGTTAATTAAGATTGGCAAGCTTCAGAAACAAGAATGGATGTTTTTGGCATTAAAATGGGCACTGTAGGTGTTTTCCTGGCCTCCACTCACTGCCGACTATGCTTCCCCATTGACTTGCATTGGGTTTCGTGTTTCGGTCGATCCCCGATTTTTAGCGATAATCGGCCGACTGCACTCGACTCGACTCTGGACAAAATCGGGTTTCCCAAAACCCTACTCGATCTTAAAAAAATGAAAGTCGCTCAACCCTACCGCCAAGTATTAAGTCTTGTTTGCCAGAGGGATCAAATACTTATTTCTCACTGCAAAATGCAAATCAATTTATATAATTTATACAATGTGATTTTCTGAAAATTATTTTTGATATTCTGTCTCTCAATGTTAAAATTAACCTACCCTTAAAATTATAGACTGTTCATGTCTTTTCCAGAAAGTGTAGTGAAATAAATTTTTGGGGAGTTCCTAAAGAACGATAGAAAACCACCATGATTTGAACTACTCAGATACAAAAGCATAAAATTAAAATAGATAAATCTTTATTATGCAAATTATTAAAACATTAAAATAAAAAATAGGCAAAGAGAAAAACCCCGCAAAGACAAAAAGTGGTATACAATCCATTTGCAAATAAATAAATTCATTAAATGTACATAGTTTTGACAATATTTGCATAAAACATTACATCAACATTCTATTTGTAGATGATTAAGTTTAATAATGTCTTTGTCAGTTGGCAAACTTACAAAATCAGCATGAGATCAAATTCTTATTTAAAATGGGTAGAGCCTGCCCTCTGCCCACTCATTTCCCAGGGATGTGCTTTAGGAAAATGGATGCCAGAGACGGAGCATGCGCAGATTTAGCAATGGGCAGAGTGGGGACTCCGCTTCTACTTGACCACTGACATCTTGTTGAAGCCCAGGGCCCGCAGCCTCGTTCCACCAGGACAACCCCTCCTCCCAGCCCAGTGCCAACAGCATCACCCCACTCCTGCCGCTGCCGGTTTCCTGCAGCTGCGATCCTGCCTCCTGTGACCCCGCTCAACAACCGCCATCTCCTGGTAAACTACCCTAAATTCGGACTATAAGACAGATCCCCAGCTGTAATCACTTCCCGACACTTTGATTAAGAACTTGCTCTGCACATACACACTGCAGAGCAAGCTGTCAATCAAAGAGCCAAGGAGTGATTACATCCGCCCCTCACAGTATAATGAGGGGTGACGTAATAGCACTGTGCACGCCCCTATGAAGCGATTAGCGCCTGAGAAGATATAAGTTTGTTTCCTCCTGGTAGCCATGTTTTTAGAAAGTAGACCAGGTAGCATTTTAATGCTATGGTTCACCCCATATCTGCAGGTAACCGCATTTTGTCGTTGCCAGGTTCCCTTTAAATTAAAAAAATAGAATAACCTACAACCAGAAAATAAAAAAACAGACTATAAAAATGTGTATGTGTTGTACATAGTTTTGAAGATATGAAAACCCCCACAATTTTCTTTTGCTGTATAAAGTCTATATAAGATGATTACACTTGCCATACACTTGCCATGAGAGGATTTGATGTAGCATCATCGTATCATGGTGAAAATTATGTTTAAGCAGAATTTGACATATTCAATGAAATATTTGAAACGATAATATAAAAAATGTTGATAGAAGGTAAACAAAAAACTATATATTTCTTTGCAGTTCCTTCGGAAGCTTTCTAATGAAGACCGTGAAGACCATTGTACTGTTGTAGCATACTGGGAGCATGAAATGAATCGTGTCATAAGGGACAGGCTGTGCCGGCAAGAAGACATTAGTTGGTTCAACTCAGAATTAACAACAACAATAAAAGAGGTGCAAGCATACTTGGATTATTTAAAGAAAAATAGGATCTAAAAAACCCCAACAAAATTTAGATACACAATTAAATGGTCTTAATAGTGCTGCCTGACTGACACTGACAGGCATTAGTCTGTCTGTAAAGGTTTGTCCCAGCTATTCTCTCATACAGCTGAAGTCATAAACCTACATACACCGTAGCCACATTTATTAGAACTTGGTTTTCCACAATTCATAATCAATTAGGTGTACTACTACTATAACATAAAGGGTTAATTTTCTCCTTGTGGAGAATGCCCAGTCGACATTAGTAGACTTATAAGCCATGCTCCTCTGGAAATTTATATATCAATATACCCTCTTCAGAGAGGAAGAGGGCAGGAATTCTAACATAGTAGAAGTATACATGTGTTCCGGTGTCTTTACCCCTCATTAGTGCAAAGCAGAAGATCTGATTTAGCTGTTTAAGAGGCTTCTGATTGGGAGATAAACTTTACCTTTTAGAAGTCGTGTCAGAAGCCTCTCTCCCAGCCATATAAGCTGTCCTGCTTGGCACTGATGAGAGGCAAACACACTGAAACACATCTACAAAAAGAATTTCTGGTTTTGCTACTTATCCTTGGTAATGTGAAAAAGCCCTCTAAATAGCCAATATTGACTTTTAGGATTGCTAGTTCCAATAGATGGCATTAGAGTTCATGTGTTCTTCCGCTCTGAAGAGTTTATCTGCATTCTATAATTTAAGTACTGCATGTGAAATGTCAGAATAATATTATGATTTACAATTATTTATTTAAGGTTTTAATCTTCATCACATTCCAATCGAGTTGCTAGAAGTTTGGCTCATTCTGTTTGAGTCAGTTCTGTAGTGCCCCCTACGCGCACATGCTTTTTAACACATTTTTTCCCCAGTTTCAATCTAAATAAACATGATTGGTATCACCACATCCAAAAAAGTCTGGTCTATCAAAAAAATAAAATAAACTAAAACATAAGTTAAATGCTAGAACTAAAAAAACCTAAATGCCAGATTTCTGTTTTTCAGTCACAGTTCCACCACCCAAAAAGAGTACATAAAAAGTGATGATCAGTGTTTCATATCCAGCACTCCCGGGCTGGGAAAAGAAAACAACAATTCATTAGCAAAAAGACATACAAAATTTTGAATGCTATAAAACCAATTAGTTTAACAGTGCTTCCCTTTATGGGAGGCAAGGACACTTGAACGTTGCAAACAAGAACATATTTACATTGTGCGTACGACTTTAAATTAAGTAAATAACAATTATTAATTAACTAACTATGAACGACCATCACCCATACGGGTATATTATCTATTAAGTGCAAGTACAAAACAGTATTCTTCTTTTCTTTAAGTGCGAATACCCTCTAAGGGCATACTATAAAACTTCAAAGTGCAAACCAATATGCTATTCTCACTTCTTTTACATATGCAGGACTATCTGTCTACCCCCACGGGCTCACTGCATTTCTCTTCAGCTTATTCCTATAAAACCTAACATTTACTTCAACTTCAATTTTATTCAAAGTACATCATTAAACATTTCTATTCCTAGCTACATACTATCACTATGTGAAACATTATTACTATCTAGCTATTTAAGGCAACATTATCACTCTTGGAGAAAGTGCAACAACTAACATTCCCTTTAAGAGGAAATCTCCAGTCTCTTCTGAGGTAGTGCAAATTAATCAGGATGCAAGTCAATCATCAACTTGTAAAACAGCAAGAACTTTCACGCTGTCATCAGGAACAGTCTCTTCGCAAAGCTCTTTCTTGTAAAACCAGTAGAGAGCACCTTTAAGAAGGTGCAAACTATTTACAGGAACAGTTTGTGATCATGCACGGTCCATGATTCCACAGTTCTTTGATATAAAACAACTTGTGCAAAACAGGTTCAAACTTGGAATCCTCTTGGAACTGAGGACCCCTTTAAGGCATAACCCAGGACGGGTTTTAGCAGCAAAGCAAACAGGAAAAGTTTTTAAACTATATACAATCCTTCTTCAGGGTTTCGAGGTTTATTGATCAAACTGCATCCAGGGCCTTATACCATATCTGGTAATCTTTGGCCTTGGACGACTCGTGTATATGTCCTCGTCTACGTTGACCCCATGGGTCCGTTGTTCATGCATTGTCAGATCATGGGCTGCAATTGCAGTCTGAGTGGCTTGCGTGTGCATATCAGTTACTGCCACATCCTTGACAGCCGCAGGGGCGGCAAGACCATTCCGCTCGATGTTATGCAACACCATTAGCGGGGTAGCCTGCCCTACCTCCCGGGTATGCCAACCGGCGGCTGTCCAGTAGCGGGTGTAGGTGACTATGTCCCCCCTACCTGGCTCGTAATCGGTACAGTCTGTGCCCGTGGAGGATGGTACTTTCGTTTCGGTGTCGGGGGCCCCTATTGGTGGCTCTATCTCCTGGATGTAGCCCTTCTTATTCTGGTGAGGAGAGACCACCACCACCCCCATCGCACCGGAAGTGCGGGTGTCGAGTCAGAGCCTGGGTGCTGTACGGCTACCGGGATCGGTTTGGTCACCGGGGTGTTGGCATTCTCCGTACCTGTATTGGATTCGGTTTCCCCGATGCCGTCCCGCTCCGTGGTCCCGAATACTGGGGTTGGTGGCGGCACAGCCGGTATTTCTGCCTGGGTGTCCTCCTGGCGTAGGATCGGCCTCGCTTTCCTCGGTGCCGTAAAGCCGTTGTGCCATGACAGTCGACACAGCTGCTCCACCCATAACTACATGAAGTCGATTTCCTCTAACGGCGGCATGCCTGGGCACCCCTCCTCCGATGGCTCGGGACTGCTGTGGGTCGATTCGTCCCCTTTCAGGTATCCGCTGGCCGCCATTTCTGCTCCGGGATCGTCGGTAGCACACGCATGCTGCTCCTCCATTTTCTGGGGGTGGAGCTCCTTCTCCACCCGGTTCCCGCTGTTGCAAATCAGGGGGCCGACCTCCTTGGCTCCTGGGCATGTCGTCATCCCGTAGCAGTAGTCGGAGGAGGTGGTCGTCACTCTTGGTGCCGCTTTGGTAGTCTCCTCCCATGGCACACCCTTCTTCTTCTCCTGCGCTCCTCGTGGCGCTATAATGGCGGCAATTTTGGCGGGAATCTTTGCGGTAATGGCGATACACAGTTCAGCAATGAAACACAGTTCAAATACAACTCTGGCACAGTTCTTAGGCACACATGACCCGATTCTTCAGGCTTAAGTACATCCTGTTCGTGACGCCAAGATGGATTGCCCCACGCCAGGGCAATGGGGTACTCGGTACCGGTTTTCTTTGGTTCGGGGGGGATGTCACGGTGGCCCGACCCGGCCCGTGGCCCTTTGAGGGGCATCCAGTAATGACAGGACAAGAGTTTATAGGAAGGACGATCGTGACGCCACCTGTGGTATTCGGTCAGGGTGACCGATGCTGCTTAGGGGTCCGCTGGGGTGATGTTATGGCAGCTAGATGGTATACCTTCCCACAGGTGAAGTGTATCCCCAGGGCTTCCCAGAGGTGAAGATGGTGAATGATGTGAGGCGCAGTGAATAACGAGGACACAAGGTTGCAGTCTCTTTACCTTTTACTGAAGGCTTCAGTGTCCACAGTCCAGGGCACCGGATCACAGGGTAGGCAGAGTCTGGCCGGTCTGAAGGCAAATCCAGAGTCTCCTTGTCCAGGTGGAATTCAATAGCCTTCCTATGTGCCCAGTAACACAGTAGGTTCCCACTTGCTTAAGTTCTAATGAAGTCCTCACTGTTGTAACTCTTCTCACTGTTCCCCGTAGTCGGATAAAACAAAACCCGTATGACTGATGGCCTGAGGCTTGTTTATTGGGACCCTAGAGACGCCCTGACCCCCACAAGTTGCCACCGTGTCTTCCTAGGTATTAAGGTCGGGCAGCCAACTTGGAATTGACTGACCTGCCAGTCTCTGAAGCAAGGCGTAGAGCACTTTACTCCCTCGGTATTCTGGCCACCGGATCGCGCACCAGAAGGATGCTGTTTCTCTTCGGTCACTATCCTCTCTGGTATCCACTTGTTGCTATGCCTTCGTTTCTCACTCACTGCAACACACTTCCTTTCAATGTCTTTCTGGGATGCTGCCGCACGTGGGGCAGGCGCAGCTCCGTGGACCCTCGTCGTCCTCAGACCGCAGTCTGGATCTGGCTGGAACCCACTCCAGCCAGCTTCTGCCAAACTCCGTCGAGTTCTAACTGTCTGGGTGAAGCCCAGTCAGCTTCTGTCTAACTTCCTAACCAACCCACCAGTTTTACCTAACTGTGAGGAGTGGCCTAGTAGATAGAACCTTTGCTCCCCCTGGTGGACTGGAGTGTGAAGTGTGTTATGTGTGGTTGTGATACCTGGACAGAAGATCTCCTTTATTGCCTCCAGACGTAATATCACTCCCCCTGGTGGAAGAATGACATTACTGCAACGGCCAGGACTCTGGGGTGCTGCACATATGTACTCCAAAATGTGGGAAATAAAAATGTCAGCTACTAAACATAAAAAACTTCACAAGCTAGGTAGTGGTGCAATCGAACTGACCAGGAGAATCCTGTTGCTAAGTCAATTTTGCTGCACAGTCATCATCATAAAAAAAAAAAAAACTTAAAAAACAATGCTGGAATTGCATTTTTTTCCAATTTCCATTCGGATTTTGTTTCTCATTTTTCAGTACATGATATAGTAAAATGAATGGTTTCATGCAAAACTATAAACTTTTCCCACATAAAGCAAACCCTCATACAGCTGTGTCGATAGAAAAATGAAACCACAAAAACAAATTGTGAGGTCTCACAGGGATTAAAATACTGTGTGACCTTTAAATGCTGTACAATTAACTCAAATTATGTTAAAGGGATTCTGTCCGCAGGTTTTTGCTATGTCATATGAGAGCAGCATGAGATATTAACAGAGATCCGGATTCTAGGGATGTGTCACTTACTAGGCTGCATGTTTCTGTTTCAATAAATTCAGTGTTTAATCAGCAGGAGCCTGTTACTATCTGACTAGCTGCCATGTGCTTACTGGTCCAATCACACACCCACCACTGATGTGAATATACATTGTACAGAGAAAGCTGACTCTCAGTGGTGTGGGCAGGACTCAACATTCCAAGCACTGCTAAATCTGAAGCAGAGTAAACCCAGTAAGCTAAGTGTTACATTGTTGGAATCAGGGTCACAGCTCCTTTTTATGCTCCTCTCAGATTTCATAGGAAAAACCTGTGAGTCACTGTGACAGATTCCCTTTAATTAGCCTATTGGGAGCTTCTAAAGCTTCTAATTTTCTGAGATTGTCCAAGCTATTGAAAGGCACAGGCAGCCGTGTATGTAAACCTCTGACACAATCGAATTTTGATATAGTGAATTAGAAATGAAATTAACTGTTTGTTAACATTTGTTGGAAAAATTGCTTGTCATGTACAAAATAAACAGCTTTCTAAAACTAGAGTTTGTTGACCTTGAATCTATGGAGGGGATAAATTTGACCTTTAGTTATTTCAACCTAAGTGTATGTAAACTTGTGACTTCCACTGTATATATTATTGTGTCCCACGCTGCCTGATTTGTGAGTTCTATAATTGGATATACTATATATACTATGCATGTATTATAGGCTTTACCAATGTTTATTTGGTTCTTGAAAATGTCGAATTAGGCAGTCTATTTTTCTAGAGACATTTGGGACCACTTTTTCATATTAATATGAATAAATTCAGAATATTTATATTCACTTTGGTTTGATTATAAATGAGTATTTTAAATAACTTATTTTGTATTATTTAATAAAAAGGGAATATAATTTCTCTGTCTACTACTAGTCTTTTCCAGACATAACATCTGCACTTCAAAACCTATATACAACAATTCCCTTGGAGATGAAATTTTCTCATCAAGCCAGCACAGATAGCAGAGATGTTAAGGTAAGTTTCCATGCGTCATGTTGTCCTATACTCCATAATTGATATTATTTTTTCCTTATCAATCCTACATGTATACTCGTTGCCGTTGCCTAGGTCTTGTTGCAGTCTCTTGAAAAACTTGATGAGGTACAAAGCTTCTTGGCGACCATTGTCCAGCATTATAATGAGGAACTTGGGCATCAAAAGCTGCATATAGAATTATCAGAGAATGTTGTAATTCAAGTGATCCGCATACACAGAGTCTTGAGTGGTGAGAATGGGTGAGTAATGCTATAATGATTTGTGTAGGTCTATTCTCTGTACAGAGTTAAAGGAGTTGTCCCCTTTCAACAATCTTTTCACCATAGGCTTAGTCGTATGTAAAAAAGTGGCTTAGACACATTACTAGATCCTGAAAGGATAAGGAAAGACCAGTTTGTTTTGGCATATAATTGAGCTCAACTTTGTTGAAGTGGGACAACCCTTTTAATGATAATTTGTGAGCTTTCATACAGTACGTAAGTTAATTTAATAGCCCGTCACTATGGCTGTTAAATTTTTCTAATTTTCAATTTCAGGAGTGCTGCCTTCATTTTTGTATGTTTAGTTAATAATAAGATATTTTTATCAAGGTCTAAGGTGTCTGTACTGCAGATTTATTGCACCATACATGTGATAAATTGAAATGGACACTGCTATTGTGAGCAGGTTGCAAGATGCAGTAATGGGCAGGAGGCAGAGCAAGGGTTAATGGGTGATTTACTATAACAAGGAATACTCCATGCAGGGAAAGGGTAATGTATCACAGGAGAGTAACATATTATTCAAAATGCGGTACAACAGGAATAGGGAATTTTAGAGAGGTGTTCAGTAACGATAAACTTATTAGTCCGACGACGTCCAGAATGTGGAAACCCAGATTCAAACGTGGCGCCAAGGCAGTGGCGTATGAGAGGTCCGGTGTGGTACTGAAGCAGATGAGGATCTGGTTCCCCGCGGCTACGAGTCCTCGGTGTCCTAAAGGGAGTCCTGGGTACAGAGGCTGCTGTGTAGGAACGTGGGAAGTCTCTGGATCTGCTGGAGTTTAATGTTACTCGGCAGCTGTATACGGGTGTATCAGAGTACAGTTCTGTTATGATCCGGTGACCCTGGAGCCGCATGTGACTATCTCTGGAGTAGGTGGTACCTGTACTGACCGCAATCCTAATACTGACACCGCAACTAGAAGTAGCCGTGGGATGTACCTAACATGGCCTAGACACCTCGACACAGCCGGAGGACTAAATACCCCTAAAGATGGAAATGGGAAATACTATCTTGCCTCAGAGCAGAGCCCCAGAGGATAGGCAGTCCCCCACAGATATTGACTGTGAGTTTAAGAGGAAATACGTACACAGGCAGAAAAGACAGTGTTTACCAAAAGAGGCACTTCTAGCTAAAATAGAAAAGGATAGGACAGAGTTCTAAGCGGTCAGTATTAAAACTCTAGAAAAATCCACAGCAGAATATACTATCTACTACATCTAACTAAAGACATTGGATTTATATCTGCATCTCCAAAGAATCCAGCATGACAGAAAAATCCAAACAAAGTCTAAGCTGGACAAAAACACAATAGATAGCACTGCACATAAAAGCACACTGCATGCGTGCTATAGAGAACAAGAAACGGACACTTATCTTAGCTGAAATGACAGCAGGGCAAGTGGAGCCAGACAGAGATGCAATCCCTCCAAGATACAATAGACAACTGGCAGGGATTGATGGATCCTACACCTCTAAATACCTAATAGAGCTGCAATAAGCAGAAACACCTGCCCAAGCTTACAATCCAGAGACCACTGCACAACCACCGGAGGGAGCCCAACAGCAGAATTCACAACAGTACCCCCCCTTGAAGAGGGGTCACCGAACCCTCACCAGAGCCCCCAGGCCGATCAGGAGGAGCCAGATGAAAGGCCCGAACCAAATCCGCAGCATGGACATCAGAGGCAAAAACCCAAGAGTTATCCTCCTGGCCGTAACCCTTCCATTTGACAAGGTACTGAAGCTTCCGTCTCGAAAAACGAGAATCCAAAATCTTCTCAACCACATACTCCAACTCCCCATCAACCAACACAGGAGCCGGAGGATCAACAGAGGGAAGAACGGGCGTCACATATTTCCGCAATAAAGATCTATGGAAAACATTATGGATGGCAAAAGATGCCGGAAGGGCCAAACGAAAAGAAACCGGATTGATAATCTCAGAAATCCTATAAGGACCAATAAACCGAGGCTTAAACTTAGGGGAAGAAACCTTCATAGGAACATGACGGGAAGACAACCAGACCAAGTCCCCAACCCGAAGCCGGGAACCAACACACCGACGACGATTAGCAAAACGTTGCGCCTCCTCCTGAGACAACACCAAATTGTCCACCACATGAGCCCAAATTTGCTGCAACCTGTCAACCACAGAATCCACACCAGGACAATCAGAAGGCTCAACCTGCCCTGAAGAAAAACGAGGATGAAAACCAAAATGACAAAAGAAGGGCGAAACCAAGATAGCCGAACTAGCCCGATTATTAAGGGCAAACTCGGCCAATGGCAAGAAAGCCACCCAATCATCCTGATCAGCAGACACGAAGCATCTCAAATAAGTTTCCAAAGTCTGATTAGTTCGCTCGGTTTGGCCATTTGTCTGAGGATGAAATGCGGAAGAAAAAGACAAATCAATGCCCAGCCTAGCACAAAAGGCTCGCCAAAACCTAGAAGCAAACTGGGAACCTCTGTCGGACACAATATTCTCCGGAATACCATACAAACGAACCACATGCTGAAAAAACAATGGAACCAAATCAGAAGAGGAAGGCAACTTAGGCAAAGGCACCAAATGAACCATCTTAGAAAACCGGTCACAAACCACCCAGATAACCGACATCCTCTGGGAAACCGGAAGGTCAGAAATAAAATCCATAGAAATATGCGTCCAAGGCCTCTCAGGGACCGGCAAAGGCAAAAGCAACCCACTATCGTGGGAACAACAAGGCTTAGCCCGCGCACAAGTCCCACAGGACTGCACAAAAAACGCACATCCCGCGACAAAGAAGGCCACCAAAAAGACCTACCAACCAAATCTCTGGTACCAAAAATACCAGGATGACCAGCCAACACAGAACAATGAACCTCCGAAATCACTCTACTAGTCCATTTATCAGGAATGAACAGTTTCCTCACAGGACAGCGGTCAGGTTTGTCAGCCTGAAATTCCTGAAGAACCCATCCCAAATCAGGGGAGATGGCAGAAAGGACCACCCCTTCTTTCAGAATGCCGACCGGTTCAAGGACCTCAGGAGAATCCGGCAAAAAGCTCCTAGAGAGGGCATCAGCCTTAATATTCTTAGAACCCGGAAGATACGAGACCACGAAATCAAAACGGGAGAAAAACAAAGACCATCGAGCCTGTCTAGGATTCAGCCGCTTGGCAGACTCGAGGTAAATCAGATTTTTATGATCGGTCAAGACCACAATACGGTGCTTGGCTCCCTCAAGCCAATGTCGCCATTCCTCGAACGCCCACTTCATAGCCAACAATTCCCGATTGCCGACATCATAATTACGTTCAGCAGGCGAAAACTTTCGGGAAAAGAAGGCACGTGGCCTCATCAAGGAACCATCAGAATTCCTCTGAGACAAAACGGCCCCTGCCCCAATCTCAGAAGCGTCAACCTCAACCTGGAATGGAAGAGAAACATCTGGCTGACGCAACACCGGGGCAGAAGTAAATCGGCATTTAAGCTCCTGAAAGGCAGAGACAGCCGCAGAGGACCAATTTGTCACATCAGCGCCCTTTTTCGTCAAAATCGGTCAGGGGTTTAACCACACTGGAGAAGTTAGCAATGAAACGGCGATAAAAATTAGCAAAGCCCAAACATTTCTGAAGGCTCTTCACGGATGTGGGCTGAATCCAATCATGAATGGCCTGAACCTTAACCGGATCCATCTCTATAGATGAGGGAGAAAAAATAAAGCCCAAAAAAGAAACCTTCTGCACTCCAAAGAGACACTTAGACCCCTTCACAAATAAAGCATTATCATGAAGGATCTGAAATACCATCCTGACCTGTTTCACATGAGACTCCCAATCATCGGAAAAAATCAAAATGTCATCCAAATATAAAATCATGAATTTATCAAGATAATTCCGGAAGATATCATGCATGAAGGACTGAAAAACAGATGGAGCATTAGAGAGCCCAAAAGGCATCACAAGGTATTCAAAATGGCCCTCGGGCGTATTAAACGCAGTTTTCCATTCGTCACCCTGCTTAATACGCACAAGATTATATGCCCCTCGAAGGTCAATCTTAGTAAACCAACTAGCCCCCTTAATCCTAGCAAACAAATCGGAAAGCAAAGGCAAAGGGTATTGAAATTTGACCGTAATCTTATTCAAGAGGCGATAATCAATACAGGGTCTCAAGGAGCCATCCTTCTTGGCAACAAAAAAAAATCCCGCTCCCAATGGTGAAGAAGATGGCCGAATATGCCCCTTCTCCAAAGACTCCTTAATATAACTCCGCATGGCGGTATGTTCAGGCACAGACAGGTTGAAAAGTCGGCCCTTAGGAAACTTACAGCCTGGAATCAAGTCAATAGCACAATCACAGTCCCTATGTGGTGGAAGGGAACTGGACTTGGGCTCATCGAACACATCCTGAAAATCAGACAAGAACTCTGGAATTTCAGAAGAGGGGGAAGAGGAGATTGACATCAAAGGAACGTCACCATGAACTCCCTGACAACCCCAACTAGTCACAGACATAGATTTCCAATCCAAAACCGGATTATGTACCTGCAACCATGGAAAACCCAGCACAATAGCATCATGCAAATTATGCAACACCAGAAAGCGACAATCCTCCCGATGGGCTGGTGCCATGCACATGGTCACCTGTGTCCAAAACTGGGGCTTATTGTTAGCCAAAGGTGTAGCATCAATGCCCCTTAAAGGAATAGGGTTCTCCAAAGACTGCAAGGGGAAACCACAACGTCTAGCAAATTCAAGGTCCATTAAGTTCAAAGCGGCGCCAGAATCTACAAACGCCATGACAGAAAATGACGACAATGAGCAGATCAATGTCACAGATAACAGAAATTTAGGTTGTACGGTACCAATGGTAACTGAACTAGCGATCCTCTTAGTACGCTTAGGGCAGAACGAAATGACATGAGAAGCATCACCATAATAAAAACACAACCTATTCTGACGTCTGAATCCTTGTTGTTCCGTTCTAGACAGAATCCTATCACATTGCATTGGCTCAGGCATTCGCTCCGAGGACAACGCCACAGCGCGCACAGTTCTGCGCTCTCGCAAACGCCGATCAATCTGAATGGCCAGAGACATAGAATCATTCAGACCGGAAGGCGTGGGAAACCCCACCATAACATCTTTAACGGATTCAGAAAAACCCTTTCTGAAAATTGCCGCCAAAGCATCCTCATTCCACTTAGTCAGCACAGACCATTTTCTAAATTTCTGACAATACAATTCTGCCGCTTCTTGACCCTGAAACAGGGTCAACAAGGTCTTCTCAGCATGATCCACAGAATTTGGTTCATCATACAATAACCCTAGAGCCTGAAAAAAGGCTTCTACATTAAGCAAGGCAGGATTCCCAGATTCAAGGGAAAATGCCCAATCCTGAGGATCGCCATGCAGCAGGGAGATGACAATTTTAACCTGCTGAATGGGATCACCAGAAGAACGAGGTTTCAGAGCAAAAAACAGTTTACAGTTATTTTTAAAACTCAAAAATTTAGACCTGTCCCCAAAAAATAAATCAGGAGTAGGAATCCTAGGCTCTAAAACCGGAGTCTGAACAATATAATCGGAAATACCCTGTACCCTAGCAGCCAGCTGGTCTACACGAGAAGCTAATCCCTGAACATCCATGCTAGCACACAGCTCTTCAGTCACCCAGAGGAAAAGAGGGAAGGAAAGACAAAACAGACTACAGAAAAAATGGCTCAGCACTTTTCTTCCCTTCTTCTGAGATGCATTTAACTCATTGTTGGCCAGTTGTACTGTTATGATCCGGTGACCCTGGAGCCGCATGTGACTATCTCTGGAGTAGGTGGTACCTGTACTGACCGCAATCCTAATACTGACACCGCAACTAGAAGTAGCCGTGGGATGTACCTAACATGGCCTAGACACCTCGACACAGCCGGAGGACTAAATACCCCTAAAGATGGAAATGGGAAATACTATCTTGCCTCAGAGCAGAGCCCCAAAGGATAGGCAGCCCCCCACAAATATTGACTGTGAGTTTAAGAGGAAATACATACACAGGCAGAAAAGACAGTGTTTACCAAAAGAGGCACTTCTAGCTAAAATAGAAAAGGATAGGACAGAGTTCTAAGTGGTCAGTATTAAAACTCTAGAAAAATCCACAGCAGAATATACTATCTACTACATCTAACTAAAGACATTGGATGTATATCTGCATCTCCAAAGAATCCAGCATGACAGAAAAATCCAAAGTCTAAGCTGGACAAAAACACAATAGATAGCACTGCACATAAAAGCACACTGCAGGCGTGCTACAGAGAACAAGAAACAGACACTTATCTTAGCTGACATGACAGCAGTGCAAATGGAGCCAGACAGAGATGCAATCCCTCCAAGATACAATGGACAACTGGCAGGGATTGATGGATCCTACACCTCTAAATACCTAATAGAGCTGCAATAAGCAGAAACACCTGCCCAAGCTTACAATCCAGAGACCACTGCACTACCACTAACAACCACTGGAGGGAGCCCAAGAGCAGAATTCACAACACAGTTCACAGCGGGTCACCCGGGTTCTCTGTCTCAGCATGTGCGCATCTAGTCTCTGACTGGGGATTTTGTCACTCCCGTTCACGGGTGTCAGAGGGCATTTAACAAGTCTCTGTCGACAGTCTCTGCATGAAGATATTGGGCCCCTGTGGTGTGGGCCTGCTCCGTCTGGACACTCAGAGGATGGAGCACTAAAACTGTCTGCGCACCGCGCGTTCCCGCCAAGTCTGCCTGGTTTCCCGTGCGCTGCGGCTTTTTTAGCTTGGCCGCACCCCCTGCCACTGAATGCAAAGGTCCGTCCGGGGTTTTAAGCTTTCCCCCGTACAACATCGATGACAGCCCCGGCAGTTACGGATCCATCACGGAAAAGGTATACCCGGTTCGGTCCTTTTTGTCCTGCTCCTTACACTATCAATGCCTTTGTTACTCAGGAACTGCCCAAACACTCTGGCCACATAAGGCTGGCAATGTCCTATACGAAGATGAACACAGAGCTCACTGCACCAATGTAAGGTCTGATATTGGCTCTGAGTACATTATCTCACTAACTAACTGCAGTCAGGGTACCTCTGGATATCACTTGAGCCAGTGCCAAATCAGTCACGTTCTATACGGCATCTCCAGACTCACACATCTGTCACACAGGCTCAGTGGAAACCTTCTCATCGATGAAGAGAATAGGGAGCCAAAGATGGACCTGTCAACTCTGGTGTTCTCTGGTGAATGCCAATCAAGCTGTGTGGTGCTGGGATGTGAGCACACATCCCACTTTTGGACATTGCGCCCTCTGGCCATCCTCATTGAGTCAGTTTCTGACAGTTTGGTCACACACACTCACACCAATAGCCCACTGGACATTGTTTTGTAGAGCACTGGCAGCATTCCTCCGGTTTCTGTTCATACAAAGTAGCAGATAACCTGCTGCTGCCTTCATGCCCCGCTACTCCCTTCATGCCCTGTCTTTCCTTGGGTTCTGGTATCTGATCTATGGTCTTGAGACTGTGCTGGGAGACACAGCAAACAGTCTTACAACAGTATGTATAGATCTGCTGTCCCAGAGATGCTGGACTACCTGTGAACCTGCATAGTCAATATACAGTACTACCTCATGCTACTGTAGAGAGACGAGACAAGACATACTGAGTAACTGTAAGCGAACAGAGCCATTTTAATAGTCATTCATGAAGGGAACAGCTGACCGCACCACCAAGACGCTCACTTACTGAACACTCCGGCCATCAGCTGAAGCTGGCCACTAGATCTCGGGTGCTTTGCTGAAGAAGCATACAAGTACATCTCATGAGCAGAAAGAAAGTGGCAGCACTCACTGATCTTCAAAACAGGTAACTCTTTATTACAATAAAATCTTCATGGCTCGGGGGTGTACATACAACAGAGTGTATAGGTCCAAACGACGGCCGTTTCGCGCCGCTCTGGCGCTTCTACGGGTCAGTCCATATCAAAGCGAAGTAGTACCGAAGACCAGAGCAATGCCGGTCAAGACACGGAACTTAGACCATGTCAGTCAAGAGTCAAGGACCAGCCCCCACTTAACCAGATCAAGGAGACCTGTCAGCAGTCAAGCACTGAAGATAATATGCAACCAGGGACTCTCACCTAGGCTGGTGATCAAGGACATGAGTGAGCAGGGCCATTGTTTTCAGCACAGACTCACGGTCCCGGGTGTGGGCAGGGGGAGGCTGCAGATGAGATGGGGCCTGGTTGATGCTAAAGCCCAGAGAGCCACAATGGTGACCCAGATACTATTCCCGCCAAATACAGCATTTGCCCCAGGTTGGACTGTAGACCCCAAACTGATCTCGAGGACATATCTCTTGTAATGCATTAACCAATGTTTCTCTATGCATGTAATTGTCTGTAAATGAGTGACGCGCCAGGGTCCTGGTCATCACAGTGACATTGCTTTCCTCACGGGGAGAGTGATGTTACACTTGGAAGTGTTGAAGGATATCTCTTTATCAGGTAATCACAATGCGCACAACATGTTCACACTCCAGGCCACAAGGGGGAGCTTTGATCCTATTCCTAGGTGACTCCCCTATATATATTGTGGTTTGGAGGGAAAGAGGAGTTAGTTCCTGTCAGAGAGACAGAGGAGAGGGCAGACCGGCATAGAGTGTCAGAAGGTCTGAAGGGGCCCTGTAGTGCGAGGTACTACAACCCCTGGAGAAAGAGAGATACAGAAGGAAAGGACATCGTTCAGTGAGCATGAAGGATAGCGAAGCACAGGAGAGTGATATCAGGGGAGACCAGCTGCGAACGAGCTGCCTCCCTTTGAAGCGCAGATCACCGGTAGCTGGAACACCGAGGTTGTAAGGGACTCTATGACTTACAGCAGAGACCGGCAGGACAGCTGAACTGCAAGTTACCTGTCCACCACACACACCTGAAGACACAGTAACACATAGAGCCCGGGGTGTGATAGAGTCCCTGTAAAAAGGCTTGAGTTACCTGTCATACAAGTATTGTCTTATCCTATATGGGGGACAGAGAGAAGAACTGTGAGGACCTTATCTGAAGCCATAGGCAGTAAGGGACTACAACACCACCGCGCTAGAGGAAGGCTTTTAACTCCACCTGGATAAGGGGAACTTTGGATTCGCTTCCAAGCTGGCCGGACTCTGCCTGCCCTGTGATCTAGTGCCCTGGACTGTGGCTGCCTGAAGTCTTCAGTAAACTAGGTAAAGAGACTGCAAACCTGTGTCCTCGTTCTTTACTGCACCATTCACCATCCTCTATCTACACACCGGGAGCCCTGGGGACATACTTCACCTGTGGGAAGTTATACCATCTAGCTGTCAGAGGACCCCTTAAAGCAGCGTCGGTCCCCACTGACCGAATACCACAGGTGGCGTCAAGAACATAAACTTTATTCAATTTCCCTTTTACATGGGCGCCCAGGGCCACGGATCAGGTTGCCACCGTGACATCCCCCTGTGAACACAAGACCCAGTACCGGGTACCCCACGGCCCTGGCGGGCGACTCAAATGATACTGTGAATATTGTTCTTGTACAATTTATCTGTGATAATGATCTTTCCTGCACCCTATTAAGTGAATAAAATAGTAGATTGTTGATCTCACCTGTTGTCTCCGCTGTTGCATTCAGATCACCTGCATTATATTATCAGTAGTGACATGAACACTTGCAAAATGCAAAACTAGAGAAGAATCACTCAGGAAGGGTATGAAGAGACCAGTCGCCTCCCCTGTCCCCTGTTCGTCTCTTATTAAATCTGCACTAAAGCAGGAGAAATTAATCCACAATCGCTAATGCTTCCTAACTAGACAGATTGATATCCTTAAAGTTTAAGGTGACCATTTTACTGCACATTTTATGCCCATTGTTTCCTAGACAGCTGCCAGATATGAAAACAGTAATCGTACAGCAGAAGTTACTGCCTTAGGCACCTGCCTACATGTGCCTTAGTGTGAACATGGCCCTGCTATCATAAATTCAATAGAAAGAAGCGATCTCTGTAAAGACACTAAACAAGTAAGGATTGCTGAAAAATTTGAAGGCAGAAAAAATGCAGGAGAGAGAATACACCTGTGCATTACAAAGGACTATACACCATGTTTCAATATAATAATAGTACAAATACCGGACGTAGTTTTCCCAAACTGTTCATTTTTATGTGGATTATAGCTAGTTACAAATGACAACTATAAATGCTTTGAATGAAGACTGTACTTACATTAAATATCATCATATCTACCTATTTTCTTATTACTATACTTGGCTTTATATTGATTTAACTTGGTATATTTTGCTACACACACATTTGAGCTAACTGCTGGGTGTTGTTTTGATTCCCAGCACTTTTATAGGACTACTCTGTATATATATTCTTCACGTAGAAATAAATGTTTTTGATCATTCATCTTGAATTAATATTATTGTCATTGCAGCGGCAATGCTTTATTAGTAGGATGCGTGGGATCCCACCTGCCCACCCTAGTAAAGCTGGCTCTCTACGTTGCTGACATACCTCTTCATGCATTGGACATATCTGGAAAAAACAGTCTAATGAGCAGTTTGAAATCAGCGATTGAGATCTCAGCTGTGGAAGGGAAGCCAACAGCCATTCTCTGCAACGTAAGTTTACAATATCCGAATGATAGTCCGCCCTGATTACTAATTCATTCATTAATAGGGTTATCCTGGACTTACCCAATAATATTGTTTGCTTACCACTATCAGATCGATGGGTGTTTAAAGGCCCCCCATAAACATGTGAAAATTGATTGATGAACCTTTGGGTGATAGATGCATTGAATCTGTAGCGCCCCCACTGCCGCAGGGCCGAGGGGTACCCGGTACCGGGCCTCTGAGTCTCTGCTCTGGGGTTGTCACGGTGGCTAGACCCGGTCCGTGACCCTGCTGAGGGGCGCACAATGATAGGTGGTGGTATGGTGCTGATGTTATGGTGCGGTGTAGTGCCGGTCGCGGTCAATAACGAGGACACCAGGTTGCAGTCTCTTTACCTCTTTACTGAAGGCTTCTGAGTCCTCAGTCTGGAATACGGTTAACCGGGCTGCGCAAGTCTGGCCGGTCCTATGGCACCTCCAGAGTTCCCTTTGCAGGTGGAAATCTGTGCCTACCTTCCTGCGCTTGTGTGTTGTGGTCCTCCCCTGCTGTGCTTACGGGATAGTCCCCACAACTGTTGTGTCTGTTTCTCGCATTCCCTCACAACTCGATTCTGATGTTCTCCCTCTACGTCCCCCTAATCTTACGGTTAGGACGCACCCGTATGACGGGGAGGCTCGGAGCTCTTCCGGGACTCCAGCGTCGCCCCACTCCTGTTGTTACCCCCCTGTGTCTTCCTGGGTCTGGGTGAGACAGCCCGCCTGTAACTGACTGTCCTGCCGTAGGTTTGAAGTTTGGCTTGGAGCTCTATACTTCCTCGGCATTCCGGCCACCGGTTATGCGCCTCAATAGGATGTTGCCTCGTCTCACAGCACGACTCCTACTGGTATTCTCCTTGTTGCGTTGATCTCGTTTCTCACTCAGCACAATAAACCTCGCTTCTTGTCCTTCCTTGAGGTACCGCCGCTATATCGTGCAGGCGCGGTCCCGTAACGTTCTCTCTGGTTGCTAGGCCTCTGTCAGGATCCCACCCCTGACAGGGACCCCTCTGAATCTTCCCCTACAACACCCTCTGCCACAAGGTGTTGCCTGGTTCCAACCCAGTCAGCTTTCTCTTCTAACTTCCTGCCTAACCCCCAGTTTTACCAGATTGTGAGGAGTGGCCTAATAAATAGAACCCTTAGCTCCCCCTGGAGGCCAGACTGTGAAATGTATTGGTGTCTGTGATACCTGGTCAGATGAACTCCTTCAGTGCCATCAGACATACCATAGCCCCCCTTAGCGGCGGAGCAACAGTACTGCAACGACCAGGACTCTGGGGCGCTGCAAATCCGTCACTGAATTTGGGGCTTGTTTACACTGGCATATAAAATGGCCAATGTGATATTTTATTGGATAGCACTCGGCCCAATGTTATACTATTGGGCAGTGGTGACCAGAGCTTTTTTTTTCTCATGCCAGTTTAGCATGAGAAGACAATCACAGCATTCTTTTACTGGCTCCAATATTTGGATCACGCCCACCCGTACAAGTCTATGGATGCGTACAAAACATTAGACTGCACTCGGATGTCATCGAGTGCAGTCTGATATATGCTCACGGAGACAATGGAGAAGATGGGGAAATTAAGTTCTCCATCTTCTCCACACCTGTGCTGCCATTCTCTCATGCGAGACAATTAGATCACACTCAGATGACACTTGGCTCAGACTCTAACAGCGTACAAGCAGAGTGTCATTAACATAATCTACCTGATTCTCTCTGGGAGAATATACCCCGGTGTGAGCGAGCCCTTAAAGCCAAAGTAGCAGACATCATTGAGCTCGTTAGTTAAATTAATAACAACCAAACGCCATACATTTTTGGAGCTTGAGGTTTTAACCCCTTGTTGTTGTAAATTTACAGTTTGGTTTAAAGCTCCTGATTATGAAATCTAGCAGGATCACGTCCGTTCCCTCACCGCCAGAAACAGCTGGGGCCCTAGGAGAAGACAGAAGTGATTCATATCCACTTCTCTCTTCTATTTTTCTGGCTACATAGCGCTCAATGTACAGGACCTGGCAATCACATGATTACTGGGTGTCTGCTGTCATACAGTGGGTACGGAAAGTATTCAGACCCCTTCAAATTTTTCATTCTTTGTTTGATTGCAGCCATTTGATGAATTCAAAAAAGTTATTTTCTTCACATTAATCGTCACTCTGCACTCCATCTTGCCTGGAAAAAAAACAGAAATGTAAAAGTTTTTTCAAATTTAAAAAAAAACTGAAATATCACGTGGTCATAAGTATTCAGACCCTTTGCATACTTAAGTCACATGCTGTCTATTTCCTTGTAATCCTCCTTGAGATGGTTCTACTCCTTCATTGGAGTCCAGCTGTGTTTAATTAAACTGATAGGACTTGATTTGGAAAGGCACACACCTGTCTATATAAGACCTCACAGCTCACAGTGCATGTCAGACCAAATGAGAATCATGAGGTCAAAGGAACTGGCCAAGGAGCTCAGAGACAGAATTGTGGCAAGGCACAGATCTGGCCAAGGTTACAAAAGAATTTCTGCAGTACTCAAGGTTCCTAAGAGCACAGTGGCCTCCATACTCCTTAAATGGAAGACGTTTGGAACCACCAGAAGTCTTCCTAGACCTGGCCGTCCAGCCAAACTGAGCAATCGTGAGAGAAGAGCCTTGGAGAGAGAGGTAAAGAAGAACCCCAAGATCACTGTGGCTGGGCTCCAGAGATGCAGTAGGGAGATGGGAGAAAGTTCCAAAAAGTCAACTATCACTGCAGCCCTCCACCAGTCGGGCCTTTATGGCAGACTGGCACGACGGAAGCCTCTCCTCAGTGTAAGACATATGAAAGCCCGCATAGAGTTTGCTAAAAAACACATGAAGGACTCCCAATCTATGAGAAATAAAATTTTCTGGTCTGATGAGAAGAAGATAGACCTTTTTGGTGATAATTCTAAGTGGTATGTGTGGAGAAAACCAGGCACCGCTCATCACCTGCCCAATACAATCCCAACAGTGAAACATGGTTGTGGCAGCATCATGTTATGGGGGTGTTTTTCAGCTGAAGGGACAGGATGACTGGTTGTCATTGAATGAAACATGAACGCGGCCAAGTACAGAGATATCCTGGATGAAAACCTCTTCCAGAGTGCTCTGGACCTCAGACTTGGCTGAAGGTTCACCTTCCAACAAGACAATGACCCTAAGCACACATCTAAAATACCAAAGGAGTGGCTTCAGAACAACTCTGTGACCATTCTTGACTGGCCCAGCCAGAGCCCTGACCTAAACCCAATTGAGCATCTCTGGAGCCACCTGAAAATGGCTGTCCACCAACGTTCACCATCCAACCTGACGGAACTGGAGAGGATCTGCAAGGAAGAATGGCAGAGGATCCCCAAATCCAGGTTTAAAAAACTTGTTGCATCATTCCCAAGAAGACTCATGGCTGTACTAGCTCAAAAGAGTGCTTCTACTCAATACTGAGCAAAGGGTCTGAATACTTATGACCATGTGATATTTCAGTTTTTCAGTTTTAATAAATTTGCCAAAATTACTACATTTCTGTTTTTTTTTCAGTTAAGATAGGGTGCAGAGTGTACATTAATGAGAAAAAATGAACTTTTTTGAATTTACCAAATGGCTGCAGTGAAACAAAGAGTGAAAAATTTAAAGGGGTCTACTTTCCGTACTCACTGTAGCAAACTGGATCCTTGCAGACAGAGATCCGCTCTGTCAGTGAATTATGTCACTATATTACGCTATTTTCCCTTGTAGCTAGGACTGCTAAGGATGTACCAGTTACAGTGGAACAAAAGTGATTAATAATATAAAAAATAGGGTTTGTTATATAATAATAATAATTTTATTTTATATAGCGCCAACATACAACATATTCCGCAGCGCTTTACAAATTATAGAGGGGACTTGTACAGACAATAGACATTACAGCATAACAGAAATCACAGTTCAAAGTAGATACCAAGAGGAGTGAGGGCCCTGCTCGCAAGCTTACAAACTATGAGGAAAAGGGGAGACACGAGAGGTGAATGGTAACAATTGCTTTAATTATTCGGAGCAGCCATAGTGTAAGGCTCGGGTGTTCATGTAAAGCTGCATGAACCAGTTCACTGCCTAAGTATGTAGCAGTACAGACACAGAGGCTATTAACTGCATGAAGAGTATGAGAACATGATGTGAGGAACCTGATTATGGTTTGTTTTTTTTTGCAAGGGCCACACAGGGATAGTTAGGTTAATGCGTTGAGGCAGTAGGCCAATCTGAACAAATGAGTTTTTGGGGCATGCTTAAAACTGTGGGGATTGGGGATTAATCGTATTAACCTAGGTAGTGCATTCCAAAGAGTCGGCGCAGCACGTGTAAAGTCTTGGAGACGGGAGTGGGAGGTTCTGATTATTGAGGATGCTAACCTGAGGTCATTAGCGGAGCGGAGGGCACGGGTAGGGTGGTAGACTGAGACCAGAGAGGAGATGTAGGGTGGTGCTGAGCCATGGAGTGCTTTGTGGATGAGGGTAGTAGTTTTGTACTGGATTCTGGAGTGGATGGGTAGCCAGTGTAATGACTGGCACAAGGTAGAGGCATCAGTGTAACGGTTGGTGAGGAATATGATCCTGGCTGCAGCATTCAGTACAGATTGGATAGGGGAGAGTTTGGTAAGAGGGAGGCCGATTAGTAAAGAGTTACAATAGTCCAGACGAGAATGAATAAGTGAAACAGTAAAGGTACTGTCACACAGTGCAATTTTGATCGCTACGACGGCACGATTCGTGACGTCGCAGCGTCGTATGATTATCGCTCCAGCGTCGTAGACTGCGGTCACACTGTGCAATCACGGCGCTGGAGCGATGCCGAAGTCCCCGGGTAACCAGGGTAAACATCGGGTTACTAAGCGCAGGGCCGCGCTTAGTAACCCGATGTTTACCCTGGTTACCAGCGTAAACGTAAAAAAAACAAACAGTACATACTTACATTCCGGTGTCTGTCCCCCGGCGTTCTGCTTCTCTGCACTGTGTAAGCACCATAGCCGGAAAGCAGAGCGGTGACGTCAGACGTCACCGCTGTGCTCGCTTTCCGGCTGGCAGGCGCTCACAGTGCAGAGAAGCTGAGACGCCGGAGGACAGACACCGGAATGTATGTACTGTTTGTTTTTTTTACGTTTACGCTGGTAACCAGGGTAAACATTGGGTTACTAAGCGCGGCCCTGCGCTTAGTTACCCGATGTTTACCCTGGTTACAAGCGAACACATCGCTGGATCGCTGTCACACACAACGATCCAGCGATGTCAGCGGGTGATCAAGCGACGAAAGAAAGTTCCATACGATCTGCTACGACGTACGATTCTCAGCAGGGTCCCTGATCGCTGCTGCGTGTCAGACACTGCGATATCGTATGGATATCGCTAGAACGTCACGAATCGTACCGTCGTAGCGATGAAAATGGCACTGTGTGACAGTACCCTAAGAGTTTTTGCAGAGTCGAAAGTAAGATAAGGACGAATTCTAGAAATGTTTTTGAGATGCAGATAAGAAGAGCGAGCCAGTGATCGGATGTGGGGGGCAGGGCCGGACTGGCCATAGGGCACTTCTGGCAAATGCCAGAAGGGCCAGTGCCAGTGGTGGGCCGCTCAATCCGCCGCCCCCGCCGTCGCATTCAACTATACCGGCGTATAGACGCCGGTACAGTTGAATGCAATGATGGAGGAGAGAGCGTCTACAGACGCTCCTCTCCCATCATTCCCCGCTCTGCCTCTGACACTGCGGGTGCGCGATGATGTCATATCATCGCGCACCTGCTGTGTCCCGGGCAGACTGCAGCTGCTGAGACAGGAGCAGGAACCAGGAAGCAACGCTGGGCACGAGGAGAGGTGAGGAGAGTTTTTTTTTTTTTCTGGACTGTGGGGCCATTCTCGGAGGAGGGGAGGGGAGGAAGAGAAGAGATGTGGGCTGTATATAGCTCTCTGTGGGCTGTGCTCTGTGCTGTATACTGCTGTGGGCTGTATATAGTTCTCTGTGGGCTGTGCTCTGTGCTGTATACTGCTGTGGGCTGTATATAGCTCTCTGTTGTGAATTTGGATTCTGGGCTCCCCCGGTGGC
This sequence comes from Ranitomeya variabilis, assembly GCF_051348905.1. Lineage (NCBI taxonomy): Eukaryota > Metazoa > Chordata > Amphibia > Anura > Dendrobatidae > Ranitomeya > Ranitomeya variabilis. The sequence goes on along the minus strand of NC_135233.1, from coordinate 789,299,642 downwards.
TACTGGTGGAATTGAACTGGTGTCTTCATCTTCTCTGTTCACCTGTTCCCATCAAGATGTGGGAGTCGCTATATAACCTTGCTGCTCTGTTAGTTGCTTGCCGGTCAACAATGTTATCAGAAGCCTCTCTGTGCTTGTTCCTGCTCCTAGACAACTACTAGATAAGTTGGACTCTTGTCCATGTTTGTTTTTGCATTTTTGTTCCAGTTCACAGCTGTAGTTTCGTTACTGTGTCTGGAAAGCTCTTGTGAACAGGAATTGCCACTCTGGTGTTATGAGTTAATGCCAGAGTTTTAAAGTAATTTCTGGATGGTGTTTTGATAGGGTTTTTAGCTGACCATGAAAGTGTCCTTTCTGTCTTCTGCTATGTAGTAAGTGGACCTCAAATTTGCTAAACCTATTTTCATACTACGTTTGTTATTTCATCTTGATTCACCGCCAATACATGTGGGGGGCCTCTGTCTCCTTTCGGGATATTTCTCTAGAGGTGAGCTAGGACTAATATTTTCCTCTGCTAGCTTTATTTAGTCCTCCGGCTGGTGCTGGGCATCTAGAATCAACGTAGGCATGCTACCCGGCCACTGCTAGTTGTGCGTTAGGTTTAGTTCATGGTCAGCTCAGTTTCCATCTTCCAAGAGCTAGTTCCTATATATGCTGATGCTATGATCTCTTGCCATTGAGATCATGACAGTTTGACCGGCCCACTAAAGGGTTAAAATCCTTGGCTGAGAAAGGAGAGAAATAAGTAGTCTGCTGAAATTTTTTTTTTTTTTTTTTTTTTCTCTCCTTTGAATGGCTCTGTGTTCACCTGTTTGCAATGGATCTTCAGAGTGTAACTGCAGGTTTGAATAATCTCGCCACGAAGGTACAAAATTTGCAAGATTTTGTTTGTCATGCACCTGTATCTGAGCCGAGAATTCCTTTGCCGGAATTTTTCTCGGGGAATAGATCTGGGTTTCAGAATTTTCGAAATAATTGCAAATTATTTTTGTCCCTGAAATCTCGCTCTGCCGGAGATCCTGCACAGCAGGTCAGGATTGTGATTTCCTTGCTCCGGGGCGACCCTCAAGACTGGGCTTTTTCATTGACACCAGGGGATCCTGCGTTGCTCAATGTGGATGCGTTTTTTCTGGCCTTGGGGTTGCTTTATGACGAACCTCATTTGGAGCTTCAGGCAGAAAAAACTTTGATGTCCCTATCTCAGGGGCAAGATGAAGCGGAAATTTACTGCCAAAGATTCCGTAAATGGTCTGTGCTTACTCAGTGGAATGAGTGCGCCCTGGCGGCGACTTTCAGAGAGGGTCTCTCTGATGCCATTAAGGATGTTATGGTGGGGTTCCCTGTGCCTGCGGGTCTGAATGAGTCCATGACAATGGCTATTCAGATCGATAGGCGTTTGCGGGAGCGCAAACCAGTGCACCATCTGGCGGTGTCCACTGAGAAATCGCCAGAGAGTATGCAGTGTGATAGAATTCTGTCCCGAAGCGAGCGGCAGAATTTTAGACGGAAAAATGGGTTGTGTTTCTATTGTGGTGATTCTACTCATGTTATATCAGCATGCTCTAAGCGCACTAAAAAGCTTGGTAAATCTGTTTCCATTTGCACCTTACCGTCTAAGTTTATTCTATCTGTGACCCTGATTTGCTCTTTGTCATCTATTACCACGGACGCCTATGTCGACTCTGGCGCCGCTTTGAGTCTTATGGATTGGTCCTTTGCCAAACGCTGTGGGTATGATTTAGAGCCTTTGGAGACTCCTATTCCTCTGAAGGGGATTGACTCCACCCCATTGGCTAATAATAAACCACAATACTGGACACAAGTAACTATGCGTATTAATCCGGATCACCAGGAGATTATTCGCTTTCTGGTGCTGTATAATCTACATGATGATTTGGTGCTAGGATTGCCTTGGCTGCAATCTCACAACCCAGTCCTCGACTGGAAAGCTATGTCTGTGTTGAGCTGGGGATGTAAGGGGGCTCATGGGGATGTACCTGTGGTTTCCATTTCATCATCTATTCCCTCTGAAATTCCTGAGTTCCTGTCTGACTATCGTGACGTCTTTGAAGAATCCAAGCTTGATTCGTTACCTCCGCACCGAGAGTGCGATTGTGCCATAGATTTAATCCCGGGTAGTAAATACCCAAAGGGTCGTTTATTTAATCTGTCTGTGCCTGAACATGCTGCTATGCGTGAATATATAAAGGAGTCCTTGGAAAAGGGACATATTCGTCCATCGTCATCTCCCTTAGGAGCCGGTTTTTTCTTCGTGTCAAAAAAAGACGGCTCTTTGAGACCATGTATTGATTATCGGCTTTTGAATAAAATCACTGTTAAATATCAATACCCATTGCCGTTGCTGACTGATTTGTTTGCTCGCATAAAGGGGGCCAAGTGGTTCTCTAAGATTGACCTTCGTGGGGCGTATAATTTGGTGCGAATCAGGCAGGGGGATGAGTGGAAAACCGCATTTAATACGCCCGAGGGCCACTTTGAGTATTTAGTGATGCCTTTTGGTCTTTCAAATGCTCCGTCAGTTTTCCAGTCCTTTATGCATGATATTTTTCGCGATTATTTGGATAAATTTATGATTGTGTATCTGGATGATATTCTGATTTTTTCGGATGACTGGGACTCTCATGTCCAGCAAGTCAGGAGGGTTTTTCAGGTTTTGCGGTCTAATTCTTTGTGTGTGAAGGGTTCTAAGTGTGTTTTTGGGGTACAGAGGATTTCCTTTTTGGGATATATTTTTTCCCCCTCTTCCATTGAAATGGATCCTGTCAAGGTTCAAGCTATTTGTGATTGGACGCAGCCCTCTTCTCTTAAGAGTCTTCAGAAATTTTTGGGCTTTGCTAACTTTTATCGTCGATTTATTGCTGGTTTTTCGGATATTGCTAAGCCATTGACCGATTTGACTAAGAAGGGTGCTGAATGCTGATGTTGCTGATTGGTCCCCTGATGCTGTGGAGGCCTTTCGGGAGCTTAAGCGCCGTTTTTCCTCTGCCCCTGTGTTGCGTCAGCCTGATGTTGCTCTACCTTTTCAGGTTGAGGTCGACGCTTCTGAGATCGGAGCTGGGGCAGTGTTGTCGCAGAAAAGTTCTGACTGCTCCGTGATGAGGCCTTGTGCCTTCTTTTCCCGTAAATTTTCGCCCGCTGAGCGGAATTATGATGTTGGGAATCGGGAGCTTTTGGCCATGAAGTGGGCTTTTGAGGAGTGGCGCCATTGGCTTGAGGGGGCCAGACATCAGGTGGTGGTATTGACTGACCACAAAAATTTGGTTTATCTTGAGACTGCCAGGCGCCTGAATCCTAGACAGGCGCGCTGGTCATTATTTTTCTCTCGGTTTAATTTTGTGGTGTCATACCTACCGGGTTCTAAGAATGTTAAGGCGGATGCCCTTTCTAGGAGTTTTGAGCCTGACTCGCCTGGTAACTCTGAGCCCACAGGTATCCTTAAGGATGGAGTGGTATTGTCAGCCGTTTCTCCAGACCTGCGGCGGGCCTTGCAGGAGTTTCAGGCGGATAGACCTGATCGTTGCCCACCTGATAAACTGTTTGTTCCTGATGATTGGACCAGTAGAGTCATCTCTGAGGTTCATTCTTCTGCGTTGGCAGGTCATCCTGGCATTTTTGGTACCAGGGATTTGGTGGCAAGGTCCTTCTGGTGGCCTTCCCTGTCACGAGATGTGCGAGGCTTTGTGCAGTCTTGTGACGTTTGTGCTCGGGCCAAGCCTTGTTGTTCTCGGGCTAGTGGATTGTTGTTGCCCTTGCCTATTCCTAAGAGGCCTTGGACGCACATCTCGATGGATTTTATTTCAGATCTGCCTGTTTCTCAGAAGATGTCTGTCATCTGGGTGGTGTGTGACCGTTTCTCTAAGATGGTCCATTTGGTTCCTCTGCCCAAGTTGCCTTCTTCTTACGAGTTGGTTCCTCTGTTTTTTCAAAATGTTGTTCGTTTGCATGGTATTCCTGAGAATATCGTTTCTGACAGAGGGACCCAATTCGTGTCTAGATTTTGGCGGGCATTCTGTGCTAGGATGGGCATAGATTTATCTTTTTCGTCCGCTTTCCATCCTCAGACGAATGGCCAGACTGAGCGGATTAATCAGACCCTGGAGACATATCTGAGGTGTTTTGTGTCTGCTGACCAGGATGATTGGGTTGCTTTTTTGCCATTGGCGGAGTTCGCTCTCAATAATCGGGCCAGCTCTGCCACTTTGGTGTCCCCGTTTTTCTGTAATTCGGGGTTTCATCCTCGATTTTCCTCTGGTCATGTGGAATCTTCGGATTGTCCTGGAGTGGATGCTGTGGTGGAGAGATTGCATCAGATCTGGGGGCAGGTGGTGGACAATTTGAGGTTGTCCCAGGAGAAGACTCAGCTTTTTGCTAACCGCCGTCGTCGTGTTGGTCCTCGTCTTCATGTTGGGGACTTGGTGTGGTTGTCTTCTCGTTTTGTCCCTATGAGGGTCTCTTCTCCTAAGTTTAAGCCTCGGTTCATCGGCCCGTATAAGATATTGGAGATTCTTAACCCTGTTTCCTTCCGTTTGGACCTCCCTGCATCCTTTTCTATTCATAACGTTTTTCATCGGTCATTATTGCGCAGGTATGAGGTACCGGTTGTGCCTTCCGTTGAGCCTCCTGCTCCGGTGTTGGTTGAGGGTGAGTTGGAGTACGTTGTGGAGAAAATCTTAGACTCTCGTGTTTCCAGACGGAGACTCCAGTATCTGGTCAAGTGGAAGGGATACGGCCAGGAGGATAATTCTTTGGTGAATGCATCTGATGTTCATGCCTCTGATCTGGTTCGTGCCTTTCATAGGGCCCATCCTGATCGCCCTGGTGGTTCGGGTGAGGGTTCGGTGCCCCCTCCTTGAGGGGGGGGTACTGTTGTGAATTTGGATTCTGGGCTCCCCCGGTGGCTACTGGTGGAATTGAACTGGTGTCTTCATCTTCTCTGTTCACCTGTTCCCATCAAGATGTGGGAGTCGCTATATAACCTTGCTGCTCTGTTAGTTGCTTGCCGGTCAACAATGTTATCAGAAGCCTCTCTGTGCTTGTTCCTGCTCCTAGACAACTACTAGATAAGTTGGACTCTTGTCCATGTTTGTTTTTGCATTTTTGTTCCAGTTCACAGCTGTAGTTTCGTTACTGTGTCTGGAAAGCTCTTGTGAACAGGAATTGCCACTCTGGTGTTATGAGTTAATGCCAGAGTTTTAAAGTAATTTCTGGATGGTGTTTTGATAGGGTTTTTAGCTGACCATGAAAGTGTCCTTTCTGTCTTCTGCTATGTAGTAAGTGGACCTCAAATTTGCTAAACCTATTTTCATACTACGTTTGTTATTTCATCTTGATTCACCGCCAATACATGTGGGGGGCCTCTGTCTCCTTTCGGGGTATTTCTCTAGAGGTGAGCTAGGACTAATATTTTCCTCTGCTAGCTTTATTTAGTCCTCCGGCTGGTGCTGGGCATCTAGAATCAACGTAGGCATGCTACCCGGCCACTGCTAGTTGTGCGTTAGGTTTAGTTCATGGTCAGCTCAGTTTCCATCTTCCAAGAGCTAGTTCCTATATATGCTGATGCTATGATCTCTTGCCATTGAGATCATGACAGCTCTCTGTGGGCTGTGCTCTGTGCTGTATACTGCTGTGGGCTGTATATAGTTCTCTGTGGGCTGTGCTCTGTGCTGTATACTGCTGTGGGCTGTATATAGTTCTCTGTGGGCTGTGCTCTGTGCTGTATACTGCTGTGGGCTGTATATAGTACTCTGTGGGCTGTGCTCTGTGCTGTATACTGCTGTGGGCTGTATATAGTTCTCTGTGGGCTGTGCTCTGTGCTGTATACTGCTGTGGGCTGTATATAGCTCTCTGTGGGCTGTGCTCTGTGCTGTATACTGCTGTGGGCTGTATATAGTTCTCTGTGGGCTGTGCTCTGTGCTGTATACTACTGTGGGCTGTATATAGTTCTCTGTGGGCTGTGCTCTGTGCTGTATACTACTGTGGGCTGTATATAGTTCTCTGTGGGCTGTGCTCTGTGCTGTATACTGCTGTGGGCTGTATATAGCTCTCTGTGGGCTGTGCTCTGTGCTGTATACTACTGTGTGCTCTGTGCTATATATAGTTCTCTGTGGGCTGTGCTCTGTGCTGTATACTGCTGTGGGCTGTATATAGTTCTCTGTGGGCTGTGCTCTGTGCTGTATACTGCTGTGGGCTGTATATAGTTCTCTGTGGGCTGTGCTCTGTGCTGTATACTGCTGTGGGCTGTATATAGTTCTCTGTGGGCTGTGCTGTATATAGTACTCTGTGGGCTGTGCTGTATATAGTACTCTGTGGGCTGTGCTGTATATAGTACTCTGTGGGCTGTGCTGTGTATAGTACTCTGTGGGCTGTGCTGTATATAGTACTCTGTGGGCTGTGCTGTATATAGTACTCTGTGGGCTGTGCTGTATATAGTACTCTGGGCTGTGCTGTATATAGTACTCTGGGCTGTGCTGTATATAGTACTCTGGGCTGTGCTGTATATAGTTCTCTGTGGGCTGTGCTGTATATAGTTCTCTGTGGGCTGTGCTGTATATAGTTCTCTGTGGGCTGTGCTGTATATATTACTTTGTGGGCTGTGCTGTATATATTACTTTGTGGGCTGTGCTGTATATATTACTCTGTGGGCTGTGCTGTATACTACTGTGTGGACTGTGCTGTATACTTCTACGTGGGCTGTGCTGTATACTACTGTGTGGTCTGTGCTGTATACTACTGTGTGGTCTGTGCTGAATACTGCTGTGTGGGCTGTGTTATCTACTACGCGAGCTGTGCTATAGTATGCAGGCTGTGCTGTATACTATGCGGTTTGTGCTATATAATATGCGGGCTTTGCTATATACTATGGGGAGTATATTATATTCTATGGGGGAGGCCATGTTATGTACTATGTGGCTGTGTTATATACTATTGTGGGGGTATATTATATTCTATGGGGGAGGCTGCGTTATATACTATGGGGGGCTGCATTATATTCTATGGGGGGCTACATTATATATTATGGGGAGGTGGGCTGTATTATATTCTATGGGGGTTACATACTCTGGGGTGGCTGCATTATACTCTGTGGGGTGGCTGCATTATACTCTGGGGTGGCTGCATTATACTCTGGGGTGGCTGCATTATACTATATGTGGGCTGCATTATACTGTATCGAGGACTATGGGGAATACGTTATACTATATGAAGAACTATGGGGTGCATTATACTATGGGAAGTGAATTGTACTACATGGATGACTGTGGCGGTGCATTATACTATATGGAGCACTATGAGGATTGTATTATGCTATATGGAGGACTATGAGGATTGTATTATGCTATATGGAGGACTATGAGGAGTGTATTATACTATGTGGAGGACTGAGCAGTGTATTTTAATATATGAAGGACTATAGGGAGTGTATTATACTATATGGAGGACTATGGAGCACATTATAATATATGGAGGACTATGGGGTGTATTTTACTAAACAAGTAAAATGCTGCATATTCGGATTGTTTTTGCTGGAACAAAAAGCCTTGTTGTCAGCAGCACATTGCCAGTGTAAACTGTAGATGTGCTGCTGAAAACATGATACTGTATGGTGATCTATTAGTGATCGTTCTGTCTCATCATTATTCCTCAGCTGGTGGAAAGAGGCCGGGAAACAAGCGTTGAACAACTTCAGTATTGTCGATCAAACTCGTTTAGCGGCCTGAACTCAGCGCACGTAAATACAACAGAAAGGCTTCTGTGTGATGTGCAATATGTTAGCATTTGGGGACCCATTTTAAACTTTGCCTAGGGCCCCACTTTGCCTAAAACCGGCCCTGCCTACAAGTGTACAAAGATATTATACAGTCACCATGTGACAAGTGGGCCTGTGTAACTTCAAATGCCAGGGCTGAATTTTAGTCCCAGTCCGGCCCTGGTGGGGGGTGAATGAAAGCTCCGAATTAAGTATGACCCCAAGGCAGCGGGCATGTTGCTTTGGAGTAATGGTGGAACCGCACACGGAAATGACAATGTCAGGCAAAGGTAGGTTAATAGAGGGAGAAAACATGAGGAGTTCAGTTTTTGACAGGTTCAGTTTCAGATAGAGGGAGGACATGATGTTAGAAACAGCAGTAAGACAATCACTGGTGTTTTCTAAAAAGGTCAGCGTGATAACAGGAGAAGAAGTGTATAATTGGGTGTCGTCAGCATAGAGATGGTACTGGAAACCAAATCTACTGATTGTTTGTCCAATAGGGGCAGTATACAAAGAGAAGAGGAGGGGGCCTAAGACTGATCCTTGAGGAACCCCAACAGTAAGGGGAAGGTGAGAGGAGGAGGATCCAGCAAAAGATACAGTGAAGGAGCGGTCAGAGAGATAGGAGGAGAACCAGGAGAGAACGGTGTCCTTGAGGCCGATGGAGCAAAGCATAGTGAGGAGGAGCTGATGATCCACAGTGTCGAATGCTGCGGAGCGATCTAAGAGAATTAGCATGGAGTAGTGACCATTAGATTTAGCTGTTAGTAGGTCATTAGAGACTTTAGTGAGGGCAGTTTCAGTAGAGTGTAAAGAGTGGAAACCAGATTGAAGAGGGTCGAGAAGAGAGTTATCTGAGAGATAGCTGGTAAGACGGGAGTGGACCAGGCGTTCGAGGAGTTTGGAGATGAAGGGAAGGTTAGAGACAGGTCTATAATTAGCGGCACAGTTTTGATCGAGGGATGGTTTTTTAAGTAATGGATGTATCATAATACATGCTTAAATGAGGATGGAAAAATGACGGAAGTGAGAGAAAGGTTGAATATTTTTGTTAGGTGAGAGGTGACAGCCGGGGAAAGGGACTGGAGGAGATGTGACGGAATGGGGTCACTGGTGCAAGTGGTTGGGCGAGAAGATGCAAGGAGCCTGATTACTTCTTCTGTAACTGGTTCAAAGTCAGAGTGAACTAGATGCAGTGGGGGAGGGAGGACAGTGCATGGTGTGAAGAGATTGGGAGATGATTTCCTGTCGAATGTGGTCAATTTTTTCTTTGAAGTAATTGGCCAGATCGTCAGCGTGGAGATCCGTGGTTGGGGCCTGCACTCTTGGGTTGAGTAGGGACTGGAAAGTGTCAAAGAGACGTTTAGGGTTATTGGACAGCGAGGTGATGAGGGTGTTGAAATAAGTTTGTTTGGAGAGGTGAAGGGCAGAGTTGTATGTTTTTAGCATGAACTTATAATGGATGAAATCTTCGGGTAGATTACATTTTCTCCACAGACGTTCGGCACACCTGGAGCACCGCTGCAGGAAACGTGTTTGCAGCGTGTCCCACGGTTGTGGCCGTCTGTGCCGAGTTGTTCTATTTATATGAGGTGCAGCTTCATCCAGGGCACTTTGCAGGGTTTCATTGTAATGCTTCAGAGCAGAATCAGGACATGAGATGGAGAAGATTGGGGCCAATGAGGACTGCAAGTTCTTCATAAGTTTATGGGTGTTAATGGCCTGTATGTTTCTATAAGTGTGGAAAGTGGGGGTGACCTGAATGGGATGGCAGTTCTTGATAGAGAATGAAAGAAGGTTGTGGTCAGAGAGCGGGAGAGGGGAGTTTGTGAAATCATCCACTGAGCAAAGCCGGGAGAAGACCAAGTCGAGGGAGTTTCCATCTTCATGAGTTGGGGAGTTAGTATGCTGCGAGAGGCCGAAAGAGGAGGTTAGGGTTAAAAGGTGAGAAGCAGATGAGGAGAGGGGAGAAGCAATGGGGATGTTGAAATCACCCATGATGAGGGTGGGGGTGTCACAGGAGAGAAAGTGTGGAAGCCAGGTGGCAAAGTGATCCAGGAACTGATGAGAGGGGCCGGGAGGACGATACACCACTGCCACTCGCATGGAGAAGGGGATGTAGAGTCTGACAGCATGGACCTCAAACGAAGGGAAGACAAGTGAGAGTACTTGGGGGATAACTATATAAAATGGATATCAATATATATGGAAAATAAAAACCTACACATTGTCCACAAGACCATAGTAACATGGATAATTAATTCAAGTGGTTATTTGGTGTAAAATATGAACAGTTATATATATATATATATATATATATATATATATATATATATATATATATACACTGCACAGTCATTTATATGTATGGTATTTGAAAACAGTACTAAAAAATAATACAATTTGTTCTGCATAAAACAGAAACTCGTACAACCATGTCAGTGCAAAAAATTTTTTGGGAAAAATTAATACAATTGGTCGGACCTTATGGCCCTGTCTGGCACGGTCAAAAATGGGATAGTTAGTTAAGGCCCCGTCTCACATAGCGAGATCGCTAGCGAGATCGCTGCTGAGTCACAAGTTTTGTGACGCAACAGCGACCTCCATAGCGATCTCGCTATGTGTGACACGTACCAGCGATCAGGCCCCTGCTGCGAGATCGCTGGTCGTGTCGGAATGGCCTGGACCTTTTTTTGGTCGTTGAGGCCCCGCTGACATTGCTGAATCGGTGTGTGTGACACCGATCCAGCGATGTCTTCACTGGTAACCAGGGTAAACATCGGGTTACTAAGCGCAGGGCCGCGCTTAGTAACCCGATGTTTACCCTGGTTACCAAAAAAAACAAACACTACATACTCGCCTTTCGGTGTCCAGGTCCCTTGCCGTCTGCTTCCTGCTCTCACTGACTCCCGGCCGTACAGTGAGAAGTGAGAGCACAGCAGTGACGTCACCGCTGCGCTCTGCTCTCACTGTACGGCCGGATCTCAGTCAGAGCAGGAAGCAGACGGCAAGGGACCTGGACACCGAAAGGCGAGTATGTACTGTTTGTTTTTTTTGGTAACCAGGGTAAACATCGGGTTACTAAGCGCGGCCCTGCGCTTAGTAACCCGATGTTTACCCTGGTTACCCGGGTGCTGCAGGGGGACTTCGGCATCGTTGAAGACAGTTTCAACGATGCCGAACTCGTTCCCCTGATCGTTGGTCGCTGGGGAGAGCGGTCTGTGTGACAGCTCCCCAGCGACCACACAGCGACTTACCAACGATCACGGCCAGGTCATATCGCTGGTCGTGATCGTTGGTAAATCGCTAAGTGAGACGGGGCCTTAAGATGAAAAGGCCTGCAGAACAAATGGCTGAACTATGAAGGAAAAGTCTGAGAGCACTGCATTTATTTGTCACTTTGATTTTCAACTTGGTTTCAAATTTTAATTGACAATGTTGACATTAATGATCACTCATGTTCAAAGTTATTCATGTATTTATGAGCCACGGCTTAAGAGAAAAGCTTTGTGTATTACATCAACTCAGTTTAAAAAATTGTGTGCTGATGCTAAGGAGTTAATTACAATTACCCTTAATTATGATCTTTATTGCGGCCACCATGGCTCCTGGAGCTGAACAATGGACTGATTTATTGGTAGAGATAAGTGCACTCTGTTGCCATAGTATTTATCAATGTCTGCTATGTGCAATCATGCTATGATTACAGTGCAGATAAAAGGCCAAGCCGGTGTCTGCTATTAGCTTATTAGTCATAAGCATGGACCACATTAATCTCTGTCCAAACAAAAAGTCATTGTTTTGCTTTTTAATGTTAATGTTTGCTGCAGCTAAATTATCAATTACTCAGCGATGTGGAGAACCTCTCAAAATCTAATCCCTTTATTTTTCACTAAGCAGAATATCAAAATATTCACTAAATAGTTCACAATATTCAAAATGCTAGAGTTTTCAATGTATTATTCAATTTTCTATTTCAAGTTAATCATTATCATAGTAATAATTTGCTATAAGGTAACTATATTTGTATTTTTATTATTTATTATTGTTAAAGCATCATTTATTCCATGATGCCTTACATGTTAAAAGGGTTTACTTTATATACATATAATACATGCAGTATATAAGACACAGTAAACAAACTAACATTGACAGACTGGTGCGGAGGGAAAGAGGACCCTGCCTATGCAGGTTTACAAGCTATATGGTTTAGGGGAATAAAACGGTAGGTCAGGGGGTTGGTACAGCACATGGCAGCTGAGTTATTGCAGTTTGTCCATTTTTCTGAAGATACAGATGTGTTTAAGGGTACCGTCTCACAAAACGATTTACCAACGATCACGACCAGCGATACGACCTGGCCGTGATCGTTGGTAAGTCGTTGTGTGATCGCTGGGGAGCTGTCACAGAGACCGCTCTCCAGCGACCAACGATGCCGAGGTCCCTGGGTAACCAGGGTAAACATCGGGTTACTAAGCGCAGGGCCGCGCTTAGTAACCCGATGTTTACCCTGGTTACCGTCATAAATATAAAAAAAAAAAAACAGTACATACTCGCATTCCGGTGTCCGTCAGGTCCCTTGCTGTCTGCTTCCCGCACTGACTGACTCCCGGCCGTAAAGTGAAAGCAGATCACAGCGGTGACACACAATTAGTGTGTGTATAAAAAGTAACCCAGCACCCCAGACCTTCACTTCAACTGCAACTTGAGCTCTGACAACATGCCAAAAAATCCACCCTGCGACCAAAGCCTGGATTATCAAGATGCTGAAGACCAGATCCACTGCAGAGGTAGCTGGCACCTTTAATGTGTCTCAGCGTCAAGTACAAAGAATTTAAAAAAAAAAAGGCCTGTTGGAGCTCTGCTGCAGTGGAAGAGGGGCTTGCTTTGGATTTTCTAACAAACAAAAGTTCCTCCTGAGCAGTTGTCTTGCAGGGTCTGCCGGACCTGGGCTTGTCAAACACATCTCCAGTCTCTTCAAATCTTTTTTTAATTCCTGCGCACTCCAGTACTTTGCTGTGCCCTCAACAGGGCAGACAAAGTACGCCTGCATCGGAGCCGCGGCAGGAAGACAAGAAGAGGACGTCATCGTATTAAGCTAGGAGGCACTGGACCCTGACCGCGATGCCCATCGGACCGGACCACAGCGGGACCGCCCTTGGGTGATTATAATATAACTTATCTTTCAGGTTACATCGGGGGCTTATCATTCTGTAATGCTGTAGATAAGCCCCTGATGCCGGTGGCCTTAGCTCATATACGATTTTTGGGGTGACAGATTCCCTTTAAAATAAGCATTTTTGAGTCCACCTACCTGGTGATTCACCATATGTCAGGAGCGGACACTGACAGCTCGGGGCCCCTGTGCAAGAAATGTGTCTGGGCCCCCCTCCTTTTATGGCAACAAAGTTATATGTATGTATATATATATATATATATATATATATATATATATATATATATATATATATATATATATATATATATACACATACATACATAGCAAAAGTTTGGACACACCTTCTCATTTAATGATTTTTCTGTATTTTCATGACTATGAAAATTGTACATTCACACTGAAGACATCAAAACTATGAATTAACACATGTGGAATTATATACTTAATTTCAGTTGTTTCACACTTTTTTGTTATGTCTTATATTCTAGGTTATTCAAAGTAGCCACCTTTTGCTTTGATGACTGCTTTGCACACTCTTGGCATTCTCTTGATGAGCTTCAAGAGGTAGTCACCGGGAATGGCTTTCACTTCACAGGTGTGCCCTGTTAGGTTTAATAAGTGAGATTTCTTGCCTTATAAATGGGGTTGGGACCATCAGTTGTGTTGTGCAGAAGTCTGGTGGATACACAGCTGATAGTCCTACTGAATAGACTGTTAGAATTTGTATTATGGCAAGAAAAAAGCAGCTAAGTAAAGAAAAATGAGTGCCCATCATTACTTTAAGAAATGAAGGTCAGTCAGTCCAAAAAATTGGGAAAACTTTGAAAGTGTCCCCAAGTGCAGTGGCAAAAACCATCAAACGCTACAAAGAAACTGGCTCACATGAGGACTGCCCCAGGAAAGGAAGACCAAGAGTCACCTCTGCTTCTGAGGATAAGTTTATCCGAGTCACCAGCCTCAGAAATCTCTGGTTAACAGCAGCTCAGATTAGAGACCAGGTCAATGCCCCACAGAGTTCTAGCAGCAGACACATCTCTACAACAACTAAAAGGAGACTTTGTGCAGCAGGCTTCATGGTAAAATAGCTGCTAAGAAAACACTGCTAAGGACAGGCAACAAGCAGAAGAAACTTGTTTAGGCTAAAGAACACAAGGAATGGACATTAGACCAATGGAAATCTGTGCTTTGGTCTGATGAGTCCAAATTTGAGATCTTTGGTTCCAACCACCGTGTCTTTGTGCGAAGCAGAAAAGGTGAACGGATGGACTCTACATGCCTGGTTCCCACCGTGAAGCATGGAGGAGGAGGTGTGATGCTGTGGGGGTGCTTTGCTGGTGACACTGCTGGGGATTTATTCAAAATTAAAGGCACACTGAACCAGCATGGCTACCACAGCATCCTGCAGCAACATGCTATTCCATCTGGTTTGCGTTTAGTTGGACCATCATTTATTTTTCAACAGGACAATGACCCCAAACACACCTCCAGGCTGTGTAAGGGCTATTTGACCAAGAAGGAGAGTGATGGGGTGCTACGCCAGATGACCTGGCCTCCACAGTCACCAGACCTGAACCCAATCGAGATGGTTTGGGATGAGCTGGACCGCAGAGTGAAGGCAAAAGGGCCAACAAGTGCTAAGCATCTCTGGGAATTCCTTCAAGATTGTTGAAAGACCATTTCTGGTGACTACCTCTTGAAGCTTATCAAGAGAATGCTAAGAGTGTGCAAAGCAGTCATTAAAGCAAAAGGTGGCTACTTTGAAGAACCTAGAATATAAGACATATTTTCAGTTGTTTCACACTTTTTTGTTAAGTACAGAATTCCACACGTGTTAATTGATAGTTTTGATGCCTTCAGTGTGAATTTACAATTTTCATAGTCGTGAAAATACAGAAAAATCTTTAAATGAGAAGGTGTGTCCAAGCTTTTGCTCTGTATATATATATATATATATATATATATATATATATATATATATATATATATATATATATAGCCACACACATACATGCCCTCTCTTGATATATTGTTATATTGTTATGTAAAGTACCGTCCCTTACATATTGGATTATGTAGAGCCCTGTTTTTTTTTGCATATCGCCCTGTTTTGTTAGCTGTATAATGCAATGACTGCTGAAGGAGCATGGGAAAGCTTTTTTCTAATTGAGGAGCTGATGGACTGGTCGTCTGCTCACCGGCTCATCCATCAGCGGTCATTTTATATCTAAAAAGAGAGGGGACTATGTAATAAAACAGGGCGCTGTGAATAACAAAATTAACAAGTATACACTATATAAGAGACAATACTGTACATAACAGCAGAGGAAGCTATATAATAAGGGATGGCACCATATATAACTAGACAGGATGGTCCGTAATTAGGGACGATGTTATACATAATAAAAAAGGAAACTATGTAACTAAGGATGGTGTTATACAGAATTAGTGAGTACACTATATAATAAGGGACTGTGTTATACATAATAAGTACGTACACTCTATACTAAGGGACTGTGTCAGACATAATAAGCGATAACATCTTCCTCCACCTCCCCCTGTAACTAAGTCCATTAAAAGTCCCCGTTCCTCCCATCCCAATCACTCACACCCCTCACTGTCCTCCTCCCCCCACATCCCATTATTGTCCTCTCCCCACCTCCTCATTGCTCTCTTCACCACCTCCATCATTGCCTTCTCCACCACCACTATCATTGCTTTCTCTCCTACCACCCCATATCATTGCCCATTCCACCACCTCCATCATTTCCTCCTCCCCCACCACAACCATCATTGCCCTTTCCACTACCACCATCATTGTCCTTTCCACCACCACCATCATTGTATTCTCCCCCACCACCCCATCATTGTTCTTTCCACCACCTCCATCATTGCTTTCTCCCCTACCACCCCATCATTGCCCTCTCCATCACCCCTCATTGCCCTTTCCACCAACTCCATCACAGCCTTCTCCTCCACTCCCCATCATTGCCTCCTTCCCCACCACTCCCATGATTGTCTTTTTCACTACCACCTTCATTGCCTCCTCCCCACCTCCATCATTGCCTCCTCCCCTACCGCCCCATCATTGACCATTCTGCCACCTCCATCATTTCCTCCTCCCCATCATTGCCCTCTCCTTCACCCCCATTATTGCTTTTTCCACCACCTCCATTACAGCCTTCTCCTTCACCACCCCCATCATTGCCTCCTTCACCACCCCATCATTGCCTCCTTCCCCACCACTCCCATCATTGTCTTTTTCACTACCACCATCATTTCTTCCTCCCCCACCTCCATCATTGCCTTCTCTCCCAACACCCCCATCATTGCCCATTCCACCACCCTCATCATTTCCTCCTCCCCTACCATCCCCATCATTGCCCTTTCCACCACATCCATCATTTCCTCCTCCCCACTATCCCCATCATTGCCCTTTTCACCACAACCATCCTTGGCCATTCCACCACCTCCATCATTTCCTCCCCACTCCACCACCATCATTGTCCTTTCCACCACCACCACCACCATCCTTGCTCATTCCACCACCTCCATCATTTCCTTCCCCCTCCACTCCATTATTGCCCATTCCACCACATCCATTATTTCCTCCACCCCCACCATCCCATCCTTGCCCATTCCACTTCCTTCATTTCCTCCTCCCCCACCTTCCCCATCATTGCACTCTCCATCACCCCATCATTGCCTTCTCCCCATCAGCCCCATCATTGCCCTCTCCATCACCCCATCATTTCATTCTCCCCATCACCCCCATCATCACCCTCTCCTCCCCTACACACACACAGACACACACAACACCATTCACCTCTCTGCACATTCCCCAGCAGCGCTACACATTCACGCACACACCTACACACACAGCACCTCTCACCTCTCCGCGTGCTCTCCCACAGCTGAAGCATCACCGTCTGCAGCTTCCTCTCTCTGGCACAGACAGCTGCTGAATGATGACATCATCTAGCGGCGCTTCTGTCTGTGTGAGAGGAAGCGCGGGCAGAAAGCAGGACAGATCACTGCAGCTCTGCTGCTATTTTCTCTTGTAGGCAGCTGAGCTGCAGGGATCTCTCCCTGCCCACTGCACATGAGGGCAATCTGTCCTGGGGCCAGGTTGCCCTCATTATTAGCCACCCTGCAGGGGCCCCCTCCACCTCCAGGCCCCGGTGCAGCCGCACAGGCTGCACATGCGGTATGTCCGCCCATACTGATGAAGTATCTCATGAATCCAAGTGTATTCAATCTCCACTCCAGGAGCTTCTTGACTCATTAGGTAGAATCCAGCATATTAGAAGTGGTGGCAGGACAGCAGCTAAAGCCCCCTATACACATTAGACTGTGGGCTGAACTCATTGATATTGACAGGTTTCGGCCAACCATCTAATATGTATGGGGACCATAAAAAACTAATAGTTGAGAGAGTTAAGGATCTGGTATATCCAGTACAGACTACTGGTCATTTTTTCTTTTTGAGATCAGCAGTCTACATTTCTGGTGGAGGCCCTCTCAAAGAGAGTACAGGAGTGATCGGCTGAAAAGCACGTATGGGAGTGCCAAGAGAGGTGGCTGACAGCCAAATGATTGGTCAAAGCATCATGTAGACAACAGCCATCTCCTGTGTTTGGCAGGCCTGAAAGTTTGCTGTCTGAACCTCGCTCAAAAACCTGCCCAGTGCTTCTCTCACAACAGCTCTCTCTTTACCCCTGATCTTGTACTCACTCAGAGCTTACTGGTTACTTCGAGCCAGCTCTGCTCTGGACATGGAGGTGAGGGGATGTTTGCCTCTACCGTTCTGCTCCACCCAAACAACCTGACTGACAACTACAGATTGTACTGAGCAGCGTGAGATCACAGCTGACGCAGCAGAGAGGAGGGACACTGAAGAGCTGTCCATCAGACTAGATGGGGGGGAAAGTGGGATCCTGATGGGTTATACAGCCGTTCTGAAATGAATGTTCCACGTAAAATGCATAATCAGATAAGAGAGCAGTTTAATAACATTTACAGTTTGTATTGTGAAATCTGGTGATGCCTGTCTTTGGTGCCTATGTAAATGAAACAGTCATAGCATTCTAAACATTAAAAAATATCTATTTTAGGATCTTGTCACTGATGGAACTATATATTATGTCTAAACAATTTTTCAATTAAGTTATTTGCTAGTCATGTTTGCTGTTCACAAGCCGTACTGCTCTAGGTAAATCTTATTGTTTTAGCGAAGGTAAACCCATTAGCAAAACGTACATTTCCAAACATATATCTTTGACACTCTGTATGCTGAAACCCACATTATAAATCAAACAGCAGAGGGCGCCAGTGATCTATGTTTCGAGATAAAAATATAACTATAACTTGGAGGCACTAGTGTTATTCACATATATAGTCAGCCAACTAAAGCATAAGCCATCTATGTCAGGACCATTGCAATGAAACTGGCCATACCTCATCTAGGTTTTAAAAGATATATTTTACACATGTATTTTTATTAACTTTTAAATAACAATTGTTTATCTCTACAGACATTTTTTTATTATAATGGTGAGAATATTTCTGAAACAATTTTTCTCCTAAAATTAGTTACTCTGCTAGAGAGCTACCAGATCACTGCACAGACAACTTATAAAGGGAGTTTGCTGTATACTGTTTTATTAGCACGTTTGATGTACAGTAATAATATATGTTGTAGGGTTAACATTAACACCTATATTCAGGAATTCTGTTTGTCGGTACCATTATTTAGAATGGAAAAAAGCATGTATGGAGAACTTTTTTTCCATTCTAAGAAGTGACATAGACAAAGTCCATAATAATCAGTGGCGCACTAATGCAACTGATTCGTTTCAGACAAATTCTGATTGTTCCCAAAACAGACATTCCTGAATGTAGATGTGAACCCAGCTTAATATGCTTAGTGTCCTTTACTGGTGACCACAGAAAGACAGAAGGTTTATCCTTTGAAGAGGACCTTTCTCCAGTTTTTCATGTTGAGCTGGACATAGGATGTAAACATGGCAGCAGAGTGGATTAAAACATTATTTCATTTTTTTTTATTTCTCCTCTCCATTGCGGAGATATTGGGAATCAAAGTACTTGGCATTTAATGGGTTAAAGTTTTTTTAAAACTCCAAGTGGGTGTTATCAGGGAGGTGTCACTAGGGATGTGTTTTTCTTCTCCTGTATGATGCTGACCACTGATAACCAGACAGCAACACTTAAAGAAGTTGCCCACTACTTGAACAACTTCTTCTCAAATCACTCACTTTGCCCCCCAAGAATAATAAAGGTTATACTCACCTCCCATGGTGGTGCTATTTCCACAGTGTCTGATCCCCGTTTCCCGAGACTCCCGTACTGTTGTTATGACACGTGACGCCAGTGCCCAATCAGCACTGGCGTCACTGTCCCCACCTCCTGTTGAATTGAGCAGGAAGAGGAAGTCCGAGATCATCTGCAGCCTGGACTTCATCTTCATGTTCAATTTCTCCAAAGGTGGAGTGCTGATTGGGCACTGGCATTACGTGTCGTAACACCCACAAGGAGCCTCGGGACCGCAAGTGTCAACACTACAGGAACGGCAGCCAAACATTGTGATCAAGAAGGGATTGTCCTAGTAGTGGACAAGAGCTTTAAAGAAAAGAAGACTACACCCCCACCACAGCTTAGAGTAGATTTCTGCCTCCCGCATGAGTCAGTGTGGTGGCAATGCAACACAGCTGAGCAACAAACCTTTTATCAGCTCTCCTGATTACAGACTGTATCATTATCACACTTCTATCTGTTGTACTTGGGCAACTTGTACTTGCTCTGCAGTGAGAGCAGGGTTGTCATTGCAGAGTAGCCTGAATATTTGAGGCTAAGCCTGTATGAGGTGTATTGAGACTTCGTTCCTATCTCACTGCAGAGTGATTACAAGTTGAGCACAACTGACATAAGTGTGATTACTGACATATTGAGCATAGCTGATAGTGCTAGTTGATGAAGAGAGCTAATAGAAGGGTTTGTAATGTGACACAGCTAAACTCAGCTGCACAGGCTCTCCCCCCACACTGACTCATGCAGGAGATTAAACCAGAAGATCAGTGCTGTATCATTATATCTCACACACTGACATACTGAGAAATCTGTTTCTAAACTATGCTGGGGGTGTGTTCTTCTTTCCTTTGAGTGTTGCTGCAAGCTTATGATTGGTCAGTATCATACAGGGACAAGATGTACATGCCTCCAATAAAAAATGCCTGATAGCACCCACTTGGACTAAAACAAAATAAGTCATTAGGTGTCAAAATAATATCTTTGCAACACATAGATGAAATTAAAAAAAAAATGTATTCCCCTCTGGAGTCACTATTACTCTGGATGTCAAGTTCAGCATGACAAATTTGGTGAATGGTCCTCTTTAACATGATGTCTATGCATCGGCTTTGGAGCAATCAGAATCAAATCTGGGACAAAGCATAAAGATATATTAAGAAATTAATATAGAAATCTTGACCTTCGTAAGCCACATAAAAAATGGAATTGGTATGATGACATTTGGATAGTGATACATAGTACTGTATGTTACCAAAGAATTATTTTGCAATAATTGGTTGAACTAAAAGACGTATGGACTGATCCTTAACTGATCTGTGAACTGTATATATGTGTCATAATGAATATATGACTACTCTTGTCTTATATTAATTTGTGCATCCAATAATAACAGGCAGAGGAGCTGGCCACCGAGGGCTGTCTTAATGCCATTAACAGTCTGCTGATCTGTGGGGAATATTTGCCACTGTTCACAACTGAAGAGATGAATGATCTCCTGCAGGTAAGCACCTGATAGGTCACTGGGTCATGGTTTTAATATATGTGGTCAGGATCTGATTTTAATTTTTAATGTAACATATCTATTTTTGTTCTATGTGGAAACACTTTTGATTGTCTTGCAGCTGATGCCAGTGTGAAGATGAAGACGCATTTCAATCATCCATGATTTTTAGAGATGGCTTTTGACTATGCAATTTCCCTAGAGGAAAGCTGCGGAAGAAATTAAGCATTACATAGTGCCTGTGAAAATCAACCATAAAAATATTTATGGGTCAGGCCTGAGTGCAATATTTTGCATCTGATCATAATCATTTAAATCGAATTAAAAATCCAATTAAAATAAAACAAGTATGCTAAAAAAATATAAATACTGAAAAAATAGTCATATAGTGATTGTTACTTTTTATAGTGACAAGGAGTATAGCCTACAATAAATACATCCCATAGAAACAACCAGACATCAAAGAAAAGATACACAGTAGTAACCAAGAAACCTAAAGATATAGGTGGCCCCTAGCTACCCTAAGCTGATGGTCCTTAACCCTTTTCTGACCTCGGACGGGATAGTACGAGGTCAGAAGCCCCTCTTTGATGCGGGCTCCGGCAGTGAGCCCGTATCAAAGCGGTGACATGTCAGCTATTTTGAACAGCTGACATGTGCCCGTAATAGGCGCAGGCAGAATCGCGATCTGCCCGCGCCTATTAACTAGTTAAATGCCGCTGTCAAACGCAGACAGCGGCATTTAACTACCGCATCCAGCCGGGCGGCCGGAAATGACGGCATCGCCGACCCCCGTCACATGATCGGATGTCGGCGATGCTTCAGTATTGTAACCATACAGGTCCTTGAGACCTCTATGGTTACTGATCCACGGTAGCTGTGAGCGCCACCCTGTGGTCGGCGCTCACAGCACACCTGATTTTCTGCTACATAGCAGCGAACAGCAGATCGCTGCTATGTAGCAGAGCCGATCGTGCTGTGCCTGCTTCTAGCCTCCCATGGAGGCTATTGAAGCATGGCAAAAGTTAAAAGTAAAAACAAAAAGTTAAAGAAAATTTGAAAAAAATAAAAAAAATATAAAAGTTTAAATCACCCCCTTTGCCCCAAATAAATCAATAAAAAAAAAAATCAAATCTACACATATTTGGTATCGCCGCGTTCAGAATCACCCGATCTATCAATAAAAAAAAAGAATTAACCTGATCGCTAAACAGCGTAGCGAGAAAAAAAATTCAAAATGCCAGAATTACGTTTTTTAGGTCGCCGCGACATTGCATTAAAATGCAATAACGGGCGATCAATAGAACGTATCTGCACCAAAATGCTATCATTAAAAATGTCATCTCGGCTCATAAAAAATAAGCCCTCAACTGACCCCAGATCATGAAAAATGGAGACACTACGAGTATCGGAAAATGGCGCAATTTATTTTTTTTTTTAGCAAAGTTTGGAATTTTTTTTCACCACTTAGGTAAAAGATAACCTAGTCATGTTAGGTGTCTATGAACTCGTACTGACCTGGAGAATCATAATGTCAGGTCAGTTTTAGCATTTAGTGAACCTAGCAAAAAAGCCAAACAAAAAACAAGTGTGGGACTGCACTTTTTTTGCAATTTCACCGCACTTGGAATTTTTTTCCCATTTTCTAGTACACGACATGCTAAAACCAATGATGTCGTTCAAAAGTACAACTCGTCCCGCAAAAAATAAGCCCTCACATGGCCAAATTGACGGAAAAATAAAAAAGTTATGGCTCTGGGAAGGAGGGGAGTGAAAAATGAACACGGAAAAACGAAAAATCCCAAGGTCATGAAGGGGTTAACAAATGCTCAAGAAATCGGCATGCTTATATTGTATGCTCACGTTTAGCTGCAAATTTAATCTTATATATTCACAGATAATTGCTCAACAATTACTAAGTGCCATCTAACTAGAGGGCACTGCACCACTAAATATCATAACATCTCACTATCAGAGTGACCAAACATTAAAAGATCTCCACAGTGGTACTTGAATAAAATCAATATTTATTAAACCAAATTTAAAATGTAATTAACATATTACAAGAAGGGTACATAATCCAAAAAAGAGGGACTAAACTTCCATAGGATTTTTCTAAAACAGAGGCTAAATATGTGATAAATAATTAAATAACTTCCAATGAATGACCCACATTGCTTGCAGGTTTGTGTCCGAGCTCAACCTATCAGTACACAGAGCCTAAGCTAGAGTCTCTCTAATCACTACTATTAGGGTAAGAGAAGTCTCGTCCCTTTAGATATTCTAGAGTATGACAAACTATTTTTGTGAAAATCATATGGTAAGTGAATAAATAATCTCACAAATTGCCATGTGAAAACCTTGGCGTCCCTCTGCCCCGACGCGCGTTTCGCAATGCTTCTTCTTATGTATTGAAAAAGGTGAAAGCCATAGTGAAAATCTGCTAATTTTCAGCAACATAATGATAGATCATTATCAATAGGTCCTGTTCATTTTTTGAAGATTATGATTGATTCTGAACTTACAGCCATTGTTCTGTAAACTAATTTTGTACTGAACCCAATGAAATATGCCTTAAAATTATTTCCTAATGCCATCACCTAATTGATCAGGATCCACTGCTGGGTCTCACACAGTCTTCAGAATTCAGGGTCCTTCAGCAATTGTGGAGAGCGCATTGGTTGTTTCAATGTTTTTCTTGTACATTGGCACCGTGATGCTACCTATGTATCTGCACCATGGCCCAAGGGTTAAGGAGCCCACTTCCAAAGTAGCACATAAAGGACTGCAATATCATGAACTCTATGGTTGTATAGGGCTCGGATACTGTTTTTTACAGATCCATTCTTCTCACTCAATGCCCTTGTTTGCCACCATTCATTTCCTCTTCATTGTCTATGTTCGGTGAGGTTCCAAAAGTTGGACGCAGAAAAAATCTTTTGGAATATCCAACTGATATGCCATAACAATACATGGTGTCAACACTGTCTTATGTAGATTATGACGGGACACCAAACAACTTTGGTTGAGGAAATGTATTTTGTTTGTTTTTTCTCAAATGAATTAAAAAAACAGATTGCAAAATGAATGGATCATGTTGTCTATTTATCATCATATTTTGAATGCATATTGACCGCCACTAAAAATTCTAAATCCCCCCCAAATTACATATTTTATTAGAACCATTTATATTTTTTAGGTTTTAGGACCAGCACTACGCAGGAAACATCCACATCTTGGTTATGACCCAACCAAATACTTTATCTCGCAAGTGAAATCCTATCTGCGAATAATAGTTTGTATTTCTCCATGCCATGAACTTCTGCAGACAGCCTCAGGGTAAGCCTAATATTTGGGTTTATATGGGTTGTATATAGTATGAATATCTTTGGCATGAAAAAAATATATTTTTAGTTCATAAAATTGCACTAAGTTTCAGTCTACAATTTTCATTCCTTTATTTTCAGACCTCCTAATTTGCAGTTTGCTGACTTATCCCAGTTTGAGATTAATCTTATTTTAGAGTGTTTCTTTCAGTAATAAAGGTTAGATGCAGTGCACTTCAATATTCATTAGCTCATACATCAGACAGCTTCTTTCCTGCACTTATCTTTGATTTCATGTGTTTTCATCCATTTCCATTTCCTGCTTTCTCTGCCCTCCAAGAGACTGTAGATACTTTTTCCCTGTTATACTATTGATATATGTGTACAAACCCTTCCCTACTTTTATTTTTAACAATGAGAAAAGAGGGGGGGTGATCGGAGAGAACCAGCAGCATAAGGAGCAGGATCTCTGATGGATTTGTAAAATTTTTGCAAACCAGTAAGGTAGATAAACGACATACAGGCACTCTGTGACAACAAAGCTGTAAAAAATAATTTTCATGAAGGCTATTTAGAAATGTGTTTAACTTTGCATTTAGGAAGCAAAATAACATTATAGGAGTTATCTGGGTATATGATATTGATGACCAACCCATGAGATGGATCATTAACATCAGATTGGTGGTGGTCCAACACCGGGCAAATCAGCTGTACACATTGTCGTTGGACGCATGTGAACATGGAAACTAGCTGCACTGTCCCACTCCATTCAGGTAGTGGCCACTGCCAAGTACTGCAGAGCAGCTCCTATTCTTTTGAACAAGAACTGATGCGCAGTACTTGGCAACTGGCGGAGCTGCAACCAGCTGATTGGTGGCAGTGTAGGGTGCTGGGCCCCCACAAATCTGATATTGATGGCTTATCTTAAGGATAAGTAAGCAATCTCATGCTTTGGAGAACACCTTTAACATTATCTGCAGCATAGGGTTAGAGGAGTGTAGTGTACCTTAGCAATTATGTATTTCATGATGTATGAATTTAAAAGAAATGATTAAATTAATTAAGGCGCCAGAATGTACGGGGATATACACCAAGGTCTGAATAGGAAATAACAGCTGGACAGGTTGGTACTATACATATTCTACGGGTTTAATGAGTTTCCATTTATACATATATTCTTTATAGAAAATATCCTGGATTCTTAACTGGGTGCCAGCTAATCTGGATTGACAGTTGGTCACAAGATGTTATTAACAGGGAAGCCAAACACTACATAATGCAGCACAGGATTATGGAAACCCACACAGAAGAAACCCGGTACGGCTGCTGCTCACGTGTTATTGTCCATAGATCAGTATTCATGGAACATGTCCTGTATTATTCATATACCTTTGTATGGAACAGATTCTGTTTCAATGAAAATACATTTTTAATGATCGGAAATAAGGCTTAAAAAAGAAAAACATGTTTACTTCACTAATTCTTATTTTCCATTGTGTTTTAGTGAGAATGTAGCGACAGCTATTACCTTGATTCATAGTTTTATGCTCCATGAAAATGAGCAGGTTCCATGGACGGGAAACAGTCATAGCAGCATATTATCTAAGAACGCAAATGATTCCAGCCAGAGTAACCGTGCACTCGGAGATGGCGGTCCTGCCCGGGTTCCTTACTGTAAAGATATTACTCAGGTATAGTTCATAAAACAGATATTCCGCTTCTCAAAACGAGGACATGCTGGCAATAAACTCAATGTCCCAGATCTGGAAGTTAAAAATTGGTCCTACATTTCTTCTGCTGGACTTGGTATTACTGCGCTCATTGCAATGGACGACCATGCAGTACTGTATGTATGGGTGCTGGGTCCTGCAAAGCTAGAGCGCCTAGTAGGGGAGAGAGTCTAAGAAAGGCCATCACTCTGTATTCGCTTTGTGGTATCGTTATATAATCTCAATAATAATAATAATGATATATAATCATATAATATATATATATATATATTATCATAATATCAATTCATTACAGTCTTGCGCCATTCAGTAAGAAGAAGTCAATGATAAAGGGGTTGTTCAGGATTATCCTGTGCTTTAAGTAAGGCTATCACTGCCTGAAAGAAGGTAACTTGTAATTAGTTTCCTGTGAGGATCTGCCAACAAAATCTTCATCCGGGCCTTGTCAAAGTTTAATTTACTTAGTGTAACTTAACTAAAGCCCTGACTTTGCTATACTCTGGTATGTGTACCACTTATCTCGCCTTAATAGACAGTTTAGAAACAAGTTAAGGAAGGACGCAGTGGGGTAACTTGATGCTTGTGGGCTCCAATGTAAAATCTTCAACTGGTACCTAACTATCATAGGTTTTTGGTTGCAAAAGGACCTTTTGGACCTCATGGTCTGCAAGACCCGAGCGCAATTGCAACCCAGTACCTACTATAGTTCCCCCCTGGAAGGATACCTCTATCAACTCCCCATAACAATTGCTTAATGGGGATAGGTCATCAATATCAGAGCTGAGCTGCAGTTTTTGACGGTGGCCACTAAACCACATCCAGAGCCGTGCTGTTCCTCTCGCTACACTTATTACTTTTAGCTGCTGCCAGAGCTGATAACAAATAATTGGAAGGGATGCCAGGTGTCAGACACCGATACATCTGATATTGATTTTACCTACTCCAAGGATAGGCAATCAGTAGTGATGAGCGAAAATGCTTGGATAAGGCGCTATCCATGCTCGTGTGCTAATCGAGTCCCCGCGGCTGCATGTCTCGTGGCTGTTCGACAGCTGCAACACATGCAGACATTGCCTAACAAACAGACAGTCCCTGCATGTGTTGAGGCTGTCTAACAGCCGTGAGGCATACAGCAGCGGGGACTGGATCATAACTTTTGATCATACCGAAGATACTCAGTTAGCACACGAGCATGGATAATGCCTTATCCGAGCATGTTTGCTCATCACTAGTTTGCAATATGAATGTAGTGGGCAACTATTTGCACTATCAAGATTGAACAAGGGTATAAATAGGGTTTGTAGTACATTAGGAATGTTACACATGTATTAACATTATACATTTTACCATTTAGGAAAAACTCATGCTTCTACTATCAAAGGATACAGTAATAGACAACGTTTTTGTTGGTCCCAGTACATTACAACTGTTTTTGGATAACTTTAAATCCATTTTCCTGAGGAAAATGGAAGAACAACTTAACACAAATAATCGGCTGAAGTAAGTATTGATTTTGTGCTTGCTTGGTAATAGAGACCATGTCACTCCTGGTTTTAGCCTAATTTTTATTATATGCAAATCACTTACCAAATCCTAACTTTGTATATCCCTCTAAAAGAGTGCTGCACAATGTGTGGCTCGGGGTCCGCTTGTAGCCCACCATGGCATTTTGTTTTTCTCCCAACCTTGTGTACATTGTATTTTCCATGTCAGATTGAAGAAGAATAGGACCTGCATCTCTTAGAGATTTATGGCATTACTTTTGATATACCAATCTCTCAAAAGGTGATACCCCTTTAAATTTTGTTGTGGCCCTTGGACATCGTTGAATATGATAATGTGTCCAAAAAATGTTGTTCACCCCTTCTCTAAACCAAGCAGAAATGCTAGTAGGGGGAAAAGAAAAGAGTTGTCAGCCAGGGTAATTTTATCTATAAATATAGAACAAAAACTGTAATACATTCCTATCAACACTATACACATAAAGATAGATAGATAGATAGACAGACAGACAGACAAAAAAACCTGACCAGCACCTCCTAAGTGTGAACATGTGCAAGCTGCGAGTTTGCATTATATAGAAAAAGAAAGGTACAGCAGCACTATGCAGAAGTTTAGGCCATGTGAAAACACAGAAAAACATTAACCCCTTCATGACATGCGCCGTACTAGTACTGCATAATGTGCATAATGTGGTGGTGCCCCATCTTGGGTGTCAGGTCCAGGCATTCCTACATGAACAGTTTCCTGGAAAGTAGATTGGTCATCGTGGGCCAGTTGAATGACCACCAAGTCTCCCGATCTGACCCCCTTAGACTTTTATCTTTGGGGTCATCTGAAGGCAATTGTCTATGATGTGAAGATACGAGATGTGCAGCATCTGAAACAACGGATACTGGAAGCCTGTGCATTTCTTCTGTGTTGTAGCTATCAGTGTGTCAAGAGTGGGAGAAGAGGGTTGCATTGTCAATACAACACAATGGGCAGCACTTTGAACACATTTTATAAGTGGTCATAAACTTGTAAATACCCCATGAAATAATAAAGTTACGTTAAAACCAAGCACACCATTGTTTTTCTTATGAAATTCTCAATAAGTTTGATGTGTCACATGACCCTCTTCCCATTGAAAAAATTAAAGTTGGATCCAAAACGTCCGACTTCAAAATGCCCACCATGGTCACCACCCATCTTGAAAAGTTTCCCCCTCCCATATACTAATGTGCCGCAAACAGGAAGTTGATATCACCAACCATTCTAATTTTTTTTAGGTTTATCCATATAAATGGCCCACCCTGTACAAAAAAACCTGACCAGCACCTCCTAATTGTGAACATGTGCAAGCTGTGAGTCTGCATTATATAAAGAAAGAAAGGTACAGCAGCACTATGCATAAGTTTAATCCATGTGAAAACACTGAAAAACATTACAAACATTGAATCTAGATTTTACTACTCAAAAAAATGTACTTACAAAGATGAATGAAAATGAAGGTTCTTAGAGCATAAATTGGCCAATTCATGTATGCCCAGTAGAGACATGAGTGTTCATTTAACTGTAGGTTGATAGCCGGAGAGTGGCATATACAGTAGAACAGGGACCCATCAGAGGGAGGTCACCTTGCCGTGGTTAATGGGCATACGTGAATTGGCAAATTTATGCGCTAAGAGCCTTCATTTTCATTCATCTTTGTAAGTACATTTTTTTGAGTAGTAAAATCTAGATTCAATGTTTTTAATGTTTTCCAGTGTTTTCGCATGGCCTAAACTTATGCATAGTGCTGATGTCTTTTTCTAGATAGCTAGATAGATTTAAAATAAAAATAGATTTTTTAAATAATTCTGTGGGAGTTGATTCTACATGAAACATTTGGATTTCAACAGGCATGCACTTGAAACACTTGATAATACAAGGATGGATGCAAGGAAAACACAAGAAAGCATTGGTGGTCTTGAAGAAAAGTACAAAGAATCACAAATCGTCGTTTCAAATATTTTAGATAAACTTATTACGAAGACTTCTATGTTGGAGCAGCTTAAAGCTATTTTAGGTAAGATTTAAATATTAAAACTATTAGTACTTTTGAGAATTATATCCATAACGTTAAGGCTTTTATAATCTCAGTATCAGGATCGAAACATACATTTTTATTTCTTTCTGCACAGTTTATCAAAAAATCACAGACAGACATTTTTTTTTTTTGAGATTTATGAGTGATCCATGTATGCAGCCCATAATAATGATGATTATATGATGATAATTACAGTCAAAATAATCTGTAAGTTTCAAAAACCTCAAAGACACCTTACATTTATTTTTACGGACAAGGAAAGAAGTGCCTTTTTACTGGCTATCCTGGACTTTCTGGACAACTGGCAACCCTGCTCAGTATTATTTTAAAAAAAAATCATATTTTTATAAACATTTGTGTACTATACACAGAGGTGCTACAGCACTGCAATGTATAGCGAAAATCATTGTCTCCTATGAACACCAGCTACAGGCTGGGCTTTCACAGGAGCTCCATAATGATATGCACGTCATGGCACCCCACAATCACATCATGGATGTACTAATGGGTGCATAAAATGAATCAGACCCTTGTAGAAATTGACAGAGGCATTTAACAAATTAACAGCCATGGGCGGAACTTAACATCATCTGCCGGAACGATGTGGGTTCAGCTTGCGAGCCCACACCAAAGTCAGGGACCTGACATATGACGTAACTGTAGGTCATGTGTTGGGAAGGGGTTTTAAAATCTTTATAAGGAATGAGCTGGACAGATATGCAGGAAAACATTCCTCTGGACAGGGACACAGTGTGTCAGATTTAAAAGTCTTAAACAAAAGTAAATAGGTGGAGGGCACCACAAAACATGTCACAAAAAGGAAGGTTCACTGTGGGCTTGTAACAGAACATGAAAAAACAACAAAAGAAAAGATCATGCCCACATGCAAGGAACACCTCCAAACATATGTAAATATCAAAATGTATACTTTTTATTGACAATTAACCTCAAGAACTGCATATACATGCATGCAAAGAACGATACCACAAAACATTTAAAAACATTTAAAATTGCAATGATGCAAAAACAACATGCCTATACTGGAGTATTAGTCAAATCCTGTGATAGGAAAAAATGACACCCCACAGAAAGTATGCTTCCCTCAATAAAGTGATCACAAAGATCTAACCACACAGTCAAAAATGCAGGGGTTAATGACCACTCAATAGTGTGGTGTTGATGTTGCAATACCATAACCACCAACATAAAGTGCATAATTCGTGTGCAAAAAACTGCAACAATGTACAAATCATGGTCATGTAGCACAGAAAAAGGCCCTAATAAACATGTGCCAAAAATGGAATATAGAGTAGGTTCAGAAAAATTATAACTCAAAAATGTGCACGTGTGGCCTGCGAGGGGAAGGGAGAGGGAGAGCTGAAAGATGCAAAAGCCCAAAAAACCTCAATCCCATGACAAAACCCCATCATACCAATAATCCAGAACCATGACCATGAATGAGACTCTGTGTGAAGTGGGGAAGCAACATGTGGGTAGGCTCCCACGCGTATCGCCGCCCAGATAGCGGCTTCCTCAGGGAAAGAATATCATGTAATGTGAACATCCAGTGCGGTGACATATATATACATCTCTAAAGGCATAAAGCATATTCACCTGTGTACAGAGATCAGGAAAAAGTGCGCGCATATACTGCCACCACCATCTTGTCTGTGTCATAATTCGAGCTGGAGCAATAAAGTTGTTCAAAATTGTAAAGGCGCATGCGCGCGTACATGGAGGAAACTGTCTCGCTAGTCGGGACCCAGGATGCCGGACAGTTACTGCGCAGGCGCCAGAATAGGCAGTCTGCGCACGCGCGTCACATATCCGAAAGCTCCCCATATCTAGGGAGATGCTTAACGCGAAGAAAAGTAATTACTGCGCAAAGTAGTTTTGAGCGCACGCGCACCGCACATTTCAGTCCCCCATGTTATGGTAAGCACGCTTTGCATAGCAAAGAAAATTACATATGGTCGATCATTTTTGTGGAGAGCTGAGCGCATAGTCACTGAGTAAGAGCACAGCCCCATTATGTCAAATTTGAAAAATAGCAAAACAAAAAATACAAAAAATACATTTGCACAGAAGAATAGATGTGACATATCGCCACAGAATTGATTGCAAAGACGGATAAATGCAGTGCCAATATCTACACTATGTGTGCCACACGCAATGCCTTGCACTACACAGTCTGTGTGAAGAAGTTCTGACTTCACACAAACAACATGCATGTCTGTGATATGAATGCCATATGCCCCACAACAACAGCAAATATATAGCCGTGGTTATGAGGTTTAATAAGAATTGTAAAGACACATGTGTGCGCACATAGAGAAGGCTAGAGCCCAGGATGTCGGACAGTTTGTTGCACAGACGCCGGAATAGGCGGTCTGTGCACACGTACCACATTTCCAAAAAACCACCATATATACACACCTAAAAAAAATGCTTGGTGCAGAAACAAATAATTACTGCACAAAATTGGAGGGTGTTTTTAGGCGCACGCGCACCGCACATCCCAATCCCCCATGTTATAATAGACACGCTTTCCATGGCAGAACATATAGTAAATTATATCTGTAAGGAGCTAAGTGCATAGTCAATGAGGAAGAGCACAGCCCTGATATGTTAAAATTCTTGTGTGCCTATAACCCATTACATTATTCCCATGGCCAAATCATAGTTATATATCTGTTAAGGGGGATACGGCACTTACAACGCAGACATACGTGTTGTTCATGTGTGGAATTGCGAGTTTCTCACACAGATTGTGTAGCGCAGGGTAATTGTGTGGCACACACAGTGCAGATATTGGCACTACATTCCCCCTTTTCTGTGATCAACTTTGTGGTGGTATTTTAACATATCAGGGCTGTGCTCTTCCTCATTGACTATGCACTTAGCTCCTTACAGATATAATTTACTATATGTTCTGCCATGGAAAGCGTGTCTATTATAACATGGGGGACTGGGATGTGTAGTGCAAGGCATTGCGTGTGGCACACATAGTGTAGATATTGGCACTGCATTTATCCGTCTTTGCAATCAATTCTGTGGCGATATGTCACATCTATTCTTCTGTGCAAATGTATTTTTTGTATTTTTTGTTTTGCTATTTTTCAAATTTGACATAATGGGGCTGTGCTCTTACTCAGTGACTATGCGCTCAGCTCTCCACAAAAATAATCAACCATATGTAATTTTCTTTGCTATGCAAAGCGTGCTTACCATAACATGGGGGACTGAAATGTGCGGTGCGCGTGCGCTCAAAACTACTTTGCGCAGTAATTACTTTTCTTCGCGTTAAGCATCTCCCTAGATATGGGGAGCTTTCGGATATGTGACGCGCGTGCGCAAACTGCCTATTCTGGCGCCTGCGCAGTAACTGTCCGGCATCCTGGGTCCCGACTAGCGAGACAGTTTCCTCCATGTACGCGCGCATGCGCCTTTACAATTTTGAACAACTTTATTGCTCCAGCTCGAATTATGACACAGACAAGATGGTGGTGGCAGTATATGCGCGCACTTTTTCCTGATCTCTGTACACAGGTGAATATGCTTTATGCCTTTAGAGATGTATATATATGTCACCGCACTGGATGTTCACATTACATGATATTCTTTCCCTGAGGAAGCCGCTATCTGGGCGGCGATACGC
Organism: Ranitomeya variabilis; assembly: GCF_051348905.1. Taxonomy (NCBI): domain Eukaryota; kingdom Metazoa; phylum Chordata; class Amphibia; order Anura; family Dendrobatidae; genus Ranitomeya; species Ranitomeya variabilis. The sequence continues at coordinate 789,266,585 of NC_135233.1, read as the reverse complement.
GTGGGAGCCTACCCACATGTTGCTTCCCCACTTCACACAGAGTCTCATTCATGGTCATGGTTCTGGATTATTGGTATGATGGGGTTTTGTCATGGGATTGAGTTTTTTTGGGCTTTTGCATCTTTCAGCTCTCCCTCTCCCTTCCCCTCGCAGGCCACACGTGCACATTTTTGAGTTATAATTTTTCTGAACCTACTCTATATTCCATTTTTGGCACATGTTTATTAGGGCCTTTTTCTGTGCTACATGACCATGATTTGTACATTGTTGCAGTTTTTTGCACACGAATTATGCACTTTATGTTGGTGGTTATGGTATTGCAACATCAACAACACACTATTGAGTGGTCATTAACCCCTGCATTTTTGACTGTGTGGTTAGATCTTTGTGATCACTTTATTGAGGGAAGCATACTTTCTGTGGGGTGTCATTTTTTCCTATCACAGGATTTGACTAATACTCCAGTATAGGCATGTTGTTTTTGCATCATTGCAATTTTAAATGTTTTTAAATGTTTTGTGGTATCGTTCTTTGCATGCATGTATATGCAGTTCTTGAGGTTAATTGTCAATAAAAAGTATACATTTTGATATTTACATATGTTTGGAGGTGTTCCTTGCATGTGGGCATGATCTTTTCTTTTGTTGTTTTTTCAGATTTAAAAGTCTTAACACCGAAAGGTTATTTTAAGGATAGCAGAGAGACACAAATCGGTGAATTCAAGCTGATGAGAATGTTCAGGTCTTTGACTCTAGGACTCAACTTAAAAATCTGGATTTATGGCTCACTATATGGACACTGTTCATACCTGCACCAGACAGACTCCAGATCATTAAACCATCACTCCCACAACCCAGAGGCGTAGCTAGCCTACCCTAACCAGGTAACCTTCATTACAATTCGGTGACGCGCCCTAGTAGTGGAGGAGAACCTCAGCAGATGACCATGCTATTAGTGAAGATAATCTCTATATAAGACCAACATGGATATTACCGCCATATGGCCAGTGGTAGATACCAGCCCTACAGAACATGTAAAAGATCACAGCAGAGTTAAAGGTAATGACTTACCGCTGATGTTCTCTGATGGAATCGTTCACTTTTCCCGTCTTTTCCATCTGGCACAGACCGACATGACAACTTCTTCCAGCCACGACTCGTCTGCAGAGAATACAACAAAGACACATTTCACTTCTCATATTCCAGCCCCATCACCATCTATTCCCAACCTGCACAAACTCCTCATCCTGCTGATACCCCAAATACTGAGCCGCTGCTGCCGTATGTGTCCCTAATACTGCCCCTGATACCCCAATACTGAGCCGCTGCTGCCGTATGTGTCCCTATTACTGCCCCTGATACCCCAATACTGAGCCGCTGCTGCCCTATGTGTCCCTATTACTGCACCTGCTGTGTGGTTCTCTGTGCCCTCTAAATTCTAAAGCAACCCTCTAGAATATAGTAATGCCGGGTGCAAGTCCCCTAGAAAACAGTGCCCACATTTTGCTCCCTAGAAAGTAATATTGCCATGTGTGCCCCTTTGATAGTCACAGTAACCGGAGATCCCCTATAACAAGTGCCCACTTTACATTTAAAGGGAACCTGTCACCCCCCCCCCCAGGCATTTTTAACTAAAAGAGCCACCTTGTACAGCAGTAATGCTGCATTCTGACAAGGTGGCTCTTTTAGTTATTGGTGCTGTAACTGCCGAAATAATCAGTTTTGTTATTTGTCCAAAATACCTTTTCTTCAGTCAAGGAGGCAGGCCTTTCCCCCCTGCTGCAGACGCCACACAGCCGTCAGTCATGTCTTCTTGGTGCCGGGCGCCACCTCCTCACCGCTGTTTTGAAATGATGCGGCGCCTGCGCTCTTTTCTCCTGCTTTGGGCAGGTGCAGTGAGCGCTGCCCATCTGTCCTCATATGCAGTCTAGCTGACTGCGCCTGTGCGGCCGCCCTGCCTGTGAATCCCAGCCCCGTAGTATGAATAAATCATAAGACACTGCGGGGCTGGGATTCACAGGCAGGGCATCAGTCAGCTAGACTGCATATGAGGAGAGAGGATGGGCAGCACTCACTGCGCCTGCCCAAGGCAGGAGAAAAGAGCGCAGGCGCCGGCTAATTTCAAAACAGCGGTGAGGAGGCGGCACCCGGCGCCAAGAAGACATGACTGACGGCTGTGTGGTGTCTGCAGCAGGGGGGAAAGGCCTGCCTCCTTGACTGAAGAAAAGGTATTTTGGACAAATAACAAAACTGATTATTTCGGCAGTTACAGTACCCAGAACTAAAAGAGCCACCTTGTCAGAATGCAGCATTACTGCTGCACAAGGTGGCTCTTTTAGTTAAAAGCGCCTGGGGGGGTGACAGGTTCCCTTTAATAATGTCCGGAGTCTGTCCCACTGTACAGCTCCCCTCTACAGTATAATGCCCCATCACTGTATAGTACCATCCACACAGTATACTGACTCCTTAGTAGCCCCCAAACTGTTTGATGGCTCCAACACTGTATGATGGCCCCTTCACTGTAATCTCCACGCTGTATGATGGCCCACTAGATGGCCTCCATATAGTATAATGCACCAGATCATCCTAAATATAGTATAATGCACTCCCTATAGGTCTCCATATAGTATAATGCACTCCCCATAAGCCTCCATATAGTATAATGCACTCCCCATAGGACTCCATATAGTATAATGCACTCCCAATCGGACTCCATATAATATAATGCACTCCCCATAAGCCTACTCTATATCACAAAGCAGTACCCATAGGCAGACTCTATAGCACAAGATAGCACCCCCATAGGCAGACCCTGTAGTATAAGACAGCACCCCATAGGCAGACCCTGTAGTATAAGGCAGCAGCCCATAGGCAGACCCTGTAGTATAAGGCAGCACCCCATAGGCAGACCCTGTAGTATATGGCAGCACCCCATAGGCAGACTCTAGTAAAAGGCAGCACCCCATAGGCAGACCCTGTAGTATAAGGCAGCACCCCATAGGCAGACTCTAGTAAAAGGCAGCACCCCATAGGCAGAACCTGTAGTATAAGGCAGCACCCCATAGGCAGACCCTGTAGTATAAGGCAGCACCCCATAGGCAGACCCTGTAGTATAAGGCAGCACCCCATATGCAGACTCTAGTAAAAGGCAGCACCCCATAGGCAGACCCTGAAGTATAAGACAGCACCCCATAGACAGACCCTGTAGTAAAAGGCAGTACCTCCACAGTCAGGCAGGTGGTCAGTGAACAGGGATCAGTTATAGTCAGGTTGTTTGTCCTTCATGTTTATGCACTATAAGATTGCACTTTAGGTCACGGCATCACTCCCCCTCACACTGTTTAGTCAATATCCTATCAAGATATTATTGTTTTTCTTCTATCTCCTGCCGCGTGAGATTGTTAATTTGGCTGTATCACTTCATCTAGGAAAAGAGTGTAGGAGTGATAGGGTCAGCCATCGAGGAGCGGGGGCGCCTCTCTCGTATATATATCTAGGGTGCCAACCTCCGCTGGTTAGGCAGGGGATATCAGTGTCTACAGTGTGAGGGACGGTTATAGTGTGCACGGTTGTACGTTTTTTGTTGTGTGGTACAGGTTTTTAAACGTAAATAAATAAAAAATAGTTTTTATTCAGCATTATCCTTTTGGATATAAGGTTCTTGCGAGTTCTTTAATATTATAACCTTAGTGGCTTATCTAATTAGTTTAGTTCGAGTTTACTCTTTTTGGCCAGTATGGCAAGTTTCTTGTCGGGTCCTTTAAATACCGATACTTGGTTGGAGGATGCAAATCAAGCTTTCTGCACTAGTGGTCAGTCTAATGCTAGTGGTGTAAATCAGTCCCTAAAATCACAGTTTGGTGACCTATATGGTGACTATAAGGCACACATTAAATCTTGGTGGGAAATTAAGGCCTTAGAGAACTATATCAAGAATAGGGTGATTCCCAGAGGTCTTAGAATAAATCTGAATCCCTCACCTAGGGCTGCTTCCCCCGAGCTACTAGCCAAGTGGTTGAAAGAATCTATAGACTCTTCCATAAGATTTATGCAACTGCTCCTCGAAGAGGAGAATAAGCTGTTTGAAGCATCATCAAAACAACTTAATAAATCTATAGAACAAACTTTAAAACTAAAGGCGGACCCGGATTTTAATAGACGGGAGGGCCTATTGCAAACATCGGTGGAAAAATATCAATCATATTTAAAGGAGAGGAAGCAGTCACAGTTTCAGAGGGATCTCAGGACCTTTGGTGAAAATCAAGCCTATTCTTTTCATCAGAATAGTGTCTCTGATATCTCATCGTCAGATATCGAAACATCTGATACAGAACGATCTCAGTCATCATCATTTTTTCCCCCGAGAGAAGGGAAACGTTATAGGTCAGGATGGCGAGGCAGAGGAAAGCAGTACTCAAGGGGCTTCTTCAGAGGGGGTCAGGGTCAACGGGGAACAGGAGGGTTTACCAGTGGAACAAACCCTTCATATCCACAACAATCTTCCCTCCCCTCCTCATCCTCTGCTTCCTCCTCTTCTTTTTTAGAGAGGGATATCAGAACCGGGTATCATCTGAGACCCAAGGCGTTCTGAGTCATGGTCAAATCATCAATCTGGCAGATGTCCCTCTCACACGGGAAGACTATGGTGTTCTGGGAAAGGGCTTAAACTTTGTCCCCACAAATAAGTTTGATAGCTTTACTTGGACCAAGGATATTCATCTGTTCTGTAGAAAATTACGTTGGAACAAATTTTTTGCCCGAAATGACAAAATGGAGTGTGAGAGGTTGGGCGTAAATGAGGAGGATATGGAGGGCTTTAGAGCATTGGTAGGCCTCTTAGAGGAGAACGAGTCGCAAAATGGAGGGGCCCCGTATACCAAGCTAAAAAACAAAAGCACCAAAATGCCTCCTCAAGGAGACATTACAAGTGTGGATATTTTTCTTAGCCTTGTGGAAAGAGACTTGAGGAAGATTCCATCAGGGCCCATGGACTCGAACCTCACTATGGCAGAACAGGAATCCCTGGACCAACTCATTAAAAAGAAGGGTCTGGTTATCAAGCCCTCCGACAAGGGGGGAAATTTGGTGATTATGACTGAAGCTAAATATATCGAAATGTGTTGCACCATATTGAAAGATCGGGACACCTATGAAATCTTGACAAATGATCCCTCGATTAATTATAAAAACGAGTTGAAAGGTTTTCTCGAGACAGCACTGGCAAATAATCTTGTCTGTAAAAGTGAATATAATTTTCTGTTACCATCACACCCTATGGTTGCCACCTTTTATACCTTACCGAAGGTGCATAAGGGCTTAGACCCTATAAAAGGACGTCCGATAGTCTCTGGCTCGGACTCGCTGATACAGAATTGTGGCATTTATATTGACGAAATACTCCGCCCCTTTGTTCTAGCCCTCCCTTCGTACATCAGGGACACCTCGGACCTTCTCCTCAAACTGGAGGGCATCCATGTCGTGGAGGGTTCCTTCTTGGCCTCTATTGATGTAGAGAGCCTGTATAGCAATATACCACATAGTTTGGGCTTAGGTGCTGTAGAACATTTTCTCAAATCAAGAGCGGTACAATGTAGAGAACATAGTCTATTCGTGTTGGGTCTTTTAGAAATTACTCTTACAAAAAATTTTTTTACTTTTGACAGGAAGTACTTCCACCAGCTCAGGGGCACTGCGATGGGTAGCCCATGTGCCCCATCGTACGCAAATTTGTTCCTGGGCTGGTGGGAGGAAACCATTGTGTTCACGGATGATATCAAGTGGTGGCACAAACATGTCAATATTTGGTATAGATTCATTGACGATGTTTTCGTCATATGGCAAGGTACACGACAGGAGTTTGTAGACTTCATAAGAGAGCTCAATATGAATGAAATAGGGATGAAGTTTACCTATGAGCTGAATGAAACTACATTATCCTTCCTGGATGTACAAATTAACAAACTGGCCAATGGATCACTAAGATCACAGATTTTTCGCAAACCCACTAGCACGAATAGCTTATTAAGATGGGAAAGCCACCACCCAAAGGCTCTAAAAAATGGCATCCCAAAGGGCCAATTTTTGAGGCTAAGGAGGAACTGCTCTGACATGGATGCCTTCCGGAAACAAGCGGTGGACATGAAAAACAGGTTCACCGAAAGGGGGTACCCCAGGGTTGTTATTGAGAAGGCCTATAATCACGCCCTGGCACAAGAAAGAAATTCTTTACTACAAACACAAACGCGGAACAATGGTATTGACTTAACCCCAACCAGGACCAGAATTATTGGGACATATGATTGTCAAAACAGCAGGATAATTAAGATTCTTTCCAGACACTGGGATGTACTGACAGCTGACCCAGATCTAGCTCAAATTGTGGGCCCTCGGCCGCAGATAACATATAGGAGGGGCCGCTCACTTAGGGACAAATTAGTGCATAGTCACTTTAAAAGGTCATCCCCGAATGGTACCTGGTTGGATCGTAGGACTTGTGGGTTCTTTAAATGCGGAGACTGTGTGAATTGTAAATATATGCGGCCATGTAGATCAATCACCAGTGTATCCAATGGTAGAGAATTCTTTCTGCGTGAATTCTCCAATTGTAAGACCAGTGGCGTGGTATATGTAGCCACCTGTGGATGCCCCAAAAACTATGTGGGGAAAACAATAAGAGAGATGAGGAGGAGAGTAGGTGAGCACATTGGTGATATTAAACATAAACGCGACACTCCGGTCGCTAGACATATGAATGAGGTGCATGGTGGCAGAGTGAGTGACATCTCATTCAGTATTATAGAAACATTCACCCCTAATTTTCGGGGCGGTAATTTTGACAGGCTGTTACTACAGAAAGAGTGTGCCTGGATTTACCGCTTTAATAGCGTCACTCCAAGGGGTCTAAATGAATATACCTCTTATGCATGCTTCCTGTGAAGGCAGTATGGATTATTCTCCCTTGGTGTTGACAATATACACTGGTGCTGTCTTGAATACTATGACCTTTTATGAAATATTATGACTTTTTATGAAGAGATAACCGAGTGCATTAAATTGTGTTTTGTGTTCCTCCATGGTAACCAAAATAATAATTGTGGAGGATCCCGATTTATATGTAAAAAATCAGGTTTTGCTATAACATGGCCTTCTAACCCAGCTAATTTGGGATTCACAAATTATTGTGTGTTATCATCTAAATCAATTTTATTCATCATCATTGTGTATATATCTCTAATAACCCGATCCCTCTTATGGTTAATATAACCCTCCATAAATGGATATAATACTCCCTCCTTGTATTTGGTCATGCATATATCACAGTACATTATGCAAATGTCTTATAACACTCCCTCCTTGTACATGGTCGTGTATACTTCACAGTACATTATGCAAATATGTGCTCGTTTTGGCCGGTTTTTACCAGGAGTAGAGGCAGCAGGAATGAGGATATAGCAGTGCTGTTGTCTGCACATAAGCGCAATATATAAGTCCAAAGGTGGAAACAGTAGAGATTGTACCACGATCTGGACTCCAAGAAAATGGCCGCAAAGTCACTTCCGGTTTTGCGCTGTGAAGCAGACTACACTTCCTGACTTGCGCTTTGATTTCCATGCATAACTCAGCGTGCCACGTGTGAAATGGACGCCGGCTTCAGCGCTGATAGAGCAGAAGGTGGTGTGATGCTACCGCTGGCAGCGCTAGATAGGTGAGCTAATACATCTAATGCGGTTGGTGGTGGAAATGACCACTTGAAAATGGAGGGGGGGTTTTCTTTTTCTTTATCTGTGGGGAGTAAAATCTGCCTCCAGCTGCTAAGAGACTCACTCATGATTGGTGTGGGCTTTACAACGATAATCTATATATAGGAGGGATATGGGCGCTTACCATGCAGCATCATTCATCTGAGCCTCCTGATGATCCAGTTGGTGAAACGCGTTGAGGCATGAGGCATGGGTCCTCAAGAACATCGATCATGATGAGTATCCCTGACTTTAACTGATACTGGCAGATATCATGTTCTGACTGTGCGGTTTATCCATACCGCTATTCTGTTGGTCTCTGTGTTTACATTAAGAAATTTGGGATTATTACATCATATGCTAGCAGTGTGCAACTGCTGCATTAATCTGCATCTGAATTGGAATTGGAGTTGGCCCTTATGTATTAGCTCCATCATGGGTAGTATTTATACTGGGCTATATATCAATCAGATGGTGGTATTAGCTATATTGTTTCATAGAGTAACCTTACCTTTGTGAATGGTTGCCATTTGGCTGGTCCCTATGTGTGTTTATACATTGTGAAATATGTTATTGCCAACCTGCATGCTAGCCCCCACCCATTAAAATCATCATCAGCACAAGCGCCGGGCTATATATCTACTAGCCGGGGCATATTGGTAAAAAGGGACACTGATAGGGTGAGCCTTCGCAGAGTGGGGGCGCCAATTCCGCTGTATAGTAGGGTGCCAACCTCCACAGTCAGGCAGGTGGTCAGTGAACAGGGATCAGTTATAGTCAGGTTGTTTGTCCTTCATGTTTATGCACTATAAGATTGCACTTTAGGTCACGGCATCACTCCCCCTCACACTGTTTAGTCAATATCCTATCAAGATATTATTGTTTTTCTTCTATCTCCTGCCGCGTGAGATTGTTAATTTGGCTGTATCACTTCATCTAGGAAAAGAGTGTAGGAGTGATAGGGTCAGCCATCGAGGAGCGGGGGCGCCTCTCTCGTATATATATCTAGGGTGCCAACCTCCGCTGGTTAGGCAGGGGATATCAGTGTCTACAGTGTGAGGGACGGTTATAGTGTGCACGGTTGTACGTTTTTTGTTGTGTGGTACAGGTTTTTAAACGTAAATAAATAAAAAATAGTTTTTATTCAGCATTATCCTTTTGGATATAAGGTTCTTGCGAGTTCTTTAATATTATAACCTTAGTGGCTTATCTAATTAGTTTAGTTCGAGTTTACTCTTTTTGGCCAGTATGGCAAGTTTCTTGTCGGGTCCTTTAAATACCGATACTTGGTTGGAGGATGCAAATCAAGCTTTCTGCACTAGTGGTCAGTCTAATGCTAGTGGTGTAAATCAGTCCCTAAAATCACAGTTTGGTGACCTATATGGTGACTATAAGGCACACATTAAATCTTGGTGGGAAATTAAGGCCTTAGAGAACTATATCAAGAATAGGGTGATTCCCAGAGGTCTTAGAATAAATCTGAATCCCTCACCTAGGGCTGCTTCCCCCGAGCTACTAGCCAAGTGGTTGAAAGAATCTATAGACTCTTCCATAAGATTTATGCAACTGCTCCTCGAAGAGGAGAATAAGCTGTTTGAAGCATCATCAAAACAACTTAATAAATCTATAGAACAAACTTTAAAACTAAAGGCGGACCCGGATTTTAATAGACGGGAGGGCCTATTGCAAACATCGGTGGAAAAATATCAATCATATTTAAAGGAGAGGAAGCAGTCACAGTTTCAGAGGGATCTCAGGACCTTTGGTGAAAATCAAGCCTATTCTTTTCATCAGAATAGTGTCTCTGATATCTCATCGTCAGATATCGAAACATCTGATACAGAACGATCTCAGTCATCATCATTTTTTCCCCCGAGAGAAGGGAAACGTTATAGGTCAGGATGGCGAGGCAGAGGAAAGCAGTACTCAAGGGGCTTCTTCAGAGGGGGTCAGGGTCAACGGGGAACAGGAGGGTTTACCAGTGGAACAAACCCTTCATATCCACAACAATCTTCCCTCCCCTCCTCATCCTCTGCTTCCTCCTCTTCTTTTTTAGAGAGGGATATCAGAACCGGGTATCATCTGAGACCCAAGGCGTTCTGAGTCATGGTCAAATCATCAATCTGGCAGATGTCCCTCTCACACGGGAAGACTATGGTGTTCTGGGAAAGGGCTTAAACTTTGTCCCCACAAATAAGTTTGATAGCTTTACTTGGACCAAGGATATTCATCTGTTCTGTAGAAAATTACGTTGGAACAAATTTTTTGCCCGAAATGACAAAATGGAGTGTGAGAGGTTGGGCGTAAATGAGGAGGATATGGAGGGCTTTAGAGCATTGGTAGGCCTCTTAGAGGAGAACGAGTCGCAAAATGGAGGGGCCCCGTATACCAAGCTAAAAAACAAAAGCACCAAAATGCCTCCTCAAGGAGACATTACAAGTGTGGATATTTTTCTTAGCCTTGTGGAAAGAGACTTGAGGAAGATTCCATCAGGGCCCATGGACTCGAACCTCACTATGGCAGAACAGGAATCCCTGGACCAACTCATTAAAAAGAAGGGTCTGGTTATCAAGCCCTCCGACAAGGGGGGAAATTTGGTGATTATGACTGAAGCTAAATATATCGAAATGTGTTGCACCATATTGAAAGATCGGGACACCTATGAAATCTTGACAAATGATCCCTCGATTAATTATAAAAACGAGTTGAAAGGTTTTCTCGAGACAGCACTGGCAAATAATCTTGTCTGTAAAAGTGAATATAATTTTCTGTTACCATCACACCCTATGGTTGCCACCTTTTATACCTTACCGAAGGTGCATAAGGGCTTAGACCCTATAAAAGGACGTCCGATAGTCTCTGGCTCGGACTCGCTGATACAGAATTGTGGCATTTATATTGACGAAATACTCCGCCCCTTTGTTCTAGCCCTCCCTTCGTACATCAGGGACACCTCGGACCTTCTCCTCAAACTGGAGGGCATCCATGTCGTGGAGGGTTCCTTCTTGGCCTCTATTGATGTAGAGAGCCTGTATAGCAATATACCACATAGTTTGGGCTTAGGTGCTGTAGAACATTTTCTCAAATCAAGAGCGGTACAATGTAGAGAACATAGTCTATTCGTGTTGGGTCTTTTAGAAATTACTCTTACAAAAAATTTTTTTACTTTTGACAGGAAGTACTTCCACCAGCTCAGGGGCACTGCGATGGGTAGCCCATGTGCCCCATCGTACGCAAATTTGTTCCTGGGCTGGTGGGAGGAAACCATTGTGTTCACGGATGATATCAAGTGGTGGCACAAACATGTCAATATTTGGTATAGATTCATTGACGATGTTTTCGTCATATGGCAAGGTACACGACAGGAGTTTGTAGACTTCATAAGAGAGCTCAATATGAATGAAATAGGGATGAAGTTTACCTATGAGCTGAATGAAACTACATTATCCTTCCTGGATGTACAAATTAACAAACTGGCCAATGGATCACTAAGATCACAGATTTTTCGCAAACCCACTAGCACGAATAGCTTATTAAGATGGGAAAGCCACCACCCAAAGGCTCTAAAAAATGGCATCCCAAAGGGCCAATTTTTGAGGCTAAGGAGGAACTGCTCTGACATGGATGCCTTCCGGAAACAAGCGGTGGACATGAAAAACAGGTTCACCGAAAGGGGGTACCCCAGGGTTGTTATTGAGAAGGCCTATAATCACGCCCTGGCACAAGAAAGAAATTCTTTACTACAAACACAAACGCGGAACAATGGTATTGACTTAACCCCAACCAGGACCAGAATTATTGGGACATATGATTGTCAAAACAGCAGGATAATTAAGATTCTTTCCAGACACTGGGATGTACTGACAGCTGACCCAGATCTAGCTCAAATTGTGGGCCCTCGGCCGCAGATAACATATAGGAGGGGCCGCTCACTTAGGGACAAATTAGTGCATAGTCACTTTAAAAGGTCATCCCCGAATGGTACCTGGTTGGATCGTAGGACTTGTGGGTTCTTTAAATGCGGAGACTGTGTGAATTGTAAATATATGCGGCCATGTAGATCAATCACCAGTGTATCCAATGGTAGAGAATTCTTTCTGCGTGAATTCTCCAATTGTAAGACCAGTGGCGTGGTATATGTAGCCACCTGTGGATGCCCCAAAAACTATGTGGGGAAAACAATAAGAGAGATGAGGAGGAGAGTAGGTGAGCACATTGGTGATATTAAACATAAACGCGACACTCCGGTCGCTAGACATATGAATGAGGTGCATGGTGGCAGAGTGAGTGACATCTCATTCAGTATTATAGAAACATTCACCCCTAATTTTCGGGGCGGTAATTTTGACAGGCTGTTACTACAGAAAGAGTGTGCCTGGATTTACCGCTTTAATAGCGTCACTCCAAGGGGTCTAAATGAATATACCTCTTATGCATGCTTCCTGTGAAGGCAGTATGGATTATTCTCCCTTGGTGTTGACAATATACACTGGTGCTGTCTTGAATACTATGACCTTTTATGAAATATTATGACTTTTTATGAAGAGATAACCGAGTGCATTAAATTGTGTTTTGTGTTCCTCCATGGTAACCAAAATAATAATTGTGGAGGATCCCGATTTATATGTAAAAAATCAGGTTTTGCTATAACATGGCCTTCTAACCCAGCTAATTTGGGATTCACAAATTATTGTGTGTTATCATCTAAATCAATTTTATTCATCATCATTGTGTATATATCTCTAATAACCCGATCCCTCTTATGGTTAATATAACCCTCCATAAATGGATATAATACTCCCTCCTTGTATTTGGTCATGCATATATCACAGTACATTATGCAAATGTCTTATAACACTCCCTCCTTGTACATGGTCGTGTATACTTCACAGTACATTATGCAAATATGTGCTCGTTTTGGCCGGTTTTTACCAGGAGTAGAGGCAGCAGGAATGAGGATATAGCAGTGCTGTTGTCTGCACATAAGCGCAATATATAAGTCCAAAGGTGGAAACAGTAGAGATTGTACCACGATCTGGACTCCAAGAAAATGGCCGCAAAGTCACTTCCGGTTTTGCGCTGTGAAGCAGACTACACTTCCTGACTTGCGCTTTGATTTCCATGCATAACTCAGCGTGCCACGTGTGAAATGGACGCCGGCTTCAGCGCTGATAGAGCAGAAGGTGGTGTGATGCTACCGCTGGCAGCGCTAGATAGGTGAGCTAATACATCTAATGCGGTTGGTGGTGGAAATGACCACTTGAAAATGGAGGGGGGGTTTTCTTTTTCTTTATCTGTGGGGAGTAAAATCTGCCTCCAGCTGCTAAGAGACTCACTCATGATTGGTGTGGGCTTTACAACGATAATCTATATATAGGAGGGATATGGGCGCTTACCATGCAGCATCATTCATCTGAGCCTCCTGATGATCCAGTTGGTGAAACGCGTTGAGGCATGAGGCATGGGTCCTCAAGAACATCGATCATGATGAGTATCCCTGACTTTAACTGATACTGGCAGATATCATGTTCTGACTGTGCGGTTTATCCATACCGCTATTCTGTTGGTCTCTGTGTTTACATTAAGAAATTTGGGATTATTACATCATATGCTAGCAGTGTGCAACTGCTGCATTAATCTGCATCTGAATTGGAATTGGAGTTGGCCCTTATGTATTAGCTCCATCATGGGTAGTATTTATACTGGGCTATATATCAATCAGATGGTGGTATTAGCTATATTGTTTCATAGAGTAACCTTACCTTTGTGAATGGTTGCCATTTGGCTGGTCCCTATGTGTGTTTATACATTGTGAAATATGTTATTGCCAACCTGCATGCTAGCCCCCACCCATTAAAATCATCATCAGCACAAGCGCCGGGCTATATATCTACTAGCCGGGGCATATTGGTAAAAAGGGACACTGATAGGGTGAGCCTTCGCAGAGTGGGGGCGCCAATTCCGCTGTATAGTAGGGTGCCAACCTCCACAGTCAGGCAGGTGGTCAGTGAACAGGGATCAGTTATAGTCAGGTTGTTTGTCCTTCATGTTTATGCACTATAAGATTGCACTTTAGGTCACGGCATCACTCCCCCTCACACTGTTTAGTCAATATCCTATCAAGATATTATTGTTTTTCTTCTATCTCCTGCCGCGTGAGATTGTTAATTTGGCTGTATCACTTCATCTAGGAAAAGAGTGTAGGAGTGATAGGGTCAGCCATCGAGGAGCGGGGGCGCCTCTCTCGTATATATATCTAGGGTGCCAACCTCCGCTGGTTAGGCAGGGGATATCAGTGTCTACAGTGTGAGGGACGGTTATAGTGTGCACGGTTGTACGTTTTTTGTTGTGTGGTACAGGTTTTTAAACGTAAATAAATAAAAAATAGTTTTTATTCAGCATTATCCTTTTGGATATAAGGTTCTTGCGAGTTCTTTAATATTATAACCTTAGTGGCTTATCTAATTAGTTTAGTAAAAGGCAGTACTCCATAGGCAGATTATGAAGTATAAGGCAGCACCCATATAGGCAGATCCTGAAGTATAAGGCAGTCCCCCTATATTCAGATCCTGAAGTATAAGGCAGCCCCCCATAGGCAGATCCTGAAGTATAAAGCAGCCCCTCTATAGGCAGGTCCTGAAGTATAAGGCAGCCCCACTATATTCAGATCCTGAAGTATAAGGCAGCCGCCCTATAGGCAGATCCTGAAGTATAAGGCAGCCCCCCATAGGCAGATCCTGAAGTATAAGGCAGCTCCCCTATAGGCAGATCCTGAAGTATAAAGCAGCCCCCCTATAGGCAGGTCCTGAAGTATAAGGCAGCCCCACTATATTCAGATCCTGAAGTATAAGGCAGCCGCCCTATAGGCAGATCCTGAAGTATAAGGCAGCCCCCCATAGGCAGATCCTGAAGTATAAGGCAGCTCCCCTATAGGCAGATCCTGAAGTATAAGGCAGCCCCCCATAGGCAGATCCTGAAGTATAAGGCAGCTCCCCTATAGGCAGATCCTGAAGTATAAAGCAGCCCCCCTATAGGCAGGTCCTGAAGTATAAGGCAGCCCCACTATATTCAGATCCTGAAGTATAAGGCAGCCGCCCTATAGGCAGATCCTGAAGTATAAGGCAGCCCCCCATAGGCAGATCCTGAAGTATAAGGCAGCTCCCCTATAGGCAGATCCTGAAGTATAAGGCAGCCCCCCTATAGGCAGATCCTGAAGTATAAGGCAGCCCCCCTATAGGCAGATCCTGAAGTATAAGGCAGCCCCCCTATAGGCAGATCCTGAAGTTTAAGGCTGCACCCTTATAGGCAGATCCTGAAGTATAAGGCAGCCCCCCTATAGGCAGATCCTGAAGTATAAGGCAGCACCCATAAAAAAAAATCAATAAATAAATACTCACCTCTCTTCCTCCTTGTTCCAGCGGTGCTCCGACCTCCCGCTCATCTCCTTCCCTCATCAGTGCGGTGACGAGTTGGGGGCCCACTACTGGCACTGGGCTCCCCTGGCCTGCTCAGGGGCCCCATAGCGGGGGACAGAGCAGGGAGATCGATTCTCCCTGCTCTGCCGCAGAAGGTAACTGTATCGGCCCTCTGCGCCCCCTCTGACCACCGGGTCCGGGGCGATGGCCCCCTCTTGCCCCCGGTAGCTACGCTACTGCCACCACCTATCCATTTGTAAAAAATATATTAATCGGCTTATCTTTAGTAGGCATCACCGCATCTTCTCTACGCACAAATGTTCTTCAGGAGAGGCTACCTGCATATCAAATGTCCTGTTGGAAAATCTCCTAAATGTTGTCTCAGTAATTCTTTTTTAAACCAGCCTGAAGAAAGAGCCTTTGTGCTCTGAGAGCCTGCAAATATAAATTTTCTGGTTAACCAATAAAGGTATTTACAACGGAAATACAATTTGTGTATGGCTCTTAGAAGAAGGGTAGGGAAAAAACAAAAGTGCAAAAACAAAAATTTCCTACAGAGGCAAAGAGGTTAAAAAAAGGCTTAAATTAGTGTAATTGTTTTCACGATCTTTAACTTGCACAGTGAAACCCATATTTAAAGCTACAGTACACTAAAAGTTAAATCAAAGAGTCGGACATCTACTAAGCTGTCCAAAATCTGAAATCTCCCACAGTCCTTGTCCTTATTGTGAGACCAGCGTCAGACTATTTTTGTTATCATATAATAAAATGAATTACATTTTTTTTCTCAGCAGTCAATATTTAGTGAAGAACATATGTTTTGGAGGTAGTGTGAACAGAACCATACAATGCACATATTACTAAATATTAGTCAATTCAAACATATACAGGACAAGGATTTTCCTGTTTCATTTTTTTTTTTTTTTTTTTTTTTTCAAAATCCCTATTTAGACCCAAATCCAAGCATAGTTAATTGTCTGGTTGTCAGTGTGGTGAAGGTCACTTGGTTTCTAGGTGTTGTGAAGGTATACATACAGTATGTGGATAACAATTACTACACATTGGAGTGAGCGTCCATTCAGCTAATCCATTTTTTATTTCTTTCAGGTATTGGAGATGAGACCCTACAAATTTTTCTTTCACAAAGTGAAAATGAATTTGAGCATTTTGATGAAAATGATGATTTACTAAAAGATGGTATTACTTCTTTACAGCTATTTGTCTTATTCTCTTTCACTAAATTCTCATTTCATTCACAACCTGTTAAGGCCAAGAAATAAACTATAGTGCTTCACAAAAATGTTAACCTGCGAACAATGTGCTAAGGTTTGCGGAGTTCACTGCCTACATGTATACTATAGCTATTTCATGCAGGATAAAAAGTAAATGTCAATAAAAATGTCACCAGAGGAATAATTGGGATACTATTCAGATTTACTATTTTTCTATTTACTATTTTTCGCTTTCTACCTTTCTTATAAATTGAATGGACTTTGATTTTAAAAGGAAGTGAAATTGAACTTCTTTTGTATAGATTAAAAAAGTGTTCTCTTAATGTAGAGAGTAAATGACAAAATGTGATACATCTATTTATACAGATAGTCCTGGGTTTATAACTTCTAAGAAATGTGAATATAATTTTATTAAATACTTGTGTTTTGATGCTTTGCTGGTGTAACAACTAGAACCTTCTACATGTCCTTTTGTATTTTAGATGGTTGTGATGACTATGATGAAGCATTTTATCGCATGAAAGAGGCAAATAAACATTCGTATCTAAATGATATCCAGCAAAAGACAGAGAAAGCTGCTGATGAGCTAGAGGAGCTCAAGAAAAACCAAAGGTCTATAAAGAATGAGGTAAACCTCCATTGAGCTGCGAAGAAAAATTGTAGCTGATTTATTTGATCGTTGGATTAAACATTTTAGCTCATGCTGTATTCTTAATAGAAAAGGTTTGCATATGTTTAGGTAAATCTAATTTATTCTAGAAATCATCACTAATAGGAGAATTCATCACTTTCATGAATCTCTTTACCACTTCATTGGACATTAAAAAAAATGATAAATATGAACTATTCATTTCTTTTCCTTCTTCAAAATGTTAACTAGCAAATGAAGAAATATAGCTGGCCATGCACATTAGAAAAAGGTCATGCTGATTTTGGTGGCATTGACTGATGAGTTTATGTGTGGGATTTTTCCTAAATGACAGATGTCAGAGGAGAGAGGGATTAAATAATTTGGATTTCAACATGCCCAATTATTTGTTCTCATGAGAGATTGCCTACTACTGGAGGTGTATGGCAGTCGCTTTTTACCCTGTCAATTTTATTACTCTCTGCGGGAAAAAAAACACACACAAGCATGTGAGAGGAGGAAGTAACAGCGGTCAACTAAATGGGCCTATGAATAAATCTGAACCCCCTATAAGAGCTGAAATGGTTGATATTTATTGCCCTACTAGATGGTGGCCCGATTCTAATGCATCGGGTATTCTAGAATATGTATGTATGTATGTATGTATGTATGTATGTAGCAGCCACATAGTATATAGCACAGGCCACGTACCAAACAGTATATAACACAGCCCACGCAGTATATAACATTGCCCACATAGTATTGCCCACGTAGTATATAGCAGCCACGTAGTATATAACACTGCCCACATAGTATATAGCACAGCCCACGCAGTATATAACACTGCCCACGCAGTATATAACACTGCCCACGTAGTATATAACACAGGCCACATAGTATATAACACAGCCCACGCAGTATATAACACAGCCCACGCAGTATATAACACAGCCCACGCAGTATATAACACAGCCCACGCAGTATATAACACAGCCCACGCAGTATATAACACAGTCCACGCAGTATATAACACAGCCCACTTAGTATATAACACAGCCCACGCAGTATATAACACTGCCCACGCAGTATAGAACACAGGCCACGCAGTATAGAACACTGCCCACGCAGTATATAACAGCCCACGTAATATATAGCACAGCCCACGCAGTATATACCACAGGCCATGCAGTATATAACACTGCCATGTAATATATAGCACAGCCCACGCAGTATATAACACAGCCCACATAGTATATAACACAGCCCACGCAGTATCTAACACTGACCACGTAGTATATAGCAGACATGCAGTATATAACACAGAAAGACAGACAGACGGAAGTACCCCTTAGACAATTATATAGTAGATACTTTTAAATATACCTAATTTTTTGGACAATAGGACATAAAACCTTACTATAAGAGTACGTGCCCACGATCCGGAATAGTAGCGTTTTGGACCCAGCGCACTTGTACTGCGTCGTACAGTACAAGCACAGTGGATGCGGGTTTACCAGCCGCAGCATGTCAATTTCCATTGCAGAGATGCCAGTCTTCGCATCAGAAATTTCCACAATAGATATGTATTGGATGCGGTAAATCCACATCGTTCAGTGAACACATGCGGATTTACCTGCATGATTAGAACGCAGTCCTTTGGACTCAGCAGCGTTTTGGAAGCAGCGTATTTTCGCTACTTCCTGATCGTGGGAACATAGCCTAAGACGTAGTCCAGGTTTAGACAGCATAATGTAAGCAATACATATTTCCTACTGAGTAAAACTTCACTGGCGATGTAAACAAGTGAAGGATCCAATACCACTAATTTTAATGCACTAAGGTAAGATAGGGAGGTATTACATCTATTGTTTCTCTGCAGCATGTGTATTATACATACAGTTAGGTCTAGAAATATTTGAACAATGTCATGCTGGAGAGTCACCACCTGGCTATAGAGCAGGAGTTTAAAACCACTGTGTCCTGCACAGTTTTGCTTCCCTGGCCTATCCCCTGCCAGCAGTATATATATATATATATATATATATATATATATATATATATACATATACATGTTAGGCAGCTCCTGCCTCCACACATTGCCTAAGCTTTGGTTCTGCTGCAGTTCATCTCCAGTTCTCAGTCCAGATGTATTATTGTTTAGTGTCTCCTGTTACCGACTGGGCTTGTTTACGCGTTCAGTCTTATTTCTCCGATCCTGAGCATGGCTTCATATTTCGAACATGTACTACCCACCTTGACCTCAGCCTGCCTGATCACGTGTTTGCTCTCTATACTTCATACCTGTGCAGTTCAGCTGCTGTATGTCCGGGAAATGCCCTGGAGTGGCACCTGGTGACTACGGCCCAAGCCTATCCTCACCATCCGAGGCTCTAGTGAAGACCAGGTAGTCATTTAGTTACGCCTCTCCAGGATAAACCAGGCCAGTGGTGCAGTGGTTACATTCCCACCATTATCACAGTAAACTCAGGCAACAAGTCGAGACCTAGAGATACTAAGTCTAATGTATGAATCCTGTATGAGGAAGTTAATTTGCAACGTGAGCATCAAGACCAGCTGATGCAGGCAGTTAATGTGGTAGCAACTCAGTTTCAGAATTGGTCCATCTCAGTTTCCTCCCTGTCCTGTACCTCTGTCATGACAGGTCAATCATCCTCAGGAGTGACCTCCTCTCCAAGGGAACGTCCTAAGGCTCAACAAACCAAGATTGTGTTATGGTCTGTCTGCTGTCTGGGCAAGCCTTGGCTTGGGCAAATCCTTTTTGGGAGCATGGGGTTCCAGAGACTTGCAACTTAGGGAGATCCCTTGAGAAGTTCCGAGCGGTGTTCGAGATACCAGGCCATACCTCCTCAGTATCCTCATCACTTTTGACTCTAAAACAAGGCACGAAAACAGTGATTTAGTATGCTTCATGTTTCCATACCCTGGCTGCGGAGCTGTATTTGAATGAAGAGGCCCCAGTGGCGACTATCTGGCAGGATCTTTCCGGTCATGTTAAGGATGAATTGGTAGGTGGAAATCTTCTATCCTGCCTGGATGCTCTTGTACGCCTGGCTACTAGAATTGACCTCAGTTTCCATGAGTGAGCTCTGGAACAAGCTCAAGTATCCTCTCGTGTCAGAAGATCAACCAGGCTGGCTCCAACCTTCCAGTACTCATTGCTGCCGCAAGTCACACCTCTGTCACATCTCCACCAGAACTTACTCTGGCAACTTCTGCTTCTGTTGTCAGGTGCTGCTGTACTCACTATGCAGGTGGTGCTGGTGATATAAATGTCAGAACCAGAAGCTCTGGAAGGCAGGCTCTCTCCAGCCACTAAGGTTAGTGTGGCTTGGACCTATAGTGTCGTCCAGTCTGCCTGTATGGGTGTGCGCTTCCAGTTTTGTCAGTCCACAGAGTATTTTCCCCAAATTCTTGGGGATCATCAAAGTGTTTTCTGGCAAAACTAAGATGAGCCTTTATGTTCATATTGCTCAGCAATGGTTTTTGGCGTGGAACTCTGCCATGCAGGACATTTTTGCGCAGTCTCTTTCTTATGGCGGAGTCATGAACATTCACCTTAACTGAGGCAAGTGAGGCGTGCAGTTCTTTGGATGTTGTTGTGGGGTCTTTTGTGACCTCTTGGATGAGTTGTCACTGCGCTCTTGGGGTAATTTTTGTCGGCCTTCCACTCCTGGAAAAGTTGAGCACTGTTCCATGTTTTTTCCATTTGTAGATAATAGCTCTCACTGTGGTTTGCTGGAGTCCCAAAGCTTGAGAAATAGCTTTATAACCTTTTCCAGACTGATAGATCTCAATTACTTTGTTTCTCATTTGTGCCAGAATTTCTTAAGATCGCGGCACAATATCTACCTTTTGAGGATTTTTTGGTCTACTTCACTTTGTCAAGCAGGTGATTCTTTGATTGAGAACAAGTGTGGCAGTAATCATGCCTGCGTGTGGCTAAGGAATTTGAATTCCGCTTCCCAAAGATGTGATAAACCACAGTAAATTTATGTTTTATGGCGGTGGGGGGGGGCAATAACTTTTTCACACAGGGCCCTGTAGGTTTGGATTTATTTTTCCCTTAATAATAAAGACCTTAATTTAAAAACTGTATTTTGTGTTTACTTGTGTTAACTTTGTCTAATATTTAAATTTGTTTGGTGATCTGAAACTTTTAAGTGTGACAAATACGCAAAAGAATAGGAATCAGGAAGGGGGCAAACACTTTTTCACACAACTATATACCAGGAAGGAGTCCACGATGGAGAACATTGCATAATGGGAGAGGTGGCAACTCATATGTCCTTTATCAGATTTAGAAAGCTAAAAGGACCCATACATCTGACCAACATGGTGTACGTTGGGGAGCAGGTCCAAATTTTTCACTAGTTATGCCACTGTCTACTACATATACACATAGCTCTGCCAGGCATAACATATAATTAAAAAAAAAATGCATCTTAATGAAATGTGTGAGGCATATCTCAGGATAATGTCCCAACATATGCCCAGAATATACACAAAAACAAGGTATAAACTTAGCATAAAGCCTACATATTCACACCTAATGAATATTCGTTAGGTAAAATTAAACAACGCATGATAGTTTTAGCAAACCAATAATTCAATGAAATGATCTTTTACCAGATGATTATTCCTTCAACATTTGTTTAACCATCAGCCAATTTTTATCCAATGTGTATTTCCACCTGAAGGCTGCAGATGTGATGGAATATTTATACACATATATTGTACACATTTTTAATTTACTGTCTTGTTTCTATCTCCTTGTTTACCTGACATAGGTGATGCACTGGTGTAGTAAAGTAGACAAATCATGCATTGAAAGACTTGTCCGATGTCAAAATCCCCCATACTTGGTTGCTCAGGTAAGAATGTACAAATAAGCAAGAAAGACAATATTTTAAGACATATTTTAATTTACTGTTGAATGTGTTATTGGTGCCACAACTGGTACATAGATAAAAAAAAGATCTAGGTTGTATTTCACATACAGTGATACATGTGTCTTTTGGCTTCTTCTCTGGTCTAGATTTTGGAAATGGCATTGGTCATGATCAGTTGTCTCCCCAAAGCTGAAAACATGAATGAACTCCCAAAAATGTCTTCTTCTGTAAATGAGAAATCAGATAGTAGAGCGAATACCAGACTTCAGCCCTCTCCTGTAGGCAAGCCGACTCCATTAAAGAGAGGTGAGAAACGCTGCCCATTTTTTAAAGATAGTGTGATAGTTATTCTGATATATCTACAATTCTCAATACTGTCAGATAAGCTGTTTAGTGCAGCAATTTATGTAAGAAGGCAGTGATATATATGTATATTAAAAGCCATTTTTTTCTGTGCAAAAATATTAGGTATGAGAGAATCTACTGATAAGGTTGACAGAGCAAGATGGAAGAACATACAATATCAAATTGGCGAGACTAGCAAATTTGTTGAAATGATACATCAGTAAGTGTTCATGAAAAATATTATCAATCTGCATGAAAAACCAGTGCATGCAATATTATTGCTATAATCACATATATCAATCATGTATAGCCTTGCCCATTTCCAACAAGGGGCAAACACAAAGCAAAGAGCTCCTGTGTGAGGCATGTGTCTATGCCCACCCACTTGTACACATACACATTTATATTCACTTTAGGTAAACATATACTGTATACATACACATAACAAATGAGCACATTCTAATACAATGTGCATGAATTTAGATATTACACACTCCCATACATAGTACACACATGCACAAAAACGCACACCTTCCTTCAATTTCCTGCTTCAGTGGAGTAGACTCTACAGGGAAAGATGACAGTAAACATGGTAAGATGGCAGAGCACACATAGCAGCATCCTCAATAAGAAACAACAGACGACTTTACTGTGATTGCTATGAGCCAGCATGCGATATACAGTATATGGTGAAACCAGCATGAGTACAATATCGCAGGACTGATTAGTTTCCTCGCTGCGCCCTACAGGCAATGGCGAAACGACCACCGGTCATAAAATTAGGCCTTCTGACATTGCTATTGCATCTTGTTTATTATGATCTTTTTCTAAAACTAGGATTGCTAGGCTTGAAGATGGGCTTCCAGACCAAACAGTAAAAGATGTTGAAGCCTACCTTGGCAAAGCTAAAGAAGGGAGCCATGGTGTGACTGGTGAAGGCTCCTTGTTGGAAAATGCTGCTCCAAGTAAGTATAGTTGATGTAGAAATATGTTACTGTAGTCTTGCTTTTGGAAAAGTGATAGTTTCAAGATATTGGAGAAATTGATCCATGGGAAGGGGCATGTACTATTACCACATAACAAATTTACTATATGATGTCCAGAAAACTGGTATATGTTTTAGCTGAGTTCTACGCCGGTTCACAGCTGACCTAGATTTCATGTTCTGGAGCACGGTCACCCCAGATTTATACAGTAGAGAGGCATGCATGTGTTAATAAATTTGGTCCCCCTTACTTCAGTGGGCTAAAGGTTCAAGACTGGTATATGAAGCACCAGTATAGATAAATTCTCCCCATTATGTTCTTTTGCACAGATTGAAAACTATAATGTTGAGATATTAAAAATCATGAATAAAACTTGAAAATAATGTGTTTAAAAAAACAAAAAAAACCAAACTTAAAACATGTTTTCATGTAGATCATACTAAGAAAATATACATATTCGCTACAGGTCATACAGCTGTTACTAATATGTCATCAAATACGTTATAGGCTCTTACTGTTGAACAGCTTTAGGATTGTATTTTGTCAGTAGACAAATACAAAAAGTACAAGTTTGCATAAACATATTTATCTTGTTATGTTGTCCATTATCCATTTTTAATCATTACCCATTACTTAACGTTGAAAACACATTGAAAATTAAGTAAACATACACAGTGAGGGAAATAAGTATTTGATCCCTTGCTGATTTTGTAAGTTTGCCCACTGACAAAGACATGAACAGTCTATAATTTTAATGGTAGGTTAATTTTAACATTAAGATAGAATATCAAAAACAAAATCCAGAAAATCTCATTGCATAAATTATATAAATTTATATGCATTTTGCACTGAGAAATAAGTATTTGATCCCCTGCCAACCATTAAGAGTTTTGGCTCCTACAGACTAATGAACTCGTTGCCTGCATTAAAGACAGCTGTCTTACATAGTCACCTTTATAAAAGGCTCCTGTCCACAGACTAAATTATCATTATTTTATGTTTTGCCGCTTTTACACAATAAAAACAATTTTATAAAAAAAAAAAAGAATTGTTTTTGCATTGCTTTATTCCGAGAGCTATAGCTTTTTTATTTTTCTGCTGTTGGAGTTGTATGGCAGCTTGTTTTTTTGTGGGACAAGATGATGTTTTCATGAATACAATTTTTATTTACATTTACTTTTTTGATCACATTTTATTCCATTTTTTTCGGTGGTATGATGAAAAAGCATCTTTTTGCCACATATTTAACTAATTTTGTTTTTATGGTGTTCAATGAAGATGTTAATTAGTGTGACAGTTTTATAGATCGGGTCGTTCCGGATGCGGGAATATCACATATGTATCACGAGGCAGAAAAAGGAAAACAGGAGATGAGGAATCTGGGCCCCTGAACTGCCCCTCAGGCTAGGGGAAGCCCTGTCTTTCCTTAACTTGGGGGTACCCTTGAAGGTAGGGAGGCCCAAGTCACCGACCTGTCCCTATCTCCTGTTAAACCCTGAACTAAACCCAACCTCCACCCCAGGAGGTGAACAGTGTAAACAGCACCACAAAGCAAATAAACAGGAATAAACAATATGAGAGTGAGGGGAACACGATACCAAAAGGTGAATGCACAAACTACAAAGTAACAAAACTCAGAACTTAGCTTGTGCACGCCGCTGCAGACTCCACAACACAGATAGTACAGCAACTGAGCTCCAAACACCGGACTTGGCTGACACCAGGGAGCTGATGCACCAGGTGACCTTATAAAGGATGGTGGGAGTGGTCACAAACATCAGCTGACCCAGCGGCAATGCAATAACACCAGCGGCCACCGGGGGGGGGGGGGGAACTGCATTAACCCCCAATGACCAGAAATGAAAAAAGGTTTAAATCAGAGGGAAACCAGATTTGCCACAGATCCAAACATGGATCGTGACAGCACCCCCCTTTCAATGAGTGGCCTGTGGACACTCAACATCAGACCTCACCAGACCTACCTACGGTGAGGAAGCCTCAATCCACCAGAGTTCACCTCGGCAGGCACCTGACTCTCAGGTTTATGGCAAACGCGGCCTGATGAAAATGCCAGCAATGTAGGCTCCGAAGGAGCCACAAATCTCCAGAGCGCCGACCTGGGGAATGAGTTGTGTATATGCATAACTGGGGGTAACTCCAACTGAAAAGTCCCCGGGCTGAGAATGGCCGACACCCAATATGGCCCAATCACCCTGGAACTCCAGGTCCCAGTTGCACACTTCCACCTGATGTTTTTGGTGGACACCCATACGTACTCATTCACACACAGGTCCGGACCTGAATGTTTATTTCCATGCAAATGTTTGCCACAGGACGGAGAATTCTTTGAGGAATTGATAACAGAGGTGTCCCCCTGTGTCACTACACTCACACCCCCACAATGCTCCGAAGGAACCACCACCCTCAGCTGACCCCTCCTCCTAAGAGGTCTCTGACCCACCGGGTTAACCTGTAGTGAGGGTAAAGTCTTGCCCCTAATCCCTGGCAGCACCTCTGCTGCCCCCACTGAAGGAGAAGGGGTACGTTTTAGAAGAACGGCAGAGATCGTAGCTCCCGGGCAGCAGTCTTTACTCGACTGACCCTAGCTGACTACTTCCCTGGACCGCCTGTCTATGACCGGGTTATGTCTTCTCAACCAAGGGAGTCCTAAAACCATGGGAGTTGGTATGCCCTCCAAGACATAGCATGATAAAGACTCTTCATGACAAGCCCCTATACGCAGATGTATATTGTCTACGACTTGTGTAATGCTCCCCTGGCTGAGCAGAGCAGAGTCAATGGCCTGGACACTTAAGGGTCTCACTAGCGTCCTACTCATCAGGCCATGGGTCTGGACAAAATGAGCATCCACCAAATTGACTCCTGCTCCACTGTCCACAAGCACCGGAATATTCTCAGTTACCCCACCAATAACCACCTCAGCAGGTAAGGTACACTGAGATGAAAAAATGGAGGAAATATACACGCCCTGGTCGCCTCCCTCCACACGACCAGGGGGACGCGGCTCTTTAGATGGTGCAGGTACTTTGGCACGCGCTGGGCAGACATTGATAAAATGACCGGTCTGCCCACAGTAGAAACATGCCCCCACTCCACGGCGAACCACAGGCAACCCAGTTTTGGAACCAACTCCTCCCACCTGCATGGGTTCGTCCGCCTGCCCAAGTGTGTCCTCCTCCCTAGCAAGGACTATAAGGGGCATATTTGGTGTATGCCTCTCCCTCAAGCGTCTATCCACCCGGATGGCAAGGGACATAGCAGCCTCCAACGACCTGGGGGCTGCGTACTGCATCAAAGTATCTTGCAACCTAGGGGACAGACCCTGCACAAAATGGCTCCTTAGGGCAGGGTCATTCCACTGTGTGTCTGTGGCCTACCTCCTGAACTCTGAACAGTACTCCTCAGCCGGCCAACCCCCCTGCTTGATCTTACAGAGTCAGGACTCCGCCAGAGAGACGCCATCTGGATCACCATACACCAGAGCCAGAGCCGTAAAAAACTCGTCCACCGACTGCAGGGATGGTGAACCAGTCGGCAGGGAGAAGACCCAGGATTGGGGATCACCCTTAAGAAGGGAAACGATGATTCCCACCCGTTGTTCCTCACTCCCTGATGAACGAGGGCGGAGCCTGAAGTACAACTTGCAGGCTTCCTTAAAAACCAAAAATGTATCTCTCCCTCCAGAGAACCTGTCTGGGAGAGATATCTTGGGTTCTGGTTGAGCCTGTACCTGAGCCGAGGCCCAAAACCCCAATAATTGCTGCAGCTGCTGCACCACCTCACCACGCAGCACCTTACACTCCTCAGCGAGAGTCTGCAGCAATTGGGCAAAGGCCTGCATTTGGGCCATGGCTCACCAGAAAAAAAAAGAAATGGTTGGTTATAATGTCACGAGGCAGAAATAGGAAAACAGGAAATGAGGAATCTGGGCCCCTGAACTGCCCCTCAGGCTAGGGGAAGTGTCATGGTTCTCAATGGCAAGAGAACGTAATTAAGCATACAAAAGGACTAGCTCTTAGAAGATGGGAACTCGAGCTGACCATGAGCTAAACCTACCGCACAACTAACAGTGGCCGGGTAGCGTGCCTACGTTTTATCCCTAGACGCCCAGTGCCAGCCGGAGAACTGACTGACCCTAGCAGAGGAAAATACAGACCTGGCTTACCTCTAGAGAAATTTTCCCCAAAAGGCAGACAGTAGCCCCCACATATATTGGCGGTGATTTTAGAGGAAAATGAAATACGAAGTATGAAGATAGGTTTAGCAAATTGAGGTCCGCTTACTAGATAGTAGGAAGACAGAAAAGGGAACTTCACGGTCAGCTGAAAACCCTTTCAAAATACCATCCTGAAATTACTTTAAGACTCTAACATCAACTCATGACACCAGAGTGGCAATTTCAGCTCACAAGAGCTTCCAGCCTCAGAAATATTCAATCACAGAGAACTGGAACAAAAATGCAAAACAAACTTAGGACAACAAGTCCAACTTAGCTGATAGTAGTCTAGGAGCAGGAACATGCAACAGAAAGGCTTCTGGTAACATTGTTGGCCGGCATAGAAATGACTGAGGAGCAAGGCTAAATAGAAAACTCCCACATACTGATGGAAAACAGGTGAACAGAGGAGATGAAGCACACAAGTGCAGTACCACCAGAAACCACCGGGGGAGCCCAGAAACCAAATTCACAACAGTACCCCCCCCCCTCAAGGAGGGGGCACTGAACCCTCACCAGAACCACCAGGGCGATCAGGATGAGCCCTATGAAAGGCACGGACCAAATCGGAGGCATGAACATCAGAGGCTGTCACCCAAGAGTTATCCTCCTGACCGTAGCCCTTCCACTTGACCAGATACTGAAGTCTCCGTCTGGAAACACGGGAGTCCAAGATCTTCTCGACAACGTACTCCAACTCACCCTCAACCAACACCGGAGCAGGAGGCTCAACGGAAGGCACAAACGGTACCTCATACCTGCGCAACAATGACCGATGGAAGACATTATGAATAGAAAAAGATGCAGGGAGGTCCAAACGAAAGGACACAGGGTTAAGAATCCAATATCTTGTACGGGCCGATGAACCGAGGCTTAAACTTAGGAGAAGAAACCTTCATAGGGACAAAACGAGAAGATAACCACACCAAGTCCCCAACACAAAGACGAGGACCAACACGACGACGGCGGTTGGCAAAATGCTGAGTCTTCTCCTGGGACAACCCCAAATTGTCCACCACATGCCCCCAAATCTGATGCAACCTCTCCACCACAGCATCCACTCCAGGACAATCCGAAGACTCCACCTGACCGGAAGAGAAACGAGGATGAAACCCCGAATTACAGAAGAAAGGAGAAACCAAGGTGGCAGAACTAGCCCGATTATTGAGGGCAAACTCCGCCAAGGGCAAAAAGGCAACCCAATCATCCTGATCCGCAGACACAAAACACCTCAAATAAGTCTCCAAGGTCTGATTAGTTCGCTCGGTCTGGCCATTAGTCTGAGGATGGAAAGCAGACGAAAAAGACAAATCAATGCCCATCCTAGCACAGAACGCTCGCCAAAATCTAGACACGAATTGGGTTCCCCTGTCAGAAACGATATTCTCCGGAATACCATGCAAGTGCACCACATTTTGAAAAAACAGAGGAACCAGCTCGGATGAGGAAGGCAATTTGGGCAAGGGAACCAAATGGACCATCTTAGAGAAACGGTCACACACCACCCAGATGACAGACATCTTCTGAGAAACAGGGAGATCAGAAATAAAATCCATTGAGATGTGAGTCCAAGGCCTCTTCGGAATAGGCAAAGATAACAACAATCCACTAGCCCGAGAACAACAAGGCTTGGCCCGAGCACAAACATCACAAGACTGCACAAAACCTCGCACATCTCGCGACAGGGAAGGCCACCAGAAGGACCTAGCCACCAAATCCCTGGTACCAAAGATTCCAGGATGACCTGCTAACGCAGAAGAATGGACCTCCGAGATGACTCTACTGGTCCAATCATCAGGAACAAACATTCTACCAGGCGGGCAACGATCAGGTCTATTCGCCTGAAACTCCTGCAAGACCCGTCGCAAGTCTGGGGAAACAGCAGATAATATCACTCCATCCTTAAGGATACCTGTAGGTTCAGAATTACCAGGGGAATCAGTCTCAAAACTCCTAGAAAGGGCATCCGCCTTCACATTTTTAGAACCTGGTAGGTAAGAAACCACAAAATTAAACCGAGAGAAAAATAACGACCAGCGCGCCTGTCTAGGATTCAGGCGCCTGGCAGACTCAAGATAAATCAAATTCTTGTGGTCGGTCAATACCACCACCTGATGTCTAGCCCCCTCAAGCCAATGACACCACTCCTCAAAAGCCCACTTCATAGCCAAGAGCTCCCGATTACCAATATCATAATTTCGCTCAGCGGGCGAAAATTTACGAGAAAAGAACGCACAAGGTCTCATCACGGAGCAGTCGGAACTTTTCTGCGACAAAACCGCCCCAGCTCCGATTTCTGAAGCGTCAACCTCAACCTGAAAAGGAAGAGTAACATCAGGCTGACGCAATACAGGGGCGGAAGAAAAGCGGCGCTTAAGCTCCCGAAAGGCCTCCACAGCAGCAGGGGACCAATCAGCAACATCAGCACCCTTCTTAGTCAAATCAGTCAACGGTTTAGCAACATCAGAAAAACCAGCTATAAATCGACGATAAAAATTAGCAAAGCCCAAAAACTTCTGAAGGCTCTTAAGAGAAGAGGGTTGCGTCCAATCACGAATAGCCTGAACCTTGACAGGGTCCATCTCAATGGAAGAGGGGGAAAAAATGTACCCCAAAAACGAAATCTTTTGAACCCCAAAAACGCACTTAGAACCCTTTACACACAAGGAATTAGAGCGCAAAACCTGAAAAACCCTCCTGACCTGTTGGACATGAGAGTCCCAGTCATCCGAAAAAATCAAAATATCATCAAGATACACAATCAAAAATTTATCCAAATGATCACGGAAAATGTCATGCATAAA
The DNA here is from genome assembly GCF_051348905.1 of Ranitomeya variabilis. NCBI lineage: Eukaryota > Metazoa > Chordata > Amphibia > Anura > Dendrobatidae > Ranitomeya > Ranitomeya variabilis. Next base: position 789,236,290 of record NC_135233.1, on the reverse strand, counting down.
GGACTGAAAGACTGAAGGGGCATTAGAAAGACCAAAAGGCATTACTAAATACTCAAAATGGCCCTCAGGCGTATTAAATGCGGTTTTCCACTCATCCCCCTGCTTAATTCGCACCAAATTATACGCCCCACGAAGATCAATCTTAGAGAACCACTTGGCCCCCTTTATTCGAGCAAACAAATCAGTAAGCAGTGGCAAAGGATACTGATATTTAACCGTGATTTTATTCAAAAGCCGATAATCAATACACGGCCTCAAAGAGCCATCTTTTTTAGATACAAAGAAAAAACCGGCTCCTAAGGGAGATGACGAAGGACGAATATGTCCCTTTTCCAAGGACTCTTTAATATATTCCCGCATAGCTGCATGTTCAGGCACAGATAGATTAAATAAACGACCCTTTGGAAACTTACTGCCCGGAATCAGATCTATAGTACAATCGCAATCTCTGTGCGGAGGTAGTGAACCAAGTTTAGGCTCCTCAAAAACGTCACGATAATCAGATAAAAATTCCGGAATCTCAGAGGGAATAGATGACGAAATGGAAACCAAAGGTACGTCCCCATGAGTCCCCTGACATCCCCAGCTTAACACAGACATTGCTTTCCAGTCGAGGACTGGGTTATGAGATTGCAGCCATGGCAATCCAAGCACCAACACATCATGTAGATTATACAACACAAGGAAGCGAATAATCTCCTGGTGATCCGGATTAATACGCATAGTTACTTGTGTCCAGTATTGTGGTTTGTTACTAGCCAATGGCGTGAAGTCAATACCCTTCAGAGGTATAGGAACTTCCAGAGGCTCTAAATCAAACCCACAGCGTTTGGCAAAGGACCAATCCATAAGACTCAAAGCGGCGCCAGAGTCGACATAGGCGTCCGCGGTAATAGACGATAAAGAGCAAATCAGGGTCACAGATAGAATAAACTTAGACTGTAAAGTGCCAATTGAAACAGACTTATCAACTTTCTTAGTACGTTTAGAGCATGCTGATATAACATGAGTTGAATCACCACAATAGAAGCACAACCCATTTTTTCGCCTAAAATTCTGTCGTTCGCTTCTGGACAGAATTCTATCACATTGCATAATCTCTGGCGCCTTCTCAGTAGACACCGCCAAATGGTGCACAGGTTTGCGCTCCCGCAAACGCCGATCAATCTGAATAGCCATTGTCATGGACTCATTCAGACCTGTAGGCACAGGGAACCCCACCATAACATCTTTAATGGCATCAGAGAGACCCTCTCTGAATTTCGCCGCCAGGGCGCACTCATTCCACTGAGTAAGCACAGACCACTTACGAAAATTTTGGCAGTATATTTCAGCCTCATCTTGCCCTTGAGACAGGGCCATTAAGGCTTTTTCAGCCTGAATCTCTAAATGAGGTTCCTCATAAAGCAACCCCAAAGCCAGGAAAAACGCATCCACATTGAGCAACGCAGGATCCCCTGGTGCCAAAGCAAATGCCCAATCCTGAGGGTCGCCCCGGAGCAAGGAAATTACAATCCTGACCTGCTGTGCAGGATCTCCAGCGGAGCGAGATCTCAGAGACAAAAATAATTTACAATTATGTTTGAAATTCTGGAAGCGAGATCTATCCCCAGAGAAAAATTCAGGTAAAGGAATTCTAGGTTCAGATGTAGGAGCATGAATAACGAAATCCTGTAAGCTTTGAACCTTCATAGCGAGATTATTCAAACCTGTAGCTAAACTCTGTGGATCCATATTAATCAGGTGAAATCAGAACCATTCAAGGATTAGAAGGAGAGAGAGACGAAGGCTGCAGTAAGCAGAGATGCTAGTGAATCAACTAATGAGCAAACTCAGGAAAAAAAAAAAAAATTCTCTGCAGACTTCTTTTCTCTCCTTTCTTCTGCCAATTATTTTAACCCTTGGCCGGCCAAACTGTCATGGTTCTCAATGGCAAGAGAACGTAATTAAGCATACAAAAGGACTAGCTCTTAGAAGATGGGAACTCGAGCTGACCATGAGCTAAACCTACCGCACAACTAACAGTGGCCGGGTAGCGTGCCTACGTTTTATCCCTAGACGCCCAGCGCCAGCCGGAGAACTGACTGACCCTAGCAGAGGAAAATACAGACCTGGCTTACCTCTAGAGAAATTATCCCCAAAAGGCAGACAGTAGCCCCCACATATATTGGCGGTGATTTTAGAGGAAAATGAAATACGAAGTATGAAGATAGGTTTAGCAAATTGAGGTCCGCTTACTAGATAGTAGGAAGACAGAAAAGGGAACTTCACGGTCAGCTGAAAACCCTTTCAAAATACCATCCTGAAATTACTTTAAGACTCTAACATCAACTCATGACACCAGAGTGGCAATTTCAGCTCACAAGAGCTTCCAGCCTCAGAAATATTCAATCACAGAGAACTGGAACAAAAATGCAAAACAAACTTAGGACAACAAGTCCAACTTAGCTGATAGTAGTCTAGGAGCAGGAACATGCAACAGAAAGGCTTCTGGTAACATTGTTGGCCGGCATAGAAATGACTGAGGAGCAAGGCTAAATAGAAAACTCCCACATACTGATGGAAAACAGGTGAACAGAGGAGATGAAGCACACAAGTGCAGTACCACCAGAAACCACCGGGGGAGCCCAGAAACCAAATTCACAACACGGAAGCCCTGTCTTTCCTTAACTTGGGGGTACCCTTGAAGGTAGGGAGGCCCAAGTCACCGACCTGTCCCTGTCTCCTGTTAAACCCTAAACTAAACCCCCAACCCCCACCCCAGGAGGTGAACAGTGTAAACAGCACCACAAAGCAAATAAACAGGAATAAACAATATGAGAGTGAGGGGAACACGATACCAAAAGGTGAATGCACAAACTACAAAGTAACAAAACTCAGAACTTAGCTTGTGCACGCCGCTGCAGACTCCACAACACAGATAGTACAGCAACTGAGCTTCAAACACCAGACTTGGCTGACACCAGGGAGCTGCTACTGCGAGGTTGGTTATACAGTTCCTTTCAGGAGACCAACAGTCAGCTGATGCACGAGGTGACCTTATAAAGGATGGTGGGAGTGGTCACAAACATCAGCTGACCCAGCAGCAATGCAATAACACCAGCGGCCACCAGGGGGGGAGAAAACTGCATTAACCCCCAATGACCAGAAAGGAAAAAAGGTTTAAATCAGAGGGAAACCAGATCTGCCACAGATCCAAACATGGATCGTGACAATATGTGTCCTTTATTTGTTAACTTTTGGTTTTACATAAATATATACAGTATACTTATTGATATGTTTTTTTTCGTTCTTCATTTTGTGATTTTTAAAAAAAAAAAATGTAAAAATGTTTTAAAACTTTTTGTTTATCTTTTATTTTACCTTTTCCCAGCATGGAACATCAATTTTACCTGTCCTGATAGCTGATCTAATACTTTGCAATACTTTTGCATTGTAGGGTATCAGTTCAGTGTATCGCACACAGGCAGGAGGTGTGTCAGCACCTGCTCCCAGCAGAAGCTTACAGGCCACCGTATATTGGTTACCCCGCTGCCATATTTCGGCCTGTGGTCACGATTGAGACCATTGCCAGTTGTGTTGTGCAGATCGGAGCAGAGAGGGAGCTCCCTCCCTGTGCTAAGCAGATCAATGCCACTGTCACTATTGAATGTGACATCAGAGGGGGTTAAACAAATTTAATCAATGGGTACACAGATAAGTTCCTATATGTTTTTCTGTAAAAATAATATTACAAATTAATAACTTTTTACTGAGTCAAGTTGTTATCGTTGTTTTTGACAGCATAAGTCGAGTATATTGTAGTACCATAATGGGGACTATTAGCTCATTATTTAGGATTACTCATATTCAACACTGTTGCCTCTCACTGCACTTTATCATTTTCAGATGCAACTCCGCAATCCATCACTCCTGCCAAAAAATATTCACACATTGATTCTAAGAAAAATAAAGATGCAAAAGGAGGAGGAATCACTATTGCTACAGCCCGGTACAGCTCCGAGGATGCGGCATCTTTGGTGGCCTTTGTTGTTGCCATTATCGAGTACACAAGACTATGTATACCCGTAAAGGAATGTCAGAAAAAGTTATCCAACATAGAAAAGGAGAAAGAAGATCTGATATTAAAGGAGGCACAGTCTAGAATGGTGAGTATATGATAACTCGCAAGGTTAGTGAAGAAAACTCTATGCACTTACACTGAGTGATAGCCATAGATGGAAAGGAAGATTATTTTTGTATCCTGTAGCATTACCATACACTGTAAAAACTGGGACTAGCCCAAATATTGAAGACCAGCCCCGTACCTTTATTTTTCTTCAACCAAATATTGCAGTAAGAACTCTTTATTTTGGTCAGTAGTGTGTTTCTGGGTATTTGCAAAATCCAGATTCATCTGTTACTTACTGACACAATTTATTATTCCAAAGAACATGGATCCACTTCTCCACTGTCCATTTAGGGGTGTCTTCAGCTGCTCATCTTGTAGCAATACTACCATTTTTTTCTGCTTGGAGATTGGTAGCCTAATGTGCATGATTTCATGCCCATGTTTGCAGCTGATGTGACTGAAACAGTTGAAAGCAATAATAACGGGGGATGTCTAGATACTTTTGGTCATATAATAATACAGAACGAGATATAAATAGCTAAGATTTTACTAGCGCTCCCACAGACCCCTGTGTCTTCACACTGTTTATTAACCTCTTCACCACCTTAAGGTTTACCATTCTTGCGCTTTCATTTTTTGCTCCCCTTCTTCCCAGAGCCATAGCTTTTTTATTTTTCTGTCAATATGGCAGTCTGGGGGCTTGTTTTTGTAGGACGACATGTACTTTTGAACAACACCATTGATTTTACCATATAGTGTATGTTAAAACATTCCAAGTGCGGTGAAATTGCAAAAGAAAGTGTAATTACACAACTGTTTTTTTTCTTTTTCCATGTTCACTAAATTCTAAAACTGACCTGCCATTATGATTCTCCAGGTCCGAGTTTGTGGATGCCAAACATGTCTAGGTTATGTTTTATTTAAAAGGTGGAAAAAAAATCCAAAGTTTGTAAAAAAAAAAAAAAAAAAAAAAGCACCATTTTCCAAAACTCGTAGCGTCTATGTTTTTCGTGATCTGGGGCTGGGTGTGGGATTATTTTTTGTGCGCCGAGCTGACGTTTTTACTGATACTATTTTGAGCCACATGCGATGTTTTAATCGCCCGTTATTGCATTTTATTGCAATCTTGCAGCAACCAAAAATACATACCGTATATACTCGAGTATAAGCCGAGATTTTCAGCCCATTTTTTGGGGCTGAAAGTCCCCCTCTCGGCTTATACTCGAGTCATACCCAGGGGTCGGCAGGGGAGGGGGAGCGGGGGCTGTGTAATTATACTCACCTGCTCCTGGTGCGGTCCCTGCACATCCCTGCTTCCAGCGCTGCATCTTCTTCCTGTACTGAGCGGTCACATGGTACCGCACATTACAGTAATGAATATGCGGCTCCACCTCCCATAGGGGTGGAGCCGCATATTCATTACTGTAATGTGCGGTACCATGTGACCGCTCAGTACAGGAAGAAGATGCAGCGCTGGAAGCAGGGACGTGCAGGGACCGCGCCGGGAGCAGGTAAGTATACGGGGAGGGGGAGCGCTGCGCGATAGTCACCTCTCCTCCGTTCCGGTGTGGCTCCGTCTTCGGCGTCCTCTGGCTGTGATGCTCAGGTCAGTAAATATTAAAAGTGCGGGGGCCTGAGCGACGGAGAGGTGAGTATGTGATTTTTTTCTATTTTTTTTTACCGCAGCCACAGCATATGGGGCAAGTGCCTGTATGGAGCATCTATGGGGCCATAACCTTTGTGCAGCACTATAAGGGGCAAGTGGCTGTATGGATCATCTATGGGGCCATAACCTTTGTGCAGCACTATAAGGGGCAGTGACTGTATAGATCATCTATGGGCCCATAATGTTTGCGCAGCACTATAAGGGGCAAGTGCCTGTATGGAGCATCTATGGGGCCATAATGTTTGTGCAGCACTATAAGGGGCAAGTGCCTGTATGGAGCATCTATGGGGCCATAATGTTTGTGCAGCACTATAAGGGGCAAGTGCCTGTATGGAGCATCTATGGGGCCATAATGTTTGTGCAGCACTATAAGGGGCAAGTGTCTGTATGGAGCATCTATGGGGCCATTATTAACCTTTATGCAGGATTATATGGGGCATATTTTAATATGGAACATCTAATGGGGCCCATCAAACTTTATGGAGCATTATATGGGGCTCCTGATTCAATATGGATATTCAAAAACACAACCTACTGATGTCTCAATTAATTTTACTTTTATTGGTACCTATTTTTACTCTTGAAATTTACCGGTAGCTGCTGCATTTTCCATCCTAGGCTTATACTCGAGTCATTAAGTTTTCCCAGTTTTTTGTGGCAAAATTAGGGGGGTCGGCTTATACTCGGGTCAGCTTATACTCGAGTATATACGGTAATTCTGGCATTTTGATTTTTCTTTCTTGTTACACCGCTTACTGATTGGATTCATTATTTTTATATTTTGATTGATCTGGCGTTCTGAGCGCAGCAATACCAAATGTGTTTTTTTTCTCATTATTTTATTTTTAATGGGGCAAGATGGGTGTGCTTTGAACTTTTTTATTTTTTTATTTTTATTTTTTTACTTTTTACCTGCTTCACTAGTCTCTTTAGGAGACTTGAAGTTGCAATCTTCTGATCTCTTGTGCTACACATAGCAAGACTTCAGATCTGCAATGACAAGCATGAGGGTCTCCTGCAGGCCCCCTGATTGTCATGCTAGCCCATCGTCCTCCAACGATCACGTGACAGGGGCACCGATGGGCGTGGTTTGTAATGCGCAGAGATTGACAGTGGCATTTAACATTTTAACAGCCAAGGTTGGATTGTGATTACGTCCGCAGCTGTTAGGGGCACATGACAGCTGATCAAATCAGCTGTCATGTGCCTGACAATATGCAGGCTCAGCATCGGAGCCCGCCCGCATGAAAGGGAGGAAGGCAACCTATAATGTATAGGTACGTCATAGGTTGTAAAGGGGCTAATAGGATATTCCCAAAAAATCAAGTTATCCACATGCACAGACTAGGGAATTACTTGCTGATGAGTCAGAGACAGACCTCTGTGACCCCAGCAATGCCAAGAACAGGGCTCTGGAACACAGAGATCAAAGCTTTATAGCCTCATTCTGAACAGAGTGAAGGTGTACATGCATGGCGTCTGCTTCATTAATTGTCTTTGGGACTGCTAAGCACAGCGCTCGGCTATTCCTGTCAGCCCTATAGACGTTGAATTGAGCAGAAGCCCACAGGCACACCTCCGCTCTGCTCAGGATGGAACTGCAGATCCATATTTTCAGGGTTTTGAAGCTTCGTTCTGAGAATCGTTAAGAGTCCCAGTGGGCTGTCCCCCAGCTATAAAGTTGTCCTCTATACAATGGATAAGGGATAACATGATATTTTGGGAATATCCCTTTAAATGGTTATTATATGTTGGACGTTATGACTAAAGTAAATTCATGTAGTAAAAATGAAGATTTTGGTAACATAAAATCTCTCTTTCGTAACCTTCATTGGGGGACACAGAAACCAAGGGTTATATGTTCAAGGCTGACTGCAACAGCCATTGCCAGCACCCTTGCATAGTTATCCTGCTCTCTGCATGCAGGGACTCCGATACACTCACCGCCCCAACCACAGCAGCGTCCTCGTGCTCCTCCTCCTCCCTCTGTACAAGCCTCACTGTCCTCCTGTGGTGCACCTAGTGCGCTCATGCTTCCTGCTCTTAAAGGGGCAGCGCGCACACCTGCAAGGATGCCAATAGCTGGGAGGAACCTTGTATATAAGGCACCCTCCTCAATAGGGCAACCCCTATAGTTAGTTTGTTATGGGTGTTGGTGTGTGCAACTGTATGTTGCCAGGTCTCCTGTCCTTAGTCTGTTATAGTTATTCACTTATCCTATGTTGTCCCATTAGTCTAGTATAGTGTGTACGTGATCCTATGGCCGCTTCGGCGGTATACGAGCCCGAAGCTGCAGCAGCGTTATTTGAACTGTTTCCCGTTAAACTGCATGTCTGAACGCGAACCTATTTCTGAGATTCACATTATTCGGACTGTCGGTCAGTCTCCAAATCCTGCTTGCCAGTGACTATGGTAACGTCTCCCCGTCTAGCTAACCTGACCCATTGATATTGGCAACTGCAGTGTCAGGGATTACTTGGGAGTGGTACCTGGTGGCTACCTGCAGCTCAAGCATGACTCCACTTTCAGGAGCTCCAGTGAACACCACGTAGCCACTTAGCTATATCCCTTTTAGGCAAGGCCGACGCTCCACTAACCACGTGCGCTACTTGTGACCGTGACACTGACATCAAGAATACATCTTAGGGAAAAAAAGCAGACTCCTCCGAACAGCCTATACTTGGCCAGCCACCACCCAGCTATTAAGTTAAGTCAAAAGCAATAGGAGGAACAAAATCAAGACCTCCACAAACAAGGGAGGTTGCAGTGTCCCCCAATAAAGGCTGTAAGAAATATTTTTTTTTTTCTAGGGCACTTCATTGAGGGACACAGGAACCATTTTACATCTAAAAGTAGTCCTTGAGGTGGGAAATCTAATATCAGTATTGCAGAAGGAAGAATAGCAAACCCTTAAGTTGCTACCCAAGCAACTGCCACTTGTAGTACCCTTCTGCTAAGACTTGCATTCATAGATGCAAAGATTAGAGCTGTGCAAGGATGGGACCTGAAGACTAATTAGCTGCCCTACGGAATAGAAGATCAATTCCAAGGCAAATACTGGCCTGAAAGTCATATCTGTGTCTGCCTCCAACGTGACACTAAGCTAATGGGTGTTGGATGGCTAGTTGTCAGCTGTTGGGGAGTTGTCAGCTTTTTTTCCAAGGTGTATTCTTAGTGTCAACCTCCAGGTGGCTGCCTATAACCCACGGTTCCTGTGTCCCACTGAGGTGTCTGAGAAACTACACACAAATTAATTGTTTACTGAAATATTAAGTTAGTAAAACTTCATTGAAAACATTCTTTTAACAATTTTATTGGGCCTAAAACCCATTGCAAGTATTAATTCTAAGATTCTGTAATTAAATGTTTATTTTATTTAGATGCAATAGTAGAGAGCAAGACTTTAATCAAACCACTCTTTATTCAATTTATTGAGCATTAAACCCAAATGCAATGCACATATTAATGTTATATCAAGATAATTAAATACATGCTTTATTTAGACAACAGGAAGCTTTGAAGAAGAGCCAAGTGTGTTATATCACCAGACGCTGAGCGCTCTCACAGCAGATGATCTCCCGCTTCTCCAAAAAGAGGTAACAGTTCATACTTAGTTCAGGTCCATAAATTGTTACAAACACATCTTCACATGCAACTTTGATGTAAGTTTATTATTTTATATCAATTATTTGGACTCCTTTCATACAAGTTATAAAGTTATTTGCATCACAGGGAAAAAAATATATTCTAAAGTCAAGTTAAATGATCTAAAAATAAATAGAGAAAGCATTTCATATATTTCTTTATGGTTTTGATGATTTTATATACAGGTAATTACATATTTTTTTCAGCTATTTTTAACAATACCTTCTCCTCTTAAGCTAGAAAGTATTATTTACTGTAATATTGCTCCAAATAGTTTAAGCAATCAAATGATCACAGGTGCAATTGAGTTCCATAGGTGGACTAAAATATTTAATATATCATTAAACAAAAAATGTTAATTAAAAAAAAAAACATAAAGGTTTAAAATCACTGCTTTTTTTGCCCCTTCAAAATAGAGATTTTAAAAAATATATATTTAGTAAGGTCATGTCCAAAAACGGCAAATCTCTCAAAATCCAAAACTTTTAACCGGTGGTTAAAATAATTTTATATCTCCAAAAATTCCATTTTTCAGTTGCTACACTTACCCCCAAAAGATGCAATGAAAAGAGGTCAAAATGTCAAATGTACCCCAAAATGACATCTAAAAAGCTGTCAGCCCAGGACACAAAATAAAAGCCATCACACAGATCCAACTAGGGAAAATTTAATAAGTTCTGTGTCTCAGAAAATGGCAACACAAATAGATACATATACGTATCTACATTATTCTACTGACATGAGAATCATATTTTCAGGTTGTTTCTACCACACAATAAACACATAAAAACAAAACCCCAACAACGAGCATTAGATCCATCCAAAAAACTTTTCTAAAATTAGATTACTTACACGCTTTCTTTAGCAGGTAAAACTCAAGCAGCTTCACTTTACCCACTGTACTACTCAAGCAACCATGCCTCTTTCTATGCTAAGCCACAACGTATGAGGTCACGACTGAGCATGAAATTTCCCACCAATGACCTCATCTGCAAGGAGTTTGTATGTTCTCCTAGTCTTTGCGTGGGTTTTCTCCCACATTACAAAGACATAATGATAGGGAATTTAGATTGTGAGCCCCATTGGGGACAGGGATGATGACTGTAAAACACTGCGGAATTAATGGCGCTATATAAGTGAGAAGAATAAAACAACAATGCTATACAACTAGAATAGACCTTCTCCTCCTCTAGGACCCTGCGCAGTATATTTGCCGCTGAGTTACTTGCATTTTCTATTTACCGTATATACTTGTGTATAAGCTGAGATTTTCAGCACATTTTTCTTGGCTTATACACGAGTCAATTGTCCAGAATGCTGGCGGGGGGAGATGAGATCATACTCACCCTCTGTTGCTACATCTCCGTCCCTGCATCTCCGTTCTCACATACCAGGACAGGGGGAGCCACACATAGCAGGACAGGACAGGGGGAGCCACGCATAGCAGGACGGAGATGAGGGGGACAATGCATACCCGTCTTATACTCAAGTCAATAAGCTTACCCAGTTTTCCGTGGCAAAAGGTGCCTCGGCTTATACTCGGGTCGTCTTATACTCGAGTACCTACGGTATATAGAATAGTTGGATGGCCTTAAAAAAACACTCACAGCTATTTTACCTTAATCCTCTTTATTGTTTGTAATAAAATGTAAATATTAAAATACTTACAGATTTCTGTATTTCCTGGTTTCCAGCATCACTCCTGTCCTCTTCTGAAGTATGTGATCGCAAATCAGTCTAGCAAGCTCATTTGGCCATTTACAGGTGCTTCTCACAAAATTAGAATATCATCAAAAAGTTGATTTATTTCAGTTCTTCAGTACAAAAAGTGAAACTGATATTATATAGAGTAATTACAAACAGAGTGATCTATTTCAAGTGTTTATTTCTGTTAATGTTGATGATTATGGCTTACACAGCCAATGAAAACCCAAAAGTCATTAACTCAGTAAATTAGAATACTTTATAACACCAGCATGAACAATTATTTTAAAATCCGAAATGTTGGCCTACTGGAATGTATGTTCAGTAAATGCACTCAATACTTGGTCGGGGCTCCTTTTGCATCAATGCGGCGTGGCATGGAGGCGATCAGCCTGTGGCACTGCTGAGGTGTTATGGAAGCCCAGGTTGCCTTGATAGCAGCCTTCAGCTCATCTGCATTGTTGGGTCTGGTGTCTCATCTTCTTCTTCACATCTGAGAGGGGTATTTACAGTATACTCACTCCAAACTAGGATTCCCTGTCAGCTATACTTTCATCTTGACTGTGTGCCTGACCCCTTGAGTGTGTGATCGGTTTTCAATTTTTTTCCTTGCTCTCCGTGCGTTACTCTGCTCATTTGTTCTTTTGAATTTCTGACCTCTGGCTTCTCTTCTGACAATCCCCTGTCTCTCCCCTTTGGTACCTCGTGATCTCCTGGTTCTGATCTTAGCTTGTTTGACTACTCTCCTGTGTGTATTGTCTCCTCTGCACTCTGGTGTCTGGCTCCGCCCCTGACCACTTCCCACTCTGTCCCATGGTTCAGGTCCTTTTTGTTACCTGGTTAGTAACCCGGCACTTTGCTCAGCTCCCTTGCTGCTGTGTGCGGCTCTCCCCACAGCAGTAATACCCGGGAGTTGTGACAGTGTCAATGACTGCCTTGTGGTATTCTGTCAAGTCAGCAGTCTTCCCCATGATTGTGGAGCCTACTGAAACAGACTAAGGGACCTTTTTAAATGCTTAGGAAGCCTTTGAAGGTATTTTTGGTTAATTATTAACTTACTGAGAAAATGACTTCTGGGTTTTCTTTGGCTGTAAGCCATAATCGTCAACATTGACAGAAATAAACACTTGAAATAGAATCACTCTGTTTGTTATGACTCTATATAATACATGAGTTTCAATTTTTGCATTGAAGAACTGAAATAAATTTACTTTTTGATGATATTCTAATTTTGTGAGATGCACCTGTATGTGCAGAACAGAAATTGCTTTTTCAATGAATGTCTATGTAGCTTTGTTCCGAGTCTCATAGACTTGCCCTGGGAAAGCAGTTACCGCTCTACCCAGAAGACATTGGTTAAGCCAACGGTCACGTAGGCCACAAGAGTATCAAAGCGCTGCTGGAAACTGGAGAAGATAGCAATCAGTAAGCACTTTAGTACACTTACACTACATCACTATATATTTAGATTAGGGGGAAAATTGGCTTGGAGAGCTACTTTAAAAATGCTTTGTAAGTTTTTTTTATTAAGCTTATAGATAGGTTTCCAGAAACAACATTAAGTAGAAAATTTGTTTCAATAATAGATAACACAGCTCCATGAAGAGTATGATGCTGCTATCAATCTTAAGCACCAAGTGGAGGAAAAATTGGAGTCCCACAAAGAGAAGCTACAGGCGGCTGCAAACATGCTGAACAGGTTGGTCAATGGTCCATTGTTCAAATAATATACTATATAACTAAGTAGACTTTACACCACCCCACAGTCCTGTGCACTCGGTGGACATCTGCTTAGTCTATTTATCTGATTTTATTGATTAATGTTTTCAAGATTGAAAACGCAAGAACAAGAATGGAAAGAGAAACTGAACCGAAGTAATGTTAGCGATCTACTCACAAACTGTGTACTGGCGGCAGCCTTTATCACATATTGCCCTGCCCTAAGTATGGATAGAAGGTGAGAATAGCTGAAAAATTTGAATGTTATTTAAAGAGTAACCGTCATATTAATTTTTATTGCATAAACCAATACTACACATGAAAATATGCAACTTTGTGATATATCTTATTAGAAAAATCTTCCTGTGGACTGATTATTCATTCTCAATTCACAGGTAAAATCTCTCTTCAGGAAGACAGAATTTCCCATTACTGAGATTGAAGATGGCAGTTGGTGCTCAGAAAGTTCTTTGGAAAACTGTAACTATCATTTTGGAAGAACTTGCAGCAGAATGTTCCTGACTCTTGCTCCTCTCTCTTCCTCCTCACCAGTCAATACAATTTTAAAAGCACCAACTGCCATCTCCTATCTCAGTAACGGGACAGTCTGTCTTCACTGAGTACAGATTTTACCATGAATTGGGAGGAAAATATCAGTCCAGGAGGAGAAAGAGACAGATTTCTCTGATAAGATATATTACAAAATTTCTTATTTTCATGTGTAGTATTGATTTATGAAAATTAAAAATTAAAACAGTTACTCTTTAACAATCTATTTTTCCTGTTATGGTATAATAGAAATGATAGTCAGATTAAAAATGACAAATTAAACATTATTTCTAAAATGTTGTATTTTATGTTAGGGGGAAAGTGACTAATTTGCTTTTCAAAGTATGTGAGAGCTGTGGTCTTCCTCTTCCGCATAGAACACTGCTGAGAAACCTTCCTCTCATTCAGCTCATGCAGACTCCGGTAACGTAATTATTATTGATGCTGTGCAATATATTACTTATACCAATATTCAGGAAAAATGTTGCCAATAATATTTTATTTTCAAGAAAAGGAGTAACAGTTTCCTTTTTTTCCTAGATTGAAATCAAGACTTTGGAGGAAAGGGGGCTTCCAACAAACCCCCTTGCTTTGAATAATTCATGTATATTTTCCAGTACAATGGGCAGTAATTCCTGGGTCTTAGTGTGTGATCCCACAGGACAGGCTATAGACTGGATCAAAGGTCACTTACCAGAAGATACAGTGGAAGTAATGTACAATGTAAGCAAAAGAATAGATTTGTTTTTACGCCTGTAGTACTGGCTATGTATTTTGTAGAAAGCTTACTTTTTGTAAAGTTTATTTACAATGCCTCACTACATACTTGCTACTAATTTACTTTCCACTGGCACAACAGTATTGAGTTTTAGTGTTAAATACACAGTAAGGTCCTTTTTAAAGCAGGGGTCTTAAACGCAGCTGGGTATATGGACCGCACATAGGAAAAAATGTAAATTTGATGCACCGCACTCTTTGCAGAATGAGATAACATTTTTAGTGATACCACATTTTTTTCTATGTTTTTGATAATTTTTTTTAACATTTTTGGTGTGTTTTTAATTTAATGTTTTTAAATGCCATTCATCGTATGGGTTATGGTAGAGTTTAAAAGCTTGGGTTGTTGCTGATGTAGTGATAACAAACGTGCACTATTTTGTTTACCTTTGTCTGCACATAAAACAGATTTTTTTTTTGCAGTGAAATATCTTTAGATTACTTTTTCATTTTTTTATTTTGAATATTTGTGTTACATTTTGACATTTTTTTTCCTTTACTTGTCTCCCAATTGCCCCATATGGTAGTATTGTCTTACAATTAGCACAATATAGTAATTCTGGCCAACATCTTGTAGTAATATTCCCATCCTGATCTTCATCTTGTATTACTGCCCCTTTCCCAATCCCCATCTTGTAGTAATGTCCCCAACTTGTAGTAATACTCCCATCCTTGTCTCTATCTTGTAGTAATGTCCTCATCCTGTAGTATTGTCCCCATCCTAGTCCCTATATTGTAGTAATCAGGGCTGTGGAGTCAGTAAGCCAAACTTCCGATTCCGACTCCTCAATTTCCATGACACCAACTCTGACTCCACCAAAATGGGCTCCGACTTCACAACTCCGACTCTGACTACACAGCCCTGACAGGGCTGTGGAGTCGGTAAGCCAAACCTCCGACTCCTCAATTTCCATGACATCGACTCCAACTCCACCAAAATGGGCTCCGACTCCGACTCCACAGCCCTGGTAGTAATGTCCCCATCCTGGTCTCTATCTTGTAATAATGCACTCTATGCTGGTCCCCATCCTGGTCCTTAACTTGTATTAATGTCCCCCATTGTGCTGCTCCTCACATACACATTAAAAAGAAATCTTTCTCACCTGACCTCGGTCTCTCTATGAATAGCATCATCTTCTCTTCCACAGCCGGGGTGACGCGTGGCACTAACGTCATACACTGCTCGAGTCAGGCTTACCGACATCAACTCTGTTTGGCCAGAGGCTGGTATCGGTATTGCGGTGCAGAAGGCTGGTCTATGCACCATGCTATATTTCAATTGAACGTGCTTATAAGGATGCACATTCAACTGAAAAGAAGCACTGTCATCAGTAACCCCCTTGACCGGGATGCAATCTTCTCAGGAGCTCAAGTGCCGCATGATGTAGCCTCAGGGGCCGCATGTAAGATTGAGATCCTTGCTTTAAAGTGTAACCACGATTTTAATTTTTATTTAATTAATCAATGGTACACATAAAATAAGCAACTTTATAATATACAGCGGGTGAAATAAGCATTGAACATGCCATCAATTATTTAAGTAAATATATTTCTAAAGGTTCTACTGACATGAAATTCTCACCAGATGTTGGTACTAACCCATCCAATACCAACAGGCAAAAGAAAATCAAAGGCTGGACTAAGTGACTTTGATGGTGAGGATAGGTTTTGGCTATTAGGGTAGTCACCAGGTGCCACTCCATGGCAGAGCCTGGACCTGCAGCAGCTGACCAATAGGTCAATGAAGGGATACAAGGCACCGAGGACATAGGCAGAGATGAGGTCAGATAGTCCGAGGTCAGGGCAGCCAGCACAGGGTCAGAGCACAAAGCTGAAGTCAGGAGCAGAGAGATCAGACAGGATGATTAAACAACCCCGGTCAGGAGAGACTAAACATGAAAACACTTAGACTGGAAACTAGAAGTGGACTGCAAACTAGAACTTAGACGCAGGCAAGAAGTGGATGGAGGAGGAAGATGCAGCAGTGCTGGGTATGCTGGAAGAGACAACTCAGCTATACAGCCTGACACGAGGAGAAGCAGAGAGTTGACCGCAGTGAGTAAGAAGGCGCTGAGATGATGTGCGAACTACCAGAATGACACTAGGAGAGTGTAATCTGGTCAGATGAGACCAAAATTAAACTCTTTGGATGCCATAATACATGCAATGTTTGGAAGCCAAAGGGCAGTGCATATCACCCCAAAAACACTGTACCAATAGCAAAGTTTGGAGGTGGGAGCATCATGGTTTGGGGCTGTTTTTCAGCATATGGCACTGGCAAACTTCATATAATTGAACGAAGACTGAGTGGACAAATGTACCAAGACATTCTGGATAAAAATCTGCTGCCATCTACCAGGATATTTCCGCAAGACAATGATCCCAAACACACAGCCAGGGAAACTCTCAATTGGTTTCAGAGAAAGAAAATAAAGCTGCTAGAATGGACCAGCCAATCACCTGACCTGAATCCAATAGAAAATTTATGGAAGGAACTAAAGCTAAAAGTTCATAGAAGGAGCTCATGGAACCTTCAGAATTTGAAGAGTGTTTTGTGTGGAAGAATGGGCCAAAATCTCACCTAAGCAATGCATGTGACTAATTTCTACATACAGGAGGTGTCTTGAAACTGTAATCACCAACAAAGGCATTTGTATGAAATATTAAATACATTTCACTAAGAGTGTTCAATACTTTTTCTCTGTGTCATTTCTAATTATTAAACATAACTCGAGATGAGTGAGCACTAAAATGTTCGGATGCTTGTTACTCGAACTGAGCAATTTCTAATGCTCGGATTCTCATTTTGAGTAACGAGTATAATGGGAGACAATGGGAAATCCATGCATTTCTCAGGCAGACTCTACAAGGAGGTTTGGTGGGGTAGTGAAAATGTTAAAATGGATAGAAAAAATGTTGAATGGAAGGAGAACAGCATTAGGAAGACCCCTGGAAGCATCTCTGACTCCCAGATCACTGCTGAGAACAATGAGGTCACACTGTTACTCCACTTTAAGGACTGATAATAAAGCAAAAATTAGAAGTTTACAGCAAAAAAAATCCAAAGAAACATTTTCCTGGTTAATGAAATATATATGGCAACATTTAAAAAGAATTTTAAAAAAATGTATAATTTAAGTAAACCAAAATTATTTTTTTTTATTAAAAAAATTTAAATTTCAGTGTAATTTATGAAGAAAGAAAGAAGTGCCATACATTAGGGACTCAGAGGGACTCCGATACACCCTGTATTAGACAAAAAGGAGGGTCTCATACACATTCTGTTCAAATTGTAATGTAGTGGTACTCCTAGATTTATAAAGGCTATACACTAAGTTCAAATCCTGCCAACAATTGCAAGCAGAGTCATCCATACACCCTTGAAGGCACCTGGAGTGCCACATAAAAAAAAATTAAAGAAAATGTAGTTGTGGTACTTCTACACTAAAGGCTTTCCACAAAATACAAAGCCAGGAAAAAATTATGAGTAGGGTCATCCAGTTATCCATAGATACCTGAAATGCAACAACTGGGGTCCTCATTCAAATATTTTTAAACTGTAGTTGTTGTACTCCTACGTTCATAAAGGTTTTTCTACAAAGTGCAAAGCCAGGAATAAATTATAAGGAAGGTCATCAATACACACTTGAAGGCACCAACTGGAGGGCCTCATTCAAATATTGAATATTAAAAACACTTTATGTGCTGCTGTCATCTGGTGGTATGGAAAAGTAGGGGCTAATTAAGGTTTTCTTCATTTTTATGAGAGTGACCATATCAGCATTCTCTGTTAACAGGCAAAAGTGCCTGTCTGTTATGACCCCCTCAGTGGCACTATAAACCCGCTCAGACAAGACGCTAGTGGCAGGGCAGCACAACAGCTCCAAGGCATAGCGGGACAGCTCATGCCAGGTGTTCAGTTTTGAGACCCAATGGTTGAAAGTCACAGAGGATTTAGGGAGTATGCTGTTTAGTCGGCCACGTATTGCTTGACCACCTTCAAAAACATTTCTCTCCTGGAAGCTGGGATGGTGTCATGAAATTGGCCCAGGTCTTTGACTGTGTGCCCCTGCCTCTGCTGTGTGTGTCTCTCTCGCCTCTCCTTCTTTGCTTGGCAAGGAAAATTGCCCCCAGATGTTAGCGTTATCTGATGGGAATTTTTTTAACATTTTCCACAATGGCCTACTGGTATAGCACCATATTAGAAGAGTAATCCACCTCAGGAAGAAGAATGCAAAGTTCTCCTTGTTGCAAGGGTCTAGCAGGATGAAAAAACAGTACAATTTTTTGGGGCCAAGATGAATGTAAAGTGAGGGTCATGGGAAAGGCAGCAGTGCATAAAGTGGGCCATATGTGCCAAGAACCCTACAGCGAACACCATGATGGCGACTTTCCACCTCCTCCTCCCTCTCTTCCCCCTCATTCTCATCCTGTTCCCATCCACATAGAGATGGGATGAAAGATGTGTGGGTATTAGCCTCTGTTGCACTAGTTAACAGCTCCTGTTCCTCCTCCTCCTCAGCCTCCACCTCCTCATTGATACCCAATCCGCACTGAGCAGATGAAATGAGGCTGAGCTAGGTAGTATCTCCCTGTCTCATGTTTTCCTCCATCTCCACCTGTTCCGCATGCATAGCTTCAGGTTTAATTGTGAGCAGTGACTGTTTAGGTAGGCACAGAAGCGAGACGTTGCTCTGACTATGGTGTCATCACCACTCGCCATCTTTCTGAAGTTCTCAAAGTCTTGGAGAACTGCACAAATGTCAGACATCCATGTCCACTTTTCCGTTGTTATGTGTGGAGACTGACCAGAATACCAACAGGTATATCGGAGCTGGTACTCAGCAACTGGCCTCTGCTGCTCACAAAGCCTTGCCAACATGTGCTGTGTGGAGTTCCAGCGCATGGGTATGTCACACACTAATCAGTGAGCTGGCACTTGCATGTGCTGTTGCAGCAATTGCAGAGCGGAGGCAGCTGGAGCCAACTTGTGGAAATGGCCGCTGACGTGGTGTACCTTGACTAGAGGCTCTGCCAAATCTTGGTATGTTTTTACAAAATGCTGAACTACCAAGTTGAGCACATACGCCAAGCATGGTACTAGTGTGAGCTTGCCAAGCTTCATATCGACCACCAGATTACTGCCATTATCACACACAACCATGTCTGGTTGGAAGTTCAGCGGCAAAATCCATAGATCTATTTGGTCTGTTATTCCTTCAAGTAACTCTGCCACGGTGTGTGGTTTGTCACCTAGAAAAATTAGCTTCAGCAAGGCCTGTTGCCGCTTTGCTGAGGCAGTGCTGCAGAGCTTCCAGATGATGTGGACGAAGTGTTCTGAGATTACACATTGGAGATGGAGGATGAGTGGGAGCAGGAATGGGTGCAGGAATTGATGTCTAACGTGGGGGAAACTCCAGCTCCAGCCTCCACAATGTTCACTCAGTGTACATAGAAATGTAGTGTCCCTGGCCACAAGCGCTTGTCCGCATGTCGGTTGACAATCCCAGTAACTGCATTGGTAAAGGCACGGGTGATGTTCTGGGACACGTGCTGGTACAATAAACATAAGGGTGAATGACCTCAAGAAGATCAAAACATCCAACACCGCGGAGACACCATCATGTGTTTCTCTGGATCACTGCGTTGAGAAACACGTGATGGTGTCTCCGCGGTGTTGGATGTTTTGATCTCCCCGAGGTCATTCACCCTTATGTTTATAGTCTTTTCACCAGGCACTGCTCCTAATAGCCAGTTTCCTACTCCACACTGATGAGGGGCAAATACCCCGAAACAGCTGTCTGTGGATGGATACCATGTTTTGGCATAGGTGGTTTTCCTTTATTGGATGCTGCCATTCCCGTGGTTGTTCCTTCCTGGTGAAAGACCTGGCTATTCATTGCTTGCGTTGAGAAACACGTGATGGTGTCTCTGCAGCTTTTCTAGATGCACGTGCTGGTACAAGGTGTGAACACCACAGCGGAAGAAAAAGTGGCTGCTGGGGACTGAGTACCGAGGGATGTCTGTCGACATGAGTCCGCTGAAATCCTCTGTGTCAACAAGACTAAACAGCAACATTTCCATGGCAAGCAGCCAGGAAATGTGCCCATTTAGCCTTTGGGCCTGTGGTTGGGTGGCTGGAAACTTTCTCTTTCGTTCCAAGCCCTGGGGTATTATTATTATTATTATTTATTTATATAGCACCATTGATTCCATGGTGCTGTACATGAGAAGGGGTTACATACAAGTTACAGATATCACTTACAGTAGACAAACTAACAATTACAGACTGATACAGAGGGGCGAGGACCCTGCCCTTGCGGGCTTACATTCTGCAGGATTATGGGGAAGGAGACAGTAGGTTGGGGGTTGCAGGAGCTCCGGTGTTGGTGAGGCGGTAGCTTCGGTAGTGATGAGGAGGCAGCGGGGTCAGTGCAGGCTGTAGGCTTTCCTGAAGAGATGAGTTTTCAGGCTCCGTCTGAAGGATCCGAATGTGGTGGATAACCGGACGTGTTGGGGCAGAGAATTCCAGAGGATGGGGGATATTCGGGAGAAGTCTTGGAGGCATTTGGATGAGGAGCGAATAAGTGTGGAGGAGAGAAGGAGGTCTTGGGAGGACCGGAGATTACGTGAGGGAAGATATATGGAGATTAGTTCAGAGATATATGGAGTAGAGACAGCTGTACGCTGTGCTGGAACAAGGATTTGGAAGTGCCTGATGATGGTGCGTCAGAATGTGCAAGGACAGGTGCAGGGCGGGAGGCATCTGTGCCAGTGTCATGGACAGGGGATTGGGAAGCACCTAGCACAGGGGAAGAGGCAGTGGTGGCTCCCACTTGTACCAATCGTGGACCCAGGCATTTGGCCCACTGAGTCGGGTACTTAGATGACATGTGCCTGATCATGCTGGTGGTGGTTAGGTTCATAGAGGTCAGGCCTTTGCTGATCTTGGTATGGCACAGGTTGCAAATGACCATTTTTTCTCTCAGAACTCTCTTTAAATGTCAATGCTGGTTCTTACCCATACTCATGACTGTGAGTGTCACACGCGCGCCCCTACGCGCGTTTCGCGTCGGCTTCCTCGGGGGGGGGGCCAAGATCTTACTCTTTTTGCCACTGTTATGGTTAAAAACTTGGATGGTCACTGACCTTAGAATGAGTAACCGTATTATATATTTTTCCCTATGAGGTAATTGTGAGCCTGAAATTTCTTAACTAATTTGTGTATAATTAGTTGCATTGGCACTTTATGTATGTACCTGATTGATGATTATGGTTCTGTGTTCCTCCCTTTTTCCCCGTATTCATGCCTGTGGAGTGACACCGTATTTCTGGTGCATCTTTGACTGAATTTGAACAGCTCTGTTATTGATAGAAATGTTTTGTGAAATATGTCCTGTACTGTTTTTTTATGATCTACT
Organism: Ranitomeya variabilis; assembly: GCF_051348905.1. NCBI lineage: Eukaryota > Metazoa > Chordata > Amphibia > Anura > Dendrobatidae > Ranitomeya > Ranitomeya variabilis. The sequence continues at coordinate 789,214,698 of NC_135233.1, read as the reverse complement.
TCGTCATTAAAAAATATACCTTTTTAATTATTGCATAATCTTTGGTGGTTGATATGCTCCACGTTTCTATGTTCTAATGTTTCTTGAAACTAAGTCTATTTTTAATATAAAAAAAACGGTCACCTGCAGCAGTCAAAGCATTTTTTGGAGTTTATTACCACTGTAATGTAACACAAAGCACACAAAAGTGTATGGTTGACAAATTCAATCCAGAAAAATGTTACTACAATGCACGTATTATTACTCTACAGGTGAGTAACTGAATTCAGAAAAGTGTTTTAACACTTTTTGGGAGTGTTATATAACACTGAAATGTACCACAAAGCACGTAATACTCTATAAATGATAACATAGTCATTTTTTTCACCCCCAAATAATGTGGTCAACTGCCGCAGCTATATATTTAGCAATGGACTGCAAAGCCATAGTCCCTGCCTAGAGACTATATTCAGCCACTCTCCCTGCTCCTGCAACTCTCTCTTCCTCCCTAGGCTAAATGCACAATGTATCTGATACAAACAGCAAAGTAAAAAATTACCGTATTTTTCGGACTATAAGACACACCGGACCATAACACGCACTTCAAATTTGGGGTGAAAATTGCATAAAAAAAGATTTTTTTTATAAGATGGGGGTCTGTCTTATTGTCCAAATTTAAGGTATCTTACCTGAGGGCTGGCAGTGGCAGAGCAGGGTCACAGGAGGCATGATGTCGGCAGAGGTGCGGTGATGGTGAGGCGCGGTAGGCAGTACAGCATGCACCTGAGCAGGGTCCCTTCCTGCTTAGGTGGGCGACGACGACGCCTGGTGTCCATGGGGAGGGTTGCGGCAGTGCTGTGGCGGCAGCAGAGGTGCGGTCACCTCCTCAGGTGAGGTATCCAAGGCGAGCAGCAGAGCCTGGTTAATCACCGGTTTCTCGGTGGCGGCGGCCATCTTCCTGAGGCTGCGTGTGTGCAGATTAAGTGCTCTGCTTCCTGGGGCTTCAGGAAAATGGCCACGGGAGGCCGCGCGTGTGCAGATGGAGATCGCAGCGGCCATTTTCCTGAAGCCAAGATCTCAATCTGCAAACTTGGCTTCAGGAAAATGACCGCCGCAATCTCAATCTGCACACGCGCGGCCTCCCCGCGGCCATTTTCCTGAAGCCCCGGGAAGCAGAGGACTCAATCTGCGCATGTGCGGCCTCAGGAAGATGGCCGCCGCCGAGAAAGCCGTGATTCACCAGGCTCTGCTGCTCGCCTTGGATACTAGGCCGCGGCGTCACGCCATACCGCCTCATCATCCCCGCACCTCTGCCGCCGCCACACCACTGCCGGTAAGCCTGCATTTGAACTATAAGATGCACCCCCCATTTTCCTCACAATTTTTATGGGGAAAAGGTGCGTCTTATAGTCTGAAAAATACGGTAGCCCTTAGAAGGACTGTTAGTATGATCATTTACCTTTAGGATTAGTATCAACAGTACAGGCCTCTGATTTGTTGTACTGTGCACACACAGGTCTAGACAAACACTCGTTCCAATAATAACTGTCACAGAGCTGTGCAATGGCATCAGTGTGCCTGATGATATCACATGGCCAGCCAATCACAGTAATGCCACTACCAAGATGGCTACAGCATTACTGTGACTCGCAGGCAATCCATGCATGCTTATTGGCTGTGTAATAGGCACCAAACATGCAGGGCGGGGATTCAAGTTTGAAATCAAGCACCAGCTAAAGCTCGCAAAGCACATATGATCACCAAGATACTCGAGTGATATCCGAGTATCACCGAGCACATTCACTCATCCTTACACATAACGTAATTTATGGACACATATGATTTGATTTCTTTGCATGTGTGGCTTGGATGAGTTGTTAATGACATCTGGTAAGAATTTCATGACAATAGCACCTTTACAAATATATTTACTTAGAAAATTGGGGAAGTATGCTTATTTCACTCTCCGTGTCTTATGAATGAAATCTGTTTTTTCTCCCCCTGGACTGAGCTGTCACTTTCAGTTCATGGGTAAAATGTGTCGTCAATGAAGACAAACTTTCCCAGTAATGAGATAGGAGATGACATTTTGTACTTTAAAAATTTCATGTAGAGGGAAGAAGGACGTAGAGAGAGACATTCCAATGCAAGTTCTTCACAGAACCTTGTGAGCACTAACTCTCATTTCCTATCACAGTAATGTAAAAATCAGTATTCACTGAAAACAGATTTTAGTATGAATTAAGAATTTTGAGAATTAATGATCAGTCCAGGAGGAAAAAGAAGCAGAATTCTCTCATATTACAATTATGCTTATTTTAACTTATTTTCTTGTGTAGAGTTGAATTATAAAAAAAAATGTGAAAAACTCCACAACGGATACTCTTTATTCTTTTATTTTTACAGTTTTGCATTGAACAGTGCATGTGTTTTCAGCTGAATTTTACTTACCCAATGTAATTTAATCATTTGCAGGCCCTACTTTCTGAGATGGATACATGTCTGACAGTTGGACATTCACTTTTGTTGACATATTGTGAAATGCAAGATTTATCTTGTGATGTGCGCTTTAAGCAGATTCTCCGTTCCAAAAGAGAATTTTTTCAGCATCAGGTGCCATTTAAAATGATGGTATGTGCAATCATAATTAAATGCCAAGTAACGTTATATAATAATAATACAGTGAAAAAAAATATTATAATGACCAATGTAACTAGATTGGTCCCCTTTCTCCTTTACAGGTGGGAGTACATGAAGTTGAATGCCACCCTTCTTTCCGTATGTACCTTCATACAACCAAGATGCCAGAAGAAGTGCCTCCAGAAGTAGCCTCTTTCTGCACCACTCTGTACTTCTACCAAGACAGAGAAGGACTAGTGGAGCAGCTGTTAGACAGATTTGTTTCTTTAGAAAAGCCTAGACTAAAAGAAGAACATGTACAACTGAAACAGGTCATCTTTTCTGTTATCTTTTATTGTTTGTTTCGAAAATAAGATTATGAAATAAACACTAACTAATCTTCTAATCTTTTATCAGGAGGGCTTGACCAATATGATAATACGGTCAGCTTTGGAGGAAAAAGTAATAGTAACTCTTCAAAGTCATGAGTCACTCTTGCACAACTTATCTGTAACTAAGAAATTGGGAGATTTGACACTGCAGCATGAAGAAGCCTCAGAAATGTATGTTCAGTAACCATAAATATGCTATTTAGGTATCTATTTGTTGGTATCCTAGAGGTTTAGACTTCAAAGATTCTACTCTAGTAGAAAGTTGGGCATTCTATACCATCAGTTCTTAGTATGGGTGGACATGGTTAAGATCTCCGATAGAATCTTTTCGAAGGAACTTAAAAAGTTGGACATTAACACGTAAAAGTCAAAAGGCAAAACCAGAACATGATTTATTTTCCTAGCAATTTCTCATCGTACAGCCTACAACATGGGGCCTTTTGATGTTAAGATCTCAAGTGCTATTTCTACTTGTCTGCTCTATGGACTTGCCTACTCTATACATATACGTAGATTTATTTATGTATGTGTTTATATGTACAACTAAATGAGTCGCTTTGCCCCAAGGTTTATCTTTTTTATACAGACAAACTGAGTTTGTGACTGCACACTGCCTACTGAGAAGGGTGATTTGCTAGAAGAAGCCAAGAAGTATCTTGCACTTTGGTCTTGACTTGGAGTAGTGGCACTGAATTTATCTTAACCAATTTTTCTCAAAAGGTACATGAAGACAGTTGCCGCAGAAGACAGCATGTTACTTGCCAGGGGAGTTTTCCGTGAGATCGCTGTGCGTGGTGCTGTGATGTTTGACACTTCTAGAATGCTTCAGCAACTTAACAGAATGTATAACACCAGTTATAAACAGCTGCTTCAACTCTTTGATGCATCTGTGGCGCATTCAGAAAGGTGAGCTTCTAGAATATGAAAAATTGTGCAATTGTGTACAGTGTGATAGGCACACTCAAGGCAAACACAACCTTACTTGATAATTAAACACATAGGAGGCCCAAGATTTAATGGCTAGGTGAAATTCTAAAAAATAATGTAAGTATCTATTAAAGTCTAGTTACCCCATGTGCATAATTTTTCTTAATAGGGTCTGCAGATTGTATGTCACCAGATATGCCTCTCCATTAGCAGCCATGTTTAGGATCTTAAAGGGAACCTGTCACCACGTTTTTGGAAGATGGGATAAAAATAGCGTTAAATAGGGGCAGAGGTGGGCGTTACATTAGTGTGTGTGTTATGCGTTTATTACCCACCTAAGTTGCCGAAATAACTTTGCAAAGTCTCCGTTTTCGCCTGTCAATCAGGCTGGTCAGGTCACATGGGCGTGGTGTCTTCACCCAGATTTGGCGTAGTTTTCCGTTGGTGGCGTAGTGGTGTGCGCATGCCCAAAGTCCGGAATCCTCTTCCAGGGGATTTAAAATAGCGCGGTGTTCGTTATTGCATTGGTGATCGGTGGGCGCGGCCATCTTCCTTTGGCCGCGCGTGCGCAGAAGCGGCGCTCTGCTGGCCGCGGCTTCAGGAAAATGGCCGCGGGATGCCGCGCGTGCGCAGATGGATATCGCGGCGGCCATTTTCCTGAAGCCGCGGCCAGCAGAGCGCCGCTTCTGCGCACGCGCGGCCAAAGTAAGATGGCCGCGCCCACCGATCACCAATGCAATAACGAACACCGCGCTATTTTAAATCCCCTGGAAGAGGATTCCGGACTTTGGGCATGCGCACACCACTACGCCACCAACGGAAAACTACGCCAAATCTGGGGGAAGACAACGCCCATGCGACCTGACCAGCCTGATTGACAGGCGAAAACGGAGACTTTGCAAAGTTATTTCGGCAACTTAGGTGGGTAATAAACGCATAACACACACACTAATGTAACGCCCACCTCTGCCCCTATTTAACGCTATTTTTATCCCATCTTCCAAAAACGTGGTGACAGGTTCCCTTTAATGTTGTGCTGTCTATGGAAAATACTGTTCTGAACAAAGGAGTCTTTGAATATCCAGCCTCGCTTGTTTGAAATCCCAGCAGAGACTTGTCTCATTCAAAGACCAGAGCCAGGCAGAGGGGTCAGGGATTCACAGACAGGGAGGAGAAGACCCAGTGTACAGTCCGGCCCCTGTGCACCGAAATCTAATTAGCAGAAAACTTCAACAGGTGATTAAAGAAGAACAATAAAGTGGATTTCTTCACCAAAGGTATCAATGTTTTAACTTTACTCCTTTATTCAGAACAGTATTTTCCATAGACAGCACAACATTAAGATCCTAAACATGGCTTCTGATGGAGAGGCATATCTGGTGACATACGATCCGCAGCCCATATTTTAAAACAATTATGCACATGGGTAACTAGACTTTAATAGAGACTTTCATTATTTTTTTAGAATTTCACAAAGCAGATTTCTTTACCAAAGGTATCAATTTATTCTATATTTCATTACCATCCGAGCTATGCCTTTACTTAACATTTAAAAAATTGTGCTAACAGGTTCTCTTTAACTTATAAAGCCGATCCTGCAGATTTGGGAAATATTAATAAATTGGTCAGTGACTTTAAGTCTTGGTCTGTGCAGGACATTTGATGCTCTATAAGACAAACTCCTCTTTAGCCATTCTAAAGATATATTAAAAAATTAATATATACATAATATTGGACATAAAAAGAGTGGAAACATAGGTGAAGAGTCACTTGTTTAACCTCAAAGACAAGCAAAATATAGTCATAAATACAATTCTATTTCTACAAGGTTCACTTAACCCCTTCCCGACCTTTGACGCCACGTAGGCGTCATGAAAGTCAGTGCCAATCCGACCTGTGACGCCTATGTAGCGTCATGGAGGGATCGCGTCCCTGCAGATCGGGTGAAAGGGTTAACTCCAATTTCACCTGATCTGCAGGGACAGGGGGAGTGGTGCTTCAGCCTAGGGGGCCCCGAGGCTACGATCGCTCTGATTGGCTGTTGAAAGTGAAACAGCCAATCAGAGCAATCTGTAATATTTCACCTATGAAAATTGGTGAAATATTACAATCCAGCCATGGCCGATGCTGCAATAGCATCTGCCATGGCTGGAGACCCCGTTTTGCCCCCCCACCACCACCGATCTCCTACTCTCCATCCTATCATGTCCCCTGCTCCCCTCCATCCTCCTGTCCACTCCCCCCGTCCTCCTGTCTGCTGCCCCCGTGCTCCAATCCCCCCGTGCTCCGATCCCACCCCCCCATACTTGCCGAGCTCCGATGTCCCTCCCGGTGTCTGTCCGTCTTCTTCATGGGCTTCTTCCAAAATGGCGGGCGCATACGCAGTGCGCCCGCCGAATCTGCCGGCCGGCAGATTCTTTCCAGGTACATTTTGATCGCTGTGATAGAACCACAGCGATCAAAATAAAAAAAATAGTAAATAAACCTCCATAGGTAGGGAGCATAAAAAAATAAAGAAAATATATTTATTTTTATTTTTCCACTAGGGTTAGGGTTAGGGCTAGGGTTGCACTTAGGGTTAGGGTTGCACTTAGGGTTAGGGTTGCACTTAGGGTTAGGGTTGCACTTAGGATTGCACTTAGGGTTGCACTTAGGGTTGCACTTAGGGTTGCACTTAGGGTTAGGGTTGCACTTAGGGTTGCACTTAGGGTTAGGGTTGCACTTAGGGTTGCACTTAGGGTTAGGGTTGCACTTAGGGTTGCACTTAGGGTTAGGGTTGTACTTAGGGTTAGGGTTGCACTTAGGGTTAGGGTTGCACTTAGAGTTAGAATTAGGGTTAGGGTTGCAATTAGGGTTAGGGTTGCAATTAGGGTTAGGGTTGCACTTAGGGTTAGAATTAGGGTTAGGGTTACAATTAGGGTTAGGGTTACAATTAGGGTTAGGGTTAGAATTAGGCTATGTGCACATGGTGCGGATTTGGCTGGGGATCCACAGCGGATTGGTCGCTGCGGATTCGTAGCAGTTTTCCATCACGTTTACAGTACCACGTAAACCTATGGAAAACCAAAACCGCAGTGCCCATGGTGCGGAAAATACCGTGCAGAAACGCTGCATTGTATTTTCCACAGCATGTCAATTCTTTGTGCGTATTCCGCAGCGTTTTACACCTGCTCCATAATAGGAATCCGCAGGTGAAATCCGCACAAAAAACACTGGAAATCTGCGGTAAATCCGCAGGTTAAGCGCAGTGCATTTTACCTGCGGATTTTTCAAAACCGGTGCAGAAAAATCCGAACACAAGTCCGCAACGTGGGCACATAGCCTTAGGGTTACGGTTGGAATTAGAGTTAGGGTTGGAATTAGGGTTAAGATTAGGGTTAGGGGTGTGTTGGGGTTAGGGTTAGGCTTGTGGTTAGGGTTATGGTTAGGGTTGGGATTAGGGTTAAGGGTGTGTTGTGGTTAGGGTTGGGACTAGGGCTAAGGGTGTGTTGGGGTTAGGGTTGGAATTAGGGTTAAGATTAGGGTTAGGCTTGTGGTTAGGGTTATGGTTAGGGTTGGGATTAGGGTTAAGGGTGTGTTGTGTTTAGGGTTGGGATAAGGGTTAGGGTTGTGTTGGGGTTCGGGTTGTGATTAGGGTCATGGTTAGAGTTTGGATTAGGGTTAGGGGTGTGTTGGGGTTAGTGTTGGAGTTAGAATTGAGGGGTTTCCACTGTTTAGGCACATCAGGGGGTCTCCAAACGCGACATGGTGCCACCATTGATTCCAGCCAATCTTGCGTTGAAAAAGTCAAATGGTGCTCTCTCCCTTCCGAGCCCTGACGTGTGCCTAAACAGTGGTTTACCCCCACATATGGGGTACCAGCATACTCAGGACAAACTGGACAACAACTTTTGGGGTCCAATTTCTCCTGTAACCCTTGGGAAAATAAAAAATTGCTGGCTAAAAATTATTTTTGAGGAAAGAAAAATTATTTTTTATTTTCATGGCTCTGCGTTATAAACTTCTGTGAAGCACTTGGGGGGTCAAAGCGCTCACCACACAATTAGATAAGTTCCTTTGGGGATCTAATTTCCAAAATGGGGCCACTTGTGGGGGATTTCTACTGTTTAGGCACATGAGAGGCTCTGCAAACGCAATGTGACGCCCGCAGAGCATTCCATCAAAGTCTGCATTTCAAAACATCACTACTTCCCTTCCGAGCCCCGACATGTGCCCAAGCAGTGGTTTACCCTCACATATGGGGTATCAGCATACTCAGGAGAAACTGGACAACAACTTTTGGGGTCAAATTTCTCCTGTTACCCTTGGGAAAATACAAAATTCTGGGCTAAAAAATTATTTTTGAGGAAAGAAAAATGTTTTTTTTATTTTCACGGCTCTGCGTTATAAACTTCTGTGAAGCTCTTGCGGGTTCAAAGTGCTCAAAACACAACTAGATAAGTTCCTTTGGAGGTCTAGTTTCCAAAATGGGGTCACTTGTGGGGGGTTTCTACTATTTAGGCACATCAGGGGCTCTGCAAACGCAATGTGATGCCCGCAGAGCATTCCATCAAAGTCTGCATTTCAAAACGTCACTATTTCCCTTCCGAGCCCCGACGTGTGCCCAAACAGTGGTTTACCCTCACATATGGGGTATCAGCGTACTCAGGACAAACTGGACAACAACTTTTGGGGGCCAATTTCTCCTGTAACCCTTGTGAAAATAAAAAATTGCGGGCGAAATATCATTTTTGAGAAAAGAAAAAATATTTTTTATTTTCACGGCTCTGAGTTATAAACTTCTGTGAAGCACTTGGGGGTTCAAACTGCTCATCACACATCTAGATTAGTTCCTTGGGAGGTCTAATTTCCAAAATGGGGTCACTTGTGGGGGAGCTTTAATGTTTAGGCACAAAGGGGTTCTCCAAACGCGACATGGTGTCCGCTAACGATTGGAGCTAACATTCCATTCAAAAAGCCAAATGGCGTGCCTTCTCTTCCGAGCCCTGCCGTGCGCCCAAACAGTGGTTTACCCCCACATATGAGGTATCAGTGTACTCAGGAGAAATTGCCCAACAAATTTTCGGATCCATTTTGTCCTGTTGCCCATGTGAAAATGAAAAAATTGAGGCTGAAAGAAATTTTTTGTGAAAAAAAAAAAGTACTTTTTCATTTTTACGGATCAATTTGTGAAGCACCTGAGGGTTTAAAGTGCTCACTATGCATCTAGATAAGTTCCTTGGGGAGTCTAGTTTCCAAAATGGGGTCACTTGTGGGGGAGCTTCAATGTTTAGGCACACAGGGGCTCTCTAAACGCGACATGGTGTCCGCTAAAGATTGGAGCCAATTTTTTATTCAAAATGTCAAATGGCGCTCCTTCCCTTCCGAGCCCTGTCGTGTGCCCATACTGTGGTTCCCCCCCACATATGGGGTATCAGCAGTGTCGGACTGGAGTACCTGGGGCCCACCAGAGAAAAGTCATTCTTGGGGCCCACCATGCAGTTATATAGAAATAGTATAATATATACTACACAAGGGACACATCCTCTATATATTACACCACATGGGACACATCCTCTATATCATACCTCCCAACTTTTGAAGATGGGAAAGAGGGGCAAAGTTTGCGGCGCGAGAAGCGCGCCGCGGTAAATTTTAGGCCACACCTCTGACCACACCCATTCATAATTAGTCACACCCATATCCACGTCCCAACCACACCCATTTAGCACTGCTAATCATACTGTTTCATATACAATAATTATAAACAAAAAAATATGGCCACACAGTGCCCCATACTGTATAATGAACACACATGATGCTGCATACTGTATAATGGCCGCACATGACGCTCCATACTGTATAATGACTGCACATGATGCTCCATACTGTATAATGACTGCACATGATGCTCCATACTGTATAATGACTGCACATGATGCTCCATACTGTATAATGACTGCACATGATGCTCCATACTGTATAATGGCCACACATGACGCTCCATACTGTATAATGACTGCACATGATGCTACATACTGTATAATGGCCACACATGACGCTCCATACTGTATAATGACTGCACATGATGCTACATACTGTATAATGGCCGCACATGACGCTACATACTGTATAATGGCCGCACATGATGTTACATACTGTATAATGGCCGCACATGATGCTCCATACTATATAATGGCCCCACATGTTGCTCCATACTGTATAATGGCCACACAGTTCTCCATACTATATAATGATCCCACATGATGCTTAATACTGCATAATGACCCCCCCTCCTGTATTATGCATGGCTCATATTCCCTCCCCTCCTGAACCTGAATGCATGGCTCATATTTCCCCCCCCTCCCCCCTGAATGCATGGCTCATATTTCTCCCCCCCCCTGAATGCATGGCTCATAATCCCCCCTCCCCCTGAATGCATGGCTCATATTTCTCCTCCCCCTGAATGTTTGGCTCATACTTCTCCCCCCCCCTGAATGCATGGCTCATACTTCTCCCCCCCCCCTGGATGCATGGCTCATATTTCTCCCCCCCCGAATGCATGGCTCATATTCCCCCCCCCCCCCGAATGCATGGCTCATATTTCTCCCCCCCCCCGAATGCATGGCTCATATTTCTCCCCCCCCCGAATGCATGGCTCATATTTCTCCCCCCCCCCTGAATGCATGGCTCATATTTCTCCCCCCCCCCCCTGAATGCATGGCTCATATTTCTCCCCCCCCCCGAATGCATGGCTTATCGGGTCCCCTGCCCGCTCACTCCGCTCCTGCTCCGGCTCCGGCTTATGTCCTCCTCCTTCATCCCCCGTCCCCTGCCCCCGTCCCTCATACTCACCTGTCGGCTGTCCCAGACACACCGCGCGGCCGCGCCGACATCCGCTCTGTCCTCACCGGCGCTGCACCTTCTTCCTGCGAGAGCGGTCAGGTGATATCGCTAATTAAAGCTCATGAATATGTGCATATTCATGAGCTTAATGAGCGGTACCACATGACCGCTCATTCAGGAAGAGCTGCAGACGCCGAGACAGGCATCGCTGGAGAAAGGTGAGTATCGTCTTCAAGGAAGGAGGGTGGGTTGGAAGCGGTGAGAGGCGGCTGGCCGGGGGGGGCCTGGAGCAGTGGGGGCCCCTGGAGCAGTGGGGGCCCCAGTCAGTGCCTGGGCCCACCGGAGAATCCTCCGGTTCTCCGGTGGGCCAGTCCGAGCCTGGGTATCAGCGTACTCAGGACAAATTGGACAACTACTTTCGGTGTCCAGTTTATCCTTTTACCCTTGGGAAAATAAAAAAAATTGTTGCTAAAAGATCATTTTTGTGACTAAAAATTTAAATGTTCATTTTTTCCTTCCATGTTGCTTCTGCTGCTGTGAAACACCTGAAGGGTTAATAAACTTCTTGAATGTAGTTTTGAGCACCTTGAGGGGTGCAGTTTTTAGAATGGTGGCACCTTTTTCAGCCATATAGACCCCTCAAACCGACTTCAAATGTGAGGTGGTCCCTAAAAAAAATGGTTTTGTAAATTTTGTTGTAAAAATGAGAAATCACTGGTCAAATTTTAACCCTTATAACTTCCTAGCAAAAAAAAATTTTGTTTCCAAAATTGTGCTGATGTAAAGTAGATATGTGGGAAATGTTATTTATTAACTATTTTGTGTCACATAACTCTCTGGTTTAACAGAATAAAAATTCAAAATTTGAAAATTGCAAAATTTTCAAAATGTTTGCCAAATTTCCATTTTTTTCACAAATAAATGCAAAAATTATCAACCTAAATTTACCACCATCATAAAGCCCAATATGTCACGAAAAAACAATCTCAGAATCGCTAGGATCCGTTGAAGCGTTCCTGAGTTATTACCTCATAAAGGGACACTGGCCAGAATTGCAAAAAATGGCAAGGTCATTAAGGTCAAAATAGGCTGGGTCATGAAGGGGTTAAAGACGTTGTCCACTAATAGGACAACTTCTTTACATACTCCTCGCTTGACCCCCATAAATAATAAAGCTTATACTCACCTCTTGTACTGGTGCCATTCCTGCGGTGTCGGCACTCGTTCTCCCAGGGCTCCTGTGCTGTTGTTGTGACTCGTTCTGCTGGCGCCCAATCAGCAGTGGCCTCACTGTCTCATCCTCCTGTCGAATCGAGCAGGAAGAAGAAGTCAGGGCTGCAACTGCACTTTGGACTTTCTCTTCCTGTTTGATTTGTCCTAAGATGGGGATAGTGATGCCGGTGCTGATTGGGCACCACCATCACGTGTCACAACAACATCATGGGAGCCCTGGGAGAATGAGTGCTGACACCGGGGGAACGGTGTTGGCATAGGAGATGCGTATAAATAAGCTTTATTATTTTTAAGGTGGTCAAACATATTGATCAAGAAGGGGTTGTCCTAGTAGGGGACAACCCCTCCAATGACTCTTCATTTCAATCCAAATTTACCTGACACCAAAATGATCTGATCTTTTGTATTGAGTCTGATCTGTCAGACGCTCATGTCTTATTGAGCTGCATGAAATAGATGAAACGCTGTACAGGCGAATGATTTCTAAAAAAAACCCCATAGAATATATACTATATAATTATCATGTCTCAAATGCATTACTCATTTTGTTCTGCCTTTAATTTTAGGTATTCGCTCAAAGGAATAGTGGCCTGTGTGACCAGTAACATATTCTCATACATATCACGGTCCTTGCTGGACAAGGATAGACTGGTTTATGCCTTACTTCTAGCATTTGAGGTGAAGGTCACTTAGCAGTAAAGTGTGTTATTATTTTATTTTCAAGTGGTAAATAATCTTGTTAACAAACTGTGAATTCTTATACAAGGTGCAAGACTCACTAGGACAAATAAGCCCCGGTGAGAGAGAATTCATCATTTCTCCAGTACTCTGTGTCACAGTGCTACATGGGAGAAACAGTAAAATGTCGGAGTCGCGGCCGCAAGACAAAAATCCATTTGACTGGATGAGTGAAGAGCAGTTTAAAAATGTGCAGGTAAAAATAACATTCTGTTACTTTTAGCAGAAATCAGATAATTAAACTTGCGTGGACGTATTAAAGAAATTGTTCATATTTATTAATTCTACCTTAGAATTGCATTTCTTTTCCAGGAATGTGAGAAAGGAAAAAACTGGCACTCCCCATTCCTTAAAATATTCCTTTATTCAAGAATTTTATAACATGGCAGCAGGTTGAGAATGCATCTCAATAATGACGACGGATGCTTTGTGCTCCTCTGCGCTGAAACAGGACAATTAAGGTCCCATTGAAGTGCAGAGGAACTTCCCAGTTTTTTGCGTTTTTTTCTCACATTCCACAATTTTTTTTTGTTTTTACTGGCACCCGAGGTCCCTGCTCCTTGGAAGAATGTCCTCAGCTTTTCTATGATAAGGCAAGTGTTGATGCCGGTTTTTCTATCACTGAATACCTCATTTGATTTCCATGCAAGGACACCATAGAGAAATCAGTATATTTACAAGTACACGGGCTGTATTCAGGCGGCCCCTGGGTAAAAGGTGGAGCTTGTTTTCTCAGTATTTTGCACCTGCACTGTCTTCATTTTTTACCGTCGGGGCCTGATGCATCCTGCAATATATTGGTTTAGTAACCACTTATTGGTAAGTATGGCCGCCTTTTTTTTTCTCTGATGGTTTTTGGATTTTTGTCCTTTTCAGCGAATCACTTACTTAAAGGAGCTATTCCATTAAAAGTTTTTTGTTTTTTTTACTAAATCTGTGTATGTAGTGTAATTTGTGTTCACTTACTCACCTGCTGCTCTCCCCAGTGTCAAACGCCATCCTTCTCTTCTTCTCATTGACGTCACTGCTCTTCAGACTATCCAGGTAAGGGTGCTTTCACACTGCGTTCTGTGTCCCCATCGGGGTGTACATCCAAATTACCCCACAAAACAGGGTCTGGACGTATGCGCCGGTGGGGCCACAGACTATAATGGTGTCAGCAGAGTGAATGTGTGCTATGATGTGCACCATTTTCGGGAGTGTACACCTACAAGAGGCAGACGCTCAGACGTAATAGACTGGGTCTGGGTGTCCGCTTCCTGTAGGCTTACACTCCTGATAAAATTGTATGTCAGAGTGCATGTTCACTCTGTCGTGACCATCATAGTCTATGGCCCTGCTGGCGCACACGTCTGGACCCTAGTTTGTGGGGGATTACGGACGTAAGCTCTGACGCGAACAAAGAATGAAAGGTGAAAGCACCCTAACACGTCACTCTCCATAACTTCAAAGTAGCTTTTGCAATGTAAGTCTATGGAATATCAGAAGGAGGCCCCAAAGGCTTACATTCTAAAAAAGACTCCCGGCTCACTCATAGAGCAAAGAGAGAGCCTCGGAATCCGGATATCAGTGCCATCACAGGTAAGAGGAGTGGAACGGTGCTGGATACCGGAGAAGACAATGGTAAGCGAGTATATTAACGCACTCACACTGTTGTACATACAGATATAAACAGATTTAGTTAAAAAGAAAAAAAAAAATAAGGAGTACTACTTTAAGTGCTTTGGACTTAACTGGATGGCAAGCGATATTTGATATACACATGGTATAGTTGTGCTTAGTTTAGTACCATCACACAAAAATTTGGGTAATAATTATTTGTATGGTAACACATAGCAATCATCCTCCATTAATATAAATGGAGAGTGAACAGTGAACAGGCAGTCTTTGTCTATGAAACATGCCAAGATTCTCCTATAAAGACTGTGGGAAAAGCAAGACGCAAGACCTACTTAGTCACTAATAAACAAAATAAGCATGTGATCATCATGTTGATGTTATACAGTATTTGTTATAAAGCCAGCCAGATACGTTAATGAGAGAAAGTTTTGTTTTCTTTTGTAATCTGTATTATATTTAATAAAGGTTCTTGCCACGTGCTTTGACTGGTTTGGAGACCTCTTTGATCGAATGTGCAAAGATGTTAAAGACCTAACATGGAAAACATTTTGTGAAAGCGAACAGCCAGAAAATCCTTCAAAGGTAAATCATTTGTCATAATGTCACAAATTTTAGTTCTCCAGAAAATAGTTTTTCATGTAAACACTGGATAGATATTATTGAATGAAATTAGCCAGACATTTAAAAGCTATTGCTTGGTAAAATATTTTATAAAAATAATATTTTGTTCCAGGGAAATACTTACACATTTCAGATTTGTAGTAAAAACATTTTTGGGGTTAGTACCTACCAAAAGTGGTCCAAGGAAGGACAACCATGGAGCCCATGTCTTGTGTCATTGTTCTCTCTGTAAATTGACTTGTATTGGTTTACAAACTAATATTTGTAGTCTTTAGTTTACACTGACATCACAGAATTACAGTTATAGATTAAAGTAATGTATCTAAGTCATGCATATATTCATATTACTAATGTTTTGTATGCTATTTTCAGGTCAAATGGCCTGAAGGAATTGAGGCACTAAGTCCACTTCAAAAATTCATGGTTTTGCGAGCTGTACGCCAAGACAGAATACTACCATCTGCCTCTAACTATATTAGTGCTGCTCTAGGGAAAACGTATGTAATGTGTGAGATTCCAATGGATATTGATATATAAAATGCATCAGTATAATGATCTGTTTGTACAGTGGGTACGGAAAGTATTCAGACCCCTTTACATTTTTCAGTCTTTGTTTCATTGCAGCCATTTGGTAAATTCAAAAAAGTTCATTTTTTTCTCATTAATGTACACTCTGCACCCCATCTTGACAGAAAAAACAGAAATGCAGTAATTTTTGCAAATTTATTAAAAAAGAAAAACTGAAATATCACATGGTTATACAGTACAGACCAAACGTTTGGACACACCTTCTCATTTAAAGATTTTTCTGTATTTTCATGACTATGAAAATTTTACATTCACACTGAAGGCATCAAAACTATGAATTAACACATGTGGAATGATATACTTAACAAAAAAGTGTGAAACAAATGAAATTATGTCTTATATTCTAGGTTCTTCAAAGTAGCCACCTTTTGCTTTGATGACTGCTTTGCACACTCTTGCCATTCTCTTGATGAGCTTCAAGAGGTAGTCACTGGGAATGGTCTTCGAACAATCTTGAAGGAGTTCCCAGAGATGCTTAGCACTTGTTGGCCCTTTTGCCTTAACTCTGCAGTCCAGCTCACCCCAAACTATCTCGATTGGGTTCAGGTCTGGTGACTGTGGAGACCAGGTCATCTGTTGTAGCACCCCATCACTCTCCTTCTTGGTCAAATAGCCCTTACACAGCCTGGAGGTGTGTTTGGGGTCATTGCCCTGTTGAAAAATAAATGATGGTCCAACAAACCGCAAACCGGATGGAATAGCATGCTGCTGCAAGATGCTGTGGTAGCCATGCTGGTTTAGTATGCCTTCAATTTTGAATAAATCCCCAACAGTGTCACCAGCAAAGCACCCCCACATCATCACACCTCCTCCTCCATGCTTCACGGTGGGAACCAGGCATGTACAGTCCATCCGTTCACCTTTTCTGCGTCGCATAAAGAAACGGTGGTTGGAACCAAAGATCTCAAATTTGGACTCATCAGACCAAAGCACAGATTTCCACTGGTCTAATGTCCATTCCTTGTGTTCTTTAGCCCAAACAAGTCTCTTCTGCTTGTTGCCTGTCCTTTGCAGTGGTTTCCTAGCAGCTGTTTTACCATGAAGGCCTGCTGCACAAAGTCTCCTCTTAACAGTTGTTGTAGAGATGTGTCTGCTGCTAGGACTCAGTGTGGCATTGATCTGGTCTCTAATCTGAGCTGCTATTAACCTGCGATTTCTGAGGCTGGTGACTTGGATAAACTTATCCTCAGAAGCAGAGGTGACTCTTGGTCTTACTTTCCTGGGGCGGTCCTCACGTGAGCCAGTTTCTTTGTAGCGCTTGATGGCTTTTGCCTCTGCACTTGGGGACACTTTCAAAGTTTTCCCAATTTTTCGGACTGACTGACCTTCATTTCTTAAAGTAATGATGGTCACTCGTTTTTCTTTACTTAGCTGCTTTTTTCTTGCCATAATACAAATTCTAACAGTCTATTCAGTAGGACTATCAGCTGTGTATCCACCAGACTTCTGCACAACACAACTGATGGTCCCAACCCCATTTATAAGGCAAGAAATCCCACTTATTAAACCTGACAGGGCACATCTTTGAAGTGAAAACCATTCCCGGTGACTATCTCTTGAAGCTCATCAAGAGAATGCCAAAAGTGTGCAAAGCAGTCATCAAAGCAAAAGGTGGCTACTTTGAAGAACCTAGGATATAAGACACAATTTCAGTTGTTTTACACTTTTTTGTTAAGTATATAATTCCACATGTGTTAATTCATAGTTTTGATGCCTTCAGTGTGAATGTACAATTTTCATAGTCATGAAAATACAGAAAAATCTTAAAATGAGAAGGTGTGTCCAAACTTTGGGTCTGTACTCTAAGTATTCAGACCTTTTGCTCAGTATTGAGTAGAAGCACCCTTTTCAGCTAGTACAGCCATGAGTATTCCTGGGAATGATGCAACAAGTTTTTCACACCTGGATTTGGGGATCTTCTGCCATTCTTCCTTGCAGATCCTCTCCAGTTCCGTCAGGTTAGATGGTGAATATTGGTGGACAGCCATTTTCAGGTCTCTCCAGAGATGCTCAATGGGGTTTAGGTCAGGGCTTTGTCTGGGCCAGTCAAGAATGGTCACAGAGTTGTTCTGAAGCCACTCCTTTGTTATTTTTTATGTGTGCTTAGCATCATTATCTTGTTGCAAAGTGAACCTTCGGCCAAGTCTGAGGTCCAGAGCACTCTGGAGGAGGTTTTCATCTGGGAAATCTCTGTACTTGGCCGCATTCATGTTTCCTTCAATGGCAACCAGTTGTCCTGTCCTTGCAGCTGAAAAACACCCCCATAGCATGATGCTGCCACCACGTTTCACTGTTGGGATTGTATTGGGCAGCTGATGAGCAGTGCCTGGCTTTCTCCATACATACCGCTTAGAATTATGACCAAAAAGGTCTATCTTCGTCTCATCAAACCAGAGAATTTTATTTCTCATAGTCTGGGAGTCCTTTGTGTGTTTTTTAGTAAACTCTATGCTGGCTTTCATATGTCTTTCACTGAGGAGAGGCTTCCGTTGGACCACTCTGCCATAAAGGCCCGACTGGTGGAGGGCTGCAGTGATAGTTGACTTTGTGGAACTTTCTCCCATCTCCCTACTGCATCTATGGAGCTCAGCCACAGTGATCTTGGGGTTCTTCTTCACCTCTCCTACCAAGGCTCTTCTCCCATGATTGCTCAGTTTGGCTGGACGGCCAGGTCTAGGAAGACGTCTGGTGGTCCCAAACTTCTTCCATTTAAGGATTATGGAGGCCACTGTGCTCTTAGGAACCTTGAGTGCTGCAGATATTCTGTTGTAACCTTGGCCAGATCTGTGCCTTACCACAATTCTGTCTCTGAGCTCCTTGGCCAGTTCCTTTGACCTCATGATTCTCATTTGGTCTGACATGCACTGTGAGCTATGAAGTCTTATATAGACAGGTGTGTGCCTTTCCAAATCAAGCCCTATCAGTTTAATTAAACACAGCTGGACTCCAATGAAGGAGTAGAACCATCTCAAGGAGGATCGCAAGGACATGGACAGCATGTGACTTAACCCCTTCACCCCCAAGGGTGGTTTGCACGTTAATGACCAGGCCAATTTTTACAATTCTGACCACTGTCCCTTTATGAGGTTATAACTCTGGAACGCTTCAATGGATCTTGGCGATTCTGACATTGTTTTCTCGTGACATATTGTACTTCATGATAGTGATAAAATTTATTCGATATAATTTGCATTTATTTGTGAAAAAACGAATATTTGGCGAAAATTTTGAAAATTTCGCAATTTTCCAACTTTGAATTTTTATGCCCTTAAATCACAGACATATGTCACGCAAAATACTTAATAAGTAACATTTCCCACATGTCTACTTTACATCAGCACAATTTTGGAACCAAAATTTGTTTTTGTGACGGAGTTATAAGGGTTAAAAGTTGACCAGCAATTTCTCATTTTTACAACACCATTTTTTTTTAGGGACCTCATCTCATTTGAAGTCATTTTGAGGGGTCTATATGATAGAAAATACCCAAGTGTGACATCATTCTAAAAACTGAACCCCTCAAGGTACTCAAAACCACTTTCAAGAAGTTTATTAACCCTTCAGGTTTTTCACAGAAATTTTTGGAATGTTTAAATAAAAATGAACATTTAACTTTTTTTCACAAAAAAATTATTTCAGCTCCAATTTGTTTTATTTTACCAAGGGTAACAGGAGAAAATAGACCCCAAAATTTGTTGTACAATTTGTCCTGAGTACGCTGATACCCCATATGTGGGTGTAAACCATTGTTTGGGCGCAGGGCAGAGCTCGGAAGGGAAGGAGCGCCATTTGACTTTTCAATGCAAAATTGACTGGAATTGAGATGGGACGCCATGTTGCGTTTGGAGAGCCCCTGATGTGCCTAAACATTGAAACCCCCCACAAGTGACACCATTTTGGAAAGTAGACCCCTTAAGGAACTTATCTAGATGTGTGGTGAGCACTTTGACCCAACAAGTGCTTCACAGAAGTTTATAATGCAGAGCCGTAAAAATAAAAAATCATATTTTTTCACAAAAATGATCTTTTCGCCCCCATTTTTTTATTTCCCCAAGGGTAAGAGAAGAAATTAGACCACAAAAGTTGTTGTGCAATTTGTCCTGAGTACGACGATACCCCATATGTGGGGGTAAACCACTGTTTGGGCGCATAGCAGAGCTCGGAAGGGAAGGAGCGCTATTTTACTTTTCAATGCAAAATTGACTGGAATTAAGATGGGATGCCATGCTGCGTTTGGAGAGCCCCTGATGTGCCTAATCATTAAAAACCCCCACAAGTGACACCATTTTGGAAAGTAGACCCCCTAAGGAACTTATCTAGATGTGTTTTGAGAGCTTTGAACCCCCAAGTGTTTCACTACAGTTTATAACGCAGAGCCGTGAAAATAAAAATTCTTTTTTTGTTCACAAAAATGATTTTTTAGCCCCCAGTTTTGTATTTTCACAAGGGTATCAGGATAAATTGGACCTCAAACTTTGTTGTCCAATTTGTCCTGAGTACGCTGATACCCCATATGTGGGGGGGAACCACTGTTTGGGCGCATGACAGAGCTCGGAAGGGAAGGAGCGCCATTTGGAATGCAGACTTAAATGGATTGGTCTGCAGGCATCACGTTGCATTTGCAGAGCCCTTGATGTACCCAAACAGTACAAAGCCCCCACAAGTGACCCCATATTGGAAACTAGACCCCCCAAGGAACTTATCTAGATGTGTTGTGAGAACTTTGAACCCCCAAGTGTTTCACTACAGTTTATAACGCAGAGCCGTGAAAATAAAAATTCTTTTTTTTTTTCACAAAAATGATTTTTAGCCCCCAGTTTTGTATTTTCACAAGGGTATCAGGATAAATTGGACCCCAAAAGTTGTTGTCCAATTTGTCCTGAGTACGCTGATACCCCATATGTGGGGGGGAACCACTGTTTGGGCGCATGACAGAGCTCGGAAGGGAAGGAGCGCCATTTGGAATGCAGACTTAAATGGATTGGTCTGCAGGCATCACGTTGCATTTGCAGAGCCCTTGATGTACCCAAACAGTACAAAGCCCCCACAAGTGACCCCATATTGGAAACTAGACCCCCCAAGGAACTTATCTAGATGTGTTGTGAGAACTTTGAACCCCCAAGTGTTTCACTACAGTTTATAACGCAGAGCCGTGAAAATAAAAATTCTTTTTTTTTTTCACAAAAATGATTTTTAGCCCCCAGTTTTGTATTTTCACAAGGGTATCAGGATAAATTGGACCCCAAAAGTTGTTGTCCAATTTGTCCTGAGTACGCTGATACCCCATATGTGGGGGGGAACCACTGTTTGGGCGCATGACAGAGCTCGGAAGGGAAGGAGCGCCATTTGGAATGCAGACTTAAATGGATTGGTCTGCAGGCGTCACGTTGCATTTGCAGAGCCCCTGATGTACCCAAACAGTACAAACCCCCCACAAGTGACCCCATATTGGAAACTAGACCCCCCAAGGAACTTATCTAGATGTGTTGTGAGAACTTTGAACCCCCAAGTGTTTCACTACAGTTTATAACGCAGAGCCGTGAAAATAAAAATTCTTTTTTTTTTCACAGAAATGATTTTTTAGCCCCCAGTTTTGTATTTTCACAAGGGTATCAGGATAAATTGGACCCCAAAAGTTGTTGTCCAATTTGTCCTGAGTACGCTGATACCCCATATGTGGGGGGGAACCACTGTTTGGGCGCATGACAGAGGTCGGAAGGGAAGGAGCGCCATTTGGAATGCAGACTTAAATGGATTGGTCTGCAGGCGTCACGTTGCATTTGCAGAGCCCCTGATGTACCCAAACAGTACAACCCCCCCACAAGTGACCCCATATTGGAAACTATACCCCCAAGGAGCTTATCTAGATGTGTTGTGAGAACTTTGAACCCCCAAGTGTTTCACTACAGTTTATAACGCAGAGCCGTGAAAATAAAAATTCTTTTTTTGTTCACAAAAATGATTTTTTAGCCCCCAGTTTTGTATTTTCACAAGGGTATCAGGATAAATTGGACCCCAAAAGTTGTTGTCCAATTTGTCCTCAGTACGCTGATACCCCATATGTGGGGGGGAACCACTGTTTGGGCGCATGACAGAGCTCGGAAGGGAAGGAGCGCCATTTGGAATGCAGACTTAAATGGATTGGTCTGCAGGTGTCACGTTGCATTTGCAGAGCCCCTGATGTACCCAAACAGTACAAACCCCCCACAAGTGACCCCATATTGGAATCTAGACCCCCCAAGGAACTTATCTAGATGTGTTGTGAGAACTTTGAACCCCCAAGTGTCTCACTACAGTTTACAACGCAGAGCCGTGAAAATAAAAAAATCCTTTTTTTCCCACAAAACTTATATTTTGGCCCCCAGTTTTGTATTTTCCCAAGAGTAGCAGGAGAAATTGGACCCCAACAGATGATGTCCAATTTGTCCTGAGTACGCTGATACCCCATATGTTGGGGTAAACCCCTGTTTGGGCACACGGGAGAGCTCTGAAGGGAAGGAGCACTGTTTTCCTTTTTCAACGCAGAATTGGCTGGAATTCAGATCGGATGCCATGTCCCGTTTGGAGAGCCCCTGATGTGCCTAAACAGTGGAAACCCCCCAATTATAACTGAAACCCTAATCCAAACACACCCCTTACCCTAATCCCAACAGTAACCCTAACCACTCCTCTAACCCAGACACACCAACCCTATTCCCAACCATAAATGTAATCCAAACCCTAACCCTATCTTTAGCCCCAACCCTAACTGTAGCCCCAACCCTAGCCCCAACCCTAGCCCTAACCCTAGCAATAACCCTAGCCCTATCACTAGCCCTAACACTAGCCGTAACACTAGCCCTAACCTTAGCCCTAACCCTAGCCCCAACCCTAGCCCTAACCCTAGCCCTAACCCTAGCCCTAACCCTAGCCCCAACCCTAGCCCTAACCCTAGCCCTAACCCTAGCCCTAACCCTAGTCCTAGCCCTAGCCCTAACCCTTGCCCTAACCCTAACCCTAGCCCTAACTCTAGTCCTAACTCTAGCCCTAACCCTAACCCTAATGGGAAAATGGAAATAAATAAATTTTTTAATTTTTTTATTTTTCCCTAACTAAGGGGGTGATGAAGGGGGGTTTGATTTACTTTTATAGCGGGTTTTTTAGTGGATTTTTATGATTGGCCGCCGTCACACACTGAAAGACGCTTTTCATTGCAAAAAATATTTTTTGCGTTACCACATTTTGAGAGCTGTAATTTTTCCATATTTGAGTCCACAGAGTCATGTGAGATCTTGTTTTTTGCGGGACGAGTTGACGTTTTTATTGGTTACATTTTCGGACATGTGACATTTTTTGATCGCTTTTTATTCCGATTTTTGTGAGGTAGAGTGATCAAAAACCAGCTATTCATGAATTTCTTTTGGGGGAGGCGTTTATACCATTCCGCGTTTGGTAAAATTGATAAAGCAGTTTTATTCTTCGGGTCAGTACGATTACAACGATATCTCATTTATATCATTTTTTTTATGTTTTGGCGCTTTTATACGATAAAAACTATTTTATAGAAAAAATAATTATTTTGGTATCGCTTTATTCTCAGGACTATAACTTTTTTATTTTTTTGCTGATGATGCTGTTTGGTGGCTCGTTTTTTGCGGGACAAGATGACGTTTTCAGCGGTACCATGGTTATTTATATCAGTCTTTTTGATCGCATGTTATTCCACTTTTTGTTCGGCGGTATGATAATAAAGCGTTGTTTTTTGCCTCGTTTTTTTTTTTTTTTCTTACGGTGTTTACTGAAGGGGTTAACTAGTGGGGCAGTTTTATAGGTTGGGTCGTTACGGACGCGGCGATATGAAATATGTGTACTTTTATTGTTTTTTTTATTTTATTTAGCTAAAGAAATGTATTTATGGGAATAATATATATATATTTTTTTCTTTATTTAGGATATTTTTTTTTTACACACATGTGGGGAATTTTTTTTTTACTTTTTTACTTTGTCCCAGGGGGGGACATCACAGATCATTGATCTGACAGAGTGCACAGCACTCTGTCAGATCGACGATCTGCTGTGCAGGGCTGCAGGCTTACCAAGTGTCTGCTCTGAGCAGACACTCGGTAAGCCACCTCCCTCCCTGCAGGACCCGGATGCCGCGGCCATCTTGGATCCGGGACCTGCGGCGAGGAGGGAGGTAGGAGACCCTCGGAGCAACGCGATCACATCGCGTTGCTCCGGGGGTCTCAGGGAAGCCCGCAGGGAGCCCCCTCCCTGTGCGATGCTTCCCTATACCGCCGGTACACCGCGATCATGTTTGATCGCGGTGTGCCGGGGGTTAATGTGCCGGGGGCGGCCGATCGGCTATGACGTACTATCCCGTCGAGGGTCAGATAGGCCCAGGTCACCTCGACGGGATAGTACGTCTAAGGTCACAGAGGGGTTAAATATGAGTGTCTGAGCAAAGGGTTTGAATACTTATGACCATGTGATATTTCACTTTTTATTTTTTAATAAATATGCAAAAATGTCTACAATTCTGTTTTTTTCAGTCAAGATGGGGTGCAGAGTGTACATAAATGTGAAAAAAATAAAAAAATGAACTTTTTTTGAATTTACCAATTGGCTGCAATAAAACAAAGAGTGAACAATTTAAAATCAATTCCATACAAGTGAAATGGATTTCTGTAAACCCTATTTAGCTGATTAGCAGTGTCGCAGAAATATCTGAAATAAATCTGATAAAAGTGAAGGGAATCTATCACCAGGATAGACCCTTCAACCTCTTCCAGCTCCATGACATACCATTACATCATGGAGCAGTTGTGGATGTATGGATCGGGCTCAGGAGCTGAGTCTGCTCTAGACAGGACAGGTGCCAATTGTGTTATACAGCTAGCACTTGCATTTAACTCTGATGTAATTTTGTTATTTAACAATATAGTGTGAAGTTTATTTTGGTCTTTGAGGGTTTATGGAAAACCAACCAACAAATCCTGTGGGTGGCTTATGTAAATTTTTTGACAGCAGCATTTAAGTGGCGCAATCCTGGTTGGGTGTCTTGTCAGGCACTAATTGTCCATCCAGTAGAAGAAACCTTTGGCACAGAATAAGAAAGTCTTGAAAGCGTATTTTTATTGAACTGACTAGTGTATAACAGAAAAAATTCCCAATATTTCGGCCTTTCTCAAAGATATCTGACTGTTTACTAGGTGACCTGCCCAGGTCCCACAAACTAATGCATAATGACTAATTGTCCATCACACTGTGCCAATGAGTTGACAGGGCAGCCCTGAGGCTGGTGGAGGTCCCCATCCCTGCTATTTTGGAGCTATGGTGAAGCCAAGCTACATGATGTGATTCATATGTCAGTGATTTTCATTATATTCTACAATACTAATACATTTCAATAATAGTACAAGAGGTTACAGGTTCATGTCCCCTATGAAAAGGGTGGCCACCTAGACTTTTTATTTTTTCTGGACAGCTTTCCAAAAAATCTCGAACAGACAATTTTCTTTATGGACACATTGTAAAACTATAATATATCATTATTATTATTATCAGTGATCTATATCTACAGCCCATAATTCTGACATCAGCTGCATTCACTATAAAATTATGATAATTACAGTGAAATAATCTGTACAAGTTTCTTCAGTTTCAAAATAATCACAGCCTTTAAAAAAAGTGCCTTATTTTTGCTGACTGTCCTAGAATTTTTTGATAGTTGGCAACCCGTCCAAAGGAGACTAAAAAGTATAGTGAACAGTTAAAAAAAAGTTTAAAAAAAATGTCAAAAAATAAAAAAATAAACATTTTAATCACCCCTCACTTTCCCATCAAACAATAAAGAAAATAAATAAAAAGATAATTATATTCAGAACTGCCTTATCAGTAAAAGTATAAAATCTTTCACATCTCAAAGTTTACCTAAGGCCTCATTCATATGTCCATGTTTCCAGTACATATGGCATTTGTTTTTTTAACGGATACCATTAGGATCCAGCAAGGTCTTTTTGCAGCCCACTAATTAACTAATTAGGCCTGATGCTAAGCAGTATTTGTAATGGCCTGTTAAGAAACTGGTACTTCACAAAAAATTCTGCTCTGTTGGGGGGTTGCCTGACCTCTAGAAAACAGGTAGGATTTTCTCGTTTTGGCAAAGTGTCACTTTAAACTATGTACATGCTACCTTATTGTGCGGTCATTATAATGGTTATTGCTATAAAAGCACCCTCAATTTTTTGTGACATGAAACCATCAGAGATAATGTGTTTTAACTAATATGTAATAATAACAGGTATACATCAGATGTAGCCATTGATCTTCAGGCAACCCTGTCATGGATTTCACCACAGGAGCCAGGGTTACTACTTTATGGTACAGATAGTAAGTTGCCACGTACCATACTTGAAGCCTTTGCAGAAGCAAATAACCAAAAAATTACTGTATTCCCCATTGGATTCTCTGAAGCCAAAACTAAGGATGTCTTGATGCAAGCAATGACTGAGGTATTTATTGATCATTTATCTGAGTGATTTTAGAAGTTAAAGGGGTTTTCCCACCAACAAAGTTCATTTTAATTAATAGATCTTGGAATAATAACAAGTTCCACAATTAGATGTGTTAATAAAATATTCCTGTGCTGAGATAATCTGAGCACACAGCAGGAGCACGTACATGTGTAATGCCCGTTTCTGGCCATGCAGTTCATGGTCTTCACATACCACAGCTACTGACCAGTGGGAGAAGCATAACTTACTATTTATAAGTCAGTATACAGCAGGGACTCACAGCTGCTGCTTTCTGAAGTAACAAATTCCCTAGCCTGCTTTATCACAGGGGCAAGAGTTTCTGCCATGTCTCTTGCCCTTTGAGCTCATCATAAATTATGTCAGTGATGTAAGATCTCCTGGTGTCCCTGAGCTTATCTGTCATTGACTTGATTTGTGATGAGCTCAGAGGGCAAGAGACATGGCAGAAACACTAACTCCTGTGATGAAACAGGCAGGGAAATATGTCATCTTAGAAGGTAGCAGATGCAAGCCAATTCTGTGTTGTCACTGTGTGTCCTCAATTATCATAAGTAATTTATGATTCTTTCCCTGGCCCGGAGCTGTGGTATGTGCAAACCATGAACTGGAGCAGCTCTTCATGGTTGGACACAACGAATAAAAAAATACTCAGTAGCGGCACATTTATAAGTTTATCTCGGCACAAAACATTTTTTGTAACACATCCAATTGTGAAACTTATTATTAGTCTATGATCTATTCATTAAAATGTACTTTGTCCGTAGGAAACTATTTCAAGGATATTTCTTGCTTTTTTTGGTTTCCTATCGGTATATAATGATTTATGGTTGAATAGGGTGTGGTTTTCCTATACTGTCCTAGCAGAACAGTGTATAAAGAATTTTAATAAGTCACACATTGCTGACTTTTTAAAACATGTGTTTGTGTGTATCTCTAAAATAAGTCGTGCAGGGGGCTTCATAGATATTGTGTTGGAACCGAACAAGATGTCAAACTAAGCATAAATACAAAAATAGATTTGCCCCAAAGTTCTTATTTTAAATGATCCAGAAAGATGATGTTTAGTCTTGCCATAAACTCCTTTTTTTAAACTTAAGAGACATTATCAATAAATACAAATTATTTAATTGTACACACTATGACATCAAACATGAATTTTAAGTTCAACTAAAATATTTCTTTATTGTAAGCTTCATGGACCTTCCAGTGCAGAGTGAAGTGAGTTATATTTCTCACTGTTTTAAGTAATCTAAAATGTATTTTTTAATATATAGGGTAGTTGGATGCTAATGGAGAACATCCATAATTCTCCCAAACTAATGATGTCACTTGGAGAAATTCTAAAGTCTAAGAAGAACCCTGACAGAAACTTCAGACTTTGGCTTTCTGTTCAAGCAATAGAAGATCTACCAACATCACTGCTTCATTCCACTGTAAAAACTGCTGTGGACATTCCAATGGTAAATAATTAAATCAATACTGCAGTACAAATACTAAGATTTAACCTTAAAGGGGTATTCCCATCTCCAACTTCCTATCTCAATATGTAGTAGGTGCAATAGTAATAATATTGACATACACTCACCGGCCACTTTATTAGGTACACCATGCTAGTAACGGGTTGGACCCCCTTTTGCCTTCAGAACTGCCTCAATTCTTCGTGGCATAGATTCAACAAGGTGCTGGAAGCATTCCTCAGAGATTTTGGTCCATATTGACATGATGGCATCACACAGTTGCCGCAGATTTGTCGGCTGCACATCCCAAAGATGCTCCATACAAGGCAGGATGGATCCATGCTTTCATGTTGTTTACGCCAAATTCTGACCCTACCATCCGAATGTCGCAGCAGAAATCGAGACTCATCAGACCAAGCAACGTTTTTCCAATCTTCTACTGTCCAATTTCGATGAGCTTGTACAAATTGTAGCCTCAGTTTCCTGTTCTTAGCTGAAATGAGTGGTACCCGGTGTGGTCTTCTGCTGCTGTAGCCCATCTGCCTCAAAGTTCGACGCACTGTGCGTTCAGAGATGCTCTTAGGCCTACCTTGGTTGTAACGGGTGGCGATTTGAGTCACTGTTGCCTTTCTATCAGCTCGAACCAGTCTGCCCATTCTCCTCTGACCTCTGGCATCAACAAGGCATTTCCGCCCACAGAACTGCCGCTCACTGGATTTTTTTTCTTTTTCGGACCATTCTCTGTAAACCCTAGAGATGGTTGTGCGTGAAAATCCCAGTAGATCAGCAGTTTCTGAAATACTCAGACCAGCCCTTCTGGCACCAACAACCATGCCACGTTCAAAGGCACTCAAATCACCTTTCTTCCCCATACTGATGCTCGGTTTGAACTGCAGGAGATTGTCTTGACCATGTCTACATGCCTAAATGCACTGAGTTGCCGCCATGTGATTGGCTGATTAGAAATTAAGTGTTAACAAGAAGTTGGACAGGTGTACCTAATAAAGTGGCCAGTGAGTGTATATCTCCAATTATACAGATCTGGCAAAAATTAAGAGACCACTGCAAAATGTTCAGTTTGTCTGATTTTTCTCTTTATAAGTATATTTTTCAGTAAAATGTAAATTGTTCATTTATTCTATAAACTACTGATAACATGTCTCCGAATTTCCAAGCAATACATTTTGTATTTTCTTTTATGAAAAGGAGAAATGGTCAAAATTAAAAAAAAACCCAGTGCTTTCAGACCTCAAATAATGCAAAGAAAACAAGTTCATAATCATTTAGAAACAACAATACTAATGTTTTAACTCAGAAAGAGTTCAGAAATCAATATTTTGTGGAATAACCATGATTTTTAGTCACAGCTTTCATGCGTCTTGGCATGCTTTCCACCAATCTTCCACGCAGCGTAAGCATACGTTTAAATGCGTTTTGGCATGCAGATGATATGCTGTGCACAAATACGCTAATGTGAACCTAGCCTTAGATATCCATGGTTAAGAACACTCATACAGTGACATAGCAAATCAGAAGAGCTATACTACTTTTCTATTTGGAGGTATTTGCCAATATTATTATTATTGTTGCACCTACTACATATTGGGATAGGATCTCGGAGATGTGAATACCCCTTTAAAGATGTGGTCTCTGTAAACCCTCCTAATTATGCATGTAATGTAGCACAGGTAAATTAAAATCCTTTCTGACCGCTATGTTCCCCAGTTGCCAGCGCTGCTCTGCTTCTCTACTGGCCCACATGATCTAAAAACTTGAAAAAATGGAAAAGTAGCAGCGCCCTACAATGTGGGAGCTGGGAAAGCTGAAGACCTGTTAGGCTACGTTCACATTTGCGTTGTGCGCCGCAGCGTCGGCGACGCAACGCACAACGCAAATGTGAACGCATGCACAACGCAGCGTTTTTTGACACATGCGTCCACTTTTGCATGGTTTTGGGCGCAGAAAAAACTGCAACTTGCTGCGTTCTCTGTGCCCTGACGCATGCACCACAGCGACGCATGCGTCACAAAACGCAAATGCAACGCATGTCCATGCGCCCCCATGTTAAATATAGGGGTACATAACGCATGCGGCGACGCTGCAGCGCCCGACGCTGCGACGCCCAACGCAAATGTGAACATAGCCTTATATTTCTCTGTTGTGCTAGCAGCTTGGGGTTATTAATATACTTGTACTACATCATATACATATTTAAAAGGGTTTAGGGAGAGAAAATGGTTTATATGTTATAATTGACAAAAATGTGAATGTTTTAAATTATACATTTTAATAGTCCATTTAAAGTGCACTTTTTTATATTCTATTTAAATTGCACATTTTATATACCGTGCATTCTATTTTTATATGTATACACGAATACTGAAGGTGTTTATTGCTAAATTAAAATACTGTCCTCAGACGTGAATGTAACTTTTTATTTGCCACCATATCCCGATTCTGTCTTACACACTGGTCTGTTAAAGTCTTCTGAGTGAGAGATTTGAAGATACGGGATTTAACACAAGTCTTTTGTAGGGTATGCTCTCCAATATGCAGAAGGGCCTATATTTGTACAGGATTCCTAGAACAATAGCATAAAATGCCGTTCTTTTTAGCAATTTGTAATAGAAACTGTTTGCATTTTGTTTCCTATGATATTTATTTATTCTTATGTTACAGAATATAAGGCGTGGGATCATTAGTTCTTGGAAGTTAGTTAACCATGAAGTGCTAGCTACAAGTTCCCGCCCAGAGTGGCCTCCTCTTCTACACAATCTCTGTTTCTTGCATGGTGCCATTCGCTTTAGAACATTGTATGGTGGAGGCTGGAATTGTCCAGACGCAATGACATTTGGCTGTGCAGAATTAATGGTATGTAAAAATGCAACTGTAAATTGATGATATTATGAAACAAAAAAATAGTAGCAATATCTGAGTTATGCATAAGTTCTTGAATCAATAATGGAGCTTTGATATTATGTTTATTTAAAAATAAGATGTTTGATCTCATCTCATTTATTAATGTGAAGGATCCTCACCTCGCC
This sequence comes from Ranitomeya variabilis, assembly GCF_051348905.1. Taxonomy (NCBI): domain Eukaryota; kingdom Metazoa; phylum Chordata; class Amphibia; order Anura; family Dendrobatidae; genus Ranitomeya; species Ranitomeya variabilis. The sequence goes on along the minus strand of NC_135233.1, from coordinate 789,184,138 downwards.
ACCCCGCATGACGTTGATATTACGTCAGCGGGATCACATAAGGTCTCCAAACTTGTACCAATGTGAAGTTCTGCACCCCCTGAGGGCACGTAAGGTCAGCTTGGCACAGTTTTACACAGACACTCGCTGTCCACATGAGCTCAGGAAGGCCCAGGGAGTGAGAGGAGGTGGCCCACAAAGTCACTGACATGGCAGCACACTCTACCACAACCATGACAGGCTGAGAGGCCCCTTTCACTAGCCCCAGTGAAACAGAACCTTATCAGCCCGGTAGAACTGCCACCAGTTCCTTGTTCTATACAAGCCTGGTCTGTTAATGGGATTATATTGGGCCAGAAACCAGCCCCGGTAACATGGGAAGTTAAACTGAGAAATGGACGTGTGGATTCTTGGATTGACATAAAAGAACAGCCCAGGGTTAAATTATATATTTAATCGCCTTAAGGGCACACTAGACAATACACTATAAACAAAATGGTTATGCATATAATGATCAGATATGCAAATAGAGGGTATAGTACAAAATATATAAGCAGATGGATCATGTCACCTACCAGTGTGACATCCGACCAGGTGTGCACTGGGCCTCAGGAGGCATCGGCTTCCAGCTGGGTCCTAGGTCCTTCATAGCTAGTTACTCAATGTGACCTCCCGGTTTGAAATGGATCGCATACATCAGACAGAGAGAGACAGACCACATGGCCTTAGGCTAGATTTTATCCCCTTTGGTTCACTCCTCTACTGCCCTCTGGGCTGAATCTAAATCCCCTCCCCCAGAGTTTTGTAGCTAAATCTCCCAAAACCTAGGAAGGATTATAACTCCTTTCTGTATGATTCTAGGGTGGTGCTGGTTCATGCGATCCGGCACGGCCCCTGCTACACGTTAAGACCAAACACAGCTTTACTACCTGGCTTCTAGTAGCTGTTCTATGTGTCACCATACCTCTGGTAGTTAGAACAGATTGAGACCATGGAAAGCATTCGGTTCAGTCTGGGGATCTCAGAAATACTATACATCCTAGCCATACATTGTGTGTATCTCCATAACGCCTTATTGAATCATAGTTGACTTAACAAAGCAATTTTGAAGGCATGGTATCCACATGGCAGCAAGCCTTTTGTTCTGCTCTGAGTTGGTTCAGGTGTGAGATCTGTCACTCACAGCCCTTTGACTCTCCAGCCCCTCTGCTGCTGCTAGTTGTTCTGGTGCAACTGCACACTGAAGGGGGGTTTATAATCCCATGCAAATAAGATACAAATGATTGAAATGGAATAATACCTCCAATATTCTTCACAGATAAATTTACACTTTGTGGTACACATCCATGCAATTTGTTCTAATGTTCTGGGACACTAGTGACTGGGAATTAGACTGGTGAGAGTTTGTGACTTTTTGTTACTTGTAGCTACAGTTCCTTGAAAAACTATTCATACCCTGTAAACTTTTCCACATTTTTTCACATTACACCAACAAAATTAAATATATTTTATTGGGATGAATTTTATATGTGATATAGCAACACAAAGTAGCAAGTATTAGTTACATGTAAAGGAAATGATACATGATTTTCTAACTTTTTTAAAATCTTAATCTGGAAATTGTGACGTGCATTTGTATTAAGCCCCCTGTAGTCTGACAGCCCTATATAAAGTCCTGAATGACTAATTACCTCCAGAAGTCACATAATTAGTAAATTGCATTCTACCTGTGTGTAATTTATTCTCAGTAAAACTACAGCTGTTCTGTGAAAGCCTCAGAGGTTTGTTTGAGAACATTAGGGATAAAAAAGCATCATGAAACCCAAGGACTACACAAGATAGGCCAAGGATAAAGTAGTGGCGAAGAGTAAAGTAGGGTTAGGTTATAAAAAAGAGAAAAAAATCTTAACATCTCTTGGAACACTGTTCAATCCATCATCCAAAAATGGGAGCAGTATGGAACACCTGCAAATCTACCAAGACATAGTTATCAACCTAAACTGACATCCCAAGTAAGGAGAGCACTAATTAGAGAAGTAGCCAAGATGATCATGGTCACTCTTGAGGAGCTGCAGAGATCCTCAGCTCAAGTTGGAGAATCTGTCCACAGGACAACTATTAGTCGTAAGCTCCACATATCTGGCCTTCATGGAAAAGTAGCAAGAAGAAAGCCATTTTTGAAAAGCAAGTCATAAGAAGTCCTGTTTTCAGTTTGCAAAAAGCCATGTAGGGGACACAGTTAGCACGTGAAAGAAGGTGCACTGGTCAAAAGGTTTAAATGATTGGAGTCATTTAAAACCACAATTCGTCGCACAAAAAACAAGCCCTCATACATCTATGTGGATGGAAGAAAAAACCCTGCTAAAATGAAAATTGGCTGATGAGGGAAAGATTTAAAGAATGTGCCTACTATCTACAATATATCTCGCTTCCCTGACGACATACAGTACAGAGCAAAAGTTTGGACACACCTTCTCATTTAAAGATTTTTCTGTATTTTCATGACTATGAAAATTTTACATTCACACTGAAGGCATCAAAACTATGAATTAACACATGTGGAATTATATACTTAACAAAAAAGTGTGAAACAACTGAAATTATGTCTTATATTCTAGGTTCTTCAAAGTAGCCACCTTTTGCTTTGATGACTGCTTTGCACACTCTTGGCATTCTCTTGATGAGCTTCAAGAGGTAGTCACCGGAAAAGGTCTTCCAACAATCTTGAAGGAGTTCTCAGAGATGCTTAGCACTTGTTGGCCCTTTTGCCTTCACTCTGCAGTCCAGCTCACCCCAAACCATCTCGATTGGGTTCAGATCTGGTGACTCTGGAGGCCAGGCCATCTGGTGTAGCACCCCATCACTCTCCTTCTTGGTCAAATAGCCCTTACACAGCCTGGAGGTGTGTTTGGGGTCATTGTCCTGTTGAAAAATAAATGATGATCCAACTAAATGCAAACCGGATGGAATAGCATGCCGCTGCAAGATGCTGTGGTAGCCATGCTGGTTCAGTATGCCTTCAATTTTGAATAAATCCCCAACAGTGTCACCAGCAAAGCACCCCCACACCAACACACCTCCTCCATGCTTCATGGTGGGAACTAGGCATGTAGAGTCCATCCGTTCACCTTTTCTGCGTCGCACAAGACACGGTGGTTGGAACGAAAGATCTCAAATTTGGACTCATCAGACCAAAGCACAGATTTCCACTGGTCTAATGTCCATTCCTTGTGTTCTTTAGCCCAATCAAGTCTCTTCTGCTTGTTGCCTGTCCTTCGCAGTGGTTTCCTAGCAGCTATTTTACCATGAAGGCCTGCTGCACAAAGTCTCCTCTTAACAGTTGCTGTAGAGATGTGTCTGCTGCTAGAAATCTGTGTGGCATTGACCTGGTCTCTAATCTGAGCTGCTGTTAACCTGCAATTTCTGAGGCTGGTGACTCAGATAAACTTATCCTCAGAAGCTTCCTTTCCTGGGGCGGTCCTCACGTGAGCCAGTTTCTTTGTAGCGCTTGATGGTTTTTGCCACTGCACTTGGGGACGCTTTCAAAGTTTTCCCAATTTTTCGGACTGACTGACCTTCATTTCTTAAAGTAATGATGGCCACTCGTTTTTCTTGACTTAGCTGCTTTTTTCTTGCCATAATACAAATTCTAACAGTCTATTCAGTAGGACTATCAGCTGTGTATCCACCAGACTTCTGCACAACACAACTGATGGTCCCAACCCCATTTATAAGGCAAGAAATCCCACTTATTAAACCTAACAGGGCACACCTGTGAAGTGAAAACCAGTTCCGGTGACTTTCTCTTGAAGCTCATCAAGAGAATGCCAAGAGTGTGCAAAGCAGTCATCAAATCAAAAGGTGGCTACTTTGAAGAACCTAGCTTATAAGACATATTTTCAGTTGTTTCACACTTTTTTGTTAAGTTTATAATTCCACATGTGTTAATTCATAGTTTTGATGCCTTCAGTTTGAATTTACAATTTTCATAGTCATGAAAATGCAGAAAAATCTTTAAATGAGATGGTGTGTCCAAACTTTTGCTCTGTACTGTAGGTGTTGTTCTTCTTGTGTTTGGTGGTGTCACTAACACTGTACTACAATAGAAGGACAGAAAGGCAGAGGGGGAGAGCAGTAGTGTTGAGCATTCCGATACCGCAAGTATCGGGTATCGGCCGATACTTGCGGGTATCGGAATTCCGATACCGAGATCCGATACTTTTGTGGTATCGGGTATCGGTATCGAAACAACATTAATGTGTAAAATAAAGAATTAAAATAAAAAATATTGCTATACTCACCTCTCCGACGCAGCCTGGACCTCACCGAGGGAACCGGCAGCGTTCTTTGCTTAAAATGCGCGCGTTTACTTACTTCTGTGACGTCACGGCTTGACGTGACGTAATTTCAGGTCCTGAATGCAGAATTAGGCATACAGGACCTGAAATTACGTCACGGCTTGCTGTGATTGGTCGCGTCGCGGTCACATGGGTGGCACGCAACCAATCACAAGCCGCGACGTAATTTTAAAATGCGTGCGTTTCCTGCCTCCCGTGACATCACGGCTTGTGATTGGTCGCGTCGCCCATGTGACCGCGACGCGACCAATCACAAGCCGGAACGTAATTTTAAAATCCTGAATGCCTAGAATTAGGCATTCAGGACCTGAAAATTACGTCACGGCTTGCTGTGATTGGTCGCGTCGCGGCCACATGGGCGGCACGTGACCAATCACAAGCCGTGACGTCACGGAAGGAAGTAAACGCGCGCATTTTAAGCAAAGAATGCTGCCGGTTCCCTCGGTGAGGTCCAGGCTGCGTCGGAGGTGAGTATAGCAATATTTTTTATTTTAATTCTTTATTTTACACATTAATATGGATCCCAGGGCCTGAAGGAGAGTTTCCTCTCCTTCAGACCCTGGGAACCATCAGGGATACCGTCCGATACTTGAGTCCCATTGACTTGTATTGGTATCGGGTATCGGTATCGGATTAGATCCGATACTTTGCCGGTATCGGCCGATACTTTCCGATACCGATACTTTCAAGTATTGGACGGTATCGCTCAACACTAGAGAGCAGGCTTTCTGAGATTAGATAATTTTTGTGTCTTCATTTCTCTTGGAAACAGGATCATACTCAGCTATGAAACAATGTTGTACAATTGACTGCAGTAGTCAAAAGGAGATGTGTGAAGAATATGGGGGATATAATTTCATGCCAATCGATTATATCATATCCGTGTGAAGCAGAGACAGGGCACCTGGCTTAGCAGGTTGTCTAGCTTTAACAGCACCAAGTGAAAAACGCTCCCACTCCCTGCAGCTTCGCTTGTACAAAGGTCTTCCTAGCAGGATGAACCCCTGCCAGATGTGTGGGCCACCCTCTCTCAATCCCCGTGCCTCCTTGTGACTGTGTGGACAGGGAGTGTCTGTGTAAAACTATGCCACGCTTACATTATGTATCCCCAGGGGGTGCATAAAGTGGGGAGACTGTATCGTGTTACCCCCCTGACGTATTAGTGACGTCAGGGGGCTACGAGGTGCGGTTCTTTACATTGGGTTTTTCACCTGCTGCTGACATATTAGCTGCAGTTGCAAGGGAAATACAGCCTCCTGATAGTCACTGTAGAACCGATCTGGGTGTAAAGTAACAGTAACAATCAGTACAGTAACAGTAGCAATCACCTGATCGCTGGGACTGGCAGCATTGCCTGTTTCTACACCAGAGGTGTCAAACTGCATTCCTCGAGGGCCGTCAACAGGTCATGTTTTCAGGATTTCCTTAGCATTCCACAAGGTGCTGGAATCATTCTGTGCAGGTGATTAAATTATCACCTGTGCAATACAAGGAAATCCTGAAAACATGACCTGTTGGCGGCCCTCGAGGAATGCAGTTTGACACCTCTGTTCTACACAATATACACGATGCTCGTTGGGTGCCATATATTCAGTGATCAAGAAAACAACAGTTGACATGCCACTCCTGATACTATATGAATTCTTATAAAGCTACGAACTCTACACGGATGTTTAGAAATGTCTGCCGTGTTGTATGCAGATTAGTTTTACAGTAGCATTTTAAGGAATCTACAGGATTTGGCACCCAAAATTATTTATTTGCTCATGTAGCTCACAGACTAGTCCAGCAATACCTCTATATGGCTAGTTTGTGCCCTGTTACTGAGAAATCTGCATTTGAATTGATATGCAAATGAGGTTGAAGAGCTATTGTAGGTCTGAAACCTCTGTCACTTCAGCTCTATTTCACGCATAGTGCCACTTCCTCCTGCTTGACTCATGACTCCAATGCCTAACATAATACAGCATAAAGGTGATCAGTCAAGCAGAAGGGGGCAACACTGGGCAGACAAAAGGGACCAGTGGGCACTCATTAAAGGTGAAAGAAAGGCGATTCCGGCAGCTAAACAGGAAAGGGTTCTTTACAGTTAGAGCAGTAATACTGTGGAATGCTCGACCACAAGAGGTAGTAATGACAGACACTATAAGAGCTTTTAAAAAAGGGCTGGACGATTTCCTCAATACAGATAACATTGTGGGTTATAGTTAGTTTAGTGACAAAATGTATAATTGGTAGAGAAAGGTTGAACTTGATTGACCTAGGTCTTTTTCAACCTAAGTAACTATGTGATATGTAAATGTACTTGTCTTTGAAAGAACTGCATAAACAGTTTAAGGATGAAATCCTGCTGACAGATTCCTTTTAAACACACTTGGTTTCTTTTATAGACAAATATGTTTGAATTATTTGTAGCAATTCATTCTTTCCATTGCATTTTATGTATTATCTTTAGGAAAGCATTGAGATTCTAAAGCATGAATTTAAGGAGGACCCTGAGAATGCAGGAAAGATTCCATCTTGGACTGCTCTGAGATACCTACTGTCAGAAGTATGTGTTTTTTCCCAACTTGTCTTCTATGGGTGCCATACCTTTAGTGGTATTCCCACTTTCCAGGTGCACTGTATCCTATATTCTTCTATTGCAATCCGCATATCTATATATATATATATATATATAGGTCGTCTAAACTGAAACCGAAATGTCATATATGTTCACTGTTGATTGAAAATTGTTAAATATGCTTATTTCGCACATTTATTTAATCAGGACTTTACCAGGTGCATTATTACTCTTAAAGAAAAATGTCATAATATTCTCATAAAATATGTAGTGGTTTATTGAATTGTGCACAGAAAAACCAAATTGCAGCAAAACATAAAAATAGATTAAATAGTTACAAACAGATTGTCCACGTGTAAATATCAGCGCTTGTTACTCATCTTTCCCAAAGTTCTGAATGGTAAAAGCCATCTGTCTGTGTGAAATTTAAAGTCATCATGGCTACCAGCTGTTCCTTCCTTGTGTGACTTGTCTGATGTCCATGGAGAATGATATTAAAGGCAGGAGGTGACAGGCCCCACGTGACAAAAGCCCCCCACCCTCCTAAGAGACGTTATTTATATGTCCCACAGACCACGTGTTGCCTTTATATGGTGTTGACTTATACTCACAGAAATAGCTTTTTGTAATGTCAGCAAGAAGCAATGTGCTCAGTACAGAATAAGAATAATTCAACTAATAATTAATATTTAGCAAAAATAAATCATCTTTTTTTCCACATCAATTAAGTGCCAAGTTCTTCATATATTATGCTTCAGACAGAGGAAGGACATGATGTTACAGACAGCGGACAATCTCTGGTATATTGTATTAAGGCGGGGGTGATGCCAGGAGAAGATGTGTGTAATTGGGTCATCAGCATTCAGGTGATACTGGAAACCAAATCTGGTCATGGTTTGTCCAATAAAGGCAGTATATATGGAGAAGAGGAGGGGATCTAGTTCTGAGCCTTGATGAACCCAGATATTAAGGAGAAGTGGGGAATATGAGCCAACAAAAGATACAGTGAAGGAACGGTCAGAGAGGTAGAGAACCAAGAGAGAGCAGTTTCTTTCAGGTCTATAGAGCGGAGCATAGTGAGGAGGAGCTGGTGATCCACAATGTCAAATGCTGCAGAGAAATCCAGGAGAAGCAGGGAGTAGTAACCATTAGATTTTGCTGTTAATAAATCATTAGAGACTTTCGTGAGGGCAGTTTCAGTAGCATGAAAAGAGAAGAAACCAGATTGTAAAGGGTCAAGTAGAGAGCGTTATCTGAAAGATAGTGGGTTATCGGAACAAGCATTCCAGGATGTTCCAGATGAAGGGAAGATTTGAGACAGATGTCTGTAGTTAGCAGAACAGTTTAGGTCTATTTATTTTTTTTATATGACAGGATAGGAGAGGGGCTATAATGGCACATTTAAATAAAGAGGAAAAGATGCCAGAAGAAATAGAGATGTTTAATATTTTAGTTGGTGGGCAGTGACAGCCGGGGAGAGTGACTGAAGAAGATGTGAGGGAATAGGGTCATACATCACAAATATAAACCAGATGTCTATTGATCACAAATTCGAATTGTCATAAAAGATCATATCATATATGGTAATCTTAATCCATCCTTATTTTAATTACTTAATCTCTGGTCCTTATGAACCAATGTTTCTGCATAAAACAATACTGTTGTAATAGAAAGGAATTCGCAGTTACAGCTACAGACGTTAATATTGCTCTGCTCTTGGTCACATTGCACAGAAAAGTGGCATTGGTAACTGCTTAATTGTCAATTGTTGTGGTCTTCTTTTTTGCAGATAATCTATGGTTCCAATGTTTCAGATGACTTTGACATGACCGTCTTGACTTCCATGATTGATTACTGGATCAGTGTTAATACTACGAAGAAAGACAGTGAACTCACTAAATGTATGCTATCATCTAATACAAATATGTCTATTAAAGAACACACGGGCCAAATTGAAGCTTTGTAATATGCATTATGCAGGTCCTGAGGAATGGAGCATGAGGCACCCTCCCATTCCCAGGCGCGGCACTAGATATAACACAGCATGTCAGTTTTCCTTTAATGATTTTTATTACAGTTTGTGTTTGTATTAGCAGTGGTATCTTGTGTTAAACATTGCACAATATAGGGTTTTAGCTGTTATTAAAAATGTGGCGAGAAAATAGGATTAAATGAAACTAAAAACAAACAGGAAATATAAGATATGAATATTGTCTTACAATATTTTAATAGTTGAAATTGATTCTGTAAAAATAATATAATATTTATGCTAATATTTGATTTAGTGTTAGCATATTATTTACATGACTTCAGGGACAAGTATAGTTTGGTGAAATGTGTAATTATATTTATTTTGCTGTTATATCATTTTGCAGTAAAATTCAGAATTCCATCATCTTTCTTTAATCTGGATTTAAATCCTTCTTCGCTGGCACAAGTGATGGATCTCATCCCCCAGTATTCATTAGACGCTCCAGAAGCTTTCCACATGCACCCCTCTCCGATGGTAATATAAGCACGCACTGTATAGTATCACCTTACATAACAAACATCTCTGTATTAACGCCGGTGGTTTACAACTTCTTATCCAGGTTCAGTTTGGAGAACAAGGTTATATTATTTCTCAACTCAGCCAAATGTATGGATACAAAGGAGGGTTCTCCAGACATGGTGAAAAATCTTTACAAACATCTCAGAAAGGTACATGGCTACTAGAGTATTTAACATAGAATCCAACATTAGACTGTGGGTACCATTAGTTCCAATTCTTGAAACAATTATCCTGTATGTATTTTATTTGTTTAACTTTTTTAACTTATTTCTATGTGTAGAATCCAAAAAGGCAGGAGAATGAAACCTCAATATTAAAACCTATCTTTTGTTAGGACAATTTAAAAAATATAACCAAAGAACTGTCAATAATCAACAATACAAAAACAAAAAATAAATGTTCAAAAAGACAGAGTTAAAGAAAAGAATGCTCAGCAGCGGTCGATCCCCTATATTTAGGCAGAGGACTGGATACTAGATTAGCAGGGATTGGTGCTGCCCTCCTGATCACCATCTTTATCCCCTGATGACCCAAGGGGGAAACGCATCAGGAGTGAGACAATGTGAAGGTTGAGATAAGTCACATCCTCTTGTATGAGGACAGTTTATATTGATAACCTAACCTTTTTTATGTCAGTGTACATGTAATAATACATGTTGTTGTGGTTACCACTAGTGATGAGCGAATATACTCGTTACTCGAGATTTCCCAAGCATGCTCGGGTGTCCTCCGAGTATTTTTTAGTGCTCGGAGATTTAGTTTTTTTTGCCGCAGCTGAATGATTTACATCTATTAGCCAGCATAAGTACATGTGGGGGTTGCCTGGTTGCTAGGGAATCCCCACATGTACTTATGCTGGCTAACAGATGTAAATCATTCAGCTGCGGCAAAAAAAACTAAATCTCCGAGCACTAAAAAATACTCAGAGGTCACCCGAGCATGCTTGGGAAATCTTGAGTAACGAGTATATTCGCTCATCACTAGTTACCACGTTTCTGCGTTTTTTTCAGTGGGCTATACTGTGTACAGTGGATTTAGACATTTTGTTTTACAGATGAATTTGTAAGGTGTTAAAGAGGCTGTTACCAGTGAGGGTTTGGTGCTAACCTCCATGGCTAGGTAGCGTTTAAGAATATTTATTAGGGGTATATTAGGGCCAGTTTCCACGGAGATCCCCCCCATACTTTTGGATCTTTACATCCTAGTTCTTGTACCCTCCAGAGAGCTCTTATATTATCAATTACCTCAAAACTGGATATGAAATTATAGGGGATCACTGCTGAACCTTATCTTCTTTAACTCGCTCTGTCACACGTTGGGTTCCATTGTAAAAGAGCATATATTTTACAGTGGTTGTTGTAAAGTATAGGACAAGGGTGGGCAATTAATTTTCCCAAGGGGCCACATGAGAGACCATGACTGTTGTGGAGGGCTGAACTAATAGCTTTAAATTAATTCTACTCAACATTAATTTATTAATATTAATTGTATCACTTAATATTGAGCATAATTATGCTGACACCCCCTATATATATCACACAGAGAAAATAGGAGTCATTAGGTATAAAAATAGTAAATTTATTTGTACTTCAAAAAAATCAACATACTAAATCCATTACATCAAAAAACAAGTATCTGCAGGAAAATTGAAACAGAAAAGAAGGAACCCTGCTGATTACCCCTGCCCACTCTGTGCAAAAATCGCATTAGATAAGGTGCAAGTGCAGTAATATATTGCACATAGAAGGTAAGCAAAATATATATCTTTGAACCCCACACAGCCCCTTATATACAGCATGAGCCCCATACAGCCTCCCTATATACAGCATGAGCCCCACACAGCCTCCCCATGTACAGCATGAGCCCCACACGGACTCCCCATATACAGCATGAGCCCCACAACCTCCCCATGTACTGCATGAGCCCCACACAGCCTCCCCATGTACAGCATGAGCCACACAGCCTCCCCATATACAGCATGAGCCCCACACAGCCTCCCTATATACAGCATGAGCCCCACACAGCCTCATCATGTACAGCATGAGCCCCACACAGCCTCCCCATGTACAGCATGAGCCCCACACAGCCTCCCCATGTACAGCATGAGCCCCACACAGCCTCCCTATATACGGCATGAGCCCCACACAGCCTCCCTATATATGGCATGAGCCCCACACAACCTCATCATGTACAGCATGAGCCCCACACAGCCTCCCTATATATGGCATGAGCCCCACACAGCCTCCTTATGTACAGCATGAGTCCCACAACCTCCCCATGTACTGCATGAGCCCCACACAGCCTCCCTATGTACAGCATGAGCCCCACAACCTCCCCATGTACAGCATGAGCCCCACACAGCCTCCCTATATACGGCATGAGCCCCACACAGCCTCCCTATATATGGCATGAGCCCCACACAACCTCATCATGTACAGCATGAGCCCCACACAGCCTCCCTATATATGGCATGAGCCCCACACAGCCTCCTTATGTACAGCATGAGCCCCACAACCTCCCCATGTACTGCATGAGCCCCACACAGCCTCCCTATGTACAGCATGAGCCCCACAACCTCCCCATGTACTGCATGAGCCCCACACAGCCTCCCCATGTACAGCATGAGCCACACAGCCTCCCCATATACAGCATGAGCCCCACACAGCCTCCCCATGTACAGCATGAGCCCCACACAGCCTCATCATGTACAGCATGAGCCCCACACAGCCTCCCCATGTACAGCATGAGCCCCACACAGCCTCCCCATGTACAGCATGAGCCCCACACAGCCTCCCTATATACGGCATGAGCCCCACACAGCCTCCCTATATATGGCATGAGCCCCACACAACCTCATCATGTACAGCATGAGCCCCACACAGCCTCCCTATATATGGCATGAGCCCCACACAGCCTCCTTATGTACAGCATGAGCCCCACAACCTCCCCATGTACTGCATGAGCCCCACACAGCCTCCCTATGTACAGCATGAGCCCCACAACCTCCCCATGTACTGCATGAGCCCCACACAGCCTCCCTATGTACAGCATGAGCCCCACAACCTCCCCATGTACTGCATGAGCCCCACACAGCCTCCCCATGTACAGCATGAGCCCCACAACCTCCCCATGTACTGCATGAGCCCCACACAGCCTCCCCATGTACAGCATGAGCCCAACAACCTCCCCATATACTGCATGAGGCCCCCACAACCTTCTCATATACTGATTGAGCCCCACACAGCCTCCCCATATAGTGCATGACAGTATACAGCCTTTCCATAGCCTCACCATGTGCAGCATGTCACCCCCATAGCCTCCCCGTGTGCAGCATGACACCCCCATAGCCTCCCCGTGTGCAGCATGACACCCCCATAGCCTCCCCGTGTGCAGCATGACACCCCCATAGCCTCCCCGTGTGCAGCATGACACCCCCATAGCCTCCCCGTGTGCAGCATGACACCCCCATAGCCTCCCCGTGTGCAGCATGACATCCCCATAGCCTCCCCATGTGCAGCATGTCACCCCCATAGCCTACCCATGTGCTGCATGTGCTGCTCAATAGAATCCCCATGTTAACCCCATAGAATCCCCATGTTCACCCCCATAGAATCCCCATGCTCACCCCATAGAATCCCCATGTTCACCACCATAGAATCCCCATGTTCACCCCCATAGAATCTCCATGTTCATACACATGAAAAAAGCAAACACCACACTCACCTCGGTCCCTTCCCAGGCGCCCTGCTTCTGTTGCTGTCTCCGATGCGCTGACTCTCCGGCGATACACAGCTGATGCGATGACATGACTCATTGCGTCAGCTGTTTCACACGCTGAATGGTGGAGGAAGTGGCCGGAGGTCCCTCCTCCACCAATACTGACTACAGGAGACAGCGAGCGAGTGGGCACGGTGCGGCCCGCGGACTTCAGATTTTCAGCCCCACGGCTGTCTCGGTCTCATCGCCTCAGTTGGGGTGGTATGTATCTGTTTTGCAACTGCAGCTGACTGTCCTATACCAGACCTGGGCAAAGTGCCCAAGTCTGGTATAGGACACTTAGCTGCAGTTGCAAAACAGATACATAAAACCCCAACTGAGGCGATGAGACTCACTAAGGCTATGTGCACACGTTGCAGATTTTCCTGTGGAATTTTCTGCCCAGATTCTGCATCTCTAGGCAGAAAACGTAGGTAAAAATCTGTGCAGATTTAATACGTTTTTTCCATGCGGATTTGTATGTGTTTTTGAAAGCTAAATAAAGATCTATTATTGAACAAAAAAAAAAAATTGTGATGTCATTTCTTGTCCAACCTCTTCATTTACATACTCCATTGTAGAATAATGTTTACACACACAGAATGATAGATAGATAGATCTATAAAAAAGAAGAAAGAAAAATTGGAGGCAGCACACCGTTTGTAGTGAAAAAAAGCTATGTGATCAGCCCAGAAGGCAACATTTCGGTCCCAACAGGAACCTTTCTCAAGCAGTGAACATGTGAAAGTGCCAGGTATATAGAGAGTATACATAACTATAATCATTTGCATTAATCATCATTGTGAGAGCATGTATTTACATTATAATTAACATGCATAAAGTGCAGGCAGTGATACATGATGAATTATTCATCACATAAAGTGCAGTGCATAGATATAAATAAAAAAGGCATTGAAAAATATGCATTTAGACAACAATTGGTAATGATAAAACAGGTGTATAGCCTTGTTAACCCCTTCACACCCCCGGAGCTTTTTCCGTTTTTTCGTTTTTCGCTCCCCACCTTCCCAGAGCCATAACTTTTTTATTTTTCCATCAATTTGGCCATGTGAGGGCTTATTTTTTGCGGGACGAGTTGTACTTTTGAACGACATCATTGGTTTTACCATGTCGTGTACTAGAAAATGGGAAAAAAATTGCAAGTGCGGTGAAATTGCAAAAAAGTGCAATCCCACACTTGTTTTTTGCTTGGCTTTTTTGCTAGGTTCACTAAATGCTAAAACTGACCTGCCATTATGATTCTCCAGGTCATTACGAGTTCATAGACACCTAACATGACTAGGTTATTTTTTACCTAAGTGGTGAAAAAAAATTCCAAACTTTGCTAAAAAAAAAAAAAAATTGCGCCATTTTCCGATACCCGTAGCGTCTCCATTTTTCATGATCTGGGGTCGGTTGCGGGCTTATTTTTTGCGTGCCGAGACGGCGTTTTTAATAATACCATTTCGGTGTAGATATGTTCTTTTAATCGCCCGTTATTGCATTTTAATGCAATGTCGCGGCGACCAAGAAAACGTAATTCTGGTGTTTCGATTTTTTTTCTCGTTACGCCGTTTAGCGATCAGGTTAATGCTTTTTTTTATTGATAGATCGGGCGATTCTGAACGCGGCTATACCAAATATGTGTAGATTTGATTTTTTTTTATTGATTTATTTTGATTGGGGCGAAAGGGGGGTGATTTAAACTTTTATGTTTTTTTTATTTTTTTCACATTTTTTTAAACTTTTTTTTTTTTACTTTTGCCATGCTTCAGTAGCCTCCATGGGAGGCTAGAAGCTGGCACAACGCGATCGGCTCTGCTATGTAGCAGCGATCATAAGATCGCTGCTACACAGCAGAATTGCAGGTGTGCTGTGAGCGCCGACCACAGGGGGGGCGCTCACAGCAGGCCGGCATCAGTAACCATAGAGGTCCTTGAGACGCGGAGCCCTGCATCAAAGCAGGGGAGCTGACATCGGACGGAATAGTACGTCCGATGTCGGTAAGGGGTTAATCACATCCATGACTTGTCCCACTCTCTTGGGTAAAGGCAAAAAGATCCAAGTAAACAGCGTGTTACAAAGGAATGAAACCTCAGCGCTACTAAGT
This sequence comes from Ranitomeya variabilis, assembly GCF_051348905.1. NCBI lineage: Eukaryota > Metazoa > Chordata > Amphibia > Anura > Dendrobatidae > Ranitomeya > Ranitomeya variabilis. The sequence continues at coordinate 789,168,821 of NC_135233.1, read as the reverse complement.
CACAGCGCTTTTTAAAGAAAAAAAATATATACGGTATATATATATATATATATATATATATATATATATATATACATATAAGCAAAAAAATAAATGTACAACGGTGTTATAGCATGATTATAATTCAGTTTTCATCTTGTGTTAATATAAAACACCATAGTCGTAAATCTATTATTTTCAAGCATGTTACAAAGGAACGAAACCTCAGCGCTTCAATATATTCATATAATGACTGATAAGCTACATCTTTATAAATGTAAACAGAAAAACTAAATGTACAGCACATAGAGTTTTAATATAGTAGCACTTTGATATAGTGACACAAATATTGTTCAATAAGTATAATGCTCATAAAATCAAATCGCACCATACATATAAGACTCATTTTCAAGCATGTTTCAAAGAGGATTCCCATTAAAATTAGATATTAGAAGGGCTGGGAAAAATCCATAATGGTGAGAACACCCCCCAATAGCTGGGGCTGGGAACACACCACACAAAGAATGGGGGAGACACAAACCTCGCTAAAGAAATGTGTCTCAACCCCAAATTCTTAAATGGATAATACACTCCTCTAAAGCCACAACTTACTGTATTTTTCGGACTACAAGACGCACTTTTTCCCCCCCCAAAAAGGGGGGAAAATGGGGGGTGCGTCTAATAGTTGCAATGCAGGCTTACCGTGGCGGCAGAGGTGCGGTGGCAGAGGTATGGCGGCAGAGGTGCGGTGGCAGAGGTGCGGCGGCAGACGTGCGGGGATGAGGAGGCGCAGTGAGCGGGGTCCCTTTCCCCGGTGAGGTGATGCAGCAGCCCGGTAAGCAGCAGAGCCGGGTGAATCCTGAATTTCCTTGGCTTCAGGAAAATGGCCGCCGCGATCTCCATCTGCGCACGCGCGGCCTCCCGCGGCCATTTTCCTGAAGCCCCGGGAAGCAGAGCGCTTCATCTGCGCACGCGCGGCCTTGGGAAAATGGCCGCCACCACCGCTAACAACAGGATTCACCCGGCTCTGCTGCTTACCGGGCTGCTGCATCACCTCACCGGGGAAAGGGACCCCTCTGATGCCATACCACTCACTGCGCCTCCTCATCCCAGCACCTCCTCATCCCAGCACCTTATCATCACCTCCTCATCCCAGCACCTCTGCCGATAACCACTGCTGCAACCCTCCCATGGACACCAGGCTGTAGCGTCGCCCACCTAAGCAGGAAGGGACCCTGCTCAGGTGCACGCCGTACCGCATCACCCCACCTCTGCCGACACCATGCCTCCTGTGACCCTGCTCTGCCACCGCCAGCCCTCAGGTAAGATACTGTAAATTCAGATAATAAGACGGACCCCCATCTTATAAAAAATCTTTTTTTCTGCAATTTTCACCCCAAATTTGGGGTGCGCCTTATGGTCTTATAGTCCGAAAAATACGGTAAATCTTCTCAATAGAGGGAATTATCCCCAAATCACAGAAAGGTCCCTTGTGCCAAGAGTAACTATATCTACATATTATTGTTCAATCTCAATGTCCAACAAAACAAAAAACAAAAAAAATAAAATAAAAAACACCTTGCCAATCTATCTGAATGGGAGAAGCCATGGATCATAATATTTGGTTATATTCACATTTTTCAAAAAAGGAAAACATTTTTTAACAACAATTGGCACTAACCCAAGCAAAAAGAGAAAGATTCCAGCTGAAGCATGCAAGAGACACCGCAAAGAGTAACTCATAAAAGAACGGATTATAATTCACATTTAATCTGCCATAATAATTCCATAGTTTTAAGCATTGCAACCCAATCACTACCCCACCTCAAAGGGAGGGCGGGGGTTAATCAATTATACGAAATTTAAGATATTTTCCAGTGTGGGCCTGTTCCGCAAAATAATGTATCTGAGGTGATTCACATGGGTTTAAAAGTCCCATGCGATCTCACCCACATAACGCAATTCACATATTTTTTGTTTATTTGTATATATATTTTCTTTAAAAAGCGCTGTGACTTAGTAGCGCTGAGGTTTCGTTCCTTTGTAACACGCTGTTTACTTGGATCTTTGTGCCTTTACCCAAGGCCTGTCCCACACGTCCAGATAATTCCGGTACCGGAAAAAATCGGTACCGGAGTTATCCGTGTCCGTGAGCTCACGTAGGCCATACGTGCGGCACACGTGTGCCGCCCGTGTGCCGAGTGGGTACCACACGGAGCGTGTGGTACCCACGCGTGTGGTACACTGCATCGTGCTGAAGCCGCGATTCATATCTTCTGTGCAGCAGCGTTTGCTGCATAGAAGATATGAATAATAGTGTTTAAAAGAAAGATTAAAAAAGAAAGATTTAAATTTAAAGATTTAAAGATTTAAATTTAAATTTTAAATTTAAAGATTTAAAAGAAAGATCTATGTGTCCGCCGCCCCCCTACCCCCTGTGCGCCCCCCCGCTGTTCTGAAAATACTCACCCGCTTCCCTCGTTAGCTGTCGATGCTTCCTGGTCTGACCGCGCCTTCTACTGTATGCGGTCACGTGGGGCCGCTCATTTACAGTCATGAATAGGCGTCTCCACCCCATGGGAGGTGGAGCCACCTATTCATGACTCTAATCGGCGGCCCCACGTGACCGCATACAGTAGAAGGGGCGGCCAGCACAGAACACTGCGAGGGAGGCGGGTGAGTATTTTCAGAACAGCGGGGGGGCGCACAGGGGGTGGGAGGGCGGCGGACACATAGATCTTTCTTTTAAACACTATTATTCATATCTTCTATGCAGCAAACACTGCTGCAGAGAAGATATGAATGGCGGCTTCAGCACCATGTGGGGGGGACAGCGCTTACTGTAGCGCTGTCTCCTGCACGCCACACGGACTGCACACGGAGAAGGTCCGTGTGTGGTCCGTGTTTTACACGGACCCATTGACTTTAATGGGTTCGTGTAATACGAGCGCTCCCACGAACACTGATATGTCTCCGTGTTTGGCACACGGAGACACGGTCCGCAAAAAATCAATGACATCTGCACAGATGCATTGATTTTAATGGGTCTACGTGTGTCAGTCTCCGGTACGTGAGGAAACTGTCACCTCACGTACCGGAGACACTGACGTGAGACACTGATGTGTGAAACCGGCCCAAGAGAGTGGGACAACTCATGGATGTGATTAACAAGGCTATACACCTGTTTTATCATTACCAATTGATGTCTAAATGCATATTTTTCAATGCCTTTTTTATTTATATCTATGCACTGCACTTTATGTGATGAATAATTCTTGTATCACTGCCTGCACTTTATGCATGTTAATTATAATGTAACACAAGACCTCTCTAAGAAATTCATATAGATAGGCCACAAGAATGTATAGTTAAAAAATACAAACTTTATTTCAAACAAAAGAGAAAAAAGGTATCTCAATCATAAATATAAACACATAAATGTAATGTTAATGATGCCTCCAATCTAACATAGGTCCTGGTGAAAAAAATCCACAGTATCTAAATCTCATACAGTATAAACATATCATTCGATATGCCACCTAGTAGCTATTAATATAGATGCATCAATATGATAACGGCAGCTATACAGACAGGTTAAAGTGCATGGTGCCTATGTTTTATTTTATGGCTTATTTTTTGTTTTATTTTATAACGATACCACACATGATTGGAAAAACATCTATGGTGTACCCATACATATAATTAGCCACTGATATGCCTCAGATACTCCAAAGCCAAATACCGATATCAAACTTATTGGACTGATCTGCTCAGCCTCCCTGTAGTCAAGTGCAAATGTGCTGACAGGAGGTATTATAGAGGAACCTGTGTCAGAGATCTAACAATAGTGTTGTAGCATAGCAGACCAAAGTCCTCTGCATGTGGTATAGAGGCTCCCTATAAAATGCAAATGTGCTGACAGGAGGTATTATAGAGGAATCTGTATCAGAGATCTAACAATAGTGTTTTAGCATAGCAAACAAAAGTCCTCTGCATGCGGTATAAAGGCTCCCTATAATAAAGTGCAAATGTGCTGACAGGAGGTATTATAGAGGAACCTGTGTCAGAGATCTAACAATAGTGTTGTAGCATAGCAGACCAAAGTCCTCTGCATGTGGTATGGGGCTCCCTATAAAATGCAAATGTGCTGACAGGATGTATTATAGAGGAACCTGTGTCAGAGATCTAACAATAGTGTTTTAGCATAGCAGACAAAAGTCCTCTGCATGCGGTATAAAGGCTGCGCACTGAAAGAACTGAAACCTGTGGCATAGTTACCAGGATAGAAGACACCGGACCTGAGAACCCCTACGCGCGTTTCGATGTATATTCTTCTTCCGGGGGCATTATTATAATGTAAATACATGCTCTCACAATGATGATTAATGCAAATGATTATAGTTATGTATACTTTTTATGTGGCACTTTCACATGTTCACTGCTTGAGGCCGGTTTCACACGTCAGTGGCTCCGGTACGTGAGGTGACAGTTTCCTCACGTACCGGAGACACTGACACACGTAGACACATTAAAATCAATGTGTCTCTGCACGTCAGCGTGTTTTCGCGGACCGTGTGTTCGTTTGGAAAACATGGAGACATGTCAGTGTTCGTGGGAGCGCACGGATTACACGGACCCATTTAAGTCAATGGGTCCGTGTAAAACACGTACAGCACACGGATGTTTTCCGTGTGCAGTCCGTGTGCCGTGCTGGAGACAGCGCTTACAGTAAGTGTTGTCCCCCCAGCATGGTGCTGAAGCCGCCATTCATCCATTCTCTCCAGCGCTCGCTGGGGAGAAGGGATGAAACATCTTTTTTTTTGTGTTTAAAGTAAACTTTAGGGCATCCTCCCCGCTCCCACCCCCTGTGCGCCCGGCCGCCGGCATTAAAATACTCACCCGGCTCCCTCGACGCTGCTCTCCGCCCCGCAGCTTCTCCTGTATGAGCGGTCACGTGGTGCCACCCATTACAGTGATGAATCTGCGGCTCCACCCCTATGGGAGGTGGAGCCGCATATTCATCAACTGTAATGAGCGGCACCACGTGACCGCTCATACAGGAGAAGCTGCGGGGCGGAGAGCAGCGTCGAGGGAGCCGGGTGAGTATTTTAATGCCGGCGGCCGGGCGCACAGGGGGTGGGAGCGGGGAGGATGCCCTAAAGTTTACTTTAAACACAAAAAAAAAAGCTAGAAAGAACGGATGAATGGCGGCATCAGCACAATGCTGGGGGGACAGCGCTTACTGTAGCGCTGTCTCTCCTGCACGGTCCGTGTGGTACTCAGGCAGCACACGGCTGCCGCACGTGTGCCGCACGGATGGCCTACGTGAGCTCACGGACACGGATAACTCCGGTACCGATTTTTCCAGTACCGGAATTATCTGGACGTGTGAGACTGGCCTGAGAAAGGTTCCTGTTGGGACCGAAACGTTGCTTTCTGGGCTGATTAAATAGCTCTTTTTCACTACAAACTGTGTGCGGCCTCCAATTTTTCTTTTTTTATAATTGAGGTTTGGTATTTGCCTGGCTAAATGATAGATCGATAGATAATAGATAGATATATCTATAAATAGATAATACCAAGCCCAATGTTTAGGAATAAACATAATAAAATGGTACATAAAGAGTTAAATAAAGACACACACACACAAAATCTGCGTTAGGTAGGGGTCACACTTGCGAGAAATTCGCACCTCAATACCTGTCACTGCCACAGGCACTCGGGACCGAAGCGTTCAGCTACATAGAAATACATGCAGCCGCACACTCCGGTCCCGAGTGTCGGCGGCAGTGGCGGGTATTGATGCGAGGGGGAGTTTCTCAAAAGTGTGACCCCGGTCTTAAATGCAATATCTGTTTAATTTATTAAAAAACAAAATTTTAAAAATGGCATGGGCTCCTTTGCAATTTTCTGCACCAGAGAAGGAAAGCCAGCGAATAGGGACTGATGTTTATAGCCTTGGAAGGAGTTAATACCCATGGATCTTCCCAGGCTATGAATATCAGCCTGCAGCTGTATATTTAGCCTTTACTGGCTATTAAAATAGGGGGACCCCCCCATAAAACAACGTGGGGTCCCCCTGATTATTAGCCAGAAAAGGCTATGCAGACAGCTGCAGGCTGATATTCATAGCCTATGAAGGGACCATGGATATTGTCCCATCCCCAGCTACAAACACCAGCTCACAGCCGCCCCAGAAATGGTGCATCTGTAAGATGCGCCAATTCCGCCACTTAGCCTCTCTCTTCCCACTGCCCTGTAGCAGTGGCATATGGGGTAATAGGGGTTTAATGTCACCTTTGAATTGTAAGGTGACATCAAGCCGGCTTAGTAATGGAGAGGAGTCAATAAGACACCTATCCATTACTAATCCTATCTACTATATAATTGTCTAAGAGTCACTTCCGTCTGTCTGTCACGGATATTCATTGGTCGCGGCCTCTGTCTGTCATGGAAATCCAAGTCACTGATTGGTAGTGGCCGTTTTGCCACGACCAATCAGCGACGGGCACAGTCCGGCAGCAAAATGGCCGCTCCTTCCTCCCCGCAGTCAGTGCCTGCTCCATAATCCCCTCCAGTCAGCGCTCACACAGGGTTAATGGCAGCAGTAACGGACCGCGTTATGCCGCGGTGTAATGCACTCTGTTACCGCTGCTCTTAACCCTGTGTGACCAACTTTTTACTATTGATGCTGCCTATGCGGCATCAATGGTTAAAAGATCTAATGTTAAAAATAATAAAAAATCGTTATATACTCACCGTTTGTCGGCCCCTGGATCAGGAACAGGCCTTCCCCGCTCCTCGCGACGCTCTGGTGACCGCTCCATGCATTGCGGTCTCGCGAGATGATGACGTAGCGGTTTCGTGAGACCGTTATGTCATCATCTCGCGAGACCGCAATGCACTCTTGGGACCGGAGCGTGCGAGGAGCGTCGGTAACCGCTTCGCTTGGATCCGGGGGCCAACGGAAGGTGAGTAAATAACTATTTTTTATTTTAATTCTTTTTTTTTTTTTTAACAGGGCTATGATGCCCACATTGTTATATACTGCGTGGCCTGTGCAATGTACTACGTGGGCTGTGCAATGTACTGCGTGGGCTGTGCAATGTACTGCGTGGTCTGTGATATATATTACATGGCCTGTTATACACTACGTGGCCTGTGTTATACACTACGTGGGCTGTGTTACATACTGCGTGCTTGGGCTGTTATATACTACGTGGTTGTGCTATATACTACATGGCTGTGCTATATACTCAGTGGGCTGTACTATATACTACATGGCTGTGCTATATACTACGTGGCCTGTTATATACTACATGGCCGGCCGCGAACAATCAGCGACAGGCTCAGTCGCGGCCGGCCGAATCCTGTGTATTCAATGTATTATTCTAAAATCTTCATAGATAAACTATACATATTCTAGAATACCCAATGCGTTAGAATCGGGCTACCATCTAGTAGTTGATAATAGGTTAAATAAACACACACACATGCAGAATAAAGTATTTTAATGAAATAAAAAACCACACAGTTTTGCAGTTTTTGTTACTGGTAATCCATGCGACGCCCTTGATCTCCTGGAAGGAAAGGAAAAATAATAAACCAACACAAATACTCACTGGTCCGATGTAGTCCATTTAATAACGAGTGTCCCATGATGATCTCCACTATAGAGCTGTCACATCAGGAGATGTGACAGCTCTATAGGCCTCCAGTGACACACTGACAGGAGACAATGGCTCCTGCAGTGTTATCACTGAGGGTTCAATGGCCTCACTTTACGGCACTGCTGCGTGAGAATTTTCCCATGCAGCAGTGCCGCAAGTGACAGTATGAACTATACTGTACTCACAGCGGCGGAGGGATACTGTGTGGAGGGATACAGTGCAGAAGCATACCTTCTGTCATTGCATCCCGGGGCCCCTAGAGAGTGGTCGCATCTGCCGATGTGACAGCTCTCCACGGAAGATCGTCTTGGGACACTCGTTATTAAATGGAATACATCGGATCAGGGAGTATACTGTTGGTTTATTTTTTTATTTTTTTTTACAGGTGATCGAGGGCTTTGGGGATTAGTTGTATGGTATGTACTGTATGTTGCATATACTGTATGTACTACTGTATGTGTATATGTATGTACTGTGTATGTGGTTTTTTATACACTTGAACACAGTAGCCGGATGATGGGACTACTACTGTCCCATCATCCGGCTACCTGTCACTGTAGCAGGCATAGCTGGATGGGACTAGTTGTCCCATCGGACGATGCCTGCCTACAGACACGCACGCACACAGCCCCGCACACACACACATAAGCTCCGCACACACACAGATACACACAAACACCTGCACAGTCTCCGCCCACACACTCTTCCCCCTCCCGATCTGCAGTGTTTCTCGCAGGCACATCCACAGATCTTTTTTAAACCTGCAGTTTTGCTACGGATTGGCCTGCCACAATGGAAGTCAAAGGGTGCAGAAACACTGCAGATCTGCAAAAAGAATTAACATGCTGCAGGAGAAAAAAAAGCTGCGATCCCGCACGTGTTTCCCGCAGCATATGCACACCAAATGTCAATTTCACATTGACTAACATTGCTTGTGCACTACACTGCGGATTTGATGCAATTCCGCGTGTCCACAAACACTGCGGATCCGCATCAAAGTCCGCAACGTGTGCACTAGTCAACATGTGCACGTGGCCTAAAAGTCACAAAAGTTTGTGCCACACAAAAATTTTTACTTTTCAAAGGGTTTTTTTAAACTCAGAATTCTGGCATAATTGCTTTGATGAATTGAGGACTGTCTTGAATTTTTCCGACTCACGTGAACATACTCTAAAATATATAATACTAGTGTTGTAAGATAACACATTCATAGTTGCAATAAAACCTTTAAGATCCATTTTATGTGTTTTACCCTAAGGTGTGAAACTGGCTTCATTTCAAAGTCCTCGTTCCTCATCATTGACTCTCCCAGAGGTTTTGCCCAGGTCTGCTGAGATATCAATACCCAGGCTGTCAGAGCTTCATGACATCTGTGCTTCCATGTTGTCCAAGCTACCACGAGGATGGAGTCGGGTAAATATGTAATCTTCCAAGTTGCATAAACTATTATAATCTACATGTGTGACACTAGTATATACAGATATACAACATTGGCAATACATAACTTTCTGTGTTCCTAATTATTTTTATTCTGCTACAAGGATTTTATCAATGACCGTTTAAAAAAACTTGGGGGAGACACACCGTTCAATCTCTTTTTGAAGAAAGAACTTGGTCATCTTATGTCGCTGGTATCTGAAATTAGAAACAATTTGCAGGTAAATATCAATGTACAGTACAGACCAAAAGTTTGGACACACCTTCTCATTTAAAGATTTTTCTGTATTTTCAGGACTCTGAAAATTGTACATTCACACTGAACGCATCAAAACTATGAATTAACACATGTAGACATATACTTAACAAAAAAGTGTGAAACAACTGAAAATATGTCATATTCTAGGTTCTTCAAAGTAGCCACCTTTTGCTTTGATGACTGCTTTGCACACTCTTGGCATTCCCTTGATGAGCTTCAAGAGGTAGTCACCGGGAATGGTCTTCACTTCACAGGTGTGCCCTGTCAGGTTTAATAAGTGGGATTTCATCCTTATAAATGGGGTTGGGACCATCAGTTGTGTTGTGCAGAAGTCTGGTGGATATACAGCTGATAGTCCTACGGAATAGACTGTTAGAATTTGTATTATGGCAAGAAAAAAGCAGCTAAGTAAAGAAAAATGAGTGGCCATCATTACTTTAAGAAATGAAGGTCAGTCAGTCTGAAAAATTGGGAAAACTTTTACAGTGTCCCCAAGTGCAGTGGCAAAAACCATCAAGCGCTACAAAGAAACTGGCTCACATGAGGACTGCCCCAGGAAAGGAAGACCAAGAGTCACCTCTGCTTCTGAGGATAAGTTTATTCGAGTCACCAGCCTCAGAAATTGCAGGTTAACAGCAGCTCAGATTAGAGACCAGGTCAATGCCACACAGAGTTCTAGCAGCAGACACATCTCTACAACAACTGTTAGGGTACATTTCCACTGCCGAGAGAAAAATCGGTCCGTAATCTGGACCGAAAAAACGGATGTAGCGTATGCGATTGTCATGCGAGTGCAATGCGAGTGCAATGCGATTTTTAATCGCACCATCCGTTTTACATCCGTATTACTGTCCGATTTGTACGCACCGGTGTCCTTTGAAAAGCCGGCAAATCAGTGCTGTGTACAGTAAAATCACACTGACAGGTTAGAATAGAGTAGATATATACACATAGAATAGGTATATATACATATATATATATGTCAGTGAGACACCTATATATGTATATTTATATTTAATGCAGCGCAAGATAGCATTAAAGCCGCTAATTCAATTACCGGCTTTTTCTTTCTCCTGCACAAACCCGACAGGATATGAGACATGGTTTACATACAGTAAACCATCTCATATCCCCCTTTTTTTTGCATATTCCACACTACTAATGTTAGTAGTGTGTATGTGCAAAATTTCGGCGCTGTAGCTATTAAATTTAAGGGTTAAATCGCGGAAAAAATTGGCGTGGGCTCCCGCGCAATTTTCTCCGCCAGAGTAGTAAAGCCAGTGACTGAGGGCAGATATTAATAGCCAGGAGAGGGTCCACGGTTATTGGCCCCCCCGTGGCTAAAAACATCTGCCCCCAGCCACCCCAGAAAAGGCACATCTGGAAGATTCGCCTATTCTGGCACTTGGCCACTCTCTTCCCACTCCCGTGTAGCAGTGGGATATGGGGTAATGAAGGGTTAATGCCACCTTGCTATTGTAAGGTGACATTAAGCCAGATTAATAATGGAGAGGCGTCAATTATGACACCTATCCATTATTAATCCAATAGTATGAAAGGGTTAAAAAAAACCACACAATTAAAAAGTATTTTAATGAAATAAGCACACAGGTTGTTTTAACCCCTTAATCCCGTATGACGTACTATCCCGTCAAGGTGACCTGGGACTTAATTCCCGGTGACGGGATAGTACGTCATACGCGATCGGCCGCGCTCACGGGGGGAGCGCGGCCGATCGCGGCCGGGTGTCAGCTGCATATCGCAGCTGACATCCGGCACTATGTGCCAGGAGCGGTCACGGACCGCCCCCGGCACATTAACCCCCGGCACACCGCGATCAAACATGATCGCGATGTGCCGGCGGTGCAGGGAAGCATCGCGCAGGGAGGGGGCTCCCTGCGGGCTTCCCTGAGCCCCCCGCAGCAACGCGATGTGATCGCGTTGCTGCGAGGGTCTTACCTCCCTCCCTGCCTGCTCCAGACCCGGATCCAAGATGGCCGCGGATCCGGGTCCTGCAGGGAGGGAGGTGGCTTCACAGACGCCTGCTCAGAGCAGGCACTGTGAAGCAGCCTGCACCTCTCGCAGATCGGTGATCTGTCAGAGTGCTATGCAAACTGACAGATCACCGATCTGTATTGTCCCCCCCTGGGGCAAAGTAAAAAAGTTAAAAAAAAAATTTCCAAATGTGTAAAAAAAAATAAAAAAAAATATTCCAAAATAATGAAAAAAAAAAATAAATATTATTCCCATAAATACATTTCTTTATCTAAATATATAAAAAAAACCAATAAAAGTACACATATTTAGTATCGCCGCGTCCGTAACGACCCGACCTATAAAACTGGCCCACTAGTTAACCCCTTCAGTAAACACCGTAAGAAAAAAAAAAAAAAAACGAGGCAAAAAACAACGGTTTATTATCATACCGCCGAACAAAAAGTGGAATAACACGCGATCAAAAAGACTGATATAAATGACCATGGTACCGCTGAAAGCGTCATCTTGTCCCGCAAATAACGAGCCGCCATACAGCATGATCAGCAAAAAAATAAAAAAGTTATAGTCCTGAGAATTAAGCGATGCAAAAATAATTATTTTTTCAATAAAATAGTTTTTATCGTATAAAAGCGCCAAAACATAAAAAAATGAGATAAATGCGGTATCGCTGTAAGCGTACTGACCCGAAGAATAAAACTGCTTTATCAATTTTACCAAACGCGGAACGGTATAAACGCCTCCCCCAAAAGAAATTCATGAATAGCTGGTTTTTGGTCATTCTGCCTCACAAAAATCGGAATAAAAAGCGATCAAAAAATGTGACGTGCCCAAAAATGTTACCAATAAAAACGTCAACTCGTCCCGCAAAAAACAAGATCTCACATGACTCTGTGGACTCAAATATGGAAAAATTATAGCTCTCAAAATATGGTAACGCAAAAAATATTTTTTGCAATAAAAAGCGTCTTTCAGTGTGTGACGGCTGCCAATCATAAAAATCCGCTAAAAAACTCGCTATAAAAGTAAATCAAACCCCCCTTCATCACCCCCTTAGTTAGGGAAAAATAAAAAAAAAGTATTTATTTCCATTTTCCCATTAGGGCTAGGGTTGGGGCTAGGGTTAAGGCTACAGTTAGGGTTGGGGCTAAAGTTAGGGTTAGGGTTTGGATTACATTTACGGTTGGGAATAGGGTTGGGATTAGGGTTAGGGGTGTGTCAGGGTTAGAGGTGTGGTTAGGGTTACTGTTGGGATTAGGGTTAGGGGTGTGTTTGGATTAGGGTTTCAGTTATAATTGGGGGGTTTCCACTGTTTCGGCACATCAGGGGCTCTCCAAACGCAACATGGCGTCCGATCTCAATTCCAGCCAATTCTGCGTTGAAAAAGTAAAACAGTGCTCCTTCCCTTCCGAGCTCTCCCGTGTGCCCAAACAGGGGTTTACCCCAACATATGGGGTATCAGCGTACTCAGGACAAATAGGACAACAACCTTTGGGGTCCAATTTCTCCTGTTACCCCTGGGAAAATACAAAACTGGGGGCTAAAAAATAATTTTTGTGGGAAAAACAAAGATTTTTTATTTTCACGGCTCTGCCTTATAAACTGTAGTGAAACACTTGGGGGTTCAAAGTTCTTACAACACATCTAGACAAGTTCCTTGGGGGGTCTAGTTTCCAAAATGGGGTCACTTGTGTGGGGCTTCTACTGTTTAGGTACATTAGGGGCTCTGCAAACGCAATGTGACGCCTGCAGACCATTCCATCTAAGTCTGCATTCCAAATGGCGCTCCTTCCCTTCCGAGCCCTCCCATGCATCCAAACGGTGGTTCCCCCCACATATGTGGTATCAGCGCACTCAGGACAAATTGGACAACAACTTTTGGGGTCCAATTTCTCCTGTTACCCTCGGGAAAATACAAAACCGGGGGCTGAAAAATATTTTATGTGGGAAAAATTTTTAGTTTTATTTTTACGGCTCTGCATTATAAACTTCTGTGAAGCCCTTGGTGGGTCAAAGCGCTCACCAAACATCTAGATAAGTTCCTTAGGCGGTCTACTTTCCAACATGGTGTCACTTGTGGGGGGTTTCTACTGTTTAGATACATTAGGGGCTCTGCAAACGCAATGTGACGCCTGCAGACCATTCCATCTAAGTCTGCATTCCAAATGGCGCTCCTTCACTTCCGAGCCCTTCCATGCGTCCAAACGGTGGTTCCCCCCCACATATGGGGTATCAGCGCACTCAGGACAAATTGGACAACAACAATTGGGGTCCAATTTCTCCTGTTACCCTCGGGAAAATACAAAACTGGGTGCTAAAAAATAATTTTTGTGGGAAAAAATTTTTGTTTTATTTTTATGGCTCTGCATTATAAACTTCTGTGAAGCCCTTGGTGGGTCAAAGTGCTCACCACACATCTAGATAAGTTCCTTAGGGGGTCTACTTTCCAACATGGTGTCACTTGTGGGGGGTTTCTACTGTTTAGGTACATTAGGGGCTCTGCAAACGCAATGTGACGCCTGCAGACCATTCCATCTAAGTCTGCATTCCAAATGGCGCTCCTTCCTTTCCGAGCCCTCCCATGCGCCCAAACAGTGGTTCTCCCCACATATGGTGTATCATCGCACTCAGGACAACTTGGACAACAAATTTTGGGGTCCAATTTCTCCTGCTACCCTCGGGAAAATACAAAACTGGGGGCTAAAAAAATAATTTTTGTGGGAAAAAATTTTTGTTTTATTTTTACGGCTCTGCATTATTAACTTCTGTGAAGCCCTTGGTGGGTCAAAGCGCTCAAAACACATCTAGATAAGTTCCTTAGGGGGTCTACTTTCCAAAATGGTGTCACTTGTGGGGGGTTTCAATGTTTAGGCACATCAGTGGCTCTCCAAACGCAACATGGCGTCCCATCTCAATTCCTGTCAATTTTGCATTGAAAAGTCAAACGGTGCTACTTCCTTTCCGAGCTCTCCCATGCGCCCAAACAGTGGTTTACCCCCACATATGGGGTATCAGCGTACTCAGGACAAATTGTACAACAACTTTTGGAGTCCAATTTCTCCTGCTACCCTTGGAAAAATACAAAACTGGAGGCCAAAAAATAAGTTTTGTGGGAAAAAAAAGATTTTTTATTTTCACGGCTCTGCGTTGTAAACTGTAGTGAAACACTTGGGGGTTCAAAGTTCTCACAACACATCTAGATAAGTTCCTTGGGGGGTCTAGTTTCCGATATGGGGTCACTTGTGGGGGGTTTGTACTATTTGGGTACATCAGGGGCTCTGCAAATGCAACGTGACGCCTGCAGACCAATCCATTTAAGTCTGCATTCCAAATGGCGCTCCTTCCCTTCCGAGCTCTGTCATGCGCCCAAACAGTGGTTCCCCCCCACATATGGGGTATCAGCGTACTCAGGACAAATTGGACAACAACTTTTGGGGTCCAATTTATCCTGATACCCTTGTAAAAATACAAAACTGGGGGCTAAAAAATCATTTTTGTGAAAAAAAAAAAGAATTTTTATTTTCACGGCTCTGCGTTATAAACTGTAGTGAAACACTTGGGGGTTCAAAGTTCTCACAACACATCTAGATAAGTTCCTTGGGGGGTCTAGTTTCCAATATGGGGTCACTTGTGGGGGGTTTGTACTGTTTGGGTACATCAGGGGCTCTGCAAATGCAACGTGACGCCTGCAGACCAATCCATTTAAGTCTGCATTCCAAATGGCGCTCCTTCCCTTCTGAGCTCTGTCATGCGCCCAAACAGTGGTTCCCCCCCACATATGGGGTATCAGCATACTCAGGACAAATTGGACAACAACTTTTGAGGTCCAATTTATCCTGATACCCTTGTGAAAATACAAAACTGGGGGCTAAAAATCATTTTTGTGAAAAAAAAAAGAATTTTTATTTTTACGGCTCTGCATTATAAACTTCTGTGAAGC
Source organism: Ranitomeya variabilis (assembly GCF_051348905.1). Classification (NCBI taxonomy): domain Eukaryota; kingdom Metazoa; phylum Chordata; class Amphibia; order Anura; family Dendrobatidae; genus Ranitomeya; species Ranitomeya variabilis. The sequence continues at coordinate 789,153,541 of NC_135233.1, read as the reverse complement.
ACTTGTTGGGTCAAAGTGCTCACCACACATCTAGATAAGTTCCTTAGGGGGTCTACTTTCCAAAATGGTGTCACTTGTGGGGGGTTTCAATGTTTAGGCACATCAGGGGCTCTGCAAACGCAACATGGCATCCCATCTTAATTCCAGTCAATTTTGCATTGAAAAGTAAAATAGCGCTCCTTCCCTTCCGAGCTCTTCTATGCGCCCAAACAGTGGTTTACCCCCACATATGGGGTATCGTCGTACTCAGGACAAATTGCACAACAACTTTTGTGGTCTAATTTCTTCTCTTACCCTTGGGGAAATAAAAACATAGGGGCGAAAAGATCATTTTTGTGAAAAAATATGATTTTTTTATTTTTACGGCTCTGCATTATAAACTTCTGTGAAGCACTTGTTGGGTCAAAGTGCTCACCACACATCTAGATAAGTTCCTTAGGGGGTCTACTTTCCAAAATGGTGTCACTTGTGGGGGTTTTCAATGTTTAAGCACATCAGGGGCTCTCCAAATGCAATATGGCGTCCCATCTCAATTCCAGTCAATTTTGCATTGAAAAGTCAAATGGCGCTCCTTCCCTTCCGAGCTCTGCCCTGCGCCCAAACAATGGTTTACACCCACATATGGGGTATCAGCGTACTCAGGACAAATTGCACAACAATTTTTGAGGTCCAATTTCTTCTCTTACTCTTGGGAAAATAAAAAATTGGGGGCGAAAAGATCATTTTTGTGAAAAAATATGATTTTTTATTTTTACCGCTCTGCATTATAAACTTCTGTGAAGCACTTGTTGGGTCAAAGTGCTCACCACACATCTAGATAAGTTCCTTAGGGGGTCTACTTTCCAAAATGGTGTCACTTGTGGGGGGTTTCAATGTTTAGGCACATCAGGGGCTCTCCAAATGCAACTTGGCGTCCCATCTCAATTCCAGTCAATTTTGCATTGAAAAGTCAAATGGCGCTCCTTTCCTTCCGAGCTCTGCCATGCGCCCAAACAGTGGATTACCCCCACATATGGGGTATCAGCGTACTCAGGACAAATTGTACAACAAATTGGGGGGTCTATTTTCTCCTGTTACCCTTGGTAAAATAAAACAAATTGGATCTGAAATAAATTTTGTGTGAAAAAAAGTTAAATGTTCATTTTTATTTAAACATTCCAAAAATTCCTGTGAAACACCTGAAGGGTTAATAAACTTCTTGAAATTGGTTTTGAGTACCTTGAGGGGTGCAGTTTTTAGAATGGTATCACACTTGGGTATTTTCTATCATATAGACCCGTCAAAATGACTTCAAATGAGATGTGGTCCCTAAAAAAAAAATGGTGTTGTAAAAATGAGAAATTGCTGGTCAACTTTTAACCCTTATAACTCCGTCACAAAAAAAAATTTTGGTTCCAAAATTGTGCTGATGTAAAGTAGACATGTGGGAAATGTTACTTATTAAGTATTTTGCATGACATATGTCTGTGATTTAAGGGCATAAAAATTAAAAGTTGGAAAATTGCGAAATTTTCAAAATTTTTGCCAAATATTCATTTTTTTCACAAATAAACTCAAGTTATATCGAAGAAATTTTACCACTATCATGAAGTACAATATGTCACGAGAAAACAATGTCAGAATCGCCAAGATCCGTTGAAGCGTTCCAGAGTTATAACCTCATAAAGGGACAGTGGTCAGAATTGTAAAAATTGGCCCGGTCATTAACGTGCAAACCACCCTCGGGGCTTAAGGGGTTAATATTTTATTGCTCTCTCAATCCATGTGATGACCCTCGCTTGGAAAAATAACAAACACACAATATGCATACCCTCTCTGATGAACTGTCACGTCCCACGATGTAAATCCATCTGAAGGGGTTAAAATATTTTATAAGCAGGAGCCCTGCTATAATGCAGCTGTGCTCGTGCTTGTAAGCCCCGGGGAATGTAGGAAATGTAGGTCAATGACCTATAGTTACCTTCAGTCGCGGTGATGCGCCCTCTGGTGGATGTCCTCATATGACCTGGAGCGTGGGAAAAAGTTCCCAGGCTGCAGTTCATGAGAACATCCAGCAGGGGCGCATCACCGCGACTGAATGTAAGTATAGATAACTCTGCTTTCCTTTCAGCACCCGGGGATTACAGACACGAGCGAGTGGTTTAGCGCAGCTCCTGCCTGTAATATTAGTTAACCCCTTCACATGGATTACCTCGTGGGACGTGTCAGTTTATCGGAGGGTATGTATATTGTGTGTTTATTATTTTGCCAAGCGAGGGTGTTGCTGATGGATTGAGAGAGCAATAAATTATTAAAACAACCTGTTTGTTTCTTTCATTAAAATACTTTTTAATCATGTGGTTTTTTTTAACCCTTTCATACAATTGGATTAATAATGGATAGGTGTCATAATTGACGCCTCTCCATTATTAACCTGGCTTAATGTCACCTTACAATAGCAAGGTGACATTAACCCTTCATTACCCCATATCCCACCGCTACACGGGAGTGGGAAGAGAGTGGCCAAGTGCCAGAATAGGCGCATCTTCCAGATGTGCCTTTTCTGGGGTGGCTGGGGGCAGATGTTTTTAGCCACGGGGGGGCCAATAACCATGGACTCTCTCCTGGCTATTAATATCTGCCGTCAGTCACTGGCTTTACCGCTCTGGCGGAGAAAATTGCGCGGGAGCCCACGCCAATTTTTTCCGCCATTTAACCCTTAAATTTAATAGCTACAGCGCCGAAATTTTGCACATACACACTACTAACATTAGTAGTGTGGAATATGCAAAAAAAAGGGGGATATGAGATGGTTTACTGTATGTAAACCATGTCTCATATCATGTCGGGTATGGGAAGGAGAAAGAAAAAGCCGGTAATTGAATTAGCAGCTTTAATGCTATCTAGCGCTGCATTAAATATAAATATACATATATAGGTGTCTCACTGACATATATATATGTATATATACCTATTCTATGTGTATATATCTACTCTATTCTAACCTGTCAGTGTGATTTTACTGTACACCGCGCTGAATTACCGGCTTTTCAAAGGACACCGGTGCGTAAAAATCGGACAGTACTCGCATGGTGCGAGTGCTGTGCGATTTTTTTCTCGCACTCATTGACTTGCATTGGCGAGTCTCGTCCGAGAATCGCAGCAATACGCAGCTTGCTGCGATTTTTTTCTCAGTCCGATTTCGGCTGAGAAAAAAATCGCAAATGAAAAGACACCTATTGAATAACATTGGTCCGAGTGCAATCCGATTTTTTATCGGATTGCACTCGTCCGTTTTCCTCGCCAGTGGAAATGAGCCCTTAAGAGGAGACTTTGTGCAGCAGGCCTTCATGGTAAAACAGCTGCTAGGAGACCACTGCTGAGGAAAGGCAACAAGCAGAAGAGACTTGTTTGGGCTAAAGAACACAAGGAATGTCCAATTAGACCAGTGGAAATCTGTGCTTTGGTCTGATGAGTCCAAATTTGAGATCTTTGGTTCCAACCACCGTGTCTTTATGCGACGCAGAAAAGGTGAACGGATGGACTCTACATGCCTGGTTCCCGCCGTGAAGCATGGAAGAGAAGGCATGATGGTGCTTTGCTGGTGACACTGTTGGGGATTTATTCAAAATTGAAGGCATACTGAACCAGCATGGCTACCACAGGATGTTGCAGTGGCATGCTATTCCATCCGGCTTGCGTTTAGTTGGACCATCATTTATTTTTCAACAGGACAGTGACCCCAAACACACCTCCAGGCTTTGTAAGGTCTATTTGACCAAGAAGGAGAGTGATGGGGTGCTACACCAGATGACCTGGCCTCCACAGTCACCAGACCTGAACCCAATCGAGATGGACTGCAGAGTGAAGGCAAAAGGGCCAACAAGTTCTAAGCATCTATGGGAACTCCTTCAAGATTGTTGGAAGACCATTCCTGGTGACTACCTCTTGAAGCTCATCAAGAGAATGCAAAGAGTGTGCAAAGCAGTCTTTCAAAGCAAAAGGTGGCTACTTTGAAGAACCTAGAATATAAGACATATTTTCAGTTGTTTCACACTTTTTTGTAAGTATATAATTCCACATGTGTTAATTCATAGTTTTGATGCCTTCAGTGTGAATGTCCAATTTTCATAGTCCTGAAAATACAGAAAAATCTTTAAAATGAGAAGGTGTGTGTAAACTTTTGGTCTGTACTGTAGATTATCAAGTGTTTATGATTTGTCTTTTTTTTGTTATTTAATGCTTTGGAAACGGATATATGGTTATAAAGATCACTTGTTTAACCCTGAGACTTATTTGTAAATGTGAAGTCTTAAGCTTTTTTTTTTGGTACACATTTTTGCTTAGTTTTCACTAAGGCCTCATTCACATGTCCGTGTTGCACATACGTGTTGTATCCATTTTTTTTTCATGGATACAGCATGTACCCAGGGTAATTTATGTTGCTACTCACATGTCCTTTTTTTCCCAGTAGCACTGATGACAAATACATACAGCGCCTCGATGGCATCCATGTGCTGTTCGTGTTTAACATTGCAAAGTATAGCAGAAGATTTGTCATTTACTTGATCCTTCCGTGAAAAAAAAAAAAAGGTGACACACCAATGATAAAAACGAACACACTGATGCAAAACACAGATGACACAGTGCCTTCTTTTTTACATACATGTTTAAACATGGAAGTGTGAATGAAAACTACAACTGAAACAGACCGTGGGCTAGAAAAATATATAGATCACTTGTTTTCAAATAATTAAAACAATGACTTGGGGGGGCCCCCCATTTTTGATAAACAGCAAAGGTAAAGCAGACAGCTGTTAGCTGATATTCTCAGGCTGGGAAGGTCACTGGCTATTGGGTCTTTCCCAGCCTGCAGTCGCCCCAGAAGTGGTGCATTACATTAGATGCTCCAATTCTGGTGCTTTACTTTCGCTCTTCCCGATTCCCCTGGTGTGTTGGCAATCGGGCAAATTGGACTTGACTTGGGGGGTGATTTCAGCTGTTAACTGTGATAAAACACAGCCGACATCAAGCCCTGGTGGACCCCCATTACTAACTTTGTAACAAAAAAAACACACACAAAATAACACTATTTCTTCTTCCCAGAGCCATAACTTTTTTTATTTTTCTGGTCAATATGGCCATGTGAGGGCTTGTATTTTGCAGGACAAGTTGTACTTTTGAATGACACCATTGGTTTTAACATATTGTGTACTTGAAAACGGGAAAAAAAATCCAAGTGTGGTGAAATTGCAAAAAAAGTGCAATCACACAGTTTTTGGTTTTTCATTACAAGTTCATAAATAAAAAACAACCTAGACATATTTGGTTTCTAAGTGGTGAAAAAAAAATCAAAACTTTTGGGGAAAAAAATGATGCCATTTTCCGAGACCTGTAGAGTCTACATTTTTCGTGATCTTGGACTAGGTGAGGGCTTATATTTTTAGCACTGAGCTGACACTTTTATTGATATTATTTTGTGTAGATACGATATTTTGATCGCCCGTTATTGCACTTTATTGTATGTAGCAGAAATGCTCACTTGCTATGAGCGCCGACCACCGGCTCATAGCAATCTGGCTAGGACAACCATAGAGGTCTGTTGGAGACCTCTGGTTGTCAAGTCAACCCATAGGTTACCCGCAATCACGTCATCGATGGACGGGATTTTCCAGCACGCTTCCGGAAAGCGCGAGTTAAATGCAAATGTCAATCTCTGACAGCGGAATTTAACTAGTTAACAGCCACGGGTGGATGGCCCACATCAAAGGGAGGGATTCCGACGTAAGTGTACAATTACCCCAAACATCAGAAAGGGGTTGAAAAACACTTTCCCCCACTTTCCCTGGTTCACCAATTTATTTAAAAAAAAAATAAATAAATCCCACGCAAGTCTGACATAGTCTTGGGAATCCGACATCTACAAATGGAAACCTGAAAAACAAAAGAGAAATAAAAACAAGACACTGTGCCTCGTTCAACAATTTATTATAAGAAAAAAGTTCCAAAACAGGTCCGACAGACCAGTGTCTTGTATTTATTTCTCACTTTTTAGGTGTTTCAGGTTTCCATTTGTGGACTACCTCGGATTCCCTGGACCATGTCAGATCGGTGTGGGCTTTTTTTTTATAAATTGGTGATTTACGGAACGTGTGGTGGAATGTTTATTTATATGAAGTATTTATTTATTATGTGTAGTTTTTTTTTTTTATAGGCTGGGTCAGACTAGCGTATGGCATCGGATGCGAGAGCATCGGATGCAATATGCTAATGACCCTCGGCTCCTGCTCTGCTGCGAGCGGGTGCCAAGTGTCAGAGGATCAGAGAACAGCTGCGGAGGAGGCGGAGAAATGAATTTCTCTATCTCCTCCATTGCCGGCGTGGGTGTATATCGCACCGCACTCGGATGATATCTAAGTGATGTGCGTTGTCTCACTTGAACCCATAGGCTTATATGGGTGCGAGTGAGCCGAGACTCGGCCGAGTGTTGGTGACAATCAGGTACGGACTGGGGATGAAATTCAGCCCTGGCATTTGAAATCACACAGGCCCATGTTGTCCCCGTCCGCAATAACCAGATGGGATATATTACTAATATTACCCTGGATGGAGGAAAGGAAGATTTACTACAAGACCAATATTTCTAATTATACCCACGGCATGCTGAGGTAAGTGACGGAGTGACCGGCTTTGTGCTCCGTCACAACTGTTAACTGTATGGGTGTCTTGAGAACATTGATTCTGTTAACAAAGTAGCACACAAGGCAGCCCACAACCAGACTGGCCCTTCTGGCATTTGCCAGAATTGCCAAATGGCCAGTCCGGCCCTGGTGACAATGCAGCATGCTGCGATTTCACACGCACGTTGAAAATGGCCGAGAAAAAAAA